>NC_143564.1:72652500-73902500 GCF_054136105.1 Typopeltis vanoorti | reverse complement strand
GTTTGGCGTGTGTTACGACGACCTTTGCTTATGAAGCCATACAGATTGCAACTGGTGCAAGCTCTTCGTGTAGGTGACATAAAAAAAAAAAGAACAGATTTTTGTGCTAATCTGTTAGAGGACATGGAGGACGACACCTTCCTACAAGGTTGATGGTTGATTTTTAGTGATGAAGCAACCTTTCATCTAAGCGGTAAAGTTTTGCGCCACAATGTTCGCATATAGGGACTTGAGAATCCACATGAAATACAACATGAACGTGATTCACCAAAACTTAATGTTTTTTGCACGGTTTCTGTTAGAAAGGTTTATGGCCCTTTCTTTTTTGAGGAAGACACTATTACGGGAAACTCCTATCTTGAAATGCTGTAGGACTAGCTACTTCCACAGCTGAATGAAGAATCTGAAGATTACATTTTTCAGCAAGACGGAGCACCTCCACATTGGAACCTCCAAGTTCGGTTTCTAAATGAAACATTGCCTCAGTGTTGGATTGGACGCACGGGATCCCACGACTTGGCACTACACTCTTGGCCTCCAAAATCTCCAGACATCACACCTTGTGACTTCTTTTTATGGGGATACGTAAAAGACTGTGTTTATGTTCCTCCATTACCTGCTGACTTGGATGAGCTCAGGACCAGAATCACAGCTGCAATAAATTCTGTGACAGAAGACACTCTCAGACGCATTTGGGATGAATTCAGCTATCGGCTTGATGTTGTCCATGCAGCAGGTGGGGGGCACATTGAGCATTTGTAATTGTGGTGAGTGAAACTTTGGGCCTTACTTCATACTTAGTAATTTATTTTGTAACTGTACCACATTTTCATTATTAAATATAATTATTTGAAATCAGGTCATTCTTTTTAAAACACCCTGTATATCATTTTCTGTCAACTAGGTCTCACTGATACCTAGAATTTTTGGCCAAGTCAAGCTGCCCAATACCAAAAACTCCTTTTCCTTATTCCTGATACTACTTTCTTGCATGTACATGTATTTCAACATCCTTTGTGCTCACAATTACTCTTGTCTAATGTTATTACCAACTCAATCAAATCGAAAATCAGTGAAATCGCTTTCAGCATTGCATAATCATTTCTGTACCCATGCTCATTTATCACAAGAATGGCCAGACACTTGCTTGATTGCATCCCTCTAATATCTCTAGTTTCCATGATTTTGCACTGCACTTCCAAACTTTCATTAAACAACACTTTCTCTAAACATCTAATTCCAAAACTATGAACTGCACACCATTCCTCCTGTACAATCTTTTCATTAGCAATCATGGACCTTCTTCTGAACTCAATCCTATCATACTGAGGCAACAGACTTGCAATTTTTACTTCTTTACCCTGCATTTTTTCTTCTTTCAACACTCTTTCATATCTTCTCACACTGCATATTTCTCCCCTTTCAAATCATGTTTTTTTGCCATAACAATCATCTCTTTCACTTCACCTCACTCTGTTTATTCAACTGAAACTAATTGATGAAATATTTTCATGAAAGCTAATGAAGTTTTGTCCCCCCTTTCAAATAAAAAGTTGCCTAGTAAAGTTATGTTTTGTAATTCCTGAGCTTTGTTGTTATATTTATTAGGATTTCAGCTAACCAAAGTCACTTTCATTAACAAGCTTCTTAGTCTAAATAAATCACTGTTCAATTGTTGATATGGTTCTGTTTTTGCAATTAACATAACAGATAGTCTTTTTCATTTATAAAGTGAATTCAGTTACTGAAGTGTTTCTCCATGGAGGTAATGAAATATATTTTATTTTGGAAATGGCAGAGAATTACACAAGTACCAGGTTGGCATAATTGATGTTGCCAAATAAGACAAAAACAGGTGAGATTCTTTAAAATATCAAATAGAAGATGTTGTATTTAGATGATAATAATCAGGGAAAGGAAGGAGTAGCTATAGGATTTAACACTTAAACATAAGGATAATCTACTAGAATGGCAGGTGATGTAAGTGAAGCGATGTTGGTAAACATTAAAAGTGGAAAATATGTTTCAGTAAGGAAATACTGTGAGTAGACATAATTAAAATTATAATAATGGAATTAACTCACGTAAAATATTATTTATTAGTAGAATTTTTGCCTGAGTATCACAGGCATCTTCAGTAAGTGTATAAAGCTAATTAAACAATAACTGACAATTCCAAAAGGCGCCACCTAAGTAGCTAATGTAAGATAACTAAAAAAATTCAATAAATTTTCCAACTTATTAAAAAAAATAAAGGAAATATATATATATATATATATATATATATATATATATATATATCCTTATATATACAATTAAAAAAAAGGTTTGCCTGTGATACTCAAGCAAAAATTCTACTAATAAATAACATTTTACATGAGTCAATTCCATTATTATAATTTTAATTAAAAGTGGAAAATGGCAGTTATTTTGTATAGCAAGACCTGTAGAGTTTCCTTAATTAAACATTCACATATGTGCCACAGTAAAAAATAATATTTATTTTATGAATATTTCATCTTCATATTGGAAGACATCATCAGTGAGAGTGAAGAACAGTGTAAGGAATTTGAACAAAAAAAAAAAAACAGTACAGTGCATGTGCCAAATTTGAATCCCACTGTACAAGGTTGTGCATTTGTTAAATTAAAACTGTTGAACTGAAATGATAATTCATTACATTAATTATTATATTATAATAAAAGTATAACCATTTCCCAAACTTTTGGAGTGGTAAGGCAGTTGTTTCAGTTAAGGTCTATGAAGTAGAGATTCAGTACTTTCTCTGAATAGGCTTTCATATCTATATATAGATCTGTATAAAAAAGCTTTGTTTTTTGATTGATTCTGTGGTTTGCATTTTCAATTTCATGCTGTGCCATCCCAATTTGTGCTGCTTGATGAGCTGAGTGTGGTCTTCATGTTCAGAAGAAATACGTTTATAGACTGATCTTCCTTTTACCTATAGCAGGGGTGTTCAACCAGTCAATCTCTTGTGTATTCCTCCTTACTTACAAATTTAATTAAAACTGAAAACATAATATTTTATTTATCATTATTTTGTATTATTTTTAATTCGCTTTAAGTGTATTGCTACTGTTTATTTATTTTTCGTTAAAATTGTTAAATCAGTAATTTTCTTATAAGTCCGGGTAAATGAATTAATTTGGATTAGTGGAAGTCAAACAGCGAGCCGAGTGAATACGATTATAAGCAAAGTGTAAAAACTCGATTGTAGCTTAAATATTAAATATTCCAAAGCATATTACATCAATTTTTTACTTAGGTTAAGTCCCATGTGAATATCATAAAAAAAAAATAAACTTTGTTTGTCTCAGTATAGTTTGTATTAGATGTTTTTGTAAATAACTCTTTTGAAGCTAACTGTATATACTGCTTTAATAAGAATATAGAAAGGGGGACAGTAAATCCCGTCATGTTTTTATAGCCGGGTACGAAACTCTGATTGAAATCCATAGTTTCATGCTGAAAAAACTATTGCCTAGCCCAAGTGTAAATAATCACTTGGGTAGTACAACACCAGGGCAACTCCATGCAGAGGTGGAGCAAGCTCCGT
Organism: Typopeltis vanoorti; assembly: GCF_054136105.1. Classification (NCBI taxonomy): domain Eukaryota; kingdom Metazoa; phylum Arthropoda; class Arachnida; order Uropygi; family Thelyphonidae; genus Typopeltis; species Typopeltis vanoorti. Next base: position 73,898,923 of record NC_143564.1, on the reverse strand, counting down.
CACTAACTTTAATATTCTCTCATAATGTAAAACCCATCTCCTAAAAGATGTATATATATATTGTTTTACATTATAAGAAGAGGTCACTACCCAGACCGGTTTCAACCTTTTTTGAGGTCTTATCAGTGAGTAGGTAGACCTGAAATATCAAGGTTTTAAGTGAACACGAACTTACATACCTCTACTATCGAATTGCCGAAGTGGTGTACTCCTATATTTATTGTTAATTACTAATATAATAAGCTGAAAGGCCATTTTACCAGCGAATATGTTAATAGAAAGAGGGACTGTAAATCCCTTTATGTTTTTATAGCCAGGTACGAAACTCGGATCGAAATCCATTGAAATCCATCGAGTTTCATGCTGAAAAAACTATCGGCAAGCCCAAGTGTAAATAATCACTTGGAAGTCCATCGAAATCGCTATGGATTTCAATGGATTTCGATCCGAGTTTCGTACCTGGCTATAAAAGCATAAAGGGATTTACTGTCCCCCTTTCTATTAACATATTCACCAGTAAAATGGCCTTTCGGCTTATTAAATTAGTAATTAATAAGAATATGTTAGAGTGTTAAAAACAAAGGCAATGTTTTTGTTACCGAAGCTGTACATGGCGGCATTAGAAAGATTCTTATTGAAACTTGTATGAGAAAGGCTTGCAGGCTCTAAGTGTAAACATCTCCTAAGTCAGTCACAAAGAGTTCAAACAACTTTCTGATGGCCGGCAACTTACAATCAAAAGAAAGCGGAGGAGAACAACAGGCATGCTGAACCTGAAACTTAAGATGAAAGACTCATACCGATTCTTTGGGGGTTGCCAAACTTCATGCGAGGTCTCAGAGGAGGCCTAATAAAAAGAAACTGAAGCAAGCGGAAGGGGGTCCCGGTTCCAGAATTACTGTCAGAGAGGAGGCCGCCCGGTCCAGAGTCACCGTCAGAGAGACTGCCCGGATCCATGTTGCTTGAGAGAGGAGTTTCCTGCTTCCAGAAAGGAGCTTCTCAGTTCGAGGCATCGCTAGAGAGAAACTACTTCTAGGCCGCAGACATGGTTTCAAATTGCCGGAGAAAAGTTTCCAGGCCAGGTTAATGTCAGATATTCACCAGTGTGTTGCATTTTCATTACAGTTTGATGAATCAAACGACTTCACTGATATTGCTCAGTTAATGGTATTTATTCGCATAGTATTTCAAGATTATTCAAGTAAAGAAGAACTTTTGAAAATTATACCATTATTGGGAAGGACAAGGGGAGAAGACATTTTTTCGGCATTTGATGAATTTGTGAAACAACACAAACTTCTGCTTTTTAAACTTGTGTCTATTACTACTGATGGTGCTCCTGCAATGATAGGTAATAAATCAGGCTTCATTTCATTATGTAAAAACTATGACAAATATCCAGATTTTTTGATGTACCACTGTATTATTCACCAACAAGTACCGTGTTGTAAACGATTAAACACAAAAAATGGTTTGGATATTACATTTAAAATTGTAAATTCTGTTCGAGGAAAAGCCCTGCAACAGCAGTTATTTAAATTTCAGGCAGATGATGATAGGGAACTTCTGTTGTACGATAATGTTCGCTGGCTCAGCAGAAGTCAATTTTTAGAAAGATTTCTTGTATTAATTAATGATATAAAAAATTTTCTTGATGAAAAAGGAGATATTTATCCACAATTGAGTGATAAAAGATGGTTGTTACACTTATCATTTTTATTTTAGTAGATTTCTGTACGAAATTAAGCAATTTAAATTTAGAGTTACATGGTAGAGATAAAAAATTTAATTGACATGTTAAGTTCAATAAAAACTTTCTAACAGTACTTACTTTTATTAAAGAAAAATATAAATGACTGTGAATTTAGACATCTCCCATATTTATTAAAATTTTTTGAACAAAATCAAGAAATGCTTCGCTATGATTTAAAAGAATTTATTCATGAAATAGAATTAGTTGAGGAAGAAATAAATTCATGATTTAAAGATTTTAATAAAACTGAAATGATTGTATCTTTTATCAATAATCCATTTCAAGAAAACTTGAACATCACAGAAATTTCAAATAAAATTAGTGGGCTGTTTCAAACCAAGCTGAAGTAGAACTTGAAATAATAAACATTCAGAATAGTTTACATTTAAAATCAATAAACAATGACGTCATTTGGAAGTATGCACATTAAAAATTCCCAATATTAACTGATATTGCGCGAAAAATTTTGTCGTGTTTCGGATTGACATACTTGTCAGAATCCACTTTTTCAAATATGACTGTCATAAAAAATCAATTAAGAAACTTGTGGGTTTGTAATCAATCTGTTGTTTTTTCTAACTTTGGTTTTCCAAAATAGAGAAATAAATATTTTATTCCAATATATTTGTTTGTTTTTTTTTGTTGTATTAAAATAATTAAAAGTGATAAATAAATTTTTAAATACACAAAGTATCAGATATTTTTAAATACACTAAGTATCAGATACATGAAGAGCCAAAAGCTTCTATTCGGTGACAGATGACTTGTTTAAGTTAAGGGATATTACATCCCATATCGTTTCTTAGCCGAATAAGAAACTCAAAGCGTTTCATGCCGAATATAATAGAAACTATATAAAGTTTGGCGATTCCAAGCGTAAGCAAATACCTGGATACTGCAGCAACTGACCCTTAAGGTAGTGCAAGCTGAGGCAACTCATGTCAAAGGTGGAGCAAGATCCGATCACTATTCTTGATATTTACCCATAATGTGAACTTAGCTCCTAGGAGCTGTATTATTGTTCTACATTATGAGAGAAAGTCACTACCCAGACCGGATTCAACCTTCATTGAGGTCTCATCAGTGAGTAGGTAGACCTAGTTAATATCAAGTTTGTAGCGAACAGAACTTACAACCCTTCTATGAGTATTGCCGAGAGGTGTCCTAATAGATTATTAGATACATGAAGAGCCAAAGGCTTCAATTTGGCGACATATGACTTGTTTAAGTTAAGGGATATTACATCCCATATCCTTTCTTAGCCGAATAAGAAACAAAGAGTTTCATGCCGAATATTATAGGTTGAAACCAGAGTGGGTAGTGACCTTCTCTCATAATGTAGAACAATAATACAGCTCCTAGGAGCTAAGTTCACATTATGGGTAAATATCAAGAATAGTGATCGGAGCTTGCTCTACCTTTGACATGAGTTGCCTCAGCTTGCACTACCTTAAGGGTCAGTTGCTGCAGTATCCAGGTATTTGCTTATGCTTGGAATCGCCGAACTTTATATAGTTTCTACTATATTTGGCATGAAACTCTTTGAGTTTCTTATTCGGCTAAGAAACGATATGGGATGTAATATCCCTTAACTTAAACAAAAACACAAATAAAGTTTTTGGTTGTGTCTTATTTTTTAGTTGGTTATTTTTAGTTGTTTTATTTGTGCGTAATCAGATATCAAGTTGGGAGAACTTGATCTATATAAGAGAGTAAATCGCCGAATAACTTATATATAAGAGAGTAAATCACCGAATAACTATAAAAAGTTATTCGGCGATTTACTCTCTTATATAGATCAAGTTCTCCCAACTTGATATCTGATTACGCACAAATAAAACAACTAAAAATAACCAACTAAAAAATAAGACACAACCAAAAACTTTATTTGTGTTTTTGTTTAGAAAACCACACGAGCTACTTTTATAGAAAAGTAGCTCGCGTGGTTAAAAAGGTTGAACATGACTGACCTATAGTATGACAGATTGAATGAACACAGGACTTGGTAACTTCATTGTTTAGAGCTTGTATTTTGGAGAGGGTAACAGATTATGAATTTGGTTAATAGTTTTAACTTAACAAATACGCAACTACTTGTACAAAGGGATACAGATTTGACACATATGCTGTACTGTTTTATTGTTCAAATTCCTTGCCATTGCTCTTCACTCTCACTGATGATGTTACAATACATAACTCAAAATAATAAAATAAATGTTATTTTTTACTGTGGCACACGTGTGAATGTTTAATTAATAACATTTATGCCTATGGTTTTCCCCCCAGAAAATTCTACTGAAAAGCAGTGAAGGTTTTTTTTAAGTCATTACAGAAGGCAAGTGACAGATAAAGGAAAAGGCAGTCCTTGTTGGACATCTGAACAGCACAGTAGAAAATGAATACAAGACAAATGCTTGAGAAATTATTATCATTATGGGCACCTCCATGGAGTCCAAAGACTCATTGCAGGAGACCCAATCTATCTACACAATTTCTCATACCTCTGCTTGAACCCATTAACAAAGTACTCACGACTGACTGGCAACCTATGTGACTCATTCACAACTCTCCAAGCAAAAAAAAAAAAAAAAAAAAAAAAAAAAATCTATTCCTCACGCCCCTACTTAACCACACCTTTATTCGACTTCCAGGAATGATCCCTTGTTCTGGTCCCTCTAGCCAAGTGCTAAAGCAACTTAATGTGTTTCTATCATGTCCTCTCTTTTTCTCCTATCAACCAGCTTCTTCAATCCATGCATCTTCATTCTATCCTCATAGGAAATATTCCATACGTCACTCACCATCTTGGTCACTCGCCTCAGGTTTGAGCACAGTAATCCAGATGTGGGCATATCTAGGCCTTATAAAGAATAACTTCCTCATCTCTACTTGTTAATGTGTTCTTAGCCAAGTAATCTTATGAGCTACCTTAATAATCTTAACAGTATGTCCTCTAAACTTTAACTCTCTATCTACCACCACCCCTAAATCTCTGGCTTTTTCTATTCCCAAAATGCATAATTTTACATTTCTCAACATTAAACTAACACCAGTAACTCTTGTCCATACTGACAGCCTATTTAAATCATCCTACAAACTCTCCACAATAACTTGATTAACTATTACTCTACCTAATTTCACATCATCAACTGAATATTTCCTAAATCATTTATGTACAAATTAAACAGCAACGGTCCCAGTACTGAACCTGCAGCACCACTGATCACCTGTTTTTGCCTCATTCTGTCCCTCTATATACCACTTTTTGATATCTGTCCAGCAGCCACCCTCTTATACACTTAACCGTCATATCTATCTCCTAATTTGTTCTGATTTGTGTAACAGAGTTCCATGTTGTATTCTGTCAGATGCCTTTGCAAAATTCAGCAAAATCATTGTGTAATCATTTCCTTTATCCAACTCAGCTGTTACTCTATTATAAAAAGTTAATAAATTACTAAGGCAGGCCCAACCCTTCACAAAGCCATGTTGACCCTCATACAGTATCATATTTTTATCCACACATTCTTGAATTCTCTTTTTTTTTACCAATTTTTCTTACTTTTTTACCAATTACTTTTACCACCACATCTGAGATACTGATTGGACTATGATTTGCTACTGCAGTTTTAGAATCTCCCTTATGCAAAGGAATTATTCTGCCCTCTTTCCACTCCCTTGGAACTCGACCAGAGCTGAAACTTAATTTAAAGAGCTTAGTCAAAAGCATTGCCAGTTCCCTTACACATTCTTGCAAAACCCTAGCCGATATCACATCTAATCCCACAGCTGTATTTACATTGAGATTCTGCAATGCCCTAAGCCCCTCCAATTCATCCACCTCTGTTTCCACATTAGTGTCTGTCACATAGGTTAAAGCAATAACCTAACTAGGATGATATACCCTTACAAATTGGTCACTCAGTAACTCAACTATTTTATCTACTTCTGTCTCCTCGTGACCATCATCGCTCATTAAGGTTAATCTTCCACAGTCATTCTTCCTCTTACTTGCCATGGAATGAAAGAACTTTTGGAATTTCCATTGGCCTGCTCAGCTAGATTCTTCTCATAATCTGATTTTGCCATGCTAATCACCTTTCTTGTACTGTTCATGAGTTTGCTAGTTACCTTTCTGTTTATACAGAGTGGTTCAAAATTCCACATACAACCTTTGAGGGAAGGTAGAGAACATCAAAATCAACCATATTCACATAGGAAAGCATGACCGGAAACGCCACCTGAATGAGGAAGAAAGCTTCAGTGAGGAGGCCCTGAAATTGGGGCTTCCTCATTCAAGCTTTCGTATGAAGAACATGCAGTGTTTTACGAATGCTGAGATGGTAGACATGCACATCGTTTACGGGTTAGCTGACAGTAGTGGATGAGCTGCTGTATGAATTTATCATGAAAGGTACCCGGACAAACATGTACTGCATCACCAAATGTTTGTGCATTTGCATCAGAATTTGTGTGACTATGGATCATTCAGGGATCGCAGGTATGATAGTGGGTGGCCACAATCGACGCCAAATCCCACCATAGAAGAGGAGGTGTTGCATGCGATGGATAATAATCCAGAGACAAGCACACGTGCTGTTTCCTATGCTATAGGAATTTCTCGATGATGTGGCATTTCCCTTATCTGCTTTGGTGATTACTATTTCTTTGTTGTTCTTCATTTCTTGTAGAGCTTTATATTCTTCCTTGGATATTTTGGTTTTTGGTGGTTTTGCTTTGGACAGAACACTGGCTATGTCCAGTCTGATATTGTGTGATACCTTGCTCTATATGCCAAACACGAAACTTTTTCAAATGCCACTATAGTCTTCTAAATAAACAGGCATTGGTCTCTCACTCCAGATGATGAAATTCATTTCTTATTTCAAAGACAAATGCTCATGGTAGGATTCAAACTAACAGCCTGTTAGTTGGAGAGTGCATATGACAACTAAACCAGTGAACTGAAATGAATTGAAGGCATGCTGTATTTCTTAAACTGAGGAATGGAAGCTGTTTTAGATTAAATGGGATTATTTGAGGTTATCTGAGGTTGAATTAAATAGTGTTAACTGTATGTTTAATTATGAGTAGTTAATTTCGAGTGGCAAAATTTTAACTGTTCCAGTAAATGGAACAGTTAAAATTTTGAAGTAATACCCATTTGAAACTTGGAGAATAATAATTAGCTTTATTCTCTAATAATAAACCATATTAATATTAATAATCCTTTCTGAATAATATTTTTGTATAATTCACTTTTTCATTTTATACTCTCATGCAGTGTTTCGATAAACCTCCATCTTACTGCATGAATATGCAAAATAGTTGTTAAGGTAGGTGATGATAAATGATAATATATATAGACAAGAAATTATGAAAATAATATACTGTATATATATATGTAATACAAAGTAAAGAAAGGAACCATTTGGAAATATGTAGACAGTTGTGCATCCTTTAATTTGATAATACAGCTTGATTAATGCTCAGCCTGTTCTTTTCATGAGCAAGGAAAACAAAAAAAAAATTAAAATCATTTTAATTTTTTTCTTGCTTATGAAGATAGAAAAATCAAAAAGGAATAGCTAACTTATTTTAATTATTTTCTGTAATGATTAAAAAAAATATATTTTCTTGCTTACAAAAAAAGAAGCCAATCACCAATAAAGTTAATTCTTGAATTAAAGATTTCAGTGTGACTTAGTGTTGTTGTTAGCTTTATTCCTGAAATATTTGCATTGATGTGGATGCCAGTAGGAATGGCTTTACTGTATAAAAAAAAAATACCTATTATTCCACTTAGCCATGGGAAAATTAACAAAGTGTAATAAACAATTTAGCAGCAGTATTGGTATTTTGAAAGAGTTAAACACTCTCATTTTAATTACAAATTACATTTGTGATTTTTATGGCCTTACAAGCATGTATATATGCATTCTTACTGAAATTACTTTCTTTGATTATGCATTCTGCCAGGAAATGACCGGACTTGCATGTGGCCACCGCTTTTGTTCAGATTGTTGGTCACAGTATCTTACAACCAAAATAATGGATGAAGGAGAAGCACAGGTAATTAGTTTTTTTTTATCCTACTGTATTTTTAATTTTCTTGTAGTGGGAAAATAGTTTGCATTTTGGTAAAATATAGCAAGGCTTATTATGTGGTTATTTTTTCTTTATAAACATCATTCCGGCATTTCTAGCAAGAAACTCTCAGCTGTTAAAATCTATTCAGCAAACAGCATGTTAATTTTTTTTCTCCTCTTCTCTAATAGTTAAACAACATTGGTGCATTTTAAGACATGTGGATTCATTCTCTTGTGATCTTCAATTTTACTAAAACACTTCTTGCAAATTCAAGAAAGTTAAGGTTATATTTGTGAATATGTCTGAAGGTATAATGTGATGTGATGGTATTATAAAGATTCATGATATTATCTCATGCATCTCAGAAGTTGTTTGCTTTCTCTTTGACTTCAGTCTTTACCTGAAGTTGATTTTAGTATAATGATACACAGCTAAGTTTTCTTCAATAATGACAATTATGATTAGGATGCTCAGTAATATGTTGCTTGTATACAGGATGGTTTTGTATTTAATCAAGTATAAGACTTTATAACCTACTAGGGCCCCTCCCCCGTGTTCCAGACTGGTAGGCCGGTTCTCCTTGAATTTTGAATTACGATGACTCGAATTTTGAAGACTTGACACTCAGGGTAGCCCCTGAGTTTCAAAACATTTCGAATAACTTGACAAAAACGTTACATTAAAACGTTACAGCCTACATCCGTTTCAAGCTGATGTTACATCTGTTTCCAATTTCAGCTTATCATTTTATAGTATTGAGTAGATATTAACCACATTTTAAGAAAAGCACCATTAAACTTGATGTCAAAATAGGGGAATAGTTCAAAATAAAAGTTCCATCCTCTTAAATAAATCCATTACAACCCTTTCAAGCCTCTTTACCTCAACTAGCCATGATTTTTTATTATGTATATTTTATGATGATATTCATTAAAATTGTAATGTTATTGACATTCCATTGAAATAACATGGATACAAAGTGTAAGATGGTTGATGTATTTCATCCACATGGACATTTGTGTGGTTAATCCCAATTAAATGACTTTATCAAATTTGATATTAAAATCAGCAGTAAAAGTATTAAATTGTTGTCATTAAAAATATTAATAAAAGGAATAACTTCAAGAATATTTAGGTGTCAGTCATTTAAGCAGAATGGATGATGATTAACAAACATTTGAAGTAAAAATAGCATTGAGAAAGCAAAGAGGTAAACATCTGCGAAAGATTTAAGGTGCAGATCATCTCGTGGATCAAAACAATGAGATGAGATTCTGGAACATTGATTTGCTTTTTCTGGGAAGAGATAGAAAAGTAAGAACAAACTGATGAAATTAAAAAAAAAAAGGAATAGAATAGGTTGAAAGATGATTCATTGTTAGTCTCTATGAAGTATTCATTACACTAATGTTGTTTGTGATATTTTATCATAAATAACATTTAGTTGTCGAAATTATGGTGAAATATCAACAGTTGCCATTATAAAATGAATACAAGTGTAATCCAAAATTAAATTTCTTTTCTGTTTTTTTGACTGAATAGAAGAGTTGAAGAACTTCAGACATAAGCAAAGCTTAAAAACAACTTAAGGCATTTTTTGCCAAACCCATTAATGCTAAATTTAGAAAAAGCTAATATGTGAATAAAATAAAAAAATAAAACTTTACGTTTTACTCATTGCATGCTTACTATAATATCGATATTTAATATAACAGAGCTCAGATTCAAAAAAAGTGATAATGTCATTAAGGTGTTATAATCTTTGTTGCAGAAGCATTATCATGCATAAGTATTTTTAAGTCATTTGTTTTAGCTACAAAACTCAATCCCTTGTTTATTATTTTATTAGACCATTTCCTGTGCTGCCCATGGCTGTGAGATTCTTGTTGATGACCAAAGTGTCATGTGAGCATTTTTTATTAAACTTTTTTTCATTATATTTGACAAAATATTGAATACTTTTTATATCTGATTTTTAGATAATTATAGACTGTGCCAAATTCCTCTTAATGTTTTATTTATTATTTCATTTTTTGATATAACATCATGACAAAATGAAGGAGCAGATTCAAGACAGTTGGTCATTAATTACTAATACATAACACCTTAAATTTATCTAGTTTTTTTGTAGCAGTTGACAGAACACTTATCTCAAGGGAAAGCATATTATTTTCACAAAGGGACTTGAACCTCTTCGACAGGCAAAAGATAATAAAATTACTAATTGGGTCCTGATTATCCTTGGAGTGGTGTTTCCCAAGCTTTCAATACCCATGCACCCCTTTTAAAATTTTAGTGTGCAACATATCCCCTTGCAGGCAAGGCAGTTCGGAAGAAGTTGTAATAATATTTCATTCAAACACGACTAATTATAAGTGTATTTACTTCTTAACATTTGTATTATAATAAATTACAAGTATTAATTATTAAAATGCATTTTTAGTTAAATGAATCCAATATACTTGAAGTAGAAACAAAATATAAAATTGAAATTTTTAACAATAAAATAGTTTAATGAGACGAATGAAACTGTTCCTGTTAGGAAGAAGTTATTTGGTGAAATCTGGTTCAATATTTTTCAGTTTTTATCTATAGATGAGGCTCTAGATTTAGAAGATGATTTCACTTTTTTGTTTTAAGGTTCATAAGCACAGAAAATTCAGTGGATGCATGCATACACATGGTCAAACAGTCGCTGAGGACCTTTACAGTTTAAGATAGAAATGATTCAAAATTCAGTGGAGAGTTCTGGCTGCTATTCAAATTTAAACTTTTAATGCTAACAATTCATATGGTTGAGATGCAATCGTGCCATCAATTAGGCATGACCATAATGGAGGTCAGTCAATATATGCCAAGAGATGTATTTTTAAAAATTCCTTTAGGATTTTAGTTATTGAAAAATAAATTATAGAATAGACCATCACTTTTTATGGAGAGCCCATCCACAAAAAGTTGGTTAACCTATAGTACTTGGATGGGTGATAAGCAACTTATTTACATTTGATTTGAAAAGCTATGGGCTGTATTCTTTGGGAAACACACTTGGTGGAAGACTGTTCCAGAGGGCAACAGTGGAAGGGATAAACAAAGAAGAGGAGAAATTTGTTTGTTGGATCTGGAGTTGAACTGCAAGAAGATACTAGTTAGCTGCTGCACACATTTGGATAGATTTGCAAGAGGGTGAGAGAATTGTTGATGCTAATTCTGCTGAATAGTGGCCATAGAATGTTTATAGAACATGCAGGCTGCAAAGACTGCATGCCTGTGCGAAAGTGAGTGGAATGTATTAGTGAGAAAAGTGGTCATCAATCAATCAATCTAACTGCTCCTTTCTGAATAGAATCCAATATTTTCAAGGAGTTCTTAGGGGCATGCTAATGTCTCCTAAGCGCTCCCAAATATCAGAGCAGTATTCAGTGGTCAGGCAGATCAGTGATTTACATAGGGTTAGATTTTTGGTAAGAGCTGTTCGGAGCTGAAGTAATGCCTCAAGCAAAAGAGAAATCCTAATTTTTTGGATGCAGAGGAGGCAATAGTTGTGATATGCTTGTGCCAAGAGAGATTTGAGGTTCGAGTTATTCCAAGAATATGAATCTCATCTTGAATAGAGATTTGAGTATTGTCAAGGGTGAAACTGGAAGAACGGTTCTTTTTTGTGGGAAAGAATGTGCTGTGTTTTGCTGGCATTGAAGTTCATAATGTTATCCAAATCCATTGATGAATGCTCTGAAGATCGGAATTTAAGGTTGTGCTTTACAGAGTTTGTCAAAAAAAAAAAGGAGGGGAGTAATGTGCTGGTGCTGTCATCAGCAAACCAAAGTTTGCTGATGACAGCAAATCCAGTACATAAAGTGTATTGGATTGGCAGTCAGCTGGAGTAGATTGTTAATGTATAGAAGGAAGAGAATGGGCAAGAAAACAGAGCCTTGTGGGACCCCAGCATTAGTTGCATAAATAGAAGATAAGGAGCATCCAGTATCACTCGAAATGAACATCCAGCCAGAAAGCTGGCTAACCAATTCCATAGGTCATGGGGCAGAGAATGATGAGAGTTTTCCTAATAGGCCTTTGTGCCAAACTCAGTCAAAAGCCTTGGAGATATCAAGAGCAACCACTTGAGACTCGATTATTTATTAGATGAGTCTTCAAGGTAGTGTAGCAGTTGGCTATTGATAGTTCTTGCCATTACTTTAGAAGGAATTGAGGTGAGAGAAATTGGACAGTAGTTTGAAGGTAAGGATTTGTCACCCTTCTTAGGAATAGGTTCTATGTAGGCTAGTTTCTAAACTGCAGGATAGATACCGGCAGAATAAGTAAGTGTAAATAAGAGGCATAAAGTGGGAGTCATCTCTGGGACATAGACAATTAGAATGGTGGGGGGGATGCATTCAGGGCTAAATTTTTTGGTATCCAGTTTTGAGCAAAATTTTTCTGATCTCTTTCTGGCAAAAGATCAAATGTGACATTGAGTGTTAGATGTTTAGAATGGTTGGGAACATGATCTTGCATAGTTGATCATGGTAATGATCAGCTATGCAAGAGTTGGAGGAGAAGTAGTAGGAGGTTGGCTTTTTCTGTAGGTGAAGATGATGCACTAGTACCATCTGGGTGTAATAGTGATGGGAGTAGTGTTGGACATAAGTTATGGCCAGTAGTTTTTTCTTTTGCATCCTTTTGGCAGGATGCAAGTTTCCTGCTCTTAGCTTTCTCAAAATCAGTTTCCAATGTTGTGATAATTTTCTTACATCTATTCCGAGCTTGGTTTAAGCTGTATAGGAAGATGGAGTTTTGGATGCAAGTCTTGTGGTATGCCTGACTCTTCTTTTGTGTAGCCTTGTCACATCTGTGGGAGAACCAAGGCTTAGATAGGGGACAAGAATTTAGGGTGGAGCAGGGAATAAAGGTTTCCATGCCAGTGAATATTACTTTGGTGATTCTTACTGCACATAAGTTGGGGTCAGGTGACTGGAAACAGTAATCTGATCAAGGAAATGAGGAGTAGAAGTTGCGAAGATCATCCCACTTAGCTTTCTGGTAATGCCATGCAATTTGTGGATGTGAGTGTTTTGTTGCTCCATGGGGAAAGAGATCTGTGCCACATTTCTGGTCTGAGCTGCCTATAGGGCAGACAACATTTACAGCATTCTTGGGCAGGTCACTGGTGAGGAAGAGGTCCACATGTTTGGGATTGTCTGGTATTCTGGTGAGCATGTGGTCAATTTGTATGAGATCATTTGTGATTGCAAAAGTCTTGTCCTCTCTACCTGCTTGATCTGTGCAGTCGGAAGTGGCAGCCAACTAGTGTTGTAGACATTGAGTCCTTGAGGAAGATGACTTCACTATTTGGAGAGTTGGGTTGGAGAAAATTAACATTTAAGGAAAGGTGATTGAAGAGTTCAAGATGGTTGTTGGCATTAGGAGAGCAGGAGAGACAGCATACGAAGATAGAATGGGGCAGGGTGATTTTCAGCCAAAGGAGGTCAAAATTGGGAGATGCCAGGTTGAATACTCTCTGGCATGGTATATCAGAGCGAACATATGCGCAGCCCCCCCCCACCTCTGAGGTAAAAGGAGCTAAAGAGTGTGTAGTTGGGAAAGCAGAGATGGGTAGTATTTGAGGTAGTTGAGATTTGAGTTTGTCAGGAATAGGAAATGAAGTTTTGCAGGTTTAAGGTGGAAGTGATCCTTATTAAGGTTAGAAGTGAGGCTGCATATATTTGTGAAATGGATCTGGAAGGTTCTATGAGGTTTGTTTTGGCCACATAGGTCCCACACATTTCATATGCAGTATTTGGGATCAGGGTTTCACACGGTTTGTTTACAGAGTTTGATTTTCTCATTAGTTTCCCTTCTTCTTTGTCTATGGCTTCTTTGACATTTTTCTTTCAATTTTAATTGCCATCTTTTTCATGCTATGCATAGGTCAGATCTGGCCACTCTCGTACACATATGATACAGGGCTGGTGCCTTCTGATATTTTGTTCATGGCTGATATGAATGTTGATTAGCTAAACAGGGTATTACAGGTCAGTTTTATTAAGCATGGACTCCATGTAATCGTGGGCCTGAAACGGTGACACCTGACAATTTTCTTGGGATCAGAATTGCATCATTTAGCATTGTTGGTTTCCAAATGGAAGTTTAGGGTGATGCTGTTGTGCTTCTTATTTTCTGTTTTGATCATGTTTTGAACTGATGAAGCAATGGGATCATGAAGCTTGCTGGTCTTGTCTGCGGTAAAGCATGTTAGCTTCAAGAAAGTGATTGTGGATTGCTTCGAGCTTTTTTTTGATTGTGTCAATTTCTGGGAGAAGGTTTCATCAAGCATAATAAGGTGCTGTTATAGGCTATCCATACACTTGCTGAGGTTTAGGAATTTAATGGTGGTGAGGCAAATAAAAATGGTGTTGCTGAGGGTGCTTTTGAGCACTGGTTCTTTGAGCTCTTCCATATTGGCACAATTGGCATGAGTCCACTGGCAACAAAAATTGCAAAGTAAACTATTTTTCTTTTCTGTAATGTCTAGTTTGCAGCTTCAGCATTTTAAAGCTTCAAGGGTTCTATCTGCAGTAGTGAGACTCTTAGTGCTTTGTCATCACTCTGTTTTGTTGCTGCCATCTTTGCTTCATGCTGCAGGCATGGTTGCATGTTGGCTACTAATGCTTGCTATGGCTAATGTTATTGTACCAGAAAAATTTTTTTTGAAATGCATAGAATACTTAAGGTTTAATGACCTTCAGTCCCTCAACCATTGCTATACTTTCTTTTGGGACAGAGGATAAAGTGAAATCACTTTTGAAGTATTATAATAACAGAGCACAGTTTCCAAGTAACACAATCTGAAATGCCACCTATGATATGAATCTGACTTATCTGACAATGCCATGATAAAAAAAAAAAAAAGTAATAATTTTTTAAAAAGTGCACCATATCCACCTTAAAGACTTTCATGTATCCCCTAGGGACATGCCTACTACATTTTGGGGAACACTTCTTTAGAGGATAACACATATATAGTTGAGTTAATAAGAACTAATTGAAAACTTATAATGTAGTGCATAATTATGTGTTCAAGTTTAAAGAATCAATCTTAAATAAGATATAGCCTTGTGGAAATGGTGTTTGCTTCCATAGCTCTAGAGAATGACCAGAAGAATGACATTCTAAATTCGATTCTAGTCACCAACTAGAAGAATGTTTTTTAGCCGTTGATTTAGCCCTTTCTAATCAAACTTTGGTATGGACAAATAGGGATTGTCCCTTCTGGAAACTTAGATTTTAGCTCATCATCTCAAGAAAATTAAATATAACTCACTTTTTCAGACAATAACACATGGTTAGGATTAGAGACCATGAGATGTCAGTATTTGTCTGCCTTAATCTCCTTCCTAGATACTTTAAAATCATTAATTGTCTTCATTGAAGACTATTAATGAAAAGAAAAGAAAAAGAGTTTACTTTGCAATTTTTGTTGCCAGTGGATGCATGTTAATTGTGCCAAGATGGAAGAACCAGTGCTCAAACTCTTAAGCACCCTCAACCAGCTATCAGTGAAGGCCAAGGTTGGGGATTGACTGGCTACTAGTCTTCCAAAAAATTAAGTTAATTAAGGCTAAAATGGCCCCTCATCCACTCCCTTTGGAGAGTGGGTGAGGGCATTTCAAAAGGACTGCTATACAACATGAAGATCATGACTGATTAATGAATAATTTAGTATTGTTATTTAACATTGTTAAATATAATATGTATATACAGGTAACCTTCATATGACATGGTTCCTATGAAAACGCATGTAGTACAAAACTGCATTATACAGGACTAAGAACCAGTACAGAAAGGGGAGTAAAATTCTAAAGGTTAACAAAAATACACTATTTTATTTTTATAACTATAGAAAACTTAATTTCATTAAGTTTCTGATAGTTATAAAAAATAAAATTTTATTTATTAATATCATCAATACAGAAATACTGTTTTTTCCATTTTCTGAATTATCAGCATTCAAGGACAAGCTGTTATACTTGCAGAAATAGAAGATCTGTGGCAATAGCAGTTTCTAATTTTCTGTTTATTTTTCTTTATGGTCCAGATTGTTGCTTCATTTAAATTTACTTTCATTAGGCATAAAATAGAGCTAGAATTTAATTAACAACAAAAAATTATTCCAGTATGGTTTTTAAGAATAAAGTTTAGTAATACATCATCATCATCAAATTCCTGCCATGTACCCTCAAGGAGTGTACAGGATATGATAGTACTACATGAAAAAAATTACATCATTATTAATTTCCTATCTACAATTTTCCTCCAAATCAGTCTGTTACTTGTGAAGAACTCCAACATTATCAGATCTTATATTTCTATCGTCTAAGGCACTTTGTACCGTATCAATCCACCTACATCTTGGTATTTTCTGGGTCGTTTTGCTAGCAACCTGGCAGAGAACACTTGTTTTGCTAATCTTTCCTCGCCCATTCTGTTTAAGTGACCATACCACCTGAGATTAGCTCTGCTAATGCATTCCTGGATGCTAACAATGTCAAGTTCTTTCCTAATATCCTCATTTTTAATATGATATTACCATTGATGCCATCTATTCACACCTATAATCTTTCTCAGGACTCTCACATCTGTGGTCTCTAGTCTTTGGTCAAGTGTTTTACTTCTGACCCAGCTCTCAGATCCATAAGTTAAAACTGGTTTGAACACTGTCTTGTATACAGCTAATTTAGTGTTACGACTAATTTCTCTCTTATTCCATATGAATTTATTCAGTTGACTTCCTATCATACGAGCTTTGCTGATTCTGTTGTCTATTTCTATATTTAATTTACCATCTTCACTAAAAATCGTGCCTAAGTAGCTGAAATGTTTTACTTGTTCCACAGGTTCTCCATTCACAACACAGTTGACATTTTCAAAGATTCTGCCTATTTTCATTGTCTTTGTCTTTTTATTGCTGACCTATATACCATATCTATTACAACAGCTATTCAATTTAGTCAGAGAATCTTCCAGACTTGTAGCGGATTTATTTAGAAGT
Organism: Typopeltis vanoorti; assembly: GCF_054136105.1. Taxonomy (NCBI): domain Eukaryota; kingdom Metazoa; phylum Arthropoda; class Arachnida; order Uropygi; family Thelyphonidae; genus Typopeltis; species Typopeltis vanoorti. The sequence continues at coordinate 73,882,034 of NC_143564.1, read as the reverse complement.
ATAACATCATCTGCATAAAGCAAAGAGCTGACATTAACATCTCCAATTTTGATATCATGTTTAATACCACTTTCCTTCATAATGTGATCCATATAGATAATGAATAACAGAGGGGATAATGTACATCCTTGTCTCGCACCAGATTTAACATTAAACCATCTTCCTGTACTTCCTTCAATTCTAACTGTTGACTTACAACTCAAATAAAGACTAAGTATTGCTTGATATAATGCCTCATTGACACCATATAACTGCAGCGTATTGAATAGCTTCTCTCTTGGCACCTTGTCATATGCCTTTTCAAAATCGACAAAACTTAAATATAGATCTTTGTTATATTCCCATGCTTTCTCGACTATTTGTCGCAAAGTGAAGATCTGATCCTGACAGCCTCCATTTGGCCTGAATCCAGCTTGTTCTTCACCAAGCTTTTCTTCCACAATTCTTCTCAACCGTTTCTCAAGTATACTTGCATAGATCTTGCCAGGAACACTCAGTAGGGAAATATCTCTATAATTCTCACGTGCAGTTTTATTTCCCTTTTTATATATGGGTACTATGAGAGCTCTACTCCAATCATCGGGAATTCGTCCCTCTGTCCCGGCTTTCTGAACTATGCAGTGCAGCCACTGTAAGACTCTTATACCACCATACTTCAGCATTTCTGGTCGAATATCATCTACTCCTGCTGCCTTTCCACATTTAAAGCCTTTGATGGCTTTTTCTACTTCACGTATGGATATATATTCCTGACTGCATGCCTGGTCAGTGTTTTTTACCACTGTGCTGTCATTGCTGCTTGTTTCATTTAGCAGTTTTTCAAAGTAATTACTCCATACTTCAAGGATATCTTTTTCTCCCATTTTCATGTCACCTTTATCATCTCTAACTCCTGTTACAGCACTCTTTCCTCCATTCCTAAGCTTCTTTAACAACCTCCAGAATATTTTGCCACCTTCTTAAGAAATAAGAAAATATTTATTTTCTATATTCTTGCCAAAGTCCTCCCATGACTTTTGTTTAGCTAGTTTTACACAGTGTTTAGCATTCTTGCATTTGTCTCTATATTCTCTAAGAGCACAAGCTGACTTATTTGACAGAAACTTTTGATATGCTTTCTTCTTTTCCTTCACTGCCTCTTTAACTTCCTGTGTCCACCAGGCAGTTCTGATTTTTTTATCCTTACAGACAACCTCACCACATGCCTCTCTGGCAGAATCAATCAATTTGCCACTGAATCTTCAAGGTTTGATTCCTGTTCTCAAACTCTTTTCATTTTTTCTTCAATAATCTATGTGTATTTTAGTCTTCAGTTCACATCTGAGAGCTGCTCAACTTTTATTTGCTTTAAAACTTTCTTACTTTTCAATATGAAATTCAATTTTATTGCTCAAGACTAAATAGTGATCACTTCCAATTTCAAATCCTCTGTACACTCTGGTGTCCTGCACCAGGGAGAAAACATCACTATCAACAATAACATAGTCAGTGAGACTTTTCTTATTCTTTGCCTCTTCTCTCCATGTTAATTTGTGCACATTTTTATGTTGGAACATGGTGTTAGTAATAACCAGTCCATGTCCTGAGCAGAAATCCAACAGATATTTGCCATTATTATTAGCTTTGCTCTTTTCTCCAAATTTTCCCAAAATATTTTTGTATGTCTCACAGTCATTTCCTACTCTGCTATTTAGATCCCCAACAAGGACCAACTTTTCATTTTTCATTGTGTCAGTTGCTTTTTCTAAAGCATCAAAAAATTCCTCCACTTCTACCTTAGTAGAACCTTCTGTGGGACCATAGGCAAAAATAAGTCTCATTGTCCAGTTCCCCATTGTCATATTTGCCCACATTACTCTACTTGAGACTGATTGCCATTCAAGAAGATTAGCCTCGTATTTTGTGTTGAATACTATGACTACTCCTTCTTTTCCTTGATTGTCATTGCCTGAATATAACATTTTGTATTTATTGCTCAGAAAGATCTCACCAGTTTTGGACTTTTTTGTTTCAGTCACCCCTATTATGTCAATCTGGTACTTATCTAATTCCTCAGCTAGCTCCATTTCTTTGCCATTCAGGCTTCTTACGTTGATAGTACCGATCTTTAACTCTGGTGATGTTGAGTTGGGGTTTGTTTTCTGATTTGTTCCAGTAGCTGACTTTTCGCTGTTTGCCCTGGTTCCCTGGCGAAAACAACGGGGGCCTTGTTTAACCGGGCGATGTCCCAGCCAGCATGAAATTTTGTCGTGTTGTACCATCATTTTTTATTTTGGTTTAACCAATAAGAATACAATTTGGTTGGCTAAATCCCAAATTGCCAGCCCATCCTCGTTTGTTCAGTATTCAAGTAGATACCCAACAGGGTGCACCACGAGAAGGTGAGGATTGGGCATTAGGTCAGAAGCTCTGGTCGGTTTTCTGCATTCCTTTAAAGGCTATGTGGAGGTCTCCTCTCAGTTATACAGCTTTGACCCTTAAGCACACCTGGAAAAATTTATGAACAGTCAAATAAAAACCATAATAACTTTACGATAACCTTAAATGTCACAAACTGCATGCTTCAAAATCATAATTTTTAATGGCTGCAAACATGCACAAGTTCAATAGCACAGAACCTAACATTTCCCTTTTTTTTGCATAACAGCTAGCAAGTGAATAGCAGAGATTCACAGAAAAGAATGGAAATATTGAAAAATTGTATTTAATATAATAGCAAGGAGTTTCCTTGCTTAAAAAATACCATGTCATGCGAGGTTTGCCATAATTCGATAACTGTGATAGAGTGAAACTGTGTTGTAGGGGATACCCTTTTATATGAAAGTGGCCTGTATATATGAGGAGCCATCATAATTCAATTCAGGTTTGAAGACCCTTTTTATAAAGTCTTTTCAACAACTGAAGGTGAGTTAGCCTGTCTCATATGATAGTGGAAAGGTGTTTCTTCCTGGAAGCTCAGGTTTTTCATCCAACAAGATGGACAAGAGAATACCTGTGGTCTATAAAGCCAGGTTACTTGCCTAGACAGAACATTAAACTTAACACATGGGTGCGGGAGAGAAGATCAGATGTATATACATTTTTGTCTGATTGGCCAAGTGAATAACACTTCCACTTTTCAGCTACTTGGTCATTGGTTCCACTGCATGCACCACCTGTCCATTTTTAAGGGATAGATGAAATTTATTACCCATTGTGAGACTGCTATCTTTTTTATTGAAGGTCTAATGAGCAGGATGATAAGCAAAGCTATACAATCAAATTTACCCAAGCTCTCAAGATCAGTTCTATTTAAGTGACATTCCCATTGGATTCCATAAATTAAGGTATAAAGGGAAAAATTGCTATAACTTGGGGGGGGGGGCATATGAAAGTCAGATACATTATGTAAAAAGTTACGCCGAGTCTAGTTATTGTATACAAATCAGTGGCACCGTCAGCAGCATATGCAACTTAGTCACAGTAAAAGCAAGCATTTTGGAATGGTTTGTTTATTTTGTGTGTGGAGTGAGAAAAGAGAAAAATCATGATAACGAAAAAAATATGTCAGGTACATTATGTAAAAAGTTACACTGAGTCTGGTTATTGTATACAAATGAGTGTCACTGTCTGCAACATATGCAAATGAGCAACACTATAAAGGCAGGCATTTTGGAGTATTTTTTTATTTTATATCTGGAGTGAGAACAAGACATTTCACTCTAGCAGAATTCTTGGATATGGCTGCAAGATATATATTGTTTAACAGATGAATTCAGATGGCAAACCATTCTAAGACTAGAGGCCAGCTAAAGTCAGGCAAAGACAGCCAGATGATTGCATGTGAATCATTGTGTGGTTCAGTTTTTTGGAACAATTCCAGCAGTCAAAAACAGCATCCTGGAGATAGAGTGGAGGAAGGCTACAACTGCACTGGGTGACCAATGACTGATTATATGCTTGCCGAAACAGGAGTGCTTCCCAGAATCGGCTATGATCTGACTTTGTGTCAGCTACAGAAATATTGGTATCAGCTTCCACTGTATGCAGAAGTCATCATAAAGGTGATCTGTATGCTAAGGTGACTGATGGTCTTCATTTTCCTATCTCCATACCACAGGAGAGCACATTTGAAATGGGCCAGACTCAATGCCAACTGGACCCAAGAACAATGACAGTCAGTATTGTTTACAAATGAATCCCAGTTTGTCTGACAAAGCATACTTAGTATGCTCTGATCTAGATAGAACCAGAGACATGTTATTGTCGTTCTAATATAAATGAAAGGAACACTTTCATAAATCATTGAGAAACAAATTTTCTTAAACTATTGTTTTAAAATGTTCCATAAGAATACCTAATGTCATTGTAATATCATTGTTATAAATAACTATAACATCTCATTAAGATGTTATAGTTATCATAACATTTTTATTTTATTATAACATTTTTATTATAACATTATTATATTAAATATTATTATAGACAAAAAAAGTTCATTCTACCTAATTTTTTCACAACTACAATGATCAGATCGAAATCAAAACTGACAAATTTTAGTATAGATCTTAACTACAGTATGGCACAAAAAACAAAACAGTACAGTTGACCCTTGAAGTATGTGGGTTTGAACTGTGTGGATCCACTTACACACATTATATACATATATATTTAAATAAATATATTTATAAATAAATATATATGAATGCATAAAATACATGTGAATGCTAGTCTATTTTATCATTTATTACCATAAAGTATACACAAATCTATTATAAAAAGTTAAAATTTATCAAAATTTACACACAAAAACACTTACAGACCAAACATGGCTATTCCCAGTTGAGAGAAATGTACACAAATGTAAAGATATAGTATTAAATCATAACTGCATAAAATTAACTGTTATTAATTAGTTAAGTAGTTAAATTAATTAATTAGCATAAAATAAAAATTTTATCAAAATTCATTCATTAGTGTATGGGCTATGCTACTGCAAAGCAATCATATCAATTGCACTAGGCTACCGTAAAGCAGTTGTATTGCTGTTTCTTCATTATCAATGCATGAATCATTATACTTGTAAATAAATATGAATAATTTCTTTTTCACATTATCTTTTCATTTTTGATGTCTAGTGCTAGTGATACATATAACATCTAGTGTTTTGTATTTATTGAGACAGTATTAATGTAGGTACTGACAGACATATGATTCATCTTGTAAACAGACGATGTAAACTTACAGTATTGATAAATACAGTATAGTACTGTAAATGTATTTTCACTTCCTTATGATTTTCTTTAATAACATTTTCTTTTCTCTACCTTACTTTATTGTAAGAATATAGTATATATACATACATACATGGCATACAAAATATGTATTAATTGACTGTTTGTGTTATCAATAAGGCTTCCCCGGTCAACAGTCGGCTATTACTAGTTAAGTTTTTGATTAAGTTTAAGATTTTCGAAGAATGGGGGGGGTGCCTCTAACTGTCCGCATTGTTCAAGGGTCAACTGTACTGAATAACTGAATGTCAATGTCATTACTGTTTTGTACCATACCATATAAAGTTTCATTAAATTTCATCCAGGTAGAGTGGAATTATATCATTCCAAAATATCTGTACCAAAATTTTCTAATAAAAGTGATCCTGTTGTAATCTTTTCCAGATTGTGTTAAACACACATGAAATACACAAAGTGCACATACTGACTGAAAGGAATATCCCTCAAAAAAAATTAAATAAATAAAAATTTACATTCACATATCTACAACACATATAAAGAGAATATCATGCTAAGGTTCAGTTACATCACCAGTTAATCCATTAAAAACTGCAATTATTTTTTATAAATACACTTCGCTTCACATGTCTTATGATTCATTTTTCGATGAACTGTTCATTCAGTGATTTGTATTCCTTTCTTTTAGTGTTACTTTACGCTCTATATATGTCTTTCCACACTACGCTCGTCCCCCGAGAATTTACGGGCTACTGAAAATTCACAAAGCAAACACACCACTAAGGCCTATAGTCGAAGGAATTGATAGCCAACTTATCACTTAGCCAAAAAATTAGCGGCAACACTCAAGGAGTTGGTAGGTCATTCCCCCCACCCCCATGTCAAAAACACACAACACTTCATAGACATCATCAAAGACATTGCATTAGAAAAAAATGATATATTAGTCAGTTTTGACATCTCTGCCCTCTTTACAAATGTCTCAATCAATGACACAATCCTTCTTTTACAGAAAAAATTTCTTCCAGATATCATGGCGCTCTTAGCGCATGTATTACGTTCTGGTTATTTTGTATGGCAAAACGCTTTCTATCTACAAAAAGAAGGCACAGCCATGGGCTTGCCATTATCCCCCCACCCCATTGCTAACTTTTATATGGAACATTTTGAACAACTTGCTTTAGGTTCCTCCCCTTTAAAACCCAAAGTCTGGCTTAGATACGTTGATGATGTTTTCGCGATCTGGTCTCATGGCCACCAGACACTAGATACATTCCTTAGCCACCTAAACAAGCAACACAAACGTATACAGTTCACAATTGAGATTGAAAAACAGAACACACTGCCTTTTCTAGATACACTTGTCACACGTCTCCCCTCGGGCAATCTTTCCTACAGTGTTTACCGGAAACCGACACATACTGGCCAATATATACACATAAACTCCTACCACCACCCAACACAAAAACTAGGTGTCATCAATACCAAAACAGGGCTCTGAAGATCTGCTCCTGTTCACTGGAAGACAAATTTAAAGCGATCAGCAATACTTTTCAAAATAATGCATACAGCCAAAACACTATTAACAAAATTCTCCACAAGACCTCAATAAAAAACAAAGACAAACCAGATTATAATAAAACTATAACCATTCTCTACATTAAAGGGACATCAGACAAAATAAACAGAGTACTGCAAAAATACAACCTCATGCAAAATTAAAAAGCTTACTCAACTCATTCAAAGACCCACTCCTTCTGCTGGTCCACTCTGGAGTATACCATATTTACTGCACTTGCAACATAACATACATAGGAGAAACAGGACGCACCATTCTGATCAGACATAAAGAACATAAACGGCACATCAAATATATTAATTATGGTGAAGCTTGCCTTTCTGATCATGCCCTGAACACCTTATATAGAATTGACTGGAAAAGCACTAGTTGTCTACATCACACCAAAACATGGTATGAACGCAAATTTAAGGAAGCCTGTGAGATCATTATCAACCACCCCAATCTAAACAATAATGCCTAAAAATCCCATACATTATTATTATTTCAGGCAACTCCAAGGAGTCGACAGACTCATCAAGGGAAGCTCTAACATCATGTCAAGAACAACTATTCGACATTCACACAGTATTTATCATACCTCGCCTTGAACTCATTCACAGTCATAGCACCAACAACAGACTCTGGCAGCTTATTCCACTCATTCACCACTCTCCAAGTAAAAAACCTAGCTCTAACACCCTTGCTAACCACATTTTTGCCCAGCTTCCATGTATGGCCCCTAGTCTTCCCACCACCAGTCCTATTCTCAAAAATATCTTCTGAATTAATCTTATAGAAACCCTTCAGTGATTTGAATGTCTCAATCATATCACCCCTTTTCTGCCTATCAACCAATTTTTGCAACCCACAAATCTTCAACCTGTTCTCATAAGTTCATTCCATAGACCTTCTCATCTTGGTCACTTGTCTCTGGATCCTCTCCACCTTCTCCCCATCAAGAAGAAACCCTGGCGCCAATTTCTGGGCACAGTAGTCTAGAGGTGGGGTCTTATCAAGGCTCGATACAGAAGAACAATAACTTGTTTGTCTCTGCTTGCTAAAGTATTTTTCAACAACCAAGTGATTTGATGAGTTGATTTAGCCACTTTTGCGATGTGCTCCCTATCCACCAACACTCCCAAATCCCTGGCCTCATCAATCTCCTGGAGTACGGTTCCACCAATGTGATATACTGCTGCTAATCTTTTTACCCCAAAATGCATAACCTTACACTTTGCCACATTAAATCGACATCCATTTTCCTTAGCCCAATCCTCCAAACTATCCAAATCATCTTGCAAAATTTTGACATCCTGTGCACTCACTATTGCTCTACCCAACTTTGCATCATCAGCAAACAAGTGAACACTTCCTCTCATTTCCTTTCCTATATCGTTAATGAACAAATTGAAAAGTAGTGGTCCAAGAACAGAACCCTGTGGCACACATCACTAGTCTGAATAAACCACTCTCTGATATCTCTCCTTCAACCACCCTCCTATCCATCTCACCAACCCTATATCCATCCCCATATGCTGCAGTTTACTGATTAGAATTCCATGTGGTGTCCTGACAAACCTTATCAAGGTTCAGTAGAATCACTATAAACCCATTACACTTATCCGGTCAGCTATCACTGTGTTATAAAACGTGAGCAAGTTACTGAGGCATGATCTACCCTTCACAAAACCATGTTGTCTCTCATACAGTCTCCCATTTTCATCTATCCAATCCTGTATTTTTCTCTTGACTAATTTCTCCAAGACCTTGACAACAATTCCTGATATGCTAATTGGTTGGTAATTTGCAACAGCAGTCTTGGAACCTCCTTTATGCTATTTTCCCCTCTTTCCACTCCCCCGGAATTAACCCATACCGAGACTCAGATTAAACAAAATGGTCAAGGGCACTGACAGTTCTTTAACCGCTTCACGTACGACACGAGCTGGTATACCATTCAATCCCACGGATGTATTGACATTGATATTTTGTAATAGACTACTCACCTCCACTTCATTCACCACAGTTCCCGTATAATCTATTGGTTCATTCATTTGTGCAATGTCACCACCTGGATGATATATTCTTGCAAAGTGCTCGCTCAGTAATTCAACTATATCAACTGATTTGGTTACCTCCCTACCATTGGCATTCTTTAAAATCATTCTGCCATATACATTTTTTCTTTTACTTGCAACATATCGAAAAAAAACTGTTTGAGATTCTCTTTAGCCTGCATGGCTAATGTTCTTTCATAATCCATTTTTGCTTTTCTTACCACACTTGTTACCCTTCTGGCCTGCGGTTTATACCGTTCATATGCCTGCCGGTCACCTTTCTCCTTAAATTTCCTCCATAGTTGTTTCTTTTTTTGCAGCTCAAGCTTAATGGTGTTATTCATCCATTTAACCCCTACTTGATTTATTATTCGAACTCTAGGTATACAGTCAGCCATTGCCTCATGCAAACACTTCCTAACATGCACTATCAACATCTAGCAACCCTTGCAGTTTTACATGCCATGGCACTGAACCAGTCAAACGCCTAAGCTTGTCATATTTACCAGCTCGATAATTCCACATGTACCCTGTCTTAATTGTAAATTCCACACCTTTAGCCACCTCCCATGTCAAGCCCCTATGATCACTCTCACTAACTGGTGGCAGCATGGGGAAAATACTAGAGGTCAAGCACTCTCTGACCTCTAGTATTTTCCATTACATGCTGTCTCAGATAGTTATCCCTTAATAACTGCATAAAATCCAATTCTTTCCTCCCATGTGTCCTCTCCTCCTTCCAATCAATATTACTATAGTTGAAATCTCCCATAATAATTATCCTCCTTCCACTCATTTCTTCTATTTGCTTATGCATACTATCTCCATCATCTATTCCATCACCTGGTCTATACTCAACTATATATTTTGTTCTGCTAGTCTCAATCTAACACCAAATAGCCTCAAATGCTCTTTTCTCTATCCTGCAGTTCCACTTCTATTCTCCTTGGCTGCAGCTCATCAGCTATCATCAATAATATTCCTCCCCCCATTTTATTCGCCATGTCACTCCTGAACACCCCATACCCCTCCCATTCAATCCCACTAGCTATATCATCTTCTGTCAACCATGTTTCACTAATGTCAATACCCTGTGGCCTGGAAGTGCCAACCAAGGCCAAAAATTCTTCCTTTTTGTTCCTAATACTTCTGGCATTAGTATACATTAATTGCAGAAGCCCATTTGTCCCATCCCTATTTTGATGCTTTATACTAACTATCCCATTCTGATTCGTAGTCTTTCGTACTCGCTTGGGCATATTACACACATTCATACACTCAACTGTCTCCCTAAAGTCTACATATCTACTCTCCCCCACCTTAATAACTCTATTTTCCCTGATTCTGCATATCCACTTTCACTACATTCGACAACACCTTTTCAAGTCTTCATTCAAATGTAAACCATCCCTCTTATATAAATCCTTTTGCCCATCGAGCTCACTTCACATATCCACAAATTCTACACCACTCCTCCTACATAATCCGTGCATAAAGTCGTTAATTTTAGCCCTCCTTCTATACTCTTCACTGTCATACCACTGCAACAGACTCACCATCCTAACTCTTTCACTTTTCTCTTTTGCTACCTCAAGCAATTCCTTCACATCCTCACTCATAGCCATTTCATCTCCTTTCAAATCATTTGTACCTGCTACCACTATCAATTCTTTCACACTTTGCTTTTGCATTCTAATTGACTCTCTTATATCCTTAACGCTTGATTTTGTTAAACTCTCAACTAACACACTTCTTACTAAGGAATCTCCATACAACACTCGCTCTTTCATTTTGTTTACACTCGCTATCATACTCTTATTTTTTCTATCATACTTTTGCCGATTTTCAGTCGCTATGCTTGGTAAACATTTTTGCAAATGCTCCAGCTGCCGATTTGCCCTGTGTATCGCTCCGCATAACCAAGCTATCTCCCTCATTGCATCAGTCTTATCATTTTTATTCTCCGATAATTCATTCATTTGTTCTGTATGTTTACCTTCATTCTCACTTTCAACACCACTCTCACAGCTATCTGGTACTACCTTACAAGTATCACTATTTTCTAGATTCTCACTTTCAACAATGATAATTTCACTCTCACAACCTGAAACACTCTTTAAATCCTCACATTCTTTACACTACACATTCACTCCACTATTGTTGTTTAACCAGACTCCAACTGCTCTCCTCAATGCATGCATTTCGCAAACAGTACACTGAATCAAATCCTTTAAATTAAAATTTTTAGACAAAGATGGCGACCTGGATGCCATTTTTGTTGTAGTCCTCTTTATGGGGGCCATGTGGACGATAATTGTATCTATACACCCAAAAATCACCCAGACACGCTAAAATATGAAACGTAAACAATACTATGTAAATACTAGGCAAATTCACCAATTATTACTCAAAATGACACTTATCTTCCCTATACTTACATATGGAAGGCATATATTTGTCACACGAATCCTTCCTCTCTAAGAACAACTATAAATAGGACTGTAGAAAAACAGGATCCTAAATCTAAAATAACTTCAATACTAAAAAAAAACAGGACATCACTGTTAAAGAAAAAATCTGTAAGAAAGAATGTTTATTCATGTTGTAATTTAAAAATAATTTTTTAAATCAACAATAACAATTGTAATAATAGAAATAGGACATCACTGTTACTGGAAGGAAAACTATCTGTAAGCAAGAATGTTTATTCGTGTTATCATAAAATAAATCTAGCTGGGTGTTTTTTTCTCACTAGAGATCATGCCAGTGAGTAGCATGTGATCAAATCATTGTTTCTCTAGCTTTCATTTTGAATGTAACGCAGCTTGTCTTGTATATTTATGTATGCACCAGATGATGATCTTGATATGAAGATATCGAAACGTCAGAAAGATCATAATAAAGAGTTATTTTAACACGGTTGCAGAATCCATAATTTCAAAATAATCAATGATTTGTAGTTTCAGTGAATTGTGATTTTTCGATGGATTGTTGGTTTTTTTGACAAATTGCGTTTTTAATTAATATCCTTTTGATAAATTGCTTTTTCTACTGTTTTTGATTAATTGTTTTTTTCAGTAAGTTGTTGTTCAATAAATTCTTTCAATAAATTGTTTTTGATGAATTTTCTGGATACCGCTGTTAACTGCCAACCCAATCAGTGCTATATTTTTACATAAATTATCTAGGTGAATTCGTGAGACAGTCTGAATGTTGGGCAATCAACACAACATTATTTGCAAAGCAGAAATTGCTTATGTGGGTTTATCCTGCTAAATCTTATCTCTTTTGCACCATAAAAAAAATATGGTGCCAAAGAATCGCCCTGAAAAATTCTGGTGAAAATAGGAGTGCTCTCAGTCATCTCTCCATTAACCACTACTCTTGCATTATAAGTATGATGTAGTTCTGCTATTGCTTGGATTATTTTCAAGTGTATGCCATAATAATGAGAAGTTGAATTAAAAATCTATCAAGTTTAAGATTTCTCAGAGAGCAGATGTGTTCAGCAGTGCTTCCACTTTTCAAGAAGCCTGCTTGATTTTTGAGCAGAAGCGGTGTTACAATATGAATCAGTTTGGTTTAAAAACATCCTTTTGTAGATTTTATCATAATAGAAAGTAGTGTGATTCCGTTCTAATTTGCTGGGTTGTTTAAATTGCATTTTTTGGGTGGTTGAAAACATCTGATCCTATTTGTGCATTAAAATATCCACCTATTATGTGGAAATCGTGAGTTGTCTGAGAATTGATTGTATAAAGCACTCTTGGAATTGTCATCTGAAGTGTCACTGGGTATGTAGGTACAAATTACTGTTGCTTTTGGGTTTGAGTTTCACATTATGATCGTTATTCTTTCAGAGACTTTGGAGACAGATGACATGCAGCTATATTTCCTTTTGTTGACTAGGATTCTGATTTCTCCATTACAAGATTTGTCTGCTGGTATATGGATGAAAGTCATTTTTTTGCAGTTTGATGTGACTGCATTTCATTCAAATTCTCTTCTACATGCATTCTTGGATGCAAACTACATTAAAGTTTGCTGACTCTACTCCAGTGCAAAGGTCATGAAATTTTCTACATTTCAAAATGGTATAAACATGTGTGAGTACAATAATGAATTTTTCCAGAGTTGGTGTTTTGAATGCCTTCCTCTTCTTGCTTTAGCTTGCAAGTTTCTTTGAAGGCTGTCACCAGCCTTCAAAGAAACTTGCAAGTATCTTTGAAGGCTGGTATATTTATAACCTGATATAAATAATCCAAAATGTTAGTATAGTTATCAGAATTAGGAGAATGGGCAGCAAATAAAGTAATAAATAAAAAAATAAAGGAGGGAGGCAAGGAAATTTTGAGCCTAAGGAGGTCATATAAAGAGGATTCCATGTCTGCAGCATGGGATATCAGATATGACTAGAACAGATGGTCTCTTCTTACTGAAGGCAGTATGCATGAATAATGTAATGTAGAAAGTTGAGGTGAATTGTGGTCTCAGGCATCTAAACCTGAATAACAGATCAGGTTTAGATGCCTGAGTGGTGATGCATAGCAATGATGTTTATATTAAAACCTCAGATGGTAAAGTCATTTCGGAATGTTTTTTGCAGTATATTTTTGTTAATTTTTGCTTGGTGGGGGACATTCATAGTGACATACAGCTTGAGAGGAAAATGGTAATCTAGTATCAAAATTTCAAAAAAGCGAAGCAGGTAGATAGCTTGTAAAATAATAGCTTGGTTAGGTTGCTATGCTAGACTAAATCAGATGCCTTGGAAATATCAAAATACAAAATTATTAAACAGAATGGGCAAGGAAAGATTAGCAAAACAAGTCTTCTCTGCCAAGTTAGCAGGAAAACGACCCAGAGGAAGACCAAGAATTAGCTGGATTGATATGGTACAAAGTGCCTTAGACGATAGAAATATAAGATCTGGTAATGTTGGAGTCTTGACAAGTAACAGACTGATTTGGAGGAAAATTGTAGATAGGAAGTTGGTAATGATGTAAATTTTTTCATGTAGTACTATCATATCCTGTACACCCCTTGAGGGTACATGGCAGGAATTTGATGATGATGATGGAAATATCAAGACTTTCCACAGCCTCTCTAAATCTTTCTATGGCTTGTCAGTAAGGTTTCCTAGGAGATATAATAAACCAACCTACTTTCAGGATGTTGTGCATTACTGAATGATGCATTATTGTCTGATGTTTATGATATATTTCAAAAGTTAAACGTACATTTCTTGATTGACATTTGGATTTTTTCCAGACTAACTAGGTCCTGATAAACAGGAAGTACAATAAAATATTCCCTGTGGACATAACCACCATCAAAAATCAGTCAGGAAATAGAATTCTAGTATATTATTCTGAATATTGATAACTTCTGATTATTAAGGGAACACCAGAAATAGAAGATTATTATTATTATTCAGGCCTCCATGGATTCAAGAGACTCATCATGGGAGGTCCTTCTTAGGAAGCACAAAATCTATCATACCACTCCTTGAACTCATGAACCGTTCTTACTTTCATCACTCTCAGGCAATGCATTACACGCAAAGAAACCACTCCTTATCCTCTTGCTCACGGTTTCCTTTCATAACTTCCATGGATGGCCTCTTATCATTGCTCCTTCCTACTGTTCCACCAAGCGAAAGAACTTCCCAATGTTCACCCTCTAACTGCCTCTCAACAGTTTAAAAGTCTCGATCACATCACCTTTCCTTCTTCTATCCACCAAACTCTGCAGTCCACATTCCCTCAGCCGATCCTCATAACTGATATTGTACAGTCCTAAAACCATCTTTGTTATTTGCCTCTGTACCCTTTCTACAGTTAATTTATCCCCTTCAAATCCTGAGGACCAAATTTGAGAACAATAGTCCAAGTGTGGTCTGATCAGGGTCTTATACAACGGTACAATAACTCTTTTATTTCTACAGGTCAGCGTCCTTCTCAGTATTGCAGCAATGCTCGGGGTTACGTTCACCACCTTTGCAATATGCACCCTGAATTTCAGTTTTCTATCAGTCACACCCCCCTTGTCTCCCATCTATGGATCCCAAACCTCAAGACCTTACATTTTTTTGCATTAAACTGATACCCCCATTCATTTGTCCATTTTATTCAAATCCTCTTGCAGGGCTGCCACATCTGCACTATTATTGATAACCCTTCCCAGCTTCACATCATTCGCAAACAACTGAATATCTCCTTGCAATCCATTGACAATGTCATTGATATAAAGGTTAAACAATATAGGGCCCAGTACTGAGCCCTATGGGACCCCACTTGTAACCTTCTGCTTCCTTGATATTGCCCCACTATACACAACTCTCTGATACCTGTCAGACAGCCAATCTTGAATCCAGTACTAACCTGACATTTAAACCCATTACTGCAACTTAAATATCAGCTTATCATGTGGCACCCTGTCAAATACCTTTGCAAAATCCAAAAAAATGGCAGTGTTTGCCTTTCCCTCATCAACTGCTCTTGTCACTTTATTATAAAAGGCAATCATATTACTAAAGCAAGAGCACCCCTTAATAAATTCATGTTGATTCTCACAGATAACATTGCCCTCATCTGCCCAATGCTGTATATAGTCCTTCACTAATTTTTCCAAGACCTTAACAACTACTGATAACACACAAACTGGCCGAAGATGTTTGCAGATAATATATATATTGTTTGATTTTTGTAATAATTATTAAGTTACGCTTTTCATGATTTTTTGTATATGAGGTATAGATGATATCAATGTAGTAGTAATTTTTTTTTAATTTATTCATGTTATTAACATTTTAATTTAAAAAAAAAGAGTCCACGAAAGACTAGCAACATATATATTATTCATTGTATCTGTAAGTTTATTATTATGTTTTCAAAAAAATATTTTTATAATTGGTTACTAAGTAGGTAATAAATTATTTGTGTTCTAAAGATTAAAAATAAAAGCATTTTCTTTTTTGTTTAAAGCAGACCATTTGATATAGTACTGTAAAATGTAAATTTTACATGAGAATCTAATCATAATAGAAAAAAAACTTATAATAAAATTAATTAAATTCAAGATATTCACATTCTCTCCTATATAGGAATCTTGTTCAAGATCCAATGGTTAAATTAAAATACCAGCATCTTATAACCAATAGTTTTGTTGAAGTAAGTACAAAAAGCCAAGTTGTTTTAACTCCCTTAATATATATCAGTATAAATTAATCGTAATTAACCTTAATGCAGTTGATCATATTTGTTAAGTTTGTCTATATATATATTTCTAATATTCTCCTTATAAATTATATATTGAGTTTAATCATTTATCCAAGTGTAAGCAAACAAAGTTTGTGCCTGAAAGTATCTTCAGGAATGGGGCAACTTGTGGCAAAGGTGGACTGACTTCACATCACTTGCCTTAGTATCCCATAATGCAAAGCACATTTCCTTACAGACATGTATAATGCAATGCATTATGGGAAGGGTCACTACTCAGATGCTTTCGACCTTTATTGAGGTCTCTTCAGTGGGAGCCAGACCCAGAAGTGATACCAAGGTTGAAGCAATGCAGAAGTAATATTTCCATATATGAGTTGCCAAAAAATTATTATTATTCTTAAATTACCTTATATTTGTCATGTTGTACCATCATTTTTTATTTGATGGTACAACATGACAAATATAAGGTAATTTAAGAATAATAATAATTTTTTTGGCAACTCATATAATTTCACATGGAGAGAAGAGGCTAGGAATAAGAAAAGTCTCATTGACTATGTTATTGTTGATAGTGATGTTTTCTCCCTGGTGCAGGACACCAGAGTGTACAGAGGATTTGAAATTGGAGGTGATCACTATTTAGTCTTGAGCAGGATAAAATTAAATTTCATATTGAAAAGAATAACATGTAAGAAAGTTTTAAAGCGAATAAAAGTTGAGCAGCTCTCAGATATGAACTGTAGACTAAAATACAGAAATATTATTGAAAAGAAAATGAAAGAGTTTGAGAACAGGAATCAAACCTTGGAGATTCAGTGGCAAACTCTGAAGGAAACATTGATTGATTCTGCCAGAGAGGCATGTGGTGAGGTTGTGTGCAAGGATAAAAAAATCAGAACTCCCTGGTGGACACAGGAAGTTAAAGAGGCAGTGAAGGAAAAGAAGAAAGCATATCAAAAGTTCCTGGCAAATAAGTCAGCTTTTACTCTTACAGAATACAGAGACAAATGTAAGAAAGCTAAACAGTGTGTAAAACTAGCTAAACAAAAGTCATGGGAGGACTTTGGCAAGAATATAGAAAATAAATATCAAGAAGGTGGCAAAATATTCTGGAGGTTGTTGAAGAAGCTTAGGAATGGAGGAAAGAGTGCTGTAAAAGGAATTAGAGATGATAAAGGTGAAATGAAAACAGGAGAAAAAGATATCCTTGAAGTATGGAGTAATTACTTTGAAAAACTGCTAAATGAAACAAGCAGTGATGACAGCACAGTGATAAAAAACACTGACCAGGCATGCAGTCAGGAATACATATCCATACTTGAAGTAGAAAAAGCCATCAAAGGCTTGAAATGTGGAAAGGCAGCAGGAGTAGATGATATTCGACCAGAAATGCTGAAGTATGGTGGTATAAGAGTCTTACAGTGGCTGCACTGCATAGTTCAGAAAGCCTGGACAGAGGGACGAATTCCCGATGATTGGAGTAAAGCTCTCATAGTACCCATATATAAAAAGGGAAATAAAACTGAATGTGAGAATTACAGAGGTATTTCCCTACTGAGTGTTCCTGGCAAGATCTATGCAAGTATACTTGAGAAACGGTTGAGAAGAATTGTGGAAGAAAAGCTTGGTGAAGAACAAGCTGGATTCAGGCCAAATAGAGGCTGTCAGGATCAGATCTTCACTTTACGACAAATAGTCGAGAAAGCATGGGAATATAACAAAGATCTGTATTTAAGTTTTGTTGATTTGGAAAAGGCATATGACAAGGTACCAAGAGAGAAGCTATTCAATACGCTGCAGTTATATGGTGTCAATGGAGCACTATATCAAGCAATACTTAGTCTTTATTTGAGTTGTGAGTCAGCAGTTAGAATTGAAGGAAGTACAGGAAGATGGTTTAATGTTAAATCTGGTGTGAGACAAGGATGTACATTATCCCCTCTGTTATTCATTATCTATATGGATCACATTATGAAGGAATGTGGTATTAAACCTGATATCAAAATTGGAGATGTTAATGTCAGCTCTTTGCTTTATGCGGATGATGTTATACTTCTAAATAAATCCGCTACAAGTCTGCAAGATTCTCTGACTAAATTGAATAACTGTTGTAATAGATATGGTATGAAGGTCAGCAATAAAAAGACAAAGACAATGAAAATAGGCAGAATCATTGAAAATGTCAATTGTGTTGTGAATGGAGAACCTGTGGAACAAGTAAAACATTTCAGCTACTTAGGCACAATTTTTACTGAAGATGGTAAACTAAATATAGAAATAGACAACAGAATCAGCAAAGCTGGTATCGTGGGAAGTCAATTGAATAAATTCATATGGAATAAGAAAGAAATTAGTCGGAACACTAAATTAGCTGTATACAAGACTGTGTTCAAACCAATTTTAACTTATGGATCTGAGAGCTGGGTCAGAAGTAAAACACTTGACCAAAGACTAGAGACCGCAGATATGAGAGTCCTGAGAAAGATTAGAGGCGTGAACAGATGGCATCAATGGCAATATCATATTAAAAATGAGGATATTAGGAAAGAACTTGACATTGTCAGCATCCAGGAATGTGTTAGCAGAGCTAATCTCAGATGGTATGGTCACTTAAATAGAATGGGAGAGGAAAGATTAGCAAAACAAGTGTTCTCTGCCAGGTTGGCAGGAAAACGACCCAGAGGAAGACCAAGATATAGGTGGATTGATACGGTACAAAGTGCCTTAGACGATAGAAATATAAGATCTGATAATGTTGGAGTCTTGACAAGTAACAGACTGATTTGGAGGAAAATTGTAGATAGGAAGTTAGTAATGATGTAATTTTTTCATATAGTACTGTCATATCCTGTACACCCCTTGAGGATACATGGCAGGAATTTGATGATGATGATGATGATGATGATGAATTACCTTATAGTTAAGGTAATAAAAATAAAATAAACATCTTAGAGTAGAGAAAAAAACCAGAATTTATAAAGCAGTAATCAGGCCTATTATGACATATAATTCAGAAACAAGACCAGACACTAGGAAAACAAGACAAGTGTTAAACACAGGCGAAATAAATATATTAAGAAAAATAGTAAATAAAACCAGATTAGATAAAATAAGAAATACAGATATAAGAAAACAATGTGAAATACATGCAATAAACAATTGGGTAACAACCTAAAGAATAAAAAGGATTGGACACGTGGAAAGAAGAAGTGAAGATAGAATAATAAAACAAGTCTATAGTTGGAAACCAAAGAATAAGAAAAGAACAGGAAGACCTAGAAAAAGATTAAAAGGTACTATTAAAGAAGATGAGGTCTTGATCACAGTAGATACTACATCTAATGCATGAAGAAGAAAGGTTAAATTACTCTGGATTAGATAAAGATGTTGGAAGTTTTTTTTCACTTCATTAAACTATAAATTATATATTTAGTTTAATCATTTATCCAAGTGTAAGCAAACAAAGTTTACGCTTGAAATATCTTCGGGACTGTGGCAACTCGTGGCAAAGGTGGGCTGACCTCGCATTCCTTGCCTTAGTATCCCATAATGCAAAGCACATGTCCTTACCGACTTGTATAATGCAATGCATTATGGGAAGGGTCACTACTCAGACTGGTTTCGACATTTATTGAGGTCTCTTCAGTGGGAGCCAGACCCAGACTGCATTGCTTCAACCTTGGTGATACCAAGGTTGAAGCAATGCAGAAGTAATATTTCCATATACAAGTTGCCAGAAAATTATTATTAAATTACCTTATTATTAAGGTAATAAAAATAAAATAAACGTCTTAGAGTAGAGACAAAAACCAGAATTTATAAAGCAGTAATCAGGCCTATTATGACATATAATGCAGAAACAAGACCAGACACTAGGAAAACAAGACAAGTGTTAAACACAGATGAAATTAATATAGTAAGAAAAATAGTAAATTAAACTAAATTAGATAAAATAAAAAATATAGATATAAGAAAACAATGTGAAATACAAGCAATAAACAATTGGATAGCAACCTAAAGAATAAAAAGGATTGAACACGTGGAAAGAAGAAGTGAAGATAGAATAATAAAAACAAGTCTATTGTTGGAAAGCAAAGAATAAGAGAAGAACAGGAAGACCTAGAAAAAGATTAAAAAATACTATTAAAGAAGATGAGATCTTGATCGCAGCAGATACTACATCCAATGCATGAAGAAGAAAAGGTTAAACACTCTGGATTAGATAAAGATGTTGGAAGTTTTTTCACTTCATTAGACTATAAATTATACATTTAGTTTAATCATTTATCCAAGTGTAAGCAAACAAAGTTTGCTCCTGAAGTATCTTCGGTACTGGGGCAACTCGGGACAAAGGTGGACTGACTTCACATCCATTGCCTTAGTATCCCATAATGCAAAGTACATCTCCTTGCAGACATGTATAATATTATGCATTATGGGAAGGGTCACTACCCAGACTGGTTTCGACCTTTATTAGGTCTTTTTAGTGGGAGCCAGACCCAGAGGTGATACTAAGGTTGAAGCAATGCAGAAGTCATTTTTCCATATATGAGTTGCCAAAAGTTGTCACACCTTATTATTAAATTACTTTGGATTAGAGAAAGATGTTAGAAGTTTTTTTCACTTCATTAGACTATAAATTATATATTTAGTTTAATCCTTTATCCAAGTGTAAGCAAACAAAGTTTGTGCCTGAAGTATCTTCAGGACTGGGGCAACTCATGGCAAAGGCGGACTGACTTTACATCGCTTGCCTTAGTATCCCATAATGCAAAGCACATTTCCTTGCAAACATGTATAATGCTATGCATTATGGGAAGGGTCACTACCCAGACTGGTTTTGACCTTTATTGAGGTCTCTTCAGTGGGAGCAAACTTTGTTGCTGACACTTGGATAAAGGTTTAACTAAATATATAATTTGTAGTCGAACCAAGTGAAAAAACTTCTAACATCTTTCTTTTAATGCAGAGTAATTTAATAATAAGGTTGACACCTTTTCTCAACTCATATATGGAAATATGACTTCTGCATTGTTTGAACCTTGGTATCACCTCTGAATCCTGCTCCCCCTGAAGTGCTTTTGTGCTGAAGTGGTCATGGCAATGCAGTAGCCAGTGAAGTTTTAACTGAGGCTCAGCTATTGCTGTTTCCAGGTTTGGCTCTCACGGATGTGCTTTGCACAGAAGGGATGGTCCTTCCCTGAGATTTGACCGGCTCTGCTTGGGGATAAGGTTTTAACTGTCTCTGAGTGGGGGCCACCGCTGAGTTAATGGCTCTGTTTGGTGGTGGTGGGGGAGCCAATACCGAGTTAATGATCACTCAGGTCGCTCATTGTTGGGTGATCTAGCTGATTGCACGAGTTTTTTGAGAGGTAACCCTGCACATAATACAGGGAAGCCGATCTGGGTAGTGATCCTTCCCATAATGCATAGCATTATACATGTCTGCAAGGAGATGTGCTTTGCATTATGCTCCCGTCCTGAAGGTACTTCAGGTGCAAACTTTGTTTGCTTACACTTGGATAAAGGATTAAACTAAACATATAATTTATAGTCTAACCAAGAAAAAACTTCAGTTTTTCATTATTTTTCAATCTGATTATGACACAAAAGCTAAAATTCCATGGTTCTTATCCTGTATATATTTTACTAGTTTTTGTTCCTTTTTTGGTCATTAATTTTTATTCATAATCTTTCAAAATCTATTGTTTATTTGATTCATCATCTTCCTTGTTTACTGGTTTTATTTATGTTTCATTTTTGGTTATCAAATATACATTTAAGTTCACAAATTGAGCTTCATTCTCAGTACTTTTCTCTTACCACATGTTTTGACTTAATCAAGTTTTAACTGAATATCGTTTCATTTCTACTTTCTAAAAATATACAACTAGGCATGTCTTTTTAATATAAATTATAAATTTTATATTAGCCATCTGGTTTGAAAAGTGGGGGTTGCTCCATTGCCAGTAAATTTGCTATTTTTTGTTAGTATAAAAACATGTAGTACAAGTACTATTCTGTTAGAGGATGCTATAAAATACACTGAAGTGTAACCTTGGCAGCTCCTCAAACCATAACTGGCTGAGATTGCATTGTTATTTCGTATGGACTTTTATGATGACCCCATGCATGATAGGTCACAGGACCTATAACATGGCAGTGCCATGTATGGGTAAGTCTTTGTGGGAAAAAAGTAATCTCTTGATGTGTTTCTTAAAGAGTATGGGGGGATTATTCCAAAGAATAGACATGGATGGAATGAACAAGGAAGATGAGAAGTTTGTTGGTAGGTTAGGTGTTAGCTAGTGGCTGCTCTAATTCTTACATGGTTAGAAGCAAGTAGAAAAAATAGTGGTAGCCAATTCAGAGGAGCAGTGCCTGCAAAAGTATCTATAGAAAAGTTACAGTGCAAAAACAGAGCACCTGTGGGAAAGTGACAGAAGGAAGTCTGTAAGGGAAGGATCCCCTAGTAAGCAGAGCTCTCTCTTCTATATATCATCAAGAATTCTTAGTTAAAATTTGGATGCTCCATCCCAAATGTGTGAAAAAATTCTAAGGTTGGTTAGATCTGAGACTTATAAAGTGTTAGGAGTTAAGAGGAAGAAAATTAATGTAATGAGTGAAAAAGAACACCACTCCTTTTGGAGGCTGAAGGCCATGTATGTAATATGTTTGCCAAGTTAAACTGGATATGATAGTCAGACCAAGAAGGGAAAACTGATCATGAAAGAAAATTGGAACATTATCAAAAGTAAGTAGAAGTGAAGTAAAATCTTTCTTGCAGGTAATAAGTCAGGCTTGAGTTTTTATGGCATTGAAATTTACCATCTTCATCCCATTTGAGAATGTTGAGGAGATCTGTGTTTAAATCAAAGGTTATGGAAGATCTTGAGGCTTCTATCATTTGAGTAATACAGACTTTCTCAAACGAAGAATGCTGCCATTGGCAAAACTGTGAACAGAATTCGAAGCAGAGAGAGAGAGGTCATTGATGTAAAGGAGGAAGAGAATGTGTGAGAGTACAGAACCCTGGGGTTCTTGAGCATTGATAGAAAAATCTGATGAAAGGATGCCATCCATCCACCTGATGCAATGAATGACCAAGGAGGAAGCTGGCAATCCAATTGCAGAATACAGGATGGAGACCATCATGTTGGAGGTTTAATGGAATATTTACAGCACTAAGAAAGGATTAAAAACTAATTTTAATGCTTCCAATATTTCGTCTGTCACTGAGACATCTTCAGGGATTACAAATGTGTTTCAATAAGGAAATACCATGAGTAGGCATATTTAAATAAATTATAATACTGGAAGTAACTCACGTAATATATTATTTATTAGTATAATTTTCACCCAAGTATCAAACGCATCTTCAGTACAAAGTTAATAGAACAATAACTGACAATTCAAAAAGGTGCCACCGAAGTAGCTAATGTAAGATAACTAAAGAAGTCATTAAATTTCCTAACTTATTTAAAAAAAAAAACTTACATAAAATAAAAAATAAATAAATAATTAATTAAATAATATATATACACACACACACACAATTTAAAAAAGTTAGGAAAGATTAGCTGATTTAAAAAGTACCATCTCTCACAAAAAAGGAGATAGACGTAGACCATCGGATCAGTTTAAGTTAGCAGAATGAAGTAAAGTTTCACATGCATGTTTCTTTATAAAGCTGTTTGATGAGGAACCAACTCTGTTTATTGTTGATGGCATGCTCTGCAAGTCCAGACTGATCAGGTTCAAGGTATTGAATATAACAAGTCTTATATTCAAGGTATTGAATATAAGATTTGTGTTCTTCTAGCCGAATAAAATCAGATCTTCCTGATTGTCCGCAATCGGATAACCCACAGGAGCAAGGAATCTGGTAGACACCTGGTTAGTTAAGATGTGGAAGCTTGTCCTTTGGAGAAGTGAGAAAGGTGGAGATTTTTCTGATGGGGCAAAAGGCAACAAAAATATTTAATGCTTTTAAAACTTTTCCCATGCATTCACTAATGCCTTGCACATAAGGGATAGGAATATGAGTTATTTCTTTTGTATTTGAAGAGGTAGAGATACCAGAACTGCTCAAAGCTCTTTTGATGAAAGAATTCTTATAACCATTAGATAAAAAAAAAGTGGAAATAATATGTTGCAATTCTTTCTGTAACATTTGAAGAACATATGGAGTGGACCCAATGAACTTGTGTTTTAATAGTTCCAGCCTTTTGAATGGGATGGTGATGAGATTCAACATGGATATAATTGTCTGTATGAGTTTTCTTCCTAAAAACTGAGAAATGTGGTTACCATCTTGTTGGTGAAGAATT
The DNA here is from genome assembly GCF_054136105.1 of Typopeltis vanoorti. Lineage (NCBI taxonomy): Eukaryota > Metazoa > Arthropoda > Arachnida > Uropygi > Thelyphonidae > Typopeltis > Typopeltis vanoorti. The sequence continues at coordinate 73,857,632 of NC_143564.1, read as the reverse complement.
AAAAGATCTAAAAACGCTAACTGCTTATTTACTTCTTCCTCTAGGGTGAATTAGATCATTGGATGAAGTGCATTTAATTTAAAGAGAAACTGTTGTAATTCATAAGGAGCCATTCCAGATAGCAAAAATGTCATCTACTTATCAACCAGTGAATAGGTCTAGATGAAATGTTGTTGAAAATATGTTGTTCAAAGTGCTCCATAAAGAAGTTGGCAATAACAGGAGAAATAGGATTGCCAATTGCTTTACCTTTGATTTGTTGATATAACTTGTTTTAAAGGAAAAATAACCAAAATGTATTACGAAATCAAATATTTGAATCAAATGTCTGAAGGAAATTCTTGTTGTAGTAATTCATTGCTGTCAGATAAAGGAACATTAGTAAATAATGAAACATCTAAACTGATACAAATGTTTCCCAGCTTACTCTGTGTCTCTTTCTGGTTTATCTTTTGAAAATTGAAAATGAAAAGGCCAGCTTTTCATTTTCAATTATTGTTTTTATTTCATCATCCCATATATGTAATTTTTTATTTTTATGGTATTTTTTGTGTGTCCTTAGACTTTCATATGCTGCTGATTAATAATTTCTTTTACATTATTCCATTCTTTTTCAATGTCTTCATTTTCTTGTATTTTTTCTAAATAGTTATTAATCTTCTGGTATTATAAATTTCTTATACTTAAATCATTTAGTACTCTTACTTTGCAATTAGATTTTGTTTCGCTTGTTTGTTTATTTATTTATTTATTTATTTATTTATTTTTTGTAACAATTTGTAACCTCTCCTGATGTTAACATCTAGGAAGAGATTTTCTGCTTTTTCTTTTGCTATAAAGTGGTCTATATTATTGATTTTTGTCCTCTTGCACACTATGTTTATGTATATTTTTTATTTTTGTAGAATGTATTCATTATTTTAAAATTATTACACAGGGTATCTGAATTGTACCACCCTAGTTCCATACACTACTTAAGTATATGGACCATGGTGTTGAAATTGTACAAATGAGAAGGAACACTCACCAAGTTTTTGTAAAAAAAAAATCATTACACTTCCACATGTGCTCCTTTAGTAGCATGCACAATGTCAAGTCGATAGTCTATCTCTGACTAGGTTTGTTGAAGCATGTCAGGAGTGATGGAGGACACTGCAGCAGAAATGCAATGTTTCAGGTTCTCTAGGCTGTCCACTTTACTTGCGAAGACTGTGTCCTTCACATACCCCCCTCCCCACAAGGGAAAAAAAATCAAGTGGGGGTAAGATCCAGTGATCATGGTCGCCAGGGAATCGGTCCACTGCTGAGGAGGCAAGACCTTGTCAAGAGTTGCATGGACCTTCAAATTCCAGTGTGGCAGCACACCATCCTGTTGAAAGAGAATGTGCAGTTACAAATCTCTGAGTTGTGGAAAGATGAAATTTTTCAGCATCTTGAGGTAAATCATTCCATTGATATTTTTTTCCACATAAAAAATAAAGGAAAGAAGAGTAGAAGACAAGTCTGCAATATATGCCAAGTGTATATTGTAAGAAGTAAGATCAGGTCTAGCTTGGGTATCTCAGGTTTGCCATGCCTGTACTCACCAATATGAGCCCCCCTGAGACGTGTTAGTTATAGGAATATTTTTATTGGCTGTTAAGGACAATGCCAGCAATTTCTTCAACATTAAGGTTTCTTTTTGCAAGAGGCTTAGTGTTTTCATCCAGTTTGTCAACTACTAGTAATGGAAGCAGTACCATACTTAAAGATTGCCATCACTCTGTCTATAAATTTGGAGCATCCTCAGTGACAGAACAATTGCCATTTGCTATAATGAGCAAGTTCTCCTAACCAAGTTTGAAACAGTATTATTATTATTACTATTATTGTAATAGTAATATAGTAGTAGTTAAATTATAAGTTGTCAAAGTTTGAAGCAAATTGCAGTTAATCAACAACAAAGAAAGTTGCCATCTTAACAGTCATACCAGGATCACCAAAACTAAAAGGATTACGAAGTGCCGTAAATGCCAGGAAGACCTAACAGTAGAAGAAAATCACATAACATGTAGTTTCTCTGTTTGGGATTATTGGAAGCTAGATGGCAATTCAAATCAAATGTAAAGGATGATGAGCAGAAGTGTGTCTACTGTAAGGAGAAACAAAGTAACACAGCCTTCATTAGCAGTGAGCAAACAACAAAAATGCCATCTACAACAGCAGGTGGTAAACATCCAAGACAGTGAATCCATTACTTGAAAGTAGATTACAAAACTAGACTGCATGATCACATTCATTCAAGAATTATTTGAAAAACAGACCGCACACATTATAAAAAAAAAATTAACAAATGCAAAGAGTTTATCAAGTTTAATAATAATTATGTAGAAGAAAGTACTGCCGACCACCAGAGAAATTAAAAACAGCGTAAAACTAACTGAAAAACAGCATAATTTAATTAAGGAGACAGAACTTCTAAATCAACAATAGCATAAAAATGATCTCCTCATAGATAATCTTCTAGAAATTCCATCAGCTGAACTTTTAAGAAACGCAGTAGTTGAATGAAGCCAGAAAATGGGCACCAGCATTACACCAAAAGGCATCCAGTCTGTTCTTGGATTACCTCAAAAAGGAAAGGAGAAGAGTTGCTCTGACCACATCCCACTGTATGGCAAGTAATGAACAGCCCTACAAAACGCAACCTCGTGAACATAAGTCAGCAAGATCACAAAAAAAAAAAAAAAAAAACTAGCCAAAGATCTGGACACAGCCCATGATCACATCCCAGTCTACCTGGCTGAATACTTAACACATTTTACCAGAAACTATTCTGCTGCACAAAAAAAAAAAAAAAAAAAAAGTTCCTATGGGTAAGACACAGCCAAGTATTCCTTAAAAGGACACAAGATGAAGCCAATTCAAATAAAATACTTAGAAGATCTGAATAGGCTGCCACATCAAAAGGAACACTAATGTGTTTTATAGACAGGAATAACAATTTAAACTGAAATAAATTGATTTTTTAATAGACCAGAATTTATAAACATACAATGCCAACAAGTTTTGCCGACGGAGCTGCTCGGCTTCTTCAGGGCTTATAACAGTAAGAGAAAACTCAAAGTGGCTAGTACGGAGAAAACCCTGAAAGGAAAAAGTTATAAGCCCTGAAGAAGCTGAACAGCTCCTTCGGCAAAACTTGTTGGGATTGTATGTTTATAAATTCTGGTCTATTAAAAAATCAATTTATTTCAGTTTAAATTATTTAATTAAGGGACCAAAAATATAGTTTAAAAATGAGAAGGAAACAACATACTAATTCACATGAATGCAGACTAATCACTCCAGAATACGATAGTGACCATATTATAAACTTGATAACTGAGTGGAAACAACAGACTGACTAAAGAAAAGGGCTGTCCATATTCTCCATATCAACATCAGAAGCATTCAAAAATACTGGCTTTTTCTCTGCAAACTTATCTGAAGGATAATAACAGAAAATGGAGTAATAGATATATATATACACATTAATATACAAAGAAAAGATGCACTATGGAAACAAGAGCTCTCCTAACTATACAATACTACAAGCTGAATATAAAAGAAAATGGAATAATTTACAACAAATTAAAATTGCAAAAAGAAACTGACAGAAGCAAACTAACTACAGCTTAAAGTGACAAAGGCAACCTGGCATCTGACCAGCAAGATGTTAGATAATACACTTAAAGCCATCATTTGTATGGGATCAGTGCATAATAGAAAGGTTACAGTAACCTTTGGAATACTACAAAGAGCTGTTCTTTCTTCAGTTCTCTTTGACATATATAATCATATGCCATTAACCAAATTCCCTTAAACAGTAATATCTTCCAATACACAGATGGCATGACCATAGTGTCCATTCATAATGATGTAAACACAGCCCATGCAACATGATATTAATCTGGTCACCAACTGACTAACTGAAAATTATGAAAAAAGAAAGCTAATGATATTCAAAAACCCACAGAAGCTAAGTATCTCACTATCCGACATCCATGCCTCTATTCACAGAGCACCAATCCTATTAAAACCACAACCTGACTCATGCAAGTGAAAACAATATCATACCACGGACTTCACTTCAATGCTAATCTAAACTGGAATAGCCATATAAATTATTTGCAAAACAAACTGGATAATAGCAAGTGGACTAGGCCTATTAAAAGCCATTGCTCCCACATACATAAAAATACTAATAAGACATGATGTGAAAACATCTTAAGATATGCAATTGCAACATACGCATTCAGTGCAGACTACAAACTTGACAGATTACAATTCTTGCAATATAAAATGTAAAACTTATACTCTGGACATAGAGATTTTACACTTGTATGGGCTGCAATGACAAAACGCAAAATATAGAAGGTGCATTTATGCCACTACACAGTCATGATAAAACACTACTTCCGTTCTAAGACCACAGTCAACAAATTACATCATATATATAATAACCACTGTAAAAGAAAGAGATTTTTTAATTATTTTTTAGAGATGTTTATATAGGTGATCTCTGTTCAACAATTATTTTTTTATTTCTGAGTGTACCTATATATTTATTGCACAAGGGTTCACTCTGATTGGTGCAATGACTTCTTTTTTACTATTTCTTTCAGAATCCAAAAAAAATCGCTGACTCAAGACGAAAATACAAAATAAACACATTTAATAAAACAAAAACAATATATATACACTCCAAACAAATTTACATTACTGTAACTAACTATAATTAATTTGATCCATGGCCTTTTAAAAATAAACTTATACTTAAGACTAGACCAAAAACTTTGTTTGCACAATGACAAAATGTTCATAGCCAGGTTCTTTCTCTGTCAAGGCCCTTTTCCAAAGATATATGACTTAATTCTTCATTTTCACAGGATCCTTTCTCATCACTCATGTAGCACACATTAATTCTTCCTGACTCAATTCTGTCTCCTTTTTAGTAGAAATAATAGTTAGATCCGGCATCCTTAAGATAGTTGAAACTTCCCAATTAGCGTTTCCATGAACATTCTTTTAGAACGTAAATAGCAATTTCTTCTTTAAACCAAACATATTTGGTCGTTTTATTGGCAGACCTGGTAGGCTATAATGTAAACATCAAGTCAATTTCTTATCAAATAGCCAGAATACTAAGAGCCTACAACATCAGAGTGGTCTTCAAACCAATCACGAGCATCAGACAATTTTTAGGATCCCCAAAAGATAAGGTGCCTTTCTACAAATATCCAGGAGTATATTACATTCCTTGCTACTGTGGTCTTGCCTACTTCAGACAAACTTTACGGAGTTTAGAAATTAGACAAAAAGAACATGTTGGTGATGTAAATCACAACAGAAGTATCTCTACCAGCTTAGCACATCATTTCTGTATGTCTAACCACACTATAGAGTGGCAAAACAGCTCCATGCCATATCTGGATGACGACTACAGACACAGTTTGTTCAAGGAAGCCACAATGGTGTTAATAACCAGAGGAAACCTCAACAGAAATCAGGGTGCAATCCTAAACAATTCGTGGAAAAACCTGATCCTCTCTCTAAATCAATTTGAACTACAGCTAGCCAGTAATCACATTACACGTTTACAACAAACATGCATGCATGATAATGAATAAGAACAATAAGTCCTCTCTCTCTCACACGAACGTGTAACCTTAGCTACTAGTTGGTTAACAACGTTTTTTATGTTCCTTTCAATTTGCATTTACTAGTTTTTATGTCTTTCCATAAACGCCTTGAAAAAGCCAGACAGTTTGCGGGCGAAACTCATAGGCTATAATGTAAGTTTGTTTGTAAATTGATCACTATTAAATAAGTTTGTATTTTAGCAATTTCTTCTTTTATTCAGTAATGCTTATTGACAGTCTTAACTCTTCCACTTTAAAAAATTCACAGTTCCACGATTCCTTTTTGGGATCTACTATAAATCTGCCAATTAGATTTTCTCGAATATTTCTTTTAAAACGATCTATAGCAATATTTTCTTTTATTTATCAATACTTATTCCACATTGAAACTTCATAGTTCCACGATCCTTTTTCGGAATATACTATTAATTTTCCTCCAAACTGTCAGATAAAAAAAACTTAAGTTCCATCATCATCATCATCATCAAATTCCTGACATGTACCCTCAAGTGGTGTACAGGATATGATAGTACTACATGAAAAATTTACGTCATTACTAACTTCCTATCTGCAATTTTCCTCCAAATCAGTCTGTTACTTGTGAAGAACTCCAACATTATCAGATCTTATATTTCTATCGTCTAAGGCGCTTTGTACCGTATCAATCCACCTATATCTTGGTCTTCCTCTAGGTCATTTTCCTGCCAACCTGGCAGAGAACACTTGTTTTGCTAATCTTTCCTCGCCCATTCTGTTTAAGTGACCATACCACTTGAGATTAGCTCTGCTAACGCATTCCTGGATACTAACAATGTCAAGTTCTTTCCTAATATCCTCGTTTTTAATATGATATTGCCATTGATGCCATCTGTTACCTATAATCTTTCTCAGGACTCTCATATCTGCGGTGTCTAGTCTTTGGTCAAGTGTTTTACTTCTGACCCAGCTCTCAGATCCATAAGTTAAAACTGGTTCGAACACTGTATTGTATACAGCTAATTTAGTGTTACGACTAATTTCTCTCTTATTCCATATGAATTTATTCAACTGACTTCCCACCATACCAGCTTTGCTGATTCTGTTGTCTATTTCTATATTTAATTTACCATCTTCAGTAAAAATCGTGCCTAAATAGCTGAAATGTTTTACTTGTTCCACAGGTTCTCCATTCACAATACAATTGACATTTTCAATGATTCTGCCTATTTTCATTGTCTTTTGTCTTTTTATTGCTGACCTTCATACCATATCTATTACAACAGCTATTCAATTTAGTCAGAGAATCTTGCAGACTTGTAGTGGATTTATTTAGAAGTATAACATCATCTGCATAAAGCAAAGAGCTGACATTAACATCTCCAATTTTGATATCATGTTTAATACCACTTTCTTTCATAATGTGATCCATATAGATAATGAATAACAGAGGGGATAATGTACATCCTTGTCTCACACCAGATTTAACATTAAACCATCTTCCTGTACTTCCTTCAATTCTAACTGCTGACTTACAACTCAAATAAAGACTAAGTATTGCTTGATATAATGCCCCATTGACACCATATAACTGCAGCGTATTGAATAGCTTCTCTCTTGGCACCTTGTCATATGCCTTTTCAAAATCGACAAAACTTAAATACAGATCTTTGTTATATTCCCATGCTTTCTCGACTATTTGTCGTAAAGTGAAGATCTGAACCTGACAGCCTTTATTTGGCCTGAATCCAGCTTGTTCTTCACCAAGCTTTTCTTCCACAATTCTTCTCAACCGTTTCTCAAGCATACTTGCATAGATCTTGCCAGGAACCCTCAGTAGGGAAATACCTCTGTAATTCTCACATTCAGTTTTATTTCCCTTTTTATATATTGGTACTATGAGAGCTCTACTCCAATCATCGGGAATTCGTCCCTCTGTCCCGGCTTTCTGAACTATGCAGTGCAGCCACTGTAAGACTCTTATACTACCATACTTTAGCATTTCTGGTTGAATATCATCTACTCCTGCTGCCTTTCCACATTTAATTCTGTTAAAGAAACTCTAAGAAATGAGTGAAATATGTGCACCTGTGTCTAGCAAGATTTCACAAGGCACATCTTCAATAAATCCTTGTAGAACTCATAAATAGTTAATGATACATCAAACTTTCTTTCAGGGTTTGAGCTGTCTTTAGCTTTACCCATGTCCAGTGAGTAGTTTGACATTTCTGTCCTTGCCAGTATAATATTGGAATAATAATTATTTCCAGATTTACTTTTATCCTCAGATTTCTTATGTTGAAAACAAGATTTATCCCTAACATAACAGTCTTTAGCAAAATGACCAGGTTTTATTATATCTAAAGCATTTTGGAATATATCTCCTTTGAGATGTTTTATTCCTGTCAATACCATTAGATTTACAAAATAAAGATTGATTATCTGTAAGATTCTTGGATACTGTTAAATCCGATATCATCTTAAATAGAAGTTCCTGTCCTTCTACTATTGATCTCTGTTGTCTTTCTATTTCTTCACTAAGAAATGTTTTCAATTCCTCTAATTTTCCCAAATCATGTGATTTTACTTTGGACTCAGATTCTGAAACATTTTCTGTTAGATTTACAGAAATTTCCTTAGACTGTTTCTTTTTCTTACCACCTTTTAATTTATGAAACTTTCCTTCTCTCACTTTATCTGTAGCCACAATGCTAGGAGAATGAGTTTCATTATACTGAAAAGAGTTTACCTGTTTATTATTTGTGGAATGAAATCTATCTCTAAGTTTCTCTTCCCTTTCAAAACATTGTTCAAGATTTTTAACCATTTTCTTGTATGCTGTTTCTTTCAAATGATCTCTAAGGCCATGTCAAAATTGATTAAATAGCAACCATTCTAAAAAGGATCTCTCTTCAGATGAAACATTAAATTTATGAGCATGCTCCTAAATCTGTGATAATATTCTGAAACAGACTCCCTGTTAACTTGGATGCACTGATGAATTTTCCAAATGTTAGGCCCTAATTCTCTTACACCTGAAAATTCTGATGTTAGCAAACTTTTAAATTTTTCATAACTGTCAGTGTCTCTCAGTAAAGGAGATGTGTTTAAGAAAGTTTTGGCCAATAATTTATTACGAAGTATAATCAACAAATGAAAATCTGACCATTTTCCTAAATCTCTTAATTTTTTCTGCATATTTAAAAAATGTTTCTATGCTTTCACTACTATCTCCTGAGAAAGAAGGTATTACTAAAGTTGGATTAATTAACCTAAAAAATTCCTCATCTTTAAATAAAGAAACTTCACCACTAGAATTACTATCTCCTGTAGCCATTTTACTTGAGTCAAGATTTACTTTCTGGATTCTAAAATAGTTAAATCATAACCAATCCTGTCGGTCGACTGTGCCATTGTAAAAGAAAGAGATTTTTAAATTATTTTTTAGAGATGTTTATACAGATGATCTCTCTTCAACAATTATTTTTTTATTTCTGAGTGTACCTATATATTTATTTATTGCACAAGGGTTCACTCCGATTGATGCAATGATTTTTTTTTTTTACTATTTCTTTCAGAATCCAAAAAAATCACTGATTCAAGACCAAAATACAAAATAAACACATTTAATAAAACAAAAACAATATATATACACTCCAAACAAATTTACATAACTATAACTAACTACAGAATTAATTGGTTCCAAGGCCTTTAAGTGTAAGTTAAGTCTAGTCTTAACTTACACTTAAGACTAGATTAAACACTTCGTTTGCACAATCACAAAATGTTCATAGCCAGTTTCTTTCTCTGTCAATGCTCTTTTCCAAAGATATATGACTTAATTTTTCATTTTCACAGGATCCTTTCTCATCACTCATGTAGCACACATTAATTCTTCCTGACTCAATTGTGTCTCCTTTTTAGTAGAAATAATAGTTAGATCCGGCATCCTTAAGACAGATGAAACTTCCCAATTAGCATTTCCACAAACATTCCTTTAGAATGTAAATAGTAATTTCTTCCTTTATTCACTAATGCTTATTGGCAGTCTTAACTCTTCCACTTTAAAAAATTCAATGTTCCACGATTCCCTTTTCAGAATCTACTATAAATCTTCTAATTAACGTTTTCTCGAATATTCCTTTTAAAACTATCTATTGCGATATTTTCTTTTATTTATCAATACTTATTCCACTTTGAAACTTCATAGCTCCACAATTCCTTTTTCGGAATATACTATTAATTTTCCTCCAACTCTCAGATAAAAAAAAATTAAGTTACTCCAAATCTAAATATCTGCCGGCCTGTGTTCTTATTTCTTCCTGAACGCCGTCTTGTTTACACTCCCTTTACTCTGATACCGAACACCTTCCTTGTCAGCTGTCAATCACACATCAAACTTCTCGGCAAGCATGCGCACTCCATGAAAATTGCAAGCAAGAAGTTAGGTATAATGGCTGACACGTTGATTACATTAGTGTAACGAGGCTGTCTCTTCAAAACACAATACTTGATCATTTTAAACTACAATAAAATTTCTGTAAGTAATACAAATATCAAATCCAGTAAGTACATCAAATTTTTAACTACCTTACATTTCATTTTAACAAAATAACATCAATAATGGGCACAATACAAGTGCCGACAATGCATGTTATGAAACAAAACTAATAAACATACTAGCATAAACCATTTGTAAAAATATTCAGAATATTTAAATTATGATTATTTTTACACCACTACAGAAAAGCCACCTTAAGATAGTACCATATGATTAATGAAACCTAGGTAAGTACAGAGAGATGAAATGATATTATGTGGATATTATAGTAAGATGGAAAATGAGAGGAAATTACTGAAAAAAATAATTAAACATAACAAAGTTATCTTCATGTACCAATACAAGGATACAAGATACACCCTATCCTCACCCTCCTTATTCTCCTCCTTCAAAAAGGTTAAAGTGTGCATGTTCAGGTTCGTCTGTGTGTGCATGCATTCACACACTAACAAAAAAAATTATATAAATCTTATATATACTGCATATACACACATACATATAAACAGTTAAATTGACACCTGACTTGTGGATAATGAATCGAAACTGCTGCCATCTAACATCCTCCTCAGATGAACTTAGCACAGGCTTTGAGGAAAACAGCAAAAACATCACCAGAACAAACAAAAAAAAAAGTATATGCAGCAGTAAGAAAATTAATTATGGATATTTATCAAACACGGATGTTCTCAGTATTTTGTTCTTTACATGAAATGCACTAATAAGTTTTAACTGCATATGTGTAAATATTCTCTAAGATAACATTATCATAAACCTATTATTACTATCAATTTAATAATGATAGTGTCATGTTATTGGCTATCCATGTTCAATCTTTTCTGTGTGATGTCTTAATTATTTATATAATTAAATAAATAAAAAGTAAATAACAAAACAAATTAATTAGTAAATGAAAAACCATAATCATTGTAGAAATAGAAAAATACATGCAGCACTTTAACCTTCATTGCAGATTTTGTAAAAGAATATGTTGGAAGGAAAATTAAGATGCTGTTTATTGTACATATGTAAATAATTTGCAATAAATAAATAATAATAAAAAAAATTAGAATTACATGACACCTTCAAGGAGGCAGACTTAATTTAGAAGGGCACACCTTTATCAACATATATAATGAAAGATTGAAATGTAAGTAGCAGATATTATACTAATAATAAAAAGGTAAATTAATTACATAAAAAAACAACTTTTAATAATTGCAAATTATTAGTCAAATTTCTTGACCATTTTCTATCCAAGAGCAGTTAGAATGTAGAATAAAAATTACAAAATAAGAACAATTAGGATTATATGACAAAGCATGAGAATATGATCTGCAGTGCCAAAATTGAGAAAGTCTCCAGCAGCTATTCTTATTTAAATTTTGTTGATGAATAAGAGATTTCAAGCTTTCTTTATATATCTTTCCTTTAAAAATGACTGATGTAGCACTTTTGTCTTTTTTTCCAGCAGACTCACTGTCTGGAAACAGTAATGTGACTTCAAGACCAGATTTATCAGACTCATTGGATTTGTAATCTTGATACTCTTCTAATGCTCTTAATTGGTGATCTTCATTGGTCTTTTACATTAAAGTGTTAGACCACACAAGCAAGCAAGCAAGGAATCCACTATGTTCTTGAATGGAAGGAGAAAAAAAAGTTGATCCTTCACATAGGAAAGAACAAGCATAAGAAAGATATCAATTTAGGAATGGAAGACAACTTGAAGATTTACTTGACACAATAAGAGAGAGCTTTTCTGACAAACTTATGTCATAAACTCTTGAGATGTCTTCCTGGGAATGTAGACACTTTTGTCATGCTCCTTAAAGCCATTTCTTAATAAAAAAGACTTCCATTTATTGTTTACTTACCATTATTGTTAATTTTTCACTTTTCTTCAAAATTTCTGAATATATTTCTGTATGTCTGTCATTCATTTTTACTGAGAATGAAAATTTTTTTCTTTATGTCAATTGCATTCTATAACTATAAAAATGTATCCACTTCTGTAGTACTTGTGGATGCTAAAGAAGGCACTGCAATGGACACTGATTTGTGCCTTTAGTACCACAGGCACATTAAAAAAAATGTTAAGTGTGCCTTCACTCAACTTGAAATTCAGGAAGTTTATCTGTGTTTTGTGTTAAATGCTGTTGCTACTGTTTCTTTTCCCCAATCACTGTCATCCAAATATAACATCTTGTATTTATTATTTAGCAGTGTCTTACCTGTTTTAGTTTTTTCATCACAGTAACATCAGTTATGCTGACTTGTTATTTCTAATCCTATTCCTAGTTAAACTTATTCATTGATCCCACTTACATTGATGGCATAACTATCTTGAGTTGGGTATAGGTTAAATTTGTTCCAGTAACTAACTTTTAACTATTCACCCTGGCTCTATGATGAAAATAGCAAGCACTTTGTTTAACCAGGTGATGTCATAGCAAACAAGCAGGAAACTTCATACATGTTGTGCCTTCATTTTTGGTTGTGGTTCAAGTCAGTTCAGAATATAATTTGACCAGTTCAGTCTTCCATTCCCAACTCATCCTCATTCATTCAGCATCCAGGTGGATACCTAATAATATAGCATATCACGAGAAAGGGAGGATCAGATGTTGGATCAGAAGCCTTAGTCAGTTTGCCAGATTCCTGAAGAGTTAATATGGCAGTCTCAATTTATCTAGCTTTGCCCTTCATAAACTGGTAAAATGTAGTTATCATTTGAAATGAGAAAGATGTTATGTTTACAAATATTACACCTACTGTTTTTAATTGTGAAATACAATATTTGTTCATTGCTTTTTTTATTTATTCAACATTAAGCAAAAGTAATTAAGTTAATATTATTTTAACACTTAGTCTAGCATTCTTAAAATGTTTTTTCCCCTTGTAGTGCAATCGTTTGCTGAGGTGGTGTCCACAACCAGAATGCAACAGTGCCATTAAAGTACAGTATGTCGATTCTCAGCCTGTTGTTTGTAAATGTGGCTATACATTTTGGTATTTTTTTTTTTTTCTGTAATAACCAAAACTTTGATAAAATATAATTTATAATGTACACTATAATTACAGGAAAATAAAGCAAATAAAGCTTTTTTTTTTCTATGAAATATTAATATGCTTAATATACATATAACAACTCAAAATTCATGATTCCACTCATTTTACTAGGCTGTTTTTCTCTAATGTTTGTTATTATTGGTATGCTACAGTATGTCACTATAATCTGGTGAGTTACATGAAAAAAAAATTGCATGATGCCTGTTTTATTTTCAGAGAGGAAAGGGAAAAACTGAATGGGGAGATGTGAGGGTCTCACTGATAATAGAAAAACTTGCAACTACGAGGAGTGGAAGTTCAGTCAGCATTTTATGCAAGGTCTAGAGCTGGTATAGACTGCAATTCTGGAAACATAGATTGGAAAGAAATGGAATTTGCAGCTGCTGAGAGATAAACACCATGCAATGGAGGAAACCCAGGATTTGGTGAAGACCTTAGAAGATTTTTCCCTAACCAAGGTTGTCACTTGTCTTTAATTAGAGAGAGTGTGATGATGTCACTTTCACCTGAGATGTGTCTAAGTATGCAGAATTTTCAATTATGAAGGGATAAATCTGGAGCTACAGGACTGGTGATAATGACAAATGGGAGCAATACTCTGGCATAACAACCTACAAGGGAAGGATGCATGTTAATATCCTACAAGGAAAGGATATTAACATGCATTCGGAAATGGCTGGAGGAGTTGAAAGAAGTACTATCAGACTGCATATCTAGGACTAGTTAGATAAAATAAATCAGGTGTAAGTTAAATCAGTGAGTAGTATTTTAAATGTGGCTTGCTGTGCCATTGTAATACTGGTTACTTATTTATTTAAAAACTCTTTTATTTTCTTTAGATACTTTATGTGTATCTTTTGATATAGATATCTTATCTCTTATATCTCATCACGCAATATTCCTTTAACACAATATTTTATCTTGATATTTTTTATTTTCTTTCTTATGCGTGGGATCTCCAGATATTTATTGGATTGAAGACTTCACCTCTGAAATTCCCCTATAAGCAAAAGAAAGCTTTCATACCCTAGTAGAACAAATAATCACTTATATCCTATCTTAGCCAAGGTTTGCAGTCATGGCAAAAATTACTCGCTTTTTATCTTAAATCACTACTAATCATTGGGGTTCTGCTATCAGGTCCGAATAGTGGTTTTTGGGATCAGTGCATTGCAAAAGATTGAATCGGACAACTAATTTTATCAACAATGATAATAAGTTTAATTTCTGGTTTAATAATTTTACATATCACATGAAGTCACAAGATTCATTCATGAAAAGTAATTCTTAGTCTTTCTCAATCACTCAACTTGGTTTCTATTAAATTCTTTTGCACTTACTTAGACCTTCAACAAGCATACCTTACATTACGACGATCAGGAAGTTATACACATAACATGAATTCGTTAGGTGTGCTTGACATTCCTAATTTAGCATCAATCAAAATACAACATACATGTATTCAAACATATCTCTCAGAGTCTCATTCCTTTCAAACACATAATCTAGGCAATTATATTTATACAATCCACATCAGTGTCAAACATTCCAATGATATGATAGCAGAAACATACTCTATCATAAAATTCAACCATAAGTACACATATAATTAATTAAAGAAATTTCAATAGCTCAATATTTTCTCCAAGGGAAATTAACTGCGCTCTTGCTTAACTCATTAGCGATTACACTCATTTACGAGAAATATTAACACTCTAAATACTATCATCTCCTTAAACTAGACAATTTAACAGTTTGATAGGGAATTCTTTCTTAATTCACAAATAATTAATGAATATATAGACTCACATGGGTCTCTTCCTATCTTGCATGTGTCTTCCATCCTTCTTTTCTTATTCCGACGCTTGAGTGGGGTTTCTCTCCTCCATGCCGTGTTTTGGAATTCTCCTCGAAGCGATACAGGGCACCGATGAATAGTCGCGGCAGCTGGCAGGATATAGGGTAAGCTTTTCAGCATCTTGAACTGCCCAGCAAAGGATTTCTGCATAGGTCAGGTCTCGCACTTACTCAACTTCAGGACCTTTACGGCAAGATTTCCCCTTAACTTATTGCCTCTGGATATCTTCGGCTGTAACTGGAGCGTTATCGGTGGACAGGTCTCTCCGCCTTCCCATCCAGAATTTTATGGCACCTCTCATCCTCAATCTCTCATGGATGGATCACTCAGGATGAAAAAAAGGGAGCCCTTCTCATCTCCGAACCAAACCTTTTAAACACCGGAGTCCCTGCACCTTGGATTAAGTTTTTGGGACCCCCTAGCATTCTTATGTGCGAGTCTTGCTAGTAGTTTTTAGAACCCTGGATAACGTTTCTCGAATATTTGCCGACAATCTTACTTTCTCCCTTTACCTTCTCAATCCTGCCTACAAGCCTTTCCTTTTGATTCGCACCGCACTCTTTCAATATTGACCTTGAAGGTCACCTGCGACGGGACTTGCAAACAACTTTCAAACATGCCAAATTTTGGACGATGCTCTTGGTTTCATTACTTCTACATCCCTTCTTAAACAATGAGCGAGTTAATTCCCTTTGGGCTTATTTTGCTCTTTATACAGATAACTTTACATAGAGAAATAAAATATACATTTGTATACAAGAAAATTTAGGTGAATTCCTACTGTAAAAAGTCGATGTTTTAAGTAATTTATTTTGGCAACATCGAATTTTTACAGTATCATTAAGTGGGAGTTACAAAGAAAAAATAATGTTGTGAAACAAATGTAAAGAGAAATATAATCAGCAGACTCACAAGCTGTACAAAGCACAGACAAGAAGAGTGACCAGCATGGTGAGGAAAGCAAAATCAGATTTTGAGAGGAAATTAGCTGGACATGTAAAAGAATCCAGAGAGTTCTTTCACCTATTCACCAAGTAAAAGGGGAAATGCTGTGAATATATAACCTTAATAATTGATGGTAATATAGGTCAAGATTGTTCTGCCAGACAGAGGCAGCAAATTGTAAATCATTCATTATCTCAGGAGTGGTTGCATCTGGCCAGAATTCAGGAATGGATAAATAGAATATAATACTATTTGGGGACAGCATGACTTTTTAAGGGATGTCTTGCTTTAGTGATCTACTTACTTGTTAGATAAAGGAAATAGCTTACTATGATATTCATGTCCATAGACCACAATTTGCTTTAAATGATGAAATACTAAAGCAATTGATGTGAATTCAACAGCCTCTATACACAATTAGCCTAGTCATGAAGATATTTCACATGCAAACTTTGTTTCCTTATGTGCAAAAATATAAGGTAAAGGATTAAACAATAATAGTTTACTTCAGTGATTTTTTAATAACTGTGTTTATTATAGTGAGTCATCTATATTTTTTTTATCATTATATCCAAAAGTGGTAATATGTTTTATTTTTTCACTTCAAACCAGTCCTCGGCTGTAGATATGACTTCATCATCTGTGGTAAATTTTGTTCTTTTCAAGTGTTTCTTTAAATTTGGGAATAGGAAATAGTTGGATGGGACCAAGTCTAGTGAATAGGGTGGGTGAGGCAGACATTGAAAGCCCAAGTTGTGTATTGCCTGTTGAGTTTCATGAGTAGCATGAGCAAGTGAATTGTCCTGTAAAAGCAACATGCCTCTGCTCGGTGTTTTTCCTTCAGTACCTCCTTCAATTCCTTCAGAGCTGTTGAATAAACTGCTGCCATTTTTGGTACTTGGTAAGGATTACACCAACCATCTTCCAAAAGGCAGTGGTAAGAACCTTTCCTACTGACTTTTTGGTTCAGAACGTCTTTGGCCATGGAGAACCTTTGTGTCTCCACTCCATTGATTGTCGTTTGGTCTCTGGGTCATGGCGATGAAGCCACGTTTCATCAGCAGGCATAATACAAGCCAAAAAAGTTGTACTTGATTTCTCAAAATGATCCAAAATCCCTTGAGATGATAGCACATGTCCTTTCTTTTGGTTGCCATTCAAACATTTGAGGACCCACCTTGCTGAGAGTTTCTGCATGTCCAGATGGTGGTGGTTAATGGCTCCAACTTGTTCCCTGGATATCCCTAGGGTCTTTGCAGTGTTTTTGGCTGGTATTCATCTATCATCAAGGATCATGGCATGCATTGCATCAATGTTTTCAGGTGTGATTGCTGTAGAATTTCTTCATTCCCGACCTGGCATCTGTTGTCTTACGATGCCCAGTTTTAAATTTGGCCACCAGTATGCCAACTGTTGGACATGCTATGGCACAGTCTCCTAAAGTCTCACACAAAGTTTGGTGAATCTCAGTTGCGACTTTTCTTGCAGCATGAAAAACTTAACAACCCACACCTCTGCATCTTCAAATCTCTTCAAAACCTCTGACATGTCTTCTTATATATCCTAAAAGAAAAAGAACAAATTATTACAATTTAATGGAACATGGGAATTAAAGGGTTTTAAGATATATTCTTTCTTGTGGTTATATCAGTTGCTTTAATATCATCTAGGTGTTTATCAAAACTTTTCATCCCCCCCCCCCCAGTAGTCTAAGTACAGATCCCTGTGGCACACTGCTAGCTACCTGCTATCTCCTGGATTCTGCTTCTCCATATGCTGCTCTTTGGCATCTCCACAGCCACCCATGTATCCATATCACCAGTCTCATATCCATCCTATTGAAAATTTATTTCTCTCATAAATCATGAACATTCCAGATTACTTCACTTCACTTCGTGTGGGTGCCGATGTAGACCATGCATTTTTCAGAGTAGGATGGCAACAGTGGCTAATTTTTGTACCATTCTACATTTCCATGTTGGGATATAATGAAATATTATGCATATTATTATTATTATTGAAATTAAATGAGGAATGAAAAGGAACTTTTTAATTAATGTGATTTTTAATATATTGTATTCTAAACAGGATCTGAAAATTTGCAAACTAAGATAAAAAAATAAATAAATACTTATTAATAAAATTCTCTCGTGGTTCACTGGTGGACCTTAGACCACAATTTGAGAAAGTCTGCCCTGTTGGACAGAGAACAATCGGTATTCTGTATTTTGGTAGAGAAACACCAGTTGGTTATTTACAATCTAAGGGTGTTAGGTTGTCTTGATTTAAGCTGTTTTATGAGTTCCTCTAAGAAACCAAATAGAACTTTAAGAAAAATAGCACATCTATTTAAAAAAAAAAAAAAAAAAGCTAAAGTTTGAACAGCCCTCAAAGCAGTTCACATCTTACAAAATTTCATATGTTAGCCAAAAAAAGACAGCCTTCTGTTTGTGAAATACCCTGGAGTAGACAGAATTCCATGTTCATGTGGCAAACTTTGCATCGGTCAGACAGGGAGAAGTTTTGAAATCCATTGGATAGAGCATGTAGATGATGTCGAACGTAAAAGGAAAGAAAAAAAGTGGTGTCATTGTACATGCCTTCTGAACATCATAATATGGCTTGGCCATCCATTTCCATACCATACTTCGAAGATAACTTTTTTGCTAGGATGTTTAAGAAGTGTTCTGAAATGATTCATTCACACAGACTTTTGACCCTGTGTATTTCTGTAATCTTTGTAGTAATTTTGTTTATATGTAGATACTGCATTGCTAAACTTAATTTTTGTGCATGCATATTGTTTACTAATTTTTCTTTGATTATTTATGTACAGCTGTAACATTTGCTGCAATTTTATTTATTTGTTGATATTGCATTGCTTGGCTTGGTTTTTGTATATGTACATTGGTTACTAGTTTCTCTTTGACTATTTATGTATTGCTATAACCCTTATGTACTATAACCTTTCCTGTTCTTGCACCAAAAAAAAAAAACCCATAAACCAACCTAAACCAATCATTCATACAAAAAAGTACCTTGAACAGAAACCACAACCACATATTTCATGACATCTAGAAGTCTCTTTTTTTTCTCTTTCATTTGTGTAAGGTACCTCCTACAGACATTGACACAACAATACACAGACCACACATGATGTATGTAATGGTACATGTGACTAGCTGTTATGTTATCAATTGCTTGCATTTTTGTAAAAAAAAAAAAAAAAAAAAAACAGTTGATAAAGCATTCAGATCTTTGTGTGTGTGTTCTCTACTGTTTTTCTGATGGTGGTATCAGCTTATTGATGGCAAAACATGCCAGTTTGTCTAATTTCTGTAAGAAATCTATGAACTTTATCCTATATAATTATATTTTTGTAACTCCAGTCCTCATAGTTATCACATCATTTAGTATAGTGTATATATCAATCTGTTTTCATGATATTAAAAATCGTTTTTTCTTTGCTACACAACAGAATAGTTAATTCTAAGTCGGAAGCTCTTACCATTTTGTTCTTCTGGATAACTATTTGCACCTCTTACTTATGTTTAATATTTAACTGACTGAAAGGAAAACGATAATATACTGTATATGGATATTGAATGATTTTTTCCATTTATTTAAATAAAATAAAAAAAATCTTCCTGTACTTCATTTGTAACAGCTGACTTGCAGCTTAAATGGAGACTATGTATTGCTCAATATAATGTCCCATCTACACCATATATTTGTAGTGTTTTGAAGATCTTTCCTCCTTGGCACCTTGTCATATGCATTTTCCAGATCTACAAAACTTAAATACAAATCCTTGTTATATTACCAAGATTTCTCAACTATTTGTCTTAAACTGAAAATCTGTCCTGACAACCTCTATTTAGCCTGAATTCAGCTGGTTCTTCACAGAGCTTCCCTTCCACGATCTTTCTTAACCATTTCTCAAGTATACTTACATAAATCTTACCAGGAACACTCAGTAGAAAAACATCTCTGTAATTCACATTCAGTTTATTTCCTTTTTTATAAATGGGTACTATGAGAGCTCTGTTCCAGTCTTCTGGAATTAGACCCTCAGATCAAGTGTTCTGAATTATGCAATGAAAAACTTTTATACCTCTATATTTGAGCATTTCTGGCCCAGTTTCGTCTTCTCCTGCTGCCTTTTCATATACCAAGTTTTTCATGCTTTTTCTGCTTCAAGTATGAATATGTATTTCTGACTGCATTTCTGCTGAGTGATTTCTAGTGCCATAGTGACGCTACTTGTTTCATATAGCAATCTTTCAAAGTAGTTACTCCATGCATCTAGAATATCATAATTTTTGAGTTTTCATGTCATCTTTATCATCTCTGATTCCTTTTACAGTACTCTTTCCTCCATTTCTAAACTTTTTTTAATAGCCTCCAGAATATTTTCCCACCGTCCTGATATTTATTTTCTGTGTTCTTTCTGAAGTATTCTCATAACTTTTGTTTAGCTACTTTTGCAGTGCTGTGCTTTCTTACATTTCTCTCTGTATTCTCCAAAAGCACAAACTAACTTACTTGCCAGGAATATGTAATATGCCTTCTTCTTTTCCTTAACTGCTCTTTTAACTTTCTCAGTCCTCTGCACAGTTCTGATTTTTCTATCCTTTCAGACAACTTACCACATTCCACTCCCTCTCTTAAAATTAAGGTTAAAATTAATAAAAGCAAATTTAAATTAAAACAGTGCAAGCTAATTAAAACTATTCAATTCATTCTAAAAGTTAGAAAATCTAAGTATTACTGTTCTCATAATTTTAACATTTTTCTTTCAAGTTTTGCATGTGGAAAAAATTGCCATGAACCTATAAAATGCCATTTATTAAAAAAATGGTTACAGAAATATGATGGTGACAGTGAAACATCTAACTGGATTGCTGCAAATACCAAAGTAGGGTAATATTCCTTTTTTTTTTTTTTTTTTTTTCCCAGTTAAAGTTACACATTACTATGATATGTATCAGTTATTATGACATACTTTCTTACTAAATAGCTTAAGGAAATTACAGCGTACAATAGAATATACATTAAAATAAATTTTAATACACTTCCAATATTTCAGCAACGTCACGTTGCCATTATCACGGGAACTTAAATACAAGACACGTGCATGCAAGCACAACACACAGTAAATGACGACCGAAGCAGGAAGCTATTCTTTCGTAACAGCCACTCTGGTCTTGTAGACCATGCACTGGATACCTGCAATAGAATACGGTGGAAGAAAACCACAATAATACACCGTAGTAAATTCAAATACGAAAGGCTATTCATGGAATCAGCCTCGGCCCTAAGAAACAATCCAAACCTCAACAAATCTGGTTGTATGAGACTGCCCCAAATTTGGGAAACCTACATCAAAAGACCTTCAGCCCAATCGGCAAAGAATACCAACATTGCCCACTAGGGGCACCATCAGGACTTTTAGGAGAAAGAATAGCTTCCTGCTTCATTCCTCATTTACTGTGTGTTGTGCTTGCATGCATGTGTCTTGTATTTAAGTTCCTGTGATAATGGCAACGTGACATTGCCGAAATATTGGAAGTGTATTAAAATTTATTTTAATGTATATTCTGTTGTACGTTGTAATTTCCTTAAGCTATTTAGTAAGAATGTATAACCAACGTCTAAGCCTTTCCACAAGAATTATGACATACTTTGTAAATGCCCAACAATATACAAATAATTGGAATTACTTGACTTGCATAAATATTTGGTTCTCTTGGTATATAAAATGTTGCTTCCATGTGCTTTTGTATATAATTCGCTTTGCAGATTTGCGGATCCCGGTTTGAGTTTAAACACTGAAATAATACAAAATGGCTGCTAGAAGGACAACAACAACATACCTAATCAGTGATAAACAGCTTCAAAAAAGATGTGCTGGTTTATGTAATAATTGGCAATATTACTTACCTTTTAGTATAATATTGTTTATTTTACTAAACAATATTATACTCTGTGGATTTGTGACTGAATTTTTCTTTTTTTTTAACTGAATTTTGAATTTTGCCTTGTATGAAACAAAATGGTGGAATATGAATAAGTGCAATATGAAAAAGTTTTGCATTGCAAAGATCAAATGCTATTAATGACATAGACTTTTAGAGAATGGTTCGATGTTGTGAGTGCAACACATATACATGCAAATGTGAAAGATGTGTTTGTTGTGAAACTGAACCAGAGAGGAGAGAATTTGTGGAAAGTGCAATATTTTGTTAGACTATGAGTTATCGGGGAATGCGACTAAAGGACTGATAGCATAAATGTGGGTGTAAATGACTTTATGAATAGTAGAGCAAAAGTTAATAAGACTGAGACACACAAATGAAGAAATGGAATTAAGTACGAATAAAGGAACAAAATTAAGTGATAGGGAAGCAAAAGGAAGTAGGAATTAGGAAAGGTAGATAGGTACGGCAGAACAAGGGGATTGTAGAATATGAACAGATAGTGAGATGCATGTTGCATGTTTCGTGCATAGGTGGGTCATCAGCCCTCAGTAAATAAGAATTTACTGAGGGCTGATGACCCACTTCCTCTATTTTGTTTCTGTGTTGAGTAGATCCCCCAATGCTTAATTTCAGACATAATCTCATGCAGTTTGTCACTGCTTTCTGGAATGATAACTGCCACTGAGCAGTTAGCTTTGATCTTATAAAATGTCTTTAATATAGGAATTCAGCACAACTGAACTTTAAAATTAAGGGTCTTCATTTGTGCAGCAGTGGCAAAATCTCACAAAGCACTGGATGTGGAGTGGATTATACACAAGATAGGAGATAGCCTGTAAAGAACTCGATGAGTATGTATAAATTAAGCACTTTTG
Organism: Typopeltis vanoorti; assembly: GCF_054136105.1. Classification (NCBI taxonomy): domain Eukaryota; kingdom Metazoa; phylum Arthropoda; class Arachnida; order Uropygi; family Thelyphonidae; genus Typopeltis; species Typopeltis vanoorti. Next base: position 73,834,704 of record NC_143564.1, on the reverse strand, counting down.
TAGCGATTTACTTTTATATGCACACGTTCAAGTTAAATGGCATGCAACTCTGTTGTTATAATTATTGCAGTCAAGTAGGATGTGGTTGGAAATAGTAATATCAGAAACACTGTAGTACAGTCAGCAGGGATCTCAGAGTTAAACAAGAAATCAGAGTGAACTGCTCTGTGTGCATTAAACAATTGCAGTTAGACAGATGATGGAGTATGAGACCTCTGTAGTTGAAAAAGTGAGAGGTTGCAGGAGAGAGTGCAAACCTGCAATGGAGGAATGCCATTATGTTTGGTACAAGTAATATTATCAATATACATGCCAATAGCTTCCATACTCTCTTTAACATGCATACCAAAAGGACATAGTAGTCTGACGTGTGATATTGAGTCTCCCATTTTTGAGAAAAGAGACTAATCTGCATAGGCTCTGGAAGAGACTTTTTTTTTTTTTTTTTTAAAGGCATAGATAAGCAACAACTGTTTCCTAGTAAGTGATAGAACCAGTTCATTTGTTTCAATATAAAGACTTTGAATGGGCAGTGTGTGAAAGCCACTAATAGCTGTCTGTATACCCTGATGATGAATAGGATCCAACCATTGCAGGCTATTCTGCCTTGTAGAACCATAGACTTGAAACCCATAATCCAGCTTTGAACTTGTAAGTACATGATAAAGATGAAGTAATGAAGATCAATCCATACCTAATTTAATTTAGGATAGAGCACAAAGGAAATCCAATGCTTCCTTGCACGTTTCTCTTAGTTGATTACCATATCCAAGGAGTGTACGTTTCTGTCAAAAAAAAAAAAAGTCCCTAGAATTCTTTCTCTTAGGCTTACAAGGTGATCCGAATATATTTCGGAAAATTATGTAGACAACTACCTTGTTTGAGTAAAGCTTTAGTTTAATATAAACTAAGATCCACTTTCGACGTTTCAACCTTTATATTAAGATCATCTTGTGGAGCATATGCACTGTATACAGAAAACAAGCTACACTACAATCTACATGGTTTGTTAAAGTTACTGATCAACTGTTACAACAATTATTGGCCTGACCTCTGGCAAAAAAAAAAATTTTAAAATATTATATTATAAATGTTATTGTCTTGTAGGATAAATGTCTCCTCTATCACACTCACATTTGGATGAACACAGCTGCCCAGGAGAGAACCTTATCTCTATAGTTACAGCATTCAGGTTCCTCTAGGAAATCCATATTGATCGGTGACCACCAAAGGAAATAAGTCCCCAAACCATCACACTACCTCTACCATATGTGTCCCTTTCACAGATATTAGAGGGATGATGATGATGATGTGTCCCTGGTTCTTTCCATATCAGAGTATGCCTTGTATCGCTTTGTAGAGCAAATTGGGACTTATCTGTAAACAACACCAATTTATTCCAGTTTACATGGAGCCTAGCCCATTTCAAATGTTCTCCTCTGGCATGGGAATAGGACACACAGACTACCAGTTACTTAGCATACAGATTACCTTTGTGAAGCCTTCTGCACACAGTGAAAGCAGATACTAATGTTCCTCTAGCTAATGTGAGGTCAAGTAATAGCTGATTTAAGGTATCACTCCTGTTTTAGCAGCAGATAATCAGAGATATTGGTCATCCATTGCAGTTGTAGCTTGTAACCTTCCTTCCCTATATCTCTGAAATACTTTGTGGAATCGCTGTTGGAATTAGTTTCACAGTCTGTGAACCATGGAATGACTATATGCAACCATCTGACTGGCTACCTTCACCTGACTTTCGCCTGCCTTCTGAATTCATCAGTTAAATGATGTCATGCAGCCATATCCAAGAATCTTGCAATTACCAAAAGTCTTTTTCTCACTTTTGACTTGAAATGGAAAACCACTCCAACATACTAGGGAGTACAAAATGAGACATAACAAACACACATATTTTGGGAAGTTTTGTGCAACCATATTTATTTAAATTAGGCTGATTTTTTAAGAGCAGCAGCAGATTCTAAAAACAGTTTCTCTGCTAAATTAGCTGTGATGGGGCATCATGGTCTTTTTCCAATTGATTAAGTATATGATTGAGTTCTGTTGCAAGAGAGGTCTCATTTGAACATAAGTTATAAGCTGTTACAGACAGAAGAGCATTGTCTGAGAAAGAGATTCCAGTGAGATGGGAGGCCTTCTAGTTGGGCTCCTGCTGAGGGCCGTCTACCACACTGACTTGAATCACAGTGCTCATAACTGCTGCCTCCACAGTCAAACTGCCAGCTGCAGTCACCGAAGATCACGCCACTGGACAGAATATCAATTTATACCTCCGATCCTTTTTTTCGCTACGGCTATTCACATCAGACTATTTCACAAACAAAAACGATTTTCTTCCCCAAACCTGTAGATCTGTAACCAGGCACAGGGTCATAAAAACTTTCTTATAATTTCCTAATCCCACCAAAAGGGTCACAATACATTTACTAGCAATTTAGTGTATTAACACTGCAGGATGGAGGATTTAATTCATCGTGTGCCACAGAGGAAAGAACCCGACCATCACCTATGATTTCTGATGGCTTTTATCGCCCTTTTTTAGGAATGGAGTGAATAAAGGCTTTCTTTCATGCTGCAGGGTAGACCACATGAGTATGAAAGACAGTAAAGGCAACATCAAATGAGTGCTAATTCTGGGGGAGAGGGACTGAGCACAGCTGCAGTTTTATCTTGTTTGTTTATTTTTTATAATAATCCCATACATGAGAGGTTGGACAACCTATAGTACATTAATACTGTGGATGGGTGAGAAGGAACCTTTTTACATTTAGTTTGAAGAACTGTGGGATTGCATTCTTTCAGAAAATACTATGAGAACCAAAAGAGCTATCGGTACAACAATTTAGGATTCTTCTGATTTCCTACTCCATGGAGATATCCATATAATTATAATATTCTGCTCTAACACTAAGATGGTGGTTACTTCCTGTTTCAAATCACGTTCCTTTAAATGACACCCTATTACTTTTTAAAAAAAGTTTTTCCCATTGATATCATTGACCTCTTTTCCTTGGCTATCCATTTCTCTTGGAAGAACAAAATTTATAAACAGATAGAGAGTGTACTTCTATGGGGTCTCCCCCTTTCACCTCCCTTGCCAATTTTTTTATGAAAGATTTTGAAAAACAGGCTCTTGACTCAGCCCCATGTAGATGATGTCTTTTCTATTTGGTCTCATGGCCCCAGACACATTAGATACTTTTCTATGTCACCTAAATAGCCTTCACCCTAGAATCAAATTTACTATAGAAAAGGAAACTAATAATAGTCTGGCCTTTCTAGACACCTTGGTCATCCACCTACCTAATGGTAACCTTTCATTTTCAGCATATAGGAAACCCATTCACACAGGCAGATACATTCACAAACTTTTACATCACTCCCACACACACACACATCCACTTGCATGCCATGGCTCATTTGCATATACTGCTGACAGTACCACTCATTTGTATACAATAACCAGATTCAGCATCACTTTTTACTTAATGCATCTGATTTTCATGCCCCCCCCCTCCAAGTTATGATTTTTCTCTTTGTTTCATAATTTATGGAAACCAGTGTGTGTGTATATATACATAAGGGGGGGGGTATGGAAAGTTCTGATAAACACTAGACATAACTGATATAACCACAAGAAAAACATACTAGTAGCAGAATTATGAAGGTAACTTATGTTCTTTTTTGTGGTTATATCAGATGTTTTAACATCATTTTTGTTCTAGGTGTTTATTAGAACTTTCCAGACCCCTCCTTCTTCGTGCGTGCACGCGCGCATGTGTGTGTGTGTGTGTGTGTGTTGTGATTTGTGGCCACTATTTTGCCATACATGTATAAGCATGTTTTGAAATTCTATTTATAAAGTGTATGTTCAACCCATCTCTCATAGTCAGCTATAATGGGCAATAAAATTTTAATTTTAATCTAAAACATTACAGAATTGATGCCATTGGTCTGAGTCAGGCAGACAGAAGTTGTGGAATAATCATGCATAGTGATTCAAGCTGTAGTCTGTATTATCATTCCGAAGTTTCATTCCGTTCACAAGGTTTCGTGCCATGTGTGTTTCACACTGTTGTAAATCAAACAGTTTGGAAATAGTATGACATCCAAAGAAGTATTTAAAATGCAAATGTATGGCATTTTGGATATTCTAGTCTGAAACAGATTGCCATTTTGAACAACTGAGAACTGTAAATAACGATTTTTGTTTCTTCTTTGGCTCATTTTTAGAATTGATGAGTGTTGCTGATTTATAAAAATCGACTGCAGATTTGGCTATTATGTACAGTAAAGATTTAAGTACATATGAGCTATGTTGTGAAATTCAAAGTTTGAAGTTTGAAGCTTTGAAACTTATTGAAAACATTATAACTGCAACTCCCCTTGATATTATTATTACGGGCAACTTCAAGGAGTCCTTAGACTTATCGAGGGAGGCCCAAAACATCATGTCAACAACTATTCAGCTTCCACCCCGTATCTATCATACCTTGCCTTGAACCCACTCACAGTCATGGCACCCACAACAGACTATGGCAACTTATTCCACTCATTCACCATTCTCCATGCAAAAAACCTAGTTCCTAACACCTTTGCTAACCACACTCTTGCCCAGTTTCCATGGATGGCCTCTAGTCCTCCCACCACCAGACCTATTCTGAAAAATATCCTCTGAATTAATCTTATAGAAACCCTTCAGTAATTTTGAGTGTCTCAATCATATCACCCCTCTTCCACCTATCAACCAATGTCTGCAACCCACAAATCTTCAACCTGTTCTCATAAGGTTCATTCCATAGACCTGCTATCATCTTGTTCACTCACCTCTGGATCCTCTCTACCTCCTCCCCATCAAGAAGAAACCCTGGCACCCAGACCTGGGCACAGTAGTCAAGATGGGGCCTTATCAAGGCTCGATACAGAGGAACAATAACTTGCTTGTCTCTGCTCATCAACGTATTCTTCAGTAACCAAGTGATTTGATGAGCTGATTTAGCCACTTTTGCAATGTGCCCCATAAACTTCAACTCCCTATCCACCAACACTCCCAAATTCCTGGCTTCATGAATCTCCTGGAGTATAGTTCCACCAGTGTGGTATAGTGCTGCTAATGTATTCACCCCAAAATGCATAACCTTACACTTTGCCACATTAAATTGACATCCATTCTCCTTAGTCCAGTCCCCCAATCTATCCAAATCATTTTGCAAAATTTTGACATCATGTGCATTCACTATTGCTCTACCCAACTTTGCATCATCAGCAAACAAATGAATAGTTCCTCTCAGATCCTTTCCTATATCATTAATGAACAAATTAAATGGTGGTCTAAGAACAGAACCCTGTGGCACACCACTAGTCACAGGCCGTCTTTTGGACTCTACTCCTGAATAAACTACTTTCTGATATCTCTCCGTCAACCACCCTCCTATCCATCTCACCAACCCTATATCCATCCTCATATGCTGCAATTTGCTGATTAGAATTCCATGTGGTATCCTGTCAAAGGCCTTAGCAAGGTACAGCAGTATGACTGTAAACCCATTACCTTTATCCAGCTCAGCCATCACTGTGTTATAAAATGTGAGCAAGTTAGTGAGGCATGATCTGCCCTTCACAAACCATGCTGTCCCCGTAATGAATTTGCTGAAATGAAAGCTAGAAAAGTGCAGCTAAAACAATTATTTTAATGTATAAATATATTGCATATTTATTATATACACAAAGTTTTATTTATAAACAAAATTTCTATTTCTATTGTATTTGTTTTTTTATTTAATTTTTTCCAAAAAAATGTTGAACCAAAAATAAAATCTTTGCAAAGTTCCCTTGAAAAGCTAGTTTTGGCACTGCTTCCACCTTGTCATTTTTTCTGCTTTCTGCATCCTGTGGTTTCTAGTGATATAGGTATTGATATATATGAGACAGTATGTACTTAAAACATTCATGTCACAGTGCCAACCTCAGCTAGCATCAGAAATATATTATTTTATTATTATTATGAAATACATGTTATGTTATTTGCACCAGTGTTAAGATTTTATCGGTCTTTCTGATTATGTGTGTGTGAGAGAGGAAGAGAGCATACATGTACTTGTGTGCAAAATCTTGCTCATACAACCATAGAAAGCTTAGTCATTCACATTGATTATTAAAGGTGCGATAACTGTTTGTTTTTTATTGTGAAAGCATTATACATTAACCAGATTATCTAGCAGTATTACTTAAACATTGTGCTTAGACATCGTCCTTTAAAAGAAAAATGTTTGCCCAAGGCAGCCAAACAGTGTGCACGTGCATGCATACACACACACACACACACACTACACTAACCTGGCTCCCTGCAACTTATTTCCCAGATGACATCACATTTAATGCATGAAGATTTAAGGATGCTTAAAAAATCCAGACTAAATCCCAAGCAGAATGTAATCTCAGGAAGAGTATGCTTCCAGCAACTGCAGAAATGCCTGAACTTGGTTTATTAAATTTTTAAGGGGATGTTTTGAAGGTAATATCAATTATCTGTAACTAAATTAATTCTACACTTCATTTTTTAACCAGTTGAATTTTTGAATAGCATTTTAAATTATACATGCTTAAAATGTATATGTGGGGGTTTGGGGGTCTGATTTTTATATAGCATTTCAGCAGTATAATTTAAAATGTTTATCACATTAAATAACTAAATTATTATCAATAATTATACCCTTCAGTTTTTTTTTTTTTTTTTTTTTTTCTGCTGAGTTTTAAAATAGCTTTAAAACTCAGTTTATTTATTGTTTATTTATTTTTGGTTTCCTAATGCAGGAATGTCCAAATTGCAGTGCTACTATTGAAAAAAATGGTGGCTGTAATCATATGATATGCAAAAACCAGAGTTGTAAGTTTGATTTCTGCTGGGTATGCCTTGGTCCATGGGAGCCTCATGGATCGTTGTGGTAAATTTATTTAGCATGCATATATTATTTAATAACAAAAATTGCATGAAAAGCATTTAAGTGTTTTTCTGTGTAATGAGTTTTGCTTAACAGAATATTAGTGTAATTTAATACATTGGTAATTTTATCAAATTAACTGAAATGGTGACAAATTTTCTAAAGAGCACACCATACAAAAAATCTGTCAGTATACATACATATATACATACAATTTGACAGGAAGCTTAAAAAAAAAAAATAGAAACCAAAAAAAAAAGTTGAAATTGAAATCTACCTCAGGTACATTGGCTGCACAACTGAATTTCAGAATAAGAAATTGAACAATTTATTTGAACTTCTGTGATGCCCACGACAGTGAGGAGAAGTAAAAAAAAAATTCAGTCATTCATTAGAAAAATCAGTTGACATTTAAAAAATCCCATTTACCTTTTTATGTCAAGCTTAGTACACTGTCACAGCCTAAAAATAAATTTTATGTTGTTGTTGGCAAGCATAAAGGTTAGTCTATTCCACTATGAAGGAAAGAATATCATCTAGAAAGACAGAAAGAAAGACTTGAGCTATAGTCCGTGTCTTTAACATGGACTATAGCTCAAGTTCATAATAACTGTAATTCACAGTCGAATATTATAACTTTATAATTGTATAGCTTTAGAGTGTCTCAGTGTTATTTTCAGTGTCTTTTAATATCTTTCTATGTTCTTAACGCCTGATGAAGGCAATCTCGACAAAACATGTTGCGTTTTCAAATAAATCTCAATTTGTTATAATTCTCGGGTTTTAAGTCAGCTAATATAAAAAATGAATATATATATATATATATATATATATATATATATATATATTTTTATGAAAAAAATTGAATGACTAGAACCGAGATTTAATTAAAAAGGTTTTAATATAAACACACTACTAGTTTCGGCCTGTAACAGCCTTCTTCAGGTGACATTATAAAAGAAAAAAACACTAAACATTGAGGGTTAAAACACTATGAACATCATAGACAGTCTTTATACATAATTAGCATTAAAACGTTGTATTTGTATTTGAAGCTGTTCTTTCATTTGTTGCATTGTTGGGAGAGTGCGTGCTTGCTGCATCACGTGAACGCCAGTACATGATTACAGCTGAATGACTATCATGGAGGTTGTAGCTTAAGTTGTTATTTAGATGAACAGGATTGAAGATGATTTCTCTCGATTCCACAATTTTTCTCTCTATTTCGTCACTGCAACGGAAGATGTTTGTAGATTTTTCCCAGCAGACTTTGTGACTTTGGTTATCATCATTAGGATTAGCCGAGAAGAGGATATGACTTGATAATGCACTTGCTCGCTGTCTTTTGTAAGTAATGTCTCTTATGTGTTCTTCCATACGCATTTCGACAGATTTGTCTGTCTGCCCGAAATAAGGAATATCGCAGTCACATAATATTTTATATACGCCAGGGTATTTGAGTTGATGATGACAAGGTTTTGGGTGGCTAATTAAGGAACGGATCTTTGGAAGTGGAGTGAACAAGGTTCTGATATTGTATTTTTTTAGAACTTTTGCTAATTTATGTGAAACAGTACTTATGTAAGGAATAGATATATTGCTTTTGAATCTATTTGTTTCTTCTGAGTGATGTCTGGGAGGATTAAGAAGGAATTTGTTAATGATTTTCTTGGAATATCCATTAACTTCGAAAGAAGTTTTCAGATGGTTTATTTCTGTAAGCAATTCATTTGGATTATCAAGAAGAGAACGGGCTCTATGTCCCAAGGTGGAAATTATTCCAAGATTATGAGGAGGGAAATGATGGGATTGACTGTGCAGATATCTGTTGGTATGTGTGGGTTTTCTATATATCGATATTTTTAGTTTACCAGCAGAAGAGCGAGTCAGTTTGACATCAAGAAAAGGCAAGGAATTATCCGTTTCAAGCTCAGCAGTAAACTTAATACTTTGATGTCGGCTATTGAGATGTTTGAGGAAAACCATAAGGGATTCATGTCCATGGCTCCAAACAATGAAGACATCATCCACATAACGTTTCCAAACTTTAGGTGTTAAAATAAAGGAAGAGATAGCTTTGGTTTCAAAATCTTCTAAGTAAATATTTGCAAGAACAGGAGATAAAGGATTACCCATAGCCAGTCCATGATTTTGTTTGTAAATATTATCTTGAAATTTGAAGTAACCGGACCTGATGCAATGTGTAAGCAAGGCTAACATTTTTTTGGATAACTTGTCCTTGAGTAATGTTAGGACTTCATCTGTTGGGACATTAGTGAACAAAGAAGTTATGTCCAAGCTAGCCATGATGTCATTTTCATCAACTGTAATATCCTTGATGTATGTAACAAATTCTGTAGTGTTCTTGATAAAGGAAGGTGATTTCCCTGAAAAACTTTTGAGGTATTTGGCAAGGTATTTTGAAAGATTGTATGTAGGTGAATCGATACCTTCTACTATTGGGCATAATGGGGTGTTCTCTTTATGGATTTTAGGAACACCATATATGCGAGGAATTAACGGATGGAGAGAGCGAAGAGATAAACTGACGTTTCGGGATAATTCAGTTGTTGTTTTTAATAAGTTGTTTGTATCTATCATAAAGCTAAATTAGACCTACTGTCGGAAAGAATATCGGATACTAAACGCACTCTCGCTTTTCTTTTCAATAAAAAAAGAACCATAGCTGAAATACTGGAAGAATCTCTAGATAATGAAAGTTGGCATACCTTTAATACCTACTGTGAATCTCAAGCAGCCAGATTACAATATAATAACAAAGTAAATCTTATAAGAAAATTTGAAACGTTAAAGAGTTTACAGAATAATAGGAACTCAAAACCACACATCAATATTGACAAAGTCGTTATCAACAAATCCTCCTATATACTTTCAGATGTAGAACAAAGCATCCTTAGTAAAGGTCTAAACTTCATTCCTTCACCAAAATTAATACCAAAGGAAACACTACTTACAAAAATAGAAAGAGCTGCTTCTTTTCTCCCTCAACAAGATGCAAACCTTCTACGTATTGAATCAATCTTTATTATCAATAACGCAAAACCACCTGCAGACAACATTACTTCAACTGAACGCAAAGCTATTAAAAGTTTAAAAAACAACAGAGATATAATCATCCTCCCTGCAGATAAAGGAAATGCAACAGTCATCATGAACTCCGAAGATTACAAGAATAAAATGATTGATTTACTACATAATGATACCTACTCAATACTTGAGAGAGATCCAACTCGTGAACTTCAAAATCGTACAAACAACTTATTAAAAACAACAACTGAATTATCCCGAAACGTCAGTTTATCTCTTCGCTCTCTCCATCCGTTAATTCCTTGCATATATGGTGTTCCTAAAATCCATAAAGAGAACCCCCCATTACTCCCAATAGTAGAAGGTATCGATTCACCTACATACAATCTTTCAAAATACCTTGCCAAATACCTCAAAAGTTTTTCAGGGAAATCACCTTCCTTTATCAAGAACACTACAGAATTTGTTACATACATCAAGGATATTACAGTTGATGAAAATGACATCATGGCTAGCTTGGACATAACTTCTTTGTTCACTAATGTCCCAACAGATGAAGTCCTAACATTACTCAAGGACAAGTTATCCAAAAAAATGTTAGCCTTGCTTACACATTGCATCAGGTCCGGTTACTTCAAATTTCAAGATAATATTTACAAACAAAATCATGGACTGGCTATGGGTAATCCTTTATCTCCTGTTCTTGCAAATATTTACTTAGAAGATTTTGAAACCAAAGCTATCTCTTCCTTTATTTTAACACCTAAAGTTTGGAAACGTTATGTGGATGATGTCTTCATTGTTTGGAGCCATGGACATGAATCCCTTATGGTTTTCCTCGAACATCTCAATAGCCGACATCAAAGTATTAAGTTTACTGCTGAGCTTGAAACGGATAATTCCTTGCCTTTTCTTGATGTCAAACTGACTCGCTCTTCTGCTGGTAAACTAAAAATATCGATATATAGAAAACCCACACATACCAACAGATATCTGCACAGTCAATCCCATCATTTCCCTCCTCATAAGCTTGGAATAATTTCCACCTTGGGACATAGAGCCCGTTCTCTTCTTGATGATCCAAATGAATTGCTTACAGAAATAAACCATCTGAAAACTTCTTTCGAAGTTAATGGATATTCCAAGAAAATCATTAACAAATTCCTTCTTAATCCTCCCAGACATCACTCAGAAGAAACAAATAGATTCAAAAGCAATATATCTATTCCTTACATAAGTACTGTTTCACATAAATTAGCAAAAGTTCTAAAAAAATACAATATCAGAACCTTGTTCACTCCACTTCCAAAGATCCGTTCCTTAATTAGCCACCCAAAACCTTGTCATCATCAACTCAAATACCCTGGCGTATATAAAATATTATGTGACTGCGATATTCCTTATTTCGGGCAGACAGACAAATCTGTCGAAATGCGTAATGAAGAACACATGAGAGACATTACTTACAAAAGACAGCGAGCAAGTGCATTATCAATTCATATCCTCTTCTCGGCTAATCCTAATGATGATAACCAAAGTCACAAAGTCTGCTGGGAAAAATCTACAAACATCTTCCGTTGCAGTGACGAAATAGAGAGAAAAATTGTGGAATCGAGAGAAATCATCTTCAATCCTGTTCATCTAAATAACAACTTAAGCTACAACCTCCCTGATAGTCATTCAGCTGTAATCATGTACTGGCGTTCACGTGATGCAGCAAGCACGCACTCTCCCAACAATGCAACAAATGAAAGAACAGCTTCAAATACAACTACAACGTTTTAATGCTAATTATGTATAAAGACTGTCTATGATGTTCATAGTCTTTTAACCCTCAATGTTTAGTGTTTTTTTTCTTTTATAATGTCACCTGAAGTAGACTGTTACAGGCCGAAACTAGTAGTGTGTTTATATTAAAACCTTTTTAATTAAATCTCGGTTCTAGTCATTCAATTTTTTTCATAAAACTATGTATGTTAACCGAGTCAATGATCATTCTGTCATATATATATATATATATACAGGGTGTTCGGGATAAATTTGACATATTTATAATTAATTATATTTTTCCGTAAGTTACATGTATTAACACACACTTCTCTTCATTTAAAAGTTTGGACCCTTCTTCATTCATATACAAGATGTCAGAAAGGATGGATAGCTGGAACCCACCTGAATCATGGAAGAGAATAACTTGTATCATGATGATTCGTGCCCGCCATCAAAATAAGGATATTACGACTGCTGCCCAATGCTCCCTGAATACAGTAAAAACAATCAGGCATGAACTAGAGACTTGCAATGGTGACTACGAGGATGTAGCAAGAAGAAAGATCCCTAGCAGACGATCTGATTGCGTTCGTACAGCAGAATTCCTCGCAAATCTGCAGGAACAGGTGTTGAAGAACCCTGGCATTGGAATTCGGGCTTTGTTCGTGGAGTTGCTAACTGTAGTCAAGCCCTGGATAACAAGGGTAGCCAATGGTAGGCCGTATGTATTGCAGCAGGATTCGGCCCCTTGCCACACCTCTGGGAAAAGTCAAAAATGGTTGTCTGAAAATTTCTACGACTTCACCAGTCCAAATGTTTGGCCTCCAAACTCCCCAGACCTTAACCCCATGGATTATTTTGTATGGGGCGCAGTTGAAAAAGACACCAATCGCACTTCCAGTAATACAAAAGCCCAGTTAATGGATAAAATTAAAACAGTTTTTGCGGCCCTTCCCAGGGAGACTGTAGCATCAGCTTGTTCGAGGTTCCGAAGCAGAATTGAAGCTGTGATCGATGCTAATGGTGGTTATTTTGAGTAAATCTTGTTGATAGTATTGTAATTAACTCTGCCTGTAATGTTTTTTTGTCAATTCATTAAATTTAATAGATACAAAGAAGATTTTCTTTTTCCTTACGAAACTGTCAAATTTATCCCGAACACCCTGTATATATATATATATATATATATACACACACACACACACACACATGCGCGCACACACACACATACATACATATTGCTGTTCTGCAGTATAATGGTGAAATATAATCTTAGTAGTAAAAAAAAAAGCACAGAAATATTAAAACAAACATAAATCTTTCTATCTTGACTGGTTTCCATAAATTACGAAACAAGGAGAAAAATTTAGATAGCTCAGGGGGAAAAAAACATAGGAAAGTCTGGAACGTTGTATAAAAAGTGATGCTGAGCCTGGTTATTATACATAAATAAGTGGCACTGTGAGCATATATGCAAATGAGCCATGTCATAAAAGTAGGCATTTTGGAGTGGTCTTTCCATTTCATATTTGGAGTTCAAACAAGACATAATTTAACTGATTAATTGAGATGGCGAGCCTCTGGTCTTATGATGGCTGGCCAAAGTCAGGGGTAGTAGCCAGATGGTTGCATGTGAATTGTTCTGTGGTTCACAGGCTGTGGAACCAATTTTCCAACAGTCACAAACAGCATCTTGAATATACAGTGAATGAAGGCCATGGACTACAACCACAGTGGGTAACTAATAATCTTCAATTATCTGCTTCCATTGTGTGCAGAAGACTTTAAGAAGGTGATTATCATGTTTTTGTGAGGGATGTGATGTAGGCACCATATTCTCTTTTTCAGAAAATATAGGGTAAAGAGAATTATTTTGAAAATCGAGTAATTAAAAAGTTGTAAAGGCAAAGAAATGGCTTTCAATCTGCTTAATTTATATATTAAAGCATTTTTAAAACACATATAATTTTAATTTATATTACCTTAGATGAAGAAAAAAAAATTCCTTAATGATTTTTGAACACCCATTATATCTATGAGAAATAGATTGAAACCATAAACTTTCTAAACAGAATTTCAAAATATGCATTGCAATGAACAAAAATGAAATTCAGATATATTTATATATGTATGACAAAATTGTGCCCACAGATCCTAATATATATTTCTCTCTTCTTTCTCTTTTTTCTGTCTCTTCTCTCAATTTAAAATTTAAGATTGCTTTATGAAACTCTAAATGGGTGGTCACCAATAGGAAAGCCTACAGTTTGAGCTTGTGTTTGCACAGTTCAGAAGTTTTTATGACTTTTTGCAAATGAAGTGGCCTGATTGATTCCAGGTTGAGCTTGAGAGGACAACAGCCACTTTGATCATTGACAGCAGATCAGATTCCCAGACTCTGTACTCACAATTTGGCTTATATTTAACCTGCGAAACAGCTGAGGAACAAGATGGGTTGTGCGAAGTCAGAAGGAAAAATCGACATAAGGAACCAACATCAAATGAGACTGCAGTTCCCCCCCCCTCCAATGGAAACAGTGGTGAGGGGACTGCATCATACAGAAAGAGTTCCTCCTATTATACTATGAGCCAAGGAACAATGGATGGAAGTGGCCTTGGCCCTCAAAAATGCTAAAATAAATTTACAAAAGCCAGGAACACGAAAAGTTTACAGAGTGCATGGTAGTCGGCTACAGCATGGCAACAGTAGCCGACTACCATGCACTCTGTAAACCTTTAGGTGATAAAAACATCCATTACCATATGTTTGCTTTAAATCCAAAAAAAAAACTCCAAGGTGGTACTGCCTGGCATAACAGAGACTCCACTGAGGAAGTCACAAGAGACCTCTATAACCACAGACTAATCCCTGCAGTTCTGTCCATTGTTCTGCTAAAGTTAACCATATGCTCTGAGCAGATAAACAGCCAGTGCCTTTTGTCCTAGTGGAAATTAGCAAACAGTAAAAAGAAATCTACGACCTAAAAACAGATTTCGACCTAGCTAAAAAAAAATCAGAACCATTATGATGAAAGGCATCAACTGGACAATGACACCATTGTCAAAAATTCAGCCACTTGCAACGCTGATGCAAGAATGATTTCTGCTGCATTAAATGTGGAGAAATCCATGCAATGGCTTCCTGCAAAAAATTAAAAACAGAGCCAGCTGTGATGGACCACATCTCGCCAACTACAGAGGGTGCATGCAATATTTGGCCTCCCAAAAATCAACAAAGAAAACCTAAAACCCCCAATAACAACTGCATAGGCCCACACAGTAAATACTGATAACTCTCCAATTGCACAACAATCTATCCAAGTGCATGTCTCGTACACAGAAGTGGTGACTTGTAAAACCTACAGAAAAAAGTTGAACTCAATGCCCAACCAAAACACAGCAAGCTGCAGTCATAGCAACCACTCTGGGCAAAATGTTAATCGAGATCAGCAAAGCAAACCCCAGCCAGTACTCCATAAACAAATTTGTGAGACATACACAAACACTCCTTACTGCACTAACTGATGGTTAACAAGTGTAGAAGGCTGAACTCTCTACAAATTGAATTCTGGAATGCCAAAGGTCTAGGAAACAAAATATGCAAACTACAGGAATTTACAACATGCTATTGTTCTGAGATAATCCTTGTAAATGAAATGCACCCTTGATCAGCCAACAACCCAAAACTCAGGAACTGTTCTATACCACAGTGACAGATCCAATGCTAATGGGGAGGAAGGCAGGCAGCACAGTCATATTTGTCAAACTCAGTATAGAACATAATGGAATTGTAAATTCTGCCACTGCCGATATAGAAATCACAGGGGTGGAGGTTCAAACTGCAAATATGGGTACCTGAAAATATACTCTGTATATAACTCTCCAAACAAACAAACAGTCACTGGAAGCAGATTTGGCTGAAATTCTAGAAATCCTTCTAGTAGCAGGAGACCAGAATGCTAAGCACACAGACCTAGAACAGCAGAACTACAAATTGAAACAGTAGAACCCTCAATGACTGCTGCTGCCAGGAACACAGTGATCATAGGACCTCCATAACCCATGTATTACAATGCGGCAGGACTTCTTGATGTCCTTGACATAGTGATCTATAAAATATCATGCATCGATACTAAATAGGTGCTGTGGATGACCTCAGCTGTGACCACAACCCAGTTTTACTCCAACTGGGCTTACAATATAAAAATATTCCAGATTGGGTCCCAATCTGGAATATTTTTATTTTCATGGACAAAACTAAAGACCCTTCTACATGAATCTGTTGGCCTAGTTCCAGCCATAGACTCAGTTGCAAGCATAGAAAAGCAGATAACAACTGCATTAATGGTTGCCACCGCGGATGTGCTGTGCACAATCTCTGACTTACTTCCAGATGAGATTGAAAACCTGATCCATAAAAAGAGCAGAGCCAAATGCCAATACCACAGAACACTGCCCCAGAATACACAAGCACTCAGTAGGGCTACAAGGGAAGTTCGATACGTGCTTAGAAACTATCAAAGTCAACAGTGAGAGACAAAACAGTTCTCTAATACAGAGGACCAGACACTTTGGAAAATGGCCAAAACTGTATGCACAGACTGTAAGCCCCTCCCACCAATCTGTGGTGAATGCAGTCCGGTTTACCATAACATGACAGTGTTGAAGCTTTTGCTTAACAGCCATGAGAAGCACTGTAGTCCAAACTAAAAAGTGATCTGTCCAAAGAGAAACAGGTGCGGTATAGCAACTAGAATAGAAAATGTTGGTGCTGGTAGAATGACCTCAAAGACACAGGTATTGTTATGTTTGTATAAAAATGAAAGGAGTATTCGAAATAAGAGAGCTGAATTTGTTGCAGTGATTGAGTCAATATGCCCAAAGATAAATTGGTATAAGTGAAATTCGGTTGTCTGAAGATGATGTGATGTTGGGAATAGAAGTGGAAGGATATACAATTTTTCAAAAGGATAGGAAGGTGAAAAGAGGGGGGGGGTGCGCTGTTAATGTTGGAAGAGGAATTGTATCTACAAAGTGTGGAAGTTAATATTATACATGTGCAGATTTTGAATCTGTGTGGAATGAAGTTGAAATTAATAGGCTAGTATATCTTGCTTGCTATTATAGGCCAGAGAATTTAGTGAATACTACCTGTGAAATGTTTAGACATATTGATTGAGAATGTAAAAAGAAGGTAATCCTGATGGGGGAAACTTTAATTATAAGAATATAGAATAGGAGGAGATACGTACAAGAACAAGGTGAGTGAGTGTGTTGAATTTCTCATCATCATCATCAAATTCTTGACATGTACCCACAAGGAGTGTACAGGATATGATAGTGTAAAAATAATCATAATTTAAAATTCTGAATATTTTTACGTATTGTTTATGTTAGTATGTTTATTAGTTTTAGTTTCATAACATGCATTGTCAGAACTTGCGATGTGCCTGTTATTGAAATTGTTATTTGTCAAAAATGATATGTAAAGCAGTTAAAAATTTAGATTATTAAGTTTTGTGTTTTATGAAGACATTCTCTTGTCGCTAACGGAAACAACCATGTCAACCATTATACAGTATTTAGTTTCTTGCTTGCCATTTTCAAGGAGTGTGCATTCTCGCCGAGAAGTTTGATGTGTGATTGACAGCTGACAAGGAAAGCATTCGGTATCTGAGTAACAGCTGTAAACAAGTTACCGTTCGGGAGGAATTTAGAACACAAGCCGGCAGATATTTTGAGTTTTTTTTTATGTGACAGTCGGAAGAAAATTAATAGTATATTCTGAAAAGGGAATCGTGGAACTATGAAGTTTTAATGTGGAATAAGTATTGATAAATAAAAGGGAAATATTGCTATAGGCATTTTAAAAGGAATATTGGAGGAAACACTAATTGGAAGATTTATAGTAGATTCCAAAAAGGGAATTGTAGAACTGTAAATTTTTTAAAGTGGAAGAGTTAAGACTGTCAACAAACATTAGTGAATAAAAGAAGTTGCTATTTACGTTCTAAAGGAATGTTCGAGAAAACTCTGATTAGGAAGTTTCATCTGTATTAAGGATGCCGGATCTAGCTATTATTACTACTAAAAAGAAGACAGAATTGAGTCAGGAAGAATTAATGTGTGCTACATGAGTGATGAGAAGGATCCTGTAAAAATGAAGAATAAAGTCATATATCTTCAGAAAAGGGCCTTCACAGAGAGAGAAACTAACCATGAACATTTTGTCATTGTGCAAACAAAGTGTTTAGTCTAGTCTTAAATGTAAGTTTATTTTTAAAAGGCCTTGGATCCAATTCATTTGTAGTTATGTAATATTTGTTTGAAGTGTGTATATATATTGTTTTTGTTATATTAAATGTATTTATTTTGTATTTTGGTCTTGAGTCAGTGATTTATTTGGATTCTGAAAGAAATAGTAAAAAAGAGGTCATTGCCCCGATTGGAGTGAACTCTTGTGCAAATAAATAAATATATAGGTACACTCGGAAATAAATAAAAAAATAATTGTTGAACCGAGATCATCTCTATGGTAGGATTAATATTATGATAATATCCTTTCAATATAAACATCTTTAAATTAACAATGGTGCAGTCGATGACAGGATTGGTTATGACTTAACTTTATTTTTAGAATCCAGAAAGTAAATCTTGACTCAAGTAAAAACAGTAATAATCTTGACTCAAGTAAAAATTAATTAACCTAAAAATGAGGAATTTTTAGGTTAATTAATCCAACTTTAGTAATACCTTCTTTGTCAGGAGATAGTAGTGAAAGCATATAAACATTTTTTAAATATGCAGAAAAAATTAGAGATTTAGGAAAATGGTCAGATTTTCATTTGTTGATTATACTTCATAATAAATTATTGGGCAAAGCCAAAACATTCTTAAGCACATCTCTTTTACTGAGAGACACTGGCAGTTATGCAACATTTAAAAGTCTGCTAATATCAAAATTTTCAAGTGTAAGAGAATTGGGTCTTAACATTTGGAAAATTCATCAGTGCATTCAAGGTAGTAATCAGTCTGTTTCAGAATATTATCATAGACTTTGATAGAATTTTGATGTTTGAAAGAAATTAATTGTGAAAATTAAGCAAATTTGAATCGAAGGCAAAAATCTATGTTAAAAAATCTACATTTATTTTTCTTAATAATGGTTTTTGTCTGAAGATTGTGAATCAAGTACAGTTAAACCCCCAAAGTGACGCGGTAGGTGGGACCAACAAAAAGCGCGTAAGTCGAATTTGCATAACTTGGGGTATAATTTTGCATGTAATTTATATATACAAACATACAAAATATTAATTAATTGGGACCAAAACACCTATATTTTTTAAGAAATATAATCATAATTGTAGTTTTTCATATATAAAAAAAAAAAAAAAAAAAAGTTAATTCAATGTCGATGGTTTCATAAAATCTAATAGATTCATCTGACGGCATAATATCTTTTTCTTGTCATGCAAAATTTCTTCATAGCAAGTCGATCATTTTTTTATTCCTTGCCTTGGCTACAGTTCATTCCTCGTTAGAATCTATGTCCTCCAAAATCTGCAAACCTTTCTTAATTAAGCTGAGAACTTCTGTTAATTTTGCAGTTGCCATGTGCTTTTCTGGTAGAACTGAATCTGAGGTTTTGGTCTCTTAATTAGCGCTTTACTCACACATCTCTATGAGCTCGTTGATTGTAAGCTCCTTGTTATGTGAGTCTAACAGCTCGCTGACGTCTTCACTGTCAACTTCTAAATCTAATTGCCTGGCAAGGAAAAGAAGGCATAGCCTCTTTATCAGCGCTTGCTGCTTCTCCGCGATGCTGTGCCAGTTACAGCGATTTTTAAATCGGTTGAACCAACCATTACTGGCCACGAAATTTTCTTCTTTGGCTGTTTCTCCAGCTTCTACTTTTAGCCTCTCAAAAATCAGCTTGGCCTGGCTACATATTGTCGTTTGATCAACTGGACAATTTTTTACCCTCACTTGATTATCGCACCATAATTTAAGCATCATTTCCATCTCACCAATAATCCCATGATGTTTATGAATTATGCTTGAATTCAATGATTAGGCATTTTTCACAGCAGCGAGAATTCTTTCATTATCTTTTATGATTGTTCTTACTGTGGATTCCTGTAGATCGAACTTCTTTGCTAGCTCACAAATTTTCATTCCGCCTTCAAAATCCTTAATAATGTTGTTTCTAAAGTCAATGTTTTTCTTTTCTTGCTAGCTGTAGAAGAATGGGACTTGCTTCTTTTGGATGACATTATTATTTTTTATGTGATAAAATTTTTATCAAGAACATAAAATTAAACAATCGCAAGATTTGTGGACTATAAAAATCATGTATGAATGGAGACCATGTGAAACACGTCAGTGCTTGTTCACAGCATGTGTGACACTGGCGAATGCGGCTGCTGTCGGAAAGATATGACTGGAGGGACGGGAATACATACACATAAAAAAACCACGTAACTCCAGATTCACGTAAGTTGGGGTATTACTGTATTTAATATTTTATTTTATTTTGTAATAGACCTATGCTTCAAATATAGTTGTGATCTCAGGGAATTCTCGAGGATTATGACGTCAGTCTCGAGTGATACCAATTCCCATTCCTAGTAATTAATACTTATAAATAGTAAAATTGTGACATAACACGCATTATGTGTTTCGGGTATTACTTTCAGTTATTTGTTCTGATTAATTTAATAACAATAATATTTTGCATTTATTAAATTACCCCATAATGAGTAAAAAGTCAAGTCAGAAAACCTCACGCTTAAGTTATTTTAAGAAAGATGAAACCGAGCATAGTAGCGAAGTAACGAAAAAATAAGCACAGTAGCTAAGACACCAACAACAGAATCGTCGATTTCTGCAGAGTCATTTCAAATGTAAAGCACGCATCTAAACTCTACTTATCGGGTATTAACAGTGAGTGGTTTAAAAAGTTCCATTGGTTAGTGGTGAAAGTTAATGGAATGATGTGTTCCACATGTATGAAATGCAGAAAGAGATTACCCATAAAAACAAGGAAGTGACTTGGGTAACTATGTCATGTACAAGACTTTGAAAAGAAAGCTTGGTTGACCATGAACAAAGCAAGTTACACACTGATTCTTGTTCAAATATAATTGAAAAACATATACTAGAAGAAACTGGAATAGGTCAAATTGAAAAATCAATTTCAATTTTGAATAACTTGCAAAGAAATGCTTTTCTGGGAGCTTTAAGATCTATGTATTGGTTAGCGAAAAATAAGTTACCACATACTACATTATTTGAAAAATTGCTTGAGCATTGCAAGGCTATGGGCTGTTCCTACTTAGAACATCTTAACATTGATAAAAATGCACATTATACCTCAAAGAATAGTGCAAGATCTGTAAAGTTAAATTGTTCATATTTGGTCTAAATATATTAAAACTTATAACTTTATTGTAATGAGACCATAAGCTTTTTAAATAAAGATCATAGAAATAGCCAACCAGTTTCACTAGCTGCTGACTAGCTTTCTCAAGGCTGTAACTGTGTGAATACAAATGCAAACAATTAAATGAATACAGAAACGGTAGTAACTGTCAAGCAGCTCCATTTGATATTTCGTGTGGTGTGGCGTGTATGCGTTCGGATGCTTCAGTCAGTATCAAGCACATGACTATGCGTCACATGGTTTTTTTGCTAATTGTAGTTCTGTTGAGCTGAGAGAATAGATGAGGTTTTTCCATATATCTTTAAGAATAATACCCTGATTTCTATTTAAATTATTGCCTGTGTGTAGTACTACTGCTGCTTCTTTGAAAGTTCGGTGTCTATAGTCATCTTTGATGTAAGGCATAGAGCTGTTTTTCCAGTCTATAATGTGGTTGGAAGTTGAAAAATGATGAGCTAAACCTGATGTAATGATTCTGTTGTGATTGACATCCCCCACATGTTCTTTCTGTCTTATTTCAGGACTTCTAGAAGTTTGCCCAATATAGGAAAGGCCACGCGTCCATGGAATTTCATACACTCCTGGTTATTTAAAAAATTAGATCTTATCTTTAGGTGATCTTAAGATCTGTCTGATCATGGTAGTTGGTTTGAAAACCACTCTGATGTTATGATCTTTTAACATACTTGCTAATTTCATGGACACTGTACTAACATATGGTATGACTGCTGTGGACATATATTGGGACACTGTTTCACGTTGTTGAAGGTTATTTTTAAAAGAGTAATTTTTTTTAAATGTTTGTAGGGTAACCATTAAGAGATACAGTATTCACGATTTGAGACAGTTCTAACTGTACATCTTCTTTTGAAATAAACTTTTGGGCTCTATTGCGTAGCATGTGCATTATGCTCTGTTTCTGTGACTTATGATGGTTTGACAAATATTGTAGATATCTTCCTGTATCCATGGGTTTCTTGTAGATGGAAAGTTGGAAATTGTTATCTTGTCTCTTAACCAGTATGTCCAGAAAGGGTAGTTCTTTATTCTTTTCAAGTTCCATAGTAAATTTGATCTTATTGTGTAGTGAGTTGATTTTATTAAGAAACACAAGTAGGTTTTTCATATTATCTTTCCAAAGGATGAAGATGTCATCCACGTATCTCCACCAAATCGAAGGTTTGGGCGAAATGTTAGAGAAAATATCATTTTCAAATTTTTCCATAAACAAGTCCACACATGGTGGTGATAAGGGGCTGCCCATGGCTAGTCCTTCTAAGTTTTTATTAAATTTTTTAATAAATATAGGGAGGTGTCCTTTGAGACCTAGGTTATAGAGGTCTTTTAATATGCCATATCTCCAGACTGTGTCATAAACTTTTTTCATGTCAAAAAAAAACCCCGAGACTAGATGTTCTCACTTCAGAACTGCATCTCTTATACAAGTTTCTAACTGAACTAAATGGTCTAAAGTTGATCAATGTCCACAGAAACCACATTGTGTATTGGAGAGAAGACTGTTGCTTTCCAAATACTAGAGAAGTCTGGCATTATCCATTTTCTCTAGTTTATTTATTTATTCGTATGGCATGAATATCAAACATGGAGTACAATACACTGTCACTTTAAAAACATATAAAATTAAAAGTCAAAAGTCATTTTAAAAACCAATAAAATTAAAAGGTTACATCCATATTGGTCAGATAGTTCATAGCTTCGGGTGTAGCACTTAAAAAGTCCAATTTGTCTCCTGAATATGCTCTGAGATAACACTGAGTCACAATATGGTTCACAGTTTGTCTCTGAGCTCCACAATCACAATGCGGGGATGGTCGTTTACCCCATTTAAAAAGCATGTCCACACATACACCATGACCAGTTCATTTTCTATTCCAGGATTTTCTTGGGAGATGTGAGCAAGCATCAAAACTTTCTTGTAAATTTGAGAGAAAATTTTGTGATATCATCTGTCTGGCTCTCCCACTGCTCTTGCCACTTTTGCTTCAGGCCAAAGTTAGATTATAGTAGTAGTTGGACTAATTGTAGTGGTGGATGTCTTGATCTCAATTGTCATACACTGAAGTCTGGGAGATCTAAATGTATTGGTAGGGCTGTGTTCTCCAAGATTTTCTTATACTCCTGTAAGAGAGCCTTGGTCCTGCGTAGATTCAGTGGAACAATGTTACTAAGAGCTGGAAGCCAATGTGTGGGCATTGATTTAATTGTGCCAGAAATCAGTCTCATTGTATTATTTAGTTGGCTATCAACAAGTTTAGCATGTGTGCTATTTAGCCACACTGGTGTGCAATATTCGGCAACAGAGAAAACTAGACCAAGAGCCGTAATCCGCAGATTATCAACTGTTGCTCCCCTTGTCGTGCCTATTAGTTTTTGTATTATGTTGTTACGGGTTCTTAACTTAGCAGAAACGTTTGTTAGGTGTTGCTTGTAAGAGAGCATGCGGTCCAGGGTCACGCCCAAGTACTTTGGAAACTTATTGTGTCGTAGTAAACATCCTTCAAAGAAGATATGTAAAGTGACATCTGCCATGTGATTATTAAGGTGAAAGCTTGATACTTCTGTTTTGTCTGGATTGAGCTGAAGCCTCCATTTTTTGCAATATTCACCTATTGTTTTCAGATCTTTTGTAAGTACGTCTTCAGCCTGACTCATATTTTTGTGTCGAATGGCAATTACAGTGCCATCAGCATAACAGAACTTGCGTGAGATGGTAGCAGGCAAGTCATGTGTGTATAGGTTATAAAGTAAGGGTGCCAATACTAACCCTTGTGGAAGACCATTATTAAGTTTTCATTGTCGGGATATTTTATTTCCTAATATAACTTGAAAGAAACGTTCAGTGAGCATGGAGGAAATTAAGTGTGCAGTCCGTTTAATGGGACACTGCTAAGAAATTTGTATATAAGTCCTTCATGCCATACTGTATCATAGGCTGCTGTTAGGTCCAAGAAGTCAGCTGATGTTTTTTCTTGCTTCTGAAACCCAGCTTCTATGTATGATGTTAAAGTGAGCACTTGATCACAGCAACCATGTTTTTTTCTAACACCAGCTTGTTCAGTCGGGCCATGCTGCATAATTGGTATGGACAATCTGTTGTACAGAAGGCATTCTAACATTTTATAGGTGCAACTCAATAAAGCAATAGTAACTTTTTGTCTCCTGGGGTGGTTTTCCAGGTTTAAGAATAGCAACTATTTTTGACTTCTTAAACTGGCTAGGTAGTCAGCCAGTCAATAATATATCAGAAAAGAATTCACAGAGCCATTTTATAGTATTTGGCCTGCTATTAATCAGAAATTCAGGATGAACACATTCGAAGCCTAGGGCCTTGTCTGCTTTGATATCTTTTATGACGGCTTTTACTTCATCTATAGTGAAGATTGAGGCATATTGTGAGAAAGCAGGGGCATTTATTTTTAAAGCTCTAAGTTCTTTCTTAACTTTCTTGGTATGTTCACGGTCCCTAGGTGCCCTTGACATATTAACGATATGATTAGCTATTTTCTCAGGAGAGATAATTGTGCTTTTTCTTTTGGGTAGATTAGTTGTTGGAGAAGATTCCAAGTTTTTCTACTTGACCGTTTGAAGTCAAGGTTTTCAACCATATCAATCCATTTTGTTTTTCGAGATGAGTTCAGGCTCCTTCACGTATGTTCACAGTCCCTAGGTGCCCTTGACATATTAACGATACGATTAGCTATTTTCTCAGGGGAGATAATTGTGCTTTTTCTTTTAGGTAGATTAGTTGTTGGAGAAGATTCCAAGCTTTTCTACTTGACCGTTTGAAGTCAAGCTTTTCAACCGTATCAATCCATTTTGTTTTTCGAGATGAGTTCAGGCTATGTAGTAAATCATCTGCTATTTCAGGATCTTCACTTTTCAGGAACTCTCTGTAGAGATGTTCACTCTCTTCATTCCATCCGAGGATATAATCTTTTCTGTAACCTCTAGGGATATATTTTTTCGCAGTTGATATGATTGCTCCTACAAACCTCTTGTACTCTGCAACTCTAGCAGGGTATCCAACGAACACATTTATCCAATTCATTCGCAAAATTTCTCCAATTTGCTTTTTTAAAATTCCAACACGGTCATGGAAAGGATCTTGCTATAGGTAGTGTCATACCAATTTCCAGTAACGCCGGTCGATGTTGACTGTGTGGGAAGTTAGAAAGTACATATCATCTTGCTGGTAATGGTTGCCCTTCTGTGTTTATTGAAACAAAACATAATTCCGGATTAGACTCTGTTTGCCATGCTGATGATCTAAAGGTGTTTCTATCTTTGGCATCAAATACAAGATGCATATTAGTAGTTAAATTTTCTCTAGTATCTTACAAAGACAGCTGGTCAGAGCAATGGGTCGATAATTATTTGCTTGTGTTGGATCTTTTCCTGGTTTTTGGGATAGCAATGACAATTGACTTATGCCAAGAATTTGGAAACTCTTCCTCTGCAAGTATTCTATTGTATAATAAGAGAAGAAGATCCATAGAAGATGATGGTAGATGTTTTATCATTTCATAATGGATGTCATCAGGTCCTACTGCACTAGGGTGAGATTGTAGGAGAGCTCTTTATAGTTCCTCCTTGACAAATGACTGATTATATGGCTGAAGAATGTTGGTAGAAAAAGTAAGCCTTTGTTTTTCTTGCTGCTCTTTCAGTATTAAAAATTCCGGAGAATATGAAGCTGTGGCTGAGATTTTAGCAAAAGTTTCCCAAAGTATCTGCAATAGCTTTGGGATCAACAAGAACACTTCCATTATAGTCTAAGGTGGACAAACAATGTGTACTATATCTGCCTTTCATTTTCCGGATTTTATCCCATACAGTTTTTGCACTGGTCGCTTGATTAATTGATATAGTAAATTGGATCCATGATTGTTTTTGACTTTGACGTCTTACATAACGTGCTATGGCTCAAGCATGCTTGAAAGTTATTTGATGTGGTGGGGTATCTACGAAATATGCTTCATGCTCTGTGTTGATCATTTTTGGCTGCCTGATATTCTGGGTTCCACCAAGGCTTTGGATAGACTGGAAATTGAGATGATGTTTTTGGGATGGAGGTTGTTGCTGCCCGGACAATGCATTCTGTTATATATTTTGCAGCTTCATTGATAGTTGTTTGACTAATGGCATCAGCATTAAATTTTGCAAGATGAGAGAAAGTGTTCCAGTCAGCCTGGTCCATTTTCCATATAGGTATCTGTGTTGGTGAACTTGGTTCCTGTGAAGACATTGTACAAAGAACAGGAAAGCGATCACTTCCATATATGTTCTCTTCAACATCCCACATGAGCAGTGGAAGAATGGAAGGGGAACAGATTGTAAGATCAATTGCAGAATATGAGCGGGTTTCTTTTTAAGCTTATTATTTAGAAGGGAAAGGTTATTATTATCAAGAATTTTTTCAATGGTTTGACCTCGTCTATTAGTGTTGGCATCACCCCATAGAGTATCGTGACCATTAAAGTCACCCATCAAAAGTATGGGTTCAGGCAGTTGCGAGATAAGGTTATCAAGATCAATTTCATTTAACTCAGCATTTGGTGGTAAATAAATTGAACATACTCTAATAAGAAATCCCACAGAGAAACGAATCGCTACTGCTTCCAGAGAAGTATTAAGTTGGATCTGATGGAAAGGAATATGACTGCCCACTAGGATAGCTACTCCTCCATGAGCAGGACCATCTCTAGTTACGTACAACAGTGAAATTCCTAAAGGTCCGGTCCTCATTGGGTCTTAAGTAAGTTTCCTGTAGACAGAAACAGAAAGGTTTGTGTTTCTGCAACAACATCTCTTGATATCGTCAATATTCTGGCAGATCCCACAACAGTTCCATTGTAAAAATTTTCCTATTGTCTTGATTTTATTGACTTGTCTGGTTTTCGAGAGGTTGAGGGCTTACCTTTGTCATATTTATATTTATCCACTGTTTTAGGGAAGTATGAACGGCCAGTGTCCATCTCTTCCTCTGGTAGAGTGTTCAAAACATCAAATGTGTTAGGGTCAGTTGGTATGCTAGTTTTTTCTTTCAATGGGTATTGAGGTATCCATTTTTTCTGTGCGAGTGTCTGGTGGTTTATCTTTGAGTGAAGTCTCCACCATAATTTTTTTGACAGATGAGTTTTCATCGAATGGGACCATTTTTGAAGTTGTCTCTGGAGTAAGGCCATAGGTCTTGTGATTAATGTGCTCAACAGAGAAGCACTTGCGATCGTAAAGTTCAGGTATGGTGAAATTATCAAATGGCAGAATTAATTGTTACTTTTTCAGCATAAGAGGATCATAGAACAGTGTAATAGTGGCCAACTTTCTTTTTGTATCCTGATATGTTATGTTTTAATTTTTTGTATCTCTTTTTCATCTTTCCATTTCTGACATGTATGAGAGTGTGCTGGATGATCTCCCTGACAGTTGACACATTTAGCTTTTTCTTCACAGCAAGATTTATTATCATGTTCTTTACTACCACAACATGCAGTTTGGGCATGTCCATATCTTTGACATTTAAAGCATCTCAGCAGGTTAGGGATGTACATTCTAACAGGACAGCTGAGATACCCTGCTTTTACAGATATCGGAGGCCTAGGTGTATCAAAAGTAAGGATGGTGTTCTTGGTTGAGACCAGGCGACCATCCCTACATATCGGAATACGCCTCACACCCATTACTCCTTGATCTTTAAGCTCTGAACATATCTCCTCATCAGGAACATCAAGAAGATCCCATTCTGATATCACTCCTCTACTGGAATTGAGTGTTCTGTGAGGTGTTACTGCAATTTGTATTCCACCCATTGTCATTGCTCTCAATAGTTTCTCAGAATGTTGTTTGCACATTGTTTCCACAAGGATATCACCAGAATGCAATTTCTTGACAGTTTTGGGAGATCCTGCCAGTCTTTCTAAACCTTTTTGGATAAAGAAAGGTGACATTTTCCCAATTGGTTTTTCACCTGTTGCATGAATGATTAAAAAGGTTAGTACATTTATGTTAGTATCCAATATCTTTTGTTTCTTACATCTGTTTCCATATGCTATGTCTATATTATCAGTACTTGGTTGGGACTTTGTTAGGGTCTCTGAAACATTTGAGGATGAAAAATTCATATTTAAGGAATTTTTAATTCAGCACCAGAGCTCCTCACCCACCACGGAGCCACACATGGACACCCACTACCCGGCAAGCAAAGACCGCACTCAGGAGTGGAATGTCAGGGCTACCCTGGATGCTATACCGGCACTGCAGCAGGTCCAGGATCCCGACCCCAGACCATGGGGTGAGCGACTTACTGCAACACCGTTGACTCTTGTAGGCAAGCCCACTAGCCGATTGATCCTGGCTGGGCAATCCAGGACCACCCGTCTTGCCGAAGCAGGGGCCAAAGTAGTGCAAGACTACCAGGATCCCCCTTTCCGGATGTCCACGGGCCGCACCGCATGGCAAACACAGCAACAGGGCGTTGGATCCCAGTGATGGTGGTCTGGAAAAAGGATAATGAAAAAGACTCAGGAGAAGTAGAGCAAAGAATACGGGAAGAAAAGCAAAGAAAAAGAGGAAGAATGAAAAGGGGCAGTACCATTACTGGGAGGTTCCTCCACCACAAACAGGTGCCCCACATGGAGGGGTTAAAAAGCTGATTGTGTACATTAAATATGTTTATCAACTTAGAAAAGAGGTCAGGGTTAGTTTTGTATCAACTTGCAATATCATTCATGGCAAAGCTGAGAATATAACTAAGAAAGTAATTGAAACCCTTGACAGTCTAGGCTTAAAAAGTTGTAATCTGGTGGGCCAAGGATCTGATGGAACAGCTGTCATAAATGGAAACCAAAAGGGAGTTGCAAAACTGCTCAAAGATAAAACAGATGGACTCATGGTCAGCTGTCATTGTGTAAACCACCAACTGGCTCTTGCTAGTGCCCAAGCAGCTGCTGAAGTGCCTTATTTAGTCATGTTTAATGATACCTTAAGGCAGTTGTTTTTCTTCTTCCAAAATTCCTCAGTCAGGATAGCTGGTTTAACCCAAATCCAAAATATGCTGAACAGTCCCTAGATTAAACTTAAAATGGCTAGTGACACTAGATGGCTGTCTCATAATTGTGCAATACAGTCTCTAAGAGAATGCATGGTGAGTGTTAGCTGCATTGGAAAGAGAGGCCACCAAACAAAATGATATCACAGCTGAAGATTTAAGTAAATAAATCACAACATACAATTTCGTAGCTTCACAAATGATACGTTCAAATGTCTTACTGCATTTATCTAACTTGTCTAGATCATGGCATAGCCAAGATGTTGACTTAACTGAAATAGAGCCAGTCTTAGAATCCAGAAAACTATCCATCATGGTATTGAAAAACACTCCTGGCAGTCATTTTCAAAATCTTCATCAGCATCTTTCAGGTGAATGGTCAGACCTTCACATTGATCATTCAGAATCAAATGTTTTATGTTTAAGACTACAATATTTGATAAATACATAGACACAGTTATTAAACACTTAGATTTCCAGATATGCCAATCATTTCCTGCTTTTCAAGACTTTTCAATGCAGAAAGTCATGATCAACGAGAGGCTTCTGAGATTCTTTTTGATTATTATTCTAGAAATGGAAGTCCTGCTATGAAAGTATACTAAACTAGAATGGGCAGTTGCATCAAAAATGATTAATGGACAGTCATACAAAAATCTAGATCCAAGACAAATACTGATGAAATACAGCTAGTTTTGCTAAATTCCAAATTTAGCAAAACTAGCTGCTGTTGGACTGGCCATACATGTGAGCACCACTGAATCTGAAAGAGGTTTCTCTGCATTAAAAAGGTTAAAAATCTGTATGAGTAATCGCGTTAGTCAGAACACTCTAAATCTGATGCTGATTTCACCGGAGGGACCAGATCCAACAGATTTTAATTACAAAAAAGCTGCTGACAATTGGACTTCTAAGAAGAAGAAGAGAAGAATTAATGTACAGAATTTTAAGTTGTGAGCATTACAAAGTTTTTCATTACTTAATGAGAATTAAGTAATGAAAAAACAAGAAAAATCCTAGTCTTGTTTGTTATAATTACTATATAAAATATTATCCTTGTTCGAAGTAATTTCTAATAAAATTACTATTTTAATTTGTTATGAAAAAGGGTCTTTCTTAACTCATTGAAAACGTTCGTACTTCCAGCTAATGCTTCGTTCCACCCGGCTGGTAAAAATTTCTGGAGAGAACACAGAATGTATAACTGCATACCAAGGGTTAAGTGAGTATGAAATGGACAACAGTGAAATCAAGCAAACTGTGTTGGAAAAGACAGTGCTATGGAGGAAGTGCAAGACTGTTGGTAATGATCAGATCCATGAAGAATATAAAGTGTATCAAGAGTGTAAAGTGCAGGCTAGGAAGGTAACGAGCATGATAAAGAAAGAAAAGGTGCAGTATGAGAGGAGATTAGCTGGGCAGGCCAAGGTTAATTCACCGGAATTCTACCACTATATGACAAACAAGAGAAAGAAGAATTATTGCAGGTTGACATTGGTGGATGATAGTCATGGCAGCAGAGTGACCTTTACTGTGAATAATATAGTGAAATTATTGATAGGCACTTTATCAGCATATATCATGCGTAAATGATGAGGTGTAAATTATGCCATGCAATATATATAGAAGAGAGGCAAGTATTAAGAGAATTGGAAGTGAAAGAATCTGAGGTGTATCAGGTGTTGATTGGAATAGATGCTACTAAGACTGTGGGAATGGATGACATATTGGTGCATATCCTTAAGGAATGTGCACAACAGTTAGCTATGCCCTTGACCTTTGTTATTTAATGAAATTTTTACAGTGGGTGAGTTTCCTAAGGAGTGGAAAAAAGGCAAAATACTACCACTCCACAAGCATTGTTCTAGGACAGAATTTTCCAATTATAGATCAGTCTGAATAACTGCAATTGTGGTCAAGGTGTTGGACAGATTGGTTAGGAATAGAAGATTGGGCAGATGGACGTAGTATTCTTTAATATGGTCCACATGGATTTGTAAAGAGTAAATCTTATTTAATTTATCATAAAATGCAAGTAATTTTCTTGCATTTTATGATAAGGTAACAAGTGTGTTAGATAATGGAGAATCATATACAATGATGTTCTTGAACAACTTTGTAAATGTGTTTGATAGATTACCAAATGATAAGTTTGTGTACAAGATGCTGAGACTAACATCTAACTCCATATTAGTTAGATGGATTGGTGATTGGCTCTTTGAACAATACCAGCAAGTACTTAGCTCTTCGCTTTATGTAGAAGATGTATCTGAACACATCCATTGCAAGTCTCCAGGATTCTCTACATAACAACTATAACAAATTTGGCATGAAGCAATAAAAAACCCAAACTATGAAAATTGGCAGGAACATGGGAAATTTCAAGTGCACTCTCAATGGGAATCCTATAGAACAAATAAAATATTTTAGCTATTTAGACAGTTTTTAGTGTAGATGCAAATTAAATATGTATATAAACACCAAAATAAGTAGTTTTGGTATGGTAGTGAGCCAGTTGAATAAATTATTAGCCAGTTGAAAAAACACAAAACTAGTAGTATACAGGACAGTGTTCAAACCAGTTTTAAGTTATCTGAGAGTTTGGTTAGAAATAAATCACTTGATCAAAGACTAGAGACAGATATGAAAGTTCTGAGTAAAATTAGTAGATTGAACAAATCACATCAATGGCAGAATCATATTAAAAACGATGATATTAGAAAGAAACTTGACGTTGTTAGCATTCAAGAATGTGTGAGCTGAGCTAATAAGAGTACATCACTTAAAAAAGAGATGTACTCTTATTATTTGTTATGTGTATGATGGAGTAATACCTCAGAAAAGGAGAGTAACTAGTGCCATGTCCCAGGATTTTGTTCTTGGGTTCCTATTGTTTAACTTGTTTGTAAATGATATATCATGTGCACCGAATGGAGATCTTCAGCTGTTTGCTGGTGATGCAAAGTTAGGGAGAATTATAAGTAATGCTGGTAATATTTGACATTGTTAGCATTCAAGCATTGTTATCATTGATGTTACTTCCCTTCAGGAAGATTTGAATAGACTTTTGACTTGGACAAAAGAGTGGTGTTGCAGTTTTAATATTAACAAGTGCAAGGTGCTGTAGTTTGAAGTGCAGAAATTTTGAATTTCATCCACTTCCTGCGGGAAGTGGATGAAATTCAAAATTTGGGAGTGATAGTTGACAGTAGACTGAAGTTTAGAAGGCATATTGCAATTGTTGCAAAGACTGCACATCGTTGCTGTTATGTTCCATCGAGTTGTTTTTGACTCCTGGTGACTCCATGAACATACACTCTCCACTCAGATCTGTCCCTGGCCATATCTTTCATAATTTCCAAGTGCATTCCAGTTGCTTCTTTAACTCCATCCACCCATCTAATTGTCTTCCTTATCTCCTGCTTCCATCAACTTTAGCAAGCATCATCATCTTCTCCAGACTGTCATTTGCTTGCATAATATGTCTGAAGTATGACAATTTTTGCTTGATGATCATAGCTTCGGGGGAGCAATCTGGCTTTATTCTGTCTATCACTGATTTATTGGTTTGCCTTACAGTCCATGGTATTCTTAGTAAGTGTCTCCAAACCCATAATTCAAATGCATCTTATCTTCTTTCTTTCACTCTTTCTCAGGGTCCAACTTTCACATCCATACAGTACCACAGGGAATGTCATTGCTTTCACGATTCTGAGTTTTGTTGCGATTCTAATATCTTTATCTTTAAAGATCTTGCTTAAATTTGTCATTGCTTTCTTTCTGAGTAATAATCTTCTTCTAACTTCTTCAGTGCAATAACCATCTTTATCAATTCAGGATCCTAGGAGCACAAAATTGTTAACTGCTTCCATTTTCTCCCCATCTACTTCAAAATCATTAAGTTCACATGTTGCCATTACTTTTGTATTTTTGAGGTTAAGTTACCTCAAAGACCACATTTAGCACTTTCTTCTTTGACTTTCATAATAAGTTAATCCAAATCTTCTTTGCATTCTGCTCTCAAGGTGGTATCATCTGCATACCTCAAATTATTAATATATCTTCCACCAATTTTAATTCCAGCTGAAGACTCCTCCAGCCCTGCCATTCTTAAAATGTATTTGCTGTACAAGTTAAACAGATACAGAGATAAAATACATCCTTGTCATACCCCTTTACCTATTGTGAAATACTCAGTTTCTCCAAGATCTGTTTGGACAGTAACTTTAACTTCTTGTTTATAATAAAGATTCCTCAGAAGGATAATGAAATGCTCTGGGATTCCCAATGTTCTTAACACATTCCACAGTTTCACATGATCTACAGAGTCAAAAGCCTTGCTGTAGTCAAGGAAACAAAGGTAGGCATTCTTTTGATATTCCTGTGCTCTTTTTATTATCCATCTCACATTGGCGATTTGATCTCTTGTTCCTCTGCCTTTTTGAAATCCTGCCTGTTCATCTAGCATTTTTCTCTTCATGAATGGTTCCAGTCTTTTCTGAATGATCTTAAGTAAGATTTTACTTGCATGAGAAATCAGCGCTATAGTTCTGTAATTTTTGTACTCTCTTAGATTGCCTTTCTTCAATAAAGGTATATAAACTGATTTTTTCCATTCCCTATGCCATTTAGTTGTGATCTAAATTCGCTGACATAGAGCTGTTAAAATTTTAACTTCCTCTTCTCCCAGGGCTTTGAGCAGCTCAATAGGTATTTCATCTCCTCCTGGTGCCTTCTTACTGGATAGCTGTTGGAGTGCCCATCTTGCTTCACTCTCCATTGATACTGGCTTCTGTGTATAATCCTGCTCTTCAAATTTCTCAGTAATTTTGGAGTCCTTTCTGTAAAGGGCGTCTGTATACCCTTTTCATCTTTCTTTGATGTCGCATGGAGATTTCCTTTTTAGAGAAATCACAGGAGAATCTGTGTTTCTCTAATAAGTCAGTTCCAAGTATACTATTTTTTCCGTAGTTCTATGGGTTTCTGGGAGTATTAAAAGCTCTGGTGAGATGGTCGGTTCAAAACCAGGCAGCCACATATTTACCTTCAATTTCTCCGAGGCATGAACAGAAGAGTTCGCAATCCCATTTAATATGATCAGCCTTTTTAGCATAGTGATACGGTTGGGCACCCGGGATTTCAGCTTCCTAAATAAAGACCAGGTAATCACAGAAACCTGGGAACCAGTGTCTAGCAAAATTTTGCACTGTATCCCTTTTATTTTTCCCTGTATCACAGTCATAGATCCTTCATGCTGATTTCCAATGTTTCTCTGCATTCTCTTTGCCCCTCGTGTGCGATGGCAGTGAGTTATTACCATATTAGATTCCCAATACATCCTTCTATTTGAGTCTCTTCTACTACTCTAGCAATTTTTTGCAATGTGCCCAAATTTATTGCATCTATAGCACTGAGGTACTTTCCTCCTGTTTTCCCTTTCAGTACACTCTTGTTCAGATCCCAGCTGTTCTTTGGAGGTTTTCTTGAACTCCCCTAATTGGTTTAGAATGGAGTCAAGTTTCTCCATCAAGGGCTGCTGTAGTCTTACCTCTTTTTTGATATAAAAGTGTATTTCTTCCATGTTAATAGACTCTGCAACACTCAATCTGTTGTGGTCTATGTTATTATTTTCTGTGGCCTTATTTTCCTCCCTTCTGTTGGTCTTTACTTTTTGCTTTATGATTCCCTGGATTTTTCTCTTTGTTAATCTCACTCTTTGGATCTGACACCTCTGTAATGTTGTGTATCTGGCTAGCACTAGATGCAGGATGAAGATCGCCTAGCCTTCCTTCTTTTTCTTTTATGGCCTGATAGCATTCTTCTAAGGTGTTTATTTTCCTTTTGTATGCTGTCTCTTTATATTTTTCTCTTACTCCTAACCTGAATTGGTTGATGACAGCCAGTCAAAATGGCTCTTTTCATCATTGGACATGCTCAAGCTATTAGCTAAGGTGAGCAGCCTATTGTAATAATCAGCGATAGATTCTTTTTTCTCTTGTCTACATTTTTGCAGCCTCCATAGGTTCGGACCCACGATTTTAACTTTGGAAAACTGAGATATCAGAGTATCCTTGAATTTATTGTATTCCAAAGTGTCTCTCAGTATGTGAGAGGAATACAAAAAATTCTTGGTCCTGCCAATCAGTTTATTCCTTAAAATTATTAGAAGCTGGAAGTCTGACCAGTTTCCAGCATTCCTTAGCTCCTCTACAAACTTGAAGGACAACACATCATCGTGATGTTGTGTTCCTCTTCCTTTAAATCTTATGTTTTATGAGTTTCCTTAAAGTCTTGCCTATGTGTGTGTGGCACATGGTATCTCTGGGTTACACAGGAATAGCCCGAGGGTCGAGCAAAAACCTATGTAGCGGACTCTTCATTACCAACTTCTCGTTAAGTCCTAAGAAAATTTATTTATTTCTACTGTGCCACTTAGGACCTTTAGATTAATTAGAATGTTAATCAAGAAGTTGGCAAGAATTGAACAAAGATAACACAAGATATACAATCGTAACCGTGAATTATTTTCTATAAATCCCCCCGCTCAGATTCATAACTAATTTTTACAAGTGGTGCATCGAATTCCATAAAGAAACAAAATTGGTTAAAGAATAGCAAGGTTTATTAAGCATAATATACATACTGCTAATAATACAAGTAAAAAGATTCCATTCAAACTCTAGCTAAGGCATAAATCATATCTGATAACTCATACTTTCTACAGACAGCTCTATCAAATTTCAATCAATCTAAGTTACTCTATACAAAACATATTTCTTACACTATGATCTTAGTCTTTACAATCTCGGTTAACCTTTTCTCTATAAATCAAATCCTGTTAAGCATTCTTAATTACACATAATATTCAGATTCATACAGTGCCTGTCCTTTCATAATCTTCTACTACAAACAAGTCCTTTGTCATACAGTCTCTTTTAGTTGCTATCCCTGAGTCTCTTGTCATTA
This sequence comes from Typopeltis vanoorti, assembly GCF_054136105.1. Lineage (NCBI taxonomy): Eukaryota > Metazoa > Arthropoda > Arachnida > Uropygi > Thelyphonidae > Typopeltis > Typopeltis vanoorti. The sequence continues at coordinate 73,798,448 of NC_143564.1, read as the reverse complement.
AAGTTTTACACAATATTAATTTCTGGATTCACACACATAACAAAGAATAAATTGTCTACTTATCTATACTCCTTTGTTCCTCTTTTTCCAATTGTTGTTAATTGAACACAATCATCTCCTTGACCTCTATTATCACAGCATTCCGGACACGTACGTTCCATGCGGCATAGCCTGCTGCCATATCTCGGGATTAGATTTCCAGCTGAAAACTGTTCGATCGCTTGCTAGCGATGGACCCCGCACCCAGAGCTCCGATCAACCACACAGTGAGACTGAGAAAACAAGAGGGGGGGGGTCTAACCCTTTTATACTTCCTCCCTAACGGCCATCACCGTAACTTTGGCCGTTCACATGGCACGTAGAATTTGCCGTCGCGTGTATCTGACCTCATATTGTCCGACTGTCTCCTGCTACTTCTAATCATGTTCCGCGAGCATGAGACCGCTTGGGGCAGCTGTCTGCTTTGCCCCCTGAACTTCGAGCTTACATTTACCCAGATTATGTTGGTCTGGTTCCTGCACTTATTTTCACAATAAAGGTTAATTCATACTAAAGATAATGTCGCCCTTAATTGAGTATTAAATTATACACATAATATTTGCACACTTTTCCTACATATTCTTTTCTTTTATACCAAGTAAATAACATCTCATTACTTTACAATTCTTTCTTTTCTTTTCTTATTAATGTATTCAACTTTACTCATACCTAGATACCAAGCATATTTTTATGATTCTTATTGGGTGTTTGCTCTGTTAGACAGTGATAAGAAGAATTTTAATATTCTAACTTATCAGGGTATAACAGTGGTCCTTTCCAGAGAATTGAGCGATAATCAGGTGAGGATTTACTGTCTTAAAGAATTCTACATCCCCCATCGTGTTAGTACTAGGGGCTCCCGAGTTACCGCTATTCACATTCATGGTTCTTAAAAAATTTTCTTACACTATGTATATACATATACACTTTTTATTTATTTGCCTGTTCTTTATTTACAAAACTGTTCCAATCCACTATTTCTTATATTGGTAGTTACAGTGGTGTAGCCTGTCGACGGCTACGCCATTGTAATGGTGGCTATTGATTACCGCACTGTTGTAATAACTTTATTCTAATTAGTAGTGTGCACTTTTTCTCTACTGCCTTTCTTGCTTATTCCATTGTATACTATGTTTATCCACCTTTTGTATTTTACTAGTCATATGCCTATGAACACTGGAATGTTTATTTGTTAGACTGCGCCACCAGTATCTCTATACCGGCACAAGACTCAGTAAAACGACTGGTAGATTTCTCTCTCTCTCTCTCTTACTAGCATAAATTCCTTCAACAAAGTTTACATAAACAGTCGTTTTTAAGTACTTAAACTACACTTTTGTTGCCGTAATTGTTTCCCACTCACAGATCCGAATATTTTTAGAAACAGTGCATTGTAAAATAAAGTAACATGTGACACTCTATTGATACATAAATTAAACACATGTATTTACATTAATAACAAGGTACATTAAATAAGCGATGGGATGGTTACTCTCTACCTATCCTTTAGACTTCTGGTAAAAAGAAACAAATTTTCCCTTTCAATATTAAATGACTATTCAATTATTACTCTATTAATTCTCTGCTTACTAAATCAACCAAAACTAATTTTCTCACAAAGAGGTTAGCTAGCCATGGCAAGTTATCTTACAATTTATATTTCAATTAATAACAACTCAGAGGACTCTCTTATAGATACTTCTTAATACTATTTCGTATCAGTCCATCTATGACATATCTCCTAGATTGCAAAAAGAATATACAATAAAGGATAGAACAACTTGAAGAGGCTTTTTTCACACACTCTTCCAGAAGTCCTGCATAAAAATCTCTGTGCCTTTTCTTCCATCTCGGATTTTAGGCTTCTCTGAAGAGTTTTGCTTCAGGGGGCATTTTGTTGGAATATTGGTGGGTCTTGGACTGCAATATTCCCGGTACTCAAAAAGTTCAGGCTTCAGCATTCAGGCTTGAAAGTCGCTCTGCAGCTTTTGGCTTCAGTTGATCTCCCTCAGCAATTAGACATCCAACTGCCTCTGGATCTCTGCTGGCTGCCAATGACTGCCCACTCTGATGACTATGCCTCTTTTCTCCCTTCAATAACTGGACCTTGCCTCTCCTTTTGGTAACTGGACCTCGCCTCCGCTCTGGTTCCAACTGCGTCTCCTGCTGATGTTCGGCTCAGTGCCCCTTTATTTAGTCATCTCAGGACCTTGCACCAAGGGTTGTAAGCCCAAAGAAATCGGCATTTCTCCTTGATCTTTTTGACAAGGCCGACCCGTTCTTTCTTTTCCTCTGTGCACTCTTTTTTTTTTTGTGTTGTCAGGCAGCTGAAACTTTTCTGAACCTAGTGGATCTCTTTGATACAACTTTGAAGGTGTTTATGCGCAGAGCTCGCAAACAACTTCCTCACACACTTAATCGTAAACAACTTTCTTGTGCTCTTATACATAGCTATATACAAAGTTCCGATGGCAAAGCATTGCCTTTATGACATTCTAGAAACTTTAGTAAAAACAGTAAATACAATTAATTCCCATAGGGTTACTTACATTAATATTAAACATTGAATACATAGAGACAAACAAGGTTATTTTTGTTACAGTTCTCATGAGACTTGACCTCTGTGAAAATTGATGTAAAGTGCTTTGGTATTTCTAAGCTACATCTAGTTTTACAGAATCTGTTCTGGATACTAATATTGTATTCAGCTGGTATGTTTCCAAGATCATATCTGATCGACATTTGTGTTGTTTTCAGTTTCCATAATTTTACATGTATCGTAGCCACTAATAACTCATGGTCTGTTCCACAGTCCGCACCTGGAAAAGTCTTGACAGACTGAATTGCACTTGTCCAGCTTCTTTGTCCAAGTATATAGTCAATTTGATTTCTGTATTGTCCATCAGATGATATCCATATGTACAATCATCTTTTGTGCTGTTTAAAGCAGGTGTTAGCAACAAACAAAGAATTCTCTGTACAAAACTCAACTAGTCTCTTCCCTGCGGTGTTAAGAATACCTAAACCAAAGGGTATTCTTAACACCCTGACTGAACATGCCCATTCCTGTCCATCTAAGTTCACTTATTCTGAATATATCCAGCTTCTTGCACTCCCTTTCCATCTTTATTATTTCCAGCTTACCTTGGTTCATACTTCTAATATTTCAAGTTCTAATTCTGTGGTTTCTTGCGAAACAGGGAACCTCCCTTTTCCAACCAGCAACATCTGTGACCAAGCTTCCTTCCAGGTTTGACCTGAACACATCATAAAAACTAGTTCTACTTGTGGAAGCCCTCTGTTCTTCCCCAGTTGCATGTTGGATGCCTTCAGGCCCGGGGTCTTACCATCCAGCACCATATCATACTTTTTCATTTTTGGCATGTTCATGGAATGTTCTTGGCAAGGTACAGAGGTGGTTTGCCATTGCCTTCCTCTGGAATATTTTTCGACTTTCCAGTCTAGATCCACACTGTTCTGTGAAAATGAGGCACCTCTGGAAGGATGCGACTCTTTGCCATGCAGTACGGTCTAAGTCTCTGTATTAGAGATGTATTGCACATATCTTTACCCTGGAATAATTCCCAGGAAAGAAATCATCCCTTACCCCTGCACATTGTAGTACTGCTATGATAAGAAATACTCTAACATGTAGGGATAAGGAGGTGGCTGTGCCACTGTATAAAGCACTGGTCAAACCACAATTGGAGTATTGTGCTCATATTTGGTCATCACTTGGTTTTCAATAAGACATGAAACATCGAAGAGGGTCAAAGACAAGTGACTAAGGCAATGTCAGGACTATAGAATGCTGGCTGTCTAGAGAGGTTGATGAAATGTGTATTGCAGAGTTTGGTGGATAGGAGAAAAGAGGTGATAGGATAGATACATATAAATTAGTTAGGGAATTTTATTGGATTAATCTAGAGGGGATATAAAAGATTAGAAAGCAAGAGGGAAAGAACTAGACTATCCCTGGAAGTTCTGCGAGTGTAGTGAAGCAGGGTGAGAGGAGTAGATTTTTTATATGGAGAATTTTGAGTGAATGGAATACATTACCTTAATTTATTGTTAATGCAGGGAGTGTTAAGGATCTTAAGATTTAGTATGAGTCTGCTGGAGAATGAAATAATAATAATAATATTGATAACATCTTCCTCATGTGGCTAAGATATAAGGAAAACTTGAACTACCTATTTAATCTCTCTCTTTGTCTGTGTGTGTGAGAGAGAGAAAATCTGTTTTCTCTAGAAATGGAAAACAGTTGAAATATTTCACTTTTTGAAATATTAATCTTCATTTCAAGCCAACATATGCAACAAATCAAATACAACAATACTTTGTTGTATTTGAATTTGAATCACACTATTGCCTAGCCAAAACTTAGCATCATCAGAGCAGGAATAACTGAAGGATTAATAGTCATAAAGTGCAGAAGCAGTAAATAATATATATAACAAACACGAAGAGCTTTCCAGTAGAAAAATTACATTCCACTAGAGATGCTGTCATTTCATGTATAAAAATGACATGTGGCTAGTATAATAGCCCAGATCTTAAAATTTCATACCATAAAACATAGTTTTACTTGATTTAATATTAGTCGAGTTTCCTTTACTCCACTCAACAGTCTTCTATTATTGCTAAATATAACATAGCAATTTTAGAGGCAAATTTACATTCTCAACAATTAAAGCAGTCTCATTCGCTAATGAGCTGCTTCTAAATTGCCACCAGCTTCCTCTTTTTCATTTCTTGGCTCACTTAATTTTTAATTTTATTTTAGGTGCTTTTTTTGAAATATAACTTATACCCAATCCTATGTATGAATAGGTACAACTGCAATCGTTATGAAGAAGAAGATAGTAAATCTGCTAGAAGTGCCCAAGAAAAATCACGTGCTGCTCTACACCGATATCTGTTTTATTGTAATCACTATCTCAATCATATGCAGAGCTTAAGGTTTGAAAATCAGGTAGCATATATATGTGTATGCATGTTAATTTTTAATTGCTCTTAAAATAAAAATTTTAAATCTTGCTTAGTAACTGTTAAATGTCAGTGTCCAGCTTGTATTGTTCAGAATTTGTCTAAAGTTATGTTCATGAACCTCTGGGAGTTTGTGGGAGGGGAGTTAACTAAACACTTCAAGTTATGATTAGAGGAAACTCAGTTTTTTTTTTTTTTTTGGGGGGGGGGGTATAAATATTTTGCTTATGTTCATTTTTTACATTTTTATATATGCTTAGTTAGTGAAACTTTATTTAATGAGGAATACTTTTTGTTTTATGATAAAGTAATCTAAAAATATACAGTATATATGTGATTTGTTCACATTTAATATTGCAATTAATAAGTGGTAGCGATAATAAAAGAGACTTAAATGTAATTAAGTAGTAAACTTGCTTGCCATATTTTGTAATCCTTAGGGAATAATGCAGTATATTATTATATTATGATAAGTGTATATTATTTGTAGGTTTGTGTTACAGTTGTGAGCACTCTAGCAATGGCAGCCATTTTGCTTTGAATCTCTGTAATGGACATGCACATTGGTGGTTGTTTTTTTTTTTAGAACATCTGTTGCTGGGTAACAGGATGCTAGGAAGTAAAGAGAAGTGAAGCAAGAAAGGAGAGCCAATGAGAGGTCTAATAAACTTTCAAATTAAGTTCCCTAATCTCAGGGAAAGTTTTCATATGCATCTTGGAGAGTAATTAATTCTTTAATTACTCTCCAAGGATATGAAACTCTGAAGTTGATATTTGAAGTACATTATAATATATCCAGCTTTTGTATATGAGAATGTTTTGTGCTTAATGAAAGGCAAGTGATATATGTTCAAAGGAGTAATAAGGAATCTACAGTAAAAGGTTCCTATATTGAAAATGCATTTGGAACTGCTCAATTAACATATTTGTATTGTTTGAATGATTATTCTTCATGCCTGCTTCAAAAAAATTGAAAGATAGATGCATTAAGGAAACTGGAGGATATATTCAAGTATATTGGTCAAGTGAGATCTTTACCTAATATCTTTAAGGAATTTAAGAGATAGAATGAATGAGTGAACAAAAAATTACACGAAGATGCATTGAACTGTGATAAAATAAATGCTGCAATGGAAATTTCCATATGGCCAAGTGAGACTACAGAACTTTTAGCTGAATGCTATATTCAGTTTGTCTTGTAAAGTATTTCATGTTATTTCTCAGTATTGAATTTAACTGTGAAAATCAGAGTATGAGAGAATATTATTGAGCTCATTTATATATTATCTATTGTATATAATTATATGTTTACAGTAAATATTTTAATTTTTTATCATTGAGCTTCATTCTTTTAAACACAACATGTGGATCCTGAAGTCAGTGTATCATCAAGGATACGAGTCTGAAACATTCTAACCAACTAAAATAAAATTACATATATTGTTATCTCACTCCATGACTGTCTTTAATATATAAGATGAATATTACAGTTAGGAATAAAATACTTTGAGCAAATCAAGCTCATTCAAATATAACAGGAGGATGTACACAATGGTATGGCATACTGAGATCTTATTTACAGTGATGTGTTATATGGATGTAGAACATTTAGAAATATTCAATAATTTTTTACACATTAACCTGGCATGCAACAAGTTATTTACTGAAATCTGCATTTTTCTCTACATCTATTAAGATATTTGCCATATAAAAATTTTTCATATCTGCTGTATAAAATTTTTTAAAAAAATTATCATATATGTTTTACTTATTCTTTATATGCAGTACTTAGATATTTGTTCTTATTCCAAAATGATTATCATGCTATGAAGTAAATAATTTCTTTTCATATCCTTTTTTTTTAATTATCAGTTTTTCCCTGTTAGTATATAATCAGTACTAGCATCTGTTGTTTTTTTTAACACAAAGAAGCACTGAGGAACTATATACCCACACTTAGTGCTCCTAGCTCTTTCTATTTAGTAAAATCCACAATAGTTTGGTTTATATACCCATGCATACTAGAGTCTAATCAAACCCTTATTACTTTAAGTTATAGTAAGAGGAATGTGTACTAAATTTTATTATTACGTGACACTTCCAAGGGGTCCAAAGACTCGTCGAGAGAGAGCACCTACTCTACATCTCTCTCTGTCTCTGCCACTCAATCCACCAACTACAGCAAACCACATTATCATCTACACCAATGCCATCTACTATCCACTACCACTAGTATTTTCAAAGACAATCACAAACATCCATGTCTATGGTGGGATTCGAACCAGCAGCCTTTTGGCTAGAGAGCAGATACACTCACCACGGCAGGGTAAACATAACTTTCATAATCACGGATGATATTCTAAAATGTATTATTAGAGTATTGTATTATTTTTAGCAGCTAAAAATAATACTGTTTTAAGGCTTTTATGCCATTGCAAAAAAATATCTATACAACATTTTTCATATTTCTAATGCAAATTTATTTCATATATGTTCTTAAAACTTTGAGTTTCTTATTTTTTGATTATAAGTACAAATCTCTACTCTTTTCTGCAGCATTTTCTTTATAAATCTACTTCACATAGTCAGTATCTAGCTATAATTAATGATTATATTATAATTGATGTATATTATAAGGTATTATGTATTTAATCGAATACAAAATATAATAATACAACTGGGTTGATGGTCTCAAATATCAACTCATGTACATTGATTCGTTATACCTGTGAATACCTAACTAGTGCAGATGGTGGGGGGGGGGATTAGACATTAGATTAAGACTATGCTTAGTTATCTGCAGTATTCTTTGCTTATTCTCTTCTTCTTTTCATCATAAATTTGTTTATATCAAACAAATGTATCATGTACTTTCCTTTCTACTAATAAGTAGCATTCAACATTGGGGCCCATGTCTTCAGCCATTTTGAGAATGTCGCATTTTCTTAAGAAGAGATAATGTTAGAAGCATTATCTCTTTTCTCTCTTCCTTTTCTCGTTCTTTCTCTTCTGAAACATGTTGTTCCTCCAGTTCAACCAATTCTTTGTGGTCAACTCCTTAGGGGCACTTTCTATGAGTTGAACTATGTCGTCATCATTCACTTTGAGATTCAGATTGTTTGCTAGGCCTACTATTTCTTCACTCAATTTTCAAAACGTCTAAAATCATGCACAAAACTTTTTAATGTATTTTTTTATATGCCACTCATACATTGAGAGGTCACTTCTTCCCAAGCCATAGCAATATTTTTAATAGCATGATAAATATTGAATGCTTTCCAGAATTGCATGAGAGTCTGATCATTTCCTTCAGTGGTAGAAATGGCTTGTGAAAAAGTTCTCTGTAGATAATAAGCCTTAAATACTGCAAGAACTCCCTGATCCATCAGTTGGATCAGTGAAGTAGTGTTTGGAGGGAGAAACATGATCTTGATCTTGGAGTGAAGATCACTGATGTAAGGTGGATGACCTGGAGCATTATCTAGAATTAATAAAATTTTAATTCTTCATTTTCCATCACACAATAGTTTTCCATTTCACTCGCATAACATTTGATTAAGGCATCCCCAAACAATTTTTGAGTCATCCACGACTTCTTATTGCTCTGATAATGAACTAGAAGAGTATGCTTCCCAGTGTTTTTGAGGACTTGTGGATTCTCACTGTGCCATATCACAAATGGTTTTGGTTTATATCCACCCACATTACTCCCCCCCCCCTTAATAGAATCGTAATATGGTCTTTAATAGCTTTGAAACCAGGTATAAATTTTAGCTTTTTGTGGATGACTATCTGCTCTGGCATTTTTTTCCAAAACAAGAAGGTCTCATCCATATTAAATATTTGCTGTGGAATAATTTTCCTCCATAATAATTTGATCCAATTTCTTTACAAACTCTCTGACAGCCTTCTCATTGGCACTCACAGATTCACGATACATTTTCACATTGTATGGTGAAATCTCAATAACCAACCGGAAGAAGCATTGAATTCCTAGTCATAATTGGGCCCTGTTATGGTCCTAGTGCTAAGGGATATGCGCTTTTAGTTCAGATCTTCTATCCATGATGCAAGTAACTTTCCCATATCACCAATAGGACCTTGTTGTTGTTGCTTTGTCACTATCATCGATATAATGGAAGCAGAATGAGACCGTCCGAAGTCATGTGCCATCACATTGACAGGCTTACCAGCTTCATGTTGCTTTATATCTTGCAACTTCATTTCAAGATCAATTGCTTGCCTCTTTTTCTGTGATTCTTCGCTTGGTTTTTTGATTGGGTGTGTAGGGGCCATGTTGCACAAAATATCACGAAATATTTAATGTTGTTAAATTTAATACACAAATAACCTGCTTCACAAAATCAAGAGAGGAACTGTTGAAGACACATGACGCTGAATGTGCTGTTACCACTGAGCATGATGCACTGTTGCTAAATAGAAACCTTTTTTACTTTATGCTCACTTGCATCTTGTTTGAAAGTATAGTTGAACATATCTTCAAGCAGATGTAAATCGAGGGTGACTATATATATTTATTATTTTTAATTAAAAACCATGCATATTTAGCTATACATATAATACACAAATAGTTACAAATTTAGGCCTAGTTTTTCTATTAAATTTTATACTTTGGGACAAAACTTCTGTTATACCATGAGTGACAAATCTCATATTTGCAGTTTCCATGTTCATAGAATTTCTTCAGAGCATTAATTCCCATGAATAATGATGACCAATTACTGCAATATCATCACGCTATAGAAATATTTAAACCAGTATTATACAGATTTTATTTTTTATACATATACCTTAGAAATGTGTGTGTGTGTATATATATATATATATATATATATATGTATACATACACTTCTTGAGTGTACATATATATGATGTACATTCAAGTGTGTGTGTGTGTGTGTGCGCACGCGCCATAATGGATTTACTCAGCTGAGAGACATGTTTTTTAAAAAGATTAAATGACTGAAAGCCAAAAGATAAAAAGTAAAAAATATGATTTAATTAAGCACGACTAGTTTTGTCTACTTAGAATTCTTCAGGTTGTTCTCACAATAAGTGGGAACAACGGACAAAAAATTGCGAAAGAATAAAAAAATCTATACCCTAAAGCATTAGCGTATTGACATTTGAGGCTGTTCTGCATATCTCCTCATTGTTGGGCATTCGCATGTGTTCAAATATCCCAGCATTTACTGAATTTGGTACAACTGCAATAAACCTTATTTTGGCCAGATGGAAAAATCCATCGAAATAAGTCTTGAAGAACATAAAAGAGAGACGTCACATATGGCAGAACAAGAGTTAGTTCTCTGGCGAACCATGTCCTGAATTCTGCTGACACTAATGAGGAAAACCTAATTCATCCATCTTATGGGACAAATCTGAAAATATCTTTTGCTGCTATGATGAACTAGAAAGAATTGTTGAATCCAAAGAAATTGTCCTTAATCAAATACATCTTAACAACAACCTCAGTTATAATCTCTCAGACTTCTATTGTGCTGCCATCCAACTTTGGCATTCACAAGATGTTGAACGTATGCCCAACAATGAGGAGATACACAGAACGGCTTCAAATGTCAATATGCTGACGTTTTAATGTATAGGTTTTTTCATTCTTTTTCAATTTTTGTGTGGTTGTTCCCTCTTATTGTGCACCTGAAGAAGTCTTCTATGAAGATGAAACTAGTTGTGCTTAATTAAACAGTATTTTTTACTTTTTAGCTCTGTGCTTTCAGTCATTTAATATTTTTTTTAAAAAAATACACACACACACATACAGAAATTTTTCCATTAAATTTAGAATATATTCATATGTTTATCATCTATATTTTTAATCATGGATCAGTTAACCAGCTATAGATAGTTTTTCCTGATTTTATTTTATTTTTAATTTTTTTGTCACCGTTGCTCATAAGATCATGCTATGAGATTTTGATCTCACTTTGTGGCTGTGGAGTTGGTTTTCCCCCCAATTGTCATCGTTGTCAAATTCCTGGTATGCACACTCAAGGAGTATAGGATAATTATGATAATACTACAGGAAATGTTTAGTTTATTACTAACTTATCGGTAATTTTTGGAATGTTGTTACTTGTTCTCATAACTCACCATTGAGAAGCTGATCAGTTATTCATGCATATGATTTGGGTTGAAGGTTGAGCCAAAGAAAATTTTCATTCAGTAAAATTTGACTTTGTGGGGAAATTAGGAAAGGAAATACACAGAAAACCTTTAGAAAATGGTCGTGGTTTTCAGATTTGTTTAATTCAAACCTCATTGTTTGCATTCCATTGAGCTTTAAATTAATGCCAATCTACTTATTTAAAAGGAGCAGGTATAGCAATGATCTAAGACAGTTATCAAAAGAGGAAGAATAGTACAATAGCATTTTTGTCATTATCAGCATTGAACCTAGCACTAAATTTAATTTATGTAGGTAATTTATTTATTTTCTTTATAATACATACTTTTATATTATTTCAGATTGATTGTTTGGCCTAATTTTACCATGAAATATAGTTTAAAATAAAATTGATATGACACAACCTTCGGACTATTTTATAACAATCCTAAAATACCGTGTCATTAAATTCTTTCCAGCCAATGCATAATTATTACTTTTTATAATTTTAAGTCATTTTGACCCTGCTTATGGTCTTAATTTAAACCAGATTGAGAAGGTTCAAAAATTGTAACGAGCTCTAATAAACATATGGTCAGATGAATAAACAAAATTAATCATATAGGATTCAGCATATTTAAAAATATACTTAAAAACCACATGCTTCATTTCAGTATCATTGCTGTTGTCAATATAACTATTATAAAAACCAAAAATCAACCAGGTTTTTATTGTTTATCATACTAATTACACTCCTTACCACACTTATTACCATATCTTTTTTACTTGTGACCTTACCTTAAGTATAAAATAAAAATGCAACCTCATTCATCAGATCATATTTGCATAAAACATTAAGATCATAAACAGCATACTTTTGATAGATTTCAGATCATTTCAGCAGATCATAATTTTGATAGATTTCAGAAAATTAAATTACATTATCATTCTAAATAAATTTTACACTTAATAAATTATGCATACTTGGACACTTCCTGTTTTAAAATAAAATATACTGATATATATATATATATATATATATATTCCTGTCATCAAACTTGTTATATAAGACAACATATATGGCAGTAATAAAAAAGACTGCATCACCCACAAATCAACTGACAAAATTATCAACCTGGAGAAACATATGAATGCCACTTCAGAGAAGTAATGCATGGAAAGACTGAAGAAACTAACACATAGGATTATTTGGAAAGATGATGTAAAATCATAGAGCCCAATATGGAAACCATCAACCAGGAATTCATAACATCTGCAAAGCTTCAGGTTAGTATTTGGTTCTTTCTATTGAACCAGGCTCTATGGAAGAGCATTTACACATAAGCCAAATATCAAGTTTAGCTTGGATAAGGTAACTGCTCGGCCAACTAAAGCAAAACAGCAGAGATTACACTGATGTAAAGAACATGATCCACAGAACATTCAGTCTGTGATATGGAATGTAAATCACATTTCAATCTTTCCTAATTGATGGGCAAGTGTGAGCAAAGTAGATGTTTTTTTATCTTATACCAAATGCATCATCCTATCTGTGAAGTTTGATGACAGAAGCATAATTGTCTGGAACTCTTTCTTCCGGTATGGACTTGGATGTTTAATTGTAGTGTTTGAAGAATGATCATCAACAGATATATAACACCTCTGGATAATGGAATGCTTTTCCATATTGTGGAAATTTTGCAGAAACCCATAAGTATCTCTTTCGTTATTCATACTGCAGGTTATTACAACATGATTTGAGTAAAATAATGTGGAAGAACTTGACTAGCCTGTACAGAGGTTATCTTTTTATAAATTTCTTAAAATAACATACAATGTATATTTCCTAATTTTTTTTTTCCTATATTTAAGCTTTATGAATCCATTAGAGTAAAAATGGAAGAGATGCAACAACACATGTCGTGGATTGAGGTTCAATTCTTGAAAACAGCTGTTGATGTCCTTTGTCAATGTCGCCAGACTTTAATGTACACCTATGTTTTTGCTTACTATCTTAAGAAGAATAATCAGTCTGCTATATTTGAGGTTGGTATGTATAGTCATATTTTATGAAAATTATAATTAATAAACCACTTCAGTTATAGTGAAGATTTATTATTTTAGTTTCACTCAAAGATGAGCATTTCTCAAAATGTGGTCCATGGCTCAATATTGTTTCTTGGAAAAAAACCTTGAGGTGTTGATAGAGAAAATTATGCTATAAATGATATCTTTTTTTTTTTATTATTATTTAAATTAAACAGTTGAAATGTGTAACTATTGCTTATTCAAGTTTAATAATATTGGCATACACACTTAGTCCAGACTGTTTCCTAACCTATATCAGATAACAGTAAAAAACCATTACGTATAAATACATGTACATGTGATGTGGTGCAAAAAATTGTATTTTGGGTGGAAAAAATGTCCACTACTGGTGTAGTTTGGGAAATGTGTTTGAAGGATATATGAGATTAGCTTCACTAATAGCTAACAAAACTCCTCTTATGTTTGAAAGTTTTATAGCTTACATCATAAGCGGTCCTGTGAAATTGGTGGATTAAATTGTGGAGACAGAGTTGTAGAGTAGATTGCCCTCCCTCGACAAGTCTCAGACTCCTTAGAGGTGTCACGTAATAATAATAATAATATTTCCACTCTTTCAGTAATATGTAAGAAGAGACATATGAATCATTTATAGCATAGAGATTTCATCTAAGTTTCTTAGTAATTTTCATGATCAGATCTTCCGAAAAGCAACTAATTTAAAAAATTAAATGTTATATGCTTGTGTGCAACTAGATTATATCGAATTTTAATAAATGACAGTCATTTGTTCTGACTATTAAACTCCATTGAACCTCTTATTATAAGGATGTTATACAATATAGAGACAGGTTTTAGATCTGTGGGATCTGCTTTTATTTCTTTGATTATTAATTCTATTAAATAATGATTCTTTAATACCATCAGTACTTGACTACTTTATGAACACAGAATGGAATATGTGGGAAAACATTACGTGCAATGTCCTTGAAGAGGGTGGGTTTTGTAATATTTTGTAATATACACAATAATTTTTAGAATTAGCTTTGTTTGAATGATTTGTCAGAGCTAAACTAGATAAGAAAATCTTTTTTGTTTTGCCATTGTTATCACACCTGATATTTGCTAAGAAATCCTGTTACAACAAATAACATAGGCATCATATCCATCTGTAAAACATGATCATTTCAGTGTCTTTTAAATGTGATCATGTACTTAATCATATTTTAAAAATTCACGATTTTCATAAGATTGTGATGTTATTATTATGGAAGCTCCTCCAGAAGGACTGCTTCCTCTTCTGTGTCACTTACTGCTTTGCTTACATATCTCTGCTCAAACACATTTACTGAAGATGCACTCACAACATTGAATGGTAGTCCATTCCTCATGTGCTTCCTGACCATACTCTGTGACAGAGATGAAATATTAGTCATTTTAACCTTTAGGTTAAAATGACTCCAATAAGACTGATTATTGTCCTAGCATGTGCATGTCACCAGATGCACATTGCACTAACATGCCCTTATAATTGTTTACATATGATTTTGTTTCATATTGTTTCAAAGCGAATTTCATTTGGTCATTTTATCACGTCAGAGTGAAGCCTGTGAAACTTAAATTATTTCACTATAGACCTAATTTTGCCACTTAAATGGTCTGCTTTAAACCAGAATTAAAATGACTCAATTTTAATAGAGATCCTAAATCTATCAACCTGGTTGGCTAAGTGGATAACATCTCTGCTTTCCAACCAACAAGTCAGTCTTCAAATCATTGGTGTTAGTGAGACATAGTTGACAGAGGATGATATACAATATACTGAAAAAATAGAATATGATGAATCTTGTAGTTTCTTGTGAAGACAAAAAGGTTAACAGAGGGATGGGACAATACGATTTCTGATAAGTTGTATTCCTTTCATCATGTGGAACTTTAAAGTAAGCAATAGTAATAATAATGGCTTTGAAACCATTTAGTGTGAGGTTGAGGTGAGACAATCAGGAGTTTTAGATATTCAGTGGGATGTTGATGACCAAGGAATGCACATGGTGGTGATACTGAAATATTTAGGCAAATGAAATCGCTAAGTGAGCGGTGGGGGATAATAATGGATGACTATAAATGAAAGATACCAAGAAATTATATACTTGGTTTAATCCTTTATCCAAGTGTAAACAAACAAAGTTTGCGCCTTAAGTATTTTCAGGACTGGGGACAACTCGTATATAGAAGCTTATGACTTCACATCACTTGCCTTAGTATTCCATAATGCAAAGCATATATCCTTGCAGGCATGTATAATGCTATACATTATGGGAAGGGTCACTACCCAGACTGGTTTTTGACTTTTATTTAGGTCTCATCAATGGGAGCAAGACCTCTGGGTTTGGCTCCCACTGATAATGCAAACCTCCTTCTTGTATAAGTCCTTTTGCCTGCCAAACTCACTCCACACATTCGCAAACTCCACACACCACTCCTCCTACATAACCTACGCATTGAGTCATTTGCTATTATGACCCTCTTTCTCAACTCTACTCTGTCATACCATGGCAACAGACCTGCTATCTTAACTTTCTCACTCTTTTCTTTTGCTACTTCCAGTAATTATTTCAAGTCCTCTCTCAATCAACAAGGATGGGATTCAAACCCAAGCAGGGAAACTCCAACGGATTAGCAGTCCATCACCTTAACCACTCAGCCACCTTGTCTCTTTTTAACCTCATATACTATATAGTATATGAGCATTGGATTTAATAATGATGTCTCGTATAGTAATAAGAGATGAAGTTTCAAAAAGGACAGCCCTTGGTGAGAGCGATCATTTGGTTATGACATGTAAAGTGATTAGCCAGGTACAAGTGTCACAGAACAAAAGAGATGTGTAAAGCAGGAGACTTTGTCAACCTAGGGAAGCATATTGACCTGCCACAACATGATGAGTGAAATAATCGAGAAATCACAATTACCTGGAACTTGTTCATGATTATTTACTAATGGCAGTGTCACTGTATTCTTAGGAATGTGACGTGGTACTCAAAAATAACCAGAATTACTATTTTTTTTTTTTAAATTTTTATTAAAGTTTATAATACCATATTCTAGTCTCCTTCAAAGTACTCTCCATGTGAATCAGTGCACTTGTCCCAACGATTTTTCCACTGCTGGAAACAGTTCTTGAACTGTTCAACCTGGAATACTGTTTATGGCCTCCAGCAACTTTTCTTTCACTTCATCTAACACATCAACGAATCACTACCCTTTCATGGTTTTCTTTATCCGTGGGAATAAAAAAACGTCTCATGGAGAGAGATCGGGTGAGTAAGGAGGGTGAGAAACAAGCGTCATGTTGTTTGTTGTGAAGAACTGTTGGACAGACAAGGCCATGTGGGCTGAGGCACTGTCATGATGAAGCAACCAATCTCTGCTACTCCACATCTCTGGCCATTTTCATTGCACACTATCACCAATCCTCTCAAAACATTTAGATAAAAATGTTGGCTCACTGTCTGTCCAGTAGAAACAAATTCTTCGTGTATGATCTCATTCACATCAAAAAAACAAATCAACGTTGTCTTGGCATTTTTTCAAACTTGATCTGCCTTCTTGGGTCTTGGTAAATTTTCATGTTTCATTGGCTTGATTCTTGTTTGTTTCTGAATCATAACCATAGCACCAAGACTCATCCCCAGTCACAACTTTTGAAAGAAAGTTCTCATCATTAATAACTTGCTTCTTCAAATTGTGGCAAATATTAATGTGATTTTTTTTTTTATCCTCTCTGAGCAAATGAGGCACAAATTTAGTGGACACATTTAATTTGGAAATCATCATCAAATTCCTGCCATGTATCCTCAAGGGGTGTACAGGATAGTACCACATAAAAAATTTACATCATTATTAACTTCCTATCTATAATTTTACTCCAAATCAGTCTGTTACTTGTCAAGACTCCAATATTATCAGATTTTATATTTATATCATCTAAGGCACTTTGTACCATTCAATCCACCTATATCTTGGTCTTCCTCTGGGTCATTTTCCTGCCAACCTGGCAGAGAACACTTGTTTTGCTAATCTTTCCTCACAAATTCTGTTTAAGTGCCCATACCACCTGAGATTAGCTCTGCTAACGCATTTCTGGATGCTGACAATGTCAAGTTCTTTCCTAATATCCTCGTTTTTAATGTGATATTACCATTGATGCCATCTGTTCACTCCTCTAATCTTTCTCAGGACTCTTATATTTGCGGTCTCTAGTCTTTGGTCAAGTGTTTTACTTCTGACCCAGCCCTCAGATCCTTAAGTTAAAACTGGTTTGAACACTGTCTTGTAAACAGTTAATTTAGTGTTCCGACTAATTTCTCTCTTATTCCATGTGAATTTATTCAGTTGACTTCCTACCATACCAGCTTTGTTGATTCTGTTGTCTATTTCCATATTTAATTTACCATCTTCACTAAAAGTCGTGCCTAAGTAGCTGAAATGTTTTACTTGTTCCACAGATTTTCCATTCCAATGCAGTTGATATTTTCAATGTTCCTGCCTATTTTTATTGCTGACCTTCATACCATATCTGCTACAACAGTTATTCAATTTAGTCAGGGAATCTTGCATACTTGTAGTTGATTTATTTAGAAGTATAACATCACCTGCATAAAGCAAAGAGCCGACATTAACATCTCCAATTTTGATATCATGTTTAATACCACTTTCCTTCATAATGTGATCCATATAGATAATGAATAACAGAGGGGATAATGTACATCCATGTCTCACACCAGATTTAACATTAAACCATCTTCCTGTACTTCCTTCAATTCTAACTGCTGACGTACAACTAAAATCCATGTCTCACACCAGATTTAACATTAAACCGTCTTCCTGTACTTCCTTCAATTCTAACTGCTGACGTACAACTAAAATCCATGTCTCACACCAGATTAACAATAAACCGTCTTCCTGTACTTCCTTCAATTCTAACTGCTGACGTACAACTAAAATCAGTGTCTCATGCCAGATTTAACATTAAACCGTCTTCCTGTACTTCCTTCAATTCTAACTGCTGACGTACAACTAAAATCCATGTCTCACACCAGATTTAACATTAAACTATCTTCCTACTTCTTTCAATTCTAACTGCTAACTTACAACTAAAATGTCCCATTGACACCATAAAACTGTAGCGCATTGAATAGCTTCTCTCTTGCCAGATCGACAAAACTTAATACAGATCTTTGTTATATTCCCATGATTTCTCAACTATTTGTCGTAAAGTGAAGATCTGATCCTGACAGCCTCTATTTGACCTGAATCCTGCTTGTTCTCCACCGAGCTTTTCTTTCACAATTCTTCTCCACTGTTTCTCAAGTATACTTGCAAAAATCTTACCATGAACACTCAATAGGGAAATACCTCTGTAATTCTCACAACCAGTTTTATTTCCCTTTTTATATATGGTACTATGAGAACTCTACTCCAGTCATCGATAATTTGTCCCTCTATCCAGGCCTTTTGAATTATGCAGTGCAGCCACTGTAAGACTTTTATACCACCATACTGTAGCATTTTTGGTCAAATATCATCTACTCCTGCTGCCTTTCCCCATTTCAAGCCTTTGATGGCTTTTTCTACTTCAAGTATGGATATGTATTCCTGACTGTATGCCTGTTGAGTGTTTTTTTACCACTGTGCTATCACTGCTTGTTTCATTTAGCAATTTTTTGAAGTAATTACTCCACACTTCAAGGATATCTTTTTCTCCCATTTTCATGTCACCTTTATCATCTCTAACTTCTTTTACAGCACTCTTTCCTCCATTTCTAAGCTTCTTCAACAACCTCCAGAATATTTTACCATCTTCTTGATATTTATTTTCTTTGTTCTTGCCAAAGTCCTCCCATGACTTTTGTTTAGCTAGTTTTACATAGTGTTTAGCTTTCTTACATTTGTCTCTGTATTCTCTAAGAGCACAAGCTGACTTATTTGGCAGGAACTTTTGATATGCTTTCTTCTTTTCCTTCACTGCTTCTTTAACTTCCTGTGTCCACCATGGAGTTCTGATTTTTCTATCCTTGCAGACAACCTCACCACATGCCTCTCTGACTGAATCAGTCAGGATTTTCTTCAAGGTTTGGTTCCTGTTCTCAAACTCTTTCATTTTTTCTTGAATAATGTTTGTGTATTTTAGTCTACAGTTCACATCTGAGAGCTGCTCAACTTTTATTCGCTTTAAAACTTTCTTGCATGTTATTCTTTTCAATAGGAAATTCAGTGTTATCCTGCTCTTCAGAAACCTGCTCAGTAGTCTTTCGATATAGTCTTTCAGTGATCTTCAGTGATTGCCTTGCAAACCTTTTTTTTTTATGCTTTCATCTTTTCTGCTTGTCAAAGATTGACCAAATTCTGGTTAGTCTTCAGTTGACGTTTTCCCATTTTTGAAATGGGAAAACCACTTGTAGACCTGTGTTTTACCTAAAGTGTTGTCCTTAAAAGCCTTGCTGAAGCATAACAATAGTTTCAGTTG
Source organism: Typopeltis vanoorti (assembly GCF_054136105.1). Taxonomy (NCBI): domain Eukaryota; kingdom Metazoa; phylum Arthropoda; class Arachnida; order Uropygi; family Thelyphonidae; genus Typopeltis; species Typopeltis vanoorti. Next base: position 73,778,700 of record NC_143564.1, on the reverse strand, counting down.
CAGTTTTACCCAAAAGAAAACAAAATTTCATGCACACTCTCTGTTCCTTATGGTCAGCCATCACAAAATCGTCAAACTTTCTTGTAACCACTGGCAAAAAAAGCAGCCAGAACAACAAACCAGTTCATACAGAATGATGCTTGCACACCAAGTTCAGAGTCTGGTTATTTTTGTGTACCTATCCCCCATATATGTTTTTTTTTACATGGCAAATTGGAAACAGAATACCTCTGAATGTGGGTGGAAAGAATTGGTGAAAGAGATGGTTGTTCAGCCTAATTATTCTCATCTGTATTGAATTGAGTTGAGTATTTTTAGGAAGCTCTTAAGATTAATACCTCCGTAAATGTTAGAACAACGTTCAGTGGTTGAATTCTCTGTGATTTGTCTAGGGTTTAAAGACTATTCAGAGATAAAATAGTACCTTAAGTATAAAAGAAATCCTGATTTGTTAGATGTAGTTGAAGCAATAATGTTTGTTCTCAAGAAGAGAAATCTCATCTTGTTTAGAGATTTGGGTGTTTTCAGAAATAAAATAGGAAGAGGGTGTTCTTTATTGTGGGAAATGAGATAGAATTGTGTTTTGCTAATGCTGATAAGCTTATCTTAATCCGTGTGTTGAGGCTTAAGTGCTGTGAGAACATCATGTTGGAGGCTTAATGGAATGTACACAGCACTCGGAAAGGATTAAAACAGATTTTAATACTTCCAATATCTCGTCTCAGGCACTGAAATACTTTCCGAGTGCTGTATGCTGTTGTGTCCCAATTTACGATTATTAGGCTTTCAACTATATTGAAAAGAACGACATGTAAGAAAGTTTTAAAGCGAATAAAAGTTGAGCAGCTCTCAGATGTGAACTGTAGACTAAAATACACAAAGATTATTGAAAAAAAATGAAAGAGTTTGAGAACAGGAATCAAACGTTGGAGATTCAGTGGCAAACTTTGAAGAAAACATTGATTGATTCAGCCAGAGAGGCATGTGGTGAGGTTGTCTGCAAGGATAAAAAAAATGAGAACTCCCTGGTGGACACAGGAAGTTAAAGAGGCAGTGAAGGAAAAGAAGAAAGCATATCAAAAGTTTCTGTCAAATAAGTCAGCTTGTGCTCTTAGAGAATATAGAGACAAATGCAGGAATGCTAAACACTGTGTAAAACTAGCTAAACAAAAGTCATGGGAGGACTTTGGCAAGAATATAGAAAATAAATATCAACAAGGTGGTAAAATATTCTGGAGGTTATTATAGAAGTTAAGAATGGAGAAAAGAGTGCTGTAAAAGGAGTTAGAGATGATAAAGGTGACATGAAAACAGGAGAAAAAAATATGCTTGAAGTATGGAGTAATTACTTTGAAAAACTGCAAAATGAAACAAGCAGTGATGATAGCACAGTGGTAAAAAAACACTGACCAGGCATGCAGTCAGGAATACATATCCATACTTGAAGTAGAAAAAGCCATCAAAGGCTTGAAATGTGGAAAAGCAGCAGGAGTAGATGATATTCGACCAGAAATGCTAAAGTATGGTGGTATAAGAGTCTTACAGTGATTGCACTGCATAGTTCAGAAAGCCTGGACAGAGAGACGAATTCCTGATGATTGGAGTAGAGCTCTCATAGTAGTACCAATATATAAAAAGGGAAATAAAACTGAATGTGAGAATTACAGAGGTATTTCCCTACTGAGTGTTCCTGGCAAGATCTATGCAAGTATACTTGAGAAACGGTTGAGAAGAATTGTGGAAGGAAAGCTTGGCAAAGAACAAGCTGGATTCAGGCCAAATAGAGGCTGTCAGGATCAGATCTTCACTTTACGACAAATAGTTGAGAAAGCATGGGAATATAACAAAGATCTATATTTAAGTTTTGTCGATTTGGAAAAGGCATATGACAAGGTGCCAAGAGAGAAGCTATTCAATACGCTGCAATTATATGGTGTCAATGGGGCATTATATCAAACAATACTTAGTCTTTATTTGAGTTGTAAGTCAGTAGTTAGAATTGAAGGAAGTACAGGAAGATGGTTTAATGTTAAATCTGGTGTGAGACAAGGATGTACATTATCCCCTCTGTTATTCATTATCTATATGGATCACATTATTAAAGAAAGTGGTATTAAACATGATATCAAAATTGGAGATGTCAGCTCTTTGCTTTATGCGGATGATGTTATACTTCTAAATAAATCCGCTACAAGTCTGCAAGATTCTCTGACTAAATTGAATAGCTGTTGTAATAGATATGGTATGAAGGTCAGCAATAAAAAGACAAAGACAATGAAAATAGGCAGAATGAATCATTGAAAATATCAACTGTATTGTGAATGGAGAACCTGTGGAACAAGTAAAACATTTCAGCTACTTAGGCACGATTTTTAGTGAAGATGGTAAATTAAATATAGAAATAGACAACAGAATCAGCAAAACTGGTATGGTGGGAAGTCAATTGAATAAATTCATATGGAACAAGAGAGAAATTAGTCGTAACACTAAATTAGCTGTATACAAGACAGTGTTCAAACCAGTTTTAACTTATGGATCTGAGAACTGGGTCAGAAGTAAAACACTTGACCAAAGACTAGAGACCGCAGATATGAGAGTCCTTAGAAAGATTATAGGCGTGAACAGATGGCATCAATGGCAATATAATATTAAAAACGAGGATATTAGGAAAGAACTTGACATTGTCAGCATCCAGGAATGCATCAGCAGAGCTAATCTCATGTGTTATGGTCACTTAAACGGAATGAGCAAGGAAAGATTAGCAAAACAAGTGTTCTCTGCCAGGTTGGTAGGAAAACGATGAAGAGGAAGACCAAGATATAGGTGGATTGATACGGTACAAAGTGCCTTAGACGATAGAAATATAAGATCTGATAATGTTGGAGTTTTGACAAGTAACAGACTGATTTGGAGGAAAATTGTAGATAGGAAGTTAGTAATGATGTAAATTTTTCATGTAGTACTATCATATCCTGTACACTCCTTGAGGGTACATGGCAGGAATTTGATGATGATGATGGCTTTCAACTATCCTTACATGTGAAACTCTACTTGTCTTTGTCCAAATCTTATTTATATACGAAATATCATCCAAATACAAATATTCAAGCTTCTTCTCCCCTTAGTGTCCCTAAATATTTATTTTATACTGCGCCTTTCAGGATATTTAGCTTAAGATATAAAATTCAAAAACAAGGAGCAATTACCAAAATAAGTCTGAGTGTGAAACTAATATGCAGTCGTGACTTTTAACTCATAACTTAACAAATTCCCCCCACACACACCTGCGTGATTAGGTTCGTACGTTTTTACAAGTGGTGCATTGAGCAGCAATCTCAGACATCTATATTTTCAATGAACAAAAGTTTATTGAAAACTCTTAAATATGGTGTAATGTTGTAATAGATTTCACATTATGATATGAACACAGATGGATAAGAAAATAACTATTTATTAACTTAGAAGCTAATATTTCGCTGGTATATCTTAAACACGGTACAATTCATTCTTTATCAAATAAAACTCAATTCAATACTAAGAATATATAATACAAATTTTCACTAGCTAAACACAATTATTAGGTTAAGATCCTATCCTACATGAGAATTGTGATCATATCGCCATAACAGATTCTATACATATAAACATGTATAATTCTAGAACTAGTTGATCCTTTGTCTAACCCCTTACTGGTTTGATCACGCTATAATTCTGTATTTTCTAGGACATATATAATCAATTACTCTAATTTTCTCACAAGACAATATGGATTAAATTTATCCTTTCGCTGAGCTAATACACACTTTTGACCTTTAAAACTCTCTTAATTAAAATACAATGTACATGCATAAATCTCTAGGCACATGAATTACGTATTAATTAATAATAACAAGCTCATTTTTATTGTAGTTTGATATGTACTAAAGTCCTAGTATAATTCTCATTAATCCTTTCAACTGTTCAGTAATTGTACAATGACTAGTTACATATGATTTGAATTGACACGAGATTTTATAGTATACCTTTTGACATGGGTCTTCTACACTGGTCTCTATCTTTTTCCGATATTTTACCTTCCTATGACAAACTCTTCTATAACTTATCACTCCTAAGTTCTTTTGGCACTAAGATGGGCTTTCACAATCTTTACCTTATTCTTCAATCAAGGAAATACATAGGATCATCTATTCTATGGCAGTGAAATTCACCACGTAGGCACTGACTCCTTTATAGAATTTTCTTTCTCTCGTTACGATTACTGGATGATGAAACACACTGACATTATCTTCTCTCTTTTTTAACTAAACGGTGTCCCTCATTTCTTACAATTGGAACACGGAATCGAAATCCCGCACACTTTCTTTCCTTATTGTGTCGGATGGAGAAAACTCCTAATCTGTCACTCAGGAAAACCGCATGAGACCTATACAAAGACTTGTGAAGAAAAACCCTGAGGAAAAAAGCCTCGTGGGGGGGGGGTTTCCTAACCCTTTTATACGATGACCCCTGCCGGCACCTTCTTCACTTTCTTTTCTTCCCCTTTACTGGAGTCGATTTCACTGACCAATTCGAGTGTCGTTTTTCTGCCAAAACATCATGCGGTCCGTGTGCACGCAACTGACACGTGACGAAGTCTCAATTCGGGAATTATGACCTTGAGCTTTGGTTTTTGTTTAAGCTAACCTCTATGTCATCCATACTAAATTAATCACCTTTCCACAATTTTCTAAGAATTAACTCGAATCTTTAATCTCTTATTTCAAGTGTAAAAACTAGCCTTTCACATACAAAATCCTATGACTAATCTTCTTTGCTTTACTTAACCTTATTTTATCATATCACAACTGTAATAAAATTCTCTTTTTTTTTTTTTTTTTTTTTTTATTTAGTTCAACAAACAATTTCAGCTGTATTTTTCACTTGGATGCAAACATGTTTTTCTTTCTTTTTATTTTTTGTATTCATTACTTTCAAAGGCTCTTAATGATATCTGCTTACGAACAAGCTTGCTTACTTAGTTATCTATACAGGGTTTTTATTTCTTCTCTTGTTATATCATGATAACTGAAATTTTCGCATTCTTAAGTTATCAGGGTGTAACAAAGGTCCTCCCTTTTTAATAAAAAAAAAATTTTTTTTTTTATTTAAATTTTCTTGTGAAGTGTTCCTCTTTTCATATCTGGTTTTTCTCTTTTATGACTGATGTACTTAACTTCTCTGTTTTTTATTTCTCCTTCCTCTTCTAACTTTGCAGTAATTTACCTCTGATTTAACCTTACTACTTTTGATTTGTTTTCACTGATTAACTCGTTATCATCATCGTCAACCCAATCCAGAATTGGGTTGACGATTTAGTTTTATTATTATTATGTGATACCTCCAACTAGTCCAAAGCATCATTGGAGGAGGAGCATCTAATTTACAACTCTGTCTCCACTATTCACTCAATCCATGAACTGCAGTGAACTGCAACTATACCAATGCCATCCTTTTGTTACCCTTTGTTCTGTCATCCTCTTATGTTTTAAATGCCCTTTCTATCTCTTGTAAGCATAAATCACGCTAATGTATCTTTCCTTAAATAATTCCTGCTTATTACTTTCTTATCACCCTTTCAATATCATTTATCTTTTAATGTCTCTCTCAATATACTTATTACTTAGGCCGAAATCCCTGACGAGAGTGAAGTTGTTGTTGTTCTGAGATAAAGAAATGCAAATGGCGAATGCCTATTTCTTTGTCTCAGCACTGGTTCTATTTCCCTCTTCAAATTCAGAGAAAATTTATTTATTAACGCTGCGCCACCCTGAATCCTAGGATATACTAAACATGTAAGACCAGGGAGTTAGAATCCAGTCAGCATTCACTCTTGTCATTTATAAATTTTAAACTTGCAGTCATGACTTGATAAGATCTAATTTTCATGCCTTTTGAGGTTCGCTATATTTTATGAGCAAGTGCAGTAGGATCTAAGTACAGGCAAGACAACATTTTATATTTAAACAAAACATTTTAATTACAAGTAGAATACATATAATACACTTTGAAGCACTGAGTTAATCATTCAATAAAATTTTGGTACAGCATTAGCACTCTTACATACAGTTATTTACCCCTTCCAAAATTTCTATCTGAGAAACCTAATTAATAACATTTTATCACTTAGTCTCGTTGTATCACTCTACTCAATCAAATCTCATTCTTAATATATATCAAACTCCATTCACAATCTTCTCTGACAATCTGACAAATCTTAATCAATTTACATATATCTCAGGCCTAATTAAGAACTCTTGTATATCTCTCTCTCTCTCAAGGTACATTCATGAGACAATGTTCTATTTCTTTCTTAAATCTATCACTTAACAGTTCAAAGAGTCTCTAGTAGCACATACAATAAAATCTTCTTATTCAATTCCATTAGTTAAAAGACATAAAGTTTTCATCTTACCAATTTGCTGGTATGCTACCTTAACCGCTTCAGTATCTCATCAGATATTTACCTACGTTGACCACTTCACTTCGCACTTTACTGGATACTCTTTATGAGTTTTCTCTATACTTCATATTGGAAGATTTCTGTAGTTTCCACTATCATGATCTGCTGGGCTTTTGTTTCCGACTGGTAAGTTCCCTTGGTCATTTGGTCGTAACTTCCTTGAACAAAAGAAACCCACGTGGAGGCTCTGTACCAGCCGGACTTCCGAGGCACAGGAAAACATCTAAAAGCCTTGTGCGCAGCGTTACCACTCCTTTTAAACGCCGTGCCACTTTTATCATTCATCATCTGATATCTACGTCATACATTCTCTATGTCACACGGCACTAAGCGCCACTCGCGGAATCATCTCATAACTTTCGTAGTGTCATGGTGGAATGGGAGGGGGGGGGGCACCTTGCTACATTACAGATGTATCTGTACTCTCACTACATGCTTTTGAAGTCAGCCATTTCACATTTTGGTTATTATCTCTCATCCAGCAAAATGGTTAGTTATTTACATAGTATCTGAGACCAAGCAACTACACACCAAAATTATAATGAAATTTCACATTACAAAATAAGATAAGATAGAAAATTAAAAGTAAAATTTCTATACAAGTGCTTCTACATTTCTGATAAATCATTAATTCTTTTAAGAGAGTGATAACGATGTTAAGTCCAAGTGAAATGTAATTTTCTTTAATATTTTGTTTCACTCCGACTTAACACCTTACCAACTGAGTCGTCCTACTTGTCTCTTCTTTGTATTCTTCATGGAATTGATTATTACCACTCTTCTTATGTTGCCTCCACACTGCCTTTTTTTTCTCTGTATTGTCTGCTTAATCTCTTTCATCAATTTCACACCTACCTTATTTAACCTTCTGTCCTTTGGAATACATTTAGACATTGCTTCTACTAGGTAGTTCTTGAATGTCACCCAAGCAGCATTAACCTCCTTTCCACACAACTTATTCCATGCTAAAGCTTCAAGCTGTCTCCTGAGTTTCCACATATACCCTTTCCTCACAGAAGTTCTTACATGGCTGGCAACCACCCAGGTAATCACTTAATGGTCACTCTCACCAACTGGAGGGAGATTTGACACCTCATTTATAATAAAATCCTCTGATGAAATAATCAAATCCAAGACCTTCAATCCTTATGTGCTGTCTGTTAGATACTGCTTGAGATAGTTGTCCCTCAAGAACTCAAGAAATTAATTTTCTTTACTTCCAATTGCTATCTTATCATCCCAATCTATATTTCCTTAATTAATATCGCCCTTTTCCCATTTGCTTGGCTAAGTTGCTTATACATTTCCTGGTCACTACCCTCCACATTACCAGATCTATAGCAATAACCAACAGTGTGTTCCATTCTGTTCACCTCTAACTCACACCATACTGGCTCAGAACCATTATCACTATTTTTCCCACCTTCCATCTCTACCTTGTATGGGCATAATCCTTTTTCTATCCATGTCTATTTCTTTTTCTATCATTAATAGTACTCCTCCCTTTTTACCCTTTCTATCTTCATGAAAAACAACACGCCTTTCCATCTCTATTCCTGTCAGGATGTCATCCTCATCCAAACATATCTCGCTATTTCCAACAATGTATCCAGTTCATTTCCCTTGTTTCTGATACTTCTAGCATTCATATACAAACATAACAGCTCATTCTTGGATCTTTAACAAGTTTCACTGATAGCACTTATTAGATATAACATCTCCATACTTTCCTCGAGCCATTTCTTTTTCTCCTTACTTGGCCTAGAACCCTCTTCAAATCCTACTGTTTTCCCTACACCCAGGTCATCACTTCCCTTGTTTGTCTACATACGCATCAACCTTTCTCACAGTACTCCCCTGTCCAACCTGAGTCTCCCTGTTTGTCTTGCACACTTGTTCTCTCTCTCATTCCCTACACTCATGCTACCCACTTCTTCATTCATAAACACCACTTCAATCTCTCCTTCCTTACTCTCCTGCTCTTTCACATTGCTTTTTTCTTGCTCATGTTCATTCTCTGTACCCATTACTCTCCCTTGCAGCAGTCTCTCCAAATGACTCACACCAAAACCATTCAAATGCAGTCCATCACTCTTATACTGTTCAGTTCTTCCTTACTCAATCGAAACACATTAACAGTGAACTTCTTATCTCTATCTTTCTGGTAAAAGGAGGCAGTGTTGGGTGTTTGGAATGGTTGGGAAAAATTTGCCAAATCAGCTTTGCAAGAATTTGAAGTAAAAAAAGCCAAGAGGTGTGCTTTTCTGTGGGTGATGCTACAATAGAAACTAGAAGCAATGTTGGACAGAGCTGTTAGTTTTGACAGAAGCCAGAAAGCATGACTCATAATTTTGAATATATTGATAGTTTCTCGCAGTTCTTCTGGACTTTGGTACAAGCAGTAAAGGACGATGAGATTTTGGATGAGAGCCAGTATACTCAATTATGGTATACTCAATTGTTTACTTGTACAACATTGCTGCACCTCTGGAGAAGCAAGCTTAGATAAGATACAGGTATTTAGACTGGAATGGGGAATAAATGTTTCCATACTACCAATAAGAATTACTTTGGTGATACAATCTATGCATATGTTGGGTTGAAAGGCTGAAAGTACTACTTCAGCCATGGAGCACATAAGTTCAGTACATTTTTCCCCATTGGGAAAGCAGTGTACAGTGGCTATGGTTATTCAAGTAAGCATGTGAACAATTTGCTAATGATGTAACATCATCATTAGTAAAGTAAATATCTTAGTCTCTTCCTACTTGATCTGTGCAATTGGGAGAGGAAAGCCAGTTGATGTTGTGAACATTAAATCTCCAAGGAAGATAACTCACTGTTAGGAAAGCTAGAAGAGGGAGGCAAAGAGAAGATAGAAGAGCAAAGAAAAACATTTTTAAAAAAAAAAAGTCATTTGATAGAATGGGGCAGATAAATTTTTATTCAAAATCAAAAATGGAAGAATTTAAGTTGGATACCCTTTGACATGATATATCAGAGTGAACATACACACAGATGCCACCTTTTAAACAAAAGTAGTTTGTAAGTGGAAAAGTTGAGATGAATGATAGTCTTTGAAGAAGTTGCAATTCGAACTTCTGTTAAGAAAAGGAAGTTGATCTAAAGGTGACTTTAGATGAAAATGACCATTATTGAGGTTGGAACTAAGAATATGTATATTTGGAACATTTTGTGAGTTTTGCCATTCACTTCATTCCCATTCTAGTACCATCTCCTATCTAGGAGGTTAACTACGGCTGTTACGACATGTGGTGAGGATCCTATCTCTTCCTCATATTGTCATAAGTATTCATGATTGTAAATCCATGTGTGTGTTCATGGGGCCGGTTTGCTTGTTCTGGGAGGTGAAAACCCCCTACCTCAGTATGAGACTGGCTAAATCACCTTTAGTTGAAAGAGACCAGATAAAGGTTTCTCACGTCATGGACAAGAATTGAACCCATGTCTTTCCAACTAAAGGGCTTCATTTATATCAACTGAAACATTCACCTCATGGACCAAGCATATTCCCTATGCATTGTTTGAGTTCTGGTTTCTATAGTGGGTATTAGTAGCACTTAACAGTGCTTCATCACCATTTTGGCATTTTCTTCCAGTTGTTGATCTAGCTAACAAGCTAGTTCCTGCTGGGCAAAGGTAAGATGTAGATGGGCTTGTACACATAATGGGGGGGTGGGCTTCAAACTTATTCAGTCATGTTTTGAATTTTGATCTTCTCATCATTATGATAGATCACTTTTACCAAGTGAAGGAGGTTTGTTCCATCTCTTCATGTGTATGTGGGCCTTTAGTGGTGGCACCTAACAATTTTTCTGCGGTTAAAGCTATATTTTTCAGAGAACTTGCTAATGTCATCTTATAGCATTGCATCTCTTTGTGGAAAGTTGAGGATGATAGCATTATATTTTTTATTTTCTACCTCTGTCAACTTGTGATTTGTTGATACAGTGAGATTATGAAATGTGCTGTTGTTTTCATTAGAAGCTACATTATTGTCAAGGTGATGATCATGAATTGCTTCTGATGTTCTTTTTATTGATTCAGTTTTGAGATAAAATTGCACCAATAGTGATAAGATGCCATTTCAGACTTTCGGTGTGCTTTGCAAAGTTTAAGAACCGTTTAACTGAAGGAAGGTACAGAGGACAAAAAAATGGCTAGTTTAAGTTGGCAAGAAATTAATATGGGAATTCCTCAATCTTAGTACAGTTAGTATGCATCCATTGACAGCAGACATCACACACTCATAACTGATGTCCACCCTTCTCAGCTTCAGATGATCCTTTTGCACTAATGAGAGCAAAAACTGGGCTTTGTTACTGCTGCTGCTATATTTGCTTCATGCAATAGGCTTAATTGGATCCTAATATATTTGTAATATATCTTGCTCATGGCCTGTATAAAAATAAGAAACCTTTTTTTGAAATATCAAGTACTTATGGATTTGTCTGGAATTCTTCAGTCCCTTAACAAGCACCAATTACTGTATTTTAATTTGGTGTTTGGAGGAATTTACTTTAAAAATGACAATATGAGAGAACACGAGTTTATCAAATCAGCATATTTAGTGCCATCACATGTTAATCCATTACTAATTTTCAATAAATCCCTACTGTTGGACATGTATTTATTAATATGTCATAGGTATTATCAAAGTGATGATTTACTGTAGAGTGCACATAATAATACATACATATATGCTAGTGATTGTCAACATACATTAGTGCCGGGTTTTTTTTTTTTTTTTTTTACTAGAAATAAAGACATTTTCAGCAGTAAGCTGGAAATCAAGTACCAATCAATTTTTAAAATTTTAACCATACTAGAGTAGACAGCAAGCATTGCAAACTTGCTCACTATAACACACTACTGAAAAGTTCCAGCCACTGCAGCAAAGGTACATCACTTTGCTAAAAGAAATTCACTGTGACAAACTATTCACAATAACAAATTATTTCTTTAGTCTCTATAGGTTTGCTATAGCGAAAGTTGACTATCTCAGTCCTTGTTTGACTTTCTGTTCTTCGTGAAAAACTACCCACATGTAGTTCATCTCCAAACACATTAAACCATTTTCTTCCTTCATGCCATCTTCTTGTGTTCCCCACCTTGTTTTTCCCAATGAATCTCACTCTCAGCTTTCAAGAAACCTGTTACTAGATTCCTGCATTCTCCTTATCCACTTGTCCACACATAGCACTGTTGTGATATAGGTTGTGGAACCTCTCATGTGTGGGGTTAATACTTAAAAAAAATATATATATATATCACCAATGTTTAATCAGTTTTTCCATTTGTAATCTAGACCATTCCAGTTTTGACCAAATGGATAACAGCTCTGCTCTCCAATTCTTAGGTAATGAGCTGTTCAAATCTTACTCAGTATTGATATTTGCCATTGTCTTTAGTGGTAGATGACTTTGATTTCTTAGTGAGACCACTACCCTGCATATTGGAAGCCTGAAACTTTTCAGTCTGCTTCAAATGGCTTGAAAAAGTTCCATGTTTATTCTCTAGAGCAGAATTCCTAGATTATCTAACTGTTATTCCACTCACAGTACTAATGTGATATAGGTTTCCATGATTCTCAGCTTATTCAGGTACAGTCCATCCCTGAGATACCATCCCTTTCTTCTAGCAAATTCATGTCTAACATCCATATACATTAAATGTATATGGATGTTATGTATATCTGCCCTATATATATATATAAAATGATAAGCCTTTTTATGTCACGTTTTTTGAAACATTTTGAAACTCAGGGGTTACCCTGAGTGTCGAGTCATCAGAATTCAAGGAGAACCGGCCTAACAGTCCGTAACTCAGGGGGGGTTAGGTACTGGGGGGAGCCCTTTTTTTTTTTTTGAAGACTCAACACTCTGGGGCTACCCTGAGTGTTGAGTCTTCAGAATTCAATGAGAACCGGGCCTACCAGTCCAGAATACAGGGCAGGTGTAGCCTCCAGTATATATATAATATATATATATATATATAGACAGAGAGTCAATTTAAGCATCAGTGAGGGGGGGGGGATGAATCCATTTGATATATCACAGCCATTTTGCAGTTACAATTTCTTCTCAGCCTAATAAAAAGTTAAGTGATAATCCAAATAATTCAATTGTTTTACTCGCATGCTGTAATTACTGACAAAATTTTATTCTGTCTTACTGAAGAAACTGTAGTAACTTATCAAAATTCTGAACCATATGCTCTCTTCATAATCAAATGTGTTTTCACAATGAATATTTTCTAGGAAATAAATTACAGCTCTAAATGTGCATGCACGTGCACACACACACACACACACACACACACACACATGCATACAAAAATCCATTATTTTATCGCATGAAGCATCCATATCCACAGTTATCATTCCAAGAATAGAATGATTCCACAATCCAAAACTTTAGGAAACTGGGCATCTTTAATTCACAAATTCTCAAATGAATATCCTTGAAATTATCAGTAGGCCACAATTAAAATACAGGAATGAAAGGCATTTTGCTGTTTTTCAGTATGGTTGGCAGCATGAAATTTTTCTCTCCATCTTAAGGTTCAAGGATTCTACACTTTAATCTTTGCTGTCCAAATCATTGAAGTTCTGTATGTGGCTTTACTTTACATGGCAGTCTGTATTACAGATACAGTAATCTACCATTTATCTGACCCTTCAGTTGTCTGAATGATCTTAGATAATTAAAGTACTATACATGGTGCTACACAGAAGTTGGTTGACATGCAAGGATCTTTGTTTTGAAGGTAAGATAAACAGTAGATATATAAGAATTTATATATTATAAGAATGGAGTGTATGTACCATAAGTTTTGCATACTGGGAACCTGGCAAACATGCTGTGAATAGAGACAAAGAAATGCAGTCTCCACCTTTAAAAAATCATTTGCACAACTTAAATACTAACCAACCAAAAAATAAAAAATGTGTTAGTAAATCATACTCGCATTCAAACTGTTTGAAAAAAAAAAAGAAAGAGAGAAAAATAAAAACAGTACACGATTTCAAGAAATATCCAGCTTCTTCTAACACCTACTTTTTTTTATTAAATAATTGGATCTGTGCATGTTTGAATTTTGCCTATGCGATCATAGACAAACTTCAAACATAGCATGTGATCCTCATGCTGAAAGGATATAGTTTTAAATGCTCATCCCTTGCAAACTTTCATCCAGTAATGCAGACAACATATCAGTTACTTAATGTACTTACAGTTAGAAAACGTCACAAATAACTAACCGATACAAATAACTAAACATATAAGAACTATGTTAAAAATGAATAACAGTTTAATATATGTAAAAAAAAAAAAAAAAAAAAAAAAAAAATATCACCTCTAATATTTAATTGCTTTACGAGAACCATTATTCATTTTTGCAAGTTGTATGCCAGTATCTTTAACATGCCAATATCTTTCAAATGATGACAGTGAAAATATAATATTTCATCTATGTTATTCAGTAAGAATCAAGTGATTTATTATCTAATGAGATGGGGGATACTTATTTTTCATATCAGAATTTTTCATTTCTTTTTTTTTAATAAATCTTTAATGATATTTAAATATTATAGGATAATCAGAAAGATCTGGAAAGTGCTACAGAAACATTGTCAGAATACCTTGAAAGGGAAATTACACAGGAAAATATACATGACATGAAACAGAAAGTTCAAGAGAAATGCAGGTATGCAAAAAAAATTTATTTTTAAAAAACATTCGTATAATATAGTCTCAAAAAAAAAAAAAAAAAAACTTGTGGAGAATTACCAACTCAGAAATCCACATGAGTTGCCATTTTATTGACTACCATAACCAGGTATAAAACACTTTTCTGAACATCTCTTTTTTGCCACGTGGAAGGAACCAGCTTAGTGGAGAACCCTAGAACAAGTAAAATATTTCAGCTCTTTAGGCACAATTTATAGTAAAGATGGCAAATTAAATTTGCAAATAGATAATAGAATAAGCAAAGTTGGTATGATTTGAAGTCAGCAGAATAAATTTACATGAAATAAGAGAGAAATTAGCCAAAATTCTCAACTAGCACTACACAAAGCATTGTTTGATCTGCTTTTTATTTAATCTGAAAGATAGAAATAATTGATCCAAGACTTGAGATACGAAACTTCTGTGGAAACTAAAGAAGTGAACTGATGGCATCAATGGTGGAATCATTAAAAATTAAAATATTTGAAAGGAACTTGACATTATTAACACTAATAGCTTGTGAGCAAGAGTTAATTTAAGGATGGATATAGTCACTTAACTAGGTTGGAAGAGAAAAGATTACTAGAACAGGTGTTTAATGCTAGCATGACTAGAAAAATACCGAGAGGAAGACCAAAATCTTAAATGGATTGATTCATTTAATAGTGCAGTAATAATATTGATGCACTACTAACTGCATCGTAATATTGGATATGGACAATTTTCTTCCAAATGAATGGATTTGTCCAACCATTTGCCATCAGTCATGATCTGGCAATAATACTAGAATACTGGATAATTCTCATCATTCTTTTAATGCCTTGAATCTTTTCTTAACCAGCCTCCTTCCAAATACATTCTAGATGTTGGCTCACCTCTTGGCTGCTCCAACCATAACCTTCTTTACATTTCCTTTTTCTGTGAATAGACCTCGTAGCAAATTTCAGCCTTGTAGTTCATGACACTACAGTAGTACCATTTGGGATGGCCTCTGGGATTTATGTGCTTATATTCCATGGTCTGATTACTGTTTGTTTCAGCTCTCCTAATCCAAACACCTACTTCAACCACATAACTGAAATAATCA
Organism: Typopeltis vanoorti; assembly: GCF_054136105.1. Taxonomy (NCBI): domain Eukaryota; kingdom Metazoa; phylum Arthropoda; class Arachnida; order Uropygi; family Thelyphonidae; genus Typopeltis; species Typopeltis vanoorti. The sequence goes on along the minus strand of NC_143564.1, from coordinate 73,763,363 downwards.
TTACTGGAATGTGGGTCTTCATTCCTCTCTTTCCAGCAAGTGTGCCAAATTAGTCGTATTCAGTTAGATTTATTGTCCAAGTCAGAAAACTAATATTATACTCTGCCTACTACAGCCTGCCCGTATGAAAATCATCAAATTCAAAAAACAGACTTCTTAATGACTAATGCAAAATGCTTGCCTTCTGCTTAAATTGTAGTTGAGCCTTCTGATCTATCTCTAAAGTTGAAAGGCATAACTTCTGCTCTTTCTTTAGTCTATCTTTCTCATATCCTAGGGTACCATAGCGACATCATCCAATGATAATGCTGACCTCTTTGCAGCAGGCTTTTCTTCTAACTATTGTATAGATGATCAAACCAATTCTCCTCCCATTATACCACAAACTACTCATAGAATGCCTCCTCTGATCTTTCATCAGAAGAATCAGAAAAATCTTCAGTAGATTTGATATTCATAAGTCCTTTCATTTAGATAGTATGCTACCAAATGTGCTAAACATCCTGGCTCCAGAATTAATTCCCTTCCTGTATTTCTTTACAAGCTCTCATACATATGTCATCTATCCAGAAGCATAGTAACAAGCCTTTATCCAATATCTTCCTATTGACAATTCCTGTCCTTGAAAAGAGAGATTGAAGTCGGCCATGAAACTATCATCACATCAGTACTCTGAAAAGTAATGGAGATTGTTAACAGCCAGCTTCTTCACGACCTGGGGACCCATTAGTTAATTAGTATTACTAGTTAACTGAGTTTTAAATATTGTCCTTGTCCACAAGTAGTGCATCCAGAATTAAATTAGGACACATGCTCACAGTAAAGAAGTTTAATTAAAGGTCTTCTTCTTCCCTTCACGTATTAGGCCTAGTGGCCTGTTACAGAGCTGTCCTTAGCTCTTCTAAGCCGTACCTGTCCCGAGGATAAGGTGGCTAGTCCTATGACTGTAGCCTGTGTGTTCATGGGGCCGGTTTGCCTGCTTGTGGAATGAAAAACCACAGATAAACTGTGGAGAAAAACCCTGCTGTCCATGCCCAAGACTGACTCACTTGGCTATGGCTGAGAAAGATCCTTAAGCTCCTCACTTTGGCGATGGGAATCGAACCTAGGATACTCCTTTCCCAGGCATATGGTTGTGAAGCTCATAGCCACTCGGCTAACCACATGGACTAATTAGAGGTAAAAATAATATACATAAATATTTTGGTTTCAGTTTCTTTAACCATTATCAGTAGGAAAGAATAACAGACAATTCAAAAACAGTAATGTAAGCACATGGAGTATGGAATCTTTCTCTGTGTTGTTGCATGCCCTTTAATTTACTGTTAGAGTAGTAGTATCTCATATATACATAAATATACAAAAAAAATAATAAATACAATTTTTAATGACAATTTCTCTTATTTATGGCATAGAAAGTCCATTATTGAGGTTCAGAGGGTAATGAAAAATTTCAGTATTCTCTTTGAAAAGAGGTTCCAATCTGTTGTGCAGATGCTCAAGATGGTGCCAAAGAATCCTGTGGCTAGTGATCAGTTCCATGTTCTACAAGGCCAGATTTATGACCCTTACTTAGTTCAGTATAGGATTCATGATTCTAAGCTTCTACTTAGAAACACCTACAGATCTGAACATCTTTTCAAAGAAAAAGGTTATTATTTGTTGTAAATAATAAAATTATTGGGTGTGTGTATAGTATCTTAAGATTTTAATCTAGCACTCTTACGACTACACAGAGAAAGATATCTCTTCAGGTGCATACGTTGTTTTTTGAATTTTCTGTTATTCTTTCACATTGATAATGGTTAAGAAACTTGACCTTAACCATCTAACTGGCCATTATAGATAAAATACGCATCCTCATAGGCTTTGTATCCATCATATATTTCAATGTATTATCAATGGTATTATAATTTTAATATGCACTTTGCATCCATGATAACTTTGACATCTTGGCCAGTAGTGTGGTTAAATATATAAATCTAATGAATATTAAATCCAGCATTATTTCATAGCCGAATGTAGAAACTATGAAAGTTTCACACAAAATTTGACCAGCGAGCTTACAGGAATACCCTCGCCGGCATTTACGAGTGGCCCTAGCGCAGACCATATAGAAGACATGATTGCTTGCCCAAGCGTCCATATATTTGCCTTTTATTGGTCCATTTTGGTCCTGGCCTGACAGCTGTTTCGAACTGGTTGGTTCTCCTCAAAGACCAGGCAGAAACCTTAAGGGAGCAAAAACTCTTTTTCGGTACTAAGGAACTTGAAGTGTCAGAGAGGTATATTTTTTGTAAGTGAACTTGAAGTGCCACTGTGTAAAGTATTTATTAAAATAAAGAGCCAAAAGTGCCTGGTATCTTTGGAGAAACCAACCAGTTCGAAACAACTCTCAGGCCAGTGAAACCTTATCAAAATGGACCAATAAAAGTCGAATATATGGACACTAGAGTAACTCGTAAATGCCGGCGAGTGTATTCCCGTAAGCTCTCTGGTCAAATTTTGCATGAAATTTTCTTAGTTTCTACATTTGGCTCTGAAATAATGCTGGATTTAATATCCACTTGATTTATATAATTTTGCATTGCCTAAATGAAGCCTTTGGACTCTTTATTTTAGTTAACCTTAAATAATTTTTATCTTTAATTAAACTTCTTTATTGTTAATACATGTTCTCATTCTAATGGATTTTAAATAGTTATCACTCCATAGAATGGTGCATTCAGAACGTTCCAAAGAATTCTTGATAGCACTTTACTTAATGAGCCTGTGTAGCTCAGTGGATGTGGCGTTTGCACACCACAGCGCTTGACCGCATGAAGGAAGACTTGCTTTCGAATCTAGTCAGCAACTATAGGAAATTTTTCTAAGCCTTTTTTCGACCGGTTCCCGAGTTAGTCGATCTCTGGCACCAGCAAGCGGGTTTTTTCTCCCGGAAATGCAAGAAAATCGACCGTAGAGCCCACATTATTTCAGACATTAAAATGTATTGTGTTAGGGACCACAAGATGGCAGCACTTGTTGACCAGTCTCTCTTCACTGCATGCTGCTTAATTAGTGATAGCCTTTGGCCAGCTATCTCTGATTGGGTACCAGTGGAGATTGAACTGCCCACTCAGTCTCCAAAAGAGTTAGATAAGCCTAAAAACGGCCTTGCCTACTCCCTATATGGGAATAAAAAGACGTTAGCTAAGCTGATAGCTGACTTTACTTATAGATATCTCTCTCTCTCTCTCTCTCTCTCTCTTCTTCTTCTTCTTCTTCTTCTTCCAATCACTTTCTCATAGACTTAAGTTTCTGTGCTCCACCACACTGGCCACTATCATTTCTCTGCTCTTCTCTAATCATGGAAGAACAAAATTAGCACCAGTCAACTTCCTTACACTATTCGTTGCTAGACTTATCAGATCAATTTCTCATTTTCTTTTTTATTCCATCTGTTCTTTGGAAAAGCCTTATCCATTCTCCGAATACATCACCTAAGCCCTCAAGAAACACATTAAGGATTCCTTCTTTCTCTATAATCACTGCTCTTATATATTTTTTGATTGCTCACTTGTTTGGAATTGATATTAAACTATCATTCAGAAGAATTTGATTATGATAATGCAGTTGTCTTGAGCCAAAGAGAAAATCAAACTTCTTGAATGCTGCAGAGACAGTATAACAAAAAATTGGAAATTACAGTTATCTCAATAATAGAAATCTCATCTTGTCCAGAGATTAGTTTTTTTTTTATCAGAAGTAACATTTGAAAGAAAAGGTTTTCAAAAAATAAGACAGGATCCCATTTTAATAGTAAGATTATTTAGAACCTGTTGAAGAATTGATAGAGATTATAATTTACAGTTATAGAAGTTGATATTCTGGAAGTTAAAGTTATTTGTATGGTATAAGCATTGTCAATTGAGAAAGAGGCATATAGTGTACAGTCATCAGCAAAACAGGACTGGTTTTATATTGTTGTTGTCTTGCCATTTGAAGAGTCTTAGATGTTTCCATATGCTCCTTGAACTGCTTTGGCTATGTCTATGACTTTGTTTGTATAGAGCTGTTGTTCAGGATTAGGATCTATTTCTTGCAAGGCTGTAATTGCTGGACAGGTAAAGATGTGAGTGGGTTCAGTTCAGTATTGATCTTCATTCCTCTATAATGTCCTGTTCGTAGTCTTGCTATCATGGTTGAGGTCTTTCTGTCAGCATTGATTTCGGGAATTTGTTGTATCACTGATTTCAGTGGAATTAGTTTAGCTTTTGCTAGTGCTTTATCATCAACAAGAGTTATCATGTGAGTTTCTTGGTTGAGTTCTCTGGCCTCTTTTGCTAATTTATCAGCTGCTTCATTGTAATCAATGCTTACATGAGCATGAATCCATTGTAAAATGCAACTTTTCCCTAAACACTTTAGTTGATTTAAGAGTTTATGGGTGTATTGTGTGAGCCTGGTATTGCCATTTTTGATTGCCTTCATAGCTGATCTTGAGTCACTGTAAATTATAATTCCCTCAGATTGTTGAGATGATGATAATTTTAAGTAGGCTTCTAGTGCTTTATTTATTGTGTAAAGTTTGCTGGTAAAATTGGAAGTGATTCTCCCAGATCATCCAACTTTTATTGAAAGTTTTTCACCTTTAGGGAGTAGAAGGAAAACACCAGCTCCTCCGTTAATCATATTGGTGTCTGACGATCCATCGGTATAACAAATAACCTGTTTGGAAGATGAAAGAAGGTTAATAGTATTTAGGCCTTTTTCTTTGAGCATTTCTTTTGATTCTTTTTTGTAGAGTTTGATAAGGTTTAAATTTATGGAGGTGTTTGAAGATAAAGGATTGGAAAATAGAGGTTCTTTGTTTATGTGGGCATTTAGCTGATCAAGACCCATTTCCTTCCTGATAGTGTCATCATATTGTAAAGTTGATGATCTGTGAAGTCTGCATTTTTGATTCCAATGTTCATAAGTTTTTAGGGAGATATGATCACTTTGGTAGCTTCTGATATTATTTATGAATTTTATGGTGGCAAATTTTCATCTATCCTCCAGCAGGTCAAGCCCACATTCCTGTTGGGCTCTGATGTTGTTAGTGGATGAGACTGCACCAATGATAATCTTGGATGCTTTTGCTTGTATTTTGTCTAATTTGTCCTTTACCGATTAGGCCAAAGATAGGTGCTGCATATTCCATTATTGACCTTATTAGTGTAGTGTAAGTAGTTTTGAGGATTTTTGGCTTTGCGCCCAAATTTGTTCCACAAAGCCTTTTCAGTATGTTTAATTTTTTTAGAACTCTGTTGGAAGTGGTAGAGATGTGTTGTGCAAAACATAATTCCTGATCAAGCGTAATACCGAGGTATTTTGGATTTGTGACTTTTTCAGTTAGCTTGTTGTTGATCATGACTTTGGGATTGTAGGAATGTCTATTTTTCCTGTCTGTACTAAAGGTGCTTAGTTTTGTTTTGTCTGGGTTGATTTTGAATTTAAGTTCATCTGACCATTTTTCTATTTGTTTCTAAACAAATCATGGATTTGTTTAGAATCTCCTCTGATTCTTTGAATTTTAGCACTAGTGTGCCAGATGGCTATATCATCTGCATAGCAAGCTACTTTTGTGTCTTCTGTAAGGTAGGGATGAATGTTATTGACATATAAAAGGAATAGTAAGGGACTAAGTACTGAGCCCAGTTTCTTTGCTCTCTTGATATTGCTTCATTGATTCTGACTTTGATCTTTCTTCCTCTAATGAAATTAGCAATCCAGATTAAAGCATTTCCTCTAATTCCAATATCATGTACTGTTTGTATTAATTTTTTGATCCAAACAGGATTTAACAGGATTGAAAGCAGTAGTCATATCAAGGAATATGGCAGTTGTCTTTTTTTTTTTGGTTTTTCCTGAAATGAGTCTGTTATTTATATTGAAAATTATATTTGGTCTTTATTAACTATAATTAACACAAAATAGATATTTGGATTATAAGACCATAGGTTTAATACACATATTACAAATAAGTTGACTAGTTTCGCTAGCAAAACTGACTAGCTTTGTCAAGACTAAACGGTGAAAAAAACTAATAAATGCAAAAAAAAACAGAGGAATGCAGTAACGGTTTACAACGGTTAGACAACAAAATTGGAAGGCACCACGTGACATGGTATATGTGAAGCAAGATACTTCAGTCATTATTATAAATATGCGTTACATAGTTTTTGGCATACTATAGTTCTGCTAAAATGAGTTAATAAGATTTTTCCATATATCCTTTAATATTACTCCTTGATTTCTATTAAGGTTGTTTCATGTTTGTAGGACCACTGCAGCTTCTTTAAATATTCGACATCTGTAATCTTCTTCCATATATGGCATTGAGCTGTTATCCCAATCTATAGTGTGGTTTGAAGTTGAGAAGTGATGCGCCAAACCTGAGATGTCTGTTCTGTTATGATTAGCATCTCCGACATGTTCCTTCTTTCTAATTTCTAAGCTTCTTGAAGTTTGGCCTATGTAGGATAGTCCACATGTACAAGGTATGCTGTAAACACCTACATATTTTGAAAAAAGGTTCACTGTCTTTAGGGGATCTTAAAAACTGTCTAGTGGTAGTGGTCGGTTTAAACATCACTCTGATGTTATAAGGCTTTAAAATTCTAGCTATTTTATTGGAGACTAAACCAACATAGGGTATGACAATGGTTGATAACAATGGTATGTCTTATAAGGCAAAAAATACTGTAATTATTTACAAGCCAACATTTTGCTATCTTAAATTAGCATATCAGAGGCAATTTAACACCACATGCTTGTTGAAGACACAAACCAAAATGATCTGGATAACAAGGACAGTCACTTGCTTGGAAGAAGAGAGTGGTGCTCTTTGTCGCGATTCCTGTTGTCATGGGATTTGTGAAGTAACTTTGCTTTCTTCCATCTTATGACGTTGCCTTTCTCTAAGGCATGTTGAGATAGTCTGCTTTTTTTTTCTCCATTCTGGATGTATTTTTTTATGTTATTTTGTCCTGACCAAAGTAGTTTGTCTGTCTGAAGTATTCGGTTCCATATTGCAGGGGATGCTGTAGACATTTGGAAAGGAGAGAGGATCTAGGCAATCCTTGATTTGTCTTAGTCAGTAGATTCTTTGTTTAGAAGTTTGCATACTGTTCTGATTCTGTGTTGTTTCAGGAGGGACCCAGTTGATCTGTTGTTCCTTTAATGTAGGATAAAGATATAGTTTTTCATTACATTGATCTACATTGTTGTGTAAACTGTATGTGATTGCTGACGTAAGAGAGGATGTGAAGAATCATTCCTTAATTTCTATTTAGTGTGCCTTTTGATTGAATAACCTCAAAGGATTCCTTGAACAACCTGTCAAAGTAAATCTCTTCTAAGTAGGGCTTGGAGGATGCTTGCCAATTTATCATGTGATTTTCTTGAGGATATGCACTACAAGTCTGCGTTTTTCTTCCCTTTTGTTTTTAGTGTCACCTGTATGTTCTTTATTACAGATTTCAAAACTTCTCCCGGTCTGACCTACATATATCTTTCCACAAGAACACAGAATCTTGTATGTACCCGGATGTTTATAAAATGGAGTTTGTAACAATGAACACTTTTGTGTTAAAGAGTGCGTAGAAAGCTTCAGAAGGTGTTGACTGGTTTGGAGGCTGTTCAGATGTTGACTGCCTTTAATGTTTTGGCTAATAACTAGATTGATTAATTAGATATTAACTGCTGTTGGAAAACGTTTAATTTTTGTCAGTTTTTATTTATGCTAAACAAGCTCCTGTTGATGCTGTTGGCCATATAGACAGCAAAACATGTATAGGAAATACGTCTAGTGTGTGTGTGTGTGTGTGTGTGTGTGTGTGTGTGTGTGTGTGTGTGTGTGTGTGTGTGTGTATAAAACGTAGGATTAAATAGGTTTGTAAGGTGGAAATGTGTTGTTCTTTTTAAGGAGTTTTTGTTGACAGATACAAATAGTCTACAGTGATCTCTTTTCTCACCAGACATTTGTCAGGTAAGCTCAACCATATTGTAATCACCGGCTAAAGAAGCCACACTTTCTTAGCTATCATCGTAAAATTACAGATAAAAAGTACAGGATATTATGATACTAATACATGAAAAAGTTACATTACTCACTTCCTATCAACAATTTTCTTCCAAATTAATCTGTTATCTGTCAAGAATCCAATCTTTTCAGATTTTTTATTTCTTGCTTCTATGGCACTTTTAACTGTATCAGTCCATCCAGATCTTTGTATTCCTGTGGGTCTTTTTCCTGTCATCCTGAAAAAAACTTGCATTGCTAATTTTTCTTGTTCTATTCTGTTTAAGTGGCCATACCACCTGAGATTAGCTCTGCTTACAATTTCAAGTTCTTTCCTATTATCCTCATTTTAATATGATACTGCCATTGATGCCATCTCTTCACTCTCCTAATCCTTCTCAGAACTGTCATGTGTGCTGTCTCCAGTCTTCAGTCAAGTGTTTTATTTCTAACCCAGCTCTCAGATCCTTAAGTTAAAATTGGTTTGAACACTGTCTGTACACAGCTACTTAGTGTTTTTGACTAATTTCTCTTCTATTCCATATGAATTTATTCATTTGACTTCCTACCATACCAGCTTTCCTAATTCTTCTATTTCCATATTTAATCTGATCTTCACTAAATATTGTTCACTTCATTCAGAAGGCAGCTGAAGTTTTCTATTTTCCAATTCCAATTTCTCCTGCCAATTTTCATAGTTTTGGTCTTTTTATTGCTGATTTTTATACTAAATTTATTACAGCAGTTATTTACTTGGTCAGGGAATCCTGCAGACTTGTACTGGATTTATTTAGAAGTCTGATATCATCTACATAAAAATAAAAGCTGAGATAAATATCTGCAATTATGATCTATATAGATGATAAATAACAATGGAAATAATGTACACCCTTCTTTCACACTTGATTTAACATCAAACCATCTTCCTATACCTCCCTCAGTTCTAACTATTGACTTATATCTTGAATATATACCAAGTATTCTTGATATAATATCCCATTTACACTATATAACTGTAGTTTTTTGAACAGCTTTCCTCTTGGCACCTTGTTATTTGTCTTTTCCAGCTTTACAAAACTTAAATACAGATCCTTGTTATATTCCCATGATTTCTCAACTATTTGTCTTAAACTGAAAGTATCCTGACTATCTCTGTTTGGCTTAAATCCACCTTGTTCTTCTCCGAACATCACTTCCATGATCTCCTTAGCCATTTCTCAAGTATACTTGCATAAATCTTATCAGGAACACTTAGTAAAGGACATTCCTCTGTAATTCTTACATTGAGTTTTATTTCCCTTGTTATAGATGGATACTGTAATCTCTACTCCCATCATCTGGAACTCAACTGTCTGACCAGGCCTTCAGAAATGTAGCCACTGTATAACTTTTTGCCTCCACATTTCAGCATTTTTGGTCAAATATGACATACTCTCACTGCCTTTCCACATTTCAGGTTTTTGATGGCTTTTTTCACTTCAACTATTGATATGTATTCCTGTTGAGTATTTACTACCATCATACTGTCATTGCTCGTTTCATTTAGCAGTCTTTCAAAGTAAATACTCTAGACATCTAAAATATCATTTATTTTCAGTTTTCATGTCACCTTTATCATCTCTGCTTTTTCAGTAGCTTCCAGAATATTTTTCATTAAAACACTTTCCTGGTATTTATTTTCTCTGTTCTTACCAAAGTCTTCTCGTGACTTAGCTAGTTTTACACAGTAGTTTACTTTCCCACATTTTTCTCTGTATTCTCTAAGATTGCATATTGACTTACTTGCCAGAAAATTTCAGTATGCTTTCTTGTTTTTTGTGACTGCCTCTGTAATTCCCCTGACTCCACCATGGAATTCTGACATCCTTGCAAACAACCTCACCACTGCGTTTCAAACAGTTGGGTCTTGTTTTCAAACTGTTTCATTGTCTTGAATACTGTTTGTGTATTTGAGTCCAGAGTTCATCCCTGAAAGGTCCACTTTGATTTGCTTTAAAACTTCCTTACACACTCTTCTTTTCAATATAAAATTCAATTTTATCTGGCTCAACACTAACTGGTTATCACTTCCAGTTTCAAATCCTTCATGTTGTCTTGTGTCTTGAACCCAGTGGGAAAACATTGCTATCAACAATATCATAGTCAGTGAGACCTTTCTTATTTCTTGCATCTTCTCTCTGTGTGAATTTGTTCACATTTTTATGTCAGAGCATGGTGTTAATGATAACTAGTCCACATCCTGAAAAGAAATCCTGTTGGTACTTACCATTATTTTAGCTTTGCTCTGTATGTCTTTATATTCCTCTATATCTAGTAATCATTTCATATTCTGCTGTTTAGATCTACAACAAGGACAGACTTTTACTTTTTTCATTATGTCTACTGCCTTGTCTTATGCCTCAAAAGGAGAGGAAATAATTAGACTTAAAACCTAAATCAAGAGGAGGGGTAATCTCTATGGATGCTAACTGTTAACCTTAGTTATTGTGCAGGATATCTAATTATGGTTTTATGTATCTCAAAACTTTTAGAGATCCATATTTATTTAGGTCCTTCTGTACGACCATAGGCATAAATTAGTCTCATTGTCCAGTTCCCATTCTGTTATATGCTCACTTCACTCTACTTGATATTGCCTGCCATTCACGATTATCTTCATATTTAGTGTTGAATACTATAGCTATTCCTTCTTTTCTTTGATTGTTATTGCTTGAATATAACATGTTGTATTTATTTTTTAGAAAGATCTCATCTGTTTTTTCTTTTTGTTTTGGTAACACGTTATATTGATCTGCTACTTATCTAATTCTTCTGCTAGTTCCATTTCTTTTCCATTGGTATGTCTTATGTTGTTGATGGTCCCAGTCTTGAACTCTGTTGATAAGTTATGATTTGTTCCAGTAGCTGACTTTTTACTACTTGTCCTAGTTTCCGAACGAAAACAACAGGAACCTTGTTTAAGTGGGTGACATTCCAGCTAACATGAAATTCTTTCATGTTGTACCATCATTTTGTATTTGTGCTTAAAATAATAAGAAATAATTTGGTCTACTTAATTGCAAATTGCCAGCCCTTCATCTTTCAATCAGTATCCAGGTAGATACTTAAAAGGATGCTCCACAAGAAGGTGAGATTGGACATTAGGTCAGAAGCTGTTTGGTTCTCTCCATTACTTAAAAGCTGCGTGGAGGTCTCCTCTCAGATATTTAGCTTTGTCTCTTAGCACTTTCTTAGCCAGTGACTACAGTTCCAACATACTAATTAGCAGATTCTCTCCACCAGCATATACAGATCCACAAGTCTAGCAAACCATGCTCTGGACACTGACCACAGAATCAAATATGAAAAAAATTGCTTTGCTTCATTTGCTACAAGTACAAACAAGAGAGATATTTTGCAATCAGCATGTCTTTTTAAAAAATCAATACAACCTATAAATATGGATCTATAAAATATTCTGAGATACATAAAACCATAATTAGATGTCCTGCACAATAACCAAGGTTACCAGTTAGCATCCACAGACATTACCCCTCCTCTTGATTTAAGTTTTAAGTCTAATTATCTCCATTTCCTTTGTGTTTTCTCTGTACATGTTATAGTTTTATATTGCATTCTAATATCATTGTTATGCAAAATATTGGCATCACTAAATGAACATTCATTAACACAAAAGATATAGATAGACTGAGAATCTTTGAAAGGAATATGTTAAGGAAAATATATGAACCAGTAAAAGAAGAAAATGGAATATGGAGAATTAGAACAAATAATGAATTTGAACAATTAATTAATGGTAAAGGTATAGTAAGATATATAAAGGCACAAAGAATAGTGTGGTTGGAGCATATAGAAAGAATGAGAAAAAATAGAGGAGTTTAAAAAATATTTGAATGGAAACCATTAGGACAAAGGAAGAAAGGTAGACTGAGAAGAAGATGGATGGATGGATTGATGATGTACATAAAGATCTTACAACTCTCAAAATTAAGAATTGAAAGAATATTGCACAGAAAAGAAAAGAATGGCTAAAAATTGTTTTGCAAGTTAAAACTCATAAAAAGTTGTAAAGCTAGAAGAAGAAATAAACATTTAATTTTATTCCTGTGTACTGCATTCTGTTTCCATAATACAGTTACCATGAACGATCTAAATTATTGTTATTATTATTATTACCCAAGACCTCATGGAGTCAAATACTCATCTGGGAGGTCATTTTAATACACACACAGCTCATCATACCGTGCTTTGAACACATTCAAACTCCCTGCAGACACCACACTCTCAGGCAAGGCATTCCAATCATTTACAACTCTGCACGAAAAAAACTTGCCTCTTACTCCCCTACTCACACCTTCTTTATACAGTTTCCAGGGATGACCTCTGGTTCTCCCCTGATCTCCCACTATTTTCTGTAGAACTTCTCCAGCATTGATCCTATAACAACCCCTTACCCACTTGTAGGTCTCTATCATATCTCCCTCTCTTCCTCCTGTCCACCAGACTGCAAATTGCATCTCCTCAATCTTTCCTCATACTCGACATTCCAGAGGTCAGAAACTACCTTAGTCAATCGCCTTTGGACCCTTTTCAACATTTCTTCATCCTTCTGAAAACCAGATGACCAAATCTGTGCACAATAGTCCATGTGTTGCCTAATCAAAGCCTTATACAATGGAACAAGAATCTCCCTACTTCTACAAGTCAGTGTTCTCCACATCATTCCCAGAAGCCTTTGTGTTGTGTTCACAATTTTGGCTATGTACCCCTGTCCACCCTGAGCCTCCCCGTTTCCCTGGTCCTCTTGCGCACCCATTCTCTCATTTTCTATACTCATACCACTCACTTCCTCATTCATAACCACCTCTTCAATCTCTCCTGTCTTACTCTCCTGCTCTTCCACATCACTTCCCGCTTGATCGATTCATTCTCTCTCACTCTACTCACTTCTCTACCTTCCAGCAGCAGTCTCTCCAAGCGACTTGCACCATAACCACTCAAATGCAGTCCATCGCTCCCATACAGTTCACTTCATCCTTCAAACTCATTCCACACATTAACAAACTGTACTCCCATCTCCTCACACATTTCAGCCAGCATATCATTCATAATCCTTGCTCCCCGCCTCATCTCACCACAGTCATACCTAGGCAACATGCTGACTACCCTTCCTGTCACACTATTCTCTTTTATCCTTCTAAGCAGCCTCCTGATATCCATTCTGATGTGCTCTTTGTCCTCTGTCAAATCATTTGTGCCAATTAAAACCATCAACTCCTTTGCTCGCTTCCTCCTCATATCCAGTGCCGCAATCATGGAAAACATACCTTGTGCATCCTATCATCCAGCACACCTTTAATAATGGAGTCACCATATAACGCCACTCGCTCATCTTTCGTTAACTCTTTCATGCCATCATGATTAGTTTTAATAGTTTTTACCCTTTTCTTAACTTTTTCCCTTTTACCCTTTTAATTTTTCTTAACTGATGTTATATGTTTCATGTGACTTTTGTGGTCCTCATTTTGGTTTGGCTGTTTATTTGTTGTTGCACAAGGCAGAGAAGTTGCATAATGGATGGTAAATATATGAATAGTGTAGACTTATTTTGCTGTGCACATGCATGTGCACAGCAAAGTAACGTTTAAATATACAAGACAAGTATTTACTCTTCTGTTCAAGAAAACATGAAGTGTTTATATATATGAGGGAGATTAAGCCCACACTTGGTGATCTCCTTGCATATACTGCATCATATGCATACTTATTTAAGAGGGTAACTAAAAGGTACACATTTTGACAATGCTATTTGTGATCCTACTGGGATCACAAATAGCATTAACGTGGATCACCAGTTTTTCTGCATAGTTGACATGTAATAAAAATAATCAGACTTGCCATCAGCCATAAAACCAATACTGCATGATAAAACATTACCAGTTCCAGAGCCACCTGAGACCTATATGACATCATTAATACTGGACTTGAAAGTGCATCATGTTTACGATGCACCAGATCCAGGTTTCTGTTCATGCCGTTATGCATCTGATAATGCAAGTAGTTGTGAAGGAGCTTATGAGAAAATTTGAATCTTATCAAAATGCAAACTGAAATCTTTAAGTTCTTGAATGAATAGTTAAAGCTACCATGAAAAATGGGGTACAGAAATCACTTTTTTCAAAAGTATTGCCAAACTCTAGAATTATTTCTTTCTGCAAGTGTGGTGACCTCATGTTTCATAATAACATTGTTTGAAAAAGACCAAACCTACCAAATCCACCATTGCAGCTTTTATAGATTTTAACGATGCCTTTGACAAGTTGTGGAGGCAGAAACTCTTTTCCAAACTTTGTCATATTGGAATAGAAGGGAAAGTTCTTAACTGGATCTATGACTTTCTAAGAAATAGAACATTTCGAGTTAGAATAAATAATACCTTTTCCAAGAAAGTGAAAATAAGACAGGGACTCCCTCAAGGGCATTTTGAGCCCACTCCTTTTTCCCATCTACTTGAATGACTTAGATAAAAATATAAATAAAGAAACAAAGATAGTATAATAAATTTAGTTTAATCCTTTATCCAAGTGTAAGCAAACTTTGTTTGCTCGCACTCGAGCTCGACCTCAATAAAGATCGAAACTAGTCTGGGTAGTGGCCCTTCCCTTAATGCATAACATTATACATATCCGCAAAGAGATGTGTTTTGCATTATGGGAGATACTGAGATAGGAGTGATGTTAGCTTGGTCCACCTTTGCTATGAGTTGCCCAGTGTTGTACTATCTGACCCTAGACCTGAAGATACTTTCAGGTGCAAACTTTGTTTGCTCACACTTGGATAAAGGATTAAACTGAATTTATTATAGTTTAACCAAGTGAAAAATAAACTTTAAACAAATATAGCTATGTTTGCTGATGATTTGGGCCTATTCTCAGCTCACAACAACCTAAAAACAGCAGAAGGTTACTTAAACAAAGCCATTGAAAGTTTAGCTACTTACTGTGAAAACCAAAAAATCAAAATTAACCCTACTAAATCAGAAATCTGTTTTTATACTTTTTACAACTACCTCAGAAAGAGTGGAGACCAAAGATTAAGCTAAACAGTCAACTAATTACATTTGAAACCCCAAATACCTTGAAGTTACTCAGGATCCATCACTAAGCTTCAATAAACATATCAACAATGTTGCAGTCAGAGTAAAAAGAAGACTAAATATCATGAAAAGTAGCTCAGGTAAAGAGTGGGGAACCGATGCTAAAAAAAGTCACATATACCTCTATTATCCGTCTCATAATGGAATATGCTTCACCAATCTGGATGCAAACATCACAAACCAGTTTAGACAAGCTTATAAAAATTCAGAAAAATGCAGCTAAAATTTGTGGACTAAGGAATACAACTCCTGGAAAAATAGCAGAATTCAAATTCAACTTTGTTCCTTTAAAAATTAGGTGGCAAGAAAATCTTTCCAAATTTGTAGAAAAAAGCCAACCTTGCACATCATAGAACAAGTGAACTTTTTAAAAACTGGAAACCAACAAAAAGAATAAAGAAAAAATCAACAGTTCATGAAATCATAGAAAATAAAATTCCCTTGGATTGTCCAAATAAAATAGCCGACTACCCAGCATTTCCTCCAAATCAGACAGGAAAAATATAGTTATCAACTCTGAAATAGGGAAACATGAGAAAAAAAGCCTAGAAAACTCTGAAATCTTGAGATCATTAGCCCTTTCAAAAATAATGGAATATGGACCTGACTCAATAAAGATCTATACAGATGGCTCCAAAAATCCAAATGCAATTCTGGGAGTGGCGTACTGATCTATGGCTCTCATAATATAGAACTAAAAACAACTAACAGTATTGGATGCAACTCATACCATGCAGAATTAATGGCCATTAACACAGCACTGCAATATTTGGACAAACAAAACCCGAAGAAGTTTATTTTTTTTCACAGATTCCTTAGCAGCCCTTCAAGCTATTAAGAACTGCTACACTAGCCATCAAGAAATACTTAGAGACATAGCAAAAAAACATAAACAAACTACATAAGGATTCCTAAATAATCTTCCAATGGATCCCATCCCATGTGGGATTAAAGGGAAACGAAACTGCAGATGAAGTAGCAAAAATGGCACACCATCAAGTGATACCACAGATTTCGATCTTTTTAAAACCACCCAAAAAGAAATAAAAAGAACATTTCTTCAGGACATGACTCACCACTGGTACTCAGCAGAAAATCCAGGAGCTACCATCAACTCCAAGTTTAATCGCAGTGCCACTACCATGATCTCTCGCCTCAAGACTGGCCACACAAGACCAGTCAAGTTTAGCAATGGCATAAAAGTCTTCCCCATCAGCAAAATCTGTAACACTGAGAAAGCATCACCAATGCATTTGTTAAACTGTATGAATATTTCCAAATGTGAACTGTATAACAACCCAGAAAAAGTGCTGTATAAAATACATGAACTTGACCTCTATGATCTGGTGTAATAATACCATGGGATAAAAATAAAATAAAAAATTGTTTGAAAATGTGATTTGACAAGTGGTGTCTATTTATAGATGCTTTAAAGCTTCGTTTGAAAGACTTGCTATATACTGGAAATAAATATTCCTTTATTACTCTATTCATTTTAAGGAATCATGAGAATATGGTTTTTCTTTCTGAATATATTAAATACCTCACTGTAATATCACTTTAATTGGTATGCAGTTTAGCTTCACAAAATATTGTTGCTTTTTATTTGAGTGAGATAATTGAGCTAAAGACAGGTATTATATGATCAAAAGGGGAATGTGACAAAGCTTAGTACCATTCCAGAAGAACGGTTCTCTCTCTTTCTGAAATGTTATGAAGTTCTTTTGCCGCTGCTCCATGTGTAACTTACCGTATTTGCCGGCGTACAAGACTCACCCCCTTTTTTGTACACATTTTTTAGAAAAAAAACTTTATCACTGAATGTAATAATGAATTTACAGTATTTCAAATATAAGTAATAAGTAGGTCTACTTTCAACAAATACCTAATCTAACTAGGAAAAAGTACCCACCTTTTAATCTTCTTCGTCAAAACCCAGAAATTCATCTCCAGAGCTAAATGAAGAGACATTTGAAACCTCTTCTAAATCAGAATCTGATTCCTCATACAACAAATTGTCCTCTGTACCATCCTGTGCATTACTAATGCCACACTTCTTAAATGATTTAACCACTGTCTCAGTTTTCACACATCCCATGAAGCTTTGACCCATTCACAAACTTGCAAAAAGCTAGGCCTCTTCCTTCTTCTTGATGGCCTAACCTCGAAATCTGAAGACTGCATCCAGCTGTTCCACTTCTCCTTCATAAATCCCTTAAATGGTTCATTAATATAGACATCTAAAGGTTGAAGCTAACTAGTTAGACCTCCTGGAATTACAACTAACTGAGTTTTCAATTCCTTGAGTTTATTTTTAACGTTTTCTGTTCTGTGAGAAACGAAACTGATCCCATACTAGCAGGGCAGGCTTCTTCAATAGTCTGCCAGGGTGCCTAGACCGAAGTTTATCTATCCATAACTTTATTCCTCCTTCATCCATCCAGTCTTTTGCATGAAAATGTACAAACACTCCTTTAAGCAGTTTTTCTTGGGGTAGTGTCTTCCTTTTAAAAATCAATAGTGGCAGCAATTTTGTCCAATCAGCACAGCAGGATAAACAACCATGTAATGAGTTTTTTTGTGCCCCAAAGTTTTAACAGTAACACCTTTTGTGCCCTTGGAATCTACAGTTTTGTTTGAGGGCACATCAAAAGTCAGAGGAACCTTGTCCATGTTTCCTATTTGCTCAAGTTCAAAATTTTCTCGTTTCCTTGCGTTAATGACGAATAGATGAAATTCGATAATTTATTCTTCATATTCAGCTGGCATCATTTGTGATAGTCTGCATACATAGCCAGTTTCTCTTCATGAATCTTGAACACCATGATGCTGATCCAGTAAAGTTGGCAATCCCTCTGTTAGTGACTATTGCTTTCGCTTGATGAATAATCATTTTTGTAGACACTGAAAGTCCTACTTTTCTGCGGTCTAAAATCCAGTTCTGCCTCAAGTTCTGGCCATTTTACAGTTCCACTTCGTAGGTTATGTTTACTGTGAGTTGCTTTTTTTAGATTCTCTTCCTGATTCCTCCAAGTTCTTATCATTTCTTCAGTTGGGGATGGCCCGAAATGCCTCTCTGCAGCCCTGTTTCCATGTTCTTTAGCATACACAATCACATGTAGCTTGTATGCAATATTGTAGCAATGCTGACGTTTTTCAGCCATAATTTGCCAAGAAATTTATAGAAAATTTAACAGTAAAAATTTATCACCGTTCACAACAACTGCAACAACATGCCCATCCACTGAACTCTACGTAATTGGAATGCTCTCACACACCCCAAGGAAGCAAGAAAGAAATCACATAACTCAGAACAGAGAAAATTTCCAGAAATGAAAGTAATAAAAAACTTCAGTATCGGCATATAAGATGCACCTTATTTTTCTGACCTATTTTCAAAGAAAAAAAGTACATCTTATACGCCGGCAAATACGGTAATTTGATGAAAAATTATATTAATACTTGGAATAAGAATAATGATGGTTTCTAGTATTTAAAGAATGAATTCCCAAGAATAAACTAAGCAGAAATTAAAGAGGATCCCCCACAAATTCATATACTTATGAATTTCATGGGCAACACAAACACTACGGAAGCCTACCAAGCAGTTATTGTTGTTTATCGAGTCGGTTAAAAGTGACAGTTATAAAGATTTTATCTTCTGTATGCTACAGATAAACAAAAGCGATAGAAGAGAAAGGTGTATATTATTAAAGATACACTTTCTGCTTTCATATTTCAGTTTATTTCCTCTCTATTTAGGTGGTTATTGGCAAATATGCCTAAATCATTTCATCAGGATATTTCTTATACTTACTTTTTACTTTTAATGGTGTTTTCACTGTTCAGCAATTGCCTTATAATCCCTTCTCCACTGTGAACTATCATTTCATTTCAGGAATCTTCTTGCAGTCTCCAACTCACTCTGTCACAACAACTCCTCCTCTTCATATAAGTCAAGGCCATCTTCTCTTTCATCTTCCTGATAGTGACCAAATTCATCATTCGCTTGTGCTATCTCTCCTGTGGCATCCATTGAACATATCCATACCATTGTAAAGATCAACATGCCAGGAGGCCTATCACATTTTCTCACAAATTCAATCTCTCTCTCTCACTCTCCAGTATGGTCTCATTACGAACTCTTTGAAGGCAAGATATACACATACTTCATCGTAAGCTATCCATCTCCACAGCTGTTATATGACTCTTCTGCTTTGCATTGAGTATCCATCCTTCTTTCCCATACACCAGAACACACTCTACTATCATTTAGAGTATCATCTTCTTGGTTTTCTGCCAAACTCTTGACTCCATAACACACAATTCAGTTGTTTAATGGCAGTATGGGCTTAGTTGACTATCATCTACATCTTTCTCACACATTCCTAATTTATGAATAATAGATCCTAAGTATTTGAAATGATCTACCTTTCTTGACTTAATTAAGTTTAAATTAAGAATTAGATTTAAATCTCTGCCTTCTCTGCCAAATATTTTGTATTGGTAAAATTTACTTTTAGACATCTCATGCTGTAAACATTAACCAGTTTCCTCATCATAAAGTTGGTGTCATCCTAACCTTGAGCAATTATCACTTGATTATAGCAAATAATAGTGAATGAATGACACTGTTTCCAATCTCAATTCTCATAGCAGTACATGAAACATTCCAACTTTCCAGCAATGTATCAGGTAAATCTTAAACAAGTATTTCTTGTATCAAACACAAATACTCAAGCAAGTGGAACCTCTGTATTCTTGTTAATTTCTTTAATAATCAGAAGAAATTGCTAAGATAAAATAAGGCACTAAATCACCAGGTACTCATAAAATTCAAAGCCAGCCATTCTTTATTGCCTAACCAATTATGAGTTTCAAAAAAGAAATTATCTTTAAATATTATAAAAACATCAGAAATGGAAGCTGATCTGTCAAACACATTAAGTCCCAACTTACCAAATGTTATTAATATCTCAAAAAATGCAGGCAAAAGAGTACCATCAATCTAAATAAAAAATATGCAATGCTATTGGGGCCTCCCATTAACTGAAGGATGAACTTAATATCATAGCATAAGGCCATAAGGTTGCCATTTCAACCAAATGTATTCCTTATCTAGATTTCATGTGCAGCATTGAAAAGAACATCAGTCATCTTTCCAGTGATCAAGCTAATAAACTTCATTTTAAGGTCATGAAAAACATTTATGATCAAAACCACTGGAGCTGAATACACGACTTTCTGAGCTGAAAGCCTTAAAGTCTAAAATGCAATAACAATGTAGTCATTAGAGGCTGACAAAGGAAACATCACAGTAGTGCAAGACACCAAATCCTATGAATGAAAAATGGAATTACTCTTGCGTGATTGGAATACATATTCTAAGATTAATAATTTACAGCAAACTTAATTAGCTTAAAAAAAACTATTGGACAAAACAACATCCATAGGCCAAGAAATTGTTAAAAATCTCAGAACTTACCATGCATGACCTCTCAGAATATATGGAGCACCAAAGCTACACAAAAGTAATTGCCCACATCAATCAACAATAAGCATAGGCTTATTGTTGATTCCAACTACAAGATTCCTGTCAAACTCTCTTCATCCTGTCACTGGCTACTCAGCTTCTGCAATAAAAAATTCCACAGAATTTTGCACTAGAATACAAGACATTAAACGGACATCTTCAGATACGATTGCTAGTTTTGACATTGTCCCTCTTCATAAATATTCCACATAACGAAACTATAGACCTTCTAGCTCAAGAATTTCTAGAAGACATAGATCTGTTCAAATTCACAATCACATCAGGATACTTTACATGGAAAGGACAACTATACCAACAAGAGGACGAAACTGCTGTAGGTTCACCATTATCATCTAACCTAGCAAATTTTTATCTGGAAGTAAGAATCTTTTCTCTTAACCCAAAACATTCTATTTGGCTATGGTACATGGATGACATATTTTCAGTATGGAATCACACACAGCCAGAACTCCATTTATTTTTACAAAAAATTAGCAGTCTACATTCCCAAATTAAATTCTGGATGTTAGAAATTTCTGGATGTTCATATCCAACAAAACCCTGATGAATCGCTTTTTACTCTGTATTCACAGTACATGAGAATGCTCCATCTCGGAAATATGGCATCATGAAATCCTTAGTGACCAGAACACACGAGATTTGTCCTTCCTAAGCTGCCTCAAACAGGAATTGGAAACCATTAAACAAACAGCTCTTTTAAACAAATTAAACCCAAGAACAACACAAAAAATAGTTAACATTAACACCACTCCAGGACAATATCCAAAAGAAGAAGTAGGACTACACAAAACTTCCATACCTTAGATCAAAGGCTTCTCTGAATGAGTTGCAAAGATTATAAAAATATATCAACCTATCTCTTTCTTTAAACCTATTAACTAAATTCATAACCTAATATCCTCTCCAAAAGACAAACTTTCAACAATGATGCTATCTGGAGTATACCAAGTCCTGTGTTCATGCAATCTGTCATACTATGGGCAAACATGAAGATCAGATCTACAAACATATTTCTGAACATCAAGATCACATCAAACTTATCAAATAACAAAAATTAGGCTTAGTTCAGCATTGATTCCAATGGGAAAACACAACTTTTATATGCAGATTTGTGTACAGATATGAAGGGCTATTCAAAAACAGTACTGAAGCTCTACTTCATAGACCAAACCTTAATCGTAATGATTTCCTTATTATTCCAAAAGTTTTTGAAATTGTTCACCAGTCCCATCAATTCTATAAAATAGAATTAATATATTAATATATTAATAGAATTAATATATTAATATATTAATAAAATTAATAATTAATATATTAATAAAAAAATTAATATATAATTTTATAAAATTAAATATTTTATAAAATAGATTGTATCATAATAATTAATTTCATTTATCATTTCAGTCCAATAGTTTTAACAAATGAGCAACTACTCGCACAGAGGGATTCAAATTTAGCATATGGTCTGTACTGTTTTATTGTTCAAATTTCTTACCGTTGTTCTTCACTCTCGTTGATGATGCCTTACGATACGTAAGGCAAAATATTTGTAAAATAAATATTGTATTTTACTGTCGCATGCATGTGGATGTTTAATTATGGAAACTCTACATGTCTTCTTGCTATGCAAGAAAAACATAACATGAGTTCTGAGGAAAGCAGAACAATGACCAATTGACATCAATAGCAGAATCCTATTAAAAATAAAGATATATTATCAAAAAAAAAAAAAAAACTGGAGATTGTTAATATTCAAGAACGTGTAAGCAAATGCAATCTAAGATGCTATGGTCACTTAAACAGAATCGGAAAAAGATTAGCAAAACAGGAATTTGAACCAAGAGTAATTTAAAAAAAAAAACATAAGAAGACATAGTAGATGATGCAGTTAGAGCTGCTTTGGAAGATCAGAAGGGTCTTTCTAGCTGATCAGTCAAAGACCAGACTAATGTGATGAGTAAAAAATGATGGTAGACAGATTACTTTGCTTGATGAAGATGGGACTGGTGACCAATGTAGATGGCATAGTTGAGCTAATTAATGATCACATTATTAGAGTGTTCCATCCTGGTGTAGCATGCTTTTATTCCTAGAGGGATAAGGAATGGTGAAGTGTTAGAAGTGAATGAAAAGGATGTATTCAGAATACTGAGTACACTAAATATCATTAAGACAGAGAAACTAGATGAAATTTCACACATGGTTTAAGGGATTATGCTGTTTAACTGACTCTTCTGTTAACTTGACATTTAATTAAGGTCTTGCAATGGGAGACAGATTCCTGGCGAGTGAAAATTGGAAGGAGAGTAAGATAGTGCCATTGCAATAAAGGTGTTGGTGGTATAATAGAGGTATCAAACTATAGACTTGTTTTGTATTTCTTCTGTAGTTGTTAAGATTTTGGAGAAATTGGTAAGAACTCGTATACAGAATTTCACAGATGAGGGCAATGTTATTTATGCAGGCCACCATGGATTTGTTCGAGTGCTGTTGTTTTAGTATTCTGGTTACCCTTTACAATAGAGTAACAAGAGCGGTGGATGAGAGTAAGACATTTTCTTGGATTTTGCAAAGGCCTCTCACAGGGTGCCACATGACAAGTTGGTTTTTAAGTTGCAGCATATAGATTTGGATGTCAAGTTAGTAGATTGGATTTGTAACTGACTTTCTGATATATGGAGTTATATATGGGGAAGCAGTATCTGGGAGTAGGAATGTTACAAGTAAAGTTCCATGGGTTCACTACTGGGACCATTACTGTTCATTATTTATGTCAATGATATTGTCACAGGCAGCAACAACTTAAGTCACCTTCATTCTTCCAAAACACAGTTTTGTCTTTTTTTCTGACATAGAAAAAACCTCAGTTCTTCTCCCCCTTATCTTTGACAAATGATGCTTAACTGTCCAGATCAGATTGCTCTTCTCAGACTTGACTTCTAGCCTTTCATGTCATAATCACATCACTTATATAGCATCATCAGCTTTCAGAAAGCTTAGCAACTTCTTTTATTCGTTACTTTTCATCTGTCCAGTTACTTACTTACTCTGTGTAAATCTCAAATCTTCCCATCCTTGGAATACTGCACTTACACTTTTGGTGGTTCACCTAAGATCTCTCAGAAAATTTCTTAGTGTGCTGTACAGAAAAAAAGCAGTTGAGTTGATAACTCCCCCCCTCTCTTCCCCCATCTTTCTCTCTTTTCTGGTTTGCAGTGGAACTGCTGACTCACTGAATCTACTCTCCATCTACCTGAGTTTTGTGGAACAGACCAGCCTCCCCCATGAAGTACTCCATCAAGACTTCAACCTCCAGCTCTCTAAGAAGAATATCAACTTATTACTTTGCTCTTGACTCCAGCCAACATATGCTGCATTTATTTGTTATAGGCCTTGTAGCCTGTTGTGTATGTATAAAGTTAAAAAAGACTTCCCAGAACAAATCATTCCATAACCTCTAAGTTGATTAATTTTCTGTACATGAGTAATAAAATAAATATAACATTATTAAATATTTGGTTATTCCATTGTTATTACTACTAGCCAGAAAATTGCTTAACTTATTAAGAAATAAATCTCCATTACCCAGATGCTTGTAGTAATTCCAACCAACTAGTATCTACTTTCTGAATGTTTCTGCTACCATAATGCTGGACCATCAAAAGAAAGACCATTATATGTTTGATTCTGGTTGCTGATTAGAAGAACTTTTTCCAGGCCTTTTTTGATTTCTAGTACCGGGTAGTTATGTAAAAACCCCTTCATGTCAGAAAAATTGATCTTAGAACTGAATTTATGCTCTCAGATAACAGTACAAGTGTTTAGAGTTTACAAGTTAGTAGTAGTTTGCTGTATTCTGTCCTTACTGTCTTGAAAATCATCAAATAGCCAAGAGCTCAGCTACTGTTGGCTCACCAATCCTCTCCCCCCCAAAAAAAAGAAAAAAAAGTTAGAGTTCCCATTCCATCCCAGTCATGAATGTTTAACACTTTTTTTTATTCCCTCTAGAGAATGAAAAAAAGGTGTTAAACATTCATGACTTATATATATTTATAACCAGCTCATAAGTTTGATTGCCATCTTCTTGTGATGCCACCTAATAACACGTTAGTCCACTTCTCTGTGCAGTCATGGCTCACGTATGCCTAGGAACTGATTCCACAAGGTGTTGAACATTCTCCATACATAACTCAACCCATGTCCTCTGCACCAACTACATGTTTATGTTCATTCCATGGAGGATCTGCAATTCCCACACCCCATTCTAGCATATGGGTTCTATGGGCGAAAGGACTTATATAAGATGGATGGGTTACATTTGAATGGAGTTGGTGTACGGAGACTTGAAAGAGTGTTGATGAATGATGTGGAAGTGGATGTACATACTCGGGGAAACTAGATTTATTAAGAGGGGGGGTAGATATGCAGACTTTAGGGGGGCAGTTAAGTGTATGAATGAGTATATTATGCCCGAGCGAGTACGACGGACAACAAATCAGAATGGGATAGTTAGTATAAGGCATCAAAGTAGGGATGGGACAAATGGGCTTCTGCGATTCATGTACACTAATGCCAGGAGTATTAGGAACAAGAAGGAAGAGTTTTTGGCCATGGTTGGCACTTCCAGGCCACAGGTTGTCGGTATTAGTGAAACATGGCTGACAGAAGATGATGGGATTGAATGCGACGGGTATAGCGTGTTCAGGAGTGACAGGGTAATAAAAAGGAGGGAGGAGTGTTATTGATTATAGCTGATGAGCTTCAGCCAAGGAGTATAGAAGTTGAACTGCAGGATGGGGAAAAAAGCACATTTGAGGCTGTTTGGTGTGAGATAGAATCTAGCAGAACAAAATATACAATTGGGTGCTGCTATAGACCGGGTGATGGAGTGGATGGTGGGGATAGTATGCATAAGCAAATAGAAGAAATGAGTGGAAGGAGGGTAATTATTATGGGTGATTTCAATTATGGTAACATTGACTGGAAAGAGGAGAGGGCACATGGGAGGAAGGAATTGGATTTTATGCGGTTATTAAGGGACAACTATCTACGGCAACATGTATTGGAAAATACCAGGGGGCAGAGAGTGCTGGACCTAGTAATTGCAACTGAGAATTTGGCTGTAACGAACATGACCATGTTGCCACCAATTGGTGAGAGTGACCATAAAGTCATGACTTGGGAGGTAGCTAAAGGAGTCGAATTTACAATAATTAAGACAGGGTACATGTGGAATTACCGGGCTGGTAAGTATGACAAGCTTAGGTGTGTGCTTGGCTCAATGCTATTGCATGTAAAACTGCAAGGGCTGGATGTTGATAGTGCATGGGAGGTGGTTAAGAACTGTTTGCAGGAGGCAATGGTTGACTGTATACCAATAGTCCGAATAATAAATCAAGTAGGGGTTAAATGGATGAATAACACTATTAAGCTTGAGTTGCAAAAAAAGAAACAATTGTGGAGGGGAATTTAAGGAGAAGGGTGACCATCAGGCGCAGGAACAGTATAAAGCTCAGGCCAGGATGGTAACAAGGGTGGTAAGAAAAGCAAAAGCAGATTACGAAAGGAAATTGGCCACGCAGACTAAAGAGAATCCCAAACAGTTTTTTCAATATGTTGCAAGTAAAAGGAAAAATGCTCATGGTAGAATGATCTTAAAAAATGCTGAGGGTAGGGAGGTAACTTGAATCAGTCGATATTGTGGAATTACTGAGCGAGCGCTTTGCAAGAGTATATCATCCAGGTGGTGACTTTGCAGGAATGGAAGAACCAACAGCTTATACTGGAATTGTGATGAATGAAGTAGAGGTAACTAGTCTATTACAGAACCTCAATGTCAATACATCTGTGGGATTGGATGGTATACCAGCTCGTGTCGTACGTGAAGCGGCCAAAGAATTGTCAGTGCCCTTGACCATTTTGTTTAATTTGAGCCTCAGGACTGGGTCAGTCCCAAGGGGGTGGAAAGATGGGAAAATAGTTCCACTGCACAAAGGTGGTTCCAAGGCTGCTGTTGAAAATTACCGGCCAATCAGCATAACAGGAATCATTATCAAGGTCTTAGAGAAAATAGTCAAGAGGAAAATACAAGATTGGATAGAAGAAAATGGGATACTGTATTGGGGTCAGCATGGTTTTGTGAAGGGTAGGTCATGCCTCAGTAACTTGCTCACATATTATAACAGTGACGGCTGAACTGGATTGGGGTAATGGGTTTACAGTGGTTCTACTGGACCTTGCTAAGGCCTTTGACAGGATACCACATGGAATTCTAATCAGTATATTGCAGCATATGGGAATGGACATAGGGTTGGTGAGATGGATAGGAGGGTGGTTGACGGAGAGATATCAGTGGTTTACTCAGGAGTAGAGTCCATGAGACAGCCTGTGACTAGTAGTGTGCCACAAGAATCTGTTCTTGGACCACTGCTGTTTAATTTGTTGATAAATGATATAGGAAAGGATCTGAGAGGAACAGTTCATTTGTTTGCGGATGATGCGAAGTTGGGTAGGGCAATAGTGAATGCAGATGACGTCAAAATTTTGCAGGATGATTTGGATAGATTGGAGGTCTGGGCTAAGGAGAATGGATGTCAATTTAATGTGGCAAAATGTAAGGTTATGAATTTTGGGGTGAAAAGATTGGCAGCAGTTTACTGCATTGGTGGAACCGTGCTCCAGGAAATTGATGAGGCACAAGATTTAGGAGTGTTGGTGGATAAGGAATTAAAATTTAGGGGACACATTGCAAAAGTGGCCAAATCAGCTCATCAAATCACTTGGTTGCTGAATACGTTGACAAGCAGGTTATTGTTCCTCTGTATCGAGCCTTGATAAGACCCCATCTCGACTACTGTGCTCAGATTTGGTCACCTAGGTTTCTTCTTGATGGGGAGGAGGTGGAGAGGATCCAGAGGCGAGTGACCAAGATGATAGCAGGTCTGTGGAATGAACTGTATGAGAACAGGTTGAGGATTTGTGGGTTGCAAAAATTGGTTGATAGGTGGAGGAGGGGAGATATGATTGAGACATTCAAATTACTGAAGGGTTTCTATAAAATTAATTCAGAAGATATTTTTGAGAACAGGGCTGGTTGTGGGAGGACTAGGGGACATCCATGGAAACTGGGCAAACGTGTGGTTAGTAAAGGTGTTAGAGCTGGGTTCTTTACTTTTAGAGTAGTGAATGAGTGGAATGCGTGCCCTGAGTCTGTTGTGGATGCTGTGACAGTGAATGAGTTTAAGGCAAGGTATGATAGATACTCTATGAATGTCGAATAGTTGTGATGAATATCATTTGGGGCCTCCCTCGATGAGTCTAATGACTCCCTGGAGTTGCCCGTAATAATAATAATATCCCACACATGTTCAATTGGATTACAATAGTTGTACGAGGCCAATGACAAGGTGCATTATCCTGTTGAAAGATGGCACTGTGGTCAGGGTAGAGCTCCTTTAGATATGGATGGAGTTGTTTGGCTCACAGGTCACTGTAGTGTTCAGCACCATTCAATGTTTGTGGGATAATAACCAACAGACTTAGGATGTACCAGGAAAAATCTCCCCAGACCATAGCACCACTTCCACACCTGTTGAACTCCAACTATGCAACCACAGGATAAGGCTTCGTGCTGTTTATGCCAAATGTGAGCCTGGCCATCAGCATGGTGCAGCAGGAAGTGACACTCATCACTACAGATGACCTTCTTCCATCTGTCGAGTGTCCATGGCTAATGTTCCTTGGCCCATGCGAGGCATTGTTTGTTGATGTCTGCCAATCATCATGGTTCCCTTTGTTTGTCTCCAGCTGTGGAACCCCAGGCACTGCATGTGGAAATGAGTCGAACTGACCGGCTGTTGTACTGGTGTTTGAGCTTCAGGACTGTTGCACATCGTTGCTAAGATACCAGTCATGACACTCGACGCTCACCTCTAGGATCACGCATAGCTGATCAATGTGAGCCCTTCTTCTGGATGTCTGTTCATGGTTAATCCAGTCCTGATACACCCTTGATACAGTAGTATGGGAGCAACCAACAAGAGCAGCTGTTTCTGAAATACTGGCACCTGCCCACCAGGTCCCAACTATTTTTCTGTGGTCAAATTGGCTTACATTGCCACATTTCTCCATTACTGGTAAATGTTTACTGATTACTTACAGAGAATAGGTATGCCCATTTATAGTGGCTGCATGTGATGTTGATATCACATAGTACTTCGTTATCATGCCAAATATGTAAATTGGGGGTGGGGTTCTTAATGTAAAGGTAACTCAGTGTGTATATAAATCTCAACAAATTATGCAAAACCCTACTTGCCATGCAAAAAATTTACTCACCCAAGCCTCTCCTCTCCATTTTTTAATGATATATTCCAATAGGAGTTCCATAAAATGATTAATAATGCTAACATGGTTGAGAAGATTTTATTAAATAAAAAAACATTCTGCAGCTACTCTCCAGCTAGCAGAATCTACTCTGGCAAGAATATTTGTCGAGCCCTGTATATATAAGATCTGCTTTTAAGCTTGGTTCTCCCACCTTTGAGACACTTTCAAGATAGTAAAATTCTGATACTATAATATTTTAATCAAACAAAAAAAAGAAATCCAAAGAGAAAGATCCAAGGGATCTTTCTGGATTTCTCTATTGCTTAATAGAGAAACCCAGGTGTAGAATATGCTGCAATTTTCTGGGTTTCTAAAACTAAACTACACTGCTCAGAAACAATTGGAATCGGTACAAGGAATCATTCTATAAATATTCATAACAGAAGAGAAGACCATGTATCCTATTCTGCTTGAACCTTGAAAGAATAACATAGTAAGCCACTTTTTATAATCTGTCACATAAAAGGAAGTCCTGACTTCCTTTTATGTGACATAAAAATTTCTTTCCTGGCATCAGTTTAGTGATTGAAGGAGGAGAATCAGAAACATAGAAAGTCAGAAGTTGCATTAATTTTTTGCAAGAGACCAGAAAACCTGATTGCCACTTGTTAACAACAGGTAAATTGTCTGCATTTGGTCTTTTTGGAGTAATCATTTGGATTTTTCAATGGTTTCTTGCAGTTGTTTCCAGCTGCAGTGTATGGGAATGTGAAAGCTAGTGTTTTGGTTTTAACCCATTTTGTGATATGCTGATTTTTTTAATTGCCTTGACATGCTTTTTTGAAGGTAATGATCAGGGATTTTGAGTGGGGTGAGGGATGAAGGCCTTAATTCTACTTAGAATTATTTCTGTTATTTTGTCAGAGATGTTTGGGTCAGGAGAACAGAGAAACATTAATTCAACCAGGAATTACTGGAGAAAGGAGAAATAAAAGTCAGTTGTAGCAGCTATCCCCTTTGGCACCATTGTGATGCCCAAGGACATGACATTGAGGATGGCTCGATGAAGTACATACCACAGTAAAGGAAACTTGGACAAAGTTATAGTCTGAGTTGTCAATAAGAAAAGATATTCAGTGTATTTGGTAGAACTGGTTAAGAAAAGGCAAAACTTATTAGCAAGATAGTAAGAATTACCTCAAATGTACTAGTTTGAGTTACAGTTGTCAGAGTCTCCAAGGAAAATAACCTGATTGTTTAGACTGTAGAAAATCAAGCTTTAGAGATAAATGTTCAAAGAGGTCAGGGCGACTATTACACTTTGGAAAGTAATAAAGACAATAGATGAATGCTACAGTGTGTGCAGGGAAATTTTGAACCACAGCAAATCCAAAGATACTAGGTTTAACATTCTCTGCCATAAGATGCTTCATCTGAAGTATGTGCCTTTTTTTTTTTTAAAAAAAAAATTTATATGCGTGTGTGTGTAATCCAGAAATTCTTCTCTAGAGACAAACATGAAACATTTTCGAGCCATTGCGTAAACATGAAGTGATCTTACACTATGTGACACAATCCATCTCCCTCTTAAAGACAGTCACGAAGGACAATGCCTATTAGCAGTATTCAAACCTGCAGCCTGTTGGAAAGCAGGTACATTAACCACTCAGCCAACTGGCTTATCAGAGGCCTGAAGTGACAAATGGTATGTTTGGTCTCTCTCCAGATCAGGGTTTCTGTTCCCACTTCCCCTTCTACATGCATTGTGAGTGATACCTTTTAAGGGCATGCCAAACATACTTGAGACCTCGACCTTATCCATTTCAAGGGTACATCAGTTACGAGTCAGGAGACTTCCTGGTCAAATGGTGTGTAATTCCACTGCCATATATACTCTGCCAGGTTGTGCTTGGAGAGGGAGCTCAAGTAGTTGCATGTGAGAAATGCTGTTATGCAAGGAGACTGCTCACTCTGTGTATGGATGTCATGTCCAAGAGTCCACTGCATGTCTCCATTCTGCTCCTCTGTCTCATCACGGATGAACTAATGATGAATCATACAAACAGTGACACTGCAACAAAAATCAATCCCAGCAACAACAACAACAACAAAAAAAAAAAAAAAAACAGAACAATCAAAACATACAAATTATGCCAAAATCTCCACAATAAAAAAACTCGCTTTCACATCCGCTTTACTACCATCCATGGCATTAACACCAACATAAATGACGTTCACCACTTGAGTCATTCAGACCACACCCAAAGCCATTTGCTTTTCAGCAGATAGCTTAATTAGAATCCAATGATTTCGACCTCCTCTGGCTCATGGTTCCCTTGCTCCATTTAGTAGCAATTTGCTGCATTTATTGGTCTCCAAATTTCAATGACCACTGATATCTCTTCACTTTCCTCTTCATGAAGTTCAACCATTCATCTATCCAAATATTGAGGTCATCTTCCTAAGTGACCTTAATGTTCACAATTCCAACTACCTGACGTTTTTCGGCACCAACTGGGCGAGATGCAAAAGTCTTTACTTGAGAATCCTCTTTGCTCTCCTCCCAATATTCTTGATCTCTTTTTAACCAGTTCTCCTTCTAAATACACTGTAGAAGTCATCTCTCCTCTTGGTAACTCAGACCACAATCTTGTACAAGAGTCCTCTCTCACAGAACACTCTTCCTCCAGCCACTCTTGACTTTGTATCCTTTGGCACTAAAAAGGTGCCAAGCAGGACAACCTCTAGAATTTCTACTCCTCCTTTCCATAGTCTGAGTATTGCTTCTGCCAAACAACTACTCTGAGCAAGTCACCACACTGGCATCAAGGCCTTCATTCCCCATTTTACCCAAAATTCTTATCCACTTTCCAAACTCTTCAACAGAAAGTGTAATAAAGCATTATAAGGAAAAAAAAAAAAAAAAAAACAGCCTAACCTTCGCTTAGTCGAAACTTATCTCCTCCCCTTCAAGTTGATGCAGTTGCTTCTGGTCCCTTGGCAAGCCCATCAGATATATTTCAGCTCACTTGCACTTGTCTCTCTCTCTCTCACACACACATCCTGCTGGCACCACTGTTATAGTACCTAAGGATAAAGGTGACCTCCTGGCATCATTATTTTCCTCCAATTCCTGCATAGATGACCAAGGCAAATCACCTCCTACCATCCAGAATCAAGTATACAGTAAGCCTGCTATAGTTTTTTATCAAAAAAGACATCAGAAAATTACTAAATAAATTCAACATCAAGTCTTCTGGTCCTGATGGCATTTCTCTAATTGTATTCAAACATTGTGCTCCAGAGCTAGCACCTGTCCTGTATTGTCAATATTTTATACTTAGCTGGTACTTATTCCAGTGCATGGTAAAATTGATAAAACTTGAATGGTGGAATCCACACTGTAGCAACCGATAGTGTGGATTCCACCATTCAAGTCCACAAGCTGACCTCTTAACCTGCATCACCCACCTCTGGACAAATGCCATAGAAAGGTTCAGAGAAACATGCTGTTACTTTTGACATTTCCAGAGCTTTTGACTGTGGTTGATGCCAACCACAGTCAAAATGGCACCATCCTTACAGGCTATCCTGTAATTGGATAGCCCATTTTCTTTCTGATTATTCACTGTGCATCATGGCAAAGGGCTGCCTCTCTTCAGGATTACTCTCAACCACCATGAATCCTAATCATAATCACAGTTTTGTGTACGACAATACTCTTCATTCATCCTACTCATGTGGCAATCCATGCAGTGCTCAGTTATCTTAAACATTGATCTGCATACCATCCTCCTGTGGGATGAGGGCAGTCTGGTTACCTTCAATTCCTCCAAAACAGTCTTGCCTTTTCTCTTGCAAAGGAGATCTTAGCTCACCTACCCTTACCTTCAGTAATACACAAATCACCAGAGAAGATCATATCACATCATCCAAAAAATTAGGTATTCTCTTCCACTCAAGATGCTATATTACACCCACCCAGCTACTAATCCATACAAATTCCAAATCTGTCCATCATTAGAATAATGCTCACATGTTTTGTTTTAGTGAAACCTAAAAATTCTTGATTATTACTTATATGAAGAGCCAAAGGCTTCAATTCGGCGATGTGAACTTATTTAAGTTAAGGGATATTACATCCTATGTTGTTTCATAGCCGAATAAGAAACTCAAAGAGTTTCATGCTGAATATAGAAACTATATAAAGTTCCTTGAATATGTCCAGAGGAGAGCAGATCAGTTCATTGATGAGATCACTCTCTTACAAACTCGCTTCATCATCTATCTTGCAGATAAAATGTTTCAGCACTGTGTGTGTGTTTCACAAGCACTTCAGTCACTGCTCCTCTGAACTGGCAACCATTATGTCTTCACTTTCTGTTGCACCTGTTACTACAAGAGCAGTACCTGCCCTTCATCCCTTTTTGGTGCAACTGCAAACATGCCAAACCTGCTTCTCCTCTTTCTCTTTTATTCCATCTACTTCTGCCCTCATAAAGTATTCCCAAACAACTAGCCTACAACTCTTCATGAGAAAAATGTCAAGTCAATAAACATCTGTCTCAATCCTCACTTGCACCCCATGCTGAGCATTTATGTGCTTATACGTCCTTCGACCTTTCATGTATAATATAAATGTATTAAAAAAAAAAAGGCTTAACCTGTACTGACTTCGTGGTGGTGTGCATCATGCATATTAGTTGTAGAAGAAAAAAAATTTCAGTTGGATACAAAGTAAATTTTGCTTGCCCTTGCCCAAAAATACTCTTTGTTAATCTTTAACCTAAGTGTAAGTAAGCAAATAAAGTTTGTTCATGAAGTATTGTATGTAGAGGAGGTTGATTTCTTATATCAATTGCGTCAGTGTTTCATAATGCAAAGACCATTTCCTTACAGAAATGCTCAAGCACTGGGCAAAATTCAATCAGATTTGCTGTTTAGAATCCCTACTAAATGTTTTAATAAAAGTTAAAAATAAAAATGCATTCATTTTATTTACAGCAAGACTAATTTCTTTTCTTTTTAGCTACTGTGAAAGTAGACGTAAAGTTTTGTTGGAACATGTACATGAGGGTTATGAAAAAGACTGTTGGGAGTATACTGAAGAATGAACATTTTGCTTATGTAATGTATTTTATGCAGCCTGATAAATTTTTGTTCAGCTGGTACTTGAAATTAAATGAATAAATCTGTTGTTTTGAGTTTCCTTAATTCTTTTAATGATTTTTTTTTTCCCATTTTTCTATTGAATATTGAGCAAAAGAAAATTTTTAAGTTTTTGTAAAACATAGTACTTTACATATACCATATAATACTTTTTGGTAATCAAGTACAGCCACTGGAACATGGTTATAAATAGTAACAATTCATCACAGAGTAGTACATATGTAGCTTTCATTACCACATGAAAGCTACATATGTACTACTCTGTGAAAAGCCATGTGCACGCAGCACTAGAATACTTGTTCGACTAAAAAATCGATAAACCACAAGGTTGATTCATCGTCATTTTGGTGAATTTTATGATTATATTGAACTCGCTGATAATTTTCTTCACCTCCCCCAGTCCTGAGGAAATTTAGCCTGTGAAACCTCACCGTGCTCACACATTTGAAAAACATGGCATGGTGCTATACAATATGCTGATATTCTTTAAATTAGTTTATATCTTACTTTACGAATTCTAGATTAAATCTGTATTTAATGGGGGAAGATATATTAAGACTGAAACTAATTGTCTTAATGTATATTTTTTTTGTGCACTGTATGCTAGTAGGGTAAGGATAACAGATCTTTAATTGTGAAAATAGCATTTATTCAGTGCAGTGAAGTAGTTTTCATAATTAAGCTATACTTTTATGTTTGTGATCTCAACTGCTTCTTTAACCAACTCACCATCGGGTTTTTTCATTATTATTATTATTATCCAGGCCTCCATGGAGTCAAAAGACTCATCGTGGGAGGTCGTTTTTAAGAAACACAAAGTTTATCATACAACTCCTTGGATCCATTGACCGTTCCCACTCCAACCACTCTCTCAGGCTATACATTCCAAGGTTCATCCACCCTCCACGGAAAGAAACCACTCCTCCCCCTCTTTTGCACAGCCTCCTTTCGTAACTTCCAAGGATGGCCCCTTGCCATCACTCCTTCCTGCCATTCCACCATGTGAAAGAATTCTCCAATGTCTACCCTGTAACTGCCTCTCAACAGTTTAAAAGTCTCAATCATATCACCTCTTCTTCTTCTATCCACCAAACTTTGCAGTCCACATTTCCTCAGTCAATCCTCATAACTGATATTGTATAGTCCTGAAACCATCTTTGTTATCTGCCTCTGCAGGTCAGCGTCCTTCTCAGTATTGCAGCAATCCTCTGAGTTACCCCCACCACCTTTGCAATATGCTCCCTGAATTTCAGTTTTCTGTCAGTCATCACCCCCAGATCTCTTGTCTCCCCTACCTCCTCCAGTACAGCTCCTCCAATCGATGGATCCCAAACCTCAAGACTTTACATTTTGCTGCATTGAACCGACCCATTCATTTGCCCATTTGTCTAGTTTATTCAAATCCTCTTGCAGGGCTGCCACATCTGCACTATTACTGATAACCCTTCCCAGCTTCACATCATCTGCAAGCAACTGAATGTCCCCTTGCAATCCATTGACAATGTCATTGATATAAAGGTTAAACAATATAGGGCCCAGTACTGAGCCCTATGGGACCCCACTTGTAATCTTCTGCCCCATTGAAATAGCCCCACCATACACAACTCTCTGATACCTATCAGTCAGCCAATCCTGAATCCATTTGACTAATCCAACATTTAAACCCATGTGCTGCAACTTAAATATCAGCTTATCATGTGACACCCTGTCAAATGCTTTTGCAAAATCCAAAAAAAATGGCAGTATATGCCTTTCCCTCATCAACTGCTCTTGTCACTTTATTATAAAAGTCAATCATATTACTAAAGCAAGAGCACCCCTTAACAAATCCATGTTGATTCTCACAGATAACATTACCCTCATCTGCCCAACACTGTATATAGCCCCTCACTAATTTCTCCAAGACCTTAACAACTACTGATGACATACAAACAGGCCTATAATTAGCTTCCAGTCTGCTACCCCCCCTTTATGCAGTGGGACTACCTTCCTTCCATTCCCTGGGTACCTTTCCCGCAGCCAGACTTTTATTAAAAGCCAGGCCAATGGAGCTGTCAGTTCTTTAGCACATTCTCTCAAAACCCATGGTGAAATACCTTCTAGCCCAGCAGCATTTAGTGGTATACAGAGTACTCAGTATTTGGAACACACTCTCTCCTCTTGCACCTGTAAACCCTGAACCTGCCCTATCCCTGTAGTATTAAAAACCTCCTCCAGGTTTTTCCTTCTGAAAGCAAAGATTTAGAGTAGTTTCTTTCTG
Organism: Typopeltis vanoorti; assembly: GCF_054136105.1. Lineage (NCBI taxonomy): Eukaryota > Metazoa > Arthropoda > Arachnida > Uropygi > Thelyphonidae > Typopeltis > Typopeltis vanoorti. Next base: position 73,726,849 of record NC_143564.1, on the reverse strand, counting down.
TATGTGATATATTGAAATACCTTAATTTAAAGGAGGGGGGGTGAGATAAGTTTACAGGTCTGGTTATAGCGCTTAAGAGAACCACTGAATATTGCAGGTAACTGGTCAATTAGGGAAAAGAAAATACTCTCACATTTTCCTATCACAAGCTCTTTATTTGGTGCCTACCAGTTTGCAGTACTGTAGTACCAGTTGATTGTACAATTCACTCTCACTATAGTGAACTCGGAAAAGAGGATTCGATGGATTTTAATCCGAGTTTCGTACCCGGCTGTACAATAATACGGGATTTACCATCTCCCTTAAACTTAACTTATGTCGCCAGTAATATAGCCTTTTGACTTGTTATAACTGAATAGGTGTCATTCCTCTTTTTTTGTTGTTTTTGTTTTTTTTTTTTTAAAAAAAAAAAAAAAGAAATATAAATGCACTGTAAATGGCCAGTTCAGTGAGAAGGCTAGAATTTAAAGTGAAATTGAATTTAAGCAAAATCCAGATTGAATGTTTTTGTGTGCGTAATATGCAATTTTGAAATTTTGTATAATATTACCAGAGATTTTTTTCCCCTCTTTTTTTCCAATGGAAATCCCATCCACGAAAGGATGTTCAGCCTATGATGCATTAATGTAGTGGGTGGGCAATAAGTATAGGAGAGCAGTAGAAGGAATCACTAAAGAGGAGGAAAAATTTGTTCTGTGAGTTTGGAGTTAAACTCTGAAGGAATGTTGTTGTTAGTATGGGCATATTCAGGATACCAATATTGGCATTTGGGTCTGAGATGAGGTATTGTTCAGAGGTTATCTTCCTAGCTAGGGACCAGTGCAGGCTACCACCATTCCCTGAACTATTTCTATTGGATCTGTGTGTGTTCATGGGGCCAGTTTGCATGTTTTAAAAGATGAAAACCTGAGTTTCCAGGAGAAAAAAACTCTCCACCCTGTATGAGACCAGCTAACTCATCTTTAGGTCAGAAACACCTGATAAAGGTTTCTCGTGTCATAAGACATGAATTGAACCTAGATCTTTCTGACGAAAGGACTTTGTCTATGCTGACTGAGCTACGGAGGCTCTGAAAGAATGTTGGATAGCTGCTGCACATGTTTTAACCACACTACCGGCCAAGATGTTTTCATGGATTATCCATGATAAACTTGAAGTTTATCATGGATGCGAAGTGCATGTTAAAATTGTAATACCATTGATATTACATTGAAATATATGATGGATACGAAGCATATGAGGATGCGTATTTGATCCATAATGGCCAGTGAGGTGGTTAATAGATTTAGAACGGACCAAGTGAATTTTCACCTTGCTCTCTTTCACATCTTTGAAAAAGAAAGTGGGATGAATTAGTAAGGGATGGGTCAATCTGTATTTTTATAGATCTCTTACGAATACCACCACAAATGTAAAAATAGCATTCAGCGGTTAGAAGGATACGCAGCATTAATAACTGTTCAGAGGTAAAGCAGCACTTTAAGTGAAAGTGGAAACCAAGGAGCTAACTAGTTACTTGAATAATTCTGTTTGTTTTTGTTTTGAATAAAAGCATAGCATCAAAATTTTTATAAAATTTTTAATGTTCTCAAAGTTTCCTATAACTGGAAGTTATAGGAAACCTACTTATATACATTATAATTATAAGAAACAGTTGTGGAATTTTAACCAAGTTTGGGTTGCATAATTATGGACATCTATGTAATAGTCAATTCTCTTTCATTTATGTTGGATCCAAATCAATGAATACACACACACACACACCATGTCTTGTTTTTAGAGAAGCTTGTACCATAGTTCTTATACAATATATACATGAAAACACAAGGTAAAAGTATTATTTATTGAATATACTGCCATATTTTTCAGTCTGAAATTAACAGACCATCATCAGTGGCTTAAACAGTTGTTACAAGGTAGAATGTAAACAATCGATTCATTCGAAATACAATGAGCTGTGTGGTGTTATCACTAATAGTGCTATGCTTTAACTAAAGAGAAGATTAGTCATAACAGTGTAAAAATAAATTGAATTGCATACATATATATAAAAGGATAAGCAGCATGTACAGAATTAATAGCTGTTCAGAGGTAAAGCAGCACTTTAAGTGAATAAGTGTTTCACTGTCAGTTAAAGGGTGTACTAAAATGTTGATAACCCAATAATCTGAAAACACCAGCTTCTCTCTTGTCCGCAATCAACTCCATGCAGCTAAATGTGAGTTTGCCATTAATATTCATCTGGTTGCTGAGCTCCGAACTTTAATCTTCTCAAACTTAGACCCACAACTTTCCTACATAGTTCTTAATGTGGCTAAACACTCTCTGGAACGTTCATTTAATAAACAAAATCAACAACTAAATCATAAATTCAATATCCTTGTTGCTAAGCAAATCAAGCCTCTCTCTATTTCAGATAATTGGGTTATCAACATTTCAGGAGCCCTTTAACTGAAGTGGAACACTTATTCTTTCAAAAGCACATGAATTCTCGATAGTTCCAAAAATATATATCCTATTTAGATTTCCTTTTGAACATTGGACAGAACTTATTTAACGTTTCCAGTGAAGAGGCTGATAATCTTTGCTTAAAGTTACATCCATCCTACTTAAATCGATGCTTCCACCTTTTAACATATCTCCTTCTGAAAAAAAAAAAAAGCTTTACATTCCCTAAGATGCAACAGTCACTTTGTTATCACCAAAGCAGACCAACAGTTATGGACTCTGCAAATTATAAAAGAAAAATTTCTTTTTACTATGAGATCATTCAAGTTCTTGGAGCAGAGCTACTGCAACCAAATGGGTCCCCAGGTGGCAGATAGGGGAATGGTCATCAGAAATGGTGGTTGGTTGTGAATACTCAATAAGCAGTCCTGGACCAAAGTGGGCTGCCATCTTAGGACTGTGGGCCCTAAGATGGCAGCCCCATCACCAGACTAAGCTGTGGATGGTTGGTAACCAGCCCAGCTGACAAATTCTTTTACTCTTGAATTTCAAGGGAATAAAACTGGACATCCCAAATGGATAACGAAATGGAAGTGGAAAAAAAGACTATGAACTGGATACGGATCGGAACAGTAAGCATCAATCACAAGATCGAAGAAATACAAAAAGCTCTAACAAAAATGAAAATAGAAATAGCGGTAATTTCAGAAACAAAGAAAAAATCAAAAGGATCTACAGAACTTCAGGACTACAGTTTAATATACAGTGGAGTTCCCTACGAAAAACGAGCCATCATGATCAGCAATAAATGGAAAGACAACATTGAATCATATATAACTTAATCTCTGAAAGAATAATAACCACTAGAATTAAATAAGAAATTTATTACAGTCGTAGGAATATATGCACCTGAAGAAGGAAAAAAATCTGAAAGAAAAATTCTATAAAAATGAAAATAAAAATAGCGGTAATTTCAGAAACAAAGAAAAAATCAAAAGGATCTACAGAACTTCAGGACTACAGTTTAATATACAGTGGAGTTCCCTACGAAAAACGAGCCATCATGATCAGCAATAAATGGAAAGACAACATTGAATCATATATAACTTAATCTCTGAAAGAATAATAACCACTAGAATTAAATAAGAAATTTATTACAGTCGTAGGAATATATGCACCTGAAGAAGGAAAAAAATCTGAAAGAAAAATTCTATAAAAACCTCCAAAACGTAATTCAGAACACAAATAAACAAAATTACTTAATCATTGCAGGTGATTTCAATGCTAGAATTTGATCAAATACATTTAAAGATTTTATTAATAGGTAATCAAGGAGAAAACACCATAAATAACAATGGAAGAGAACTCAGAAAATTTATGGCTATAATAGCTTGAAAATTACCAACAGCTTCTTTAAACATAAAGATATATATACATGGAAAGCCAGAGGATATAAAAGCATCATGGACTATATAATAGTAGGTGAAAAACTAAAGAAGTTGGTAAGAAACTGCAGAGTGTACAGAGGATGCAATATTGACTCAGACGACTATTTATTAATCTACTATTAAGATCCCAAACCAGAAAACTTACAAATCATACAAAGAAAATAAATGAAGATACAGATATAGAAAATGAAGGGCAAAACATTAAACAAATAGTAAAACAAGCAGCATACGAAGCCATAGGAACAAAACTGCATAGAATAAGGAAAGGACTAAGAAGACTAGAAATAGAATCTTTAATAAGAAAGAAAAAAGAAATCAACCTTAAATGATTAAACGACAGAACCATAGGAAAGGAAATGAAATAGAATATAAAAGAATCAGAGCAATAACAAGAAGAGAAACCAGGAAAATCAGAAGACAAGACTGGGAAAAATTTGTATCAAGATTAGAGATTTGATATCAACATGACATAAATGGACCTCAGCTAAAGAGCTATAAAATCATAAAAAAATGACTCGAGAAACAAAAGATAATCTACAATTAGAAGGCATCTCCACAAAAGAATGGACTAATCACTACACCCATCTTCTAAATAATAATAATCAAATTGAAATAAAACAAGTAATAAGTCAAGAAACAAATGAAGAACCAACACAGTTAGATCTAAAGAAAATATTGGAGATTTTTTTGTTTCTCCAATATTTTCTTTAGATCATTTAACTGTATAAAAAATAAAAGCTACAGGAGAAGATGAAATAAATTCATAATTCTACAAATACAGCTCTAAACCATTTCAATTAAATTTTTAAACAAAATATGGGAAGAAGGAAACATTTCACAACAATGGAAGAGAGCAATAGTCATAAACATATTCAAAAAAGGAAACGGGATTGCAGAAAACCACAGAGGAATATCCTTATTAAATACATGCTATAAAATATATCTAGATATAATTAAAAGTAAATTAACACCATGGGCTGAGGAAATTATGAGAAAAGAAATGCAGCTTTAGGAAAGGAAGATCCTGCACAGATCCCACATTTACTCAAACAAATTATAGAAAAAAAAAATAGAATTTAATCTGCCAACATATATGGCCTTCCTAGATTATGAGAAAGCATATGATCCAATCAACAGAACAAAATTAATCATTATATTGTATGAATTGAAAGCTCCACCTCAAACCACAAAAGCAATAGCAAATATAATGGAAGAAAGCTATATTAAAATTAATAATGAAACAACTGAAAAAATTAAAACCAATAGAGGTCTCATTCAAGGAAGTGGATTATCACCAATATTCTTTAATATGCATATCTTCTTCTTCGTCTATGATCTCTTATGCTTTTAAGCGTCGAGATTTTGCCAAAGAGATTTCCATGCCATCCTGTCCAAGGTTTGTTGTTTTGCTTCTTTCCAGTTAATTCCCTTCTTTTCCAATTTTTCTTTAATTTCCTTTTGCCAACCTTTCCTGGGTCTGCCTATGTTTCTTTTTCCTATTTTCTGGCTTTCGTATACAGTTTTTGCTATTCTTCCATTCGATTGAGATGTCCAAACAATCTCATTTGGGCTTGTGTCATGAATTGATTCAGAGGTGCAACTTGAAGGCTGTCTCTTATGGTTTGATTTCTTATTCGGTCTAGTCTTGTTTTTTGTGCCACTTTCCTGAGATATTTCATTTCAATTGTTTGTGTGTGTGTGTATGTTTTTGGAAAAAAATTTCAAGAGAGTGGAGAAAACACAAAATCATAGGAAATAAAAAATTAACAGCCTTTTGTATGCTGATGATCAAGTTATTTTTGCTGAAAATGAAGACCAATTACAGAAAAATCTACATGTATTGAACAAAACAATAGAACAGTATGACATGAAAATCTCAATAAATAAAATAAAATCAGTAGCATTTCAAGATAAAGAAATTAAAAGATGCAAACTAGTCATCCACAACAAAGTAATAGAACAAGTGAACAAATTTAAATATCTAGGAAATTACATAAGCCCAATGGAGAAATTGACATTGCATATAAAAAGCAAAAATTTCTAGCAGTCATGGGAACTTTGAATAGACACTTCAGTAAACAGATGTCTAGAACAACCCAAATAAAACTATATAAAATAATAGCCAAACCAATTCTGAAATATGGTAACGAAACATGGACTTGGGGAGAATGAGATAAAAGATGAGTGGAAGCTGCAGAAATGAAGTTCCTTAGACCACTTGCAGGCTATAAAAGAATAGACAAGGTAAGAAATGAAGAAATAAGAAAACAGTTATCCATAATTAGCATAACAGAAGACATCACAAACTATAGAAAGAACTTGAAAAACCACATAGTAAGTATGAATCAGGACAGATGGCCAAATATTGCTTGGAAATATAAACCAAAGGGACACTGATCAAAAGGAAGGCCCAGCAGGAGATGGGCAGAAGACTTTCTAAACCCTTGAAAACGTTACAGGCAAACAGTTGCCTAATACTGGAAACCAAGAAGAAGATCATTCAACCTACCAGGAAATGGACCATAACCTGTTTAATTTCCTAATAAGCAATTTAGGGAATTAAACTCTGTTCTAGATGAGTGTTATAAGTTCGCAGACACCATAGAAAAGTTAAAAACGTATTTTGCAAAAATGCTGAGGTTCTATGGTCTACCAAAGATCCATAAGAAAGACATTCCTCTCCATCCAATTGTAGACTGCATTGATTCACCTACATATTTCATAGTCAAATATTTAGCAAACCTACTGAAATCACATGTAGGCAAGTGTCACTCTTTTTCAAAGAGACTTTGAATTTCTTCGACAAATTAAAAAATTTCTCCATACAACCTTATGGCGAGCTTTGATGTAGAATCCTATTTACAAACATACCTCTCAGAGAGACTTTACAATTACTTTCTGACATATTCCACTGGATATAGTAAAACTGTTGAAATTCATGATGCATTCTGGATACTTTGTTTGTCAAAACAATTCTACAACCAAGTAAAAGAAAAACTGCCATGGAAAGCCTTAGCCGCCTTTTATTTAGACTTTTTTTTTTTTTATCTATACACATCAACATATCAACAAATTGTGTATGGGGGAGCGATGTCAAGGAAAAGGAAAGTCACTAGCGGAGTGCCTCAGGAATCTTTTTTAGGGCCATTACTGTTTAACTTGTATGTTAATGATATAGGTGAAGATTTGGATGGAGATATTCAGTTGCTTGTAGATGATGCAAAGTTGGGACGAACCATGAAGAGTAGTGAGGATGTTGTGACCTTGCAGGAAGACTTGAATAAATTGAGTGATTGGGCACAGAAATGGGGATGTGAGTTCAATGTTGCAAAATGTAAGGTTTTAAAATTTGGAAAACAAAGATAGGATGCAGAATTTATGCTTGGTGAGGATACATTGTTGGAGGCAGAAGAAATAAGAGATCTGGGGGTGATAGGATTAGGATCTGAAATTTAGGGGACACATAGCCAAAATTGTGAAGACAACACAAAGGCTTCTGGGAATGATGCGGAGGACACTGACGTGTATAAGTAGGGAGATTCTTGTTCCGTTGTATAAGGCTTTGATTAGGCCACATATGGACTATTGTGTCCAGATTTGGTCACCTGGTTTTCAGAAGGATGAAGAGATGTTGGAAAGGGTCCAAAGGCAACTGACTAAGGTAGTTTCTGATCTCTGGAATGTCGAGTATGAGGAAAGATTGAGGAGATGCAATTTGCAGAGTCTGGTGGACAGGAGGAAGAGGGGAGATATGATAAAGACCTACAAGTTGGTAAGGAGTTGTTATAGGATCAATGCTTTAGAAGTTCTACAGAAAATAGTGGGAGATTGGGGGAGAACCAGAGGTCATCCCTGGAAACTGTATAAAGAGGGTATGAGTAGAGGAGTGAGAGGCAGGTTTTTTCGTGCAGAGTTGTAAATGATTGGAATGCCTTGCCTGAGAGTGTGGTGTCTACAGGGAGTTTGAATGTGTTCAAAGCACGGTATGATGAGCTGTGTGTGCGTGTGATAAAAGGACCTCCCAGATGAGTCTTTGACTCCATGAGGTCTTGGGAAATAATAATAATAATAATAATGCTAGACAGGAAATTTAATTCTTGTGCATTATATTCTATTATGTTTGCAATATATAATTTCTTAAGAAATTGTCTACTGAAGCAATGATGTGAAGTCAGCTGCCCCTATATATCAGTAACCTAGAGTATTTTTACTTGCAATCTTTTGTTTGCTTACATGCGGATAAAGGATTCAAACAAGAATATAATAAAAATATAATTTCTTGCTTTAATATTATTTAATTTGTAACCAAGATTAAAAGAAAAAAACTTTCTAAGTCTGGTCTTTGATTACCTGTCTCTAAAACTTTGATTTTCTCAATCAGTTACCCAAACAGTGAGGTACTCGTAGAGACTTCAGTCTCTACACTTCAAACTGACTACTATTCTCTAAATCCACTGATTAAGCTGATAGTTATTTGCTGCTAGCAGAAAGCTAACACAGATAGTCCATCTATCTGCCAGAATACTAGTTACTCCTCATCATTATTATAACAACGTTTCCTTCCAAATATACTGTAGCTGTCTGTTCTCTGCCTATTAACTCAGGATATGATGCCATCCAAATTTGCTATAATCCATCCTCCACCTCAATCACATCACAAACACTCTTCTCTTCCAACTTCCACATTAATAACAAGGCAAATCATTCCCCCTCCTCCCACTCTTTTATCAGAAAGAGAATAAAATCAGAAGAATCCTGAATAGTTTGACACGAACAGTTCATCTGGCTCTGCTGGTATTCCTCCTATTGGGCTCCAGGATCAATACCTATCCTATACTGTCTTTTCATTTTTTCCTGCTTGACTAGCATCTGTTTAACCTGTAACATGGAAACAAGCTTAAATTCAGCCAATTCCAAAACGGGTTATGAAAATCAGCCTGCAAATTATCTCCCATTTAAACTTACTTTAGTTCATTAAATTAAGTAGATAAAAATCCCTTATTATTTTACGGCCAGTATGCGAAACTCTAAGATCGAAAACTACGATCTAAGAGTTTCTTGCCGAAGAACTATCGGCGAAACCAAGCGTAACTGTTTGGCTTTTCATTTTAATTACTTTAGTTCCCTCAAAAATCATAACAGCCAAATTCTTCACTCTTGGAGTGCACCAGCTAATCAGTGACAAGCAAGATTAATTTCATAATTCTCAGTTCATGTCCAGTCCGTAGCCATCTCCAACAATCCTCGAGCATAAGTCATGGAAAGGTTGTCACTCTTGTAAGTTTCCTTTCAATTTCTGGTCATTCAGTACATGTCATAGTTGATGGCTTCCTTCCCTCCGCTTTATCCACCAGTGTTGAAGTGTTAACAGTGCTCCATACTTTAACCTGCCTCTTCCTCCTGTACATAAATGACCTTCCCTTACTGTCCTAAAATTCTATCCATACTCCATTTGTCTTCTTCATATGATAAACTTTGTAGCACATAATCATTGAAAGCATCAAGATCCTTCATTTATCCAGTACAATGAACTCCCATCTCCTTGCTATTCTTTTCAAAGATAGGAGATAAAAGCTAGCATTCCAGCTATTGTTCCACTGCATTCACTTCAGCCAAAAATAACAGAAAACCATCAACTCCTTTACCACCTAAAAGTCCACCAGTTAATTAGTGCCCAAATATCATCCAGTCTTCCACTGAGCCTGACTGCAACAAATAATTAAATTGTTCTGCCATTCGATCATGTAACCAAAATCCACGTAGTTCATCTTTGCCAGGTGCACTCCAGATTTTTAATTTTCTAGCTTGTGTGCTTGTTATATTTACATGTATTTATATTTTATTCACTTTCTTTACTTTCAATATCTACCTTCAATTCTTTATTTTTTTTCTATATCTATATTCAATATCTCGTCCTTGCGTTAATTGATTTACTTTAATTCTGCCTTAAACTGATTACCCTGATAATCCTATCTTAACGCAAGCTATGGGTGCTAAACTGCGAAGGCTACTATTTACTTGGCCAACTACTTAGAATAACCACATGTATTGAACTCTTGGACAAAGTCCTATTTCCTTGTTAGAGACAAGTCCCTTGTAATTACTGCTGGAGTTGTTTCCCCATCAGATACTGGCAAATTTATTTGTTTTGCTGTGCCAGCCGGTATCCTTAGGTTAGGAAGAATCCTTAACCAGGAAACTTCTCTCAGAAATTATACAGAGGTGATTATCCCTACACTTATCCTTCAGCACCTAATTATCTAACTAATTATACTCGATGATGTTTGCAACCATCACCTATAAATATTCAATTATTCTCTTCATTAGGTTCCTAATTTATGAGCGATGAGTTGAATTCAGGCACAGGCTAATTTCAGGTTAAAACATAAAGAACATTTATTAAGATTTATTAAGATCACTAAATTGTACATAGTTACATTCATTCTTACTATTAGATTAAAGTCATACTCAGGTGAGGAGCTATCATTGATATTAATTGGAAATTTAACATAGGCTCCTTTTAAGATTCCACTCATTTGACTGTACACAATACATATATCAAAACTCTAATCTTCTCAATTTATCCTATCAAGCTATGTTAAAGGCTACAAATCATAATTATCACACTCTACCTAATTCACAATCTGAGACAAAGATACCTTTGCAGTTAATGCTAATCACCTAAAGTTCCTCACTAGAATGTTCGTTCACGCTTAATACTTAACTGCAATTCACACTTATTTTACAACATGCTTCTCTTCTGACATAAGGGAGAATAAAACATTACTTTATCCAGATAGTCCACTTTCTGCATACAGTACTGGGTTCTTCCTTGAAAACTTAGTTTGGAACATCGTAGAATTACCTTTATGCAGGTGGTCATACATGGTGTACTTCTCGTCTGCCCCTTTCAGCACGGCTGGTGATCTGCCCACGTTAGTCTGGTTCTGTTTCCAGCGATCGTATTTCACAACGTGGTCACGAATACAGGAACTACGGCTGTCGATATAGAACTACGGGCTATCCTGGATCCATCACAAGGCAAGATAGAACCGCTCGTCCAAGATTGCCCAGCAAGGAGAGCTGGATCCTGTAGCCCACTTGTCACCTAATGTTCAGGATCCCCAAATCTGAATGCAGTTCTTGATGATCCGGTATAGATATCTTCTTACTTTTCACACTGTTAGTCTGGCTCCTTAGTTGAGACCTGTCTGGCAAGGGTGGCCCTGCTGGCAGCTATGCTACCGCCAGAATAGCTCTCAACATCACTGAAGTACACAAGCTCCACTACCAAGACAAGGCCATGTTCCTTCCAAGGGATATTTTTTCCCAGAATTTCCCATAGAAAACACCCAATTGCCCATGCCAGAGATTGACATACTCAGGAACTGGTCGAAGATAGTCTTAGAAAAAGTTCCTCCAGTTGGCGACTAGACTTGAACCTTAGTCTAACTCTGAGCGATCAAGCGCAGAGGACGCAAGCGCCCCTTCCACTGAACTACACAGGCCATTTATTATTATTATTATTGTTGTTGTTGTTGTTATGGCAAAGACAAAGGAGTCCTTAAACTCCTCGAGCGAGACCCTAAACATCGTATCAAGTACTGTCCAACATTTGCACAGCATCTATCATACTTTGCTTTGAACTCATTCACAATCATGGTACCCACAACAGACTCTGGCAACGAATTCCACGCATTCACTATTCTCCAAGCAAACATCCTAGTTCTAAAAAACTTGTGAACTACACTGTTACTCAGATTCCATGGATGGGCCCTAGTTCTCCCACCACCAGACCTGTTCTGAAAAATTTCCACAAAATTAATCTCATGAAAACCCCTCAGTAATTTGTATATCTCAATAGTATCATCGTTTTTCGGCCTCTCAACTACATACTTAACCTACAAATCTTCAGCCTGTTCTCGTAAGGTTCACAGACCTGCTACCATCTTGGTCACTCATGTCTGGATCCTCTCCACCTCCTCCTCATCGCCAAGAAACCATGGTGCCCAGATCTGCACACAGTAATCAAGATGTGGTCTTATCAGTACTTGATAAAGAGGAACAATATCCCGCTTGTCTCTGGTCGTCAAATTGTTCTTCAGTAAACAATAATCTGATGTGCTGCTTTAGCCACTTTTGCTGTTTGGCCCATAAACTTTAACGCCCTATTCACTAACACTTCTATGTTGCTGGATTCATCAATTTCCTGGAATGCAGTTCCACCAGTGTAGCTTATAGCTGGTAATCTTTCTTTCCACCCCAAAATGCATAACCTTACACTTTGCCACATTAAACTTACATCCATTCTCCATTGCCTAGTCTGCCAATCTATCCAAATCATCCTGCAAAATTTTGATATTATCTGTATTAACTATTGCTCTCCCCAACTTTTCGTCATTGGCAAATAACTGATCTCATATCTTTTCTTATGTACAAATTAAATAGTGGTCCAAGAAGAGAATCCTGAAGCACGCCACTAGTCCAAGACCTTCTTTTGGATTCTGCTCCTGAATAAACTACAATCTGATATCTTTCCATCAACCAACCTCCTATCCATCTCGCTAATCCTATATCCACCTCTGTGTGCTGCAATTTACTGATTAGAATTCCATGTGATATCCTGTCAAAAGCTTTTGAAAAGTCCAAGAGTATCACTGTCAATCCATTAACTTTATTCAACACAGCTGTTTCTGTATTAAAAACGTGATCAATTTACTGAGACATGACCTACCCTCGAAAAACCATATCCCCCCCATAGCGTATATCATTTTCATTTATCCATTCCTGTATTTTGCTCTTGACTAACCTCTCCAGTACTTTGTCAGATACTCCTTCTGTGTGTCGAGGCTTAAGTGCTGTGCAGAATTCATGTTGGAGGTTTAATGGAATAATTATCAACACTGAGAAAGGATTAAAAATAATTTTTATACTTCCAATATTTTCCTTATTCCAATATTATCTTCCCCTCTAAAACTTTATATCTGGCTAAGATATGTAAATGATGTGTTCTCTATTTGGCCTCATGGCCCAGACACATTAGATTCCTTCCTCAGTCACCTCAATAGTCTACATCCAAGAATCCAGTTTACAATGGAAAAGGAAAATAACAATAGTTTACCCTTCCTGGACCCCTTAGTAACACTCCTTCCTAATGGTAACCTTTCTTGGTATATAGAAAACCTACTCACACAGGCAGATACATTCGCAAACTCTCCCACCACCACCACCACCCCTCTCAGCAATATGGCATCAAAACTCTAACCAATAGAGCCCACAATCTTTGTTCCAGTGAAACTACCCTTTCAACTGAACTCACACATACACAACACCTTCCTTTCCAATGGCTACAATGACCACAGGATTAAAAAAAATAATCAAATCCTTCCGCATTCCCCGACCACCTCTTCATAAGGACTACAGAACTGCCATCACCATACCTTACATCCTTGGTACATCAGAAAAAATAGACACATCATTAAAAAAGTACAAACTTTATACAGCTTTTAAGCCCTACCATAAACTTGCTACCCTTATCCGTTTCACCTAAAACCAGCTCCCTCCTCTCTTAGTGCCTAGAGTACATAGAGTACCTTGTGCCTGTAAACTGGCTTACTTTGGACAGACAGGCAGGTCAGCATTCATTCGATTAGAAGAACACAGATCTTACATATGCAATCACGATTATGGTCAATCTGGCCTTGCAGATTGACCATAATCGTGTTTTGGATGCTACCCATAGGATCGGATCTCCTGGAAAAAAACGACCATGCTCCACTATAGTAAATTCAAAAGAGAAAGACTGTTTTTTGAATCTGCATCAGCACTCAGGAATCAACCTAATTTAAACAAATATGGTTGCATTACACTTCCCAAAATTTGGGAAACATTAATTATTAGAGATCCCTCTTTACATCCTAGGCCACCTGCAAATGCCCATAGAGGGCGCACCACCTAGATAGGACTTCAGTTTCACTCACTACTGTATTGCTTTTGTGTGTGTATTGTTACAAAAAGTTTTTTGTAATCCCTGAAGGTGTCTCTGTGAGGAAATATTGGAAGTATTAAAATTATTTTTAATCCTTTCTCAGTGCTGATAATTATTCCATTAAACCTCCAAAATGAATGGACAAATACTCCTGATATCCTGATCTGTTGGTAATTTTCTACATCAGTCTTGGAACCTCCTTTATACAATGGAACTATTTTCCCCTCTTTCCTCCCTCTCGGGACTAACCCACGAGACTTAGATTAAACAATATGGTAACGAGCACTGACAATTCCCTCGCAGCTTCACGTTAAACTCTAACTGGTATTCCATTCAATCCTACAGCTATTCACATTTAGGTTCTGTAATATGCTGTGCATCTCCATTTCATTTACTTCAGTTCCCAAATAAGCCGTTGCCTCTCTCGTGCCTGCTAATAAAAATACTACATTACTTTTATCCATATTGCTTAACTGTTAAATACTAAGATTTATCTCTAAATTTCCCATAAAAAATAAAGAATAAATAAAAATTCCTATCAAATTTTTAAGCGAGGAAAGAATATAATAATGGCTTCAGTCTCAGAAATTTAGATTAGGACAAATGCAACTGCAACATAGCTTAAAACTAATGCATAATATAGTAGTTTGTTAATTATAATCTTGTTTTGATTCTTTATTGAAGTGTAAGCAAACAATGTTGATGCATGATCACTGCTCCCTCAAAGTCCTTCACGTTCACACCAATCGAAAAAGGGAACGCACTCGCCAAGTAATTGCATACAATTTTTGTTTTCATAACTCCTAAGTTGCTGGACTGGCTGGCCGAGTGGTTAGTGTATCCGCTCTCCAGCCAAGATGCTGAGAGTTCAAATCCTGCCTAGGCATGAATGTTTGTGATTGTCTTTCGCTTTCATACATTCATTCATACAAGTGCATAAACACTCTCCCAAGATGTTCTGGATCACATCACCCATGGGAGTAATAGACCCAATCCTCCTGCAATTGGAGAGGCCTTCACCCTGATACGAATAGCTTCGCACATGGTTATGTTTCTGGTGAAGGGGTAGAAAAATATGCTTTGGTTCGGACTATTTGAGTTTGTTTGAGGAGAGAAAAGAGAAAGTTTTACTACAATGCTAAATAGAGTGCATATCTAATTATCATAATAGGCTAAGTGGTAGTTTGTCATGTCTGTACACAAATGCCAGGAACATCAGAAACAAAGGGGGTTGAGTGCGTTGCATTCTTGAATACGATGTGGCCTAAGATTGTTGGCATTAGTGAAACCTGGTTGTCAGGATCAGATATGGGAAGTGAGATCGAGTGTAATAGGTATACTATTTTTAGGAATGACAGAAGAGATACGAAACAAATTGGGGGGAGTACTAGTAATGATATCAAATGAATTAAGTCCAGTTAAGATAGAAATGCAAGAAAATAACGATTTTAACAATGTCCCATATAGCGGTGAGTTTGAAGCTATCTGGTGTGAAATGGAAGCTAACAGAATGAAATACATGATGGGATGTTGCTACCGACCTGGCAGTTCATTTTCAAGGGAGGTTGAAATGCATTGCCAGGGTATCCTCATCGGTATTAAACGAGTGATCATTATGGGTAACTTTAATTATCCAAACATTGATTGGGTAGAAGAAAAATCTCAAGACAAGAAGGAAGAGGATCAACTTTCTCAAGCAGCATATGAAAGAAGGAACTCTTCATTCAAAATGTGTTGGGTTTGTTTATAGTGTCTCTGTTAAGAATATGACTTTTACCACCAGTCTGTGATGACTGTAACTATGATGTGCTTTCTGGGGAAGTATCTAATTATATTTGTGTTGCCATTAGAACAGGTTACATGCTGAACTACAAAGCTGGAGATTATGATCAACTTAGGAGAATAGTAGCTTATGGTCCCATGCCATCAGTTACTGAATGGAAAAAATGTCAGCAGTGCATGGGATTCTTTGAAAAAGTGTTTGAACGAGGAGGTATCTGAATGTATCCCCTAGCGTTTGAGGAATACATAGGTTGGGAGTGAATTGGATGTGCAACCTTATTAAGCAAGAGATCCAAAAGAAGAAGATGATGGAAAGAATATGGTGAGAATGAGGGTGAGAGGGGTATGAAATATATAAAGCTCTGGCCAGAAAAATAACGAGTGTTGTGCAGAAAGCTAAATAGGTGTATGAAAGAAATTGGCTATGCAAGCTGAAGGCTATCCAAAAGAATTTTATAGTTATTTTATAGAATAGGCCGCAAGCAAAAGATAGAATGAATGTGGAAGAATAACTTTATTGAATGCACATCATACTCTAGTCAGAAGCTTCATTTAATGAACTTACTTTGCCAAGATATATCAATCAGATGTATGTAAAATGGCGTATAGTTCCACTCAGTGGTTAAATTCTAAACGAATAAGTTCCGGGGCCCTATACAAAATATTCAATTGTATTTACGTTTGAATGCTATCCGGGGAAGATCCAAACCTCCCCGTCCCTTTCTTCACTTGTTAATAATCATGTGACTGTTGATATTGACTTTATATACACATTCAAAACTATAAACATTTGTTGAATAATAACACAATAATGTAGACATAATTACCGTAAAGGGAGAAAAGTCACAAAACAGAAAAATGTTCCTACAAAATAACCAATTATATTTACCTTTGAATGCAATTCACTGGTCGAGTGTCCACCAAGTCGGCAACTCTTTCCTTTCTTTCAACATATTAATATTATCTCATTGCATATTATGGGAATTCTGTGTTGCTATCGATTCATTACAGACCTCTTTTTCTTCAGAATCTACACAATAACTATCATTATAAAGTCGTTTTGTATTATCATTGTCATCCAAGCTATTTTTAAAGATGGTACCAATGTACTTATCCATAGTTGAAATATCATACTTACTCGAACATAACTCGCACCCCAGATTTTACTTTTCGGAAAAATGAAATTAAAAAGCATATACCTCGCACATTAAAAAAGCTCAAATTCGTTCACGTCGGGCGACTAAATCGTTTGCAGTGGGAAAAGAACACGCCCTCCTCAACAACCACTATACTGCAGAGGCAAGAAAAACCATTACTTTTATTATATCAGTGAATAAGATATAAGCAGTCTTGAGCCAACATATGGTTGAAGCAAAACCATATGTTGTACCAGCAAACACAGTATCTAACTAAAAACGATTGTTATTAATTAGATGTGAGTTCGCCTGCTGCAAAGCAGCAATAAAATTCAACCGAACGTGTTAAAATTCATAAACGTGTTAAAACTAAGAAATATATATATATATATATATATATATATATATATATATATATATATATATATATATATATATATATATATATATATATATATATATATATATATATATATATATATATATATATATATATATATAGTGAATATTGTTATGGCAGTTGCACATAT
Organism: Typopeltis vanoorti; assembly: GCF_054136105.1. Classification (NCBI taxonomy): domain Eukaryota; kingdom Metazoa; phylum Arthropoda; class Arachnida; order Uropygi; family Thelyphonidae; genus Typopeltis; species Typopeltis vanoorti. Next base: position 73,709,517 of record NC_143564.1, on the reverse strand, counting down.
GGAATTCGGTTGAAGAGAGTTAACATGTAAACTCAATTGTCGGCTATGCTTTTATCTTTCGGACGCTTGATCTTTTGTTACTACCGCACCAATCATATGCACTGGGGAAGAGAAGTCCGACCATACCTCCTCGCGGCTCCCCCTTGACCCTTGAAGCTCTTGATTAAATTTCTTATGGTCCAATTTCAAGGTGACTAACGTGCCAATGGCACCCAATTTTCCAATGAAGAGTCAACTGCCCCAATACTGAATTGACACCCACTCACATCTTTGCCTGTCCAGCAATTTCAACGACCTTGCGGGAAGCGGATCCTAGTCCTGAACATCAGCTCTGTGCGAGCGGGATCATCGACATGGCCAGAGCAGTGGGGGGAGCGCACTGGAGGCATCTAGGACTCTTCAAAGGACAAGACAACAACAATAATCATATGCACTCCTTTATAATTGCATTCTGTTTCGCGTTAGGCTTAATTACCGTAAAGGGAGAAAAGTCACAAAATATAAAAAAAATTTCCGGGTCAGGTGAATAAAAAAGTTCCGGGCCCGGGCCCCAGAGAGCTCCTACTGAATTTAACTGCTGGTTCCACTGCTACATTCAACGAAGAGTTAGAGGTGCATGAAAATGAAGTCGAAGAGCTGTCATAACCTGGATAAGAATTTGTCAATGGGAACAGATGACAAAATAGTTAAAGTAATGTTCAGCCGAATTGGAAAAGCCTTTCACATGTTTGTATAACTTGATTCTCAGCTCAAGTTATACAAGTGGAAGGTATCTATGATAGTTCAATTTTACGAGGGTGGTGCAGAAACTGATGTTTCTAACTAACAAACTCTGGTTGCGAAAGATTTTATAGAAGTATAGATTTACTAAAGGACGGTGGTTATTTTAGAAATTTGCTTATATATTATAAGAATGTTATGTCGCAGTTAGATAAAGGGAATGGATACAATATGAGAACTTTGGATTTTGCTAAGGAATTTGATAGAATACTACACGAAAGGCTATTGCATAAACTAGAGAATATGGGATTGGAATATAAACCCTTGATTTGGATCAGTGGTTGGTTATTTATTTGTATGAGGCTTTCTCCCTTTCTCCCCTGTCCCTTGGATGGGCAGGTTGAGCCCTCCTAATGAGGGATTAGGTATATAAATTTTATGACTGTAAATCTGTGTGTGTTCACTGGACCAGTTTACCTGGTTGTCATCAATCTGCCTGATTTAAGGTGACGTGGTATGCCTTGGGTCATTGTTGTTCCGTCTATACATTAAAGATATTACGAAGGGTCTAACAGGAGAAGTGCAATTCTTTGCCGATGATACGAAGATAGGCAGAGCAATCAGGGATGCTACTGCTATCCAGCACTTACAAAATAATTTGAATATGCTGGAAATTTGGGCAGACGAAAATGGTTTTCTGTTTAATGCTGGTAAGTGTAAAGTTATGCACGTGGTTGTAAGAGATTTTCAGCAGCATATTATATTAGCGGGGTAATGCTACAAGAAACTGATGAAGCTAGGGATCTTGGCATAAGGTGGATAAGAATTTAAAGTTGAAAAGTCACATAGCAAAAGTTTCAAATACAGCTCAGAGAATAATTGCGATGTTGAACCTTGAATGTAAGCATACGGAAGCAGCGCCGGCGCCTAGTATTTTTCTTGTGTGCGTAATTGATGGTCGGCGCCTTTCCGAAAAAATTTTTTGGAATAAAGTGTGAATAAATCGAACAGGAAATGAAAAACAAATGAAAACCGCTTTACATTATAATGTTACCTGCAAGCAGGTTTTTCCTCCCGGAAACTCGGGTTTTTCGTCCTGTAAACTCAAGAAAATCGACCGTAGAACCCACATTATTTCAGACATTAAATATATTGTGTTAGGGTTAGTCACCACGAGATGGCGGCACATTTGAGCCGTCTCTCTTCACTGCGTACCGCTTAATTAGTGATAGGCTTGGGCCATCTGTCTCTGATTGGGTACCAGTGGAGATTGAACTGCCCACTCAGTCTCCAAAAGTTAGATAGGGCTAAATGGCCTCGCCTACTCCCGTATATACGGGAATAAAAAGGCGTTAGCTGATTTTTTTTTTTTTTTTTGTTACCTACGGATTAGTCCTACTTATACAATTTTTTTTTACACGGAACTCAACAATTAATCATAAGTTGATTGATGATACATCAAAAAACAAAGAACTATTTTAGGTAAATATTCGTAAATTTTAATCAAAAATTACAGACATATTATCGAGTCCAGGATACAATTTCAGAATTTATTTGTTCGTTTCCGGGAAGATCTGAAGGGACCCAAACGGAAGACGACGTACATTCATAATTATATGTACCATTCGTTTTTTAAAACTCTTATCTCATGTTTTTTTGACATCTTTTAGGCGTCTTTTCTTCTGCGGCGCCTGTGTGTATTGTACACTTCGCAAACGCCACCAGCCGGACCTGTAAGGAAGTCTCTCATAAGGAATTTTGCCTCTTTATGAGGCCTTGATGCGAACACACCTGGATTATTATATGCAGACATGGTCTCCTGGGTTCTAAGGAGAATAAATTAGCTGTGGAAAGGGTGAAAAGAAGAATGGCAAAGATTTTTCCAGATTGTGGCAATTAAGATTATCAGTACAGATTTGCAAGTATGTCGATTACAGACTCTGATTAACATAAGAAAGTGGCGGTATAATAGATATATATATAAACTATTGAATAGATTTTATAGAATATCGTCTTATGAAAATTTTCGTTTTAGGGAGGGTGGGGAGAGAACATGGAGAATCCATGGAAGTTAAGTTTGTAAGCAGTCAATAAAGGGGTAAGAGCTAGGTTTTTTCCTACAGTGCAGTGAGTGAGTGAGTAGAATAGCTTTTCTTTAGGGGTAGTGAGTGCATCTAGTATGTATAAATGAATTTAAGGGAAGATATAAACGTTGGTTTGAATAATCATTTATACCCTCCCTCGATGAATCCTTGTTTCCCTGGACAGCTCAGATAATAATAATAAGGGATTACTGGTAGGTTGAGCAATGGGGATCTTTTTTTCACTAATAAAATTATCTAAATTATTTCTTTTTGTTTCTCTTATAAAATGATAATTGATAGCTTTTAATAAACAATTGGTAAATACGATGCATTCATGATCCTCAGTCCTCGCTACACTAGATGTTCTGGTAAATAATAAAAGTTATACGTACAGACCAAAAAATCCCACTCACACCAATCCATGGCATACATGGTCTGGTTAACTGGGATGAATGTTGAAGATTTTGCCCACAGATGTGAGATGATGCAGTGTAGTTCACGCTATATTTATGCAGGAGCTTTATCGGTAAAGCACTCACCCTGGTGAATAGTTCTTTAAAATCTTAGACCAGGAAATCCTATACAACCGACATCCACTGCCAAGGTAGTACACAAAAGCATCATCAAACTAAATAATAGAAAAGTACCAGGTCAGGCCCAGATGGGATCTCCAACAAAATCATCAAACACAAATATTCGCTGTTGTTGTTAAAAAAAAAAAAAATCAGCTAACGCTTTTTTATTCCTGTACATAGGGAGGCCGTTTTTAGCTCTATCTAACTTTTGGAGACTGAGTGGGCAGTTAAATCTGCACTGTTTTTTTTTGGGGGGGGGAGGGGGGTTCCCAATCAGAGATAGCTGGCCCAAGGTTATCTAATTAAACGGCGCGTAGTGAAGAGAGACGGTTCAACAAGTGTCGCCATCTCGTGGTCCGTAACCCTAACTCGTATTTAATGTCTGAAATAATGTGTGTTCTGCGGTCGATTTTCTTGAGTTTACGTGACGAAAAACCCGAGTTTCCAGGAGAAAAAAATAGCTTGCCCATTCCAGAGATCGACTAACTCGGAACCGGTCGAAAAAAGACTTGGAAAAATTTCTTCTACTCGCCGACGAGAATCGAAACCAAGAAGTCTTTCTTCGTGCTGTCAAGCGTCGTGGTGTGCAAACGCCACATTCACTGAGTTTATTTGTATCAACAACAGCAGCTGTATACATTTAAAAATAAATATATATATATATACAGCTATTTACAATTTGTACATAGGCTGCTAATTCTATTAAGCATTATCATTTACTCGTTACAATATACTTATGACACCTGTTTTACAATCACAGTTTAAATAAGATACAACATGTCACATGCTCAATTTCTATTTTCCTTATTGTCCTATTGTTTGAGTGCTATTTTTGTTGGTATATGTTACATAGTGATTTCAGTCTATTTATAAGTTCCATTATCAGATCAGTCTATTCACGTTTATACATATATATATATATATCTCATGCAAATTTTTTTTTTGTAGGCACTCTTATTTTTACAAAAATGAATTCCATATTGCTTTAACATTATATTGTTTGCTTAACTTAAGAGTAAATCTGTAATTTCTTATATAAAAAGGTTTTCTGAATTGCAGAATTAGTTACAGGTCTATAAATGGCTAACATATCCTATTAACATTTTGGGTTATTATCATGTTATGAACTTATGTTATCTACATTTCTTACAATTGACATTTCTATCGTCCTTGTGTCTGTATATGCAAGAACATATACATATTTCTGGTAATATATGCTAATCTACATATTTATTACTAGAATAGTATTGACTTAAGGAGTTATTTGCTATTTACATTTCCTTTTTTTTTTCCCTTACACAATTAGATATACATATATATAACATTCTTATCCCGTATATATAGACGTACCTATATATTATTATTAATATTTTTATTATTTTTTTAAACTTTTATTTATTTATTTATTTATTTAATTTTTTAAAATTAGATTTGATATCTTGTTGTCATTATTCCTCTCATTGTGGCGAATGGGACCTACGTTAACAGCACCTTTGTCTGGGATTATGCTCTTTGTTCAGATAGTGGGTTATCATTAATTGTTTACCACTAACTACGGGGGGTTCCATTATCGGTATAAGTTTTATTTTTCCTTCTTCTTCAATTAGGCCGAGTTTTCTCCATTGCTGTGTCGTTATGCTTTTGGTTTGTGTAGTGTTTATGATAATTTCCTTTAATAATTGTTAATTTTTGCTAGTATGTCTGGTCTGTAGTCTCTTCCGTGTATTTTGTCACATCTATGGGACCATATTGCATACATTGTTATTATTATGATTATTAGTTCTGTTTTTTTTTTTTTTTTCATTTTTTGGTCTTCCAACCAAAATAATGTGTTTTCAGAGAATGGTTGTGTCTTATGTAGGAGTTTCTGTATGGTGTTCCATACTGTGGACGTTTTGCTACAGAACATCATAATATGATATATTGTTTCTGGGTCGGGACAGAAATGACACTTCGCTGGACCTTATAATGGGATTTTTTTTGCTACACACCACATTTTTGTGGGGAGACAGGCATGATGTACTTTATAGAAGAATGTTTTGTATTTTGGTGATATTGGAAGTCGGAAAACTTTGCTAAGCACCGGACTTAGCCTAATTTCTCCTTTTCTTATTTCCCTGTGTTGGGGAGGCAGGAATGTCACTTGACTTAATGTTTTATATAGTTTTCTTGGTTTGATTGTCAGTAAGGTTTCGGTATCTGAGTGTTTCATTATATGTGTAGCCTTCGGCTATTTCTTTGAACATTCTCGGGCTTGGTTTTTTTATATCTGGAAGTGAGCATATAAATCTATGCTCACTTCCAAAGAATGTTGCCGCATAGGCAACATTCAGTATCACGGCCCACCTTCCGTGATACTGGGTGTTGTGTATCTTGTACCACAGGCGAGATGTTAGGCAGATGTTGCAAGCCCAGGCCCTTCCTCTGACGGACAGCTGTCTAGGGCGCATTGCATTAATTTTCTTCTTTATGCCGTCATGGAGTTCTTTCCACTGTTCTTCGTGTGATTCTGAGTTTCCGATGTTGATGCCCAGAACCGGTATGTAATTATTCACACGTATTCCTGAAGGAATCCTTGGTTGGTTTTCCCACTTGCCAATTATTTTGCAGTGGGATTTTGCCAGATTCACATTCAGTGCTGAGGCTTTGCTGAAGTCTTTTATTATTTTGAGTGTTGTGTCCAAGAATTTTTGTGTTCCTAGTGTTAATGTGACGTCATCAGCATATGCCAAAATTTTGGCATCACTTTCTCTGTGTATATGTGTTCCTTTGATATTGTTGTTTTTGTTAATGGCTATAATGAATGGTTCTAGGGCTAGAACAAATAGAGCCATGGATAGTGGGTCTCCTTGCCAGATAGAACATTTTATTGGGAAAGAGGCTGACAGATTTTTATTAATGATCAACCTACTTTCCGCATTTCTGTACAAAAGCTTAATCGTTTCTTTCCAGTTTACTCCAACTCCTATTCGGTCTAGTGTTTCAAACAGGTATTGGTGGCTAACTGTGTCAAATGCCTTTTGAATATCTAGCCCCATTAAAATACATGGATTTTCTGTGAGGCTGTAATAATCGCAAATGCATTGGAGGTGCATTATTGTGTCAAGAATATTTCTTCTTTTTCACTGCACATGATTGTGCTGGTGAAATAAGTTTATGGAGGTGCTTTTGTATTCTGTTTGTAAGTATTTTAGATATAATTTTATAATCAGTATTCAGTAGGGTTATGCCTCTCCAGTTTTTTATGTCTTGTAACTTCTGTTGATCGCCAACATTTGGTACTAGTACAATATGTCCTGTGTTGAATTTTGCTGGTGTTGTCTGTGTTGTAATCATCGTGTTGATCATTTTGATAAAAATATTTTGAAATTTTGGAAGTATTTTTTATAGAATTCGCCTGTTAGTCCGTCTTCACCTGGTGATTTGTTATCCGGGAGCTGTTTCACTATAAGACGGCATTCTGATAAGGTGATTGGTGCGTCGATCTCCTCAGCCTCCTTCTGGGTGATTTTGGGAAGGAGTGAAAGGAATCTTTCTCTTTCTTCCTGACTGCTGGGTTTTTCTTGAAATAGTGAAGAAAAGTATTTTTGAACACCACGAATTATTTCGGAGTCTTTGTTTAGAGTTTGGCCTTCGTATGTTATGGTTTTTATTCTCTGTTTTGCGTTCCGTTGTTTCTCAAACAGCCATGCTGTCGAGGTCTTCCCTTCATCATTTTCAATTATTTTGAGACCAGCACATAGCCACGCTCCTTCTATTTCCTAAAACTGTTTCGCTGTGATGCGGTTTTTAATTTCTTCTATTTCTGTTCTGATGTTTTCATTTTTTCTGTCATGGTGGTGATACAAGTTTTATAATTTCTTCGTGTCCGCGTTCTGTTTGTTCCTTTGTTGCTGCTTTTTTATTCTACTAATTTTGATTGCTGTTTGTTTTGTCATGCGTTTAAATTTCTCCCAGTCTGTTACAGCATTTTCTATGGATTCTATTTCCTCAACTATTTTCTCTATGTTATTGTTGAATTCATCATCATCTTTAAGGTGTTTGTTAAATTTCCATAGGGGGAAATTTCTGTTTGCAAACTTATCAATAAGATAAGTTTACAAACAGAAAAATTTGTTTCTGTTTGTTGATATTGTAGTTCAGCATCACCATATGGTGATCGCTGAACATGACAGGTGTGTGTTGTACAGTTTTGACCTTTATATTTCTGAATGTTTGGATGTATATGCCGTCTATTCTAGAGGCGTTTCCGGGTGCAGAATATGTGAATTCCTTCTTTTGGGGATGCAAGATTTTGAAGGCATCTGATAGGCCACAGTGGGTGAAAACTCTTGTGAAATTTTTCTGCAGAAGTAAGTTTAGGTGTTCTTGATCCTTTTGTGGTTGTTCTGTAAAGTTCATATCTCCTGCTATTATTGGGTTATTTTTTTGTTGAATATAGTGTCGCACTTCCTCCCAGAAGGTGGTCTTGTGATTATGTGTGGCTGGTCCATATATGTTAATTATGTTGTGTATTTTTTTCTGCCAAAGGAGCTCCACCTTTAGAATGCTATGCCTGATTATGACATTATGGAATAATATTTGGAGGTTACCCGATTTTTTTATTAGTGTAGTAACTCCTATTCCAATGTTCTGAGCCTCTTCAGCAACGATATGGTATATTGTTTGTAACTTGTATTTGAAGCTGTTTGATTGGTCAATGTTGTTGTTGTATAGTCTAGTGTCTTGTATCATAAGTATATTCGATCTGTGTTGAAAGATTAAATTAACTGTTAGTTGAATCGATGTTTTATTATTTAGCCCGTTTACATTTAGTATAATGATTTTTAGATTGAGAGTCATAGTTAGAAAGTTGAAAGTTTTCTAGAGCCTTTTCTTTCCGGACTCTTAGTTACTTGTTTTTCTTTGGGCTTTGACTTCTGGCTTTTGGTGATGTTAGGTGTAAACTTCATTTTTACCCTCTTTACTGGGGTCTGTTTAGTATTCCATTCTGATTTCTCTACTTCGTTTTCTAAATCCGTTTTACTTTTTTCTGTAATTTGTGTTACCGAGATGGTTTGAATTATTTCAGTGTTTGGAGATTCTTCATCTTCAACCAGGCAATTATTATTTAATTCTTCATTTGTGTTATTCAGAGTGATTTTTTTTTCTCTCTGTAGTTTCAGGTTTTGTTACTTTTTTGAATCTGAAACTGACCTTTGGCTGTTAGTCTCCTCGCCCGCCCGGATAATGCCTTCCTTTGCCTTTAGCGGAGAGTTATTTTCATTACATTCCTCGTGCCTGTAGGTATTAAGCCCTGGGGTGCTGCTCTCATTGATCCGATTCTCTGCCTCATATTCAATAGTTGAAGATATTTCCTGGAAGTCTTCTGCTTTTTCAAGCTCATCGCATGTGTTCGGTTGACTACCTGAAGGGCGCGCGGCCAACATGGAGGCATATGTCTGCCCTGGGCATTGTTTAATATCGTGTCCGATTCTCTTGCATCGCTCACATTTCGATGCTGTGCATTCTCTTCTTAGATGACCTACCCGCCTGCATCTGAAGCACACAGGAGGTCTTCCTGGAATGATCACTAAGCTTGGCATTTTAGAAACTTTTATAATGTACGGGATATTTTCTAGTCTGGCATCGTCATTCAATGTAATAGTCAATCTTTTTTTGTTAGATAATACATGCACCATTCTTTATTTCTTATATTGGATACATTTTCTATACATTCTATTTTACCAAATGATTCAAAGTGCATGCCAACTAATCTATTAGATATTTGGGGGGCCAACCAATGAATTAAAATATCTAATTTCATAGATCTCACAATGGGGATAATTTCACATGTATGGTTATTAGCATTAAGTGATTTTAATTTAGCAATATTTTCTTTCAAGGAAACATGTTTAAATGAAATTATGAAAATATAACTGAACTTTAAGGAGCCAACGTGCCATACATCGGAACCTCTTACCTTGCCTTTCAAACTTTCGATGATATCCAGTTCTGTATATGGGGCGCCAGAAGGATCACACTTTAGGATGGAGGTCTTTCTCCAATCTAGTTCATCTGGGAGATTCAACGATGAGAGAACATCTGAATTGAAATCCTTCGTTGTACTGGCAGCAGGTGACTGAGAGACGGTCGCTGATGCCTGTTCCATTGTGTTAAGTAGACTTGTTATTGTAGAGACTGGGGATGTATCTTTCAGAGATCCAGTAGCCTTGGTACTTGAAGAGGTATTGCCAGATGAAACATTTCCTTCCGGTAGTTGTTGAAAGTTAGTAGCCTTAATAGGTGAGCTTGTAATAGCAATTGAAGATTTTCTCGCGATCGACGACATGCTGTATGAAAGCAGATGGTACGTTAAGGGCAACGTGCCAGCACTGGTAAAGGCTTAAGCCGCACTAATCCGTTTATGCTCGAACACTGAGGAGCACACAAAAACACGTCTGCTCTGGTCAGAGTCCAACTTCTACTACCACGCCACATTCACTGAGCTAGATAGGCTATTCTGTTGTTGTTATTAATAGAGCATTGAAATTTTACTCAATCCTACCATGTTGTCAAGTAACTGACTTTATCTTAATTCTAAAACCAGGAAGTAAACAGAATTCCCTCAAAAGTATCTTCCAATCAGCTTGCCATCCTATCTCAGGAAAATAGCCCAGAGAGTAACAAGACTTCAATAAGTCACGGAAGAATTCAATATAATCCCTGAGGAGCAGTGTGGTTTCCAGGTAAACCACTCCACTGAATAACAAGTTCTCAGAATCATGGAGAACATCGACGTAGGGTACAACTGGAAGCAGCATGTGTAATCTTCCTGGACGATGCCAATGCATTTGACAAAGTGAAACACAATGGGGTTCTTTTCGAACTCCTCTAGCCCAATTTCCACTAGGACTGGTCAAACTCTCAAAATTTTCCTGAGCGATCGCTAATTCTAAAGTGATCAAGTGAAGGTGTAGGTAATCAGTATGTCTGAATGCAAAATCACAGCAGACGTTTCCCAGGATCCCCTTCCTGCTGAAACCTCTGCCATTTGTGCGGCTGACATACCATGCACAGTTACCACCATTATCATATGAGAGACTATACAGCAATAATGATACTTCTATGCATAGCTGAAAAACTGCAAAACCTAATGTCGTAACTATAACAATGGTTGAAAAATATGGGGAATTTATGTCAACACACACATGGTACAGTTGTTATATTTGGCACTTTTTATTTATTTATTCGTATGAGTTTCCTCCCTTTTTCTCCCCCGTCCCTACTGGGGCGAGTTGAGCCCCCTCATGGGGGATTAAGTATTTATGACTGTAGATCCGTGTGTGTGTGTGTGTGTGTGTGTGTGTGTGTGTGTGTGTGTGTGTGTTCACGGGACCGGTTTTCCTAGTTGCAGGATGAGAAACCCCAGATAAACTGGGGAGAAAAACCCTGCTGTCCATGCCTAAGACTGGCTAACTTGGCAATGGCTGAGGAAGATCCTAAAGCTCCTCACGTCGGCGACAGGAATCGAACCCTGGACACTCCTTCCCCAGGCATATGGTTGCAAAGCGCATAGCCACTAGGTTAACCGCACGGACACATATTTGGCACTCATTTCATGTCAGCCACTATACAAATTCTTATGGGTACAACTAGATAAAACTGTTTCCTTCAGGTCCCATGTCGATCATGTCTGCTCAAAAGAAAATTGGGCAACAGAATACCTATTCTTACTCAAACGACTATGTATTAGGATTGGTGGGATCATCATCTTATATAGGAGAGTAGTTTAATAAGATGATGCTCTACCAATCCTGATACATAGCTAACCTGCATGGAATCACAATGAATTCACAAGCCAATAACTAGAGACAATCCCGAAGAAATGCTTACGAATAGTGTTCAATTCACCGTTGTTCCTAAGGATCGTACAGCTTCATTCAGAAGCTGGTATTCCCGAGATCATACCTTGGCGAAAGTACTTCAAAGCCCTTTCGTGTAGGGTGGTTTGATTTATTGCAAAAATCCTCAATGCTTGAGTAAAATGCTCAATATTTCTCAATATTTCTTCATAGTGATATTTTTATCTGTTTGTTGACAACAAAGAACTGAGATGTTCCCGAAATCTTCGGGAAAAACATCTGAGAAAACCATCAGAATTTTGTTTTTATTGATTATTTGAAAAATAAAAAAAGATTGCCAAAACATCACATCAAATTACATGGTTGTTGAGGAACACACTAACAAGCAGGGATAGGGAAGTTATTGTTCCACTCTATAAGGCATTAATAAGGCCGCATTTGGACTATTGTGCACAGATCTGGTCGCCAGGATTTCTTGGTAATGCGGAAGTGGTGGAGAGGATTCAGAGGCGGGTTACAAAGATTGTTGCAGGTCTGTGGGATGTTCCCTATGAGGACAGATTGATGTTCTGTGGGCTCCAAAAACTAGCTGATAGACGTAGGAGAGGAGATATGATAGAGGTATTTAAATTGTTAAAGGGATTTTACAGGATTGATACTGATGATATTCTTAAGACCAGTGCAGGATGTGAGAGAATGAGGGGCCATCCGTAGAGATTGTGTAAGAGTGTGGTTAACAAGGGGGTGTTAGGACTAGATTTTTTACTTGGAGGATTGTGAATGGGCGGAATGCTTTGCCAGATGTGGTTTTGAATGCTTCAACTGTGAATGAATTTAAGGAGAGGTATGACAGGTATTGTGTAAATAATGGTTAGTGTGTCAATGTCGGGTCTCCCGCGATGAGTCAAAAGACTCATCGCGGGAGACCCGACTTCTGCTATTAATAATAACTTCTGCTACTTCCTGACAACGGGCGAGCCAGGTGCTCTAATCACCCATAATCCAGCAACCTTTCCATTATTACTTTGTAAGGCTTTAAACGTTTGGGCTTGATTTATAGAAATGTTTAGTTGTTCCGATTTTGTCTCCTTAATACACCTTACCACTTATCCAGATAAAATTGAGATGGCCCAGCATTAATTTCTCCGATTAAATGCTTTCAAACTAAATATCTGATTTTCTGTTGTCTCCTACAGAAGTTCACTATAACCAGTATTTGTAGAAACAGACAGTGTTCGAGTGATAAAAGGGGCGCAACAGAGTTTTATATTGCCACTCTCTCTGTTTAATATTTACTATTATTATTATTATTATTTGACACCTCCAGGGAGTCCAAAGACTCATCGAGGGAGAGTGTGCCAACAGCATCGAATGATTGAACCACCTTCCAACTACTAACCGCGCTCAAACTTACTTAACTGAGCTATTAGTAGCAGAGGCTCTACCAATCGACCAACCTTTGCCGGCATTTATAGTGAATATATTATGAGAATGACTTAGGCAAGATCCAGCTGCAGTTACATTTAATGGCAGAAAAATAAATAATTTAAGGTATGCCGATGATGCTATTCTCATAGCAGAAACTAAAGAAGAGTTGGAGCGGTTGATTCTATTTGAGGAGAAGTAACAAATACGGACTTAGTTACATCAGCAAAACAAACATGATACCTTCTGGTAATTTACATGAATTTATAATAGAGGGACATAAAATAGGAATCGTTGAAAGTTATGATTTACTTGGATGCAGAATCAGAAATGATGATAAATGAGAAGATTAAATTAAAATACTGATAATCATGGTGGGGGGGGGAGAAGCGATGTTAAACCTCGCAAAAAATTATGAAAGATAGAGGTGTGAGTAAGACCACGAAAGCTGGAATTGCTAAAGCAATGGTATTTCCAGTAGTGATGTATGGATTGGAAAGCTGGATTATTAAGAAGAAAGATAGAAAACGAATTGCTTCGTTTGAATTATGGGTGTGGAGGAGATTGTTAAGAATCTCATGTACCACAAGCAGTGCCGGATTTACGTATACGCTAAAAAAGCTACAGCTTAGAGCCTCGATCTGTCGGGGCCTCAAATAAAAAAAACAAAAAGACCAGTTGATGTAATTTAAACCATTAGGGGCCTCTGGGTTTTGTATAGCTTAGGGCCTCAGCAAGTCTAAATGTGGCCCTGACTGCAAGAATGACCAATAAGAAGGTTTTAATATAAAGACAGAATGCTACTTAGATGCGATGATCGCTAAACAGTAGTTGATGTATTTTGGACATATTATGCAAGCTGATGAATCATTGTATGATTGAGGGAATAAAAAGAAGAAAAGGAAGACGACGAATGAGTTGGATGACAACATAAAGGAATTTACCAACTTGAACTCACAATCGCTGAAAGAAACGACAAGAGGCCGAGTGGGATGTAGAACCTTTGTTCACAAGATCATCAAAAATCGAAAGCGACGGGATGGCACACAACAACAACTATAGATGCCTTTTTGATCTCATATCTTTTTTGCCAAAGTACTTCTACATATTTTTACTTTACAAAAATTTTCCATTATCATACAGCCAGTGCTGAGTGTTTATCTATTATTTCTGTTAATTATTAGTGTGTCCACTTTCACCACTACATCTCGTTTGACATTTGCTATCCAATTCCTCAGATTTAACTTAGCATAGATTTAACTATGACCATGATAAGGAGATATCTTCAGAAATGTTAATAGTCATTGTAAGAATAAAATTTCTTTGCTGCCTTGTAATGCAATGTTTGGAACTAAATGCAGCCCAATATTGTGATTTAATGCGTCTTAATGTTTCATCTTCATGAATATGTAACTGTATAACTATTGAAAATTAGTTGTACGAAGTTGAGTAATGTAGAAATGTATGCTGACCCCTTATGTCTGAATTAAGTAAATAATCGGAATTTGCTTTATGAATATGGTGCATTGCTGTTTCCTGAATATAAATAAATGATTTTATTTTATATATAATTTTATATTTTTATATTTTATAATTTTCTATATAAAATTGTTGATAACAAAAATGTCATCTTGACTGGTTGTAGGCGGATTGATTCCAACATATTACTTGACAGAAGAATTACGAATACTCTGCTACGTCATGCCACTGATTCTCACATGCGTCACTCGTAAGCAAATAGTTACGAGCGACGTAGAAATAATTAGAAAAAAAAAATAACAATAATAAATCCTGTTGAATTTTATCAGGGGTTACTGTTTTCTAAAAATTAGCGAGCACAGGAAGTGTATGTTTGCGTAGGACTTTTTATAGCACAGAAAAGAAATATCTTGTATTATCACATAGTAAGTAATTTTTCAACATCATGACGATGCCAAATTGTTTGTTGTTTCGTAATTCATGTTTCCAAACTCTTGGACCATTTTAGGACGCTGATTCCTAGTAGGTTAGAGAAGTTAAGGGAGATCTCGAAGAGGGCAGTCTTACTTTTGTCGCCAGTGAAATTACGGCATTCACTATACGTTTACAAATAGGGCTCTCTCTCTCTTTTTTTTTTAATTAGCAGTTTTATTTATTTTAAGTTTTTAACTTACATGTTAAATAAATATATGCATATAAATATTGTTAATCCAGAGGAAGTATTTAAGTTGTTACTATTATAAACTAACCACATTGAAGACAGACAGGGAATGTGGTCTTCATAGTTTGAGGAATAGATGGAGGAGAGGAGTATGATGCATATGGATCCCAGGAAGCTGGCGGAAAATGTTAGGAAACTTAATTTCCACTTGTTTTCATGGAACGTTGTGATTGTTCTGCATGGTTTACTGTTAAGTGTATCAGTTGAATGCATTCAGAGAGAGAGAGATGATAGGTATTTGCGCATGAGTATCTAAAGAGGCCTTCCCTCAGTGAGTTACTGGATTCCCCAGAGCATCCATAATAATAATCTATAATAATCGCTGAACCAGACTTTCCCTTTAAATCATGTTGTTTAATCCTTTACCCAAGTGTAAACCAAATAAAATTTTTCTCAAAGATTCTTCACAATTAGGCTACTTGTATAGAGGTTGTTGACTTCACATAAAATGCCTCGGTATCTCATAGTGCGTCTGCACGGTTAGCTTAGTGGCTGTGCGCATCGCAACCATATGCCTGGAGAAGGAGTGTCCTTCCCATCTGAGATGTGAGGAGCTCAAGGATCTTCTTCAGTCATAGCCAAGTTAGCCGGTCTTGGGCGTGGGCAGTAGGATTTTTCAGCCAGTTTAACTGGGGTTTTATCATTCTGCAAGCAGGCAAACCGACCCCATGAACACACACGGATTAGTCATGAATATCTCCAATAGGGATGCAGCAGAGGAGTGGCATGCCGGCTACATTATTTCACCGTGACCTCTCGTTAGAAGGAGACCCAATCCTGGAAGGAATAGATAAAAGATTAAACAAAGAATATAATTGCTTCGCATCTTTAATTTATAGTATAATCAAGTAGAAAAACTTTCAACAAATATATTATTCTTTCTTGTCTTGGAGCTTCCTGTATATAACAAAGCCATTTTCACCTTCTTCTATTCCATTAGGATTTTATCTTCTGAGGCTTAAACAGCCTGATGAGAACTTTGCCAATTCCTTTCTCATTTCTTCTAATTCACAGGAAGCTATTTCATGTAATCCCACAGCTATTCTTATTAAAAATCTGCATTAGCCTAAGTGTCTTCAGTTCATCTATCCCTATTCCCACATCAGTTCTTATCATGTTTTTCACTGCAATATACAATTTCACTGCAAAGTGATTATTCAATGATAAGTTAATAATTTCATCCTCTTCTGTCACCTGCCAGCCATCGGCATTCGTTAGTCATCCTTCAATAGTTATTCTTCATTTTACTTTCCACATAGTGAAAGATCTGTGGGATTTTTTTTAATATATAACTCCTGTTTAATGAGCAGGAGCATCTACCATTTAAGCCTCTATGTGAAATCCTTCTGACCATATATGTAAATTCAGAGATGCTACTTTCCTCAAACACCCCTTAACCATGCACTGTCATTCTTCCCTTGCTGATTTTTATGTTATGGTACTGCTTCAAGTTGCCTCTTAAGTTTGCTATAATCACCAGCTCTGTAGTTCAACATATACACCTTAACTGAAAATTCATGTTTAGCAATCTCTTTAGGTCAAGACTACATCATACTCTCTCCCCAGTTGGAGGTATCACTGCTACGTGGCTTACAGAGAAATCCTCCCATGCGTTCACCAGATCCTGCACTGTCAATCGCTGGTTACTCTCCATCACATGCTGTTTCAGATGTAACTACATAAATTCCATTCCCAATGCATTCTTACCTTCTAATTATGTCCCAGTGGTTGAATTCCCCCATAATACTTACTCACCTTGTGTTTATATGCTGTTGTGTCATTTTTTGGCTCTGTCTTAGGATAAGAATGTCAAAGATAAATTTTATAAAAAAAAAAAGTGTTGAAAGGATTTATTATTATTATTTGTATGGGCACTCCATGGAGTCAAAAGACTCATTTTCTATAGACTGACTCTATCCATTAATACAATACCTATCATACATCTCTTTAAACCTATTCACTGTTGAAGCATTCTCAACCACCTCTGGTAATCCATTCCACTCATTCACCACTCTGTAAGAAAAGAACCTAGTCTGCACACTCTTAGTCAGCTTTCAAGTGTGACCCCTTGTTTTTCCCCTGCTTCCCATGTATTGAAAAATTTCTATGTCAATCTAATAGTATAATACTTTCTTTTAGGGTTACACAGTGATCAGCACTCATATTTGTAGATTTAGGGACTCAAAAACACACGTGTTAAACAGATTATTTTATTAATTACAAATAAAATAAACTTGACGTTTCGACCTCTATATCCTCTATATCCTCTATATAAGAAATTATCACTTAGCCAAAAAATTAGCTGCCACACTCAAGGAATTGGTAGGTCAGTCCTCTTCCTATATAAAAAATACATAACATTTCATCAGTAAAATCAAAAACATTACACTCACCAACCAAGATTTATTAGTCAGCTTTGACATAACTTCCCTTTTTACCAATGTCCCAATCAATGACACGATCTTGCTCCTACAGAACATATTTCCACATGACATCACGGCCCTTTTTGCCCACGTACTCCGCTCTGGATATTTCGTATGGCAAAACAATTTTTACCTTCAAAAAGAAGGTACAGCCATGGGCTCACCACTTTCTCCCCCAATAGCTAACTTTTATATGGAAGACTTTGAGCAACGGGCTCTAGAGACAGCATGTCTAAAGCCCAAAATCTGGCTCAGATACGTCAGCGATATTTTCGCCATTTGGCCCCACGGCCGCGAAGCTCTAAATACATTCCTTAGCCACCTAAACAAACAACACAAACGTATCCAATTCACCATTGAAATGGAAAAAAACGACTCTCTTCCTTTCCTAGACACACTTGTCACACGTCTTCCCTCTGGCTGTCTCTCCTTCTCGGTTTACCGCAAACCTACACACACAGGCCAATACATACACAAAAATTCTTACCACCACCCAACACAAAAATTAGGTGTCATAAGCACCCTTAAACACAGAGCCCTAACTATCTGTTCAAATGAACAGGCTCTAAACCAAGAATACAAAATCATCAACCAAACATTTATCAAAAATGGTTACAATAAAAAAACTATTCACAAGATCCTCCATAAAGACACCAGTAAGAACAAAAATGTTTTCAAGAATGCTATTGCCATTCCTTATGTTAGAGGCATTTCTGAAAAAATAGACAGAACACTTCGCAAATACAACATTAAAACCACCTTTAAACCCCCAAATAAGCTAAGACACCTACTCAGTACCTCTAAAGATCCTCTTCCACACCTAGCACACCCAGGGGTATACAAAATACACTGCACATGTAACATACCATACATAGGGGAAACAGGGCGAACTATCCCAATCAGACAAGACGAACACAAACGACACATTAAATACCTCCACTTCGGTAAAACAGGCCTTTCTGACCATGCACTCCAAACATACCATAGAATTGACTGGAAAAATACCAAGTCCGTACACCGCACCAAAACCTGGTTTGAGAGAAAATTTAAAGAGTCTTGTGAAATGCTCAAACGCAACCCAAATCTCAACAAAAATGATGGCTTCACCATTTCAAGAATGTGGAGGACCCATCTACAACCTGTATAACATCCTAAACTAGCATTAGAAAAATTCCCACTACAAGAAGACAACCTGGTGACTTGGTGAAGTGTTTAGAACATTCAATAGCAACTGAAAGAAATCATTTTGTAACTATCCAGAATATTAATACATGAGGACTCTAACAGTTTATTGTAGTTGCATTTATCTATTTATGTGTATATATATATATATATATTTTTTTTTTTTTTATTTACTTTTTATTTTTTTTTTATTTTATTTTATTTATTTTTATTTTTTTATTTTATTTTATTTTATTTATTTATTATTATTTTTTTTTTCTTTTCTATCACTAGAGGTCAGGCTAGAAAAAAGATTTATTAACTGCGTAGATTTAGCTTACTGATATAGAAAGCATGAGCATGTAGCTTGGTTCAGCATACAGTTGTATTCTTCTGATGATGACCTCGATATAGAGGTCGAAACGTCAAGTTTATTTTATTTGTAATTAATAAAATAATCTGTTTAACAAGTGTGTTTTTGAGTCCCTAAATCTACAAATATGAATAATAGTATAATAGTAATATAATATAATAATATAGTATAATATTATATGATATATATAATAATAATAGTAATATAATAGTAATCAAATCTTATAGTCAACACCCTTCAGTAACTTAGAGATTTCTACCATATCCCCTCACCTCTACCTGTCAGCTAAACCCTGCAGCTCATGCACCCTCAGTCTATCAGACCTGTCACCAGCTTGGTCACTTGTCTCTGAATCTGCTTCACCACCTCCTGATCCCCAAGAAACACAGTTGACCAAATCTGTTCACAGCAGTCAACATGTAGCTAATCATAGCTTTATTAAGAGGAATAATAATCTCCCTATCTTTACTTTTCAGTGTGCTCTTCAGCATCCAAGTAATCATCTGAGCTATTTTGCCAACTCTTGCAGTATGTCCTCTGAATTTCAAATCTCCATCACCTCCATATCCCTAGCTTCATCAGTTTCCTGTAAACTTGTACAATCAGTATGATACAAAGCGTGTATTCTTTTCATCCCAAAGTGCATTACTTTACATTTTACAACATTGAATTGACAACCATTGTCTTTTTCCCACACTGCCATTTTATTTAAATCATCTTATTATTATTATTATTCAGGCCTCTGTGGAATCAAAAGTCTCATCGCAGGAGGTCCTTACTAGGAAACACAAAGTCTATCAAGATTCATTGCAGGAGGTCCCTCCTAGGAAACACAAAGTTTATCATACCACTCATTGACCGTTCTCGCTCTCACCACTCTATTTGGCATTGCATTCCACGATTCACCCATCCTCCATACGAAGAAACCACTCCTCACCCTTTTGCTCACAGCTTCCTTTCATAACTTCCAGGGATGGCCCTTGTCATCACTCCTTCCTGCTGTTCAACCAAGCGAAAGAACTCCCCAGTGTCAACCCTGTAACCACCTCTCAACAGTTTAAAAATGTCAATCATATCACCTCTCCTTCTTCTATCTACCAAACTCTGCAGTTCACATTCCCTCAGCCGATCCTCGTAACTATGCTTGCACAGTCCTGAAACCATCTTTGTTATCTGCCTTTATACCCTTTCCGAATTTCTTTTAGTTTATCCCTTTCAAATCCTAGAGACCAAATTTGAGAACAATAGTCTAAGTGTGGTCTGATCAGGGTCTTATACACGGAATGATAACTCTTTTATCTCTGCAGGTCAGTGTCCTTCTCAGTATTGCAGCAATCCTCTGTGTTACCTTCACCACCTTTGCAATATGTACCTTAAATTTCAGGTTTTTATTAATCATCAACCTCAGATCTCTTGCCTCCCCTACTTCCTCCAGTACAACTCCTTCAATAGAGTATGAAGTGTCCCATTGATGTGTCCCAAACCTCAAGACCTTACATTTTTCTGCATTAAACCGACACCCCCATTCGTTTGCCCATCTGTCTAGTTTATTCAAATCCTCTTGCAGGGCTACCACATCTTTACTATTACTAATAACCTTTCCCAGCTTCACATCATCCGCAAACAATTGAAATCCCCCTGCAATCCACTGACAATGTCATTGATACAAAGGTTAAACAATATAGGTCCCAGTACTGATCCTGTGGGATCCCACGTAACCTTCTGCCTCATTGAAATTGCCCCACCATACACAACTCTCTGATACCTATCGGACCTGAATCCAGTTGACCAACCTGACATCCAAACCCATGTGCTGCAACTTAAATATCAGCTTATCATGTGGAACCCTGTCAAATCCTTCACTAAATCCAAGAAAATGACAGTATACGCCTTTCCCTCATCAACTGCTCTTGTAACTTTATTATAAAAGGCTAGCATATTATTAAAACAAGAGTTCCCCTTAACAAATCCATGTTGACTCACAGATAACCCTCATCTGCCCAATGCTGTATATGGTCCATCACTAATTTCTCCAAGATCTTACCAACTACTGATGACACACAAACTGGCCTATAATTAGACACTTCCAGTCTGCTACAGCCCTTATGCAATGGCACTATCTTACATTCTTTCCATTCCCTTGGCACCTATATTATAGGCATACTTTCATTGAAAAGCCAGGTCAAAGGAGCTGTCAGTTCTTTAGCACATTCTCTCAAAACTCGTGGTAAAATACCATCCAGTCCCACAGCTTTACTGACATTCAGAGTACTCAGTATGTGGAACACTCTCCTCCTGTCCCTCTAAACCTCGAACCTGCCCTATCCTTCTAGTATTAAAATTTACTCCTCCAGGATGAAATACTCCAATAAAGTGTTCATTGAACAATTCCACTATGTCCTCTGCATCTGTCACTCTGTTCCCATTTTTATCCCACAGTGTCATTCTTCCGCAAACATTTCTCCATCTACTGGCCACATAGCTAAATAATTCCCTAGGATTTTCTTTTGATCTTAATGCCAATCTCTTCTCATATTCCAGTTTTGCCTTCCTTACCATACTAGTCACTGTCCTAGCCTGTGTCTTGTATTCTTCATGCATCTGTTTTCACCTGTCTCATATCTTTTTCATAGCCTCTTTTTCACATGCAGTTCCTCTTTAATATTGTTTGTCATCCACTTTACCAAATTGCATTCTCTTTTTCAGTTGTGGAATACAGATTACTATTGCTGCTAATAAATATTCCTTCACAATTTCCCAAGCACTAGTGATATCCTGGGCTTCCAATTCCTCCCTCCATGAAACTTTCCCAATTTATCCCCATTATGGGAATTACAGTAATTACATGGAACTTATCAACAACTTAGTATTTGACTCATACTCCAAACCATTTATCTGAATGCGCTTTCAGTTACCAGTCACCTTAATTTGTAATCAGTTGTAAAGATGACTGGTTTGGAGTATGTCCCAAATACTAAGTTGCTAATGAGTGGATAAATACTGTGTAATTTACTGTAATATTACTTAACATCCCTCATTGGTGTTTATTATTATTATATACTTTTTAACTAACCCTTGCTATGATTTTAGTTACTGTGCTGGCTTCTACATCTATTAAAGCCATGCATTGTTAATCCTATCATTATGCTGATGCTATTATTCCCTCTTTACTCATTATACTGTAGATGCCAACAACAGTAAAATTGAGCAAAATTTCTATGAATAAAGAAAATATTTTTATCTAGTAGTCCATATTATTTCTATGTTAAAATGTCAACCTGCATCTCAATTAAAAGAGCCTATTTTTAAAAAATAACTTATCATATAGGATTTGGTTTAAAATGGCCTAAAAAGGTTGTAAACAGATTCAGATGTTTAAACACTGTAGAGAAACCTACAGTTAATTCATTGTAGAATAAAAGAAATACAGTGATTAGAACCAGAACAACCAAATATGCAACACAAAAAAATCAAATGTAAGCAGTGTGGGTTTTTCTAAGATGGTTTACCAGTAGGGTAATGTGTGTATGGGGGGGGGGGATGTGGAAGAAGTGAAGGTGAAAGTCTGCAGAAAGCAGAATATTTTCATGTACTATGAATGATTTAAATGAAAGTCAAGAGCAAGAAGTGAATGTTAGATAAAAGGTAGTGGCAAGTGTAAGACTAGAATGGTATTAGCCAGATGAGTAAGTGAGAGAACATTAGTGTAGAGAATGTGATAAGTATGGAAGAAGTGAGTAAGATTTTAGGAACAGAAGTGAACTTGACTGATAAAACAAAAGCAGGCATTATTGCAGGAATGGAAAAAAACTCTGACTGGTGGACCAAAAGAGGAAGCAGTTGCTGATATGAAAGCAATCACAACTGTTGGAATGCATGAGTTGAAGAATGAAATGATTAAGACAAGAAATGAGATTAGACACTTTGCAGATGTGAATGGAAGACTGTGGAGACAAATGATTCAAGACTAGTGCTGTATATAAATTCTATTACAGAAAGTGTAGTCAGTGAGAGAGAGTGCACAAGGTCTGTTTTATAGGAGGGAGAACAAACATGGTGATTGATGCTCTCGACATGAGAAGTAACATGTGAAGGGAGGTAGTGGTGATGGTCAGAATGAATGATTTGGTTGGGCTAGGAAGAATGTTAGGATGGATATCAGGAGGTTATTGAGGAGAGTGGAAGGCAACAGCTGTGATAGGAAGAAAGTTGGCATGTTGTTCAGATATCACAATGATGAGTTGAAGTAGCAGTCAAAAATTGTGAATGTCATGCTAGCAGAGTTGCATTAGGAGAAAGGGATGTAGTTTTTTGATGTGTGGAATGCATTCAAGAGAACAATGGAATTTCTTAAAAGAGGCAGATTACTAAGTGGATTTGGTGTGAATCAACTGGAGAGACTTTTTGAAGAAAGTGTAATTAGTGATGTGAACAAGGTATCAGTGGAAGTTAGACAATGTAAATGAGACTGAAGGTATAGTGAATGGAGGTGAGTATTGTGAGAAATAAGAGAATGTGAGAGCAGAAATGCAAGTTGGATAGGAAAATGGGGGGGGGAGACAAAGGAAGTCAGGGAGGTACAGTATGAGGAGAGTGGATTCTGGACGCAATAGTCAGTGCATGTATGGTATTCTGCATGGGAATGGGATGGCCTAGGATGTACCAGGAATAGCTGAGTCTGGAGAGCTATTCCTGGTGCATCCTAGGCCTAGATATTAATGAGTCTAGAGTGATACATGAAGAAGAGTGGGAACTGTGCATGAGCAGACTGGAGTAGGTGTGGAGATGTCGGGGGGGGTTGCATAGATAGGACTTATTTGACCAAAAAAATGAATTGCTATGCTTGCTTACAAATGCCATTTGAGAAATGAAATTGTTGTATTGAATGTTGGAATAATTGCAAAATTGTTGGAGTAAGCAAAACTTAGTTGGACAAGAATCATGCCCTGATGGAAATAGAAGTGCCAGGATATGATTTTTTTTGTGAGAATAGGAAGGTCAAGAAGAAAGGTTCTGTTGATGATAGCAGGAGAAGGGGAGGTTAACAGAATGAGATATTTAGTTGGAATGTTGCTATAAGCTGGGGAATTTGGAGGGTGGAGACAATGAAATATAGACAGTTTGGCTTAGTAAGTAAGAGAAGGGTGATCATTATGGATGATTTTAATTATGGAAATATTAATTAGAATGAAGATATGGCATCAGGAAAGAAATTTCTTGAGTTCTTAAGGGACAACTATCTTATGCACTAAGTAACAGAGGGCAACAAGGATTGAATCTTAGATCTGATGATGAACATCAAAGGATATGATTGTGAACGGAGCATCTAATCTTCGTTCAGTTGGCAAGAGTGACTGTGAGGAGATCACCTAGATTATAGCCAGTCTTACGAGAACTTCTGTTAAGGGATATATGTGGAACTACAAGGCTGATAATTATGAAAAAGTTAGAAGATAACTGAGAGCTATAGCTTAGGAAGAGGAGTTGAGCAGCTGCTTGGGCATTGATCCATATGAGGTATTTAACAGCAGCAGTGTCTGAGTTTATTATTTAGTGGTATTATTATGAGTGTCTTATTTAGTGGTACATTTGCAGACAGAAATCCAAATATACCACTAAATAAGGTGGAAGTAAAATGGATGAACGGTCAGTTTCATGACGAGAGTACATGATTCAGTTATTCTACTTCATAAACTGGGTGGGTGGGTGGGGTAAGATAAGACTAAGGCTACAAATTATAGGCTAATCTGCATGTCAGGAGCTGTTGTTAAGGTGTTGGAGAAGACTGAGAGTCAGAATTGGGTTGATAATTGCAGTATTCTCTATGATGTTCAGCATGGGTTTGTTAGGAGGTCATGATTTGGCAGTCTCTGCTTAAGTATTACAAGGTGACAAATTCATTGAATAAGGGAGATGCATATATAGTGGTATATTTGGATTTTTTCAAAGGATTTTGATAAATTACCCCACAAAATACTGGTAATAAAATTGAAATGGATGGATTGGATATGTGATTGATTTTCAGATAGGCATCACTGGATTGTGTATGGAGGAATGGTATCTCAAAAGGGGAAGATGATAAGCAGAGTGCTGCATGGATCTATTTAGCAGTCATTGTTGTTTAACTTGTATGGAACAGACTTAACTGAAGATATACAGCCAGTGGTGAGCTATGGAAATTTTAACAAAGGGCTCGCATCGTCGAGCAAAAAAAAAAAGCCGAATTTCACAAAAACGTTTATTAATACAGCTTGTGCACAAATGCCAATCAAAATGTATGAGGAGACAATCAACCTGTAAAAGCTATCATTCTTAAACAAATATTTCATGATCTAAACATGAAATATTTGCACACAATCATCTATGTTGATTTATCTTACATAAGAAAAACATTATTTAACTATCAAAATATAATAAGAATAAAATCTTTTATAATCGCACATTTCAAATAGTCTGCATTTTTTATAAACAAAATAAATTTCTTTTGTTTGCGATAGAAGTTTTTATGACAAACTATCTATAAAAAATAAATATTATCTAAAAACAATAATATTGAAATACGTTATATTTCTCTTTTGTTTTTATACTTCAAGTGATAATCAACGGTACCAATCAAGAGGCATTATTTTATAGGCCTATTTATTTATATCGATTACCAAAAGTGAATTCTTCATCATCATCAAATTCCTGACATGTACCCTCAAGGGATGTACAGGATATGATAGTACTACATGAAAAATTTACATCATTACTAACTTCCTATCTACAATTTTCCTCCAAATCAGTCTGTTACTTGTCAAAACTCCAACATTATCAGATCTTATATTTCTATCGTCTAAGGCACTTTGTACCGTATCAATCCACCTATATCTTGGTCTTCCTCTGCATCGTTTTCCTACCAACCTGGCAGAGAACACTTGTTTTGCTAATCTTTCCTTGCTCATTCCGTTTAAGTGACCATAACACATGAGATTAGCTCTGCTGATGCATTCCTGGATGCTGGTAATGTCAAGTTCTTTCCTAATATCCCAATTTTTAATATGATATTGCCATTGATGCCATCTGTTCATGCCTATAATCTTTCTCAGGACTCTCATATCTGCTGTCGTTAGTCTTTGGTCAAGTGTTTTACTTCTGAGCCAGTTCTCAGATCCATAAGTTAAAACTGGTTTGAGCACTGTCTTGTATACAGCTAATTTAGTGTTCCGACTAATTTCTCTTTTATTCCATATGAATTTATTCGATTGACTTCCTACCAGCTTTGTTGATTCTGTTGTCTATTTCCATATTTAATTTGCCATCGTCGCTAAAAATCGTGCCTAAGTAGCTGAAATGTTTTACTTGTTCCACAGGTTCTCCGTTCACAACACAGTTGACATTTTCACCAATTCTACCTATTTTCATTGTCTTTGTCTTTTTATTGCTGACCTTCATACCATATCTATTACAACAGTTATTCAGTTTAGTCAGGGAATCTTGCAAACTTGTAGCAGATTTATTTAGAAGTATAACATCGTCCGCATAATACAAAGAGCTGACATCTCCAATTTTGATATCATGTTTAATACCACTTTCTTTAATAATGTGATCCATATAGATAATGAATAACAGAGGGGATAATGTACATCCTTGTCTCACACCAGATTTAACATTAAACCATCTTCCTGTACTTCCTTTGATTCTAACTACTGACTTACAACTCAAATAAAGACTAAGTATTGCTTGATATAATGCCAGATTGACACCATATAACTGTAGTGTTTTGAATAGCTTCTCTCTTGGCACTATGTCGAATGCCTTTTCCTGATCGACAAAACTTAAATACAGATCTTTGTTATATTCCCATGCTTTCTCAACAATTTGTCGTAAAGTGAAGATCTGATCCTGACAGCCTCTATTTGGCCTGAATCCAGCTTGTTCTTCACCAAGCTTTTCTTCCACAATTCTTCTCAACCGTTTCTCAAGTATACTGGCATTAAGCTTGCCCGGAACACTCAGTAGGGAAATACCTCTGTAATTCTCACATTCGGTTTTATTTCCCTTTTTTTATATATGGGTACTATTAGAGTTCTACTCCAGTCATCAGGAATTCGTCCCTCTGTCCAGGCCTTCTGAACTATGCAGTGCAGCCACTGTAAGACTTTTATACCACCATACTTCAGCATTTCTGGTCGAATATTATCTACTCCTGCTGCCTTTCCCCATTTTAAGCTTTTGATGGCTTTTTTCTACTTAAAGTATGGGTATGTATTCCTGACTGTATGCCTGTTGAGTGTTTTTTTACCACTGTGCTATCACTGCTTGTTTCATTTTGCAATTTTTTGAAGTAATTACTCCATACTTCAAGGATATCTTTGTCTCCCATTTTCATGTCGCCTTTATCATTTCTAACTCCTTTTACAGCACTCTTCTCCTCCATTTCTAAGCTTGTTCAACAACCTCCAGAATATCTTACCACCTTCTTGATATTTATTTTCTATATTCTTGCCAAAGTCCTCCCATTACTTTTGTTTAGCTAGTTTTACACAGTGTTTAGCTTTCTTACATTTGTCTCTGTATTCTCTAAGAGCACAAGCTGACTTATTGGCCAGGAACTTTTGATATGCTTTCTTCTTTTCCTTCACTGCTTCTTTAACTTCCTGTTTCCACCATGGAGTTCTGATTTTTCTATCCTTGCAGACAACCTCACCACATGCCTCTCTGGCTGAATTAATCAGGGTTTTCTTCAAGGCTTGCCACTGAATCTCCAGGGTTTGATTCCTGTTTTCAAACTCTTTCATTTTTTCTTCAATAATTTTTTTGTATTTTAGTCTACAGTTCACATCTGAGAGTTGCTCAACTTTTATTCGCTTTAAAACTTTCTTACTTTTCAATATGAAATTCAATTTTATCCTGCTCAAGACTAAATAGTAATCACTTTCAATTTCAAATCCTCTGTACACGCTGGTGTCCTGCACCAGGGAGAAAACATCACTATCAACAATAACATAGTCAATGAGACTTTTCTTATTCCTTGCCTCTTCTCTCCATGTGAATTTGTGCACATTTTTATGTTGGAAC
Organism: Typopeltis vanoorti; assembly: GCF_054136105.1. Lineage (NCBI taxonomy): Eukaryota > Metazoa > Arthropoda > Arachnida > Uropygi > Thelyphonidae > Typopeltis > Typopeltis vanoorti. The sequence continues at coordinate 73,681,652 of NC_143564.1, read as the reverse complement.
ATGGTGTTAGTAATAACCAGTCCATGTCCTGAGCAGAAATCCAACAGATATTTGCCATTATTATTAGCTTTGCTCTTTTCTCTAAATTTTCTGAAAATATTTTTGTATGTCTGATATTCATTTCCTACTCTGCTATTTAGATCCACAACAAGGACCAACTTTTCCTTTTTCATTGTGTTGTCAGTTGCTTTCTCTAAAGCATCATAAAATTCCTCTACTTCTACCTTAGTAGAACCTTCTGTAGGACCATATGCACAAATAAGTCTCATTGTCCAGTTACCCATTCTCATATTTGCCCACATTATTCTACTTGAGACTGACTGCCATTCAAGAAGATTAGCCTCGTATTTTCTGTTGAATACTATGGCTACTCCTTCTTTTCCTTGATTGTCATTGCCTGAATATAACATTTTGTATTTATTGCTCAGAAAGATTTCACCGTTTTTTTTTTTTGTTTGTTTTGTTTCAGTCACCCCTATTATGTCAATCTGGTACTTATCTAATTCCTCAGCTAGCTCCATTTCTTTGCCATTCAGGCTTCTTATGTTGATAGCACCGATCTTTAACTCTGGTGATGTTGAGTTGAAGTGTCCTTTTAGATTTGTTCCAGTAGCTGACTTTTCACTGTTCGCCCTGGTTCCCTGGCGAAAACAATGGGGGCCTTGTTTAACCGGGCGACGCCCCTGCCGGCATGAAATTTTGTCATGTTGTACCATCATTTTATATATTGGTTTAAGCCAATAAGAATACAATTTGTTCGGCTAAATCCCAAATTGCCAGCCCATCCTCGTTCGTTCAGTATCCAGGTAGATACCCAACAGAGCACACCACGAGAAGGTGAGGATTGGACATTAGGTCAGAAGCCCTGATTGGTTCTCCGCATTCCTTTAAAGGCTATGTGGAGGTCTCCTCTCAGTTATACAACTTTTACTCTTAAGCACCCCAAAAGTGAATTCTTATTTGTAAAATGGTGGTAACAGTAACTATAATATTTTATTTAATAAAATCACTTTGTTAGGTTACCGTATGAGTTTATTGCTTAATATATTTCAAAAAATTATGGGTTTTTTTGTTTAGGTTTTTTTTTTGAAAAAATGAAAAAGTAAACAAGAGAAACAAATGGCTCGCAAATTTGAGAAAAATGTAACAAAGGGCTCGCGTGAGCCCCTTATATCTCACCGCTGTATACAGTTGTTTGCTTATGCAAAGTTGGGAAAAACTATGAGGAGCAAAGCAGATGTTCTGACCTTGCAGGGGACGTGTGGGTCGGCATGTGAGTGGCACTATCACTTTAATGTTTCAAAGTGTAATATCTTGAAGTTTGTTAGTTAAGGTTGGGATGTGCAGTATATAATTAAAGGAGAAATTATGGAAGATGTGGAAGAGATGAGAGATCTGGAAATGATGGTGGACAGAAACCTGAAGTTCAGGGATCACATTGCTGAAACTGTTAGAATATCACAACAAATTATGGTAATGATGAGGAAGAGCTTGACATGTAGAAGCAAAGAGGTTCATATTAGGTTCACCTCATATTAGGCCTTGATCAAGCTACATATGGACTATTGTGCAATCCATTTGGTCTCCTGGTTTTTCAAGGGGATGAGAATATCTTATGGTCCAGAGAAGGTTTACTAAATTGATATCAGGTCTATAGAATTTAGGATGAGATGACAAATTAATGGGACTGTTACTTTCATAGCCTTATGAATAGAAGGCAAGGGGATTTGATCGAAGCATATAAGCTGGTGACAGTTTGTTACCAGATTAATGTGGAGGAGATTTTTCTTTGAGTAGAGAGAGAGACAAGAGGCCACCATAGAAGTTGTATAAGAGCTGGTGTGAGCTCATGTTGGAGGTTTAATGGAATATTAACAGCACTGAGAAAGAATTAAAACTAATTTTAATACTTCCAATATTTTGTCTCCGTCACAGAGACATCTTCAGGAATTACAAAAAAAACAGAGGCGAAATATTGGAAGTATTAAAATTAGTTTTAATTCTTTCTCAGTGCTGTTAATATTCCATTAAACCTCCAACATGAATTCTTCACAGCACTTAAGCCTCAACACATGGAAGCAGGTGAGGGGGGGGGATAGGTTCTTTGCATGGATTGTGGTTGGGTGGTGGAATGTGTTGCCTGAAAGTGTGGTGAATGCAGAAACTGTGAGTGCTTTAAGGCATGGTTCGATAACTATTGCAATGAGTCTTTTGACTCATTCCAAGAGTTCTGTAGAGGGCCGATGTTATTTTTATTTTATTTTATTATTATTATTTATCTTCTGTATACAGCATTTTATTGACAGCAATTTTTGTGATTAACTGAATACTTGTTTTATTGTTCTTTCCATATTTTTATAATTTGTTCAAGATTGGAGACATTCCTATCTTACATCTTGATTAATTTCAGTCTGCTGTTTATTTATTATAATTCTAACTTTATTTTCATATCTTTATGGAAACTTGATATAGCTTATACTAAATGTAGTAGATATATATATATATATATAGATAGATAGATAGATAGATTTTTTTTTTTAAATTATACTCCATGATTTAAAAAAAAAATTTTTTTCATCAGAACTTATGCATAATCTATAAAAGCTTTATAAGTCTCCAAATTAAATTCTCATATTTTTTCAATAATTTGGTTTAAGATTTAAATACTATATTATATACACATGATCTACCATGCATAAAACAACTTTGTTCTTCTTAGAGTAAAAAAACTTCAGTTTAATATAAACCAAACTAATCACCTGATATTTCAACCTTCATATCCAAGTCATCATCTGGAGTATACACTTATGTACAAAGAAACAAGCCAAATTACAATCTAAATAGTATGCTCAAGTCAGAGTAATTTGGCCAACTGTTAACACGCTGGCCTGACCTCTGGTAAAAAATAAGTCTCTTTATCAATGGTACATCAGAAAAAATAGCCAAAGTTCTCTGCAAATATGATCTCTGTGCCACTTACAACCTTTCATTCAGCTAACTACCTTGATACATTTTCCTAAAGATCGACTACATCCACTTGAACATCCTGGAATGATAGTTCCTTGTGCCTGCATTTTGGCATATTTTGTACAAGAACACAAAAATTACATCTGAGACCATCTGTATGGCAAGTCAGGATTGATAAACCATGTTCTGGATACTCCTTCACTTAGGATCAGATGGGGAGGAAAAAACATCCATATTACAAAAGTCATTGTAGGTCTGCTTTTATAGATTATGCATAAGTTCTGATGAAAAAAAGAGGACTGACTATTCTTAGAATTAGCATCGGCTATGAAACACTCTCCCAACCTCCACAAGTATGGTTGCATTAATTTACCAATGGGAGACTGTCATTTTAAGCCCTAATAGTTGGACTCTGAATTAACTTTGTAGTTAGCCAGTCAATAAAGGGCATTACGTAAGGACATTAAGTGTCAGTTACAATTTAAATCATTGCACAATTATCTTGTTTAATGCTGGGTAGAAAACCAATGTAATATTGGCGTTTTAATAAATATGTATTTTTTTTCTCTTGGCATTCTTTATACTGTTAAGCATTATTTATAAATAATGAATGACACCCAAGCCTTTCTTTATGTAGACAGATATCACAGGAGATTTTGAAATTGGAAGTGATTGCCATTTACTTTTAAGCAGATTAAAAGTAATGTCATATTGAAAAGTATGTAAGAAAGTTTTAGAGAGAATCAAAGTCAAGTAACTCAAAAAGGTGAACTGTAATACACAAATATCATTCAACAAGAATAAAAGAATTTAAAAACAGTAACCACTCTATGGAGATTAATTTGCAGATGCTGAAGAAGATATTAATTGATTCAGCCAGAGAGGCATGCATAAGTTGTCTGCAAAGATGAAAAAAATCAAAACACAGTGGTGAAGTCAGAAAGTTAAAGATGCAATCAAGAGAAGAAAAAAGCATATCAGAAGTTCCCAGCAAGTGAGTTATCATGTACTTCAGAGAATACAGAAAAAAAATCTGGGAAAGTGAAGCACTATGTAAAAAAGAGCAAAAGTAATTCATGGAAAATCATACTTTGGTAAGAATATAGAATATAAATGGGAGCCTGTGTAGCACAGTGGATGTGGCGTTCGCACTTCATAGCACTTTACAGCATGAAGTAAGACTTGGATTCAAATGTAGTCGCTGACTACATGCACATTTTCTAAGCTTTTTTCTGTATAATGTATGGCGACTCAATGATCCGTGGTGTTCAAGATAGGATGCGTGAGTAGTATTTGCCAGGAGGAACAATAGAAAGGGTGGCTATGGCAATTAAGAGAGGTGAAAGGGTGGATGAGATATTGTGATGGTAGGAACGAATGACCTGAGTGGTAATGTAAGTCGGGCAGCGAGAGATATGAGATTTTTGCTTGAGACTGTACGAAAGAAGACAGAGAGATGAAAAATAGTGTGCGTGTTGCCTAGGTATGATAATGATGAGCTGAGCAGAAGAGCGGTGATATTGAATGGCATAATAGTGAGAATGTGTGACAAGAGAGGACTGGTATATGTGGATGCTTGGAGTGCGTTTGAGGAAAGAGAGGAGTTGTATGCGAGAGACCATTTACATTTGAATGAGGAAGGACGTAGGCATCTGGAGAGATTGCTGTTCTGAACGAGTCAGTGTGTCCCAGGGAGAATGATAGCAGGGGTGGCCTCTTGTGGGAATGGATACTTGGGAGAAGGGAGACAATGTCAGGTAACACTGAGCCCAGTGGAGTCTAGAAGGGATAATGCTGGGTATAGAAACAATGGCATTTATATGCTTTATACTAATGCCAGGAGTATCCGGAATAAGGGAGAGGAATTGGTGGCGCAGATAGCATCAGCCTGGCCAAAAATTATTGCGATCACTGAGACGTGGTTGACAGAAGGGGATATAACAACAGGAATAGAAGTCGCTGGGTATAGCATTTTTCGTCAGGATAGGAGGGGAAAGCGTGGTGGTGGGGTGCTGCTTATGATAAGTGATGACCTATGTCCTCTAAGAGTGGAGAATTTGGAAGAAAGTGAGACAAATGATTTTGAGAGCATATGGTGTGAGGTAGAGGTAGGCAAGACAGGATATTTAGTGGGGTGTTGCTACAGACCCAGGAGCACAGAGGATGGGGACCAGGAGATGTTTAGACAGCTAGGTTTGGCAAGTGCAAGAAGAATGATTGTTATGGGAGATTTTAACTTCAGTAGTATAAATTGGAGAGAGGAAGATGCATGTAGCAATAGGGGAACGGAATTTCTAGAATTCTTGAGGGACAAATGTCTTAGGCAACATGTAACAGAGGGAACAAGAGGTTCAAAAGTTTTGGATTTGGTTATAGCATCAGAAGAGTTGATAATAACTGAGTTGACGTCTCTCCCACCAGTTGGAGAGAGTGACCATATGGTGTTGACTTGGAAAATGAATAGACATGCAGGAGTATCAAAGAGACTGGAACTTATGTGGAATTATAAGGCAGGTGATTATAATAGTCTTAGACGTCAACTTCGGGAAGTTTCATGGAGGGAGGAATTGGAAGGCCGGGATATCACCAGTGCGTGGGAAATTGTGAAAGAATATTTGTTATCAGCAATGGTAAGTTGTATACCACGAGTGAAGAAGAGGACGCAATTTGGAGTAAAGTGGATGACAAACAATATTAAATAGGAATTGCATGCGAAAAAGAGGCTATGGAAGAGATATAAGGAGACAGGTGAAGAGATGCATGAGGAATATAAGACACAGGCCAGAAGAGTGACTAGTGTGGTAAGGAAAGCGAAACTGGAATATGAGAGGAGATTGGCCCTAAGATCCAAAGAAAATCCTAGGGAGTTTTTTAGTTATGTGGCCAGTAGGAGGAGAAATGACTGTGGAAGAATGATATTGTGGGATAAAAATGGGAATAGAGTGACTGATGCAGAGGACATAGTGGAATTGTTCAATGAACACTTTATTGGAGTATTTCATCCTAGAGGAGTCAGTTTTAATGCTAGAGGGATAGGACTGGTTCGAGGTCTGGAGGTACAGGAGGAGAGTGTGTTTCATATACTGAGTACTCTGGATGTCAGTAAAGCTGTGGGACTGGATGGCATTTCGCCACGAGTTTTGAGAGAATGTGCTAGGGAATTGACAGTACCTTTAACGTGGCTTTTCAATGAAAGTCTGGCTTTGGCAAAGGTGCCCAGGGAATGGAAGGAAGGTAAGATAGTGCCATTGCATAAGGGTGGTAACAGACTGGAAGTGTCTAATTATAGGGCGGTCTGTGTGTCATCAGTAGTTGTTAAGATCTTGGAGAAGTAGTGAGGGACCGTATACAGCATTGGGCAGATGAGGGTAATGTTATCTGTGAGAATCAACATGGATTTGTGAAAGGACTCTTGTTTTTGCAATATGCTAGCCTTTTATAATAAAGTTACAAGAACATTAGATGAGGGAAAGGTATATACTGCAATTTTCTTAGACTTGGCAAAGGCATTTGACAGGGTGCCACATGATAAGCTGATATTTAAGTTGCAGCACATGGGTCTGGATGTCAGATTGGTCAACTGGATTCAGGATTGGCTTTCTGATAGGTATCAGAGAGTTGTGTATGGGGAAGCAGTTTCCAGGAGGCAGAGGGTTACAAGTGGGGTCCCACAGGGCTCAGTACTAGGACCTATATTGTTTAACCTTTATATCAATGACATAGCCAGTGGATTGCAGCGGGATATTCAGTTGTTTGCGGATGATGCAAAGCTGGGAAGGATTATTAGTGATAGTGCAGATGTGGTAGCCCTGCAAGAGGATTTAAATAAGCTAGATAGATGGGCAAATGAATGGGGTGTCAGATTAATGCAGCAAAATGTAAGGTCTTGAGGTTTGGGAAATATCGATGGGATGCTGCACACTCTATGGGAGGAGTTATACTGGAGGAAGTAGGGGAGACAAGAGATCTGGGGTTGATGGTTTCCTGAAGTTTAGAGGACATATTGAAAGGTGGTGAAGGTAACACAGAAGATTGCTGGTATTATGAGATGGACACTGACCTGCAGAGATAAGAGGGTTATCATTCCGTTGTATAAGTCTCTGATCAGACCACACTTGGACTATTGTTCTCAGATTTGGTCCCAGGATTTGAAGGGGATAAATTAACTGTCGAAAGGATACAAAGACGGATGACAAAGATGGTTTCAGGACTGTACAAGGATAGTTATGAGGATCGGCTGAGAGAATGTGGACTGCAGAGGTTGGTGGATAGAAGAAGGAGAGGTGATATGATTGAGACTTTTAAACTGTTGAGAGGTGGTTACAGGGTTGACACTGGGGAGTTCTTTCGCTTGGTTGAACAGCGGGAAGGAGTGATGACAAGAGGCCATCCCGGGAAGTTATGAAAGGAAACTGTGAGCAAGAGGGTAAGGAGTGGTTTCTTTGTGTGGAGGGTGGTTGAGCCATGGAATACATTGCCTGATGGTGTGGTGGGAGCGAGAACGGTCAGTGAGTTTAAAGAGTGGTATGATAGACTTTGTGTTTCTCCGGGGGGGACCTCCCCTCGATGAGTCTTGACAGACTTTATGTCTTAGGAAGGACCTCCCTCGATGAGTCTTTTGACTCCTTGGAGGCCTGAATAATAATAATAATAATAAATATCAGGAAGGTAGCAAAATGTTCTAGAGGATATTTAAAAACTTACAAATGAAGAAAGAGCACTACAATGTATCACATATGATGAAAACTGAAAATAAAGATATTCTAGACATCTCAAAAAATGACTTTGAAAGATTGCTAAATGAAACAAGGAATAATATATATAACAGTGATAGAAAATATTCAAGAGAAATACTGTGAGGAGTACATAATATGGTATGGTGCAAAAAAAAACAGTACTGAATTCGAGCAGTATGAGATATGCTGTTCAACTGCATGCACATTAATAGAAGAGCACATGTCGTCTTGCCATTAGCTGTAACAATGGTGTTGACATTGGAAGAAAAGGCATTTATTGTTGAGCATTATTTTCATTCATATGGAGTTAGTAGAGCAAATGGTCCAAACCTACGCTATGTTTGTGAGCAGTTTGTTCGTCATTTCCGTAAGCATACCCTAAGCAATAGTGTCATCATTGCCTTAATTGAGAGGTTCTGCCATACTGGAAGAATTCTGCAAAGGGCATTCGGGGAGACCATGAACTATTAACACAAATGGGAATCATGGGCATGTGCTGGAGCAAATATTACAATCTCCAAAATGCAGTCAACATAGAACGTGGTAAAACTTGGGATGCTGAGGCAGTCATTACAGAATCCATAAGGAGCTGGGTGCCTTTTCGTATGTCATTTAGGTGGGTCAGTGTTTAACAGCAAGGGATTATGCTGCACAGAAGGAATTATTATTATTACCGGCAACTCCAAGGTGTCCTTAGACTCATCTAGGGAGGCCCTAAACAACTATTCGACATTCACGCAGTATCTATCATACCTCGCCTTGAACTCATTCACGGTCGTAGCACCTACAACAGACTCTGGCAGCTTATTCCACTCATTCACCACTCTCCAAGTAAAACACCTAGCTCTAACACCCCTGCTAACCACATTCTTGCCCAGCTTCCATGTATGGCCCCTAGTCCTCCCACTACCAGTCCTATTCTCAAAAATATCTTCTGGATAAATCTTATAGAAACCTTTCAGTAATTTGAATGTCTCAATCATATCACCCCTTTACCGCCTATCAACCAATTTTTGCAACCCACAAATCTTCAACCTGTTCTCATAAGGTTCATTCCACAGACCTGCTATCATCTTGGTCACTCGTCTCTGGATCCTCTCCACCTCCTCCCCATCAAGAAGAAACGCTGGCGCTTATATCTGGGCACAGTATTCTAGATGGGGTCTTATCAAGGCTCGTTACAGAGGAACGATAACTTGCTTGTCTCTGCTTGTCAAAGTATTCTTCAGTAACCAAGTGATTTGATGAGCTGATTTAGCCACTTTTGCAATGTGCCCCCTAAACTTCAACCTATTCACCAACACTCCCAAATCCCTGGCCTCGTCAATCTGCTGGAGTACAGTTCCACCAATGTGGTATACTGCTGCTAATCTTTTCACCCCAAAATGTATAACCTTACACTTTGTTGCATTAAATTGACATCCATTCTCCTTAGCCCAATCTATCCAAATCATCCTGCAAAATTTTGACATCATGTGCATTCACTATTGCTCTACCCAACTTTGCATCATCAGCAAACAAATGAACGGTTCCCCTCAGGTCCTTTCCTATATCATTAATGAACAAATTAAATAGTAGTGGTCCAAGAACAGAACCCTGTGGCACACCACTAGTCGCAGGTCATCTTTTGGACTCTACCACTGAATAAACTACTCTCTGATATCTCTCCATCAACCACCCTCCTGTCCATCCCCATATGCTGCAGTTTACTGATTAGAATTCCATGTGGTATCCTGTCAAAGGCCTCAGCAAGGTCCAGCAGTATCACTGTATACCCATTATTTTTATCCAGTTCAGCCATTCACTGTGTTATAAAACGTAAGCAAGTTAGTGAGGCATGAACTACAATTCACAAAACCATGCTGTCCCCCATACAGTATCTCATTTTCATTTATCCATTCCTGTATTTTTCTCTTGACTACTTTCTCCAAAACCTTGAAAATGACTCCTGATATGCTGATCGGTCGATAATTTGCAACAGCAGTCTTGGAACCTCCTTTATGCATTGGAACTATTTTCCCCTCTTTCCACCCCCTCGGGACTAACCCAGACCCGAGACTCAAATTAAATAAAATGGTCAAGGGCACTGACAGTTCTTTAGCCGCTTCACGTAAGACCCGAGCTGGTATACTATCCAATCCCACAGATGTATTCGCATTAAGGTTTTGTAATATACTATTCACCTCCATTTCGTTCACCTCAAAACTGTTTGGGATCCTCTTTAGCTTGCATGACTAATTTCCTTTAGCTGCTTCACGTAAGACCCGAGCTGGTATACTATCCAATCCCACAGATGTATTCACATTAAGGTTTTGTAATATACTATTCACCCCCATTTCTTTCACCTCAATTCCTGTATAAACTATTGGTTCCTTCATTCCTGTAATATAACCACCTGGATGATGTACACTTGCCAAGTGTTCGCTCAGTAATTCCACTATATCAACTGATTCAGTTATCTCCCTACCATTGGCATTCCTTAAAATCATTCTGCCGTATACATTTTTTCTTTTACTTGCAGCATATTGAAAAAACTGTTTGGGATTCTCTTTAGCTTGCATGACTAATTTCCTTTCATAATCCGTTTTTGCTTTTTTTACCACACTCGTTACCTTTCTGGCCTGTGCTTTATACTATTCATTTGCCTGCAGGTTATCTTTCTGCTTAAATTCCCTCCACAGTTGTTTCTTTTTTTTTGCAGCTCAAGCTTAATGGTGTTATTCATCCATTTAACCCCTACGTGATTTACTATCCGGACTCTAGGTATACATTCAGCCATTACCTCTTTCAAACGCTCCTTTACCGCTTCCCATGCACTATCAAACTCCAGCCCTTGCAGTTTTACATGCCATGGCACTGATTCAAGCAATCTCCTAAGCTTGTCATATTTACTAGCCTGGTAATTCTACATGTATCCTTTCTTAATTGAAAATTCCACACATTTAGCCATCTCCCAGGTCAAGACATCATGACCACTCTCACCAATTGGTGGCAACATGGTCATATTCATTACAGTCAAATTCTCAGATGCAATTACTAGGTCAAGCACTCTCGAATCCCTAATATATTCCATTACATGCTGTCTCAGGTAGCTATCCCTTAATAACACTGCATAAAATCCAATTCCTTCCTCCCATGTGTCCTCTCCTTTTTCCAGTCAATGTTACCATAGTTAAAATCCCCCATAATAATTACCCTCCTTCTATGCATGTGTGCTAGCCAGTATCTATGAAGATCTGTCCTTCCTCCATAATGTCTAGTTGTCTGACGAAGCAGTCATGTAAACAGATGAACCTACAAGTTTCTTGATTTATCGAGACCTGAATTTGTCCAAGAGAAATCTCTTCACAGCAAGAGGTTCACTGCATGGTGTGCTGTTTCCAGCCATGTCATAATTGGACCCTACTTCATTGAAGCAGGTGGTTTAAGTGTGACCTTGAATAGCAAACGCTATATTCAGAATGCGTTGTTCTGTTCACATAGGATGTGTCATGCAAAAAAAAAAAAAAACATTCCATTTTTTGCACAGGTATTCGCACATCACATGGGTCCAGAGCCTGTTCATCAGAACATCAGAACCAGGAGGCTCATTTCGAGGTTTACAGAATTCCTATACCCTTCAGTCTCCTGATTTTACATCGCTCAATGTCTTCATTTGGAGTATGTTGAAGGAATGGGTATACCACCGTGACCTGTCTTCAAATCTAAGGGATAAAATTACATGATATGTCCAGCAAATGACCCAAGTCCTAACCCTTGTTCTCCAAAATGACGGAGAACTTTCACATGTGATACAAAACTTGTCTTGAAAGGCAAGGTGCCCATTTTGAGCACGTAATCTATCATTGTTAATGCTTTATTCTACCAAGATTCCACCGATAGTTGTGGATGTACATATCATCAGGTGTAAACATATATTTCTTTGTTAATAAACCCATTTACTCCATTACATATATCATTGTAGCTTTTTAGTACTGATTTTTGCAGCATACTGTATATGACAGTGGTGTTCAACCTTTTTTACTACGCGAGCTACTTTTCTATAAAAAATTATTCAGCGATCTACCCTCTCATATAGATCACGTTCCCCCCCCCCTCCCCCCAACCTTTTATCTGATTACGCACAAATAAACAACTAAAAAAAATACAGAACTAAAAACTTTATTTGTGTATTTAAAAATTTATTTATCACTTTTAATTATTTTAATACAACAAAAAATATATATATATTGGAATAAAATATTTATTTCTCTATTTTGGAAAACCAAAGTTAGAAAAAACAACAGATTGATTACAAACTCATAAGTTACAGAGGAAATGCTGGTTGATTTAAAAAAAAAAAAAAAAAAAAAAAGTTAATGTGAAATTTGGCATTGTTTGGCCCTTGCAATATTTTCATAGTCAAGTTGATATGAAGAAGTGGCCAATTGCAGACAATCATCCGAATGATCATTTGTAATTTAGTTTCTTAATTGATTTTTTATGACGGTCATATTTGAAAAGGCGGATTCTGACAAGTATGTCGATCCGAAACACGACAGAATTTTTCGTGCAGTATCAGTTGATACTGGAAATTTTTCATGTGCATACTTCCAAATGACTTCATTGTTTATTGATTTTAAATGTAAACTATTCTGAATGTTTATTATCTAAAGTTCTACTTCAGCTTGGTTTATATCAAACAGCCCACTAATTTTATTTGAAATTTCTGTGATGTTCATGCTTAATTTAGTTTCTTAATTGATTTTTTATGACGGTCATATTTGAAAAGGCGGATTCTGACAAGTATGTCGATCCGAAACACGACAGAATTTTTCGTTCCGTATCAGTTGATACTGGAAATTTTTCATGTGCATACTTCCAAATGACTTCATTGTTTATTGATTTTAAATGTAAACTATTCTGAATGTTTATTATCTAAAGTTCTACTTCAGCTTGGTTTATATCAAACAGCCCACTAATTTTATTTGAAATTTCTGTGATGTTCATGTTTTCTTGAAATGGATTATTGATAAAAGATACAATCATTTCAGTTTTATTAAAATCTTTAAATCTTGAATTTATTTCTTCCTCAACTAATTCTATTTCACGAATAAATTCTTTTAAATCAGCGAAGCATTTCTTGATTTTGTTCAAAAAATTTTAATAAATATGGGAGATGTCTAAATTCACAGTCATTTATAGTTTTCTTTAATAAAAATAAGTATTGTTGGAAAGTTTTTATTGAACTTAACATGTCAATTAAATTTTTATCTCTACCTTGTAACTCTAAATTTAAATTGCTTAATTTTGTACAGAAATCTACTAAAAATAATAAGTGCAACAACCATCTTTTATCACTCAATTGTGGATATCTCCTTTTTCATCACAAAAAATTTTTATATCATTAATTAGTGCAAGAAATCTTCCTAAAAAACTTCTGCTGAGCCAGCGGACATTATTGTACAACAGAAGTTCCTTATCATCATCTGCCTGTAATTTAAATAACTGCTGTTGCAGGGCTTTTCCTTGAACAAAATTTACAATTTTAAATGTATTTTTCCAAAACATCTTTTGTGTTTAATCTTTTACTACACAGTACTTGGTGAATGATACAGTGGTATGTTAAAAAATCTGGATATTTGTCATCGTTTTTACATAATGAAATGAAGCCTGATTTATTACCTATCTTTGCAGGAGCACCATCAGTAGTAATAGACACAAGTTTAAAAAGTGGAAGTTTGTGTTGTTTCACAAATTCATCGAATGCCGAAAAAATGTCTTCTCCCCTAGTCCTTCCCAATAATGGTATAATTTTCGGAAGTTCTTCTTTACTTGAATAATCTTGAAATACCATGCGAATAAATACCATTAACAGAGCAATATCAGTGAAGTCATTTGATTCATCAAACTATAATGAAAACGCAACACACTGGTGAATGTCTGACATTAACCTGGTCTGGAAACTTTTCTCCGGCAATTGGAACTTTTCCTTTCGGCAATTTGAAACCTTGTCTACGACCTAGAAGTAGTCTCTCTCTAGTGACGTCTCGAACCGAGAAGCTTCTTTCTGGAAGTAGGAAACTCCTCTCTCAAGTAACGTGGATCCGGGCAGTCTCTCTGACGGTGACTCTAGAGTGGGCGGCCTCCTCTCTGACAGCAATTCTGGAACCGGAATCCCCATCTGCTTGCTTCAGTCCCTTTTCATTAGGCCTCTGAGACCTCGCATGAAGTTTCGCAACCCCCAAAGAATCGGTATGAGTCTTTCATCTTAAGTTTCAAGTTCGGCACGCCTTTTGTTCTCCTCCGCTTTCTTTTGATTGTAAGTTGCCGGCCATCGGAAAGTTGTTTGATCTCTTTCTGACTGACTTCGGAGATGTTTACACTTAGAGCCTGCAAGCCTTTCTCATACATACAAGTTTCAATAACAATCTTTCTGATGCTGCAATGTACAACAAAAAAACATTGCCTTTGTTTTTAACACTCTAACATATTCTTATTAAAGCGGAATATACAGTTAGATTCAAAAGAGTTATTTACAAAAACATCTAATACAAACTATACTGAGACAAACAAAGTTTATTTTTTTACATTATTCACATGGGACTTAACCTAAGTAAAAAATCGATGCAATTTGCTTTGGAATATTTAAGCTACAATTGAGTTTCTACACTTTGCCTATAATTGTATTCACTCGGCTCGCTGTTTGCCTTCCACTGATCCAAATTAATTCATTTACCCAGACTTATAAGATAATTACTGATTTGACAATTTTAAAAAAATAAATAAACAGTACCAATACACTTAAAGCGAATTAAAAATAATACAAAATAATGATAAATAAAATATTATGTTTTCAGTTTTAATTAAATTTGTAAGTAAGGAGGAATACACAAGAGATCGACCAAAAATCGCTCCGCGATCGACGGGTTGAACACCCCTGGTGTAATAGATAGGGGGGAAAAAGCCATCAAATGCTGAAATGTAGAAAGCAGTTGGAATAGATATTCAACCATAAATGCTCATTTGGAAGTGTAAAAGTTTTATGGTGGCTGTAATGTACATAATTCAGTAGTCGAGGTCAGAGGATTGAATTTCAGATAATTCTATTTTCTAAAGCCTTCTAAATTTGCAGTGTGAAGTAGAGCTCATAGTACCCTTTATTTTCCCTTAAAAAAAATAGCAAAATAAACCTAAATGTGACAGTTGGAGAGGAATTTTCATACTGAGTGTCCTGGATAAGATTAATGCAGGCATACTTGTGGAAGGTAAAGAAAGTTGGAGAATTACAAGCCGGGTTCATGCCGATAAAAGTTGCGATTAGATTTTCACTTTAAGACACATGGTAAATTATGGGAGTATAAGAAGAATCTATATTCAAATTTTGGATCTGAAAAAGGCATATGACAAAGTACCAAGAGAAGCTGTTCAGAATGCTGCAATTATATAGCATAAGTAAGATATTATATCAAGCAATACAGTGTATTTAAGTTGTAGGTCAGTAGTTAAAATTGAAGGAGGTATAGGATGACTGTTTAATGCTTAAGTCAGGTCTGAGACAAGGGTGCACAATATCTCCACTGTTGTTCATCATCTATAGATCAAATTATGAGGGAAAGTGGCATTAGGTCACTTTCCTTCATAATTTGATATCAATATTGGAGATTTTAATATCAGCATCTTTACTTATGCAGATAACATTATACTCTTAAATAAATCCTATATAAGTCTGAAGGATTCCTTTATTAAACTGAATAAATAACGTAGCAAATCGAGTATGAAAATCAGCAATAAAATGCAGCAAAAGTAATCAATCTCTTCTCATTATTATTGGACTCATTTAAACTATTTCCTATGGCTTGTATGTATCCTCTCTGCCTATCATGGCATTCAAAAAATATCTAAAAATCTTTAGATATTTTTTAGCATTGTCCTTTTTTACGGTTAGAGCATGTACATAGATAAAACTGTAGTTAAGAAAAACATTCAAGGTGATATTGCTTTGAAGTCCATGATGAGATGTTTTATTGTCTTGCTTACAATGAAGCCTGATGCAAATCTGATCTTTCTTTTGGTAGATATAAAATATAATGTGATTCTTCTTTTCTATGATCCCCTATCCTGTCCATCGCAATATGTAGTTTGTATTTATCCAGCTGCTCCAAACCAGCAACGAGAACAGAATGGGAGGAAAAAGATCCATAGGAGACCAACATCTTGGTGGACTGATACAATAAGAAGTACCTTAGAAGACCAGAATATAAGGTCTGACACTTTTGGTGTCCTGACAGATAACAGATTAATTTAAAGGAAACTTACTGATAGGAGGCTAGTAAGGATATAAACTTGTCATGCTATCATAATATCCTGTACACTCCTAAGGGTCACTATCGAAGTAAAATATTGTGAGTGCTTGAAACTATTGTTATTGGTGATTTATTATTTATCCTATCCTATCCGTCTTGGACGGATTGAGTCCCCTCCTAATGATGGGTTACTGGCGTATTAATGCAGCCAGTTTGCCGCTCCTCTGTTGCATCCCCTAAGGGCGATGATATTCATGACTGTATCTGTGTGTGTTCACGGGGCTGTTTGCCTACTTGCGGGATGAAAACCCCAGCTGCCCAAGACTGGCTAACTTGGCTATGGCTGAGGAAGATCCTTAAGCTCCTCATGTCATCGATGAGAATTGAACCTCCTGTCCTGTCAGGTGTCTTCTCCCTCCAGGAGATTGACTACCATGTGTCTCCACCATGTCCTATTCTGCACCTCTCTGCTGCATTCCTCATATGATAGATAGGTCCAGTCTTCTATATTTTTCATCCACTCCAGTCTTTGTCTTCCTCTCTTTCTCTTTCCCTCAACAGTTCCTTCGAGAAGTGTCCTTTGTAGGCAGTTATGTCTCAGAATATGTCCAAAATATCTGACTTTTCTCTTTTTAATTTCTTTCATCAGGCTCCTGTTTACATCTGCCTTCTCTAGTACCTCTTCATTTGTCTTTTTGTCTTTCCATGATATTCTCATAATTCTTCGCAGCATCCACATTTCAAAGGCCTCCAGTTTTTTCACACTCAGATTGGAGAGTGTCCATGTCTCTACTCCATATAATAATGTAGACCATATGTAGCATTTGGAGATTCTTAGTCTTGTTTTCAGATTTAATTCTCTAGATGTTAGTAGATTTTTCATCCTGTTGAAAGTTGACCTTGCAGTTTCAGTCCTTTTTCTAATTTCATCTTCTGGCCTGCCATTCTCTGTGATCAAGTGTCCGAGGTATATGTATTTTTGCACTTGTTCTAATTTATTTCCTTTTATATTGATGCATATTTTTGTATTTTCTTTTCTCTTGAAATTATCATGGTTTTTGTCTTTTTAAAGTTGAAACTGAGGCCATGCTGTTCGCTATACTTGAGGGTTTCATCTATAAGAGTTTTGAGGTCATATTTGTTTTCAGCTAGAAGAACCGTGTCATCTACATATCTTAGATTATTAATATTTCTGCCCCCTACAGTGATTCCTTTGAGGTTACTAATTTTATTAAATATTTCTTCTGTGTACAGGTTCAAGAGAATCAGAGAAAAGACACAGCCTTGTCTCACACCTTTCTGAACTGGGAATTCTTCTGAGGTCTCTCTATTTATTCTCAAAGATGCAGTCTGTTCCCAGTAAAGATTAGTTAATAGCCTAATGTCTTTTCCATCCATGCCTATTTTTGAAAGGATTTCAATTAATTGTTCATGTTGGACATTATCGAATGCCTTGTAGTAATCTGCTTCATACAACAAGGCTTCTTAGATTACAACAAACAAAAAGATTACACATCTTTTTGTTTTTCTGGATATCTTTCTATGATGGTTCTGACGTTGAAAATACCTTCTCTTGTACCTACATTTTCCTTGAAGCCACTTTGTGTATCATTTATTTTTATATTTATTTTTCTTTTATTTCTTTCAAGAATAACGTATAGGAGGACTTTTGATACTTGACTGATGAGGCTTATTGTCCTGAACTCTTCACATCTTGTAGCTTTTAAGAAAATTGAGTGATTAACAGCTTTGGGTAGAAATCCAGTCTCGTATAGTTTATTGCATAATTTCGTTAGAAATTTCAGTCCTCCTCCATCGAGAGCCCTCAACCATTCTGCCAAGATGTTATCTATTCCTGCAGTTTTGTGTGGTTTAAGTTTTCTGACGGCATTTTCAACTTCACAGAGTAAAATGGATGGTCCTTCTAAATCAGTCTGTTCAGGAATATAATTTCTTTGTTGTTCATATAATTTCCTTGTGTATTCAATCCATCTTTCCATGATTTCTTTTTTATCCATTAGAATATGTCTCTTGAGTCTCTAATGACACTTGCATGGTTTGCTGTATTTGTCCTGCTTGTCATTTCTCTGATCTTTTCATGCATTTCCCTGCTTCTGTGTTTTCTATCAAGGTTTTCTATATCTTTACATTTATATTTAATCCATTCCTCTTTGGCTTTCCTGCATTCTTTTTTATTTCTTTATTCATGCTTTTATATTCAGGTTTGTTCTTTAACTTTTTTCTTTGTTCCATCAACATCAGTATTTTTTCATTCATCCAAGGTTTATTCCTTTTCCTTTTTGATTGTGGGAGTGTATTTTTGGCTGCTTCATTGATGCTATTCTTGAATGTTTGCCAGTTCATGTTAATTTCATCAATTGGTGTTCTATTTTCTGTGTGAGTTGTGGTGTCAGACTTGTTAAGGGATTTTGTGAATTCTTTTATGAAGCGGTCTTTAACTTCTTGGTTGTTAAGTGAGTCTGAATTATACGTTTCTCTTATGAATGGTTGGCTTGGTATCTTAAGTTTTATTTTGATTTTTGCAATCACTGGGTTGTGGTCCAATCCTATGTCTGCTCCAGGATATGTTTTTGTTTGTGTTATTGCATTTCGGAATCTTTTGCTTATTATTATATAGCCAATTTGGTTTCTATAGATGGCCCCAGGGATTTTCCAAGTATATAGTCTTCTGGGAGGATATTTAAACAGTGTGTTGGCAATTATTAGGTCATTGGTTTCACAGAATTGAATTAATCTTTCACCTCTTTCATTTCATTCCAAGCCCGTGGTTTCCCATGCAAAATGAGATTTTTTTCTGAGCCCACTTTTGCATTTAAGTCGCCCATCATTATAATAACATCATCTGACTTAGCACTGGAGATTGTAGTTTGGATGTCTTCATAAAATTGTTCCAACTCTTCATCTGAGTGATCTTGGGTTGGTGCATATGCTTGGATAATATACAGGTCGAATGGTTGTGCAGTTATTTTGGCTGTTATGATTCTGTCATTTATGGGCCAATATCCCTGTAGAGATTTTGCAATTCTATTACTTAGGACAAGTGCTACTCCATTAAGGTGTAAGTTACTGTCAGAGTAGATTATAGTGTGATTTTTTTCTTCTTATTATGCCTGTATCTGTCCACCTCACTTCACTGATACCTGCAATATCAGCCTTCATCACTTCTAATTCCTGGAGTAGGTTATCTAATTTGCCTGCCTCGTAGAGTGTTCACTTTCCATGTTACTATTTTCAAGAGATTGCTCCTGGTTTTCAGACAAGGGACATTTGAGAATATCCTCCCTGGAGGGTTTGGGATATTATCTTCATGCACTTTAGGGTATTATCTACAATTCCTGGTTTCAAGCTCTTCTTCCTTGTAGCTATAAGAGCTGATGGTTGCAGGGGTCTCAACCACATCTCTAACTTCATATTGTGACATGGTATGTTTCATGGTTGACAATGGATAAATGGAACCTAGGACATTCCTTCCTTAGGCATATGGTTGCGAAGCGCATAGCCACTAGACTTTGTTGTTATTGGTAATCACTCGCTCATCCAACCTTCAAATATCTATATCATCAATTAGCAAAGAGTCAAAGCTGTATAACTGAGAGGAGATCTCCACATAGCCTTTAAAGGAATGCGGAGAACCGACCAGGGCTTCTGACCTAATGTCCAATCCTAACCTTCTCGTGGTGCACCCTGTTGGGTATCTACTTGGATACTGAATGAACGAGGATGGGCTGGCAATCTGGATTTAGCCGACCAAATTGTATTCTTATTGGTTAAACCAAAATAAAAAAATGATGGTACAACATGACAAAATTTCATGTCGGCTGGGGCGTCGCCCAGTTAAACAAGGCCCCCGTTGTTTTCAGCAGGGAACCAGGGCGAACAGCGAAAAGTCAGCTACTGGAACAAATCTGAAAACACACCCCAACTCAACATCACCAGAGTTAAAGATCGGTACTATCAACATAAGAAGCCTGAATGGCAAAGAAATGGAGCTAGCTGAGGAATTAGATAAGTACCGGATCAACATAATAGGGGTGACTGAAACAAAAAAGACAAAAACTGGTGAGATCTTTCTGAGCAATAAATACAAAATGTTATATTCAGGCAATGACAATCAAGAAAAAGAAGGAGTAGCCATAACATTCAACAGAAAATACGAGGCTAATCTTCTTGAATGGCAGTCAGTCTCAAGTAGAGTAATGTGGGCAAATATGAGAATGGGGAACTGGACAATGAGGCTTATTTGTGCCAGTGGTCCCACAGAAGGTTCTGCTAAGGTAGAAGTGGAGGAATTTTTTGAGGTTTTAGAAAAAGCAACTGACACAATGAAAAAGGAAAAGTTGGTCCTTGTTGGGGATCTAAATCCCTCTGTACACTCTGGTGTCCTGCACCGGAGTGTACAGAGGATTTGAAATTGGAAGTAATCACTATTTAGTCTTGAGCAGGATAAAATTGAATTTATATTGAAAAAAATAACATGTAAGAAAGTTTTAAAGCGAATAAATGTTGAGCAGCTCACAGATGTGAACTGTAGACTAAAATACAAAAAAATTATTGAAGAAAAAATGAAAGAGTTTGAAAACGGGAATCAAACCCTGGAGATTCAATGGCAAGCCTTGAAGAAAGCCCTGATTGATTCAGCTAGAGAGGCATGTGGTGAAGTTGTCTGCAAGGACAGAAAAATTAGAACTCCATGGTGGACACAGGAAGTTAAAGAGGCAGTGAAGGAAAAGAAGAAAGCATATCAAAAGTTCCTGGCAAATAAATCAGCTTGTGCTCTTAGAGAATACAGAGACAAATGTAAGAAAGCTAAACACTGTGTAAAACTAGCTAAACAAAAGTCATAGGAGGACTTTGGCAAGAATATAGAAAATAAATATCAAGAAGGTGGCAAAATATTCTGGAGGTTGTTGAAGAAGCTTAAGAATGGAGGAAACAGTGCTGTAAAAGGAGTTAGTGATGATAAAGGTGACATGAAAGTGGGAGAAAAAGATATCCTTGAAGTATGGAGTAATTGCTTTGAAAAACTGCTAAATGAAACAAGCAGTGATGACAGCACAGTGGTAAAAAACACTGACCAGGCATGCAGTCAGGAATACATATCCATACTTGAAGTAGAAAAAGCCATCAAAGGCTTGAAATGTGGAAAGGCAGGAGGATTAGATGATATTCGACCAGAAATGCTGAAGTATGGTGGTATAAGAGTCTTACAGTGGCTGCACTGCATAGTTCAGAAAGCCTGGACAGAGGGACGAATTCCCAATGATTGGAGTAGAGCTCTCATAGTACTCATATATAAAAAGGGAAATAAAACCGAATGTTAGAATTACAGAAGTATTTCCCTACTGAGTGTTCCTGGCAAGATCTAAGCAAGTAGACTCGAGAAACGGTTGAGAAGAATTGTGGAAGAAAAGCTTGGTGAAGAACAAGCTGGATTCACGCCAAATAGAGGCTGTCAGGATCAGATCTTCATTTTACGACAAATAGTTGTGGAAGCATAGGAATATAACAAAGATCTGTATTTAAGTTTTGTCGATCTGGAAAAGGCATATGACAAGGTGCCATGAGAGAAGCTATTCAATACGCTACAGTTATATAGTGTCAACGGGGCATTATATCAAGCATTACTTAGTCTTTATTTGAGTTGTATGTCAGCAGTTAGAATTGAAGGAAGTACAGGAAGATGGTTTAATGTTAAATCTATTGTGAGACAAGGTTGTACATTATCCCCTCTGTTATTCATTATTTATATGGATCATATTATGAAGGAAAGTGGTATTAAACATGATATCAAAATTGGAGATGTTAATGTCAGCTCTTTGCTTTATGCGGATGATATTATACTTCTAAATAAATCCGCTACAAGTCTGGAAGATTCTCTGACTAAATTGAATAACTGTTGTGATAGATATGGTATGAAGGTTAGCATTAAAAAGACAAAGACAATGAAAATATGCAGAATCATTGAAAATGTCAACTGTGTTGTGAATGGAGAACCTGTGGAACAAGTAAAACATTTCAGCTACTTAGGCACGATTTTTAGTGAAGATGGTAAATTAAATATAGAAATAGACAACAGAATCAGCAAAGCTCGTATGGTAGGAAGGCAACTGAATAAATTCATATGGAATAAGAGAGAAATTAGTCAGAACACTAAATTAGCTGTATACAAGACAGTGTTCAAACCAGTTTTAACTTATGGATCTGAGAGTTGGGTCAGAAGTAAAACACTTGACCAAAGACTAGAGACCACAGATATGAGAGTCCTGAGAAAGATTATAGGCATGAACAGATGGCATCAATGGCAATATCCTTTTAAAAATGAGGATATTACGAAAGAACTTGACATTGTCAGTATCTAGGAATGCGTTAGCAGAGCTGATCTCAGGTGGTATGGTCACTTAAACAGAATGGGCGAAGAAAGATTAGCAAAACACGTGTTCTCTGCCAGGTTGCTAGCAAAACGACCCAGAAAAGACCAAGATGTAGGTGGATTGATACGGTACAAAGTGCCTTAGATGATAGAAATATAAGATCTGATAATGTTGGAGTCTTGACAAGTAACAGACTGATTTGGAGAAAAATTGTAGATAGGAAGTTAGTAATGATGTAATTTTTTTCATGTAGTACTATCATATCCTGTACACCCCTTGAGGGTACATGGCAGGAATTTGATGATGATTAATTGATCTTCATTTAGCTGATCAAAAATCAATCCTCCACTTATATTTGATAATTGAAAGGTTACTGTGTGCATGCACGTGTGCACTCATCTGCACTCAAATTTCTCATTTAGATTGAAAACTTTTGTTCACTGTAGATTTTTCTGCTTTGTCTCTGTTTAATCCTTGGCTCATCCAATCGATACTTAAGTTAGACTTGGATGAACTGACATTTACTTTGCATTTTTTGTATGATAGTGTTAAATTTTGTTTTAAATTATTTCTTCAGTGACTTGTGATTTATAGAAATAATATTTTCTTCTCAGCTATTATTTTTGCAGAATTTCAGAATTATAATTTTCTTGCAGTAAAAATGGTGTGTATTCCTTGCATATTGGCTCCAGTTCTACTCTTTGTGTGGTATCATTTTATTCAGCCAGTAGTATCAAAAATTTGGAATCCATGGGGTAGTAAAAAAACTGCAGTGGAAATGTCTACATCTTGTCCTCTTAATTCTGATTGTGATTCTAAGAAACATCTATCTGATGGAGAAAACAAACAAGCAAGTATCATATTTAAATATATATATGTTTTTAATATATACGTCCAGGAAAAAATATACCAAAATGTGAGAACACTGTGCACAGTACATTAGTTGTTTTGTATATTTAAAATAATTACCTGTATAGTATAATAGTAACTTCCATAATGATTGATGATAAATCTATATAGATGAGCAGGAACGGCTCATGTGTAGGCACTGTGGAACTGCAACACCCCCAATTTTTCTTGATATATAAATATATTTATTAATTTATTTATGTTTGCTTGTAATATTTAATTTTATCATCAACAATCTTATACAATTCTCTTATTTTGTATAAAAAAAATAATAAAATCCATCTTGTAGCACTTAGGAGGGCGAAGGACGCTAGCCGCACTGTGTTTACCACAGTGTCATATTGCTACGCGCACAAGCATATGCACATCATAGTGAGATGTGAGCTATTAGCATAATGCGGTACTGTCTGTAGGGCAGTTCCGCTGTTGTTTATATGCAGTTTGCACCAGTAGTAAAGTGCGTTCATAGTGCTTATCGTGTTTACTCCATCTCTTTAAATATTTGGACATTACAATTAAAGGATTTAATTGTAATGTCCAAAAATTATAAATCCATTCCTTTAATTAATTAAAGTAATTTTGAATTATACCAAACTGTATAATTTTATCAATAATAAACAATATTTTTTCATATTTAATTTTTTTTAAAAATTCTACGATAATTTTGATATTTTATCCAAACACGTATACGCTATACTTACAGTGTGTATGTATATTTCGAAAGTTGCAGCACCTCCACAATTTCAAGCCATGAGCCACCACTGGGGATAAGGATCATTATAGGTTCAGTTCTAGTCAGTTTAGAAGCATTTATTTTTCTTGGTTTGTTTTGTTTTGTGTGTGTTGCTGCACAAAAAAAAAAAAAAAAAAAGCTTTTTTCCTTTCTTCCCAAACTGAAGTGTATGTAGCTGGACATAAGAGTCAGAGCTAGATAACTGGAAGGAGACCTTCACCTGAAATACGAAGAACTAGCAGGGCTTCTTATCAAATGTCTAATCCACACCTTCATATGTTACTCTCCCACGCTAGTTGATGTCTATACCCTCTGTCCAAAAAGAAGCCAAACTTTTGATAGAAAATAAAACACAGGCCAATTATAATTATTCAAATTTATTTCAATCAATATACTCTCTGTCAGCTTTGATACATCATTTGGCATAGTCAATTAATTCGTTAAATGAGTTTTTTATATCGGTTTTTGGGATACCATTGAGGGTCATGGTTACTGCTGCTTGAATGTTTTCAGTGGTGTCGTGTTGCTTTCCTTTCATCGGCAAATGAAGGCGGGGGAAGGGAAAGAAGTCACAGGGTGCTAAATCAGGTGAACATGGTGAGTGATCCAACACACAAACTTGGTTTTTGCTCAAAAACTGTCTCACAATGTTTGAATGATGAGATGGTGCATTATCGTGCAAAAGTGACCAGCTGCCTGCATCACGATATTCATGCTGTTTGTGACAAATTCTCGCTGTCAATCGCTTCAAAAGTTTGAGATAAAACTCACTATTGACCGTTTGGCCAGGCTGAACAAATTCTTTGTGGATAATGCCCTTGGAATCAGAAACAAATCAACATTGTCTTTACTTTTGACTTCTCCAAGCGACTTTTTTTTTTCAGATGCCCCTCTTCTGGTGGTCTCCACTCAGCACTCTGGTGCTTTGTTTCTGGCTCATACTCAGAACACCACATTTCGTCACCAGTAACGATCGTTTCAAGGACATCTTAGTCCTTATGAGCAGTTTTAATGAGTTCAATTCGATACATTTTTTGGTTGTCTGTCAGCTTGTGGGGAACAAATCGCAAATTCAATTTACAAATGCCCAAACTCTCAGTCAAGATGATGTGCACAGTTGATTTTTGAATCCCCAATTCATCTTAAATTAATCTCATGGACGATTTCGGGTTTTCTTTGATGAAATCATGCACTTTTTGGATGTTAACTTCGCTCAGTCCAGTGTTTGGATGGCCCAGATTTTCATCGTCCTCAAGCGAATTTGAAATTGCTTAAACCACTCGTGAACTTGAGTACAGGATAGAAAGCATTCATCACCATATGCTTTTTGAAGCATTTGATGTGTTTCAGTAAAACTTACCAAGTTAAACACAAAAGTCACTCGCATCTCTCCATTTGAAACTCATTTTCCAACCGTTCGTCAAAACACACTGTCACTCTTGGCACTATAACTCGGCTTCTAATGAAACAAATGTCATAAACAGTTGACACAACACTAATGAAGGTTGCCACTTTCAACAACAAAAAGATACAACAGATGCCGCCACTAGTTTCTTCTATTTTCGAAAAGTTCGGTTTCTTTTTGGACAGAGGGTGTACTGATGTCTACAGGATACTGAATGAATGAGGATGGACTTTCAGCTTAGGACAGCCAATCAAATTGCATTTCTTATTGGCTTAAACCAGAAACAGACATCATGGTGCAACACAATAAAATGCTATTCTATCTTTGGCATTGCCCAGTTTTCATTTTTCATGAAAACTAGTTGAAAGTGAACAGTAAAAAAATCAGCTAGAATAAGATTAAAATTCTGCCAAATTGAAGATAGGCACCAAGAGGTATCAATGGAAAAGAAGTTCAACTGGCAGAGGAACTACAAAAATACCACACTAACATAATTTCTATTATTGAACCAAAGAAGACTGAAACAGGTGAGATTCTGCTTAATAATAAATATGAGATGTTATGTTTCGATAATAGTCAACTGGGAAAAGAAGAAATAGTATGTTATTCAGTGCTGAACACAAAGATAAACTACTTAATTGTGCAAGCAGTTTCAAATAGAGTGGTGTGGACGAATTCCAAAATAAGAAATTAGATGAAACTTATTTGAGCTTATGGTCCCACAGATGGTCTTTATATAGTAGAAATGAAGGAATATTTTGAGTTGCTAGAGAAGGCAGCTGATAAAGAAAATTGCAAAACAATCCTTGTTGGACTACTAGACAGAGCAGGAAATAATATGAAACATATAGAAAGATCAAAACTGATAATAACAGAATAATGGCAATCATTTGCTGGATTTCTTTTCGTGACATGGATTAGTCATCGCTAACATCTTAAAGATGTGTACAAATTCTCAGAAGACACAAGAAAGAAGGAAATGCATTACTATGTTTTTGATAATCATATCTTTGTACTTGGTTCAGGATACAAGAATGTATAGTGAAGTTTTGAGCAAGATAATAATGAATATCATAATTGAAAATAAAAATATTTTAGAGAGTTTTAAAAAGAATCAAATTTGAGCAACTTTCAATAGTGTGTAGAGTCAAATATACAGACAATAGTGGTGAAACAAATGAATTGGTTTGTTTCAAGAATAAACAAGAAAACAAGAATAAACCTTGGAGTTTTAAGTGATAAACTTTGAAGAAAACATTAATTCTGCCAAGAAGGCAGAATTGAGGATGGTGAGCTTCTTTACAAGGATTGAAAAATCCAAGCTTTGTGGTGGACTCAAGAAGTTAGTCAATCTTGAAAAAGAAGAAGAAAGCCTACTGAAAGTTCCTAACAAGCAAGTTTACAGATTTTCTGGAAAAATAAGAAAATTCATATGAAAGCTAAACTGTATGTAGAAATAGCTAAAAATCAGTCATGGGAAGACTTTCATAGGAATATAGAACATAATTGGCCCTCACGGTTAGCCTAGTGGCTGTGCACTTTGCAACCATGTGCCTGGGGAAGGAGTGTCCTAGGTTCAATTCCTATTGATGACGTAAGGAGCTGAAGGATCTTCCTCAGCCATAGCCAAGTTAGCCGGTCTTGGACGTGTACAGTCTGGTTTCTTCCCCAATTTATCCTGGGATTTTTGATCCCGCAAAACAGGCATAGTGGCCTGGGGAACTCAACACTACAGGATATAGGATACACTGGGGGCATTGGACCGACCATCTTATCCTGTGAACGGTTTGAGGTCCGTTGATTAATTAAACCCTCAACACCGCAAGGTAAAAGAGGGTAAAAAGAAGATGAGATATCATGAAGGGGTCAAAAAAAAGTTCTGGATACAGTTGAAAAAGCTTAGAAATATAGGAAAGAGTGCTGTGAAAGGAAACAAAGATGAGAAAGGTGATAACAAAATCAAATGATTGATATATTCTGGGTATCCAGAGTAATTATTGTAAATGATGGTTGAATGAAAGAATCATTGACAGCATGGTGGTAGAAAATATTCAAGGGGAATGCAATTGGGTGTATATATCAATACCTGAGGTAGAAAAATGCCATCAGACACCTGAAATGTTGAAAACTGCATAATTCACAAAGCATGCATGGTCTGAAAGTCAAATTTCAGATTATTGGAGTAGAACTTTCAGAATATTTTAGATATATTTAATAGCTTACTAAATTTAGTTAATTATGAGGAAGTCACACACATATGACTATAAAATATTTTAGACATCCTGGTTGGCTGAATGGTTAGTGTATGCAGTCTCTGGCCAAGAGGCTGTGGATTCACATCCTGCCAGGGTCATGGATGTTTGTGATTGTGCTAATAACTCCTTGTGGAAAGAGCATCTGTGACCCATTTACTTTTACTTTTGATATACACAGCTGAACACAAATTTTGATGTACTTTCATCAAACTATCCTAATATCAAATATTGCATCATTTCAAGAAATATTGAAAATATAAAAGATATTAAAAGAAAGTTATTAGTACAGTCATACCCCGACTTACACTACCGTGAATCCAGAGTTACGCAGTTTCTTATATGTACGTATTCCCGTTCCACTTCATGCCTCACCACTAGTCATATCTTTCCAGCGCCAGCTGCATTCGTCAGTGTCGCACATGCTGTGAACAAGCACTGACGTGTTTCGCACGGTCTCCATTCATACACGACTTTTATAGTCTACAAACCTTGCGATTGTTTAATGTTATGTTCTTGATAAAAATTTTATCACATAAAAAATAATAAAGTCATCCAATTCTTCTACAGCTAGCAAGAAAAGAAAAAACATTGACTTTGGAAGCAAATTCAACATCATTAAGGATTTTGAAGGCAGAATGAAAATTTGTGAGCTAGCAAAGAAGTTCAATTATTCAGGAATCCACAGTAAGAACAATCATAAAAGAAAGATTTACAAATTTTGGAGGACATACATTCTAACGAGGAATAAATTGTAGCAACAAAGCAAGGAATAAAAAAGTCATTAGCTTGCTATGAAGAAATTTTGCATGACAAGAAAAAGACATTATGCCATCAGACGAATCTATTAGATTTTATGAAACCATCGACATCGAAATAACTTTCTTTTTTGTATGTACGAAAAACTACAATCATGATTATATTTCTTAAAAAATATAGGTGTTTTTGTAAACCTTTGGTCCCAATTGTGTGTTTATATTTATAAATTACATGCAAAATTATACCCCGAGTTACGCGAATTCGACTTACGTGCTTTTTGTTGGTCCGACTTACAGCGTAACTTCGGAGTATGACTGTATTTATAAGAATTGGAATCTTCTATTTCTTAGTGAAGTAAGCTGGAAATACTTAATCATATGCAAGTTTTTTTGTTGTTGTTGCTATAAATATTTATAATAGAGATGCAGCAAACCATGATTTGGCCAGAGCACTGAATATTCGGCTGAAGCATAGCAAATTTTATAAACAAATGTTTTCTTTATAAATAAATATGCTAATTAAAAACTGAAAAAATGTTTTAAAGCGTATTTATTTTTTATTCCAAACGTTTGTTTAAAAAATTTAATTCAGAATATTAAACTTTAATTCAACTTGCTTTAACCAAATTGTAGAATGAAGAAAGATTTGTATTTTTCATTACATAATAATCCTTCACCTAACCATGTAAACAGAGGCACTGACACTCAGCAGGCCCTCTGAAGTTGAAAAAAAAAGGGGGGGGGGTTTCCTGGGCCCTTAAAAATCATGGGCGTGAGGAATATTACCCCCTTCTTGTCAGAGCTACATGTAATCGCATCGTGCAAAAAATAAAAAGAACTATCCTTATTTCATAGATAAATATATATAGAAACTTGGAAAGTTTGGAAAAAAGACCAGAGAGCTTATCAGAATACAACCCGTGGCATCAGAGTTATCTTAACTTGCACCAATTAAAAGAAATTAGTGAAGGACCCATAATACAGCATTGGGCAGATGAGGGTAATGTTATCTGTGAGAGTCAACGTGGATTTGTGAAGGGGCAATCTTGTTATAGTAATGCTAGCCTTTTATAATAAAGTTACAAGAGCAGTAGATGAGGGAAAGGCATATACTGCCATTTTCTTGGATTTAGCGAAGGCATTTGACAGGTTGCCACATGATAAGCTAATATTTAAGTTGCAGCACATGGGTCTGGATGTCAGGTAGGTCAACTGGATTCATGATTGGCTGTCCGATAGGTATCGGAGTTGTGTATGGTGGAGCAGTTTCAAGGAGGAGAGGGTTACAAATGGGGTCCCAGGGCTCAGTACTGGGACCTATATTGTTTAACCTTTATATCAATGACATTGTCAGTGGATTGCAGCGGGATTTCAGTTGTTTGCGGATGATGTGAAGCTGGGAAAGGTTATTAGTAATAGTGAAGACGTGGTAGCCTGCAAAAGGATTTGAATAAACTAGACAGGTGGGCAAATGAATGGAGGTGTCGGTTTAATGCAGAAAAATGTAAGGTCTTGAGGTTTGGGACACATCGATGGGACACTTCATACTCTATTGGAGGAGTTGTACTAGAGGAAGTAGGGGAGACATGAGATCTGGGGTTGATGATTGATAGAAACCTGAAATTCAGAGTACATATTGCAAAGGTGATCAACGTAACACAGAGGATTGCTGCAATACTGAGAAGAAAGCTGACCTTCAGAGATAAAAGTTATCATTCTGTTGTATAAGACTGTGATCAGACCACACGTAGACTAATGTTCTCAGATTTGGTCCCCACGATTTGAAGGGGATAAACTAACTGTCAAAAGGTACAAAGGCAGATAACAAAGATGGTTTCAGGACTGTACAATGTTAATTATGAGGATCAGCTGAGGGAATGTGGAATACAGAGTTTGATGGATAGAAGAAGGAGAGGTAATATGATTAAGACTTTTAAACTGTTGAGAAGTGGTTACAGGGTTGACACTGGGGGGGGGGGTCTTTCGCTTGGTTGAACAGCTGGAAGGAGTGATGACAAGGGTGGTGACCTCCTGCAATCCTGGAAGTTATGAAAGGAAACTGTGAGCAAGAGGGTAAGGAGTGGTTTCTTTGCATGGAGGGTGGTTGAACTATGGAATGCATTGCCTGATAGAGTGGTGAGAGTGGTCAATGAGTTTAAGGAGTGGTATGATAGACATTGTGTCACCTCCCATGATGAGTCTTGAGAGACTTTGTGCTTCTTAGGAAGGACCTCCTGCAATGAGTCTTTTGACTCCATGGAGGCCTGAATAATAAGAATAAAATTGACCGTGCCCAGGTACCCATATATTTGCCTTTTATTAGTGCATTTTTTTAATATTTTTTTTTTATTACAGTTTTGCTGGCCTGAAAATTTCCTGTGTCAGAGAATTATATTTTTCATATGTATGTATAGACATATTAAAATTGAAATTTTTGTGTGCAAACGGCAATTAACCGTGGTTTTGGATTAACTGTGATTCTCTGTAGTGCATACAAGTTTCTGCAGAAAATGTTACCATTTATCTTTTGACCAATGTAACATCACTTGTTCAACCTATGGACCGAGGTTATGGGATCTTGAAACAATTTTATAGAAAAGTTCTCATGTTGCACTTTATTATGGAAGAGAAAAATCCTCTTTTATTTTGAAAGTGCTTAACAATTAAAGATGCTACTATAACATATCTACAGCCTGGACAGAAGTTAAATGTGCAAAAACTGAAATATCATTCAAAAAAAATATTGCCTGATAGATTTTTGATCACTGAAAATAATTTGGAAGTGGAGGACCTGAATACAGGATCAAGTGCTTCTCTCTATGAGGACAATGATGAGGTAAATTAAAGATACCAAGAATTATATGCTTGGTTTAATCCTTTATCTAAGTGTAAGCAAACAAAGTTTGCACCTGAAGTATTTTCAGGACTGGGGTAACTCGTGGTAAAGGTGGACTAACTTCACATCACTTGCCTTAGTATTCCATAATGCAAAGCACATCTCCTTGCAGACATATATAATGCTGTGCATTATGGGAAGAGTCACTATCCAGACCGGTTTCAACCTTTATTGAGGTCTCTTCAGTGGAAACCAGACCTAGAGGTGATACCAAGATTGAAGAAATGCAGAAGTCATATTTTCCTATACCAATTTCCAAAAGGTGTCGCACCTTATTATTAAATTACTCTGGATTAGAGAAACGTTGTTGGAGATTTTTTCACTTGGTCATACCATAAATTAAAAATACCAAGAAATTATATACTTTGTTTAATCATTTATCCAAGTGTAAGCAAACAGTGTGTGTCTGTGTGTGTGTAGAAACATTAAAATTGAAATTTTTGGGTGCACAGTAAAATGGCAATTATCCATGGGGTTGAATTAACCCAATGGATAATGGCAACATGAGTTACCCCAGTCCTGAAAATACTTCAGGCGCAAACTTTGTTTGCTTACACTTGGATAAAGGATTAAATCAAGTATTTAATTTATAGTATAACCAAGTGAAAAAAACTTCTAACAACGACAATGATGAGGAACTACAACCGAAAAAGAGGACACAGTTTGGAGTAAAGTGAATGACAAATAATATTAAACAGGAGCTACATGCAAAAAAAAAAAGAGGCTACGGAAGAGATATAAGGAGACAGGTGAAGAGAAGATGCATGAAGAATACAAGACACAGGCCAGGACAGTGACTAGTATGGTAAGGAAGGCAAAACTGGAATATGAGAAGAGATTGGCATTAAGATCAAAAAAAAAATCCTA
This sequence comes from Typopeltis vanoorti, assembly GCF_054136105.1. NCBI lineage: Eukaryota > Metazoa > Arthropoda > Arachnida > Uropygi > Thelyphonidae > Typopeltis > Typopeltis vanoorti. The sequence goes on along the minus strand of NC_143564.1, from coordinate 73,649,452 downwards.
GGGAAGTATTTTGCTATGTGGCCAGTAGTTAGAGAAATGACATAGTGAGATAAAAATGGGAATAGAATGACTGATGCAGAGGACATAGTGGAATTGTTCAATGAACACTTTGTAAAAAGTATTTTTAACTTGGGTATAGTTATGTTAATGATACCAAGCAATTTTAAACCTAGTTTTACTCCATTTTTTCCAAGTAAGCAAACAGACAAAATGTCAAGTTTGCACCTGCAATTTATGCAAGACTAGCTGATCCCACAGGTAGTGCAAGACCAAGGCAACTCGTGGTAGAGGTGGAGCAAGCTCTGATCACTAATCTTAATATTTACCCTTAATGCCAAAACACATCTCCAAGAAGGGGATGTATGATGTTTTGTATTAAAGGCACGGGGCCACTACCCAGACCGGTTTCGACTTGACATTTTGTCTGTTTGCTTACTTGGAAAAAATGGAGTAAAACCAGGTTTAAAATTGCTTGGTATCTTTAACAATGAACACTTTATTGGAGTATTTCATCCTGGAGGAGTCAGTTTGAATACTAGAGGGATAGAGCAGGTTCAAGGTTTAGAGGTGCAGGAGGAGAGAGTGTGTTCCACATACTGAGTACTCTGGATGTCAGTAAAGATGTGGGACTGGATGGTATTTCACCACGAGTTTTGAGAGAATGTGCTAAGTAACTGACAGTGCCCTTTACCTGGCTTTTCAATGAAAGTCTGGCTACGGGAAAAGTGCCCAGAAGGAAGGTAAGATAGTGCCATTGCATAAAGATGGTAGCAGACTAGAAGTGTCTAATTATAGGCCAGTTTGTGTGTCATCAGTAGTTAGTAAGATCTTGGAGAAAGTAGTGAGGGACCGTATACAGCATTGGGCAGATGAGGGTAATGTTATCAGTGAGAGTCAACATGGATTTGTGAAGGGGCGCTCTTGTTTTAGCAATATGCTAGCCTTTTTTTATGATAAAGTTACAAGAGCATTAGATGAGGGAAAGGCATATACTGCCATTTTCCTAGACTTAGCAAAGGCATTTGACAAGGCCATATGATAAGCTGATATTCAAGTTGCAGCACATGGGTGTAGATGTCAGATTGGTCAACTGGATTCGGGATTGGCTGTCCGATAGGTATCAGAGAGTTGTGTATGGTGGAACAATATCAAAGAGGCAGAAGGTTACAACTGGGGTTCCACAGGGCTCAGTACTGGGACCTGTATTGTTTAACCTTTATATAAATGACATTGTCCGTGGATTGCAAGGGGATATTCGGTTGTTCACGGATGATATGAAGCTGGGAAGGGTTATTAGTAATAGTGCAGATGTGGTAGTCCTGCAAGAGGATTTGAATAAGCTAGATAAAAATGGGCAAATGAATGGGGGTGTCAGTTTAATGCAAAAAAAGTAAGGTCCTGAAGTTTGGGATGCTGCATACTCTATGGGAGGAGTTAAACTGGAGGAAGTAGGAGAGATAAGAGATCTGGACTTGATGATTGATAGAAATTTATCTACTGAAAATTAAGCTGAAAACTGAAATTTAGGGGACATATTGTAAAGGCAGTGAAGATAATGCAGAGGATTGCTGCAATAATGAGAAGGACACTGACCTGCAGAGATAAAAGGGTTATCATTCTGTTGTATAAGTCTCTGATCAGACCACACTTAGGCTTCTGTTCTCAGATTTGGTCCTCAGGATTTGAAGGGGATAAATTAACTGTGGAAAGGATACAAAGATGGTTTCAGGACTGTACAAGCATAGTTATGAGGATTGGCTGAGGGAATGTGGACTGCAGAGTTTGGTGGATAGAAGAAGGAGAGGTGATATGATTGAGACTTTTAAACTGTTGAGAGGTGGTTACAGGGTTGACACTAGGGAGTTCTTTCGCTTGGTTGAACAGCGGGAAGGAGTGATGACAAGAGACCATCCCTAGAAGTTACGAAAGGAAACTGTGAGCAAGAATGTGAGGAGTGGTTGCTTTGCATGGAGGGTGGTTGAACCGAGGAATGCATTGCCTGATGGAGTGGTGAGAGCGAGAACGGTGAATGAGTTTAAGGAGTGGTATGATAGACTTTGTGTTTCTTAAGGGGGGACCTCCCCTCAATGAATCTAGAGACTTTATGTTCTTAGGAAGGACCTCCCACGATAAGTCTTTTGACTCCATGGAGGCCTGAATAATAATAATAGCTATAGTTCATTTGACCTTATGCTTTCCATGTTTAAAATCATATTAACTGATAAATTAAAGTATTCATAATTATTCTACAATTAATTCCACTGGACCAATTAAGAATGAGCACTGATGTGCTATGCACTTTTAAAACTTTCATCCATCAATAAAAATGCAGCAATGATATGGTCAAATTAAAATGAATTTTGTGCGTGTGTGTCTATAGACACGCGCACACACACCCACACACACACATATACACGCTCACGTACACACAGTAAAATGCTGATTATTGTAACTGGGATATGCTAGAGCCCAGATAACTGAAAAACAGAGTTAATCCAAATTACATTTTATTGGGTTAAATACATAAAGATCCCCTATAAAAACATAAGATAAACATTCTTGTAGTATGCAAATAAAAAATTGAACATTTTAAAACTTATTTAGATAGAAAGAGTACCTGATTTTTGTTTGTTTTCTTTGTAGCATTATTTTTTGTTTCGTTTTTCTTATACTTCACAAATTTGTAAAACTTCAATATAATCGACATCATCTCGACTTTCCACATATTTAAGTAATGTTTCTACAGCTGTTAGGGGTTCATTACAGCTTACTTTCTAAGCTGGTTGTAGTTCCTCATCATTGTCGGAAGTTTTTTCACTTGGTTATACTATAAATTATTATTATTATTATTCAGGCCTCCATGGAGTCAAAAGACTCTTCGTGGGAGGTACTTTCATTCCTCCAGTATAACTCCTCCCATACAGAATGCAGCATCCCATTGATGTTTCCCAAACCTCAAGACCTTACATTTTTCTGCATTAAACCGATACCCCCATTCGTTTGCCCATCTGTCTAGTTTATTCAAATCCTCTTGCAGGGCTACCACATCTGCACTACTACTAATAATCCTTCCCAGCTTCGCATCATCCGCAAACAACTGAATATCCCCTTGCAGTCCACTGGCAATGTCAGTGATATAAAGGTTAAACAATAGAGGTCCTAGTACTGAGTCCTGTGGGACCCCACTTGTAACCCTCTGCCTCCTTGAAACTGCTCCCCCATACACAACTCTCTGATACCTATCAGACAGCCAATCCTGAATCCAGTTGACCAATCTGACATCCAGACCCATGTGTGCTGCAACTTAAATATCAGCTTATCATGTGGCACCCTGTCAAATGCCTTCGCCAAGTCTAAGAAAATTGCAGTATATGCCTTTCCCTCATCTAATGTTCTTGTAACTTTATTATAAAAAGCTAGCATATTGCTAAAACAAGAGCGCCCTTTCACAAATCCATGTTGACTCTCACAGATAACATTACCCTCATCTGCGCAATGCTGTATACAGTCCCTCACTACTTTCTCCAAGATCTTAACAACTACTGATGATACACAGACTGGCCTATAATTAGACACTTCCAGTCTGTTACCACCCTTATGCAATGGCACTATCTTACCTTCCTTCCATTCCCTGGGCACCTTTCCCGCAGCCAGACTTTCATTGAAAATCCAGGTTAAAGGCACTGTCAATTCCCTAGCACATTCTCTCAAAACTCGTGGTGAAATACCATCCTGGCCACATAGCTAAAAAATTCCCTAGGATTTTCTTTGGATCTTAGGGCCAATCTCCTCTCATATTCCAGTTTCACTTTCCTTACCACACTAGTTACTCTTCTGACCTGTCTTATATTCTTCATGCATCTTCTCTTCACTTGTCTCCTTATATCTCTTCCATAGCCTCTTTTTCACATGCAATTCCTGTTTAATATTGTTTGTCATCCACTTTACTCCAAATTGTGTTCTCTTCTTGACTCGTGGTATACAACTTACCATCGCTGCTAACAAATATTCTTTCACAATTTCTCACACACTAATGATATCCCGGCCTTCCAATTCCTCCCTCCATGAAACTTCCCAAAGTTGACGTCTAAGACTATTATAATCACCTGCCTTATAATTCCACATAAGTTCCCGTCTCTTTAATACTCCTGCATGCCTATTCATTTTCCAAGTCAAAACCATATGGTCACTCTCTCCAACTGGTGGGAGAGATGTCATCTCAGTTATTATCAACTCTTCTGATGCTATAACCAAATCTAAAACTCTTGAACCTTTTGTTTCCTCTGTTTCATGTTGTCTAAGACATTTGTCCCTCAAGAATTCTAGAAATTCCATTTCCCCTATTGCTACATGCGTCTTCCTCTCTCCAATTTATACTACTGTAGATAAAATCACCCATAACAATCATTCTTCTTGCACTTGCCAAACTTAACTGTCTAAACATCTCCTGGTCCCCATCCTCTGTGCTCCTGGGTCTGTAGCAACACCCCACTAAATATCCTGTCTTGCCTACCTCTACCTCACACCATATGCTCTCAAAATCATTTGTCTCACTTCCTTCCAAAGCCTCCACTCTTAGAGGACATAGGTCATCACTTATCATAAGCAGTACCCCACCACCACGCTTTCTCCTCCTATCCTGACGAAAAATGCTGTACCCAGCAAATTCTATTCCTGTTATTATAACCTCTTCTGTCAACCACGTCTCAGTGATCCCAATAATTTTTGGCCAGGCTGATGCTATCTGCGCCACCAATTCCTCTCCCTTATTCTGGATACTCCTGGCATTAGTATAAAGCATATAAATGCCATTGTTTCTATACCCAGCATTATTCCTTCTAGACTGCACTGGGCTCAGTGTTACCTGATGTCGTTTCCCTTCTCCCAAGTATCCATTCCCACAAGAGGCCACCCCTGCTATCATCCTCCCTGGGACACACTGACTCGTTCAGAACAGCAATCACTCCAGATGCCTATGTCCTTCCTCATTCAAATGTAAACGGTCTCTTGCATACAATTCTTCTCTTTCCTCAAAGGCACTCCAAGCATCCACATATACCAGTCCTCTCTTGTCACACATTCTCACTATTATGCCATTCATTATCACCACTCTTCTGCTCAGCTCATCATTATCATACCTAGGCAACACGCATACTATTTTTCCTCTTTCTGTCTTCTTCCGTACAGCCTCAAGCAAAAATCTCATATCTCTCGCTGCCCGACTTACATTACCACTCAAGTCATTTGTTCCTACTATCACAATCATCTCATCCACCCTTTCATCTCTCTTAATTGCCATAGCCACCCTTTCTATTGTTCCTCCTGGCAAACACCCCCTCACGCATCCTATCTTGAACACCACGAATCATTGAGTCGCCATACATTATACCTCTTACCATTCCCTCTTTCCTATTGTTTCCATTCTATCCTCTTCTAGCATTCCCATACCTCTCTCTCATTCCATCTCTCCTACTGTTTCTATTCTCTCCTCTTCTAGCACTTCCATATCTCTCTCTCATTCCATCTCTCCTACTGTTTCCATCCTCTCGTCTGCTAGCATTCCCATACCTCTCTCTCATTCCTTTTCTTCTACTGTTTCCATTCTCTTCTCTTCTAGCACCCCCATACCTCTCACTCATTCCCTCTCTTCTACTGTTTCCTTTCTCTCCTCTTCTAATGCTCCCAAAATGCTCTCTCTCTCCTACTCTGATTCGGCTTGCATTTATCTCTTCCATTCTCCTAATCTTATCTTTCATACTTCTGCTCTCATTAACAAGACATTCCACCTCCTCTTTCAACTCATCTATCTCCCTCTGCAGATCAGTCACTCTTAATCTAAATTCACTCTTCCAAACAAAACCATCTCCTAAACTTTCACAGTCACTCACGCCTTCCACACTATCAACTATTATTTTCTCATTCATATATATATTTTTTTCATTCTCTCCTATCACACTACTCGTCTTCCTACATTCATTCCCCGTTCCTGAAGCAACAAGGTCGGATACTGATATTTCGAATGCACTTATTTCCTCCCACTGCCTGCATTTTGCACACATACGCTCTCTTTCACAAGCCCATATCCAATTCCCGAGACGCATACATGCCACAAAGTCCCTTATGATATTGCTTATAATAGAGTTCTTAAATGGCGGAGGACTTGGCGATACGTCACTTGCGACTGCAGCTGAATCCGCTATCATTCCTTACTGCCGAGTAGCGTAATCGTTAATTATTCAATTAATAAATTCCGTTAAATAAATAATAAAAAAAGTACAAACAATTACAAGCAGAAGAAAACCTTTAAGTACACTAAATAAAATGAAATATAACTAAATACAGTAATGAATGAAAACTTAGCTTCGTTTTGTCTTCCACCATTATGCATTCGATCCCGACGGTAACGAACATATCAAGGGTATTAATCACCGCATCTCACGGTCGATTCCCATCTCCTCCACCAATTTGAAAAAAATAAAATAAAATAACAGTTTCCTTCTACTGACACAAAAATACTATTACAACTCACTATGCTTCACACACGTTTATGTGAGAAGCACAAACGGTTTACGCTTTGCGGTAAGATTAGATTACACAACCCAAAATTCGAGTCATGAAAAGTTGTCTGGAAACTATTAACTGCTTCTGATTTATTTTTGACTGCTGATTTCAAATATCTCTTCCATTTTTCTCTATCATGTAAGGATTTTTCACAAAATGGATCTCAATATTACAATAAAATAGCTTTAAAATGCATTATATAAAGTGAAATAACAGTATTTAAAATTTTCTGTAAACATTTTTGGAATGAAAGTATTGGAAAAAAATTTTTTAATTAAAGATTAATCTTTAGTGCATACTTTATATTTCGTTGTGATGTCTTTTTCTTTTTCCTTCAAACCTTCTTTTTGAACTTTTTCTGTGAAATTCTTTACCCAGGTCGTTTCTGTGCAACATCCAGTAATAGTCCGCCATCATGTTGTCATTCCACCTGCCCTGATACCTTCTTTCCATCTCCTTGATGTCTTGGTGGAATCGCTCTCCTTGCTGTTCGCTGACAGTTCCCAGATTCTCAGGAAAGTAGTCTAAATGAGAGTTGAGAAAGTGCACTTTTAAGCTCATGGAGCATTCCAAATCCTTGAATTTCTGTAGTATGTCTTCCACAATCATTTTATAGTTGGGGGTCCTTGTGATTTCCTAAAAATTTGATCACCACCTCTTTCAAAGCTTTCCATGCTTCTTTTTCAACAGTTGCCATTTTTTCTTCAAACAGTTTATCCTTCATAAGTTTTCTGATGTCTGGACCAATAAAAATACCTTCTTTCAATTTTGCTGTAGATAATCCCAGAAATTTTGCTGTAGATAATCCCAGAAATTTTGCACAGATGTATTTAAAACACTCTCCCTTCTTTCGTCAAAGTCTTGAAAATAATTGCTTCATCAATCCGAGCATTATGTGAAACGGGGGGATAAAAGGATTTTTTCCTGAGCAACCAAAGTTTCGTGTAACACATTTTTACTTCCAGGTTCTAATGTGACTCTTTATGGCCATTCCTTCTTGATCCAATGTTGCTCTCGATCTCGGCTGTCCCACTTGCACAAAAAGCACAGGTATTTGGTGTATCCTCTTTGTTGGATTTTGGGACAACACCCAAAATATGGCGACTTTAAGATCACCACAAACTGTCCATCCATGATCATTGTACTTAAGTTTAGTGAGAATGAAGGCTAAATTTTCTTGTCGTTCTTTCAAATGCATGGAATGTCCTACTGGTACTTCTCCATAATTACAATCATACTTATTGTAATTATGGAGAAGTGTGGCTTTGAGGTTTCTTTTTGAGAAATCGATAAACAACCTCCAATCAGTGACTTCATATTTTATGTTGAATTTGCTTATCAGCCCAGAAATATCGCTACAGTAAACTAAATCACCTTCGTTTGAAAAGTAAGGAAGACAATCTCTTCCTCTATATCTAAACCTTTTATCTGCATTCCTCCCTCCCTCCCTCCCTCTCCTATCTTAAGAATGAGAACTTTCATGGAAATTTCTTTATTTAACATAAAAAGACACTTCAAAAAAGCACTTATACAACTAATTAGCTGTAAATAAAGGAGAATGAAAATAAATACCAATGTCCTGAATTTAAATCCGAGTACTACTAATAAAATTAGGAAATAATATTATTTCCTAATTTTATTAGGAAATAATATTATTTCCTAATTTTATTAGGACCTTGAAGATGTATGTATGTATGTATGTATGTACTACTAATAAAAACAATAAAATTGGAAATTGGGTAAAATTGGTGCATGATGGAATTTTTTTACTATTTTTTCTGAACTCAGCACCTAAAAATCTATAGATCAATTATTACTTCTCAGACAACTTTTCCATCGCAGGCCTGTGTTATCATTGGAAATTTATTTATTTATTTATTTTTTTTTTTTTGCACTTGGTTAGACTATAATAAATTTAGTTTAATCCTTTATCCAAGTGTAGGCAAACAAAGTTTGTGCCTGAAAATATCTTCAGGACTGAGGTAAGGTCGTACATCCCTTGGCAACTCATAGCAAAGGTGGACCAAGCTCTCATCACTCCTTGTCTCAGTATCTCCCATAATGCAAAGCACATCTCCTTGTGGACATGTATACTGCTACGCATTAAGGGAAGGGCCACTACCCAGACCGGTTTCGACTTTGATTGAGGTCTCGTCAGTGTGAGGCAGACCCAGGGTGGTGATACTAAGGCAAAAGCAATGGAGAGGTCATATTTACCTATACGAGTTGCCAACTGGTGTACCACCTTATTATTAAATTACTCTGGATTTAGAGAAAGATTATTTTGCACTTGGTTAAACTGTAATAAATTTAGTTTAATCCTTTATCCAAGTGTAGTCTGGCTCCCGTTGACAAGACCTCAGTAAAGGTCGAAACCAGTCTTGGTAGTGGCCCTTCCCTTAATACATGTCCACAAGTAGATGCTATGAGTTGCCAAGGGATGTACCACCTTACCTCAGCTTGTGTTATCATTGGTAAATACTAGTGAGACACAGATAATTTGAAATTTGATATGATTCTTAAATACTGCCATGTAATGTGCCCAGAAATCGGAAAAAATAATCATAGAACTTATTATTTTTTCTGGATTGAACCAAAAAAAGGATGAAATGACTCGTTTTGCATACTGATTTATACATAAGTTCCAACTTGATTTATTATGTACTGATTTATACATAAGTTAAAAAAAAGTTACAAATTATTTATAGAAAATTACTTGTCTATATCGGTGTCTTAAACTCACTAATTCACACTTCACATATGCAAAACAGATGAAATTCAAAAAACAAAAACAGCAACTTTTCACAAATGACAATGTTTGGATTGGTTGACATAATAACCAATCACAGCCACTGATTTCTGGATGCTATTGTCTTAGTGCACACCCTGCCTCACCTTCTGGGTGGTTTAAAATCACTGGAATGCTAAGAATTTGACCCACTGGGCCATTGTGACTGCACACTTGGCTATTAATGCGAATGTGATGCAATGTCTACACGTCAAAAAGTGTCCTTTTCATGAAGTATTAGTATATTGTGTTAAATTTCAGGAATCACATGAAACAATCAGGAGAGTCTTTAACAGGAATAAATGCAAAAATATAATATCAGTGATATTCCTATTCCGTGGGTGAATATATGCCCGATATATATATATATATATATATATGCACACACACATAGAGCTCAATAAATTATGAAAATCCTACTCACATGCAAAAAATTGATTCACTCAAGACCTTCATTGTTTTTTAGTATGTGCCAGTAAGTCAATATGAGTTCTACTAAATGATTGATAGTACTATATCGTAGTTGGAGATGTTATGTATATTTTTATTAAATAAATAAAAAAAATTTCCAGTCTGCAGCTATTTGCTAGTCAGCAAATATATATATATATTTGATAATAGGCAAAAATAAAATTTTTGCTTTAAGTAAATATAATACATATTTAAATAATTTTCAGCTTACACATTAACAAAATTGTATAGAATTTTTTTCAAAAGCTCCAATATATTTCATGCAACATTACATGGACATTATCAGGGAAATAGTCTGTTAACCACATTCAAAAAATTAATTGCAATAATTAGTTCATAAATCATGCATACATTAGCTCATATCTCAGTTCAGCAAAACTACATTGGTGGTCTGAAAAATTCTCAGTTTAACAATGAAAAAACAAATTTATAATTTCAAAATTATTTTTATTTTTCAACATAATCTTTCTTAAGACTGATACTTTTATTCCAGCTATGCTCATGCACCATTATCCCATCCCTGTAGTGGTTCTCAGTAAGATCTGCAAAATACCCCCTCTACAGCTGCAATCACCTCTTGATTTGAAGAAAAATGCTGACTAGTGAGGAAGAGATGGAAGTCGGAGGGAGCCAAATCTGGGGAATAGAGCTGATGTTCCAACAATTCATTAGTGCAGATCCCTTAATTTTCCCATTGCTAAAACACTTTTGGGGGCAGGTGCATTGTCCTGATGAAAGATGTTTTTTTTTTCTTCTGCAAACTGGGTCTTTTCTCACGAATTTTTTCGTGTAGTCTGGTTAAAAGATCGGAATAATATTCCCTGGTTATTGTTTTACTCTTTTCAAGATAATTAATAAACAAAATGCCTTTAGCATCCCAACATACTAATGCTGTGACCTTGTCTTCTTTGGCTCTAAACAACCAGCTTCTGTTCACTGTTTTGACTGCTGTTTGGATTCTGGTGTGTACTGCTGAATTCAAGTCTCATCTATCGTTGTAATAAATAGACATTCAAAATCAGTTTTATTCTTGTTAAAATGTTCCAAGCACTGTTCGGAGATTTCATGCAAGTGCATTTTTGATCTGCATGGCACCCATCTTGCGCAAAGTTTTTTCATTTGCAATTCTTCATGCAAAATATATCCTACACATTCTTTTAAAATGCCTATAGTCAGCAATTTCACACCCTTTGACTCTCCTATCATCCAATACCACATCATGCACTTCGTCAACGATTTCTGGTATTATTATTATTATTCAGGCCTCCAAGGAGTCAAAAGACTCATCGAGGGAGGTCCTTCCTAAGACATAAAGTCTGTCAAGACTCATCGAGGGGAGGCCCCCCTGAGAAACACAAAGTCTATCATACCACTCTTTAAACTCACTGACCGTTCTCGCTCCCACCACTCCATCAGGCAATGCATTCCACGGCTCAACCACCCTCCACACAAAGAAACCACTCCTTACCTCTTGCTCACAGTTTCCTTTCGTAACTTCCAGGGATGGCCTCTTGTCATCACTCCTTCCCGCTGATCAACCAAGTGAAAGAACTCCCCAGTGTCAACCCTGTAACCACCTCTCAACAGTTTAAAAGTCTCAATCATATCACCTCTCCTTCTTCTATCCACCAACCTCTGCAGTCCACATTCTCTCAGCCGATCCTCATAACTATCCTTGTACAGTCCTGAAACCATCTTTGTCATCCGTCTTTGTATCCTTTCCACAGTTAATTTATCCCCTTCAAATCCTGGGACCAAATCTGAGAACAATAGTCCAAGTGTGGTCTGATCAGAGACTTATACAACGGAATGATAACCCTCTTATCTCTGCAGGTCAGTGTCCGTCTCATAATACCAGCAATCTTCTGTGTTACCTTCACCACCTTTCAATATGTCCTCTAAACTTCAGGTTTCTATCAATCATCAACCCCAGATCTCTTGTCTCCCCTATTTCCTCCAGTATAACTCCTCTCATAGAGTATGCAGCATCCCATCTATGTTTCCCAAACCTCAAGACCTTGCATTTTGCTGCATTAAACTGACACCCCATTCATTTGCCCATCTATCTAGCTTATTTAAATCCTCTTGCAGGGCTACCACATCTGCACTATCACTAATAATCCTTCCCAGCTTCGCATCATCCGCAAACAACTGAATATCCCCTGCAATCCACTGGCTATGTCATTGATATAAAGGTTAAATAATATAGGTCCTAGTACTGAGCCCTGTGGGACCCCACTTGTAACCCTCTGCCTCCTGGAAACTGCTCCCCCATACACAACTCTCTGATACCTATCAGACAGCCAATCCTGAATCCAGTTGACCAATCTGACATCCAGACCCATGTGTGCTGCAACTTAAATATCAGCTTATCATGTGGCACCCTGTCAAATGCCTTCGCCAAGTCTAAGAAAATTGCAGTATATGCCTTTCCCTCATCTAATGTTCTTGTAACTTTATTATAAAAGGCTAGCATATTGCTAAAACAAGAGCGTCCTTTCACAAATCCATGTTGATTCTCACAGATAACATTACCCTCATCTGCCCAATGCTGTATACGGTCCCTCACTACTTTCTCCAAGATCTTAACAACTACTGATGACACACAGACCGCCCTATAATTAGACACTTCCAGTCTGTTACCACCCTTATGCAATGGCACTATCTTACCTTCCTTCCATTCCCTGGGCACCATTGCCAAAGCTAGACTTTCATTGAAAAGCCACGTTAAAGGTACTGTCAATTCCCTAGCACATTCTCTCAAAACTCGTGGCGAAATGCCATCCAGTCCCACAGCTTTACTGACATCCAGAGTACTCAGTATATGAAACACACTCTCCTCCTGTACCTCCAGACCTCGAACCAGTCCTATCCCTCTAGCATTAAAACTGACTCCTCTAGGATGAAATACTCCAATAAAGTGTTCATTGAACAATTCCACTATGTCCTCTGCATCAGTCACTCTATTCCCATTTTTATCCCACAATATCATTCTTCCACAGTCATTTCTCCTCCTACTGGCCACATAGCTAAAAAATTCCCTAGGATTTCTTTGGATCTTAGGGCCAATCTCCTCTCATATTCCAGTTTCGCTTTCCTTACCACACTAGTCACTCTTCTGGCCTGTGTCTTATATTCCTCATGCATCTCTTCACCTGTCTCCTTATATCTCTTCCATAGCCTCTTTATCGCATGCAATTCCTGTTTAATATTGTTTGTCATCCACTTTACTCCAAATTGCGTCCTCTTCTTTACTCATGGTATACAACTTACCATTGCTGATAACAAATATTCTTTCACAATTTCCCACGCACTGGTGATATCCCGGCCTTCCAATTCCTCCCTCCATGAAACTTCCCGAAGTTGACGTCTAAGACTATTATAATCACCTGCCTTATAATTCCACATAAGTTCCAGTCTCTTTGATACTCCTGCATGTCTATTCATTTTCCAAGTCAACACCATATGGTCACTCTCTCCAACTGGTGGGAGAGACGTCAACTCAGTTATTATCAACTCTTCTGATGCTATAACCAAATCCAAAACTTTTGAACCTCTTGTTCCCTCTGTTACATGTTGCCTAAGACATTTGTCCCTCAAGAATTCTAGAAATTCCGTTCCCCTATTGCTACATGCATCTTCCTCTCTCCAATTTATACTACTGAAGTTAAAATCTCCCATAACAATCATTCTTCTTGCACTTGCCAAACCTAGCTGTCTAAACATCTCCTGGTCCCCATCCTCTGTGCTCCTGGGTCTGTAGCAACACCCCACTAAATATCCTGTCTTGCCTACCTCTACCTCACACCATATGCTCTCAAAATCATTTGTCTCACTTCCTTCCAAATTCTCCACTCTTAGAGGACATAGGTCATCACTTATCATAAGCAGCACCCCACCACCACGCTTTCCCCTCCTATCCTGACGAAAAATGCTATACCCAGCGACTTCTATTCCTGTTGTTATATCCCCTTCTGTCAACCACGTCTCAGTGATCGCAATAATTTTTGGCCAGGCTGATGCTATCTGCGCCACTTTTTGTTACACTTTTTTTTTTTTTTTGGACGGCCTTCACATGGATCATCTTGAAGGCTGGTACGGCTGTGTTTAAACTCAGTCGCCCATTTCTTAATCGTAAAAAATGAAGGAGAAGAGTGCCCATAAACTTTTATGAACTTCGATTGAATTTCTTTTTGCATTAAACCTTCTTTTACAAAGAATTTTATAACTGCACGATACTCAACTTTATCCATTTCAAGGGATACAGACACTTTGGCTTCTGACAGCTGTATAAAAAAACTACTTGATAGTATGACTTGCAATTTCACATAGGTGCTTATCACACTTGTACCAACTTAGAAAAAAAAAATCTTGCCGATAGTCTTGCCATTTATGGTTGAGGCTGAGAACTTTTCAGACCACCCATGTATATGATTACACTGTTAGAGTTCAAAGGAACAATTGTAGAAAGTTGCATAGACAAAAGGTGATTGAAAATAATTATTAATTTTAAAAATATCTTATGAACAATTAATAATGGTCATTTCCAAACTTGGATATTGAAATGCAGTCTGATCAGTTCATGTTAGGATGATTTCTTAGCATTTTATGTGTTTAAAGGAAAAGTTGATCATATTTGAACTTGCTGGAGTGAAAAAGTTTTGTCTGATTCCAAAGAAAAAGCTGTATCTAGTGACAGTAGTATGAAAAACAAGGCAAGACTTTTCAGCTTCCAAAAAAATAATATAATCTTGATGATCTTCAGTTCTAATCAAGACAGAATGGCCAGTCTATCCAAAATAGCAAAGATGACATAAGCAGGGTACTTGATGGATGCCTGGTATGGAAAGAGGTAGCTATATATCCTTTATAGATAGTAGTTAGGAAGACAGATTCTTATCTGGTTTGAAGGAAGTATATATAGATGAAATTTGCGAAGAATCCTTGCTATTTGTTCCAAGATTCCTTTAAGGTATTGAAATTCTTTTCTCATCAGATTGTAATTTGATAGAAGGATGATAATTATCAATAATTTTTTTAATGATAGTTTCGTTGTATCCATTACATAACAGATTGCTTTTAATTTTATTGAGTTCATCTAACAAAAAGGAATCAGAAGAGCAGGTCATATGAGTTCTATGTACAAAACTCATAATAATACCCATCTTCTGTGATGATTGAAGGTGGGAGGATGAGTGAATGTATATGCCAGTAAAGGTTGGCTTCCAATAAACTGAAAATTCAACATGACCCATAGGATTATGAATTATTAAGGTATCCAAAAAGGGTATTTCGTTATTGGATTTGCATTCAATAGTGAACTTGATACAGGAATACAAGTTTACTTTCTCTAGGAACTGGAGTAATTCTGACTCAGAGTGAGACTAGACTGCAAATATATCATCAACAAAACATAACCATATACAAGGCTGGGGAAATATAGTTCCAAAGAGTTCTTTTTCTAGTTGTTCCATAAAATAATCAGCTAAGGCTGGTGAGAGAGGAATGCCCTTGTCTCTTGTGTTAGTATGTTGGTGAATAGGAAGACTATACCAAAAGAAACCATAATCTCATTATTAGACAGATATTGATCTTTTATTTTCTCTTTAAAGTCAAGATTGTTTTTGATACAAGAGTTATTGTGGCCAGTGAGATTCTGAAGCTGACGAGAGAGACTTTTTGCAAGGTAGTAAGTGAGAGAGCCAATACAGTCCACTTGGACGCAGTGGGTTGCCGTCCTTATGTATTTTAGGAAGACCATAGTGATGAGGCAGACAGGCATGGTAAATTTGTTACCTCTCAGCAGAAATGGTATCCTATGATTGTACACTGTCTAATGATTTATTTAATATATTGATGTGACTTTTTTTTGTTGGATCCCTGCTGATAACACTATAGGTTGACCTATCTCGTAATGCTGCCTTTGTCAACCTTCATGATGACAATGTTGGTGTTCTGGCATAGGTAGCAAAGAGCTTCATCTGTTCATAATTCTCTGATACCTTTCCCACATTTACCATTTGTAAGTAAGGTATGTGTTGAGGAGAGTGAAATCAGGACCTTTAGACAGAACATTTAGTTCATCATTTGTTAGCAGTCTATTTGTTGAATATTGTGGTAGTTTCTTCCTTCTAATATTTCAAACTTATGAATTAATCTATATTTATGGATGAAATGTGCTCATATGTCCGAGGATAGTAAAATACAAGAAATTAATTAAAAATGGTCTTGACTGAGGGAATGTCTTTTAAAGTACTTAAAGTTTCAGAAGTTTAGCCTTATTTAAATAAAAATGTTTCTTCATTTCACATATTTGATTTACTATAATGCCTTGCTTGCTTTTTTTTGATAAATCTTCCATTCAGAACATGACTGGACAGGGTCTTTAATTTTAACAAAATTAGGAATAATGTCAGCAATGCGACAATGCTTAAGGAACACAAGTCTGTTACAGATTAGCTTTCTTCAAATGTAGCTTATCCTATCTTCTTATTTAGAATGTTCCTTGCCATAGAGTTTTGTAATAAATAGTTTTAATGGAACATATGCACTACATATTTGAACAGCTTTCCAGCAAGTTCAAATTTGGTTGTGTTTTTCTTGAAACATATGAAATGCTACGAAATCATCTGAGCCTCAACTGATCAGACTGCATGCCAATATCTAAGTTTTGGGAAGTGATCACTATTAACAGTTCATGAGTTTGTTTGTTTTTTTTTAAATTAATAATTATTTTCCATTATTTTTCCTCTGAACTCTAATAGTGTAATCATATACTTCATCTGCAATTGAGAAACTAATATATGCATGATTTATGACTCATTATTTTGATTCATGTTTTGAATGTAGTTAATGGTCAGTGTCCACATAATGTTGGATGAAATATATTGGAGATTTTGAATAAAATTCTATAATTTTTGTTACATGTGTAAGTTATGAAAGTTATTTTAAATATGTCTAGTGGGAATGGGGAAGAGGCTGAGTGCAGTGGAGGGCCTTTGTTCACAGGATCACCAAGAGTCAAAATCAACTGGCACATAATAATAACAACAAAGTGCACGTTACATTAAAACTATTTAAATATAATACAGCTGTTAGATATTAAAAGTAGAGTTGAGAGGCTTCAATTTGGCATTTGTAAGATACTCTAAGAAGATTATAATGATAACTTTCTCATATACTCTGATAAATTTTCAAAACCCTTAAGATTTTCTCTATTTGGCTATAATATATAAATGGGTCTGTAATATCCTTTATTATAGTTTTATTTCAAGCATAGAACAAAGTATTTTTGTTCTATGCTTAATATTTGATAATGCACTTTATGATCAATAAGGTGCATTTTGACATAGGAATGCTAAATCATATTTAACAGAATGGTTTCATGCACTAATAAATGGGCTCTTATGCATGTCCTTTACCACATGATCAGCTGTCATTGTCTGTGTACCCTCATCTAGCCATATTCTGCTTTGATCTGCCCATTCCAGATCGAAGTCTATTCAGTGTTTTCCATCTCTGCCAGCCTAGATGTAAGCCAGAAGGAAGAGATTCGTTTAAGTTCAGAGCCTCTGGAGATTGTTCTTGCCACATTGTTGACTTCGTAGCTTTTATGGAATCAACCAATGGTTCCACAGTGAATAAAACTTTTCCTTGATATTAGCCTCCTATGTACTGCAACATGTCCATACATACATTCATCATTTAGTTGTTGTTTCTGCTCATATCTACTGTGTAATCCTTCTGATGTGAGAAGGTGTACCAGACAGTGAGTATAGATGGTCAATTTTTGTAAGCTTAAGGCAGCTGGTAATGAGCTCACATGTTTCATTAAGAACCTTGTCAATAATTTTGACATGTTGATCTTTTCCAAACAGGGCTAGCATACTCAGCAGTTGAAAAGCAAAGTGCCACCAACCTAGTAATACTAGGTTGATGATAATGTTTAACTAAAAGCTTCTTTTGTTAAAGAATTATCATTATTTTTACTTTTCTTTACATCTGGCATTGAAGCCTTAATCATGGAAGAAGCTGCACCTGCCTAAAGCTTTTTTGATAATTTTTCTAAAAGCAAAATACTGTGATGAATTAAATTTTATATCTCTCATATGATTTGTTAATAGTTTTATTGATTTCATTTTTTTAAACTTAATTTTTCAAATTGCAGACAAATGGATCGCTTGTGGATGAACAGTCTGCGAAAGAAGAAAAGAAAAATGCATGAAATAAATTTGTTACAGTTGGGAATTATGTAAACTACTTGCTATGTATATAAAAACTATAAAAGTTGTAAAGGAAGTGGACCACAGATATAATTTAATTTTGTACATTTTATGGTATTCACATTATCTATGCAGCAGTTGTATCATGACTTATCATAGTTATACAACTTGGTTAAATTTTTTCTGACTGATATTTTATTTTTCACTTGTTTTAGTATTATGAATACACATGCATATATACACGACTGCACTAGATATATGTAATATAAAATAATGTCCTTGAAAGTTTCATTTTCTGTCATGAATGTGGATTTCGTTCTGTTTAAATACTGTATAATGTTTGACTATATTGACCTCTGTAAAGTATGCCAAAAATAAATCTCCTATTTACATTGACAATTTAGTTATATATTATCATAAATAGTATATTTCTTTTTTAAATTTAAATTTTGGAAATTGCATTCTCCATTACAATGCTGATGTGCCATGTGAAATATAGATAAAATGAATTTAGATTGAAAATAAAATAAAATAATACAGAATAAATACATAAACAAAAAAAAAAAGCATTGAAATTAATATGATCATAACATTTTACCTTTTACCTGTAACTTCCTAAAAGTAAACCGTTATTTTAAAATCTTCACTAAAAGTTTTATAGATGAAATAAAACCAACTCGTGATCGATTTTTATATACATTGTTTCTTTCAATCTTCAACTATTTATTTCATGATGAATAAAATAGTTCAATTTTCTGTAAGATACAAAATCTGCTTGGCCACTCTGAATCATTTATCCCACATGACTATTTACATGATGTTACTATTTAGATTCATGTTTTTATGTTTACAAATTTTCATTAGATCATCCCATTATAAGTCTGATTGCACTCAGAAGAATGGATAAAAAGCCTGATTTTTAAAATATATATTTTAAAAAATTTGAGTAGTATATATTTTAAAAAATATATACTACTCAAAACAATAAGGGATAATTTAGTTTCTGTCTGATAATTATAAATTTCTGCAAATAATTATAACTATTAGGTACTTTATACATAAATAAATATTTCTTACTTATGGGTAGGCTGTAATTGATGAGATATTGTTTAAATAATTGATATTTATTACAAATTTAACAAATTATACATTTTAGCATGAAATAATTTTAGCAAGAATAGCCAAGAACGCTTTTGTTGATTTTTAATAGGGTGTACGGTCTCCATTAACAGCCAAAACAGCAGTACATCTTGATTGCATGGACTGGATAAGATGATCAAACAGTACTTGTGGGATATTTCCTCACTCTTCTGTGAGAGCAATTTTGAGTTCTTGAAGCGATCATGGTGGCACCAGTCAAGCAGAAATGCACCTACCTAAAGCATCCCAGGCATGTTTGATTGGATTACAATCTGGTGAACAGGCAGGCCAGTCTATTCGTTCAATACCTTCTTCCTCAAACCACTCTTGTACCAAATTTGCATGGTGTGGATGAGTTGTCATCCATAAAAATGAATTCTTGGCAATTGCAGCAGCATATGGATGAACTACAGGTTCCAAAATCTTATCGCGATGCCTTTGGTGTATTTAAGGAACCATTTCTGATAAAATAGAGATCAGTATGGCCACCTATACTTATTCCAGTCCATACCATCAAACTTCCCCCTTGATGTTGGGGTCTTTCACGAACAAACTTTGGATTATTTCTTGTTCCATTTTCATGCCATATCAAGATATGTTGGTTATCGGGTTGCATACTGAACCTGGACTCGTCACTAAAAAGTACATGAACCCAATCCTCATTTGTCCAATTGCAATTGGTTCCTGTGCAATTGGACAAATGCACAATTTCTTCAGGCTCTTTTTTTGATTTCCAGTAAGCGGAATGCAAACCATTGGTCTTCAAGCATATAAACATATGGCATGAAGACGATTTCGTACTGTCTGTGTCAATATTAGTCTCCCTGTTGCTGTGGCAAGTTCACTTTGAAGTTGTGCTGCATTAAATGTTCGATTTCTTCTGGCAAGTAATGACAAATACTGATCATCTCTTGGAGTTGTTGGTGATGGGAGACCTTGGGGCGACCTTGTCCTTGGACATTTCCTGCCTCCAGAAAGCAATTCCAAAGTTGCGAAATTACTCTTTGAGATACACAACACGCTTGAGCGACAACTTGCTGTGTTTGTCCAGCTTCTAATCGACCAATGGCTCTCCAAGCCATGGATTCTGGGATATCATGTTTCTCTGCCGTTTTAACAAAATAATGGGTGGTAGGTGACACTAGTTTACAATTGAAGTGATAATTATGCACTGTGGAAGTGAGCGCAACGAGCCATGCTTTTATATCCCCCCCCCAACATGCTAATACAGCTAAGACACATTTTGACAAGTCTTATACACAGTTGCATGTTCTACAGTGTAGAATCTACACTGTTGTATATTAAGAATATTTTAAAATGTGTTACATTTGTAAATTATTTTTATAACTTTATAATTTACAAGAAAACCAAAATATTCCCTAATTGTTTTGAGCAGTATATTTTATTATTTTCTATCACATTGAGCAATTTAAAAGTGGCATGCCTTGTCTCTGTTAACCCAATTAAGTGACTTTGGTTCATGCTTCATTCATGAAGACCATGTGACAACTTATGATTTAATTTAAATTTTAATATTTTTAAAATTATACAATACAAAAAAGAATAGAGTATCAGTCTGATATGCCTTCAAGTGATGATGGATAACTCTTTATCTTCTATCTATATAACTAATGCTCTAGTTCCCAAGGCTCTGTTCTTTTGCCAACCCTCTTTTATACATAAACGATCTATTCCAGCTGAACTGTCAGTCCAGTACACAGTTTTGATGATGATGGCACATTACACTCCTCCTTTTCATTTAACAAACCCTGTAAAACACAAATCACCACAACCTACAGGATCTTCAAAACATTCATCAGTAAGGTTTGGATAACATCAACTTCAATGCTACCAAACATAGCTCTACATTATTTCCCACAAAAAAAGAACCCTGTTCTTTCAATCTTACCCTTGACATTACTCAAATCTCTATTCAAGATGAGATTCACCTTCTTGTAATAACTCTAACCTCACATTTCTCTTGGCCCAAACATATGAACATTGTCTACTCAACATCCAAAAAATTAGGCTTTCTCTTTCGTTCACGATGCTACTTTAACTTCAGACAGCTCCTAACCCTATACAAATCGCAAATCTGCTGAACCATTGAATAGTGCTCTCATATCTCAGATGGTGCCCCTAAGAGCTCCATGAAAATACTGAATTCTATACTGAAAAGAGCAGTTAAACTGATTGATGAACACTGCTCACTTTCACACAGGCATTTTCTCTCCAGCCTGCATCTTCTAGATATACTTCTATGGCCACTACTCATTATTCCCTGTCCCCTTGCAAATCCATCTAAATGCATGTAGCAATTATTTTCACATCATTATGTATATAGTTACTCCCAGATTATGTAAGATTTCATTCTACAAATGCTTATATAACCAGATTTCTGGGGAAGTTAGTCCTCTTTTATACTTATAATTTTCATTTTGTTGGCTTGTGAGTTGCCTTAGAAAAAAATTTCCTAGAATTTTCCTAAAAAATTTCCTGAATTGTCTTAGGAAAAAAAAATCACTAAAAATTTCAAGACTGACAGTGGCAGCATGGTAACAGTCGTAGTGGATGACTTAGCAAACTGCAAGTACCTTGTTGAAGATGACATAAATCTCAAATATAGTATATTGTTATATTATAATACAGCTATATTGCCTGCTTCAGTTTAGGAGTGCCCCTGTTTAAATGTCATTGGCTATTTACTCATGGGTTCTTAGGGCATTATGAGTGTAGATGTACTAAAAAGTATATGTAGCTTAAGGAATAGAAATTGCACATACCTTTTTCTGGGTGTTGTGGCTTTTCCTCTGTCTGCGATGTCGAGAACTGCAGAGTGTGTGTGTGGTGTGGAGGGGGGGTAGGCAGTTTGGTAGAATAAGTTAGAAAAAACCCGGGTTTTTTTCGTAATATATAGAAACATATACTTTTATATAGGGTGGGGAAAAAGTGAAAGGGTTAATTTTTTAAAATAAGGAGGGGGAAGGGGAAAATTGTATATTGTTATATTTAACAATATACAATACTGTATATTGTTATATTTCTTTAAGATGGCCAGTCACTGTACACAGTATCCTATAACGTGCATCGAAGTACTTAAGTTACAGGTTATGTGAGCTTTGTAATGCTGTACTCTTAAATATAGTATATTGTTATATTTAAGATGGAGACAATGGCCATTCACCGTACACAGTATCCTATAACGTGCATTGCAGTACTTAAGTTACAGGTTATGTGAGCTTTGGAATGCTGTACTCTTAAATTAAATATAGTATATTGTTATAAAAATGGAGATGACAGCCAGTCACCGTACATGGTATCCTTTAACATGCATCGAATTACTTAAGTTACATTTTATGTGAGCTTGCAAATGCCATACTCTTAAATATGCCTTTGAAAAACAAATTTTTGTACTATTTACACATTATTTAAGTAAATGTTGGGGTGCCTAAGGGTCAAAGCTGTATAACTAAGAGGAGACCTCCACATAGCCTTTAACCACCTCACCGGCCATTATGGATCAAATACGCATCCTCATATGCTTTGTGTCCATTATATATTTCAATGTAATATCAATGATATTACAATTTTAATATGCACTTCGCATCCATGATAAACTGGATGTCTATAGACATCTTGGTCGGTAGCATGGTTAAAGGAATGCGGAGAATCAACTAGGGCTTCTGACCTAATGCCCAGTCCTTACCTTGTGGTTACACCCTGTTAGGTAACCACCTGGATACTGAACGAATGAGGATCGGCTGACAATTTGGGATTTAGCTGACGAGATTTTATTCTTATTGGCTTAAACAACAATATAAAATGATGGTATAACATGACAAAATTTCATGCCGGCTAGGGCATTGCCTGGTTAAACAAGGACCCTGTTGTTTTGGCCAGGGAACAACAAAAAGTCAGCTACTGTAACAAATGAAAAACAGTCCTACTCAACATCACCAGAGTTCAAAATCGGTACTATCAAAATGGAGCTAGCTGAGGAATTAGATAAGTACCAGATCAACATAATAGGGGGTGACTGAAACAAAAAAGACAAAATTTGGTGAGATCTCTCTGAGCAATAAATACAAAATATTACATTCAGGCAATGACAATCAAGGAAAAGAAGGAGTAGCTATAGTATTCAACACTAAATATATGAGATTAATATTCGTGAATGGCAGGCAATATCAAGTAGAGTGATGTTAGCAAATATCAGAATGGGAAACTCGAAAAATTGACTAATTTGTACTTATGGTCTCCCACAAAAGTTCTACTGAGGTAGAAGTGGAGCAATTTTTCGAGACTTTAGAGAAACCAACTGAAAAACTAAAATTTGGTGCTTGTTGGGGATCTAAATAGCAGAGTAGGAAATGATTGTGAGACATACAAAAATATTTTGGGGAAAATTTGGAAAAAAGAACAAAGCTAATAATAATGGCAAATACCTGTTGGATTTCCGCTCAGGACATGGACTGGTGATTACTAACACCATGTTCCAACATGAAAATGTGCACAAATTCACATGGAGAGAAGAGACATGGAATAAAAAAAGTCATCCACTATGTTATTGTTGAGAGGGATGTTTTCTCACTGGTGCAGGACACTAAAGTGTACAGAGGATTTCTAATTGGAAGTGATCACTATTTAGTTTCGAGCAGGATAAAATTGAATTTCATATTGAAAAGAATAACATGTAAGAAAGTTATAAAACGAACAAAAGTTGAGCAGCTCTCATTTGTGAACTGCAGACTAAAATACACAAATATTCAAGAAAAAATGAAAGGGTTTGAGAATATGAACCAATACTTAGAAATTCAGTGACAAATCCTTAAGAAAACATTGATTCAGCCAGAGTTATATGGTGAGGTTCTCTGCAAGGATAAAAAAAATCAACTCCATGGACACAGGAAGTTAAAGAGGCAGTGAAGGAAAAGAAAGCATATCAAATGTTCCTGCTCTTCAAGAATACAGAGACAAATGTAAGAAAGCTAAACACTAAAACTAGCTAAGCAAAATGGAAGACTTTGGTAAGAACATAGAAAATAAATAGGAAGGTCATAAAATATTCTGGAGGCTGTTGAAAAAGCTTAGAAATGGAGGAAAGTGCTGTAAAAGGAAATAGAGATGATAAAGGGAACATGAAAACTGGTGAAAAAGACATCAATGATGGATGGAGTAATTACTTTGAAAAATTGCTAAATGAAACAAGCAGAGTGGTAAAAAACACTCGGCAAGCATGCAGTCAGGAATACATATCCAGCGACTCCATAGCACAATTGGAAGAACGACGGTACATTGCGCACTTCGATTGGAATAGACCTAAGTTCGCTTCTCGTCGCGACAGGATGATTCTTTATCTGGACGATTTTCAATCGAAGGTGAGTTAGCCGATCTCATACAGAGGTAGCCGGGTTTTTCATCCCACATACAGACAAATCAGCCCTTCGGAACACACGCAATTTACAGATATAGAATACTAGTTGTAGTGTGGTGGAGGTGGGCATTGATGGAGATGATTCATAGTAGAGGTTCGGTGTAGTGGTTGAGACAGTTGTAGGTGTCCTCCCGCAATGAGTCTTCGGACTCCTTTGAGGTGTCAGGAATAATAATAATACTTGAAGTAGAAAAAAAGCATCAAATATGGAAAGGCTGTTGTAATAGATGATATTCGACCACAAATGCTCAAGTATGGAGGTATGAAAGTCTTACAGTGGCTGCAATGCATAGTTCACTAGGCCTGGACAGAGGGACGAATTCCAAATGATTGGAGTAGAGCTCTGATAGTATCCATATATAAAAATGGAAATAAAACTGAATGTGAGAATTACAGAGGTATTTCTCTACTGAGTGTTCCTGATAAGATTTATGCAAGTGTTATTATTATATTATTATTATTACTGGCAACTCCAAGGAGTCCTTAGACTCATACCTTGCCTTGAACCCACTTACAACAGACTCTGGCAACTTATTCCACTCATTCACCACTCTCTAAGCAAAAAAAACCTAGTTCTAACACCTTTGATAACCACACTCTTGCCCAGTTTCCATGGATGGCCCCTAATCCTCCTACCACCAGACCTGTTCTGAAAAATTGAAAAATATCCTCTGAATTAATCTTATAGAAACCCTTCAGTAATTTGAATATCTCGATCATATCACCCCTCTTTTGCCTATCAACCAATGTCTGCAACTCACAAATCTTCAACCTGTTCTCATAAGGTTCATTCCATAGACCTGCTATCATCTTGGTCATTCGCCTCTGGATCCTCTCTACCTCCTCCCCATCAAGAAGAAACCCTGGCACCTTGATCTCGGCAAAGTAGTCAAGATGGAATCTTTTCAAGGCTCAATGCAGAGGAACAATAACTTGCTTGTCTCTGCTCGTCAAAGTATTCTTCAGTAACCAAGTGATTTGATGAGTTGATTTATCCACTTTTGCAATGTGCCCCCCTAAACTTCAACTCCCTACCCACCAAAACCCCCAAATCCCTTGCTTCATCAATCTCCTGGAGTACAGTTCCACCAATGTGGTATACTGCTGCTAATCTTTACACCCCAAAATTCATAACCTTACACTTTGCTACATTAAATTGGCATCCATTCTCCTTAGCCCCATCCCCCAATCTATCCAAATCATTTTTGCAAAATTTTAACATCATGTGAATTCACTATTGCTCTACCCAACTTTGCATCATAAGCAAACAAATGAATCGTTCTTCTCAAATGCTATATCATTAATGAAAAAATTAAATAGTGGTCCAAGAACAGAACCCTGCTGCTCACGACTATTCACAGGCTATCTTTTGGACTCTACTCCTGAATAAACTGCTCTGATATCTCTCTGTCAACCACCCTTCTATTCATCTAACCAACCCTATACCCATCCCCATATGCTGCAGTTTGCTGATTAGAATTCCATGTGGTATTCTGTCAAAGGCTTTAGCAAGGGCCAGAAGTATGACTGTAAACCCATTACCCCTATCCAGCTCAGCCGTCACTATGTTATAAAACGTGAGCGAGTTAATGAAGCATGATCTGCCCTTCACAAAACCATGCTGTCCCCCATACAGTATCCCGTTATCATCTATCCATTCCTGTATTCTTCTCTTGAGTACATGTAAAAACAGTCCGTGGCCACGGCGTCCAATCGGCAGTCGCCGTATGCGTGACGACACCGCCGAGTGAGGGAGCTGTTTTGAGGTATAAAGGTTTCGGCGGGGATTCGAATCGCTTTTTTGATGCTTGAGGACTCTGTAAAGATAAAATGACGTCTATGTATCTTACTTCTTATTAGGCTGGTGAGTAATGGCGTTTGCCAAGTGTTTATATATGTGATCAGTGATATAAATAGTTGTTATGATGAGAAACTTTGGTTTTGTAGTTTAGCTGCTAGATTAACTAGCTGAGACGTGTTTAAAGTCATTAAATTGCGGATTATACTGTATTCAAGAACATCAGCGAAGGTAAGTGGACTCTAATTGCAACGAGGGAGATTCGTTAGGCCTAACAGCCGTTAGAATCGCCATTGCTAGCGTATCTATTTCAGATCCATTTACTTGCGTTTATACGCAAACTGTCAGTGATGAATGTGTTAGATTTGGACGCCCTCACAGATTCGCTGGATGAAGCGCCAGCGCTCATATTTGTAAATAAACTGCAAATGAAATTTAAGCTCAAATGGCCATCAAACTTGATAGATCCTAATATCATTATAGACTCTCTACATACAGGACTGGCTTTCAGCTTCGTAAAGAAACTCCTTAAGAAGTTCGAGCTTGAATGGCCTGGCTTCCTGAATCTTTACTCTTTACCCGAAACTGATGAAGATCAAAATGAAGACGTTCCTCAAATGGAGGAAAAACTAAGTCCAATTATCTCTGACTCTACTCATTCAGATCAAGAAGAGAGGCACGCGCGTAAAAAACGCAAAACTCTCGCCTCGGAGTCAGTAAATGAAAATGGCATGGATGAAGATGCCCCCAACACAGATTCCTCTGCCTCCACCAATGAAAAGGTGCCTCCAGTCATTATTAGGGAAAAGCAGAGATGGACAGCCTTACGAACCACCATGGCCAACCTGCAGATAAATTACTCCACTGCCAAGAACACAGAGAAGGGCATCAAAATTCAGCCCACTACAGTGTCTGACTACAGAAATCTAACCAAGGAGTGGGACACAAGAGGTATACAATATCATACCTTCACACTTACCTCGGAGAAAAATTTTAAAGTGGTACTCCGAGGAGTATCTGAAGACATTGAAACAGCTGAAATAGCTGCTGACCTCAACATGCAAGATCTGCCACCCATCAAAGTCAGTAGAATGTACAGATCTAACAAGACCTCTATGCCTCTAGTATTGGTGGAAATACACAACATCTATAAAGATATTTATAACTTGAAGACAATCTGTGGGCTTAAGGTCTCACCAGAGCCACTTAGGAAGAGGGCCTCTTCTGGGCAGTGCCATAGATGCCAAAAATTTGGTCATGCCCAGAAGTTGTGCAAAGCTCAATACAGATGTCTGAAATGTTGTGACACCCATCCCACATATACCTGCTCCAAGCTAAAAACCACCCCGGCTAAGTGTGCTAATTGCGGTGGCTCCCACCCTGCAAATTACAGAGGGTGCATTTGCCACCCAAAAAACAGACAAACTGAGTTAATCAGTCAGTCTACCACACTGACAGAAACGAAAGCCCCAGAAGCTCAAGTTCATCAGGCTCCTATTAGCTTGAACAAGATGACAGGTGTTCACCCACCATCAACTAAGCCCCCTAAGAAAATAAATCTTCAACACCAAACAAGAACATATGCTGATGTGGCCAGCCCCAAAAAAGCAATCCATGACCAGAATATGACAAATCCACATTCAAATATAACAGCCATCATCACCTCTTCTCTTGTAAATATGTTACAGGATTTCAGTAACGCAAATCCATCACTGAGCACTACAAAAAGTTTCTTGCAGCAAACACAGTTCATTTTATCTGCACTCTCCAATGCATAGGAAAAAATTTACCCCAGATTCTCTAATGATTATCTCATGGAATGCCAACGGCCTTAAAAATAAAATACTAGAAGTGCAGGAATTCAATGACAGATATAATCCGGATATATGCCTCCGTAGCGCAATTGGAAGAACGACGGTACATTGGGCCCTTCGATTGGAATAGGCCTAAGTTCGATTCTCGTCGCGACGGGAGGAATCTTTATCTGGTCGATTTCAATTCGAAGGTGAGTTAGCCGATCTCATACGGAGGTAGCAGGGTTTTTTCTCCCGGAAACTCGGGTTTTTCATCCCGCATACATACAAATCGGCCCTTCAGAACACACGCAATTTACAGACAAAATTACTAGTTGTGGTGGTGTTGGAGGTGGGCGGTAGATGGCGTTGATGGAGATGATTCGTAGTAGCGGTTAGGTGTAGAGACAGTTGTAGATGTCCTCCCGTGATGAGTCTTCGGACTCCTTGGAGGTATCAGGAATAATAATAATAATAATAATAATAATAATAATAATAATATTATTAATTAACCACCTTACCGGCCGTTATGGATCAAATACGCATCCGCATACGCTTCGTATCCATCATATATTTCATTGTTATAACAATGGTATTACAATTTTAATAAGCACTTCGCATCCATGATAAAGTGAACGTCTATAGACGTCTTGGCCGGTAGCGTGTTTAATGAGACTCATCTAAGACCTGCTGACAATTCTAAATTCAAAGGATATCAACTCTACAGGAATGACAGACTGGATTACAGAGGTGGGGGCACAGCCATCCTCATTAAAAATCACATCAATCATCATGCTGTAGCCATTCCTACAACCACCAATCTCGAACTTACAGGTATCAATGTCATCACAAACTCTATCGGAAACATAAAAATATATTCTGCTTATAACCCACCATCAAAAACATTGCTGACCACAGATCTGGATGCTATCCTCGGCATTAAACTGCCGGTTATTATAGCCAGAGATTTTAACGCAAAACATCACGCCTGGAGCAGTAGGTCTATAAATAGGAATGGCCGCATCCTCTTTCACTACACAAGCTCAAATTGCGCAACTGTGGCTGGTCCCTCAGTGCCAACTCACCACAGTCCTACTGGCTCATCCGACGTCTTGGATATAGCTGTCCTTCAGAATGTCAACCTACAGTACTCCCTGGAATCATTGAATGAGTTATCATCAGACCATAATCATATTCTGCTCTAACTGGGTTATCAGAGGGATCTTCCCCATTCGCCTCATACCTTCATTCCCTGGGGAAAACTATCCAAAATGCTTCCAAACTACATTGATCCCATCCCTCATATTAATTCCAAGGAAGAAATTGATTCTGCAGTCAATAAACTTACTGATCAAATCAACACAGCCATAGCATCTATCACCTCAAATTCAGTTGCCTTCAAGCCTAAACGACTACCAGATGACATAATGAACTTAATCAGGGAGAACAATAAAGCAAGAAAAAAATACCACAACACCAGAGCACCCCAAGACAAGAAATATCTCAACAAAATGAACAGTGCAGTGAGAGATGCACTTAAAGTCCATAGAAACAAACTATGGGAAGATAAATTAGCCTCCATATCACCTGGTGATCAATCCGTTTGGAAGTTCCTGAGAAACATCAAAAACAAAAACAAATCTCTTCCTCCTCTCAAATCTGACCTGAACATTGTCTACACAGATGCAGAAAAAGCCGAAACTATAGCTAAAAATTTAGAAAAACAGTGTAGCCCTTCATACAATAATCTAAATTTCAATCATATTTACAAAGTCCACCGCCACGTCAGACACGTGTTAAAACGGCCTGATACCTGTACCAGCCAACTCACACCTACTTCCCCAGATGAAATTTATGACATTATAAAGAATTTAAAGACTAAAAAAGCTCCAGGGCCTGACGGCATCTCCAACAAAGTTATTAAACTGCTACCCCGAAAGGCCATCGTATATCTCACAACAATAATAAATGCTATGTTCAGGTTTAAGTACTTCCCATCTGCATGGAAGTTGGCAGACGTAGTTCCTATATACAAACCAGGCAAGGATCCTCAGCAGACTCAAAGTTATCGTCCCATAAGTCTGATATCTAATTTGGGCAAAATAGCAGAAAAAGCTATCCTTTCCAGAATTCAACTTTCAGTAAAAAAAATTGAACATCCTTCCTTCAGAACAGTTTGGTTTTCGCCAATTTCACAGTACCACCCAACAAATTCATAGACTAATAGAATTCATTATCACAAGTTATAATTGGCATCAATACACAGGAGCAGTTTTTCTTGATTTAGAAAAAAGCGTTGGACAAATTATGGCACTTTGGACTGCTATACAAGTTGATTTTGTCTGGCATTCCATTAGATCTAGTCCAAATCATAAAGTCATTTCTTAGTGACAGACGAATGCAAGTCAAACTAAATGATATATTATCTACCCAGCGACGCATCTTGGCAGGAGTTCCTCAAGGGTTCCTTCTGGCACCGATACTTTTCGCGATTTACATGGCGGACATTCCGCACAATCCAATGTCATCCATTATTGCCCTATACGCAGACGACACAGCTATACTAGCCAGATCTATTAAACCGCACCTAGTCACCAAGAAACTGCAAGAAAACCTGCAGAGATTAGAGCACTGGTTCTCGGAATGGAGCCTGCAAGTAAACCCTCAGAAGAGTATCGCCATGCTCTTCACTAAAAACACAATATCTCCCAAAGATAACATCTTCCTATTTAATACCTAGATTCCCTGGAAACCAGAAGCTAAATATCTGGGTGTACTGCTGGACAGAAAACTAACTTTCAGTTCACATATAAAAGCCTCATGTTCGAAAGCATCAAGAGTCATTGCACAGCTTTACCCTCTTATCAATAGGAATAGCAAGCTGGATACCAAAATAAAACTGCTCCTTTATCAATTGATGATTCGACCCATTATTACTTATGCTTCCCCAGCCTGGAGCCACACCTCAAGTACAAATATCCTCAAACTACAGAAAGTGCAAAATAAATGTCTTTGCATGATCTTGAACGCACCATGGTATGTCAGAAATGTCCAACTCCACCGGGATACAAATATCCCCTACATCTACTCTTTCCTGAAGTCTTAAGCAGTAAAGTTCTTCTCAGTATCCTCTTCACATCCAAATGAATTAGTGCAACAAGCAGCCAATTATAATGAAACAGACTTCTCAAAATACAGGAGACCGAAGGCCATCCTACTTCCAAATGAAGATCTCTAATTCACACTCACTCAGGCAGAGCATTTAGCTCATAAACTTTTCCTCACACAGCAATCCTTATCAGATAACAGGGATTAAAAAAGCATTTTGCTTCACCCTTATAGTCAGCAACGTCTTGCGTCTTGCGAATCGCTTTTTGTTTCTCTTGTCTCTGAACTCCGGGTTTCGTTGGCACCTAGTTTCCTGTCGGAGTGCTGTGTAGAGCTTGCCGCCACGTTTAGCAAGAATTCCCCCTTGCTATGTATGCTGCGTGGGCCAAGGCTGCAACTACAATGTATTCAGATCCATAATAAGAAAGAGCCACTGATGAAGTCAACGTCAGTGTTCAAATCTGTGTATGAGTGTTTTCGGTTCGTATGGAAACAAAGGAATAGCAAGGCCGCCATCAGTGAAGATACTGTAAGCAGACCAGAATATCCAGTTCAAAGCAAGAACGGTAAGCGTAAGATTTTCTTATGTTAAATGTTGGATTCAAGTAACTGTGGAATAAGGAAGAGAAGTTAAGGAAGCATACTACTTCCGTGTAGTGTCATAAGAACAGTCAGCGATTTGGACATTTTTGTCTGCGGTTGAGAAGGAGCAT
This sequence comes from Typopeltis vanoorti, assembly GCF_054136105.1. Taxonomy (NCBI): domain Eukaryota; kingdom Metazoa; phylum Arthropoda; class Arachnida; order Uropygi; family Thelyphonidae; genus Typopeltis; species Typopeltis vanoorti. Next base: position 73,617,424 of record NC_143564.1, on the reverse strand, counting down.
ATCAGGCGCCAGGCGAATAGGAGGCCGAGGTCCGAACTGTTTGTGTAATTTAGGAACAGTAATGTTATTTGGTCAGAACGTAATTAAATGTTAGCTAAAATTTTGGAGGGAGGATTAAGTAAGAATAAGAAGTATTACCCTAGAGAAATTCATGTCAGAATCATTGAGTTGTCTTGTGTATATATGCAATATTACATGTGTGATAATATTAGGTAACTTAGTTATAATATAAGAGTCTGAGAATAGATGTTACGTATAGAAGTGAGAAATTTGTGTCAAGTAAAGGACTATAATAGAGAAGTTTTGGATGTGATTAATTAAGTATAGGGAACCCAGACTCTTTTAAGATTAAGGATTTTATTAACATGTATACTTGTCTTTGTGTCATAATAAATGTGTTTCTTTATATACAATCAAATGAGTTTGTCATGCTTTCTGAGGATTGAGCTACCGTTTGACAATTTACGTGCTGTGCATTAAGGGGGAAACCAATAGTGATATAAGAATCGGGACCACGACTGCATGTCTCATGATCCCTACAATTTCTTTAAGTACTCTTGGATATTGTATCAGAGTTTAGTTACCGGCTGGCGCAGTCTTTAATCAATACAAATTTTTCGGCAAACGAATATCTGATATTAAGTGATACAAAAATTAATGTTAACTGTAAAGTTAAAGTAAAGACAGAGATATAACAATAAGGCAGTCACACAGCACACTAGACGACACAAAAGAAGAACATAACAGTCAAAGGCTTTAGCAAGGGCCAGAAGTATGACTGTAAACCCATTACCCGTATCCAGCTCAGCCGTCACTGTGTTATAAAACGTGAGCGTGTTAGTGAAGCATGATCTGCCCTTCACAAAACCATGCTGTCCCCCATACAGTATCCCGTTATCATCTATCCATTCCTGTATTCTTCTCTTGAGTACTTTCTCCAAAACCTTGACGACTCCTGATATGCTGATCGGTCGATAACTTGCAACAGCAGTCTTGGAAACCCCTCCCTCCTCTTTCAACTCCCTCGGGACTAACCTTTATAACCCGATATAACGCTACAGTTATATCGGGTCAATCGGGCATTATATCCAGGGCCGTCACTAGCTGTGGTGACCGGTGGAATTTTTAAGTAGGGATGCTGCATATACAAATACAAAAAAAAAAAAAAAAAAAAAAAACTTTTCCCCCTAATCAGCAATGAGTTTATTAATAAATAAATTTACATATTAAAAATTGCTTTATTTAAAATATTTCATCCTCACCACGAACAAACACCAATAATAAACATTTCGTATGAATAACAATTACAAATGCAAACGCATATCTGCATTAGATCGCAGTGCATTTGTTAAGATAATTTGAGCAGTTACAGTTGGGAATGACGTGACGTGCAATGACAAGAGCAAACGAATATCGGCGTTATATCGTAGTGCATTTGTTTCGTAATCTAAAGCATTAATCGAACTATTCCAATTATTAACTATTCAGTCAATGTCAGAACATAAGCTGTAACCTTAAACGTGTTGTACTGCATTTATATAATGTTGTAAGCATTGTTATTATTTATAAACACAAACAAAATTTAATTTTTCATTTTTTCCTTGGGAGTGCTGCAGTGTCGCAGTGCTTATGTATGGGTCGCCACAAGTCGCCTGATTAGATCGCGACCTGAGGCAAACAATTAATAATTGATATTATTATTATTATTATTATTATTATTATTATATATAAAAATATATAATATATAATATTTTAGATAAAAAAAAATATATATAATACATAATATTTTATATAAAAATATGTATATTATATAAAAAATATATAATATATATAAAAAAAATTGATCATATAAATATAAGGGCCCCTCCAAACAGTCACACAGCAGCCGTCATAACATGCTGGCAGACCATTATTTCACAGCATTACAGTTACACACTGAACCAGAACCCAGAAAACTCACTGAGACTACAAAACAGTATTGTAGCATTCTAAACGAAACAATAGTAAACGATGAAATCAGAAAAACAGACTGGATGCAGATAGCATCTTTAGACCCTGCTGAAGCTGTATATAATAATCTTAAACTTGCATTTAACAAAATATATAACAACGCATTAACAAAAATAAAAATACGACCCCAAACAAAACAAAATCCATGAATAACAGACAACATACTAACAAACATACAAAGAAAAGATGCCCTATGGAAACAACATAAGAAGTCGCCGAACAATATCGCTTTAAAAGCAGAATACAAAAGAAAACGGAATCTCCTAACAACACAGATTAGAACGGCAAAAAGAAACTATTACAGCAACAAATTAACAACAGCTCAGAATGATATAAAGGAAATCTGGCACCTAATAAATGAAATGCTGGACAATATACACAGAACCACTGCCTCAGAAACAATAAAACACAGCTTTGCCTGCGACCCCAAATCCCTCAAACAGTTGGAAAACAACTTTAATCAGCACTTTGTGAACTCTGTCCAAAAGCTACAAGAAACAACCTTTCCTCACACAAACGAACATTCTCCACTAGGTCCACGAGCAACCCAGTCGATGTGGTTCCCCACAGTAACAAAAGAAGAACCTATCACTGGCAATTCAACAAATTAACCCTAACAAAGGACCGGAGATAGAAGGAATCAGACCAAAAGACATCAAGAAACACTCAACCAACCTACTTCCAGTTATACAAAAACTGTTAAATAAAATCTTCGAAACGGGACACATACCTGAAACACTGAAGACTGCATTAATTACACCCATTCACAAACAAGGAAAAAGAAACATTATAAGTAATTACAGACCCATCGCCACGCTGTCTGTGATCAACCAAATCATGGAGCGCATCGTGCATCAGAAACCCACCACATACGTTGAAAAATTTCAAATCATACCCAAAACACAGTATGGCTTTCAAAAATGTGGTATTCATTGACCTAACAAATGCATATGACACACTATCACACAAAACCTTGTTAATGAAACTAACCCATATCGGAATTGGAGGTCGTCTACTCGAGTGATTTAAAGCATACACGAAAAACAGAAAGCACATCACACGTATAGGATCAGCATACAGCAAAGAGGTACATGTAACCTGTGGAGTACCGCAAGGAGCTGTCCTATCTCCCATTCTATTTAACATATACACACACGACATAAGCCAACTCCCCCTAAAAAGTAAAATCTTCCATTACGCAGACGACACGGCCATAGTATCCATTCACAACAATGCAAATATCGCTTACACAAATATGCAACACGATATCAATCAAATCACTAACTGGTTAACCGAAAACGGAATATATATAAACCCTGGAAAAACAAAGCTAATGGTATTCAAAAACCCCCAAACCCTGCCCATAGAAACTAAATATCTCACTATCCCAACATTCATCCTCCTATACACAAAGCGCAGAACCTAAAATCACAACTATCACACAGGTGAAAACAACACGCTATCTCGGACTTCACTTCGATGCTGATCAAAGTTGGAATAGCCATACAAACTACCTACAAACTACCTACATACTAAGCTTACTATACAGCAAACTATACAGCTTAAAAGACATTGCCCCAACCCACATAAAAATACTAATCTATAAAGCATTATCTGAAAACATTTTAAGATATGCAATCACATTCTGCACTGACTACCATTTTATCATTTTATCTTGCAATCATTGTAGACTTAACAGGCTACAATGATTGCAAGATAAAATGGTAAAACTGATATTCTGGGAACAACCCACTCTTATGCAGGAAGCATGGACAAAACGCAAAATATTTAAGGTGAAATACTTATGCCACTACACAGTCATGTTAAAACATTACTACAGCTCAACATATAGAATAACCAGAACAACATATCAAATAACAAGACCACAGTCAACAAACTACATAACATATAAATACAACAATCACTACGGCAAAGCCACCCGAAACTTCTACGTACCTGACATGATAAACAAACTGCCGTTCGACAACAGAAACCTAGGAACATACAGAGAGCTGAAACAGGCACTATATAAATATTATAGCGAGAATGAAAATTAGAGCAATTCCTGTTTCTCTCTCCCCCACCACACATACACACACACACACAAACCTACGACAACCCCCCCTCTCAAAAAACTATCACTACAAGAACACAAAGAAACAAACACACCATGTCTAAATCCAACCCTATTTGCACAAAAAAAAAAAAAAAAAAAGTTAAACTGTAATAGCAGTCGAAGTCTTTCAAGCACGTACCAACAAACAGTAAAATCAACACCTGGCTTGTGACCACTATAGAAACACAACCATGAAACCACCACCGTCTGTCATCTATTATCTTCCTCAGATAAGCTGTGCTAAGCTTCGAGGAAGAAAATTACTAACTTGCAAGTATCTGTTATACACACTTGTAATGCGTTATAAATATTATATACATATAATTACTACAGCAACTATGTATGCAATTCATCTGAGACATAAGAAAAAAAAAAAAATTCTGTACAATCCTTATTGTAATTCTGTAAATATTATTACTGTATGTAACTTATACTGAGACATAATAAAAAAAAAAATAAAATAAATAAAATAAAATAAAAATTATTATTATTATTATTATTATTATTATTATTATTATTATTATGTATATTCTTTATTCAAAAATTCTGTATAATCTTTATTGTAAATATTAGAAGAACATGTGCTGTAAATACATAATACAGAGGCAAAAAGTATTTTTAAAAATTTTAATTGAAATCCAATGTAGAAAATGTAGCATTTTGTGCTGAATTCTGTAAAACTATAAATTGCAATGTCACTCAAGATGTTTATTGTAGTGTAAATATTTTAGCAGATCAATAAAAATATTATCATATAAAAAAAAAAATAAAATAAAATAAAAAATTATAAAAACCTCCATGGAGTCAAAGACTCATCGTGGGAGGTCCACTGTTATACACATAGTTTATCATACTGTGCCTTAAATATATTCACTGTCTCTGCACACACCACACACTTGGGCAAAGCATTCCAATCACTCACCACTCTCCATGCAAAAAAACTGCTTCTCACACCCTCCTTATATAGCTTCGAGGAATGACCTCTTGTTCTCTGCTATCCTCACCCATATACTTGAGAAACGGTTGAGAAGGATTGTGTAAGAAAGGCTTGGTGAATCGCAAGCTGGATTCCAGCCAAATAGAGGCTATCAAGATCAGATCTTCACTTTATGAAAAATTGATGAGAAATCATGGGAATATAACAAAGATCTGTATTTAAGTTTTGTAGATAGCAAAAAGGCATATGACAAGGTGGCAAGAGAGAGAGAGAGAGAGAGAGAGAGAGAGAGAGAGAGAGAGAGAGAGAGAGAGAGAGAGAAGCTATTCAAAACGCTACAGTTATATCGCGTAAATGGGATATTATATCCAGGGCAATCGCCAGATTAGATCTCTACTTGAGGCAAACAATTAAATATTAATATATCCAGCTTCTTGCGCTCCATTTCCATCTTTATTATTTCTAGCTTACCTTGGTTCATACTTCTAACATTCCATGTTCCAATCCTGTGGTTTCTTGTGAAACAGTGAGCCTTCCTTTTTGCAACTAGCAACATCCGTAACCAAACTTCCTTCCAGGTTTGACTTGGACACATCATAAAAACTAGTTCTCCTTTTGGAAGCCCTCTTTTCTTCCCCAGTTGCATGTTGGATGTCTTCAGGCCTGGAGGTCTAACCATCCAACACAACACCGTACTTTCTGATTTTTGGCATGTTCATAGAATGTTCTTGATAAAGTACACAGGTAGTTTGCCATTGCCTTTCTCTGGAATATTTTTCGACTCTCCAGTCTAGATCCGCGCTGTTCTGTGAAAATGGAGCACCTCTGGAAGGATGTGACTCTTTGCCATGCAGTGCGGTCTTGCTAAGGAAGAGGCCAAATGTCTGTATTAGAGATGTATTGCGCATACATCATAAGCGCCTCCGAAGCGCAATTGGTAGAACGACGGTACATTGCTCCCTTCGACTGGAATAGGTCTATGTTCGAATCCCGTCGCGACGGGAGGAATCTTTATCTGGACGATTTTCAATTGAAGGTGAGTTAGTCGATCTCATAAGGAAGTAGCAGGGTTTTCTCTCCCGGAAACTCGGGTTTTTCATCCCGCATACAGACAAATCGGCCCTTCAGAACACACGCAATTTACAAACATAGAATACCAGTTCTGGTGGTGGTGGAGGTGGGTGGTAGATGGCGTAGATGGAGATGATTCGTAGTAGAGGTTCGGTGTAGTGGTTGAGACAGTTGTAGGTGTCCTCCCTCGATGAGTCTCCAGACTCCTTGGAGGTGTCAGGAATAATAATAATAATAATAATATCTTTACCCTGGAATAATTTCCTTATCCTCAGCCGATGTTATACTTCTAAATAAATCCGTTACAGGTCTTGAAGATCATCATCATCATTCATGCGTATCAAGGATTTAGTCCTAGCATGGCCTGTTCCGGCCTTAGAAGTCATCGTTTAAGAGGACGTCCTGGTTTTCTTTTTCCTAATGGCTTGAACTTTAAGGCTTATTTTGGTCTTGAAGATTCTCTGACTAAATTAAATAACCGTTGTAATGGATATGGTATGAAGGCCAGCAATAACATGACAAAAGACATTGAAAATAGGCAGAAGCATTGAAATTATCAATTGCCTTTAGAACATTTGAAACATTTCAGCTGCTAAGGCACGATTTTTAGTGAACATGGTAAGTTAAATATGGATATAGAACAACAGAATCAACAAAGGTGGTATGGTAGCTAGACAACTGAATAAAGTTATAGGGAATAAGAGGGAAATTAGTCAAAACATTAAATTAGCTCTATATAGAACAGTGTTCAAGCCAATATTAATCTATGGATCTGAGAGCTGCGCGAAAAGTAAAACACTTGACCGAAGAATAGGGACCACAGATAGCAGAGTCCTGAGAAAGATTGGGGGAATGAACAGATGGCAACAATGCCAATATCATATTAAAAACGAGGATTAGGAAAGAACTTGACATTGTCAACAACCAGGAATGCGTTAAGAGAGCTAATCTCGGGTGGTATGGTCACTTAAACAGAATGAGCGAAGAAAGATTTGGAAAACGTGTTCTCTGCCAGGTTGGCAGGAAAACGATCCAGAGGAAGACCAATATATATTCAGATTGTTAAAAACGTTTAATTTTCTTGACCAAAAAGCTCTAGAAAGACTTTTAGTGGGATTATATTGATCAAGTGCATATAATCAACAACTAAGTTATACCAACTAGTTTCACCAACTAAGGCTGTTGGCATCTTCAGGGTACATAACTGATGTAAGGCACTAAAAGGTAAAAAAACTGTTACAAACTATAATCAATCGATTCCAATTATATTAAACAAAGAACAGAGCGCGTACAATACATTCATAGAGCGTGGATGATATCACTTGTTGTTATTTAGGAACGTTCTATAGTTGGCACTATAATTCAGTTCTGGCGAGTTGAAGGATCTGACAAGGGTCTTCCAGATCACGGGCAAGATTAGTCCTTGGTTGCTGTTAAGGTTTTGTGTACAGCGGGCAACTGTTGTGGCCTTCTTAAAAATTCGGGAGCGGAAGTCCTCCTCCATGTAAGGAATTGTGCTTCTATCCCACTCTATGGTACGGTTCTTTCTTGAGAAATGAAATGCTAACCCCGATTTTTCTTCTCTTTTATTATTGACGTCACCTATGTGTTCTTTTTGCCTAATTTCTGGGCTCCTTGAAGTTTGGCCGATGTAATTAATAACAGAGAAGAAAAACGGGGTTAGCATTTCATTTCTCAAGAACGAACCATACCATACAGTGGGATAGAAGCACAATTCCTTACATGGAGGAGGACTTCCGCTCCCGAATTTTTAAAGAGGCCACAACAGTTGCCCGCTGTATACAAAACCTTAACAGCAACCAAGGACTAATCTTGCCCGTGATCTGGAAGACCCTTATCAGATCCTTCAACTCGCCAGAACTGAATTATAGTGCCAACTATAGAACGTTCCTAAATAACAACAAGTGATATCATCCACGCTCTATGAATGTATTGTACGCGCTCTGTTCTTTGTTTAATATAATTGGAATCGATTGATTATAGTTTGTAACAGTTTTTTTACCTTTTAGTGCCTTACTTCAGTTATGTACCCTGAAGATGCCAACAGCCTTAGTTGGTGAAACTAGTTGGTATAACTTAGTTGTTGATTATATGCACTTGATCAATATAATCCCATAAAAAGTCTTTCTATATATTCAGATTGATACGGTACACAGTGCCTTAGATGATAGAAATATAAAATCTGATATTGTTGAAGTTTTGACAGGTAGCAGACTGATTTGGAGAAAAATTTTCGATATGAAGTTAGCAATGATGTAAATTTTTCATATAGTAGTATCATAACCTCTACACCCCTTGAGGGTACGTGGTAGGAATTTGATGATGATGATCTTAAAAAATATTTTCTTATTTGTGTTTCCCCTCTTTGTGAACAGATATAAGGAATTATTTTTTGTTCCCTAGAAAAAAATGCGAAAAGATGTAAAATAGAAATTTAGCAGGGAAATGTATGGCTTAGGATATACGAGTTGATCCGATTCCTGGAACATCGATTCAAAATGACTCTGACATGTCAATTTCATCAAATAATTTATTGGAATATGATATTGGTTCTTACATTTGAGTTTCCGTTATAACACCAACTTTAATTCGAAATCCTTTCTAATACATATGTTCAACAAGGACTATGATTGTGAAAAAGATTCTTCTGGAAGGAGAGAGTTTAGATTTGCTTGGTTAGTGGAACACTCAACATGATTGTGTTATTCAAAACTATAAAAAAAGGTGCGTTTTGCAAATATTCCGTTTTGTTTGCCAAAAGTAAATCGGGGCTGTCAAGGCGCTTTATTAAAGCTCCATTTATAAAATATAAATATAAAGATTGTAACCGTGCCGCCAGAAAACACGTCTTCTCAACGGCATAAAGAAGCTGATATTGATGCAGAGAATTTTATAACAGGATACAACGATTCAGAAAAAGATACATTTGTCAAATTGATAAATAAATAGAAAATACTATAGGGTCCAATAGATTTAAATTAATTCTATGAATTTATTAATTATTCTGCTGCAATCAATCTACCAACCCAGAATACCCGACAATTCTCTCCACTCAACAAAATTAAGGATCCTTACTAATGTAGGTCTCCTTCCAGTTAAAAGAACAGGCCTACCTCTTTTTTCTCGGATTACTGGGTGTAATTGTGAAGGATGGGCTTTCTTCAGACTTTCAGACTAATACAGGTGTCCTTCTGAACTTTGTAGTTTTAAAAACGCTGTTAATTTAATACAGAAATGACCTTCTCTATAAAAGTATACAGAAGTTTTGATGATGAATGTCCACTCATTCTTGTTTTACAACAAGGATTCAATGTGTCACGTATTAATATTCAAAATCACCTAAAATATGTGCCTCTAAACATGATTTCCCGACTGTCACTCAAGTAATCAGTAACCACAAGGTCACATTCAATGCTTTCAAAACGTAGTTTCATTTTTTTTTTTTTTTTTGTAGTTGTTTTGTTTTTTATTTGCGCTAAAAAGGCGTTAGTTCTCGTACTTGTTGAGTGGAGGAGCACTCCTAAATTTTGAAGGCATTTGTTAGACATGTGACAAAAATAAAAAAAATTCAAAAAAAAATTCAGCTAACACCTTTTATTCCCTTATAGGGAATAGGCAAGGCCTTTGTACCCTATCTAGCGCGTTTGGAGACTAAGTGGACGTTTCAATCCCCACCGGTAGCCAATCAGAGATAGCTGGCCCATGTCTATCACTAATCATAAGCAGCTGCCAATGAAGAGGCTGGAAAACAATAATGTAGGTACTACAGTCGATTTTGTCGAGTTTACGAGACGAAAAACCCGAGTTTTCTGGAGGAATAACCCGCTTGTCCGTGCCAGAAATCGACTGACTCGGGAATCGGTCGAAAATAGGCTTAGAAAAGTTCCTCTAGTCGGCGAGCTACCAAGCGCCACTTCCACTGAGTATATTTTATTAAAACGATTATGCCAACTGCTATTTTACATGGTAGTAAAATATTTAGATCACAAATTGATATATACATGCAGATTACTTTCCGGTTTAACCCTTAATACCTTTGTACTACTGTTATCAGATCAATAACAAATAAATACATAGTAGCAAAAATAAACACATCGTAAGTAGATATATACATCATATATTTACATTTGTTTTAACCTCCTTAGGGGTACTGTATTACTATTTGTTACAAGTAATTCATTCTGTGAATTAACTTCTCATAGTCTTTAACAGGGATCAGTTACATTACATTTCAATTACTTACATTCAGGTTTAACTCTTAATATCTTTGTATTACTCTTATTATACAAATAAAAATAAATACACAGCAGTAAAAAAGATCTATCATTGATAGATATATTCATCATATGTTTGCATATGCTTTAACCTCCTTAAAGGTATTACCATTTGTTATAAGTAATTCATTTTGTGAAATTCATTCTCATAGCCTTTAACAGTGAACGGTTACATGACATTACATTATTACATTTAGCTTTTAATTCTCAATCGCTACATAGGCCTGTGTGATTAAAATATTCGGAAATAAATAATGCTTGAAAGTTTTTCGCTTGGTTATATTATAAATTAAAGATGCCAAGAAATTATATTCTTGGTTTATTCCTTTATCCAAGTGTATGCAAACAAAGGTTGCACGTCAAGTAACTTCATTACTGGAAAACTAGTGTATAGAAGCTAATGACTTCACATTACATGCCTTAATGTCCCATAATGTAAAGCACATATCTACGAGTTTCCCAGTCGTGAAGTTATTTCACGTGCAAACTTGGTTGCTTACACTTGGATAAAGGATTAAACGAAGAATATGATTTCTTGACATCTTTAATTTATAATATAACCAAGTGGAAAATTTTTGAATATCTATCTCTAATCCAGAATAGAATCACTTCTGGGTCTAGCTCCCACTGATGACACTTCAAGCCAGCAAAGGTTGTTCGATTGGTAAAGTCTCTGCTACTAATGGCTCGCAAAAAGTTAAGCAGCTGTGAGCCCGGTTAGTAGTTGGAAGGGATCAATCGTTCGATGCTGTCGGCACACTCTCCCTCGATGAGGCTTTGGACTACCTGGAGGTGTCATAATAATAATAATAAAGGTCGAAATCGGTCTGGGCAGTGATCTTTCCCATAATGCACAGCGTTTGGGAAATGTACTTTACATTACGGCATACTAAGGCAAGCGATAACCATAACATCACTGGCCAGAAGGGTGAAGCAAGGTGCTTTTTTATTCCCCGTTGTCTGATAAGGAGGATGAATTGGAGAAGAAAGATTTATGAGCTGTGAGATCACCCTAGGGGGGGGGAACGGAGATTAATTGTTGTTGCTAGTATTTAGGATGGCTTTTGGCCTCTTGTATTTGAATAAGTTAGTTTCGTCATAGTTTGCTGCCTGTTTACCTAGATCGTTGGGGTGTATAGAGATCTTTGAGAAGAATTTTTCTGCTGTAGTTAGTAGGAAGGAGTAGATGTAATGGGTGTTTGTATCTCTATGCAGTTGGACGCTTCTTACAAACCATAGTGCATCCAGGATCATGCGCAAACACTTATTTTGCACTCTCTGTAGCCTGAGGATGTTGGTGTTGGATGTGTGGCTCCAGGCTGGAGATGCATATGCCACTATGGGGCGAATCGTCAGCAGGTAGAGGAGTACTTTGATTCTGGTATTTAGCTTGCTTTTTCTATTTATTAAAGGGTAAAGTTGTGCGATGGTTTTAAATGCTTTCGCGCATAAGGCTTTGATGTGTGGGTTAAACGTTAATCTTTTGTCTAGAATTACTCCAAGATATTTTGTTTCTGTTTACCAGGGGATTTTGGTGTTGAATAGATAAAGGTCCCCCTTGGGAGTTGCCAATATTCTGGTGAAAAGAATCGCTATACTCTTTTGGGGGTTCACTTGTAATCTCCATTTGGAGAACCATTGTTCTAGTTGTAGCAGGTTTTCTTGCAGTTTTTTAGTGACAAGATGTGGTCGTACAGATCTGGCAAGCACTGGCATGTCATCCGCATAGAGGGCTAAGATGGATGACATTGGTTTGTGTGGGATGTCTGCCATATATATCGAGAATAAGATCGGTGCCAGTAGGGAACCTTGGGGAACTCCCGCAGAGATCCGTCGCTGACTTGAAACTGTTCCGTTTATTTTGACTTGTATGTGTCTGTCCTGGAGGTAAGATTTAATTAGGTGGATGATTCTAATGGTATGCCTGCTGAGATGAGTTTGTGCAGTAATCCAAAGTGCCATATCTTATCAAAAGCTTTTGCTATGTCGAGGAAAACTGCTCCAGTGTGCTGGTGCCATTTGTAGCTGGTAGTGATGTATTCAATTATCCTATGAATTTGTTGAGTAGTACTGTGATGTTGTCGAAAGCCAAATTGTTCATTTGGATGGATATTTAACGCGTTTACTGAGGCTTGGAGTTTGGAGAGGATGATTTTTTCGGCAATTTAGCCTAAGTTTGAGATTAGGCTGATGGGTCGATAGCTTTCAGGCAGGTGTGAATCCTTACCTGGTTTATGCAACAGGACCACATCTGCGACTTTCCAATAGGTGGGGAAATAGTTAAATCTGAATATGGCATTGGTTATGGTGGTGAGATGTACGACAGCTCTTCGGGGCAGCAGTTTAATTATTCTGTTTGTTATGCCATCTGGGCCAGGTTTTTTTTTATTCTTTAGCTTCTTTAGAACTTCATAGATTTCTGCTGGTGAGGTGTTTGCAGGTTTGCTGTTGCAGGTGTTGGCGAGTTTTAGTGCATGAGTAGTAGGGTAGGCACTAGTGACAAGATCAAGATCAAGATAAGATAAGGAATCGTGACGTTATTGGTCGCTGACGTCATTGTTGGGATTGGAGACCATCAAATTCAGATTTTCCTCTGTATTAGCAGTATCTTCGCTTTCCTCATCGTCTCTCGTTGTGGAGTACAGGTTAAAGTAGTCTGGTCATTCCACTTCAAATTTTTTTAGCAATTTTTTGAGTAGGGCTTAGCGCCAGTCCTTTGTCTAGTGTTTCTATCAGAGCGTCGGTGTCTATATCGGTCACAATTATCTAGTAGGTTTTGATGGGGGGGGGGATTGGTCAATTACTAAGACTAAAAATTAATAGCGAAACCTTACCTTTCGCTGAACGAATCTCAATCAAAATCCATTGCTCTGTATCGAATACTCAACCTCCCTTGTTCACTATCCTTTCAGAACACTACTTAATCACTTACTTCCACTTATCTCTATCAGAATCTATCAGTTCTGAATCCCCTATAATTTTTCACACTCACTGGCTAACGCCTAACCTCAATCTCGCCTAATAAATTCTTCTCTCTCGATCTAACCGTATCCTTCCCAATCCCGAACGGTTCAAGGCAAGCGATGTAAAGTCAAAACCTTTTATACAGGTTGCCCAGTCGTGACGTTACTTCATGTGCAAATGTTGTGTGCTTACACTTGGATGAAGAATTAAACCGACAATGTAATTTCTTGACATTTTTAATTTATAATAAATAGTGCATTTTGAAAAACATATCTTGAAGTTATATTATGAATGGAACTTCAGCACTTTTTGCTTCTACTATCTTCATAAACCTGATAATTTGACTAAGTACTGTACTGTACTATATAGATGAATTATTATTATTATTATTATTATTATTATTATTATTATTATTATTATTATTATTATTATTATTATTTTAAAGAACAAAGGAAACTACTGGGATAAGTCAGAAATTAAATAAACTAATGGCTATGAATTCACCAATAGCCTGGGCTCAGCTATCGGTGATTAATAAGGGTGAATCTGGTTATCAATCGATCTCCCAAAAAAAGTTGGTGCACTGCCTATTCCATTTCAGAATAAAACATATTAGAGTTGTATTTTATTTTTATTAATAATTTTCTCTCTCCCCTTTTCTTTACTTATTTATGACAGTTTATTTTTTATTTTTTTTTTATAGTTTCAACACGATTTATCAATAATTAAGTGACAAAGTATCTTTAATTTGTATTTCTTTAATTTAAAGTATCACGACTTTAATTTGTTCACAACACAACTTTACAAATATTTTTATTTTAGAAATGTTGCTTTTGTCTAGTTTAGAAGATTTAAACTTTCATTCAGAAACGAACTCTGCTTAATGATCGCAGTTTGCTTGTTCCGGCGGAAGTAGCTGCGTGGTAAGTTCCTCCAGACAGTCAACCTCGTTCATGACATGCCGATGTGTTTAAGTTCAAGTAACAAGTGGTTTTGCTACTTTTAATTGAATGCACTAAATATAAATGGGTACGGTACTTTATAGGGTTACGAATATTAACAGTAGTATTTCGTTTTGCTAGTTTTTCTACGTTGTTCTTAGTCTTCAGAAAATATCTAATATTATATGGTTTACGTTGTATATACCATCGTGTGCATAGAACAGATCTTATCTTTGGCTAAACATCACGAAGTGATCTTATCTGTTGCCCACCGGTTTAGTACTTTTTTTTAGTGTACTGTGTATTTAAAATGTTTAAGACAGTAGTATCAGATTTAAGACTGATTTTATTTATTTACTTATTTATTTGTGTGTATCTATTTATTTTTGAAGGTTAGAATCCTCGAAATGATTTTCCAGAGGATTCTGACCTTCAACCTCATCCTCGAGGAAGGAAGGAATGCATGCAGATGGTGATCGTGGACGTCATCGTTATCAGTATATGCCTTGGGCATTTACAGAACTTTTAGGTATTATATAGCGAATTGTGAAGGAAACGTTAGTGTTGGATAATTCAGTATTTGTTGGAAACTGAGTTTTGAACCTTTCGAATATGAGCAAAAGGGAAGGCCACGTGCGTAACATACAAATTTTGAGTGTGTGTGTGTGTTCTATATGCGCGCATAAACCATCTTATAGGGCAGATTTTTTTGTTGTTGTTGTTGGTAGAGATATAGTAATAATTATACTGAAATCTTCTCCCATATCTTCATTATTCTACACACCTTTTACATAAAACAGAATATCTCCTTGGGATATTATTTATGAGCTCCTTTGAGAATAGTTATATGTCTATAATTTTTTTATCATTAGTGGAAAACAGTATTTTTAATAATGATTTTGACTTTGACCTCGCTTTCAACCATTCATGTAAAAATACAGTAACAGTATACTTGCTTTCCTGGTAAAATTCTTAAGGACAGTTCAGTTTTTGAAATATTCAAAACTAGTCCAGGGTATAATAATTAAAAATCACTGTGAGCTATTGTTAACAAGAAATCAAAATAAAACTTATCACCATTCAAAAATACTTATTATGGAAATCCAAAATACGCCTTTAAACTCCATGCCACTGCTGCAATTATTCTGATTGCAAGCAACAAAATAAGTGACTATATTTGATGGCTGCTTTTCATAAGTGATGTTGATTGTACTGCTCTGTCAACCAGAATATGAAACTCATTCCATTTAAAATTTTAAGATATTTGATAAATGATATAAGCCTTAACAAATGCCCACTTGTGCATTCATTTTAATTATTTAATGGTATTAACTCACAGTATATCAGAAGAAAATAAAAAGTTATTAAGCTGTGATATTTTCTGAGTTTTAAATCAGTTTTTGGAGTGCAAACATTTTTCACATTGTACAATGACAATTAAGTATTTGTAAAAACAGTATAAAATTGTAATAGCAAGTCCTATCATTTCTCTCCCCCCTCCTCTTTCCCTATGGATATATATAAATAGAAAATTGTCTTAAAATAACTGTTCCCAAATATCCAATAAATTAGTGCATCCATGCTAGTTAAAATTTGAGGAGTGCATCATTGCAGCAGCTGACTTTGAGACTAGTTTCTTAGAGTTATAATGACCTGTATGCAGCACTGTAGTTTTCTTCCATTTGACTTTTGTGAGAGCAGATCAGGTATCTGGTCTCCCAGTCCTGACTTGCTGTAATGAATATTTCTTATGTTATTCTAAGCAGCTCCTCCTGTCTGTATACTTCATACACTGGTTATTAGAGGATGAGCATTATCCTTAGGAGAGCATATAAAGCATATAATCATCAGTAGTTTGATATTCACATTAAAAGTAATGTGAAGTTATATTTACTTGGCTGTCTTTTCAGATTTACTCTAGATATTGGAGATGGTAATTATGCATCAAGCATATGTGGAGAGCATACATTATTTTATCTATTTTAGAGGTTGTAACCTATGGCAAAAGAAAGGTGGCACAGAAAATTAAGTTCTGCAGTAAAAGCTGCATTGTCACTAGAATAAATAACCCTGGCAATTTGTGTTATTCTTTTAAGGATGATATTGTCTGCTGCTCTGTTGGTGAAAATAGTGCTCTTTGGTTGGAAAGTTTTTAGTTTACTTGTCTAGGATGTAAAGAATCTCTCTAAGGTATTTTCAGGTGAATGTAAATTAACCACACTCAAGCAGGGCTGACAGGACTTTTTCCTCTAGAAACTTTGAATTTTTAAGTCTGCAAAATAGAGATAAAATGATCACAGAATACATGCATTTTGCAGCTATGTGTTCTTTGTAGAGAGAATTAAATGCTTTATTATATATGAAACCAGGAACCAGTATCTTGGCCATGATATGCCATTGAGCAGAACACATTGAGGAAAGACAAGATAGATACTATACTTAATAATAAAACACGTAAAGACCACAGTAATAACTTTTAATTAATAGAGGTACAAATATGTCGTACTGAAATTAACTGTACATCTTTAGTGTCATACAAACAGTTAAAAGAATGGAATACAAAGTACAGAACAGTCGGTGGCTCACCAATTAACATTGTTGCTGTGTGCTAGGGGATTAATTACTAAATATTATTAAATAATCCTTTAAAGATAATTAATTTTTATTGATGGTTGCATAAAATAAGTCTCCCAGATTTTTGAGATAGAGAGACGGTCATTTCGATTTAGATTCGGCCTATGTAAAATAGCTTCACAACTTTCTTTAAAAAGGCGTTCATATTTGAACCTGCATCTATGGAGGAGAAGAACTTTATCCCACTGGATATTATGAGTAGTGTCAATGCTGTGTTGTGCTAGACCAGACTTATGAGGTTTCATGTATTCAATATAATATTGATGTTCCTTAATTCTTTTTTTCCACAGAATGGCCTGTTTGTCCAAAATAAGATACATTGCATTCACATGGTATTTGGTAAACACCTGCCAAAGATAGAGGTGACAGTTTATCTTTCGTAGATGGCAATAAATAAGAAATTTTGTTGATAGGAATATACGTGAGAATCAGATGATACTTTTTTAAAATTCTGCCTATCGGTTCTGAGATGCCTGGAATGTAAGGGATTGGAATTCTGCGGTCTGGTGAAGAAACTTGAGGTATTGGATCATAGGACTCAATTATCTGCTGGATTTGATTGGGGTTGTAACCATTTCATTCTATTAGCTTTTTTATAGTGGAAAGTTCTTGTTGTAAGATTACTGGAGAGGAGCACACTTTATGTGCTCTATTAATTAAGGATTTGATAATGCCAACTTTTTGAGATATGTGATGAGCAGACTTTTGATGAATGTATCTGCCAGCAAATGTAGGTTTTCGATAGACACTTGTTGACAAAGTACCAGAAGATGTACTTGTAAGGAGGATATCCAAGAATAGTAAACTACCAGAATTTTCTTTTTCCATGGTGAATTGAATATGTGGGTGAATGCTATTTATCTGTTGTAGAAATGTGGAGAGTTTTTCTTCAGCATGTGGCCAAATATCAAAAACATCGACATAACGAAACCAAAGAGAGGTTTGAGGATGAATGGATGAAATCATATTACCTTCGACATGTTCAAAAAATAGTTTGCCAAAAGCGGAGACAGAAGGCTACCCATGGCAGTACCATCAACTTGTTTGTAGATCTTGTTTTTCCAACTGAAAGAACCTGAGTGGATAATGAATTCAAAAATTACACCAGTATACATAGGGATCTCCTAGTGTATATTGGTTTTCTATAAATGGTGAATTTGAAATATGGTGTCTTTAGGAAGAATAGGCATTTTCATTTTTACTTATAGTCAGAGATGCTTTTTGGTGTTGGCTGTTTTAAAATGACGTAAATGTGTCTAACGTATATGAACCACAAAACCAGATAACAAAATGTTATCTACATAGGAAACAAGGCCCTCACTGCCTACTGTAGTGAGGGCCTTGTTTTCTATGTTCACTAATAGTTCACTACTAAGTGAACTATATAGGAATAGTTCACTACTAAGTGAACTATTCCTATATAGTTCACTTAAGTACTAATGTACTAAGTGAACTATATACGAATCAGCTAAAGAGGGAGAAACAATCACTGCAGTCTATCTAGTTTGAATATTGCATTTCCATTGAAAATAACCAGCATGAAAGGTGAATTTGAATAATTCAAAAATATGAGGGGAATGGGACTAAATGAATGAAATGATCTATTGATTAACATACCACTCTTTTAACTTCCCTTTAAATATTTCAGGAAATGATAACATATACTAAAATATTAATTAAAAAACTTTAATCAATACCTTTCAATATTTCGGCACTGCTGCATTGCAATCTTTTGGGAACATAAAACTATGATATGTGCATGCAGGCACTAACAAAGAGCAAATAAGGCTGAAGAAGACAACTGGCATTGGTCCTGGAGTCCTAAAGATGTCTCCCCCCCCCCCCTAGCGGGCTAAATTGGGTTGTCTTGGCTGATGTTCTAAGGATGCAACCTTCCCAAATTTGGGGAGTTTTTTAGAGCTGAGATTGATTCCTAGAACAATCTTTCATGTTTATATTTGCAATGGTGTATTATAATGGCTTTCTTCCATCGTATTCTGTAGTCGGTATCTAATGCATGGTCTGCAAGTCCTAAGTGGCTGTATTGGTGAAACTGGATGTAGTCTTTATGTTCGGATGTTCCTGATATTAGCTGTGCTGCCTGTTTGGCCATAGTAGGACAGTTTACAACTGTAAGAGACCTGGTATATTCCAGGTATGTCTAGGGGAAGTGGCTGGTCTTTGGTGGAGCAGATAAGGGATGCCAATTTCTTATGTGGTTTGTAACTGGTAGTCAGGTCATATTTTTTAAAGATTTTTGTGATCTTTTCAGATGTGCCCTGGATATATGGAATGGTGATAAATTTAGTATAATCTCTGTTAAGAAGTGGGGGGGGGGGAGGGTTGTGGTTAACTGGTTTTAATATTTTCTGGATTTTTTTGGGGTTGTAGCCATTGGCTAAGAAGGTGTTAAGGATGTGGTTAAGTTCAATAGTTAGGGCATTGTTGTCTGAACAGATTAATTTAGCCCTGTTATGTAGGGTTTTTATAATCCCATATTTTTGTGAGGAGTGCTGCCCTCTATGCAGCTGAAACTTGGACATTGAAGAAAGAAGAAATTAAGATTTCAGAAAGCTTTGAGATGAGAATTTGGAGAAGGATGGAAAAAATCAAATGGACAGATAAAATAACTAATAAAGAGGTCTTAAAAAGAGTAGAAGAAGAAAGAAGTCTGTTAAAGAGGATAAAAAGAAGAAAAGGAAACTGGATGGGACATATTCTGAGAGGAAATGAAATCACCAAAGATCCCATCGAAGGAAAAATAGACGGAAAAAGACCCAGAGGAAGAATAAGAAAAACAATGCTAGATGACATGCTGAATGGAGACCAGTACACAACCTTGAAAGAGAAGGCTCAGAACAGAAGGGAGTGGAAGGAAAGTTTTTGCTACTAAGAGAAGAACCTGCTCAATTGCAGAATACTGTTGTGAAGATTGTTGCGGGGGGGGGGTGATTGTTGGTGAATGGATATACCTGAATGTTTCTACCTACCTCCCCATTGAATATGATCCCACCAGCTCCCAAATCAGAACACTCCAAAAACTCCTTAAGAAGGTTACTTCTTGGTCTGAGGAAGTGACTAGCAGACTAAAACCTTTCAACTCTAGACTCCCCCACCCACCCCAAATATATGGACTACCAAAAATCCATAAGCAGAATGTACCGTTATGTCCCATTGTGGATGGCATTGATTCCCCCACATACAAATTAGCCAAATATTTAGCCAAAGTGCTCGCACATTATACTGGAAATATACCATCCCACATTAAAAACTCAGCCCACTTTAAAACCAGTATAGAGAACCTCTTATTCCAACACAGTGACCATAGTCAGTTTTGATGTCTCCTCCTTATTCACAAATGTCCCACTCAAAGATACCTTAGATCTCATTCAAACCCAATTTTCTCCCGATATCTCACCCTATTTAGTTTACCATGAACTCAGGCTATTTTGTTTGGCAGGGAAAATTCTACAAACAGATAAAGGGTACAGCCATGGGTTCTTCATCCCTGGCAAACTTCTTTATGGAGACTTTTGAAGGAAAAACCTTAAACTCAGCCCCACAAAATCCCACTGTCTGGCAATGCTACACGGATGATGTGTTTGCTATTTGGCCACATGGCTTAGACACACTTCACAACTTTTTAACATACTTAAACAATCAACATCCTAGAATACAGTTCACCTTGGAAAAAGAAAACAACAGTCTCCCTTTTCTAGACACCTTGATTACACGCCATTGATCCCTGGCTTTTTCTGTTTACAGAAACCCAATCCATACAGGCAAATACATTCACCAGCAAACCCCCCTCCCCCTCACAACAATATGGAGTTTTAAAATCCCTATATAACAGCTAAATTAATCTGTTCAGACAACAATGCCCTAACTACTGAAGGTTAACCACATCCTTAACACCTTCTTAGCCAATTGCTACAACCCCCCCCAAAAAATCCAGAAAATATTAAAACCAGTTAATCACAACCCCTCCCCCTTCCGCTCTTCTTAACAGAGATTACACTAAATTTATCACCATTTCGTATATCCAGAGCACATCTGAAAAGATCACAAAAATCTTAAAAAAATATGACCTGACAAACCACATAAGAAATTGGTATCCCTTATCCGTTCCACCAAAGACCAGCCACTTCCCCTAGACATACCTGGAATATACCAGGTCCCTTGCAGTTGTAAACTGTCCTACTATGGCCAAAAAGGCAGAACAGCTAATATCAGGATATCCGAACACAAAGACTACATCCAGTTTCACCAGTACACTCGGGACATGCATACATGCACTAGATATCCCACAGAATACTCTGGAAGAAAGCCACTATACTACACCATAGCAAATATAAATATGAAAGATTGTTCTTGGAATCAATCTCAGCTCTAAAAAAACTCCCATATCTCAACAAATTTGGGTGCATGAGACTGCCCCAAATTTGGGAAGCTTGCATCTTTAGAACATCAGCCGAGACAACCCAATTTAGCCTACTGGGGGTGGGGGAACCTTTAGGACTCTAGGACCAATTGTCTTCTTCAGCTTCATTTGCTCTTTGTTAGTGGCTGTGTGCACATATCATAATTTTATGTTCCCAGAAGATGACAATGTAGTATTGCTGATATATTGGAAGGTATTGATTAAATTTTTTTTAAATTAATATTTTAGTATGTGTTGTCATTTCCTGAAAAATTCAAAGTCATGTGTAACCAATGTATAAGTTTATCTTCAAGAAATATCACTCTTTTATTGATAATTATTAAATAGAAATGAAATATCAAGGATAATTATGATATATAAAGTTTGAATATTAGGCTTTTTTAAAGTTTTGAAATGAATACTTGCTTGTTCATCAAGGTTTGCCCAGCAAAATATCAACAGCTTATAAAATTATGCTTTTTTTATTCTTCTGATAGAAGCTGCTGCCAGTGCCTTAGCCTTTCTGCTTGTGCTTTTTTTTATGGGCTGCCTATTGTCCTTTGTAACTTTTTCATAAATTTCCTCTTCATTCATTATGTGTCATAGTAGATAGCTTCCTCGTATCAGATTCAGATGTATTCCTCTTATACATAATTAAGAGACAAATACTGACCATTCTGTCCATAGCTTTGCTCATGATAATACACCCCATTTTTCTTCATTTGACACATCTTGTAGTTTTCAGAATGTGAAAGCAGATATGATAGAGATATACAAGTTGGTAAAGGTATTTGTACCAACAAAAATTTCACTTCTATTTTTATTTTTATATAAATGAAGTGAAATTTTTCGGTTCATATCAGGTAATAAGAGATGTTGTATAATATTTCTTTGTTACATAACCCTCTCTTCATAACTGATCAAGATGATAGTGCCACCAATGACCCATAAATATTCCATTGTTACGTGGTGCTTCCTTATTATAGTAATTGCTATATGACTGAACACACAGCACTTCCCTTTGAAAGATAAACCAGAAGTCTGTACCACCCAATTCTTTTGTTTATATCTTCAAATCAGGAACAGGAAAGAGGATTTTTTGGCAACCTACCAAAAAAGTTATAGACATTAGTAGTCTTGGCTAATGGCAAATGAAGTAGTTACAGAGATAGAATGTGAAAGTTTAGTATTTTCAGGAAGGTAGAGAATATAGGATGGGGGGGGGGTACTACTGATGATAGCAGATGAATTGCAGCCGAAAAGAATAGAAGATAGATGGGAGGGTGGCTGTTCATTTGTAGCAGTCTGGTGTGAGATCAAAGCCAGTAAGACAAAATATACAGTTGGTTGTTGCCTGGGGTTCTATGGATGATACGGAAGACTTGTCGACAAATTAGTATAATAAGTGCAGATTGATTATTATGGAGGACTATAACTATGGAGATATAGACTAAAATGAAGAAAGATCACACCAGGAAGGCAATGAAAGTTATACACCTACTAAGAGATAATTACTTAGACAGCATATGGTGGAGGGGATTCAGGGTGTGAGAGTATTGGACCTGGTCACAGAATTGGTGAGCTCTCCATAACCAAAGTGGCCACGTTGCCTCTAATTGATGAAAGTGACCATGCAGTCTTGACTTGGGATATTGTAAAACAAGAGGAATATTCTGTCCAGAAGGGGTATATGTGTGGTGGAACTACAAGGCAGGTGATTATGACAAGCTTAGGAGGAAGCTTGAATCTGTGCCATGGCATAAAACCCTACAAGGGAAGGATATTAGTAGTGCATGAGAGAGTTAAAGAGCATCTAGAGGAAGCAATATTAAATTGTATATACCTAAGATAAGAAGGGTTAATCAGGTATGAGTTCAATGGATGAGTATTATTATTATTATCCTAAGACCCATGGAGTCAAAGACTCATCTAGGAGGTCCTTTTGTCATATACACACACACACACACACACACACATAGCTCATCATACCATTCACTCGAATTCTCTGCAGACACTACCCTCTCAGACAAGGCATTCCAATCATTCACAACTCTGCATGGAAAAAAACTTTCTTCTCACTCCCTTGCTCACCCTCTTTATACAGCTTCTAGATATGACTTCTAGTTCTCCACTGATCTCCCACTGTTTTCTGTAAAACCTCTCCAACATTGATCTTATAACAAACCTTGACTAACTTGTAGGTCTCTATTATATCATCCCCTTTTCCTCCTATCTATTAGACTCTGTAAATTGCATCTTCTCAATCTTTCCTCATATTCAACATTCCAGAGATCAGAAACTATCTTAGTCATTTGCCTCTGTACCCCTTACAACTTTAAAAGCATGAGCTGGAAGAAGAGAATGCTATGCAGGATATATAAGGAGAAAGGTGACCAGTATGGTTAGGAAGGCAAAATCAGATTACAAGAAGAATCTAGCTAAGCATATCAAAAGCAATCCCAAAGAATTCTTTTGTTATGTGGCAAGTAAGAGGAAGAATGACTATGGAAGATTAACTTTAATGAGTGCTGATGGTGGCAAAGCAGATAAAATAGTTGAGTGACCACTTTGCAAGAGTAGATCATTCAAGTTAGGTTACTGCTGACATATGAAATATTCACTTCAGAGACTGATGTCGAAACAGAAGTGGATGAATTTGGAGGTTCTTAGGATATTGCAGAATCTCAATCTAAATACAACTGTGGGATTAGATGGGATATCAGCTTGAGTTTGTGAGAATATGCAAGGAAACTGGCAATGCCTCTGACTAGGCTCTTTAAGTTTTAGCTCTGGTAGAGTTCCAAGGGAGTAGAAAGAAGGCCAAATAATTCTATTGCATAAAGGAGGTTCTAAGACTCCAGTAGCAAATTATAGATCAATCAGAATCAGGAGTGGTAAAAGTTATACAGTAAAAGTACTGGAGAAATTGGTCAGAAAGAGAATTCAAAATGGACGGATAAGAATTTGATACTTTATGAGGGACAGCATGGCTTTAAGGTTTGGTCATGCCTTAGTAATTTACTAACTTTTTATATTTTGAGCTGGATAAAGGAAAGGGCTACACAATGATTCTGCTGGATTTTGCCAGGGCATTTGCCAGAATAAAGATGGGACTCTTATGCAAATTAGAACAAATGGAAATGGATATGACACTGATATGTGGATAACAGGGTGGCTGCTAGACAGATATCAAAAAGTGGTATATGGAGCAGAATCGAGGCAAAAGCAAGTAACTAGTAGTGTGCCATAAAATTCAGATCAAGGACAACTGCTCTTTAATTTGTACATAAATTGAATAGGAAATAACCTGAAAGGAAATTTTGCTGATGATGCAAAATCAAGTAAAGTAATGGTTAATCAAGGTAATGCGAAGAGCTTGCAGGATGATTTAATATGGTCTAAAGATAATATGTCAGTTTATTGTGGAGAAATGTACATTTTGGGACAATTGGATTACAAACCGTGTATCACATTGATGCCACAGTACTTCAAAAAATAGATGAAGCTAGAGATTAAGGGATGGCAGTAGACAGAGTTGAAGTTTAGAGGACATATTGTTATGGTTGCTCATAAGATTACTAGGCTATTGAACACACCAACAAGTAGAGATAAGGAAGTTGTTATTCCTCTTTATAAGGGCCTTGATATGTCCACATCTGGATTACTGGACTTGGGTGTGGTCTCCTGAGTTTTTTGGGATAAGGACAGTGGAGAAGATTCAGAGGCGAGGGACCAATATGGCTAGTGGTTTGGGGAATGTTTCCGTGAGGATAGATTGAAGGGTTTGGATTGCAGAAGTTGGTTGATAGGAGAAAAAGAGGAATTATGGTAGAAACATTTAAGTTATTTAAAGTGTTTTATAAGATTGATGCAGGGGAAATGTTTCAGTACTTGGCTAGAGGAGCCAGATCAAGAGGTCATCTGTGGAAGTTGAATAAATTTGTCTGGTTAGTAGGAGTGTGAGGATTAGATCTTTTGCTTGGAGAGTTGTGAATGAGTGGAATGGGTTGTCACAGTCAGTTGTGAGTGCTCTATCTCTTTAATTGGTTCAAGGAGAGGTATGATAGAATGTGTTGTTTGGATCTGCATGGAGTCTTTGAACTCCATAGAGGTGCTCGTACAATAATAGTAATGATAGTCTACTTTCATCCGAATCCTCTTTCCTGTTGTTTTCTCCCTATCCTTCTCCTCTTCATCAGTGCTAACTGCCACCCTCAGCAGTCTGTTATGTATGTCTGTTCACATAGGCAGATTCTTATTTAATGCTTTATTCCAGTTCTCTGATATTAGTTGGAAGAAGAAGAAATAAGTAATGCTCTATCAGTATATCTCTATAAGCGACTTGAATATTATGTGTGCGTACACACACTTAGTTATTTGCATTCATTAATAAACAATGACTTCCTAGAAGAAAGCATGTTTCTCCACTGCTTAGCAGTTGGATTTGTTGTGCTCTAAGAAGATTTTAATGGAAATCACAAGCAGTTTTCATAGAGCAATATGATTTTACCTTGTGAAGTTATTTGTGGAATAATTTAGACAAGTTTATATTCAAGACTTCCATGAGCTCTCATGCACTGTAATGTTCTTGCACAATTGTATTATACTTTTGCCATGCTGACATTACCATTAGCTTTGTGACACATTATCTTTAGCTACATTATTGAGGATAAAGTTACCGTGAATCTTCTTTGTTAGTGTAACTTAATT
Source organism: Typopeltis vanoorti (assembly GCF_054136105.1). NCBI lineage: Eukaryota > Metazoa > Arthropoda > Arachnida > Uropygi > Thelyphonidae > Typopeltis > Typopeltis vanoorti. Next base: position 73,591,326 of record NC_143564.1, on the reverse strand, counting down.
TATTTGCTGTTTTATGGGAAATGTTATTTGTCAGAGTATCAGTTCTGCCTCTCGCAGTATTTAAATCTTCATGCCACATTAATTCCAAATTCTTGTAATGATTATTCTCAGGATCTGAATGTTTCTCATGCCAATCACATGCTTACATGCTTTAATATTTTGCATATTTTATGTGTGAATCCAGATTTTACCATTTTTTTCTCTGCTTTTCAGTCTGCCTCCTATGGATTTGTATCCCATTGTGTCAAAGTTTTCCAGTGACTTCAAGCAGTGATTGTTTATCATCATCCAGTTAGACTATCATCCTCCTTCCTTAAGACCTGAAGAAATTTTAAAAAGTTCATTGTTTGGTTTCCAGAGCAGAAGTTTGCATCATATATTGTGAATACCAAACATGGAAATATATTGATAGATTAGTTTAGCAAGTGCAGAGTAAGTAATTATGAAAGAATTTATACATGGAGGCATTAAATGGAAGGAGGAAAGATCATGTGAAGAAAGAAATGGAATTTATGGAGCTACTAACAGATAATTACCTGAAATTATAATTATTATTACAACATGATTCCTCTAAGGACTCACAGTGGGAGGGCACACTACTCTACTGTTCTCTGCTATATACATCTCACTATTTCCCATACTAAATTTTCCACTACACAACAACACTGCTATCATCAATGACATCTACCACACATCACCAACAATAACAGTAGATTTTATCTGTAAATTGCATGTGTTCTCATGACTGATTTGCTATACGCTGGATGAAAAATCCTGCTACCTCTGTACGATGATCGGCTAACTTACCTTCAATTGAAAAAGCCCGTAACAGCATGATGGAAGAAATCCAGAGTTTGAGAGTGTTGGATCTGGTGACATTATTAGAAGATTTGTCTATAACCAAGATCCTTGGTACTGCTTTTCTGATGAACTTCTATTTCCAATTTAATGCATAGCATTATACATGTCCGCAAGGAGATGTGCTTTGCATTATTGGAGATACTAAGACAAGGAGTGATGAGAACTTGGTCCACCTTTACTACGAGTTGTCTGAGTCCTGAAGATACTTTAGGTGCAAACTTTGTTTGCTTACACTTGGATAAAGGATTAAACTAAATTTATTATATTTTTATATAACAAAACCTGTGGTGAATTCATCACTAAAAACACGCGTACTAACCACAGTGATAACTTTTAATATGTAAATATTTCATCCCAAGTATCTTGGGACATCATCAGTACAGTAATTCAAACAATACTAGGTATAACATACAGTTAGGGTGCATGATTACAATGGAATCTCAATATGCGTGCAGTAACATGTTATAGAAGTAAATTAAAATATAGCTGAACAAAAAAAAATTTATGGAACTAGAAACACTTATCAAATACGTTAAATCAAGATCTGCTACAATTGATTATAAGTGTCTCAAAGAATTCGGGGATAAAAGCGATATTAATCTACATAATAAATACCTTAACCTGCTAAATTGATCTAAGAAGATCACTAACAAATTACCGACGGAGAAATGGGTAGTCAACTTATCTAACCATCCACTAACAACAGACAAATTAAATGTTCTAGCAAGAGGTCATAAATTTGTGATTTCACCTAAATGTTTCCCATATTTAGATTTCATACATAACATAGAGAGAAAAACATCGGCCATCTTTCCAGTGCTGAAGCCAATAGACTTCGTTTTGAGGTAGCAAAAGTAATCCACAATGGATTACTTTTGCTACCTTCGGACTTGAATATCCCACCATCAGAATTGAAAGCTCTTACCTCCTTAAAACGTAATAAAAACATAATCGTTACCAGAGCTGACAAAGGAAATACCACTGTGGTTCTTGATACAAATTCATATGACTGAGAAATGAATTTATTACTCAGAGATCTCAATACTTACAGCAAATTGGATTATGATTCTACAAAACGTCAACTCAGGAAATTAAATAAGTTGCTTGATGAAACCTCCACCTTAGATGAAGAAACAATTAAAAAACTCAAGACATACCATGCTAGACCTCCTAGAATTTATGGTTTACTGAAGCTTCACAAGATAAATGTTCCACTCAGACCCGTCGTAGATTCTATTAGCACTCAGACTTGATTCTTATCTAACCTTCTCCGTCCTCACATAGGCTATTCAGCCTCTTCAATCAAAAATTCCACAGAGTTTCACGCAAAAATAAGATTCAACTGTTAAAAACTGACTTCTTAATTAGCTTCGACATTGTCTCCCTCTTCACGAACATTCCCCATAAAGAAACAGTAGAATTATTAACTCAAAAATTTCCATCTGATATAGTTGAATTATTCAAATTTGTTATTACATCTGGTTTCTTCACCTGGAAAGGTAACATTTACAAGCAAGAAGAAGGAACAGCAATGGGATCTCCTTTATCACCAAACTTAGCAAACCTGTTTCTAGAACACCTGGAAGAAAAAATTTTCACTTTTGAACCCAAATCAAAAATTTGGCTATGATATGTCGACGATTTGCAGTTTGGGATCATCCCGAACAGGAATTAGAACTGTTTCTAGATAAAATAAACCTCCTTCACCCTCGCATCAACTTTACGCTAGAAAAAGAATCTCCACAGGGTATCTCCTTTCTGGATTTACACATTCAAAGAAAAGAAGATGGTTCCATCGCCACATCTGTCTATTGCAAGTCTACATTTTCAGATCGCTACATTTATAATTCTTCCGCTCATGATCCATCTCAGAAATTTGGGATCATTAAATCACTAGTTATTACCAGAGCACACAAATTCTGCTCCTCTGAAGAATCTCTCAACCTAGAACTAGAAATAATCAAAAATGCAGCCATACTAAATGGATATAATCTTAAAACAACTCAAAAAATCATCAGTCACTTCCCCACACATCAACCTAGACAAGAAGTCCATAGGATTCCCCTACCTTATGTCAAGGCATCTCCGAACGTCTTTCAAAAATTCTGAAGAAATACAATTTTGCCACTACTTACAAACCCATCAACCAGATCTATAACTTATTACCTTCTCTTAAGGAAACATCTTACCTCTGATGTTACCTGGCATTTATGAGATCCCATGTTCCTGCAATTTGTCTTGCTTTGGACAGACAAGTAGATCTGTTCAGAAACACATCAGGGAACATCAAGACCACATTCGTCTTTTCAAAGCACAGAAATCTGGTCTCTCTCTCAACACTGAGTTCAAAATCCAAGCCATAGGATCCATTGGGAAAAGTCGAAACTTTTACATAGATCTTTATATAAACATGAACGTTTACATAAAGAAAATGCTGAAGCCCTACCACACAGACCAAATTTAAACTGCAATGACATTCTTACTATTCCTAAAGTATGGGAATTGTCATACAAAATTGTGTAAAATAATCTTTATATATGTTTTTTTTTTTTAATTTATTTTTTTTGTTCAGCTATAAGGGGGACTGGAAAGTAATCAATTATTTTTAATAGGTCATTTTTAGCCAATTGTTTTTTCTTAAATAACACATAAATTATTAAATTTGATTTTTATTTAAATATTAGCATTACTTTTCTGTTTAAAAATCTTTTTTTTTTTTTTTTTAAATTTTAGATTATTTTTTTAATATGGCGGACTTTAAAGTTGAAGAGCATCATTTACGTCATTGTTGTTTATTTTTTTTAACATTATATATTAGAACACAGAAACTAAGTAAATAATTAATTTATTAACTTATTGCTGATATTTCGCTGGTGTTATAACCAGCATCTTCAGAGCACAAAAACACAGTTTGTCACAATACACGAGACTATAACAACATGGTGTAATCAACGGACTAGTTAAACAAAATTGTAGCAGCAACACAAAGACTAGAGTCCTGATTTCTGGCGCCCTCTATCTGAAAAAAAAAAAAACCCAATTAGTTCTTTCTTAAGATGACTGTCTCCCAGATCTTAGGCAAGTTAATACAGCCATATTTGTTGAGATTTGGAGTGTGTTTCAGGGCTTCTGTCGCCTCTAAGAACAATCTCTCCGACTTGTAATAGCTTCTGTGTAGTACTTTTGTGTTTTTCCAGTTGATCCTGTGTGCAGGGGTATCGAGCATGGTCTGCTAAGCCTGACTTGCCATAGTGATAATTCCGGACGTATCTTTTGTGTTCGTTGATGCGGATGTTCACAAACTGGCTTGACATTTAGCAAAGCTACTACCCACTCTCACAAACAATTCTCCCTCCTCTGTCAAAAATTCAGCCCACCTAAAAAGCATCTTACAACACCTTACCCTAAAAAGCTCAGACTTAATAGTAAGCTTTGATATCACCTCACTATTCACAAATGTACCACTAATAGAAACCCTCAATCTACTGAAGCCACACTTCCACCCTGATATATTTGAACTATTCAAATTCACAATACATGCAGGATATTTCACATAGAAAGGGAAAATTTACAAACAAATAGATAGGCCCCCCCCCCTTCCTCCCTCTAGCCAACTTTTACATGGAACACCTGGAAAAACTAGCAATCAATACAGCCACTCTGAAGCCAACACTTTGGCTACGCTATGTTGACGATGTGCTTGCTATTTGGCCACATGGCCCAGAGATATTGAAAACATTCCTAGCGCATTTAAATAGCCAACATCCAAAAATCCACTTTACAATGGAACTGGAAGCTAATAACTGTTTGCCCTTCCTGGATACACTTATCACATGTCTTCCAGATGGTTCCTTATCATTTTCAGTTTTTAGAAAACCCACACGTACAGGGAGATACTTACACAAACAATCACACCATCATCCTTCTCAACAATATGGCATTTTAAAAATGCTAACCCATAGAGCGAGAGCAATCTGTTCCAATGACAATGCTCTTGCTGCTGAATGGACTCACTTATGCCACACCTTCTTGGCCAATGGCTATAATCCCTCCCACCATCCACCACAGAGAACTACAACAAAACAGTCGCCATTCCATACATTAAAGGCACATCTGATAAGATTTCAAGAATTCTTAATAAACATAAACTATGCACTACATTCAGACCATGTAGCAAATTAGCAACCCTTATCCGCTCACCCAAGGACAGCATTCCCCCTATATAACATCCAGGAGTCTACCAAGTACCCTGCTCATGTAATCAAGCCTACTATGGTCAAACAGGAAGAACTGTGAACATCCGCATCAATGAACACAAAGGATACGTCCGGAATTATCACTATGGCAAGTCGGGCTTAGCAGACCATGCTCTTGATACTCCTGCACACAGGATCAACTGGAAAAACACAAAAGTACTACACAGAAGCTCTTACAAGTCGGAGAGATTGTTCTTAGAGGTGACAGAAGCCCTGAAACGCACTCCAAATCTCAACAAATATGGCTGTATTAACTTGCCTAAGCTCTGGGAGACAGTCATCTTAAGAAAAAACTAATTGTTGTTTTTTTTTTCTTTTCAGATAGAGGGCACCAAAAATCAGGACTCTAGTCTTTGTGTTGCTGCTACAATTTTGTTTAACTAGTCCGTTGATTACACCATGTTGTTATAGTCTCGTGTATTGTGACAAACTGTGTTTTTGTGCTCTGAAGATGCTGGTTATAACACCAGCGAAATATCAGCAATAAGTTAATAAATTAATTATTTACTTAGTTTCTGTGTTCTAATATATACCGTTAAAAAAAAATAAACAACATGTTCGACGAACACATAATTCTGGCCACACATTTACGTCATTGTATGCTGTTTTTGTTTCACCAAGGAAAGAATGCTACCGAGGCTACCAAATTCATTTGCTCAACTTATGTAGACATATTGAAGGTTAACAAATGTCAGCGATGGTTTAGGAGATTTGCAGAAAAAAATTTTGATCTCTCTGATCGTCCTCAATCTGGAAGACCTCTTACTCTAAATGACGATGCTCTTAAGACTCTCATTGAATCAGATCCAAATCAAACCATACAAGAATTAGCAGAGAAACTTAATTCAAAATAGTCAACTGTCCAAGAGCACTTACATAAGAGTGGCAAGATTCTTAAACAGGATGTATGGGTACTGCATGAACTGTTAGAAAACAATAAAGCACAGAGACAGGCGATTTGCAATTCGTTGTTGATCAGACAATGAAATGATGCCTTTTTGGAACGAGTCGTAACTGGCGAGAAAAATGGGTGCTGTATAAGAATAATAAATGCGAAAACCAGTGGTTTTCTCCAAATCAAACTCCAATTCCAACACCTAAAGATGGACTTCATCCACGAAAGGTTCTGTTGTGCGTTTGGTGGGATATTCATGGAATTATTCATTACGAACTCATGGAACAAGGCAAGACTTATCACAGCAGCCATCTACTGTGAACAATTAGAGCGACTACATCAAGCATTGTTAATGAAACATCCTGCACTTGTCAATCGAAAAGGAGTAATTTTGCAGCAAGATAATGAAAAACCATTATCTTGCTGCAAAATTATCCATTATCTTGCATTCTGCAAGAATGACTCAAGAAAAAATTAGGCAGTTAGGGTGGGAACTTCTACCACATCCTCCATATTCGCCAGATATTGCCCCTAGTGCCTATCACTTATTCAGGTCCTTAGAACACAGCATAAGAAATAAATCCTTCCATTTGCAAGATCCAAAGGAGTTTGATATCATTTTTTGCCTCCAAAGAAAAAAAACTTTTTTCAAAAAAGGAATTCTAAACTTAGTAGATCGTTAGAATAAGGTTATAATTAACAATGGCGATTATATAGTTGAATAATGTTAATTTGTTTTTTCATAAAATTTATATTAAAAATGTAGTTCAAAAAATCGATTACTTTCCTGTCCCCTTATATATTTCAATTTACTTCTAAAACACGTTAGTGCATGCATATTGAGATTCCATTGTAATCATGTGCCCTAACTATATGTTATTCCTAGTATTGTTTGAATTACTGTGCTGATGATGTCTCAAGGTACTTGGGATGAAATATTTATGTATTAAAAGTTATCACTGGTTAGTACGTGTGTTTTTAGTGATAAATTTATTATAGTCTAACCAAGTGAAAAATAAACTTCCAACATCTTTCTCTAAATCCAGAATAATTCACTAATAAGGTGGTAAATGTTTTGGCAACTCATATAGGTAAATATGACCTCTTCACTGCTTCTGCCTTAGTATCACCACTTCTGGGTCTGACTGACGAGACCTCAATAAAGGTTGAAACTGGTGTGGGTAGTGGCCCTTCCCTTAATGCATAGCATTATACATGTCTGCAAGGAGATGTGCTTTGCGTTATGGGAGATACTAAGACAAGGAGTGAGAGCTTGGTCCATCTTTACTATCAGTTGTCTCAGTCCTGAAGATACTTCAGGTGCAAATTGTTTACTTGCACTTGAATAAAGGATTAAACTAAATTTATTATAACTTCTATTTCCCCCCCCCCCCCCCCCCACACACTCTTTTTATTCTCTCTGAAAAAATGCAGTATCTCACTTTCTTCCCTGCCTCAGTGATAACATTCTTCTCCATCAACCAGGGCTGACTGCTTTGAATTTTTGGTGAAGTTGAACTGAAAAGTGCCCAAAATTTCTTATTCCTGATTATTCTGGCATTCATAAAGAAGCATTGCTATAACTTCTTTGGACCAAAGTACCTTCATCTCTCTCTTTCACATATTTCAGGAAATTGAATAAAGTAATGAATTACTTTATTCAGTTTCCTTGGATGTATGCAAAGTTACACATACAGCTCATTATGCACCTGCCAAATAGTATTTTTGTCTGTAAATTGCATGTGTTCTCTTTGCCGATTTACTGAATGCAAAATGAAAAACCAATTTCCAGGAGAAAATCCATTTGCCTTTGTGTGAGATCAGCTAATTCACCTTCATTTGAAAAAAAAAAAAAATCTATTTATAGATTCCTTTTGTAATAATGAAAATTAATAAGATCTTTTCCAGCAAAAGGATCCAGTGTATTGCTGGTCTTCACTTTTTTATGGAGTCTTATATTGATCCTGTTCACCTTCAAATGCTATATCTTACTTTTTTTCAATAAATATTTCATTTTGTAGAAACTGTTTTGGACACCAAACACAAAACAAACTTCTTTGTAAAAAATAATAAATACAGATTATGTATGTAAACCATTGTTTCTTTATTCATAAAATTTTCATTGAACTTTCAGTATGACTTGAAAGATGGAAATAGCACCAAGTGTACATGACAAGAGAACTAACCAGGCAGATATGCTGTTGTGAGTTGTAGTAGAGTTACATAGTCTCACAATAAGTAAAACTCTTTTTCACTAGAGGTCATGCCAATAGAATAACCGGTGCTACACACCAGAAATGCCTCACGGCGCATAATAATTTTGTGTGCGGGTGGAGAAATGGGTTTTTTTACCGAATTCAAATTTACTATACAAAGCCAATTACTATAGGCAAATGAATTCTACGATCTTCGAAAAGTGGGCAGAAGAAAATCTGATTCCAAACCTTCCTAAAAATTCTGTTGTTATAATTGATAACGCTATTCGATTAAACTATTCGATATCACTCTATTTGATTAAACAAACTTCCAAAGTTCCAGAGAGCCAATCCATAAGAAGCAAGTTCTTATGGATTGGCTCTCTGCAAATAACATTTCTCATTCCCCAGATATGCAAAAAATTGAATTTCTTAATTTGGTCAAAAGAAACTCGCCCACAACTAAGCTATTTAAATTCGACACGATGCTCAAAGAGCATAGATTTCTATCTTTGAGGCTACCTCCATATCATTGCGATATTAATGCTATTGAGTGTTTGGGCAGAAGTGAAAAGTTTCATTCGCCATCGCAACGTAACTGGAGATATTGACATGTCGAAACTTTTTAACCTTTCAGAATAGGCAACTGAAAATATTACAGTTCAAAACTGGGGAAAATATCTTTCATGTCACCTCATTGGAAAATATGTATTGGGACAGAGACTGGATTATCGAAGAATTATGCGAACCTTTGGTGATCAGTTTAAGTGAAAGTAATGGCGATTCGGACACCGATTCAGATGACTATGAAGATTAAAAGGATTTGATAATGGTTTTTTTCCCAACCTTTTTTTGCATGGGTTTGTTAAAAGTCACAGCAAGTCATAAATACTTAATCGGTTTAGGACATTAAAGTGTCTCAGTTCTCTCAACTGTAAGTTTAGAATATCTAAGTTCATTTGAAAAAATTTCCGTTTTTCATTATAATTATTTTTATTTTATAGAAAACTTTCTTAAAAATAAACTTAGTTAAATTTTTGTTTTATGCTATACCTTTTTTTAATTTTGTTAATACTGTACGTACATTTTTCCAACTGTTATACAAGCAAAATAGTTAAACTTTAAACACTACAATGTTCGTAAAAGAAAAGCTAAATTTTCCGACCTATAATAATAAACGAACACATCCCAGAAGACTGATTGATTACCCTATTATTGGAATGGATTCTCCTTTTTCTGACATGCGCAGAAGTCTCAAAGGACCTCTAATTGGTGGGTGAACTATACTTAGTTGGGTAGCCTTTAGCATTAATTACGACTTTACAACGCCTTTCCATGGAGTGAACCAAGTTTTTTAGTTCTGCAGCTGTTATAATGTGAAACCAAGATTGAATTATTGCCTCTATTAATTGGGTTTTATTGCTGGGTTGCTTCTTACTAACAAGTTTCTTTAGTTGGCTCCATAGATTTTTGATTGGGTCTAGGCTATTCCCAGGCCATTCCAGTAGTGGAATATGATTATCTTGAAACCACTTTTTGCACATAGCAGCAACATGACGTGGAGCTGAATCCTGTTGAAATATAAATGCGTCATTATTTTGGAAAAGATCACGTGCGGAAGCCTTCAGTTTGGGCTCAAGTATTTCATTTATGTACGAGGACTGTTCAATAAGTAATAAGACTAATTTCACTGTCACAAAACCACTCATCACAATATTAATTTCTGTGGAATAAAGAAATGTTGCTATCTGTATTAACAAAAGAGGTTGATAGATGGCGTATACGGGCTGATGTGCCAGAGTGTCACATTACTAAACGCAAGCTTGTTTCGGCGCGCCTACGAGCCGTGACCAGTTGTCGAAATGGAAGCGTCCTTGGTACAGCATTATGTGATTAAATTTTGTGTGCGTCTGCAAAAATCGGCATCAGACACTTTTAACATGATACGCGAAGCTTTCCACGATGAAGCAATGTAGAGGGCAAGTGCTTTTCGCTGGCATAAAACTTTTAAGGAAGGAAGGCAAAATGTGGAAGATCTTGAACATGAGGGAAGACCTTCAATGTCCATCACAGAAACAATGATCAACACAGCAGCGATTATCATCAAGGAGGATCGCAGAATTACAGTATGCCAGCTGCATGTTGTCCTGAATATTTCTGTGAGAAGTGTTCACCCAATCATGGCTGAACATTTGGGACTGAAGCGTGTTTGTGCCCGATGGATTCCCAAACTCTTGACACCGGTTGTATCACTATGACCCTACAATGAAACAACAAAGCAGTGAATGGAAGCATCCGTCTTCACCTACCCCCCAAGAAAGCAAAAACTGTAAAATCGGCTGGTAAAGTTATGACCATAATGTTTTTTGACTACGAAGGCATTGTTTACCAACACGCTGTAGAACCCGGCAATACTGTAAATGGCTGTGGATGCTATGTGGATGTTTTACGGACAATGGTACAGCACGTCAAAAGGAAGCGTCCATTGCTGAAGAATGGCTTCTTATTGCACCACGATAATGCAAGGCCACATATTGCTGGTGGTGTAGTGGACGTTTTGCAGAAGAACAACATAGATATCCTACCACACCTCCATACAGTCCTGATCTCGCACCATGCGATTTCTGGCTGTTTCCTCAGCTCAAGAAACCACTAAGAGGCTGCCATTTCGAAAGCAACAAAGCATGTGTAAAAGCTGCAGAGGCGGTTTTGAAAGAACTCTCAAAAAAACAGACTTTCATGTGTTTAAGAAGTGGACGTAACGTTGGGACAAATGCATCGCCTCTCACGGTAGTTACTTCGAAAAAGAATATGTAAATGATGACGATTAAAGGTAATCTGTTTTCTGTATAAATATAGTCTTATAACTTATTGAACAGCCTCCGTATTTTGGGACATTTATATTCCCATTAATCATGCAAATTCTGCCCACACCTTTTGATGTCATACAACCCCAGATCATAACACTAAGTGGTTGTTTCATGGTAGGTGTAATGCAATCAGGATGCAAATCTTCTTCAATTCTTCTCCTTATGTGTTTTATGCCATCACTACCAAACAGGGAGATTTTGGTCTCATCACTCCAAACAACACTGTTCCACTGTCCAGTTAACATGGGTTTTAGCCCAGTTTAATCTTTTCAACCTTTGTTTGAGAGATAAAAATGGCTTTTTTTCGTGGAATTGTAGCATTTAGATCAAATTCCTGCAGTCTACGCCCTTACAGTCCTTGCACTCAACTTCACATTGTATTGCACCATTCCATCTTGTATACACCCAGATGATTTTCTTCTGTCAGGTAGGCGCAGTCTCTCAATTCTTCTATCATCACTTGCTGTTGTGCACCTTTTCCTGCCTTTACCAGTCTGGTTTTGTAGTGACCGAGTCTCCTTATACCTGTTCAAAAATTTAGAAATGCCACCTTTGGTTAAGTTTCCACCAATTTTTCTTCCAATTTCTTCATAACTGTAGCCTTGTTCACTTAATAGTACTATTTTACATCACTTTCTGGGTGACCAGTGAACTCTTTGAGCAATTTCTTTAATTTTATTATGTTTTACAAGCTCACTAAATGAAAGACCACAGAAAAAAAAAAAAAACGAACTTGATAGCAATGACATAACACACTGACAAATTTCCTCCTCTCAGCTCCAATACATGACATCAATAGCTGAATCCTACTGTAGCCTTATTGGCTCATTGCCAAAACAAGATGATGACACCTGATTGGCTCTCTAAACACTCATGCCCATTGGCTACATTCAAATGAAGAAAACTACTTCATATCAACCTAAGCAGGTTATTTGGCTATAACTTTTTATATAGAATACAGATAATTGAACAAACTTTGTTACATTACATTCTTGATTAAATTATCCTTCCATTGATATATCATTTTATGGTATTACACTAAAAAAAAAGTGGTGTTATGAGCCATCGAACTTCAAAAATACCTTTCCAAAAGGTTTCCACAATTTTGGCCACTAGTGTAGGTTACTTTGATAACTGAAATAACCATTGAGGAAACTGTACTAGTGAATGAATAATGAGACATAAAACTGATGATAGATTTTCAGAGGGTGAAATACAGACCATAAGGTGGTCTGGTAAGTATGCTTCTATGCTAAACCAGGTCAGATTCCCTTGTATGTCAATTGATCATACAAGCTTCTCCAGATTTTTTCATGGGCTTAATATGTGTCTTAGTTAAAGATCGGTACTATCAACATAAGAAGCCTGAATGGCAAAGAAATGGAGCTAGCTGAGGAATTAGATAAGTACCAGATCGACATAATAGGGGTGACTGAAACAAAAAAGACAAAAACTGGTGAGATCTTTCTGAGCAATAAATACAAAATGTTATATTCAGGAAATGACAATCAAAAGGAGTAGCCATAGTATTCAACACACAAAATACGAAGCTAATCTTCTTGAATGGCAGTCAGTCTCAAGTAGAGTGATGTGAGCAAATATCAGAATGGGGAATTGGAGAATGAGACTTATTTGTGCCAATGGTCCCACAGAAGGTTCTACTAAGGTAGAAGTGGAGTAATTTTTTGATGAGTTAGAAAAAGCAACTGACACAATGAAAAAGGAAAAGTTGGTCCTTGTTGGGAATCTAAATAGCAGAGTAGGAAATGATTGTGAGACATACAAAAATATTTTGGTAAAATTTATAGAAAAGAGCAAATAATAATATTTGCCATTATTAAGAGCAAAGCTAATAATAATGGCATATACCTGTTGGATTTCTGCTCAGGACATGGACCGGTTATTACTAACCATGTTCCAACATAAAAATGTGCACAAATTCACATGGAGATAAGAAGCAAGCAATAAGAAAAATCTCATTGACTATGTTATTGTTGATAGTGATGTTTTCTCCCTGGTGCAGGACACCAGAGTGTACAGAGGATTTGAAATTGGAAGTGATCACTATTTAGTCTTCAGCAGGATAAAATCGAATTTCATATTGAAAATAAAAATATGCAAGAAATTTTTAAAGCAAATAAAAGTTGAGCAGCTCTCAGATGTGAACTGTAGAACTAAAGTACACAGATTATTGAAGGAAAAATGAAAGAGTTTTAGAACAGTAACTAAACCTTGGAGATTCAGTGGCAAGTCTTGAAGAAAACCCTGATTGATTCAGCCAGAGAAGCACGTGGTGAGGTAGTCTGCAAGGATAGAAAAATCAGACCTCTGTGGTGGACACAGGAAGTTAAAGATACTGGCAAATAAGTCAGCTTTTGCTCTTAGAGAATACAGAGACAAATATAAGAAAGCTAAACACTGCGTAAAACTAGCTAAACATGTCACGGGAGGACTTTGGCAAGAACATAGAAAATAAATATCAAGAAGGTGGTAAGATATTCTGGAGGTTGTTGAAGAAGCTTAGAAATGGAGAAAAGATTGCTTTAAAAGGAGTTAGAGATGATAAAGTTGACATGAAAAACGGGAGAAAAAGATATGCTTGAAGTATGGAGTAATTACTTTGAAAAACTGCTAAATGAAACAAGCAGTGATAACAGCACAGTGGTAAAAAACACTGACCAGGCATGCAGTCAGGAATACATATCCATACTTGAAGTAGAAAAAGCCATCAAAGGCTTGAAATGTGGAAAGGCAGCAGGAGTAGATGATATTCGACCAGAAATGCTGAAGTATGGTGGTATAAAAGTCTTACTCTGGCTGCACTGCATAGTTCAGAAAGCCTGGACAGAGGGACGAATTCCTGATGATTGGAGTAGAGCTCTAATAGTACCCATATATAAAAAGGGAAATAAAACTGAATGTGAGAATTACAGAGGTATTTCCCTACTGAGTGTTCCTGGTAAGATCTATGCAAGTATACTTGAGAAACGGTTGAGAAGAATTGTGGAAGAAAAGCTTGGTGAAGAACAAGCTGGATTCCACCCAAATAGAGGCTATCAGGATCAGATCTTCATTTTACGACAAATAGTTGAGGAAGCATGGGAATATAACAAAGATCTGTATTTAAGTTTTGTCGATCTGGAAAAGGCATATGACAAGGTGCCATGAGAGAAGCTATTCAACACGCTACAGTTATATGGTGTCAGTGGGGCATTATATCAAGCAATACTTGGTCTTGATTTGAGTTATAAGTCAGCAGTTAGAATTGAAGGAAGTACAGGAAGATAGTTTAATGTGAAATCTGGTGTGGGACAAGGATGTACATTATCCCCTCTGTTAATAATTATATGATCACATTATTGAAGGAATTAAAAATATCTTCTAAAAACAAAGGGCATTTTAAGGATTGACCTGAAGTTATCCAAATAGACATGTTCAACCTTAAGAGATATATCATTGCAAGTTATCTGAGATTTTGGTAACAATTGTGTATCTGAAAAAAAATAAGTAGCTGCAGCAGCATCATTAAAATGCAACTTAAAGACGTAATAGAATCACTTTTTTTTTATGCTAGTTGTTTTACCTTGATCTTCAGCATTAACTATAACTCTGTACCTTGAGGATGAAATAATATTCTTTATTCTAATGTAATCAGCAGTCTTTGATATTGCTTAAAAACTAATTTGGTTTATTAGGAGAATATTAATTCCAATTTTATTTTTTATTTTTTATGAGCCTCTCACGCTATGAAAGTTTTTTATTGTAAATCTGTAGCACATTCATACTATTCTTTTTATGTTTGTAGTTTTATTTCTTTACTTGGCCTGGAAAACCTACTCCAGGGACCAAACATGAAACTTTTTTAAGCCCCTTCAGGCCTCCAGTAAGGGGAAAATTGATCTAATACTGGATGAGGAGATTCATCTCCGACCTTATAAAGACAATCACTAACATCCATGCCCATGCATTCATTTTAGAAATGATGGACTTTGCAACCATGTTATAAATAACTATTTTAATTTCCTGACATTTCAATCTTCATATTAAGGTCATCATCTGGAGTATATACGAGGACAAGCTGAGTTACATTTCACACAGTAAGCTAAAGAAACAGTGATTTGATCATTGGTTATTCTACTGGCATGACCTCTAGTGAAAAAAAATAAAATAAAATTACAGATAAAATTACACATTAATTATTTAGAAACTACATCAGAGCTAAATTCTATTTAAGACAACATGAGAGAAATATTCTTTCTTATAGATAGTTTTCTTACGGTAACAATGATGTCTTATTTTTAAAATTGCAATTGTTATATTAGATTCAGGATTATCTGCAGTCCTGTTTATAATTAACTCTTCGGTAGAAAGGTTCTGTGGGTAGAATATGTGCCTTCCATATGCTTGGGATTTTTAGGCCATCATTATTTTTCAGATTGGAATGGTTGATAAGAATCTCTCAGGCTTTCTTAAATTTGCATTCATACCATGTTTTCTTGTGATGTAAACAAGTGGTGCTTTTTCAGTCAATTCTATGTAAAGTGTTCAGGGGCATGATCAGAGAGGCCAGCTTCACCATAGTTATTATATTTGATATGTCGTTTATGTTCCTTTTGTCTGATAGGAATCGTGCATCCTGTTTCCCCTATATATGATAGATACCAGGTGCAATAAATACAGTGTACTCCAGGGTGGGCCAGCGGAGGGAGAGAGTCTTTGGATGAGTTGAGTAAGCTTTTTAATTTTGCAGGATGTTTAAAGGTGGCTTTGAGGTTGTATTTCTGTAGTATTCATTTATTTTATCTGATTCACTTTAATGTAAGGAATGGTTATAGTTTTATCGTAGTCTGGTTTATCTTTGTTTTTTTTTGTTAATAGTGTTTTGGCTATAACCATTTTTTTAGAAAAGTATTGCTGATAACTTTAAATTCGTTTTTGCACTTGTTCATTGCAGCAGATCTTCAAAGCCCTGTTTTTTAGAGTATTGATGACACCTAGTTTTTGTGTTGGGTGATGGTAGGAGTTGGTAGGAGTTTATGTGTATATATTGGCCATTATGTGTTGGTTTCCGGTAAACAGTGAAGGAAAGACTGCCAGAAATGTATCTAGAAATGGAAGTGTGTTCTGGTTTTCAATCTCGGTTGTGAACTGTTAACGTTTGTGTTGTTTGTTTAGGTGGCTAAGGAAAGCGTCTAGTGTCTGGCAGCCATGGGGCCAGATCGTGAAAACATCATCAGTGTATCTAAGCCAGACTTTGGGTTTTAAAGGAAAGAAATCTAGAGCATGTTGCTCGAAATGTTCCCTATAAAAGTTAACAATGGGGGGGGGAAATAATGGCAAGGCAATGGCTGTGCCTTCTTTTTGTATGTAGAAAGCATTTTGCCATACAAAAACCAGAACGTAATACATGTGCAAAGAGCTCTGTTATATCTGGAGGGGAATTTGTTCTGTAAAAGAAGGATTGGGTCATTGACTGGGACATTTGTAAAGAGGGCAGAGACGTCAAAACAAAAATAACTATTTATTAAAATAGTTATTTTAATAAATCATCTTTTTCTAATGTAATATCTTTGATTATTTATGAACTGTTGTGAGTTTCTGCTAGGAACATGATGCATGTTTCCTATTAGACAAAAGGAACATGAATGACAAATTAAATATAATAAATATGGTGAAGCTGGCCTTTCTGATTATGACCTGAACACTTTACATGAATTGACTGGAAAAGCACCAGTTGTTTGCATCATACCCAAACATGGTATGAACGCAAATTTAAGGAAGCCTGTGAGATTCTTATCAACCACTCCAATCCAAACAATAATGATGGCCTAAAAATCCCTAGCATATGGAAGGCACATATTCTACTCACGGAACCTTTCTCCCCAAGAGTTAACTATAAACAGGACTGTAGATAATCCTGAATCTAATATAACAATTGCAATGTTAAAAATAAGACATCATTGTTACTGTAAGAAAACTATCTATAAGAAAGAATGTTTCTCTCATGTTATCTTAAATAGAATTTAGCTTTGATGTAGCTTCTAAATAATTAATTTGTAATTTTATCAGTATGTTTTAAAAACGTATACAATTTAGGACGACAATGCTTGCTTTATTTATTTATTTTCATTAGATGTCATGCCAGTAGAATAACTGGTGATCAAATCATTATTTCTTTAGCTTAATGTGTGAAATGTTACTCAGCTTGTTCTTGTATATTTGTATATACTGTGGATGATGACCTTAATATGAAGGTCGAAATGTCAGGAAATTAAAATAGTTATTTATAACATGGTTGTGAAGTCCATAATTTCTAAAATGAATGCATGCTGATCACCGTGCAACACTAAAAGAAAGGAGCATGCCATGCATGATTCAGACTGACAGCCTGTTAGTTAGCAAGCAGATATGTTAACCACTCTGCCATCCAAGCTGGCATTGATCTGAAAAACATAATAAATACTGAGACAGCATTATACAAATTTGTTAAATATGTGAAAGGTTCAAAGACTTAGGCACAATGCTATTCTCAAGGAAATTTGCTATAGAAGCAATCTATGATAACGAAAATTGATTGTATTGTATTATCTTAATTATGTCAAAAGCAAAGGAAATAATGCAGATTTGATTAAAACTCAAGTGATTAATATTTGGATTTTAATTACAACTATAACTAATATTTCTTTACAGCATTTAGTAGATTTATTCCTGAAATATAATAAATTTGAATTTTCCTAAAGATTTCTTGAATGGAAATCATTCTCAAGATCACAGCTAGGTCATGATTTTTGATTAAGGATTTCACTGGATTGGCAACTGCTTTGAAGTGTTGGTTCTTGTTAGAGACTAGTTAGAGTATGGGATGGGCTTGTGCTTTTCTATTATAGATTATTTGCTAGGGAAATTTCAGTTAGCATATTAATTGAATTAATAAAGAAAAGCAGTATAAAGATTATAACTTAGTCAGAAATTTATTAAAAGGAAGGATAATTAATATCCAATATTGTTTTATATGAAGTAGACAAATAGTGCTTGTCTTTTTAAAAGTTGAAAGATTATGATGCTTTAATGCCATGAAACTCCTAATCAAAAAGGATTAATAAGAGATGACTATGTGTGCTCTTAATCTGTGTATTTATTTCTGCTCTCAATTGCTTTGAAACTTTTACATTTTAAAAAGTTCTTAACTTGATATAAAGTGATAATGAATATTCATTATTCTTACTTTTAATAAGAATTATGGGCAAGTTGTAGTCTTTCACCAATTTTTTCATTAATTGCAATTTATACATTTACAAGAAAAATACAGAACTTTCAAGGAGTCCATCATTTTGGGTTTCTACATGCTTTTGATGTGAACCAGCACTTCATAACGGATGTGATGGTAGTGAAACTCTTAATCAGAAAACATTAATTACAAGGTCAATCTATAGTCTTTTTGGAAAAGTTTAGATCTTTAAGTATTGTAACACCACCAAGGCAAATCCTGCTCAAAACTTATACAATTTAGGAAGACAATGTTGGAAGTTTTTTCCCACTTGGTTAGACTATAATAAATTTAGTTTAATCCTTTATCCAAGTGTGAGCAAATGAAGTTTGCTCTTGAAGTATCTTCAGGACTGAGGCAACTTGTGGTAAAGGTGGACCAAGCTCCTTATCACTCCTTGTCTCAGTGTCTCCCATAATGCAAAGCACATCTCCTTGTGGACATGTATAATGTTATGCATTAATGGAAGGGCCACTACCCAGACTGGTTTCGACCTTTATTGAGGTCTCATCAGTGGGAGACAGACCCAGAAGTGGTGATATGTTAGAAGCAATGGAGAAGTCATATTTACCTACACGAGCTGCCAAAAGGTGTACCACCTTATTAAATTACTCTGGATTTAGAGAAAGATGTTGGAAGTTTTTTTTTTTTTTTTGCCCCTTGGTTAGACTATAATAAATTTAGTTTAATCCTTTATCCAAGTGTGAGCAAACAAAGTTTGTGCCTGAAGTATCTTCAGGATTGAGGCAATTTGTGGTAAAGGTGAACCAAACGCTCATCATTCCTTGTCTCAGTAGTATCTGCCATAATGCAAAGCACGCTTTAGTATCACCACTTCTGTGTCTGGCTCTCACTAACGAGACCTCAGTAAAGGTAGAAACCGGTCTGGGTAGTGGTCCTTCCCTTAATGCATAGCATTATATATGTCTGCAAGGAGATGTGCTTTGCATTATGGGAGATACTGAGACAAGGAGTGATGAGAGCTTGGTCCACCTTTACCACGAGTTGCCTCAGTCCTGAAGATACTTCAGGCGCAAACTTTGTTTGCTGACACTTGGATAAAGGATTAAACTGAATTTATTAGGAAGACGATGTTTGCTTTTTTATTTGATAAGAAAAATGTTTGGATATTTACTAATCTTCCTTTTTATAGCTTTTATCGTATACTTTTCTATATTAGTTAATGGCATTTTAGTAAAGATAGATTCAAATTTTATAAATGAATTGAAGATTTTCATATATTCAATTTGTTTTGTTTTAGCAATGTCCAGTAGTATGTCGTGCCTTTTGTCTCTGTGCTTGTTTGTGTTGCTGTTTGCTGCCATGCAAGTATACAAGACTCAATTAGCCTCATCTCAATTAATGACTATTCTTGGAGGATATCTTGGATCACTGCTTTTTATTTTAATTCTTACTGTATCCTTTGTTGAGTATTGTATAATAATTGTATATAATGTCAGTGTCAGTATAGTTCCATCAGTATTAAATTCTTATTATTATAAGAGAATGTGCACGAAGTTCTAAGATTCATGATAAGGTATTCGTTACTGCCTCTAGCATTCACTTCTAATAATTTACCACGCTCCGAGCAAAAAATATAGTCCTCATGTACCAGTTAACCACACATTCTTACATACCATTGAGGGTGACTTCCTTGTTCTCTCTTCTGTGTAATCATTTATTGGAAAAGTTTCTTCAATATCTGCTTTATAAAATTCCATCCCCCCCCCCTTTTTTTTTTGTGATTACCAGCTGAACTGTGTAAACCACAAACCTTCAGCCTTTCCTCATTGGTAGCACTCCATGGACTAGTGACCATTTTAAAATGTTACTTGCCTCTGAATCCTCTCCAATACTTCACACCCTAAAAATCCCAGGCTTCTAGATGTGGTTGTATCAAAACCCTGAGAGAGGGAAAGAGAGGAATAATAACATCCTCATATCCACTTGTCAGTGTGCTCTTCAACATCCAAGTAATTGCTCACTTTTGCAATATGTCCTCAGAACTTCATTTCCTTTTCCACTGCCATTCCCAAATCTGTAGTCTCATTAACTTCTTTCAATCTTTCCAACAGTTACACTCCTTGTAACTTTTCATTTCAAAGAGCATACCTTTACACTTTTCTAATTTAAACTAACAATTACTACAAAAATATATTTTATCCACAGTCAGTTTACTAGAATCTTCTTTCCCAGTTTGCATCACTACCAAACAACTGGATATTCCCCTCCCCATATATCATTGATGTACAAAATGTCAGTCTAGGTACTGTAGCATGCCATTGGTCATTTGCCTTCTCTACCTCCCCACCATATACTGCTATTTGATGTATGTCTATCAGCCATCTTCTTATGTATATCACCAGCTCTGTATCCATCTTTTTTTTTTGCTCCACTTTACATAATCCTTATATCCTGTCAAATATCTTTGGAAATTTCAGCAATATCATGGTGTTACATTACTGTTACTCAGTTGTTACATTACTGTAAAATGTAAGTAGATTATTAAGGCATGACCCATCCATTACTAAATGGTGCTTCTCTCCCCCTCCCCCCTTCCCATATAATATCATATTCTTGTCCACACGTTGAATTATGTCCTTCAATAACTTTTCAGCCTCTCAACCAGCCATTTCTAAGATATTGATCAGTCTAGATTTGCTACCTGTGTAATTTGTGTCTAACTGGAACTTTTATGCCCTCTTTCCATTTCCTTAGGACTTTCCAGAGTTGAGACATAAAGAGCTTTGGCACAGGCCCTGCCATTTGCTTAGCACATTCATGTAATACAGAGGCTGATATTTCCTCCTCAATCACATGGCATATCTGTGATATTCTTAGTACATCAGTACTCCAGTTCATCAGTTTCTTTTCTCACATTAGTCCCTGCACTATCTCACCTGAATGAGTCTTCTTGAGTATTCTGCAATTGAGCAGTTCTTCTCTTAGTAGCAAAAACTTTTCCTCCACTCTCTTCTGTTCTGCGCCGTCTCTTTCAAGGTTGTGTACCTGTCTCCATTTAGCATGTCATCTAGCATTGTTTTCCTTACTCTTCCTCTGGGTCTTTTTCCGTCTATTTTTCCTTCAGTGGCATCTCTGATTCCATTCCCTCCCAGAATATGCCCAATCCAGTTTCCCCTTTCTTCTTTTTATCCTCCTTAACAGACTTCTTTCTTCTTCTACTCTTTTTAAGACCTCTTCATTAGTTATTTTATCTGTCCATTTGATTTCTTCAATCCTTCTCCAAATCCACATCTCAAAGCTTTCCAAAATCTTAATTTCTTCTTTCTTCATTGTCCAAGTTTCAGCTGCATAGAGGGCAATACCCCACACATAACATTTTATTAGTATTTTCTTTAGGTTTCTATCCATTTTACTTCTGAATAAATTCCATTTTCTATTAAAGGCATCTCTTCCCATCGCTATTTTTGCTTTTATGACACTTTTAAATCTTCCATCACTGCTAATAACACTTTCTAGATATTTAAATGTCTTTATTTGATTCAATTTCCCCCCATTTATTCTGATATCCATATTTGCCTCTTTCCTTGCTATTTTCATTACCTTTGTTTTTCTGATGTTAATTTTCATTCCATAATTGATACAGGATTCCAGTAATCTGTTCAACAGATGTTGTAGTCCTGTTTCAGTATTTGATAATAATGCCTTGTCATCTGCGTATTGTTATATTTTGTTCTTTTCATTATATTTTTGGTATCTTTTCTTAATTTTATTTATTGTTTTTATTATGTAAGGCATTGCTTTTACCTGTATGTCTTGTTCACTCTAAAATGCGAGACTTACTTAAGATTGTTCTACGTTACTTGTGGTAGAACAGCTATCTACGCACATTTGACCGACCCCATGATTATTGATCACTTGTATTAATTAATTAAACAAAGGGATTGTCTCAGGTTAGAACCAAATCAAATGATATTTTGAGTAAAAATTGATGAATTTGCATGGTATTTACATGTATTGTTTACTTTTAGTATTTTAGCGAGTCTGGGTGATTTTTGTGTGTTTTTTGAGTATTTTAATAGTAAATTGATAGATACGATTATCTATGCACATGACTCCCATAAAGTGGAATACAAAGATGGCGTCCAGGTCACCACATTTGTCTAAAAATCTTAATTTAAAGGATTTGATTCGATGTACTGTTTGTGAAATATGTGCATTGAGGAGAACAGTTGGAGTCTGGTTAAACAACGATAGTGGAGTGAATGTGTGCAAAAAGTGTAAAGAATGTGAGGATTTAAAGAATGCTTCAGGTCGCGTGAGTGATATCATTGATGAAAGTGAGAATCTAGATAACAGTGATATTCAAGGTATGAATGATGATATTTGCGAGGTAGTACCTGATAGCTGTGAGAGCGGTGTTGAAAGTGAGAATGAAGGTAAACATACAGAACGATTGAATGAATCATCGGAGAATAAAAATGATGACATTGACACAATGAGTGAGATCGCTTTATTATGTGGAGCGATACATAGTGCAAATTGGCAGCTGGAATGTTGGCAAAAATGTTTACCAAGCGTACTGACTAATAGGCAAAAGTATGATAGAAAAAATAAGGGTATGATAGTGAGTGTAAACAAAATGAAAGAGCACGTGTTGTATGGAGATTCCTTAGTAAGAGGTGTGTTAGTTGAGAGTTTAACAAAATCGTACCAACCCGGTGCGAACGTTAAGAATGTGAGACAATTAGAATGCAAAAGTAGCGGGTGAAAGAATTAATAGCAGTAGCAGGTACAAATGATTTGAAAGGAGACGAAATGGCTATGAGTGAGGATATGAAGGAATTGCTTGAGGTAGCAAAAGAGAAGAGTGAGAGAGTTAGGATGGTGAGTCTGTTGCCGTGGTATGACAGTGAAGAGTATAGGAGGGCCATAATTGCTAATGACTTTATGCATGAATTATGTTTGAGTGGTGTGGAATTTGTGGAATGAGTTCGATGGGCAAAAGGATTTATATAAAATGGATGGTTTACATTTGAATGGATTTGGTGTACGGAGACTTGAAATTGGCATTAGTGAAACATGGCTGACAGAAGATGACACAGCTAGTGAGATTGAATGTGAGGGTATGGTGTCTTCAGGAGTGACAGGGAGAATAAAATGGGGGTAGGAGTGTTATTGATGAGAGCTGATGAGCTACAGCCAAGAAGAATAGAAGTGGAACTGCAGGATAGAGAAAAGAGCACATTTGAGGCTATTTGGTGTGAGATTGAAACTAGCAGAACAAAATATACAGTTGGATGCTGCTATAGACAAGGTGATGAAATAGATGGTGGAGATAGTATGCATAAGCAAATAGATGAAATGAGTGGATGGAGGGTAATTATTATGGGAGATTTCAACTATGGTAACATTGATTGGAAGGAGGAGCGGACACATGGGAGGAAGGAATTGGATTTTATGCGGTTATTAAGGGATAACTAACTGCGACAGCATGTAATGGAAAATACTAGGGGTCAGGGAGTGCTTGACCTAGTAATTGCATCTGAGAATTTGGCTGTGACGAATATGACCATGTTGCCACCAATTGGTGAGGGTGATCATAGGGTCTTGGGAGGTGGCTAAAGGTGTGGAATTTACAATTAAGACAGGGTACATATGGAATTATCGGGCTGGTAAGTGATAAGAAAAGCAAATAAGGATTATGAAAGAACATTGGCCATGCAGACTAAAGAGAATCCTAAACAGTTTTTTCGATATGTTGCAAGTAAAAGAAAAAATGTATATGGCATTTTTAATCATTCTTTAAAATGATTTTAAAGAATGCTGATGATAGGGGAGGTAACCGAATCAGTTGAAATAGTTGAATTACTGAGCGAGCACTTTGCAAGAATATATCTTCCAGGTGGTGACATTGCAGAAATGAATGAACCAATAGATTATATGGGAATTGTGGGGAATGAAGTGGAGGTAAGTAGTCTATTGCAAAACCTCAATGTCATTACATCTGTGGGATTGGATGGTATACCAGCTCGTGTCGTATGTGAAGCAGCTAAAGAATTGTCAGTACCCTTCACCATTTTGTTTAATTTGAGTCTCGGGTCTGGGTTAGTCCTGAGGGGGGTGGAAAAAGGACCCTCTTTCCACCCCCTCAGGACCCTCCTTTATGCAGTGGAAAATAGTTCCTCTGCATAAAGGAGGGTCCAAGACTGCTGTTGTAAATTACTGACCAATCAGCATATCAGGAGTCGTCACGGTCTTGGAGAAATTAGTCAAGAGAAGAAAACAGGATTGGATAGATGAAAATGGGATACTGTATGGGGGATAACATGGTTTTGTGAAGGGCAGATCATGCCTCAGTAACTTGCTCACGTTTTATAAAACAGTGACGGCTGAACTGGATAAGGATAATGGGTTTACAGTGATTCTACTGGACCTTGCCAAGGCCTTCGACAGGATACCACATGGAACTTTAATCAGTAAACTGGAGCAGATGGGGATGGATATTGGGTTGGTGAGATGGATAGGAGGGTGGTTGATGGACCAGAGAGTGGTTTATTCAGGAGTGGAGTCCAAAAGACGGCTTGTGACTAGTGGTGTGCCGCAGGGTTCTGTTCTTGGACCACTACTTTTCAATTTGTTCATTAATGATATAGGAAAGGATCTGAGAGGAAGTGTTCACTTGTTTGCTGATGATGCAAAGTTGGGTAGAGCAATTGTGAGTGCACAGGATGTCAAAATTTTGCAGGATGATTTGGATAGTTTCGAGGACTGGGCTAGGGAAAATGGATGTCAATTTAATGTGGCAAAGTGTAAGGTTATGCATTTTGGAGTGAAAAGAATAGCAGCAGTATATCACATTGGTGGAACCGTACTCCAGGAGATTGAGGCCAGGGATTTGGGAGTGTTGGTGGATAGGGAGTTGAAGTTTAGGGGGGGGGGGGCACATTGCAAAAGTGGCTAAATCAGCTCATCAAATCACTTGGTTGCTGAAAAATACTTTAGCAAGCAGAGACAAACAAGTTATTTTTCCTCTATATCAAGCCTTGATAAGACCCCATCTAGACTACTGTGCCCAGATATGGGCACCAGGGTTTCTTCTTGATGGGGAGGAGGAGGTGGAAAGAATCCAGAGACGAGTGACCAAGATGATAGCAGGTCTATGGAATGAACCTTATGAGAACAGGTTGAAGATTTGTGGGTTGCAAAAATTGGTTGATAGGCAGAAAAGGGGTGATATGATTGAGACATTCAAATTACTGAAGGGTTTCTGTAAGATTAATTCAGAAGATATTTTTGAAAATATGACTGGTGGTGGGAGGACTAGGGGCCATGCATGGAAGCTGGGGAAGAGCATGGTTGACAAGGGAGTTAGAGCTAGGTTTTTTACATGGAGAGTGGTGAATGAGTGGAATAAGCTTCCAGAGTCTGTTGTGGGTGCTACAACCGTGAATGAGTTCAAGGCAAGGTGTGATAGATACTGTGTGAATCTCGAATAGCTTTTCTTGACATGATGTTAGGACCTCCCTTGATGAGTCTGTTGACTCCTTGGAGTTGCCCAAAATAATAATAATAAAAAAATCCTTTGTAATGACTATCTGGAATTACTCCTCAATTAGGTACTGGCAAATTTATTTGTTTTAGCTGCACCAGCCAATACCTTTAGGTTAGAAGGACTCTTAATCAAGCAACAACTCCCAGAAAATATACAAGACTGATCAATCTATCAAATACACTTAATATCAAATTACCTAAATCACTTATGCTAATTTTCGTTTGCGGTCATGGGCTCAATTAAGCAAATCTATTCCTCTCAGGTTCTGATTAAAATGATTGGTGCATTGGATTCATTCTCAGGCCACAAGTCAGGTTAAACAAAAATACATTTATTGAATTCTTGGAATACATATCCAAAATTATACACTCAGCTAAATTAATGGCACATTCTAGGTTATAAAGCTAATTATGGCAACCGAAATCGATACAACTGAATCTTATCATGAATTATTACTACTAGATTAATTCTTAGCTTTCATCAATACACTGATCTGTAATTTCCTCCATAACAGTTATTCTTAACTTCGTTTACTATTTCACATAGCATACATAACATAACTTATCTATACAGTCACTCATTAATATGTTCATGGAGCTTTGACACCGCTACTAAATAATCACTAAGAGTTCTATATTAGAATGTTCCTGCTTACTAATTCACAAGATTCCTTCCCTTTTTTCAACAAAAGAAACACTAAAGGTTGTACATTACCAACTCTCAGGAAATTCATCAGGTCTGTCACTTACTCTTCAACTATTCTTACGAAATGCTTGCTCTTTGTCTGGACGATTGTCTCACATGGCTAGACTTGAACTAATTTTTAGGTCTCTTCCTCCAAAGTGGACTAGAAACAGTCAGCTTAGTTTTGATACACGTGGTCATTCATGACGATCATCAGATACAGATCTCTACGGAAGGCCGACCATGTGTCCACCTTGGCCCTGCTCCTTCGCTGCTTGTCTCCGTCTGACATGCCCCGTTTCGATGGTCGCATTCAGCTAGTCATCTCCGAAGATGTTTTGCGCCAGGACCCTGGAACCACGGGTGTCGATGCCGAGCAGCAGAGGACTATCCAGAACCCGAGGAGAGGTTCTGGATAGTCCTCTGCTGAGAAGAAAAATGCCACGAGAAAGGGAAGTAGACTCCTTTTATGATACTTCTTCCCCCCCCCCCCCCAATTGCATCAAGTTTTCTCCCCGATACTGATCTTTTTGCATGCGAGATGATTTCCTTTGCGGCGTCTTCCAGGAATTACGAGCGCGCGCCGCTCCCAGTGCATATTTGATTGCCGCAGGTCAAACATTTATCCGAAAGTTTCACCAGTGAACTTTGAACTCTCATTCTTACATTGTAATAAACAATTTTCATGGAATATTTCTTTCATTGTTAAACTTTACAAAACAGATTGCATTTAATTTTTCTATAGAGTAATTCTGCATTAAAGGTATTCATTTATAAATCCTTGAACAATCTGCATCTTTTCCTATGTACAAGTATATCTTTGTTGATTTATTAAACTTGTTAAATCCTGAATGAAGTATTTCTAAACAAAAAAAAAAAAACTCTTCATTCAAGATTTCACAGTATCTTATTGCAAATATCTGTCTACCTTGAATCTTTATTCCTTCTTCCAAATTCTCCACTTCATCAGTTTCTTTTCTCACATTAGTCCCTGCACTATCTCACCTGGATGAGTACACCCTTTCAAAGTGAACAATCAGTTCAACTGTTTCTTCTGCTTCTTTCACTTCCTTGCTATCAGCTTAATGTGAAGGTTTAGTGGAGTATTAACATCACTAGAAAGGATTAAAAACTAATTTTAATGCTTCCAATATTCTGTCTGTCACTGAGACATCTTCAGGGAGTACAAATAACAGTTGTAACACACACACACACACACACACACACACACAAAGACAGCACAATACGTAATGAAACACATGGGTGAGTCTAAAGTCCTATCTAGGTGGTGTGCCCTCTATGGGAATATATTTGTCTAAATAAATACAGATGCATAAAACTTCCCAAAATTTGGGAAACAATTTTCAGAGGTCCCAGTTTACATCCTAGGCTGCCCAAAAATGCCGATAGAGGGTCCATCACCTAAATAGGACTTCGTGTTTCATTAATCGTTGTGTGTGTGTGTGTGTGTGTGTGTGTGTGTGTGTGTGTGTGTGTGTGTGTGTGTGTGTGTGTGTGTGTGTGTTACATGTTATTTGTACTCCCTGAAGATGTCTCAGTGATTGAGACGAAATATTGGAAGTATTGAAATTAGTTTTTAATCCTTTCCTAGTGATGTTAATACTTCATTAAAGTGCTGAACGTACATGTCTCCAACATGTCTTTCCAGCACTTAAGCCTTAACATGTGGATGCATTCCTCTCAATCTGCTTTTGCCTTACCACGCTTGTCACCCTTCTTGCCTGTGCTTTGCACTGCCTGTGACCTTTTTTCTTGTATCTTCTCCACTGCATTTTTTACACTCCTGTGATGCATGTTCACTCATTTAACTCCTACATATGTTGCCAGATCCAGCACACTCAAATCATTAGTTTTCTCCCTCAATCACATTCTGTTTCATCTATTTATCTCACAGTAGCTGAATGATTCCATTTCCTCTCCATTTTTGCTGATGCATACCCTGTGCATCTTCCCTTGCAACCCCCCTTCCTCTCTTAGCTTATAGTGGCAATCAACACTATATGGTCCTATTAGCTTTTGTATCATACCAGATAAATTCAGATTCACTATTTCCCATGTATCTACCATTTTGCTTTTGTCCAACATCTAGAAGACTTGTAAATTTACAAATGCAGTATGCTGATTTCATAGCCTTAGCTGCTTCAGCCATAATTTCAAGCAACCACAAACAACACCAACATTCTTGAATTTCTACTCTTATTGGATTGCAGTTCTTCTGCTGTCATCAGCAATATGCTCTCCTTGCTTGTTCTGCTTATCTTCACTGAAAATACCTATTATATTCTCTTTCTACATCAACCTCTGTCAAGCAGGTTTCTTTTGGCCAAGTAAAACAAGCAAAAACACAAATTACCAATGTAATCCTGCACTGCTTAGTACAGGATTACACTGCTTAATAATTGCATTAGTAGGACAGATTGTAGTTCCATTGTGCTTAGTAGACATCAGGCAAGTGCCCAACAGTTGCAGTCTATCCTACTATGGCCAGACAGGTAGGCAGCCAACAGCAAAATCTTCTGAGCACAAAGATAACATCTAGTACTACCACTACAGTTGCTGTGAACTTACAAACCATCTCTTGGATACCTGCCACAAATATGGGAAAAAGGTCACGTGTTCACTAAAGCAAATACAAGTATGAAAGACCATTCCTTGAATCTGCCTTTGCCTTAAAAAAAAAAAAAAGCTATCCAAACCATAACAAATTTAACCTCCTGAAACCATCAGCCTCATTCAGGGCCTATGGGGGACTGCACATTTTATGACTTTAAGCTTCACATTTTCATCTCCTTCATTCTCACTTATTATAGTCCCTGCATTCTCTTGTATTCAGAAGTCATCAGTTACCTGTGTATTGTTATTTGATGATGTCAATTTCATTTTGATGAAATATGGGAAATAGTAAATTATCTTAGTTAATTTTATAACTATAAAACTATCAATAGGAGCAATCAATGAATAAACTCATACAATAATTATGGTCTTAGAATGTATGACATTTTAAGCTGGACATATCTAGGAGTCTTTAGCTTGTCTTAATTCATTCCTGGATAACATATACCATGCTTTCCCACATTACTTGTTGATGATTGTGCTTCTTATACATTCTTAATAATCATGTCAGTACTGATTTTTAGATAGTGTAGTTTAAAGAATGATAAATTTGCATAATGTCACTTTTGGATTTACCAAATAAGATGTGTGGTAAGAAAAGAAAAAGCAGATTATGAAAGAAAATTAGCCATGCAGGCTAAAGAGAATCCCAAACAGTTTTTCGATATGTTGCAAGTAAAAGAAAAAATGTATACGGCAGAATGATTTTAAAGAATGCCAATTGTAGGGAGGTAACTGAATGTTCATATAGTAGAATTACTGAGTGAGCACTTTGCAAGAGTATATCATCCAGGTAGTGATATTGCAGGAATGAAGGAACCAACAGCTTATACGGGAACTGTGGTGAATAAAGTAGAGGTGAATAGTCTATTACAAAACCTCAATGTGAATACATCTGTGGGATTGGATGGTATACCAGCTCGTGTTATACGTGAAGCAGCTAAAGAACTGTCAGTGCCATTGACCATTTTGTTTAATTTGAGTCTTGGGTCTGGATTAGTCCTGAGGGGGTGGAAAGAGGGAAAAATAGTTCCGCTGCATAAGGGAGGTTCCAAGACTGCTGTTAAAAATTACTGACCGATCAGCATGTCAGGAGTCGTTGTCAAGGTCTTGGAGAAAGTAGTCGAGAAAAATACAGGAATGG
Organism: Typopeltis vanoorti; assembly: GCF_054136105.1. Lineage (NCBI taxonomy): Eukaryota > Metazoa > Arthropoda > Arachnida > Uropygi > Thelyphonidae > Typopeltis > Typopeltis vanoorti. The sequence goes on along the minus strand of NC_143564.1, from coordinate 73,561,004 downwards.
ATAGATGAAAATTGGATACTGTATGGGAGGACTTGATCTACCCTTCGCATGGTTTTGTGAAGGGTAGATCATGCCTCAGTAACTTGCTCATTTTATAACACAGTGACAGCTGAACTGGATAAGGATAATGAGTTTACAGTGATTCTGCTGGATCTTGCTACGGCCTTTGACAGGATACCACATGGAATTCTAATCAGTAAATTGCAGCATATGGGGATGAATATAGGGTTGGTGAGATGGATAGGAGGGTGATTGATGGAGAGATATCACAGAGTAGTTTATTCAGAAGTACAGTCCAAAACACGGCCAGTCAGTGGTGATGTGCCTCAGGATTCTGTTCTGGGACCACTACTGTTTAATTTGTTCATTGACAATATAGGAAAGGATCTGAGAGGAACTGTTCATTTGTTTGCTGATGATGCAAAATTGGGTAGAGCAATAGTGAATGCACAGGATGTCAAAATTTTGCAGGATGATTTGGATAGTTTGGAGGACTGGGCTAATGAGAATGGATGTCAGTTTAATGTGGCAAAATGTAAGATTATGCATTTTGGGGTGAAAAGATTAGCAGCAGTATACCACATTGGTGGAATTGTACTCCAGGAGATTGAAGAGGTCAGGGATTTGGGAGTATTGATGGATAGGGAGTTGAAGTTAAGGGGGGCACATTGCAAAAGTGGCTAAATCAGCTCATCAAATCATTTGGTTACTGAAGAATACTTTGACGAGCAGGGACAAGCAAGTTATTGTTCCTCTCCAAAAAATATATTCGGAGTCATAATGGTTTTTTCTTTTCAGGAGAGATTGCTATCGTTGGTTATTTCAGAAGAGACAGATGATAATACTTTAAAAAAAAATTCTCCGCAAGGTAAAAAAAGAGCTAGTTTGTTTTGATTTGGCTAAGACCCGATCTAGACTATTGTGCCCAGATTTGGACACCAGGGTTTCTTCTTGATGGAGAGCAGGTGAAGAGGATCCAGAGACGAGTGACCAAAATGATAGCAGGTCTATGGAATGAACCTTATGAGAACAGGTTGAAGATTTGTGAATTGCAGAAATTGGTTAATAGGTGGAAGAGGGGTGATATGATTGAGTCATTCAAATTACTGAAGATTTTCTATAGGATTAATTCAGAATATATTTTTGAGAACAGGACTGGTGGTGAGAGGACTAGGGGCCATCCATGGAAACTGGGCAAGAGGATAGTTAGCAAAGGTGTTAGACCTAGGTTTTTTACTTGGAGAGTGGTGAATGAGTGGAATGAGCTGCCAGATTCTGTTGTGGATGAGATGACTGTGAATGAGTTCAAGGAAAAGTATGATAGATACTGTGTGAATGTTGAATAGTTGTTCTTGACATGATGTTAGGGCCTCCCTTGATGAATCTAAGGACTCCTCGGTGTTGCCCCTAATAATAAAGATATACAATAAAATATGGGGTGTGCTTTCTGATTTGTTCCAGTAGTTGACTTTTCACTGTTCACCCTGGTTCCCTGGCAAAAGCAACGGGGAGGGGCTTGTTTAACCGGGCGACGCCCAACTGGCATAATTTGTCATGTTGTAACATTTTGTATGTTGGTTTAAGCAAATAAGAATACAATTTGATCGGCTAAATCCCAAATTGCTAGCCCATCCTCATTCGTTCAGTATCCAGGTAGATATCCAACAGGGTGCACCACAAGAAGGTGAGGATTGGGCATTGGGTCAGAAGAAATGGTCGGTTCTCTGCATTCCTTTAAAGGCTATGAGGTCTCTTCTCAGTTATAAACCTTTGACCCTTAATCACCCCTTAACAAATCCGAAAGCACACCCCAACTCAACATCACCAAAGTTAAAGATTGGCACTATCAATAAGAAGCCTGAATGGCAAAGAAATGGAGCTAGCTGAGGAATTAGATAAGTACCAGATCAACATAATAGGGGTTAATGAAACAAAAAAAAACAAAAACTGGTGAGATCTTTCTGAGCAATAAATACAAAATGTTATATTCTGGCAATGACAATCAAGGAAAAGAAGGAGTAGCCATAGTATTCAACACAAAATACGAGGCTAATCTTCTTGAATGGCAGGCAGTCTCAAATAGAGTGATGTGGGCAAATATCAGAATGGGGAATTGGACAATGAGATTTATTTGTGCCTATGGTCCCAAAGAAGGTTCTACTAAAGTAGAAGTGGAGGAATTTTTTGATGCTTTAGAGAAAGCATCTGACACAGTGAAAAAGGAAAAGTTAGTCCTTCTTGGGGATCTAAATAGCAAAGTAGGAAATGAATGTCAGACATACAAAAATATTTTGGGAAAATTTGGAGAAAAGAACAAAGTTAATAATAATGGCAAATACCCGTTGGATTTCTGCTCAGGACATGGACTGGTTATTACTAACACAATGTTCCAACATAAAAATGTGCACAAATTCACATGGAGAGAAGAAGCAAGGAATAAGAAAAGTCTCATTGACTATGTTATTGTTGATACTGATGTTTTCCTCCTGGTGCAAGACATCAGAGTGTACAGAGGATTTGAAATTGGAAGTGATCACTATTTAGTCTTGAGCAGGATAAAATTGAATTTCATATTGAAAAGAATAACATGTAAGAAAGTTTTAAAGCGAATAAAAGTTGAACAGCTCTCAGAAGTGAACTGTAGACTAAAATGCACAAAGATTATTGAAAGAAAAATGAAAGAGTTTGATAACAGTAACCAAATCTTGGAGATTCAGTGACAAGCCTTGAAGAAAACCCTGATTGATTCAACCAGAGAGGCATGTGTTAGGTTGTCTGCAAGGATAGAAAAATCAGAACTCCATGGTGGACACAGGAAGTTAAAGTGGCAGTGAAGGAGAAGAAGAAAGCATATCAAAAGTTCCTGGCAAATAAGTCAGCTTTTGCTCTTAGAGAATTCAGAGATAAATATAAGAAAGCTAAATGCTTTGTAAAATTAGCTAAACAGAAGTCATGGGAGGACTTTGGCAAGAACATAGAAAATAAATATCAAGAAGGTGGCAAAATATTCTGGAAGTTGTTGAAGAAACTTAGAAATGGAGGAAAGAGTGCTGTAAAAGGAGTTAGAGATGATAAAGGTGACATGAAAATGGGAGAAAAAGATATCCTTGAAGTATGGTGTAATTACTTCGAAAAATTGCTAAATGAAAGAAGCAGTGATAGCACAGTGGTTAAAAACACTCAACAGGCATACAGTCAGGAATACATATCCATACTTGAAGTAGAACAAGCCATCAAAGGCTTGAAATGTGGAAAGGCAGCAGGAGTAGATGATATTCGACCAGAAATGCTGAAGAATGGTGGTATAGAAGTCTTACAGTGGCTGCACTGCATAGTTCAGAAAGCCTGGACAGAGGGACGAATTCTCAGTGATTGGAGTAGAGCTCTAATAATATCCATATATAAAAAGGGAAATAAAACTGAATGTGAGAATTACAGAGGTATTTCCCTACTGAGTGTTCCTGGCAAGATCTATGCAAGTATACTTGAGAAACGGTTGAGAAGAATTGTGGAAGAAAAGCTTGGTGAAGAACAAGCTGGATTCACGCCAAATAGAGGCTGTCAGGATCAGATCTTCATTTTACGACAAATAGTTGTGGAAGCATAGGAATATAACAAAGATCTGTATTTAAGTTTTGTCGATCTGGAAAAGGCATATGACAAGGTGCCATGAGAGAAGCTATTCAATACGCTACAGTTATATGGTGTCAATGGGGCTTTATATCAAGCAATACTTGGTCTTGATTTGACTTGTAAGTCAGGAGTTAGAATTGAAGGAAATACAGGAAGATGGTTTAATGTTAAATCTGGTGTGAGACAAGGATGTACATTATCCCCTCTGTTATTCATTATCTATATGGATCACATTATGAAAGAAAGGAGTATTAAATATGATATCAGAATTGGAGATGTTAATGTCAGCTCTTTGCTTTTTGCAGACGATGTTATACTTCTAAAGAAATCCGCTACAAGTTTGCAAGATTCCAAAGATTCCATGACTAAATTGAATAACTGTTGTAATAGATATGGTATCAAGGTCAGCAATAAAAAGACAATGAAAATGGGTAGACTCGTTGAAAATGTCATCTGCGTTGTGAACGGAGAACCTGTGGAACAAGTAAAACATTTCAGCTACTTAGGCACAATTTTTTAGTGAAGTAGCTGAAATGTTTTCCTGCCCGGTTGGCAGTAAAACGACCCAGAGGAAGACCATGATATAGGTGCATTGATACGCTGCAAAGTGCCTTCGACGATAGAAATATAAGATCTGATAATATTGGTGTCTTGACAAGTAACAGACTGATTTGGAGGAAAATTGTATATAGGAAGTTAGTAATGATGTAAATTTTTCATGTGGTACTATCATATCTTGTACACCTCTTGAGGGTACATGTCAGGAATTTGATGATGATAAAATATGGCTCATATTTGCGTGGAGAAAATATAAGATCCTATAATCTGTTTAGTTCCATCTTCACTTTAGAAATTCATTTGGAATATGACTGCAGTGTTTTGTTATCAGATTCTAGAAAAGATCATAGTATCCTGTATACTCTTAAGGGGCATTTGATAATGATCAATGCATCTATATTTTTTGTATTTTAGTTTGTTAATGCCTGGAAGCATTAATACTTAACTTTTTGACATGAGTAATCTTTAGTTTTAGAAGATTTTGACAGAATTAACTTTAATGTAAAATGTCTTGACATTTTACATTATCATTTTACAATATCCTCTTTGCTATCATCTTTAATGGAGAATACCTTCATTACTTCGCTGTTCTGGTATTTAGTTTCTTCTACGTTTTAGGTACCATTTTAACTTGTATTTACTATTAAAATATTACAATAAAAATATGTTATTTTAAAGACATCAAGAAAAATTACTCTAATATACTATAAAATTCTAATTTTCTAATTTAAAAACAAAATAAAACAGATAAAAAATAACCAATTTTACATGAGTGCTAAAAATTATTCTGACCCCTCACAATATAACCTTGAATCCAAACTGAGTAAAAGAAGAAACAGAGTGCTGGAATAATAATTAGCTGTTATTTAGTTATTCAATGAACTGATATTTTGCCTTCATGACCATGACATTTTCATAGATGACATATGTGATATGAACATTCATCTGTGCATAACTGTGAAAAACACAGACATTAACAGTTTGGTTATACTTTAAAAATTCTTAAAACTGTATGACAATTTATAGTCACCAAGTGCATTTGCTTTGAGTCGAAATTAGTTGTATCTACAGTTTCTTTTTAAGAAGTGCATACAGTTACAAAAAAATGGTTTTAACTGTGCTAATAGGTCCTAATAACTCTTAGAAAATGTTGTATATTATTAATATTGAAAATCTTTGTTCCGTGGTTATTTATTCTATGCTTTTTTAATTAGATACTTTTTTTTCCTTAAATTCATCACAGGCAGTTGGAAACTTAGAAACTAGCCTTTTTGGTAAAGGATTTCACACAAAACTCTTTCCAGAGGGTAAGTTTTATTGGCTTTAATGTAATGATATAATTGAATGACTTTAAATTAAAATAGCAAAAGAAAATTATGCTCAAGAAATATATAGTCAACATCCACTATAACAAACACCGTTATAACTAACTTAATATAGTAAGCACTGGAGATCTTGGTCTTATAGCATCTCTTCTGTTTGGAAGGAAATTCACTATAACCAACTTTTTTGTTTGATCCCATGAACAAAGTTGACTGTAATACTTATTTTCAATTCAAATTAAGATAAGTTTCAAGTGTTTCTTATTACTATCTTGTAAATTTATATGCAAATTCAGTATCATTAAAGATTAAAGACTTGAAAAACATTTAAAATTATCTAACCTTATTATTATTATAATGCAGGCACCTCCATAGAGTCCGAAAACTCATCACGGAAGACCTAATCTATCATACCTCTCCTTGAACCCATTAACAGACAGCACTCGCAACTAACTCTGGCAACTCATTCCACTCGTTCACAATTATCTAAGCAAAAAAACTAGTCCTCATACCCTTACTAATCAGATCTTTACCCAACTTCCAGGGATGACTGATTGCTCTAGACCTTCTAGCCAAGTACTGAAACATTTCCCCTGCATCTATCATATAAAATCCTTTAAGCAACTTAAATATTTCAATCATATCCCCTCTTTTTCGTCTATCAACCAACTTGTACAATTGACACACCTTCAATCTATCCTCATAGGGAGCATTCCACATGCCACTCACCATCTTGGTAACTCGCCTCTGAATCCTGTCCACTGCTTCTTCATCCCCAAGAAACCCATGGGACTAGACTTGAGCATAGTAATCCAGATGTGGTCGTATCAAATCTTTATAAATAGGAATAACAACTCCCTTATCTCTGCTTGTTAATGTGTTCTTCTGTAGCCAAGTCTTATGGGCTACCTTAGCAGTACGTCCTCTAAACCTTCTCCCTATCTACTGCCACCCCCTAAATCTCTAGTTACATCTATTTCCAGGAGTACATTGCCATCAATGTGATACACAGCATGTAATCTATTTATCCCAAAATGCATAACTTTACATTTCTTGATGTTAAACTGACACCCATTAACATTTGCTTGTGCCGACAGCCTATTTCATTTGTCCTGCAAGCTCCATATCACCTTGATTAACTATTACTCTACATAGTTTCTTATCATTAGCAAACAACTGAATATTTCCTTTCAGGTTGTTTCCTATATCATTTATGTACAAATTAAACAGCAATGGTCCTAGCACTGAACCTTGCAGCACACCACTAGTCACCTTTTCACCTCGATTCTGACCCTCCATATACTCCTCTTATCCATCCACTTAACCAGTGTCACATATATCCCCATTTGTTCTAATTTGCATAACACTTCCATGTGGTATTTTTCTGTCAGATGCCTTTTGCAAAATTTAGCAAAATCATCATGTAACAATTTCCTTTATCCAACTCAGCTGTTACTCCTATAAAAAGTTAGTAAATTACTAAGACAAGCCCGACCCCTTCACAAAGCCATGTTGATCCTTATACTGTATCATATTTTTATCCACCCATTCTTGAATTCTCTTTTTTTACCAATTTTTCCAGTTCTTTTACCACCACACCTGATATACTGATTGGTCTATGATTTGCTACTGTAGTCTTAGAACTTCCCTTACGCAAAGGAATTATTTTGTCCTCTTTCAACTCCCTTGGAACTCGACCAGAGCTGAGACTTAATTTAAAGAGCTTAGTCAAAGGCATTGCCATTTCCTTGCATATACTTGCAAAACCTTAACTGATATCACATCTGATCCCACAGCTGTATTTACATTGAGATCTGCAACGTCCTAAGATTCTCGTGGAAAGGCTTAGACGTTGGTTATGCATTTTCACTATATAATTTAAGGAAATTACAACGTACTAGGATATACGTTGAAATAAATTTTAATATACTTCAATATTTCTGCAACGTCACGTTGCCATTTTCAATAACTTAAGTAAAAGACACGTGCATGCAGGCACAACAAAACAGTAAGTGAGGAAGCTATTATTTCTCCTAAAGTCCTGATGGTGCCCCCTAGTGGGCAACGTTGGTATTCTTGGGCGACTGGGCTGAAGGTCTTCTGATGTAGGTTTCCCAAATTTGAGGCAGTCTCATGCAGCCAAATTTGTTGAGGTTTGGATCGTTTCTTAGGGCTGAAGCTGATTCCATGAAAAGCCTTTCATATTTGTATTTGCTACGGTGTATTATCCTGGCTTTCTTCCACCGTATTCTATGGCAAGTATTCAGTGCATGGTCAGCAAGACCAGAGTGGCTGTATTGGTGGAAACGGATGTAGTTCTTGTGTTCTGAAATTCTGATATTTGCTGTCCTGCCTGTTTGGCCAAAATAGGACAGCTTACAGCTGCAAGGAACCTGGTATACACCAGGTAGGTCTGGGGGGGGGGGGGGTCTTTAGTAGAGCGGATAAGGGATGTCAATTTTTTATAAGGTCTGTAACATGAAGTTATGTTTTTTTTAGGATTTTTGTGATTTTTTTCCGAGGTGCAATGTCCTAAGAACCTCGAATTCATCCACCTCTGTTTCCTAGGATGATATACCCTTGCAAAGTAGTCACTCAGTAACTCAATTATTTTATCTACTTCTGTCTCCTCGTGACCACCATTACTCACTAAGGTTAATCCTCCATAGTTATTCTTCCTCTTACTTGCCACATAACGAAAGAACTCTTTGGGATGTCCTTTGGCATGCTCAGCTAGATTCTTCTCATAATCTGATTTTGCCTTCCTTGCCATGCTGGTTACCTTTCTTGCCTGAACCTTGTGCTTTTCATGAGTTTGCTGGTTACCTTTTTCTTTATATACCCTCCACAGCATTTTCTTCTTCTACAGCTCGTGCTTAATGATATTACTCATCCATCTAACTCCTACCTGATTAACCTTCTTTACCCTAGGTATACAATTTAATACTGCATGATATAATCACATAACTACAAGAAAGATATTTATTTAACCAAATATTTCGGTCTGGTAATAGCAGATCTATTACCAGACCGAAAGTGGTGTTACAAGGAACAGTTTAAAAAAATACAAGCTAGAATACAATAGATCGTTAAAATTAGAACACGCCGCGCGATGTTATATCACTAAGTATGAAACGGAATATTTTGAAGCAAAAATATGGTTAAATAAATATCTTTCTTGTGGTTACATGATTGTATCATTCAGTCTTATGTCACAAGTATCCTTGAAACAACAAATTTAATACTGCTTCCTCTAGATGACCCTTAACTATATCCTATGCACTACTAACATTCCTACTCTGCAGTGTTTTATGCCATGGTACTGATTTAAGCTTCTTCCTAAGCACATCATAATCACCTGCCTTGTAGTTCTACAAATACGCCTTCTTGACAGAATATTCCTCATGTTTTACAATCTCCAAAGTCAAGACTGCACGGTAACTTTCACCAATTGGAGGCAATGTTTTCACCTTGGTTGTGGATAGATTTTCTGATCCTATGACCAGGTTCAATACTCTCACACCCCTAGTCCCCTCCATCACATGCTACCTTAAGTAATTATATCTCAGCAGGTGTATAAATTCTATTTCCTTCCTGCTGTGTGATCTTTCTTCCTTCTAGTCGATATCTCCATAGTTGATGTCCCGCATAATAATCACTCGACCTGTACTTTTGAATTTTTATTGGTGATTTGATATATAGTCCTTTATTTTAGTGATTACATGTAGTATTCCTAAAATTGAGGTTGACTTTAAATATCATTTATTTTTAACTTGAGGTGAAAAATTTATTTCCTAAATAATGGGTTGCATAAAATCACATTGTCAACAAGTTGTTTATACATTAATTGATATGTAATGCAAGCATAAGAGTTTTCGTACAAGTTCTTTTTAACTTAAAAAAAAAAAAAAAAAGAAATTTAATTTTAACAAGACCAAGACATTTACATTTAACTTTCTTTTTGACACATGATTTAGAATTAAAAGATCTTATGCTGTACCAAATAAATACATTAAGAGACGTTGAAATATATTCGAATGTTTTGTCCTTAATAGGATTGCTGCTATTAACACACTGCCATTTTGATTTGATGTTTCCTACAGTTCTGACAGATGTTTTGCAATTTTAACTCTCTCTACCGGCCATTGTGGATGAAATAGTGAGACCAAATTGCACTTCTTATCCATGTTATTCAATAGGCGTTACAGAATCGTATCCAGATTTTGCTGAATGTCTATAGACATCATAGTCATTTGGGGTGTTAAACATTCTGTACTCTGCCTGCATTTGTTGCAAATTGTTTTTTAGATATAATTGTGAAAGAGTGTAATAAAAATGTTTTTTAGTGTTCAAAGTGGCCTATAAAAGTGAACTATGAACAAGCCACAGTAAACAAGTCAAAATTTAAATCAATAAAGGAGGATATCTAGTAAAAAGAAATTGGAATAACTTGTGAATTTCATAGTGATATGTGTCAGATGGGCATGGTTTTGATATGAAGTGAAGATAGTAGACTATAATTTTGATAACTTTTTACAAAATTGCTACATCTTGACTGATTTTGTGATTGTGTTTTCTCCAGTTACACTTGGCTGGATCACCTGATATATTTTTTTTTTAGTTGCAGGAAGTCTTTTACTAGCAATGCTAGCTTCAGGTTTGGTTCATAGAGTATGCATCACGACATGGTAAGTACTTTTAATATTGAATATTCAAATTTAGCATTTTCTGTTTGTGTGTTGTGTTATTATTACAGTAAAAAAAACCCTCCATCATTCAGTCTGCAGTGTAACAGCGGCAAGAAAGACCATCAGCAAAGAGATCCGCATTAGATTTTGAACATGCCTAATGCAGAAACTTGCTTCCTACTCAAATGGCCGTCAAACCTTTGGTCCCACCTAGCATTATTCTTCTCTTTCACTCTAGAATCATATGTGTACTACAGGAAAAGTTAATTTGTTATTCAGATATTAATATCTGAATAATAAATCATATTATGTAATTTATAGTATGTATTGTAAGAGACATCAGTGCGAACCGGGACCAATAATAAGAAATTTGAATAAAGGAACAGTAGAGCGCATTGCATTAACTTAGAATCCCTGTATATATATATATGTATGTATGTATATATATATATATATATATATATATATATATATATATATGGTCAAGTGTTCATAGGTTAAACTATTGGGCTGAAAAAAAAATCAAAACACAAGTTAGAAAAAAAAAAAGAGATCAAATTTATTTAATAAAGTTGAGGATGACAATTTCCTATGCTTTAGGAATAGTAAGGCATTCACTATGAATTTTATATATTGATCCCATGCATGAGAGGTCGAAGGACCTATAGGCACATCAGTGCTACGTGTGGAGTGCAGAACCGAGATAGAATTTGTGTTTTGAAGAGTTGTAGTTGTTTGGGAATACCTCTTTATGAAGGCTCTTCCAGATGAAAAGTGGACAGAATAAAAGAGAATGAATAGAAGCAGTGTTCTTGTTCTTGCACAGTAAAGGGATACTGGTCAGTTGGAGCTCTTATATTAACAGGTGCAACAGAAAGTGGAGGAATGATGCTTGCTAATTTACTGGAGCAGTGAGCCATGAAAGTATACCTGTAGAATAGACAGTGCTGAATCACTGTACCTGTGAGATAGAGGATGAAGTATGTAAGAGATAGATTGTATATCAGCCTAATTGCACTCCTCTGGATGGTGACCATACTACCTTGGATTAGTCCTGGTCATATATTTTTGAATGCTAACAATATCAAGTTCTTTCCTTATGTCTTCAATTTAATGTGATTCTGCTAACCCAGCTATCAGATTCATAATTTAAAACTGGTTTGAACACTATATTGTATACTGCTAGTTTAATGCTTTTGGCTGATTTCTTATTCTGCATAAATTTATTTGACTTGATTCCTCATCACTCCACTTTACCAGCTTTACTTATTCTGTTTCCATATTTAATTTGCCATCTTAACCAAAAAAAAAAAAAAAAAACCAGTCCTAAATAGTGTAATATTTTACTTGTTCTATAGGTTCTCCATTGTGAATGTAGTCAAAGTTTCCTATGTCCTTACCTATTTTCATAGTTGGCCTTTTTTTTTTTTTTTATTGTGGATTTTCATGCCAAATTTATTATAGCTGTTATTCAGTTTAATTAGAAAATCCTGGAGATTTGCACTGGATATGTTTAGGAGAAAATCACCTCATAAAGCAAAGAGCAGAGTTTGACATCTATGTAATATCAGGTTTAATGCTGCTTTTGTAATGCGACCCATATGGATGAATAAGAGGGGAGGTAGTGTTATGTATATTCGTGTGTGCCATTTTATGTTGTTGCTCTTCCTAAAATTAATTTTTTTTTCCTTTATGAATTTTCCTCTTTATAACTACAAGACTTACAAAATTTCCTTGACTCTAATATCTGTATCACTTCTTGCGTGCTCATTCTATAAAGAAAGCAAATTCTTTATCTCTAGTCGATTCTTAATTTTACTCGCATGCTTACCCTGACTGTTAAGGGTTATTCCTTGCTAAAAGAAACGAATCCTCTAATTTCTTTCTGGGGCCGTCTCCTCTTCAGATATTGACAAATTTATTTTTTAAAGCTGCGCCAGCCAGTATCTTAGAATAGAGGGGACTCTTATTCAGGGAGACTTTTCCAGACTCTTGGTGCACATAGGTGAATAAATTTAGTGCTTATACGTACTCATAAATCAAACGCTTTACTGTGGCTAAGTAAATTCTGGTTTGCAGTCGTAACCTCTATAACAACATGTTATGCCTTGTTTAAGTTAAGGGATATATATCCCATATAGTTTCTTAGCCGAATAAGAAACTCAAAGAGTTTCATGCCGAATATAATAGAAACTATATAAAGTTCGGCGATTCCAAGCGTAAGCAAACACCTGGATACTGCAGCAACTGATCCTTAAGGTAGTGCAAGCTGAGGCAACTCATGTCTAAGGTGGAGCAAGCTCCGATCACTGTTCTTGATATTTACCCATAATGTGAACTTATCTACTATGAGCTGTATTACTGTTCTACATTATGAGAGAAGGTCACTACCCAGACCGGTTTCAACCTTTATTGAGGTCTCATCAGTGAGTAGGTAGACCTAGTTAATATCAAGTTTGTAGCGAACAGACTTACCACCCTTCTATGAGTATTGCCGAGAGGTGTCCTAATAAATTATTAGACATATTTGGCTCTTCATATGTCTAATAATGTTATGCCTTTCTTTCAATCCCCCCCCCCCCCCCACCACACACACACTATGGTTCAGATTAATAAGTGGTAGTGTTTTGGTTCATATCACAGGCAAAACTCAGGTATAAAAGAAAAAACATATTAATTGGAATCTAAAGACATAATATACATTTAGACCAATCTCACTTTCATTTAGTTCAAGGACATGCTAAATCAAACTTTTCAAACTGATTAATACTCTAATACATGAACAAAAAATCCTTCTTTTGAGTTAGAGACTTAACACACATAATATACACATTATATACTTCTACTCAATTTCTACCTACTATTTTAGTCTTGCATATTAAGCTAGTCACAATCATCTATAATCGTTCCTAACAATTTGTCTTATGGATATCAGCCACTGCTAAATAATCACTTAAAGTTCTCAAATATTGTCCATACTCGATTAATACACTACAATGATCTTTCCCTTTTTCTGACTGGGTAATTATACAACAAAATCTGTACTTTACCATTTCTTGGGGCAGGGTCTCCAGGTCTGTCTGAACTGTCCTTTGTTTGAATTCTTTTTCGATACTTCCATAAGCCTGCGTCCACGTGGTGGGTCACTATGGTCATCAGATTAAACTATGCTCTACACCTGGCGTTTTTTTCCTCGTCTATTCTCGATCTGTTTTGGGCCATCCTCGTTTATAGCTGCCGGTTCATAATATACGTCCGCGATAATATTCCGTTGGAACTTTCAGCGAAAGCAGCATGTGCCGACATCTCACGCTTTAGTACCAGCAGAAATTCAGACAGTGAAGGGAAAGGCGCACCCTCCGATATCGAATTATCGCCAAGAAACACTATCAGGAACCACCGGTCCACGAGAGAAGTCAAATCTTCATCCAGCAAAACAGACGAAAAAAGCCTTGAGAAAGGAGTGCAAACCATTTTTATTCTCTCTTCCTTTCCCCCTTTTTAGCACCCTCTTACTACTTTCTGCGATCTTTTCCCGCTCGCTACTTTCTTCGTCCGTGGCAACTTCGGCTCCTCACGAGATCATAGCACCGTCTTCCAGGAAACGAATGTGTGTCGCTTTCCGAGATTGCCAATGCCTCAGGCCCACCCGTGACATTTGGACTAATGTTTACATCTAATTTACCCATTCATTGTATACATGATGCATTTCATATAATACTAATTTATACACGAAGTTCTTTACATGGTATTACAATTCTACTAAAAGGAGGTAATTCTATTTCTATTTACAGTTAGTACTTTATTTCTTCAGTTCGAGTACAAGTTTTTTTTTTTTTTTTTTTTCAGCTGATTTTTCTGACTTGTTAAATCCTGAATGAATTGTTTCTTTAATAAAGTGCTTCATTCAGGATGTAACAGTAGTATGCACCCTTCTCGTACACCTGATTAGCAATGCTTTTTGGCTGGAAAAACTTTGGTTGTAAATTCCATCAGGGGCATGAAAAATCACGTAGTTTAGTCTGAAAGCAAATTTATCATTCATATAGAGGTGCAGGATATTTCCTCTTCTAGAAATTGAGTATTTCATCCCACAAAACACTCGGGCCAATCTGAGAATAATTCAATTGATGAACGTTGCAGTGATAGGTTTAACTGTCTTATCAGAGATTAAATTTCTGTGAAGCCAAGTTAATTCATCATGACGGTCTTCTTTTGAGCCTAGCATGGTGAGGTGGCCTCTCCCCCCTCTCAGTTATCAAAAAGAATTCCTGTCCTCTGCTTAAGCTTTCCTTGGGACCTGGTTACAAATGATCGCATTATCCAGTTGCCTATTTTAAAATTCTATAAAAAAGTGACTGCAAATTGCATTTCTTCAACCTTTCTTCATATCCCACATCCTAAAAACCAGTTATTATTCAGTTTTCTCTGGAACCTTTTTAATGTATCCTCATCACCATGAAAACCAGGGTCCAAATCTCTGCACAATAATCTAAGGGAGGCCTGATCTAGGCCTTATACAAGAGAACCATAACCTCCATTTTTGCACATTAAGGTCCCCTACATCATTGACATAATCCAATGTGATAACTTCACGACTCTTGCAATTTGATCCCTGAATTTCAGGTTCACCTCCTTCACCACCACTCATAGATCTCTTGTTTCCTCAACTTCAAAATTTCCCAACTGAGTGTATACTTTGCATCCAATTGTTACCTACCAAATTTCAGGACCTTATGCTTTGCATCATTGAACTGACAGTTTTACACACTTGGCCACTCATATAGTCAGTTCAAGTTCTCCTGTAAGGCCACAACATCTGCTCGATTCCTCATCACTCCCTAATTTTGCATCATATGCAAACAGTTGTATATCTCCAGTTAAACCCCATCCCAATATCATTAATATACAAGTTAAATAACAATGGTTCCAAAACATACTAGTGACTTTCCTCTTCTAGGTTACTGCTCACCATATACAACTTGCTGATACTTATCTGAGAGCCAGTCACCTATCCAAATCATTAATCTAGCATCCACTCCCATCTTTTCCAGTTTAGTTATCAACTTGTGGTGTGACAATCCAACGAAAGCCTTTGCAAAATCTGAGTATACCACTGTATATGCAACTCCTTTATCCAGTATGTTTCTCACTTTGTTATAGTACATAAGTAAGTTGGTAAAACATGCCCACCCATGCTGACAAGCAGAGAAATCTGCTGTTACCAACTCATTTCTGTATCCTGGCTCTCGTCATCCTCTCCACCATCTTAACCACAACTTCGAATATACAGATTAGCCTATAATTTGTAGCATTCGCCTTATGATTACCTTTGTGAAGTGAAACAATTTTACATTCCTTCCACTCCTTTGAGACTTGTGCTGTTGCATGACTTAAACAGGTAGGCCAGTGAAGTCCTGCCTTATTGACAAAATATAATACCTCTTGCTCACTTATCTGTAAGTCTTCTCCCATTTCATTCTCTACACTTGAGCTTCTCCCAATTTCACACTGAGGATGAAACACCCTGATGAATTGTTCACTGAATACCTAAAGTATATCCTCTGCAGCAGTTACCAGTCTACCACTTTCCTCCATTAACATAGTCTTATTATAATCATTCTTTCTACTTGCCATATATTGAAAAAATTTCCTAGGGTTTTTCTTGGTCAGATTCACTAATTTCTGTTAGCACTGCACTGCACTTTTGTTTGTCCTTATGAACTGAACCACCTTCCTGGTCGTCTCTTTATACTCTTCATGCAATTAATTATCGATATTGCACTGCACTTTTGTTTGTCCTTATGAACTGAACCACCTTCCTGGTCGTCTCTTTATACTCTTCATGCAATTAATTATCACAATTGTGAGTACACAGGATGTCAGAATTTTACAGGATAGTTTGGAGGACTGGGCTAGGAAAAATGGATGTCAATTTAATGTGGCAAAGTGTAAGTCCAAGACTGCTGTTGTAAATTACCGACCGATTAGCATATCAGGAATCATTGTCAAGGTCTTAGAGAAATTAGTCAAGAAAAGAATACAGGATTGGATAGATGAAAATGGGATATTGTATGGGGGACAACATGGTTTTGTGAAGGGTAGATCATGCCTCAGTAACTTGCTCGCGTTTTATAACACAGTGACGGCTGAACTGGATAGGGGTAATGGGTTTACAGTGATACTACTGGACCTTGCCAAGGCCTTTGATAGGATACCACATGGAACCCTAATCAGTAAACTGGAGCAGATGGGGATAGATATAGGGTTGGTGAGATGGATAGGAGGGTGGTTGAAGGAGAGATATCAAAGAGTGGTTTATTCAGGAGTGGAGTCTAAAAGATGTCTTGTGACTAGTGGAGTGCCACAGGGCTCTGTTCTTGGACCACTGCTTTTCAATTTGTTCATCAATGATATTGGAAAGGATCTGAGAGGAAGTGTTCACTTGTTTGCTGATGATGCAAAGTTGGGTAGAGCAATTGTGAGTGCACAGGATGTCAAAATTTTACAGGATGATTTGGATAGTTTGGAGGACTGGGCTAGGAAAAATGGATGTCAATTTAATGTGGCAAAGTGTAAGGTTATGCACTTTGGGGTGAAAAGAATAGCAGCAGTATATAGCATTGGTGGAACCATACTCCAGGAGATTGATGAGGCCAGGGATTTTAGAGTGTTGGTGGATAGGGAGTTGAAGTTTAGGGGGCACATTGCAAAAGTAACTAAAACAGCTCACCAAATCACTTGGCTTCTGAAAAATACTTTAACATGCAGAGACGAACAAGTTGTTGTTCCTCTGTATCGAGCCTTGATAAGACCCCATCTGGACTTCTGTGCCTAGTTATGGGCACCAGGGTTTCTTCGTGATGGGGAGGAAGTGGAGAGGGTCCAGAGACGAGTGACCAAGATGATAGCAGGTCTGTGGAATGAACCTTATGAGAATAGGTTGAAGATTTGTGGGTTGCAGAAATTGGACGATAGGCGAAGGAGGGGTGATATGATTGAGACATTCAAATTACTGAAGGGTTTTTATAAGATTGATCCAGAAGATATTTTTGAAAATATGACTGGTGGTGGGAGGACTAGGGGCCATGCATGGAAGCTGGGCAAGAGCGTGGTTGACAAGGGTGTTAGAGCTAGGTTCTTTACTTGGAGAGTGGTAAATGAGTGGAATAAGCTTCCAGAGTCTGTTGTGGGTGCTACGACCGTGAATGAGTTCAAGGCAAGGTATTATAGATACTGTGTGAATGTTGAATAGTTGTTCTTGACATGATGTTAGGGCCTCCCTCGATGAATCTGTCAACTCCTTGGAGTTTCCCAGAACAATAATAATAATAAAATAATAATATATTCATCTTGTGCTGCTTTATGCATTTCCATTATCTCTTCATCTTACATACTACTACTACTGTTTTCATTAACAAGCCCTTCAGTCTTATGCATTCTACCTTCTTGATCTTTCACTTCGTCTCTTACTTCATCTAATGTCTGTAACCAGTCCTATTTCAAAATTTCCTAGGGAAGATAGTGGAGAGACTATTACTTCTAGTAATAGTCTCTCCAGCTGACTTATATCAAAGCCATTCAAATGCCAGTTCATCACTTTTGCACAAATTTATTCTTCCCTTAAATTCATGTCAAACATCTACAAAATTATTATTATTATTATTTCTGACACCTCCAAGGAGTCCGAAGACTCGTCGTGGGAGGACACCAACAACTGTCTCAATCACTACACCCTCTACTACAAATCATCTCCATTAATGCCATCTACCGCCCACCACAACTAGTATTTTTTGTCTGTAAATTGTGTGTGTTCTGAAGGGCCGATTTGTCTGTATGCAGGATGAAAAACCAGAGTTTCTGAGAGAAAAAAACCCTGCTACCTCCGTATGAGATCGGCTAACTCACCTTCGATTAAGATCGTCTGGATAAAGATTCCTCCCGTCGCAATGAGAATCGAACTTAGGCCTATTCCAATCGACGCGTGCAACAATGTATTGTCGTTCTTCCAATTGCACTACGGAGGTGCATTTCCTTCTCCTTACACATCTCTGTCAGCATACTATTTATGATTCTTGCTTTGTCTCAACTCGTCATTGTCACACCTCAGCAAATTTAAGAAATGCAATTATTGATGATAATTTTCCTAAAGTATATCATCCATGTTTCAGTAGTGAAGGACTTCAACACTTTCTTTGAAAATATGTTTTCAGATTTGTGGATGTATCTGTGGAATAATTTAGCATCATTTTAGAGGATCCTATGGCCAGTATTTAAGTGTAGTTGAAAGATGAAATTTTCTGAATTTATGAGCAGTACATTCAGAAGTGCCTCTGAGAGATGGATATTCTATATGAGATGGACATCTCTTGTGGAATTAGTAGGGAAATTTTTTTTTTAACAATAATTTCTGAGTTATAATAAATGGGCTAGGACATTTGTTTGACAGTGGAAATTTTTTGAAGATATTGGAATGAAGAACAGACAGAAGAGTCTCTTCTTGACAGCAGGCGTTTAACAATACCAAAATTTTGGGATGGGTGAAGCACTTATGTTTGAATATAATGACTAGAGAAAGAGTTTGCAGTGGACTGAAGTGAATAGAGTCATCTGTTTCTCTTTTTTTTCTCTCTATTTTAAGAGAACATTGAGAAAGAATAAAAGGTTCCATTACTCAACATTACCCATTGACTATTTCCTGTGCACTACTAACATTCTTTTATAAACTATTCTTACTATTTTTGTGTATGTTTAACCAATTCCATTCCTACTTCCCAGGTATTCCCTCTTCTTTTACTTAAACAACAAGAGTTAACACTTTTAAATTTAGTATTTTGCCTATCCTTATCACCCTTATGCTTCTACAAAGGGATAAGTTAATAGGTTTTTGAAGACAAAAGATTGAGATTCTTACCCCCTGTCCCCCTCAGTCATTAACCATGTTCATAGGTTTAATCCAAATGATTAAGACACTACCATATTTAATATGCAGCTTGCTTCTTATCATAACTTATGTTATAGCATAAGGGTTGGTTAGCTCCATCTCTTACATTTCCATTTGGTTTAACTAGAAACTTCCAGAATTTTCCTAAATGTACTTTAGAAATTCTTAAGGGTTGAGGCTTAACTAGGAGGAGACCTGGTATAGAATTTTAAAAAATGCAGAGAATCAACCATAGCTTCTGACATAATATCCAGTCCTCACCTTCTTGTGGTGCATCCTGTTAGGTATCTGTCCGGATACTAAACAAATGAGGATAGGCTGAAACCCAACTTAATAACAGAGTTCAAGATTGGCACCATCAACATAAGAAGCATCAATAGAAAAGAAATGGAACAAGTAGAACTGGATAAGTAACAGCTTAATGTAATAAGTATTACAAAACAACAACAACAAAAAAAAAGATCTTCTATGAGATCTTCTACAGCAAATAAGACTTGTATGTTCACCCAGTAACAATCAGGGAAAAGGAGTATCTGTAGTATTCAACACTAAATGAAGATAATCTTCTTCAATGGCAGGCAGTATCAAGTAGAGTGATGTCAACAAATAAAATATCAGAAAGCGGAATTGGACAGTGAGACTTATTAGTAATTATGGCACTACAGAGTGTTCTACTAAGGAAGAAGTCGCTGAATTTTATGAGACGTTAGGAAAGGTAGCTGACACAGCGAAAAGGAAAAGTTGGTTCTTGCTAGTGATCTAAACAGCAGAGTAGGAAATAATTATCAGATATACTAGACACATGTTTGTAGCTTCTAAAGGTGAATTGTAGAATACACATACATAAAAATGTTTGTCTCAATTTTTTCATGAGAAAAAATTAAGAGACTGAAACTAAACCTCGAAGATTCTGTGGAAAACCTTGAAGAAAACATTGATTCAACCAGAGGCATGTGGTGAGGTAATCTGCAATAATAGAAAAATCAGAACTCCATGATGGGCCCAGGAAGTTCAAGAGGCAGTCAAGGAAAAGAAGAAAGTATATTGAAACTTACTGGTAAGTAAGTCAGCTAGTGGTCTTAGAAAATAGAAAGAAAAATGTAAGAAAGTGAAACACTGTTTTGGAAAAACCTTTCTTTTAGTTGTTTTAGTAACAGCTCAATGTAATAGGTGTTACAGAACAACAAAAAAAAGTGAGATCTTCTACAGCAAATAAGACGCCAATAATAATCAGGGAAAAGGAGACTTTTTTTTAGACTGTTTTGGAAATGATTGAAGAAATTTAGAAATTGAGGAAAGAGTACTGTAATTGGAATCAGAGATGATAAAGCTGACATAAAAACTGAAGATACAGATGTCTGTATCTTCAGTTTTCTGGATGCCTGGAGTAATTATTTTGACAGACTGCTAAATAAAACAATCAACAGGAATGCAATCATGTTGAAAGTGTTTTCACTTGCTTATACTATAAATTAAAGATGCCAAGAAGTTAATATTCTTGGTTTAATTTTTTATCCCACTGTAAGCAAACAAAGTTTGTGTGTGAAGTAACTTCACAAATGGGCTACTTGCATATAGAAGTTAATGACTTAACATCAAAGTGGGAGCCAGACTCTGGGTCTGACTCCTATTGATGAGACCTCGATAAATTTCAAAACCGGTCTAGGTAGTGACTCCTTCCCATAATGCAAAGTATTATACATTCAGTAAGGACATGCATTGCATTATGGGTTACTAAGGTAATTGATGTGAAGTCATTGGCTTCTATGTACGAGTAGCACAGTTGTGAAGTTACTTCACGTTCAAACTTTGTTTGCTTACATTTGGATAAAAGATTAAACCAAGAATATAACTTCTTGGCATCTTTAATTTATAGGACTGCAATCAGGAATACATTTTGTTACTTGAAGTAGAAAAAGCCATAAAAACCTGAAATATAGAAAGGCAGCTAAAGTAGATGATACAACCAGAAAGTTTTTTACAATGGTCACACTGCATAATTAAGAATACCTTTTCAGAGGCTTGAATTCAAAATGAGTTCTTATAGTAGCCATCTATGAGAATGGAAATAAAGCAATGTGAGAATTCAGAGGAATTTTCTGATTTCCATGCTGAATGTTCCTGATAAGAGAGCCTCTATAGCTCAGTGGAAGTGGTGTTTGCACTCCTCAGCACTAAGCCACCCGAAGATAGACTTAAGTTCAGGTCTAGTCGACGACTAGAGGAACTTTTTCTAAGCCTTTTTTTTCAACCGGTTCCTGAGTTAGTTGATCCCTGGCACAGGCAAGCGGGGGTTTTTCCCCTCCTGGAAACTCAAGAAAATTGACCATAGAACCCACACTGGTTTCAGATATTAAAAAAAATATTGTTTTAGGATTAGATACTATGAGACATATGAGCAGCACTTGTTAGTCATCTCTTCCCTTCATGCTGCTTAATTATAGTCTTGGGCCAGCTATCTCAGATTGGCTCCCAGTGAAAATTGAACTGCCCACTCAGTCTCCAAAAGTTAGATAGGGCTAAAACGGCCTCACCTACTTCCTTTAAGGGAAAAAAAATGCATTAGTTTTTTTTTTTTTTACTTAAGAACTAGCTAAGAAAAATGGTGGATGGGAAGGTTGGAGAAGAAAAATCTGGATTCAGGCTAAATAGAAGTTGTTGGAATCAAACTTTCACTTTGAGACAAATCGTGAAGTCATGGGAATATAACAAGGATTAGTGTATAAGTTTTGTAAATCAGAAAAAAATATATGACAAAGTACTAAGACAAATGCTGTTCAGAACACTACAGTTATATGATGTACATGGGACATAGCAATATATACTTAGTCCATATTTGAGTTGTAAATCAGCAGTTAAAATTGAAGGTACAGGAAGATGGTTTCAAATTAAATCAAGCGTCAGAGAAGGGTGTACATTATCTCCACTGTTATTCATAATTTATATGGGTTACATTATAAAGGAAAGTTGTGTTAAATCTATCAAAATTGCAAATGTTAATATCAGCTCTTTACTTTATGCAGATGATGTTATATATCTAAATAAATCCAGTACTTGTCTAAATTGAATAACTGTTGTCATAAATTTAATATAAAAATGAGCAATAGAAATACGAGGGTGGTCTGAAAAGTTCTTGGCCTCGACCATATATTTTTTTTTCTCCTAAGTTGGTGCATCTGTCATTGAGCATCCATGTGAAATTACAAGTCATTCTATCAAGTACTTTGTTTTATACAGCTATCTGAAGCAAAAGTGTTGTCTGTATCCCTTGAAATGGGTAAAATTGAGTATCATGCAGTTATAAAATTATTTGTAAAAGAAGGTTTTACGCCAAAAGAAATTCATTCGAATCCTTTCTTTTAGGGTTACACAGTGATCAGCATTCATTTTAAAAATTTTATGGAATTTACAGCCGTGTTAAAAAAAAAACTTTTTTTATTATCCCGACGTTTCGATCTTCACATCAAGATCATCATCTGGAGCGTACATAAATATACATGACAAGCTGAGTTACATCATTAACTGCAAGCTAGAGAAACAATGATTTGATCACATATTTTCTACTGCCGTGACCTCTGGTGGGAAAAAAAAATAAAATAAAAAATAATAATAAAATAAAATAAAAAATAAATTTTTACATCAAGCTAAATTCTATTTTTACAATGACAGGAATAAACATTCTTTTAGATGGTTTTCTTTCAGAAACAACTGTGTTAAAAAAAAGTTTTTTTAACACGGTTGTAAATTCCATAAAATTTTTAAAATGAAATTCATTTGAAGTTCATAAAAGTTTATGGGCACTTTTCTCCTTTGTTTTTGACAATTAAGAAATAGGCTGTTGAGTTTAAACGTAGATGTACCAGCCTTGAAGATGATCCACGTGAAGGACGTCCAAAAAGTGCAACAGCACCAGAAGTCATTGATCAAGTGCATGATATGGTATTGGATGAAATTGCTTAGACTATAGGCATTTCAAAAAAATGTGTAGGATATATTTTGCATGAAGAATTGCAAATGAAAAGCTTTGCACAAGATGGGTGCTGTGCTTGCTCCCAGCAGATCAAAAATGCACTCGCATGAAAATCTCTGAACAGTGCTTAGAAGATTTTAACAAGAATAAAACTTATTTTGTGCATCGATTTATTACTATGGGACATATCAATGGATTCACCATTACACACCCGAATCCAAACAGCAGTCAATTAGTGGACATAAGCCAGTTTTTCAGCGCCAAAGAAGACAGTCTGTTCCATCAGCAGGAAAGGTCATGGCATCGGTGTTTTGGGATGCTAAAGGCATTTTGTTTATTAATTATCTTAAAAAGGGTAAAACAATAACTGGGGAATGTTATTCCGATCTTTTAACTAGACTAGACAAAAAAAATTAGAGAGAAAAGGCCTGGTTTGTAGAATCAAAAATCATCTTTCATCAGGACAATGCATCTGCCCACAAAGGTGTTTTGGAAATGGAAAAGTTAAGGGATCTGCATATGAATTGTTGGAACATCCACTGTATTCCCCAGATTTGGCTCCCTCTGACTTCTATCTCTTTCCAAAACTAATGCTCTTCCTCACTGGTCGGCGTTTTTCTTCGAATCAAGAGGTGATTGCAAATGTAGAGGGGTATCTTTCAGATCTTACTGAGAACCACTACAGGGATGGGATAATGGCACTGGAGCATTTCTGGAATAAATGTATTAGTCTTAAGGGAGATTATGTTGAAAAATAAAAATAATTTTGAAATTATAAATTTGTTTTTCCATTGTTAGGCAGAGAACTTTTCGGACTACCCTCATACACAGACAATGAAAATAGGCAGAAACATTGATAACATTAACTGCACTCTGAATGGAGAACCTGAAACATTTTAGCATCTATGTCGGTGCTTTTAAATTATCTGGAATGATAGATTTAGAACTAGATTCATGGAACATAAAAATTCTGAATATGTAATATTTTATATTGTCAGCATAGGTCATAACTGCAAAACGAAGAATTTAAAAGAGAGAGAAAATGAAGTTTCTGTATCCATTTAATGGATTTCTGAGAGAAAAAATTTGTACTCTTTGCACAGTCACAAAAGAAATTAAGAGTAAAACTTTAATACCTTGGTATGGTATACAGGCTCCACCAGTAACTTCAAGGTCATTTTTAGCCATGTTTTTTTCATACAAAGGCTTATTTAATTTCTGTTTATTCAGACATGAAATATGACACTGATCATCAGTTGAACTATTTGTGCAACTGGAAGCTTTCTGTTTAGCAATGTGTTTTCTTTGAATAGCTGTCAGTGAAATGAGTGGGCTGTGTGGCTTTCCTTTCTGTTAGTTCTCTGATTTTTGTTTCTTTCTCAAGAATGGAAATTTATTACCTGTTTGACTTTACAAGTAAATTAAATATTATTTTTTCTCTGTTTGTAAATTTATTATCATATGAGAAAAAAAAAATATTTAATTCACTCAGTTTTTTTCATTAAAAGAATCTCTTCCCTACAGTTATTTTTAGCTTATGTTCCCATTTTCAGTTCTCTTCTCCTGTTAAGTAAATCAGCTGTTCTTTTTATATTTAAATACCACCATGTTTCAGTATTGTCATTCATTCATGTAATATTGAGTTTGTACAGTCTGACAGCTGGCTACCATTTACAGGTGGTTGTGAGCAGTTCATTTATAATGAAAAATATGCAGCACTTGTAAGATGACCAGAATGAAGTTTCTCACTGACTTAACAGTTGGAATTTCACTGCAAAAAAATATAAGCAACTGTTTCTGAAAAACCTTGGAACTAAATTACATTATCTAGTAATGACTTGTAGATTAAAAGGTATAGTTAGTCTTAACAGTTTTTCTCCTGATAACAAAACAATTTTTTTATTAATTAATCTTGCTGTTCTAGAAAAGTTCCTGTTAAATACTGAGTCCAGAAAAAGGATTACAAAGTCTAGGATATTTGAATGAAAAAAAAAAACAACTGTGTAAACATCTGTTTTTGGGATTCCTGAATTAAATGTATTTATTTGTAGAGATTAAACTTTAGAATTATCCCTTGTCCTGTTACACTGGCTTGATTGGCTGAGTGGTTAGCATATCTGCTCTCCAACCAAGAGTCTGTGGATTTGAATCCCACCAAGGGCATGGATGTTTATAGTTGTCCTAATAACCATTTACCCTATGTATACTACAACCTGTGTCCTGGTGCAGTATGACTTTTGATGTTTTTGCACCATAAAAAATGAAATCAAAATCCAAAATTGTTACCGCATATTTTTCCAAATGCCCCCCCCCCATTTATGCAGTTTAATAATCGATATCTTGATGTTAGTTATCATGCTCATTTGGAGTGCTGTGAGATTATTACTATACCACATATCTAAAGATTGACTGCAATATAATTCCACCAATATTAATTGATGGAATTATATATAATGAATTTCAGTATTAGTTATTATAGATCATTTGATGTAGGGCTGTCTTAAAAGCATAAGGACTATTTAAATTAGAGATTTAAGAAATGGGACAGTGAACCATTTCCAAGAAATGGTATATAGAAAATAATCAGATCTTAATTGCAGTCCTTTAATAATACACAGGAAAGGATTTCCTGTGTATCCTCAATGATTATGAGAGATTATTACATCAAGGGTGTTACTGTGGCATGATAAATAAACACATCCATCATTATATTTCAATTAATTTTTTTTTATTAGTGAATCTTGCTGCTCTAGAAAAGTTAATGTTGTTTTCCTGAATTCAATGCATTTATTTATAAAGATTAAACTTCAGAATTATTCCTTGTTCTCTTATAGCTTTCCAAATGTTTTTTTTTTCTTCCATTTCTGCAATTGAATAATCAATATCTTGATGTTAGCTATCATGCTAATTTGGAATGCTCTGAGATTATTACTTTTCCCCACATCCAAAGATTATTGACTGCAGTATAATTCCTCTTCTTCACCGCTTTATGGTAATCCTCTGATGTCACAAAAGCATGTTATCACATACTGCTAAGTATGATTCAAATGGTTACATAATTTTTATAAATAACCAATCATTTTTTTAATTGCTTCTGTTTATTATTGATATTTATGAAATTAAATAGTAATAATTCTTGCAGTTGCATGAAAAGTATTATTTTGATTAGTAAAGATTTTTTTTTTTCTTCTAGTTTTCTGTTTTCTGTGGTGGCACTCTACTATGTTAATAAGATATCTTCAAGGACTCATGGCCAGTCTGTATCTGTGGCAGTAACAGTAACAGCTCCTGGAGAAAAGAGAGGAAAGAGAAAATGACTTGAAGATCAGTAATTAGGTGCACAAAAATATATTCCATTACATTTTGTTTAATAAAATGTTTAAAATATCTGCTAGGATCGCCTATATTTATTTAAGTAGTAGAACAGTTTTTACATTCCGATGGCATCTTCCTTGCCATACAGTTTATTACAAGTCATACCTAAAAGTTTTTTCTTTTAAAATATCGCAATTACTGAGTTGGCATTTTAGTTGTTGGTTGCTTTTAAGTGGCATATTGTTTACATTTGTGAACAAATTAACACTTCGAAAATAAGATTTTTCAGTTATATCATCTGAATATTGATATATTCTTAGGAATAACTATATCACCAAATACAAGTTTATAATACAGATGGCAAATATGAATAGTAAACATCAAAAAGATAATTTATATACCCGAAACAATGTGACCTTGAGTGCACAGTAAATAAATTAAGATACAAAATTAAATGTTCTGATTTGTATTAAAAAAAAGTGTGCAATATATTAGTTATCATGTTTATTTATACATACATTCAGCCTATGGCACATTAGTGCTCTGAATGAGCAGAAAGTTGGACAAAGAAAAGAAAAACAGAAGCCTATGTATTGCATTCTTTAAGAAATACATAAAAGGGAAGACTTTAAAAGATAGTAGTAGAAGGAATGGATGAAAATGAGGTGGGAAGAAAAAAAATTGTGATTTTGAACTGTGAAGAAGTATTGAATAACTGCTCATGTTTTAACACATTGAGAGGCGAGTTAGTGAATTGGATACGAGCCCTAATAGGAAATGCAAGCAGCATAAACAGAATTTCTTTTGAAAGATAATGGAATTAATTGATATGTAGTGTCATTAACCAACTTACACATGGTCAGGGATTTTCAGGAGCACTCTCCAAATGTGAGAATTTGAACAGATTTGTGATTTATACAGGGTGTCCCTGAATTCATGGCCCAAACATGAGGGGATGGTAGTACACACCGAAACCACCAATATTCGTCATAGAATATGCAGCCACAAATGCAGTGAGGAGTCGGAAATGAAGGACAGACACAGATTTCCAGAGTGACATTTATTGGAGATCATTACAACAAATGCTCAAACATCCACCCACCAGCGTTGATACATGCGGCACAATGGCAGAGTAGTGATTGGCGTATTTGCTCGTAAACACCGGGCTTGTCGTGCACATCACTGGCTGTGTTGGACAGTCGGGCTACCAGATCCTGCACAGGCATCTCATACATGACACTCTTCAAATGTCCCCCACAGAAAGAAATCGAGATAAGAAAGATCAGGCGATCTGGGGGGCCACAGGATGAGACCACCGCGTCCAATCCATCGATGCACATTATGGACATTGACTACACCTTCACATGAGAAAGTTGATTCATCTGTAAAGAGCACATGAGGGGGAATTCGGGCTATACGACACTTTGCTGCAGGAACCACTGGGTGAAATCCATGCACAAGGGATAATCAACAGCTGTCAATGCCTTCACTCATTGCAAATGATAGGGGTGTAGCTGTTCTTCATGCATTACTTGCTAGACACTGTTCCGATGCACACCCAGGCTCCGTAATGCGTGCTTGTACCTGGGTTATCTGTCACCATACACAAGATGTCCTCGCTCATAGCTGGCGCTCTGACTGTCCGTGCTCATCTGGCATCATGTCAACTGACGTGAAAGGTGCCTGCCTCACACAGCTGACAGTGCAGTCATGCAAACATTTTATGATTGGGCACACAACACATAGGATATCGCTCATGCTACAGTCTTTGTGCCTCTCTACCATTTTCCGTGGTACGCCGTACATCAGGTGCATATCAGCTTTCTCTGCATTCTTAAACTGCTCCATCTCATGTCCGGTCGATGTTGAGAATGCTCGGATTTGGTCGACCTAGTGCTTTTAAGCTGTGTCGCCTCATCTACGCCCCCTACTGGCACCAGGCTGCATTTGCAGCCGCATATTCTATGACGAATATTGGTGGTTTTGGTATGTACTACCATCCCCTCACTTTTGGGCCAGAATTCCGGGACACCCTGTATAGTTAATAGTTATTAGCATTAGTAAATTAATACCTTAAACATTGACATTACTTCTGAACAAAAGTGAAAACCTAATTTCTTGAATGCTGAAGAGGATAGTTTGTATGTTTATGCCAAGACAGACTGGAAGTTATTGATATCCCAAGAAGAACAGTTTTTATCCAAAGAGCTGGTTCTTGTCAGAAGTAAGAGTGGAAGAAAAATTTATTTTTTGTGAGAAATAAGGTCTTGGTCTTCCACTGGACCTTTTTTTGTACCATCATGGCAAAAAACACTTATTTCAAGTGACCATACCATGTAATATTAGCTGTGCTAAAACATTCCTAAATGCTAACAATGCCAAGCTCCTTCCTAATATCTTCATTTTAAATATGATTTTGTAACTGAGTTCTGCTAGCATTGAAATTAACGAAGTCATCAGAACCCCATTGAATTGAACAATCATTCATTACAATAAAATTATGGAATGTGGTTTGGAGATCAGAATTGTAGAAGCTTTATATTCTTTTAGTCATTTGCTAATTGAACACTGAATAACTAATGGTATGTCACATAAATGAATTACAGATTATTCAAACCTCCATTTGTTTTGTGATGTAATGAGAACTTATGCATATGCTGTCTTTTTTTGTTTGTTGCTTATGTTTTTTTTTTTAATTGACCATTGTGTCCACTCACTTTTTAATGCGATGTTTATGTATTTTTTTATATAGTTAATTTTTTAATTTGGAAAGAACTATTCTTGCAGTCAACTCATTTATAGCAAACTTTGTTAGGACCACAAGAATACATGTAGAAAGTTTTTTTTTTCTCACTTGGTTAGAAGTAAATTATACTTTACAAGAAATTATATTCTTGGCAAGTATCTTATTTTATAAAGGTAATACTGTATGTGCAAACTTTGTTTGCATACACTTGGAAAAGGATTAAACAAGGATATAATTTCTTAGCAAGTATAATGCCCACAAGAATAGTTTATGGATAGTGAACTATGTTGAATTTCCTTTAGAGCAGCATTGTGCCTATGAGGGCTGTGGTGGGAATGTAAAATTTATAATATAAAATACTAAGTGTTGTATTAGAAATTTATTTTATTTATTTTTTTTTTTAAAAGAAGTGCTTCAGTTAAATTATACTGCTTTTATTCCATTCTTCAAGTGCACAAAGATGTAGAATATTTGCTTCATTTCATTAGTCATTTAAAATAATTCAGAATTTTATCTGAATTAATATTAACTGATTTTCAAGAATCTGTTGATCTCTTAATATGTAACTGTAATGCCTTGCTAATTTCATTGCTTATATACAGGAGGATAGATGCATAATGGTGATTTTTAATTCATTTAGACTTTTGACATTAATCCTGATACAGTTCTATTTTCACTTGAATCACATTTTGGTTTTCAAGAATAAAACATATGATGAAAATCCCATTGTGCATCATAATGAATTAGTGCAAAGGCCTTATCAAGGCCTGTAAACAGCAAATGCTCAGTGTTGTGAACAATGTCAATTTTAAAAGTTGCTTTAGCAAACTGCATTTTCCGAAATTGTTATATGCCAGACCCAAACACATCTTATTCTCAACTCAGTCAAGCCATCATAACAGTCATATTGTTGTCATATATGAAATAGAATAATCATACCTGATATGATACGAATAGCTCCATCTTGTGATTGGCTACAGAAAACTAACTGGTCACATTACTGATGATGAGCAATATTGTGGGTCTCACTGAAAAGGAACCAGAAATTTTTATCTAAGAAAACTCTCTGCTGCCTGCATAGGCACTTGCTGACACAATAGTTCTTTGCATTCCAGATGAGGTTCAAGCCCCGATCTTTCCTAGTCATCATCATCCGAGCTGATGAGGGCTTTTCATATGCGTTTTAAAATATCTTGAAAGTTTCATCATCAAACATATTTTTACCATGAAATTTAAATATGACTTTTATCTGGGATTTCATACAAAGAAAAGAAACAAAGAATAAGTTTATAAAAATTTAAGTGAAACATACAGTTCCATGATAATCTCTTTCTTGGCTTCTTTCAAAAATCTTGTCATTTTTGAGTTGTCATAATGTATACTGGTGACACCAATTTCTGATAAACAATTCATTTTGACATAAAAAAATGCAGCTAATGTTGTTTTGATTTGGAAATGTGACATGCTTGCTTTCTTTGGTTGTGGAGACTTTCCATTGGTAACTTTGGTACTTGGTTTTGGGTCATTCTAGAATATTTAAGATTCATTTCCAGTATTAACATTTAGAGTCAGGTTCTTCTTCCCCTCCCAAAATGATAGTACAGTTTTCTCTCTTCATTACTGATTAAAGAACTTTTAGCTTTCATCTTTGTGCACCTTTCTTGTACCAAAATGTTATTAACTATTTCGTTAATCATGCTTAACTGTTCACCTATTATTCTGATTATTAACTTCTGTTAAATTCTTACCATTTCATTCTTTTTGTCAGCTGTGGTCAGGAAGATTTCATATCATTGTGCACATCCCCTTCACCTTCAGAAATGATCTTGGACACTGTTTCATCACCATAAACAGTTTTCAGCATGAAATCTAAATTTCAATTTTATCAGGCCCTCATACACTGTAGGGTGAGGAGTTTAGCTTTCAATGAACTCGTGAAGATTTTAAGTAGTAAATGAGCATCTCATCTTTCCCTTAGCATGTTAGGTTCATTGGTCTGCTGTGACAAAGTAGTATGGCATTATAATAAGCCTAATTAATGTTACACTAGAGTAGTTAATTCAAGTTGCAGTCATCTCTGTGTCAGTTGTTTTTGCTCTGTGGTTAGTTTGCCTTCAAGAAATGAAAAAAAAAAAAAAACTGTGAGGGAAGACCATACCACCTCCATATAAGGTTCTTCCTTGCTTCCTAGAGAGGATTTGAATCAATGTGGCATCATCACATGTTGACTGAAGAAGGCTGTACAGCTACAACTACGAAATTTAGTATACAGCCTCAACTTCAAACAGTGGAAAGGTTTGGTTTGGCCGTATTACATCTACACATACCAAACAAACTTGATATGTTTTATCTAAACTGTAAGAGTTAAGACTGCCTTATTTTATATATGTATCTTCCCTTGATCATAACTTAATGATGTTATAATTTGACTTGTTTTCCATTCTAGAACCACAAAGTTTGGTTTATAGCTGATTGTTATAACTTAAAACATGTGTATGGTTGAGTACTATTTCCATATCTCCAATACGTTTTGTGAATTTTCCTGAACAGTAACAGCTTGGATCACCTTGTCTGACATATACACTGCTTGGAAAGAATTCAACAGACACCATAGTGTGAGAACAAACAGCCGTGCACCT
Source organism: Typopeltis vanoorti (assembly GCF_054136105.1). Classification (NCBI taxonomy): domain Eukaryota; kingdom Metazoa; phylum Arthropoda; class Arachnida; order Uropygi; family Thelyphonidae; genus Typopeltis; species Typopeltis vanoorti. Next base: position 73,529,189 of record NC_143564.1, on the reverse strand, counting down.
ACCTTAATAAGATGTAGGACCTCCTTTTGCTGCAATGACCGCACCAGTCCTATGGGGCATACTTTCCACTAGCATACGATAGTGATCAATGAGAATTTTAGACCATTCTTCCTGTAGGCATGTAATGAGGTCCTGGACTGTTGTTTGGCAGATGTCCTTTGACCTCATCTGACACTCCAGTTCATCCCACAGACATTCAGTAGGATTAAGATCAGGGCTCTGTGTACAGTCAAATGTGGTGATGTTCACATCCACAAACCATACAGTTACTGCATGACAGTGCATTGTCTTGCTGAAAGAGACAGTGGTCAGTTCCATAGAAATGCCACAAAAGTCAGATGTATCTTGGAGTTCATTGTTCGTGATATCACACACAGAGGTCCGAGGCCAAATCAGAAAGAACAGGACCATACCAACACACTGCCACCTCTGAATTGCATAGTTAAGGTTATGCACTCTAGCAAGAGACCTTCATAGGCATCTACCACACCCATCCACCTTCTTGGTAGAGGGTATAGCATGATTCATTACATCCATAAGACAGCTTTCCAAGCTTCCACATTTCTTCTACATGCATCGACTGGAACACGAACTTGCAAGGCTCATTGCATGAGTTTCCATGGTAGGACTGCAATATTCAAGCACCCGTTCTGAATGCTTTTGTGCAGATTTGTGTTCCAGTTGATGCTCAGAACTCCACATTCAAACTCCATATTGAAATTAATTAATTAATCCATTGAAATTAATCATGAGATAAAGAATATCTGTGTGCTCTGTTTGTTTACCTTTCATTTCAGATTGCTTTCTTTACAACTTGGCGATAGTTATTGCCTTTGCTGAATAATCATAATTTTATGAAAAGCACTCACTGTTGTCGATTGGAGAATGCTTATACACCTGCACTAAAATCTTCTTACAAAAAAAAAAAAAAAAAATTATTTGATCATAGACTGGATTTTCACTATTATGTAATGGGAGAAATAAAAGGGAAAAAAAACATTCTGCATAGAGGAAGTAAATGGTAATTTTTCATTAATTTCATACATTAAGAGCAGTTTTCAGATAGGTTTGAGATTTGAATTACAATATATTTATACTTTTCTTAGTAGAGTTCACAACAAAAATTATCAGTGTCATCTATAAAGGTTGCACAAGTTAGTAGTTTAAATGAAACTTTCTTGCTCATTGATATTCAAAATTTATTAATTTTTAACACTTGTAGGAGATTCAACGGCTAATGTTGTAATGAGAAGTAGCAGTCTATTTGAACGGTGCTACAAAAAGGGCCCTCCCCCCCTAAATTATAATGTGCAGATTTGTATAATAGTGCTTTCGTGTGATAGCCAGACTGGATATAATCATTGTACTGTGGTATTATAGTTCTAAAAGTGTTTGCTTCAGTTCTTATTGTAATTAACTTTTACAAAAATGGTGCCAGTGGCAGTAAAGAAGTATATGCCAGCAGCGCGGAAGGTTTCAACTCGGTGATAAAGTTTCTCCCTGACTCTTTGCATTGGATAAGATGCAAACAATTGTTTCGTGTATGTGTCCAAAAACTTTAAAGATTTATGGAGTGTTAGAATGATAAAAAGGAACATATTGCAGTATATGAGAAGTATAATGAAAAGCTAGGACATTCCAAAAATGAGAACGGTGTTACGAGGATAATCAGGAAATAGATGGGAGTGCTTGTGATGATAATAATAGCAGTGACGTGGAAGAACTTAGGCAAGAGTTAATGAAAATGAAGAATCAAGTTAAATGTATGGAGGAGGAAATTGAATGTTCAAAGAGGAGCATAACTGGTGTAAATGACAAGAAAGTTAATAAGAAGCAAATATCTAAGGATGATACTGTTGCTTTACATAGTGACTCAATCATTAAAGGTGTGGTAAAAGATAAAGTGCACAAGACATGTTTTACAGGTGGTACAATTAAATGAATATCAGATGTTTTGCATAAAAGGAAGGAATGGGCATCAGAATTAGTGGTAGTGGTGGGCACAAATGGCTTGAATAGTGGAAAAGAATGTGGAAAGAGATTTGAAGAAGTTGTTGCAGGAAGTGAAGAATAATAGTGTTATTGAGAAAGTAGTTAGTTTGTTGCCCTGATATGACAGTCATGCACTGAGAAGGAGAACAATGATACTAAATGACAAAATGGCTGAATTGTGTCAGGCAGAGAGTGTTCACTTTGTGAATGTATGGAATGAATTTGAAGGGAAGTTAGAATGATTCAAAGATGATGGAATGCATTTGAATGGGTTTGCTGTTGGTCATTTGGAGCTGTTGTTGTTTAATAAGAGTGCACAGGGCCCATACGAAATTGGTATGACTAAGAGTTAGAGAGAGGTTGAAAAACAGGTTGTGGAAGAACGAGAAGAGGATGGATACAAAGGTGAAGAAGCAGTTATAGCAGCAAAGTGATGCGGTGCAAAACAGTGGGGATAAGAATATAAATGAAAATCAGAGTCAGGATCAGGGAAACGAGAATGGTCAGAATGAAGAGGGAGAGAAGTGCACTATAGCAGAGAGTAAAGAGTGTGTTGATGGGATGACCTCACAGAGTGGAGAATTGTTATGCTTGCATACTAATGTACAGAATATCAGAAATAAAGGAGCTGAGTTTGTAGCATTGATTGAATCAGTATGCCCCAAAATAATTTGCATAAGTGAAACTTGGTTGACTGAGGATGATATACTGTCAGTACTTGAAATGGTAGGATATAGAATTTTCCAAAAGGATAGAAAGATGAAGAGAGGAGGGGGGAGTATTGTTAATGGTAGCAGAGGAATTGTGTCCTTCAAGAGTCTAAGTGCAAAATAGTACGTGTGAAGATTCTGAAGCTGTTTTGTGGGAAGTTGAGATCAGTAGAATATTATATCTAATAGGATTCTGTTATAGGCCAGGGAATGTGGAGAGTGTTGATTGTGGAATGTTTAAACAAATTAGTTGGGCAAGTAAAAGGAAGATGATCCTAATGGGAGATTTTAATTATAGGAATGTGGATTGGAAATAAGAGATGGTGTATAGTAACAAGGAGAGTGAATTTGTTAGGTTTCTGTGGGATAACTATTTGAAGCTGCATGTGATGGAGGGAACACAAGGTTTATTGGTGTTAGATTTGGTGATATCCTCACAGGATGTGGCTATGAATGAGGTATCAATACTGCCACCTGTTGGTGAAAGTGATCATGAGGTATTGGTTTGTAAGGTAGGCAAACAGGGAAAAGTTAACAAAAAGGTCTGTGTATGGAACTATAGGTGGGTGATTATCAGAAGCTCCATAATCAACTTGGCATCAATACATTGGGTTGATGAATTGTGTAGAAAAGATTTGACTGTGCATGGGAAATGATAAGGCAGTATCTAACACAAGCAATTCATAACTGCATCAAAGAGTTAAGGCAAGTAAATAGAGTAAGAGTGAGATCGATGAACAGTGAAATCATGCAAGCAGTGTTACAAAAGAAGTTATTATGGAGAAGTACAAGACAGTTCACAGTGAACAGTTGTATGAAGAATATAAAGTGTAGGCCAGAAAAGTGACAAGCATGGTTAGAAAAGAAAAAGTAGAACATGAGAGGAGATTGGCCAGTTAGGTCAAAGCTAATTTAAGGGAATTTTTCTGCTATGTGACAAGCAAGAGGAAAAATAATTATGGCAGGTTGATACTAGTGGATAGTTATAGTAGCAGAGTAACCATAGCAGATGATATAGTGGAATTATTTAACGAACACTTCATCACTGTATATCATAGTGGTGAGAATGATGCTGTGCAACATGTAGAAGGGAGCGAGAATTAAAGGCGAAGGAATTAGAGTTGTTTTGCTTGGGTTAGATGTTAATAAGGCTGTGGGAATGAATGACATATCACCATATGTCATTCATTAATATATATCGTGTATTTTTAAAGAATGTGCAAAAGAGTTAGTCATATCCTTGTCCTGGTTATTTAATGAGAGTCTTGCAGTGGGTAAAGTTCCTAAGGTGCGAATAGAAGGCAAAATAATACCTCTCCACAAGCATGGTTTGTGGACAGAAGTTTCCAGTTATAGACTGGTTGGTGTGTCTACAGTTGTGATCAAAGTGTTGGAAAAACTGGTTAAAAATAGAATACAGGATTGGGTTGACAAACATAAGATTCTCTGTGATGGTCAGCATGGGTTGAAGTCTTGTTTTAACAATCTTCTTATGTTTTATGATAAGGTGACGAATGTTTTGGATAAGGGAGAATCATATACGATATTCTTGAGACTTTGCAAAAGCCTTCAGTAGATTTCCATATGATAAGTTGTTGTACAAGCTGCAGAGAATAGGAATGGATAATATATTGGTTAGATGGATGACTCTGAGAACGATATCAACAAGTTGTGTATGATGGAGCTGTGTCTCAGAAAAAGGTGACCAGTGGTGTGCCTCAGGGTTCTGTTCTTGTACCCCTACTGTTTAACTTGTTTGTTAATGATATTTCTTGTGGATTGACTGGGGATCTTCAAATGTTTGCTGACGATGCAAAGTTAGGTAGAATTATCAGGAAAAGTGCTGATGTTAATTCTCTACAGGAAGATTTGAATAGGCTTTTAGCTTGGACAAATGAGTGGGGTTGAAGTTTTAATGTTAATAAATGTATGGTGTTTCACTGTTGGATACAGGGACATAAGGCTATGTACTGTATTGGTGGTGGAGCTGTATACTTCCGGAAGGAAGTGGATGAGATTTGGGATCTTGAAGTGATGGTGGATAGTGGACTAAAGTTCTGAGCTAGACCATCGTGTAGCTGCTATGATAAAAAAGTATATTGACATGTAGGGATAAGGAGGTGGTTTCTCTGTATAAGGCATTAGTCAGATCACATATGGACTGTTGTGTTCAGATTTGGTCATCTAGTTTTCATTGTGATGTGGAAACACTAGAGAGGGTCCAAAGATGAATAACCAAAGTGATATCAGGACTCTGGAGTGTTAGCTGTGAAGTGCGTTTGAGAGAATGTGGATTACTGAGTTGGTGGATAGCAGGAAAAGGGAAGATATGATATCCTTTCAAGTTAAGGGATTCTATCAGATTAATACAGAAAAAAATTATAAAAAGAGTAGATTTTAAAATGGGAAGAATGAGAGGCCATTCCTAGAAGTTATATAAAGATGTGATGAAGAAGAGTGTGAGGAATAGATTTTTTACGTGGAGAGTTGTTAGTGAGTGGAATGCATTTCCTGAGTGCGTTGTGAGTGTAAGTAGTGTAAACTTCAAAGCTCATTATGATAGACTTGTTGCTGGTCGAGTGGGCCTCCCACTATGAGTCTGCTCACTCCATGGAGGTTACCAAATAATAATAACAATTATGTTGTCATTCCTTCTAAATGTCAGAATTACTGAAAAATCTTTCTAATTCATGTGCTTGTTAAAATTTAAGCAAGCATATTTGAGAAGATGTTAAGAAAATTTGTGGAAAAGAAACTTGGGAAAGACGAATGTGCTGGATCAAATAGAATTGTCAGAATCAGATTATTCCTTTATGACAAATAGTCGAGAAATAGGAATATGATAAAGATCTGTATTTAAGTTCTGTAGATTTGAAAAAGATGTATAATAAGGTGTCAAGAGAAAAGCTACTCTTAATTATATGTATGCAAACGGGGATGATATGCAGAGCAATTTATAGCTTATACTAGCATATAGTTTTGATGTAATATGCACAACAAAGGTGTATTTATCTCTACTGTTGTTCACCATATTTTTGGATTTTGTTATGAAGAAAAGTGGAATTACACCTGATATCAGAATTAGATATTCAACTCAGCTCTTTTCTCTATGCAAATGATGTTATACTTCCCAAATAAATTCAGTATACAAATCTTTAGTTAATGAGTCCTGTAACGAATTTGGTATGAAAATCAACAATAAAAATAAACTTTGAAACTGAGCAAAACAATGAACTCTTCAATCCTAGTGGTAAACATATAGCACAAGAGGAAGATTTAGCGAAAATGGCAAAATTAATTTGAAAATAGATAATATAGTAAGCAAAGCTGGCATAACTGCTAACTACCTGAATCAATTTATATAGAATAAGAGAGAAATTAGCCAAAACACTAAAGTGTCAATATGTAAGACAGTTAAGTCTTATATATTTAAATCTTTACGACCAATAAACCCAGTGTTAGTTATTTTTATTACATTAGTTTTGTGGTCGAAAATAACATACTGGTCATATAAGAACAGTTTTCAATCTAGTTTTAACATATAGATATGAGTTATGGTTTAAAAAAAAAAGGTCAAAAAGAGACCAGAGATATGAGAGTTCTGAGGATAACTGGAGCATGAGCAGGGTGGCATCAATGGCATAATCATGTTAAAAATTTAGATATTATATAATAACTTGGAATCATTATCATTCAAGACCGAGCAGAACTAATGTAATTTGTTATGTCACTTAAACAGAGTGGCAAAGGAATATTTAACACAGCTGTTTGATGACAATAACTGTTTGTAATTTCCTTTAAAAAATGTAGACAATATTAATTATAAATTGAATTCATATTTCTGATATTTTGTCAAAGTCAGGTTGCCATAGTAAGTTCTGAGATGTCAAAAACCCAGAAGCAGACTAAGATTGGATGTAGTTAGTAGACCTTTAGATCATAATGTAAGATTTGGGAACCTGACAAAAAGATTAAAATGGGAGAAAATTTAGTAGGAAGCTGCAGTCGATTCACACCATAGCAAATTCACTGGAACCAAAGAAATAATTTGTTACAATACATTTCATTTAGTATTAGTCTTCTCTGCTATAGTGAGTCAACTGTACATCATGACTATTTATTATTTTTATGGAAATTCTAAATATGCAAACCCAGTATAATGAATTTTACTCAAACCCGTATACATTCAAAGTTTAAAATGCTACAGTGCAGATGCTAACATTATGCCACTGTTTTGTCATAAACTTTACAGTTTAAGTTCTCTGGGCCAGCAGGAACAATTTAAGTCGTGGAGTGGGAAGGGAACCCATACCTTGTAAAGTTTTTATTCTCAAGAACTAGACCCAGGGAAAACACTTTTCAATATTAACTATGGTTTACCTTTTGCTATAATAATTCTATAATTATTTTGCTACAATAATTGATATAAACAACACCAAGAGAAGAAAAACACATTTCTTAAACTCGTTAATATTTTGCTGGTTTCATCAGAGCACAATTCAAATTGTGGAAAACAGAACTAATGTGATTACATTGCGCCCTCTAGGTGTCAAATAACTGTAAAGTTAACAGTTGGGCTATCAGGCTATATTTAGTTCACTGCTATGTGCCTGTCACAGTTTTAACTGTGCTCTGATGATGCTGGATAGAAAACGAGTAAAATATTAGTTAGTTCAATGTGTTTTTCCTCTCTCAGTGTTGTATGTACCAAGAAGCTTCACTATGAATAATCAACAACACCTAAACCTTTCTATATGTATTTGCTATAACAAGTTTACTATACCATTTATCCTGTGGTAAAAATCATTTGACGTTAATACTATATGAATTTTGAAATAATAATATATGAAAGTTGTGTTTACAAGGAGCATTTCAAAGCAAAAGTAATATCTATTGTGAAAGCTCTTCACGCAAAAAAATGCGATATTAATGAAATGAAAATTTAAATAAATAAAAAGCTAATTCGAAGACTATCTCACCATAATCCCCCCTCCCATTCATCATATTTTCTCCATTATGTAACAAGCTTTTTAAAGCTGTCATAGAAAAACTCTTTGCATTGTTTTCAGAACCATTTTTTCACCTCTGTTTTGAGTTTGTCATTTTCAAAATCAATACCTTTGAGATTTGCCTTCAGTTAAGGAAATAACCAGAAGTCCATTTGGAATTAGTCAGAGCTGTAAGTTAGATGTTTGATTATTTCAAATCTAATCTCTACAGCTATTGAAGTGACTGAACCCACTTGTGTGCAGTCTATCATCATAAAGCCTTCCATCAGCAACATTGGAAATTTTTTTTCCACTTGGTTCGACTATAAATTATATATTTAGTTTAATCCTTTGTCCAAGTGTAAGCAAACAAAGTTTGTGCCTGAAGTATCTTCAGGACTGGGGCAACTCATGGCAAAGGTGGACAAACTTCACATCACATGCCTTAGTATCCCATAATGCAAAGCACATCTCCTTGCAGACATGTATAATAGTATGCATTATGGGAAGGATTACTACCCAGACTGGTTTCAACTTTTTGGCTCCTACTGAAGAGACCTCAATAAAGATCGAAACCGGTCTGGGTAGTGACTCTTCCCATAATGCACACTATTATACATGTCTGCAAGGAGATGCGCTTTGCATTATGGGATACTAAGGCATGTGATGTGAAGTTTGTCCACCTTTGCCATGAGTTGCCCCAGTCCTGAAGATACTTCAGGCACAAACTTTGTTTGCTTACACTTGGATAAAGGATTAAACTAATATATAATTTATAGTGTAACCAAGTGGGAAAAAACTGCCAACATCATTCTCTAATCCAGGGTAATTTATCAATAAGGTGTGATGCCTTTTGGCAACTTGTATAGGTTAATGACTTTTTCATTGCTTTAACCTTGGTATCACCTCTGGGTCTGGCTCCCACTGAGGAGACCTCAATGAAGGTCGAAACCGGCCTGGGTAGTGACCCTTCCCCTAATGCAGGCGTGGCCAACTTCATTCTATACGAGGGCCAATATATGATGAGTTGTAGCTTCATAGGCTGCACACTTTTAGACAGAATTTAAAAAATAAAAATAAACTCTGCATTTTTTCAAGGCAATAGTTATATGTATTGAATTACTATATTTGTTAAATCATTTTACTACTGGGAGAACAATATAAAATACTTGATTGATTTAAATATAAGTTGTTAAATTAAAATTAATTGCATATTTCTGGTGTTTTTACATGTAACACAACTTAATGAGAACACTGTGGGTGTTCATGTGCCGCAACAAGTTCATAAAAGTTGATTTTCAACGATGATGATATTCGTAACAAATCCTGAAGATGGTCATCAGTCATTCGGCTTCTTTGTGACGATTTAACTGCCCTCATAGTTGAGAAAGTGTATTCACATATGTATGTGCTTCCAAACATAGATACAATTCTCAAGCTGAAATCACTCAATGCAGGATATTTTTCCCTTGGTACCAGTTCCAAACGTCAATGCCTATCTCCACCCTTGACTGGAAAAAAGGGGTTTTTGAGGGTCACATAACTCCAATTAAATTGTGTCATGCTGCTCTGAAATGTCTCATTTCATTGGGTTGTTAAATAATGTCAGGCGTGGCTGAATGTCACTGAAGTGAGAAAATCGCTTACTGAATTGCTTCAAAAGTTCATTGGTACAGAAAACTTGAAGTCAGTGTCATGGCCCTCCTCCATCAACTCTCTGCAGGAAGAGATATGTACCAAGTTTCCTCTGACTAGGGTGAATTTGAAAACCTTCGGTTGACTTATGAACCTATCTAGGTGTCCAACTAAATCTGAGATTGTTTGGTTTATGTCCCTGTAACTTCACGTTGAGTCATTCATGTGGTGCGTGATGTCTGTTAGAAAGGCGAGTAGGCTGTTAAAATGAGGATCATATAGTTGTGATTAATTGTTTGTTTTCTCATGTTCCTCTAAAAACTGTTTTATTTCCTTTCTCAAAGCAAAAAACCATTTCAAACAGTTCCCTTTAGTCAACATACTTCTTTGTACAACACTAAATTGTCATATTCTGTCTCCATTTCTGTTAGAAAAGAAAGAAACTCGCAGTGTGTCAAGGCCCGATTTCCGCCTTTAATTAGATTCACACACTTCATTACAGTTTTCATAACATCCTCTGTCTCCAGAATTTTACCACACAGAGCCTCCTGATGTATAATGCAATGCAATACAGGGCAATTGATTCCAGCCTTCCTTAGTAAGCTAACTAAGCCTGTTTGAGTACCACACATTGATTTGTCACCATCTGTCACATTGTTGATATCACCAGTATACCATTTACAACCTTCATAACTGCATCATAAATGTCTTGACCTTTGGCTGTATTATGCAATGACTCTAATGCTAGTAGCTTTTCATTAATAACAAAGTTTTTTGGAAACACTTCAAATGGAAATTGGAAGTTGAGCTGTATCTGTTATGTCAGTTGATTCATCCAGAGTCAATGAGAAGTAAGCTGAATCTGTAATAACACTTTTTAATTTATTTAATATGTGAGAACCTATTTCCTCAACTCTTTCTGTTACAGTTTATTTTGATAGTGGGATGTTTTCAAATTTCAAAATCCATTCCCCAAATGTACGTGCCATTTTCACAGAAGAGTGTTTTACAAATTCACTATCAGATAATGATTTTTTTGCTTTTTCTATCTCTGCACTTACAACAAACAATGGCAAGAGTGAGCTTTTTGTATTGATGTTCGTTTAGTAAAAATAGATTTCTGAGCACTAACCTTTCTCTTCAAATTACGTGCAATTTTAGTACGTACTTGTCCAACATATTCTGGGTATTTAGCGGCATGGTGCTGTATGTAGTGGCGTTTGAGATTATATTCCTTTTGCACAGACAATACTTGCAAACACACAAAGGCATTGTGATTTATTGTCATTATTGTTTATAAACAGAAATTCATTTTTCCATTTCTCCTGAAATGACCTGTTTTCTTCACAGATCTTACGTTTTTTACTCATAGTACATGTTGAGAATATAAATTGTTTCCGTCATCAGAAATAATGAATATAACTAGTATATCAATCAGAAAATCTGCGGTCGAAACTAATAGCTAAATTGATAATACATATAATTTAATATAGTTTTTATCCTACTGCAGGCCACACAAAATCATGTTACGGGCCACATGCGGTGCTTGGCCACCTTTGCCATAATGCATAGCATTATACATGTCCACAAGGAGACGTGCTTTGCATTGTGTGTGTTATGTTCCATTGAGTCGTTTCCGAATCCATGAACATACTCTCCATTCTGATCTGTCCCTGACCATGTATTTCAGAACCTCCAAGTGCACTCTAGTTGCTTCTTTAACTCCATCCACCCATCTAATTCTTGGTCTTCTTCTTCTCCTGCTTCCATCAACTTTAGCAAGTGTCATCATCTTATTTGCTCGCATAATACAGTTGTCCAAAGTATGGCAATTTTTGCTTGATGATCATAGCTTCAAGGGAGCAATCTGGCTTTATTCTGTCTATCACTGATTTATTGGTTTGCTTTGCATTATGGGATACTAAGGCAAGTGATGTGAAGTTAGTCCACCTTTACCATGAGTTGCCCCAGTCCTGAAGATACTTAAGGCGCAAACTTTTTTGCTTACACTTGAAAAAGGATTAAACTAAATATATAATTTCCATCAGCAATATTTCATAGACTGAATGTCAAAATTCATAATAAAGAACCCAACTTTCATTCACAGTTTTGAAGAAAAGCAAGCATTGCCTTTTCTTTAATAACATTTGAAACAGCCAATCGATACAGGAGTCTATTTACATGCACTTTATTGTAACTCACTTCTGTAATGATTTGGTTGAGTGGTTCAATTTCAGCTTCAGTGACCTCTGATTTATTTGCTAGTTTTTTTGATTAACTTCTCAGTTTTTTGCTGATGGGAATCATCAGTTTTTTTTTTTTTTTGTGCCTCCTTTGCATTAATATCAGCTCTTCCATTGCAGATTCTTGTTTTTCATGTCCAGTGATGAACAGTACTCAAATAATGCAGTTACTCTATTGTGAAAGCCTTGTGATCAGCCATAATGTCAATTGCACTCCCATTTTAATTCGTTAGAAATCTGATTACTACATGCTGTTTTACATTCAGTAACATAAATGTAGTTTCAATCAAATACCAAACTGTATCAGAGAGATGAAGAAACAAAATATGACTTGGCATGCTTCAACCACTAACACAAAAAGCAATGCAAATAGTTGTTAATGTCTCCTGTTCTGGGTTGCCACTAAGTATACTTTGTTTTCTTCTGCTCATATTTAAAAGATGATGTGGTTTCTTCTGAAAAACCATCTTCCAATTGAGAGTTCATAAAGGTCAATAGCAGAAACTCACTTCCTATTCAAATGAAAGCTATTCCTTTTAGTTCTTGTATTGGATATAACTTCTGTTCTCTTCTGCTTTTTCATCTCTCTCATGCACGTGCATGCACACATACACGGATGACAGCATGTAAAGATAAAGCTGATCTCCTGGCATCACTCTTTTCCTCTGAATCCTGCATAGATGACCAAGGAAAATTGCCTGCTACTAAATTAGAAACTGAGCACCATATGCCTCCTCTGGTTTTTTGGTACATCAGAAGAAAAGTAAACAACTTGGATGATTGCATCTCTCTTCATTTGTATTCTAACTTTGTGCTAACCTTTGTCCTGTGTCAACTATACAATCAACTATACTAATCTCTTACATATACTATCTCAGTGCATGTAAGTAAACATATATCCAGCCTATTCCATAAAAGGGAGATAAGTCTTCTTGTTGACTGATTGTCTTTGCATTGTTCCTCTCTAGAGTAATAATGGAGTCATCAACAGTAAACTTGTTCACTGCTTAGAAGCCTACCTGTCAATAAGAGACCACTAGTATGAAAATTCTGCCAGTCAAGAACCATGGCTGAACTCTTAGACCTAATCACCTTGACATGTACCATGGAAAGATTCGGAGAAAAGTGCTATCACTCTTCAGATTTCTCTTTCATTGTGTTTGGCATGCAGGTCTGTAACATAAATGGTTACATTTATGTTACTGACATAAAATACTGAGCAAATTGCCATCCTTTTATCTACCTGCTACCATGATGCTATCTAATTTTTGCCAGCCCACGTGCACATGTAAAACATTTTGTGAGCAAATTTCCAGTGTTACTCAGTGTATGGGATATCCTGTGATTGCAGTCAAAAGTCACATTCCACAAGCCTTAAATTAATTCATTTAAATCTTCATAGCTACAAAAATCCATCACCATTTGTACAAGTGAATTTGCTGTCTAGACACTTTAAATAAATATGCCTCTGTGGCTTGCTTATGTCAGCACCAGTTAGCCCACATAGTGCAGTCTAAAAGTAACTGACTCACATATATTAAGTTGGAATGGGTTAGAATAATGTTGGAGTGGAGATATTGGAGTAATTACTAAGTAAAATAAGTGACAAGAATGATTATGATATAATTCATTTTTATAGTATGTTCAAAAATTGACTGTAAATTAGAAATTCTGAAAGCAAAACTTTCATGTGTACAGGTACTAGATGTGTGCATGTGAACAGCACAAGGGATTCCAGACTGTTAGGATTGTAGGAGTCTTACATTTGCACTCAGTGAGTGCTCTCATTCCTCCTGGCATGCTTATGTGCATATGCTTAGTGTATTTCTTTATGCTCATGAAGATGTTTTGATGACCAAGTCAAAATATTGACATAATAATTTAATAGCTAAATAAATTTAGTTAATTATTATCCCAAGATTTATGTTTTCTGCTCTAAATATCGGCATGAATCTATATAGAGTGGGGAATTGGACAATAAAACTTATTTGCAGTCTCACAGAAGATTTTACTAAGGAATTTTTCAAAGTATTAGACAAGGTACCTGACACAATGAAAAGTTGGTTCTTGACGGAGATCTATACAGCAGAATAGATGATTACCAGGCATATATGAAGGTTCTGGGAAATTTTGGAGAAAAGAGCAACATTAATGATAATAGAAGAACCTGCTAGATTTCTGTTCAAGACATGGACTAGTTATTGCTAATACCATGTTCCAACATGAAAATGTGCACAAATTCATGGGGAGAAGATTTAAAAACTAAAATTTAAAAAGATGTAGTATTGCCCACCATTTCTCTTTCTTTGATCCAAATTAGTAATAGATTTTCCATTTGCTCAAAAAGAAGCCCTCTGACCTTGAAGTTCCCTTAGCAACCTTAGCTACCATAAGTTCTTCTTTCTTAGCCAAAATGGTTGATACTGTAGAATGACTGGTTTCATATATTTGAGCTAGCTGCATAACTTTCACACCTTCATGATGTTTTGCTATTATTTCTTTCTTCTGTTCAGTAGAGAAAATTGTTCTGTTTTTTTTCCTCCTCACTAGCTTTCTTTTTGGGACCCATTTTGTCACATGGTAAAAAAATTCACTCTATAAAAAAAAAAAGCTACGCAAAATACGGTATTATTACAAATTGTACAACACTAAGACAAGGGATACAAAGAATTGTCACCTGAAAATAAAAGTAAAAGTCCAAAAAAAAAAAAAAAAAAACCTTTTTGAAATAAAAGTTAACAGTTAAATTCGAAACCTGCAATTTTTGACTTAGTGCATTTTGCTTGTAAGGTGACGATATTAGATACAGCACTTACCCTACATACACTGATTAGCAGCTTATAGATACAACGATTATTATACAGATGAGATTTGACTTTGCCTTTTGATGGTGAAGGAACAGTGACACGTACCCGTCAATTTATTGTCTATATGAACCAACACAAAAAATAAATGCTTAAATATTTATTTTCATCATAAAACGCATTTATAACCACAAATTTTAAAATAAAGCACAGTACACTACAAGAAAAGAAACAATAAATGGAAAACGTAAACGGCTAGCTATGATGGGTCAAACATATCTGAACTTCACAGCTATGCCGTGTGGCTGTTCTCAATTTGACAATGCCGTGTGTGGCCGAGTGCGATTGGAAAATTCCAGTTTTTTAGATCGGATAGAGGTTCACATAATCAAGAGTCATTAACCAAGAGATTTTTTCTTACAGCCACTCTTTGTTAACCAAGTGCATCGTTATCTGAGGCCGTTGTTAACCAAGGCGCCACTGTATTGGATTATAGAGTATAAGCTCAGAAGTTGAATATTTGCTACCAGAATATAATGATTCCATATGGAATCAGTCGGTCAGAATTCCTATCCTGAAATGTATTTTTTATCAAAATACTTGATATGCTTGCTTTTTTAGACCTAAAGACAAAATAAATAGAAAGAAAATTTCACTTGAAAAAAAAAATTCAGGTCAGAAAGGGTAATAAAGTCAATATAGTCATCATTTATGTAAGAGTTCTTAATAGTCCATTCTGTCTCTTCTATGTACTTCCTGAACTTGTGGTAGTCTATTTGTTTGGGTTGTCTTTTATGGTTTAATGTTGCCCTGATATGTTGTTCTTTTTTGTGGTTTATTCTTATAATGGCTCTGAGGAGCCATTATCCATGTTTTATGTTGAAGTATGTTTCACCTATTGTACCAACATTTTGTATGTCTTTTACAGTCTGTTAAAATGTCAATTTTGTTTTTTGTGTTTCCATTCAGTGATTGCCAAATCCATCTTCTTCTTGGGCATTTGTTGAAAAAAGTGTTCATGTTAAAGAGTTGTTCTACAGCAAATTCAGCTAATTTCTCTCTCACCGTTTCTATTTCTTTCTCCCAGGCCATGTTGTCCAAAAAGCTTTTTGTTTTCTTTTCCACATATTATTTTGGCATTAAAGTCGCCACCAATGAATGTGTATGTTGACTTGTAATTTAATGCCTTTTCAAGATTCATGTAAAATTTTCTATTTCTTGATTATCAGTTACAGATGTTGGAGCATAGTAGGATATTAATTTTATTGTTATATTGTTCTCTATTCCAATTATGAGTACACCTATTCTTTCAGATATGATGTTACAGAAAGGATCGACTTGGTGAGCTTAGATTTAACAATGAAACCCATTCCACCTTATTTGCCATTGTTTGAGGATGCTCCGAGGAGTATCTGTGAGCCATTGTACCATCTTGCTGTCAGTTCTTTCAATCTTTTTGTTTCATTCACTAGTAGGATATTCAAGTTGATATTGGTTAGTTCTTTGATTAATAAATCTATTTTGTAGTCTCTTGCCAAAGTTTGAGTATTGAGGGCACCGATTGCCATTTTCATAGATTTAAGAGGCAGCCTGTTTTCATCTGTGAGATTCTTAGCACTCCTGGCCTCACTCGGTGCTGCAGAAAGGTGAGTGTGGGCCGTGCAGGACTCAGGGCCGTTTCTGTTGTTGTAGTGGCAGCTTTGCTGTGGTTGCATATACACCTCCTGACCAGGGTTCTGAAGTGTTCATCAAAGCTCTGTTAGTGGTGTCGGGTCCAGGTCCGATAATGGTTAGGATTACCAACACCCACATGGAGGTAGAGTTTGGAATTTGCACCCTCAATACTAAATGGTGATCACTTACAATTTAAAATCCTCTGTATTCTTCTTGTGTCTTGAACCAGTGGGAAAACATCACTAGCAACAATAATATAGTGAGAAACATCTCCGTTTTTTATCACAAAAAAAGAAAAAAAGGACATTTATCACAAAAGAAGAAAAAACACTTCCTGGGCATAAACCAATGAATGATAGGTTAACATTGCTTTTAGCAACAAATGCAAGTGGAGACTGCAAGGTAAAACCAATGTTAATCTACCACTCAGACCATTCCCCGAGCATTCAGAAAGTTCAATGTCTCTAAATCTAATCTCGGTGTTTTGTGGAAGTCTAACAGCAAAGCCTGGATCACAAGAATAGAATTTAGAGACTGGATTCACAAAGTGTTTGGACCAACTGTCAAAGCCTATCTTGAGGAAAACAATCTGCCTCTAAAAGCCATTTTAACCTTGGAAAACGCACCTGGCCATCCAACGTGCATACCAGAGGAATTAGATTTTAGCAAGGTGATTTTGGTTTTCTTCTTCCCAAGACTACATCTCTGATTCAACCTATGGATCAGCTGATAATTTCAAATTTTAAAAAACTTTACAAAAGGGCACTTCTTACCAGGTGCTTTGAAATGTGTGAGGCTACCAACATAACCCTAAGAAAATTTTGGAAGGAAGAATTCAACATTGTCATAGCAATTAGGCTAGTTGTAAAGGCTTGGCAAGAAGTAAAAATGAAATGTCGCAAAGCAGCATGGAGGAAACTGTGTCCTTCCTTTGGTAATGAAGAAACTTCAGATGAAGGACACAAATTGGTAAAGGATATTGTGGCAACTGCTCATGATCTTAACTTGGAAGTAGATGAAGAAGACGTTGAAGAATTATTGGAGATGCATGACTGAGAACTGACTACTGACGAGCTAAAAGAACTTTTCAAGCAGCAATGTGAAGAAAAGGAAATGGAAATCTCATCTGAAGATGAGGATGGAGAGAAAGAACAAATTACGACTGATGAAATCAAAAACATTTTGACAAAGTGGGAGAAAGTTCAAAATGCTGCTATGAAATGGAATCCAAACAAATCTGAGGTTATCAGAACTGCAGATCTATTTAATGAAAAGTCCATGCAATTTTTCAGAAACATTTTAAAAAAGAGGCAGAAGCAAACAACCCTAGACATGTTTTTTACAGGTCCATTTGTCAAAAAACTCCGAAGTGAGCCCAATTGTCCTTCTGGTGAAGATTGATAATTAAAAACTGTTTTCATGAACAGTTCATTTTTTATTAATGTTAATTTTTTTGTAGCAAATACATATAGTACTATATAATAAATAAATGATATTTACCATATTTTTATGACATTTTAAATGAGTTTTATCTGCATTTTTAATTTAATATGTACTATAGTTGTGGGAAGGAGCCGGAACAAATTAATTGATTTTCAATTAAATCTTATGGGGAATCGCGCCTTGGATAACAACGGTTTTGTTAACGACGGTAATCCTGGAACGGATTACCGTTGTTAACCAAGGCACCACTGTATATGCATATTATTCTACTAAGTCATAAAAACCGATATTGGTAAGATTTATACGTATAATACATACCTGTTATTATATTAAAGAAATGGAACTACGACGTACGATGCCAATTGGAATCATTCGCCACATAATATTTGCTATGAAAGGCAAGACAGTTAGTAATTTCAATTGGAATCACTAGGGCAGAAAGGGTTAATAAATTCAATGAGTGCAAGAAAAAATCAAATTCCTGTGAAACAAAAGAAAAGCGAACAACTCTCACCTCAAACTATAGGAACTACTGAAAAAAGAGAAAAGAATTGAGGAAATCTGAAGAAAATTTTCTGGAATACAAAGTTATCTGTAAGTTACTAAGGAAAAGAATTCCAGAAGACTACAAAGTTTTCAGGATACAAAAACTAAGAGAAGCAGTGCAGGCCAAAACCACCCAAAAAAATATAGAAAGACTTAAATTTTAAACAGTCAATTCCATTTGCTTTACAGGATCAAAATGGAGAAAAACGTACTAATAGAAAAAGGATAGAAGAAATTGTGCAGAATTTTTATAATTATCTCTATGCAACTAAGTGCCAAGTTTCAGAACCTATCATTCCAAAACCAAGCAATATTCCAGATGTACTTCCAGAAGAAATAGAACATGCCCTTAAGAAAATGAGTAAAGGAAAAGCTTCAGGACTTGATCATGTTAAGGCCAAAGAAATCCAACAAGGTGGACCAATTGCTTTCAAAGCCTCGGCTGCCAGATTCACGTGGTACTTCAAAGAAAGAAAGATTCCAGAGGAATGGAAGACATAAAAAAACTATCGTCCAATCTGTCTACTCTCTCTCACATATATAAAATCATGAATAGAGTAATACTGAACAGAATCCAAAACACACTCAAAGACAACTCCAGTAGAGAGCAGGCAGGATTCAGAAGAGGCTTCTCCACAATAGATCATATCCAAGTCATTTCACAACTAACAGAAAAATCCAGAGAATACCGAATCCCTCCGTTTCTTCTTTATTGATTTTAAAAAAGCATTTGATACCATAGAACACAATGCAGTCGTCAGTGCCTTACTGGAAATAAATGTGGACCCTACTTACATCCACATAATAAAAAAAAATTAACAAAAATCAGACCACACAAATAACCCTATTTGATCAACCTATAAATATAGATATAAAGAGAGGGGTCTACCAAGGCGATGTGATTTAGAATACATTCTGAAAAAAAGTAGACCTAAACGAAGGAATAAGCATAGATGGTGAAAAACTACAAATCCTTGTTTGCCGATGATCTAGTATTGATATCCCACAACCCAAAAGACCTAGAAGAAATGGGTGAAAAAGTATACACAAACAGCAGTAAGATAGGCTTAGAAAATGAATCTAGAAAAAACAAAATGGGTCAAAAACATCTACACAAGTGACAGTCACCTATGTATTGATAACATCCCTATAGAACAAGTTGACTCCTACAATTACTTAGGACAAACAATAAAAATGAATAACGATTTATCTGAAGAACTAGCAAAAAGAAAGCTGCATGGCTATCATTCAACAGACTATAAGAAACACTCATCCAGAGCTTGACGTCTCTGCGAAGGCAAAACTATTTAATAGTGACATTCTTCCATCACTCGCATATGGGCCAGAAACATGGAACACAACAAGAAAAGAAGAGGAGACTCTCAGAATAACTCAGCGTGCAATGGAACTCGGGATTTGTAACATCGTCAAAATGGAACATGTTAGAAACATGGAACTAAGAAAAAGATCAGGCATAAAAGATGTGGTAACTGCAGTATATGAAAGCAAGATGAGATGGGCAGGTCACATAGCCAGACTCAGGGATAACAGATGGACATATAGAATATTCAACTGGCAACCTAGAATAAAGAGAGAACCAGGAAGACCACCTACAGGATAGGAAGATCCACTAGTGAAATCTATGGGTATAACATGGAAGAGAGGATCGGGATTGTTAGAGGCATCTTTGTGACCTGCACTCTTGGAGAAATCCTGAGTGAAACACAGGTCCATCAAGGTAATCAAGTGATCACCATTTAGTATTGATCAGGATAAAATTGAATTTCAGATTGAAAAGAAGATTGTATTAGAAAGTTTTGAAACAAATCAAAGTTCAGCAGCCTACAGAGTTGAATTGTAGACTCAAATATATATGCAAATATTAATCATGAAAAAATTACAGATCAAAAACAAGAACCAGACCTTGGAGATTCAGTGGCAAACCTTGAAGAAAACATTGATTCAGCCAGACAGGCATGTAGTGAGGTAATCTGCAAAGATAGAAAAATCAGAACTCCATGGTGGACTTAGGAAGTTAGAGGCAATAAAGGAAAAGAACAAAGCATATAGAAATTTCTTGTCAAGAGTAAGTCAGCATGTGATTTTAGAGAAAAATATAAGAAAACTAGCATGTGGGAAGACTGGTAAGAACATAGAAAATAAATATCACAAAGGTGGTAAAATATTCTGGAGACTTGAAAAAAACTTAGAAATGGAGGAAATAGTACTACAGTAAAATCTCTCGTAACTGGCACCCAATTAATCGGCAATACCAAAACAATGGCACTTTTGAAGGTCTAAATTTAAACCCAAAAAATAAGCCTATGAGATAAGAAAAATATGCAATGGGCTTGCATTCTGGCAAGATTTGCTGAGCAATGTTCATCTATGTCAGCACATGATGTTATGAAACTTCATTGTATATACAGTGAATTTTTAAAGCTCCAGTGACAATCTTGTAAGCAGGCAGACTTTTGAAGTTATGTCATCATGCTAAGAAATTCATAGCAACTTTCATATGATAATTTTGCTTTACTGTAATTTTTAAATGCTGCTTAAATTTGATTTTGTGAAATATAAAATTCTGTGTATGTGTTTTAAATTTTAAAAATCCGCACGATTTTTGATGTTATTTATTTAATTATGGCTGGCAGATCAAAACACACGACCAACGAACTTCGCATGCTGCAATTTCTACACATGGCATCACAAAACATCAACAGGTAAATTCTCGAAATGTATATTCAATTATCCAGCAAAATCTCGTATCCGGAATTGGCAAAGTCCTGTTGTTGCCGGTTAAGAGAGATTCTACTGTATAAAAGGAATCAGAGATGATAAAAGTGGCATTAAAACTGAAGATAAAAATATTCTAGATGTCTAAGTAATTACTTTGGTAGACTGCTAAATGAAACAAGTGGTGGCAGCATGATGGTAAAAAATACTCAGCAGGAATGCAATTGGGAATACATGTCGGTACTTGAAGTAGAAAAAGCCATCAAAAATCTGAAATTGGGAAAGACTCTTTAACTTTTTCTTAATTTATGTATTGTTTCCCTATTTTATAGATGGTCAGAGTTGAATTTGAAATGACTGGCGTAGAGTTTGCATAGTACCCATCTATAAAATAGGGAAATAAAACCGAGTGTGAGAATTACTGAGGAATTTCCCTACTAAGTGTTCCTGGTAAGATTTATGCCAGTATACTTGAGAAACAGTTAAGAAAAATTGTGGAAGGGAAGCTTGAAGAAGAGAAAGCTGGATTCAGGCTAAATAGATTTTTTCAGGATCAAATTTTCACTTTACAACAAATAATGAAGTCATGGGAATATAATAAGGATTAGTGTATAAGTTTTGCAGATATGGAAAATACATGCAACAAGGTGCCAAGAGAAAATATTCAAAACAGTACTGTTTCAGAAAGTACTTGACATTGTTAGCATTCAGAAATGTGTTAGATGAGCTAATCTCAGGTAGTATGATCACTTAAACAGAATGGGAGAGAGAGAAAAGGTTAGCAAAACAAGTGTTCTTTGCCAGGATGATATGGGAAAAAGACCCTTAGGAAGACCTAAATCTGGCTGGATTAATACACTAAAAAGTGCCTTAGAAGAAAGAAATATAAGGTCTGATAATATCTGAGTCTTGACTGATAGCAGATTAATTTGGAACGAGATTGTCATTAGAAATTTAGTAGTGATATAACTTTTTCAAGGAGTTCTGTCATATTATTCTGTACATGTCAGGAATTTGATGATGGTGTATATCTTCTGTGTTGTCATATCCTTATTATAAAATACAATATTTCTTGTTTGGTTACACTTTTGCTAATTCTCGTAGACAAGCTTATACGTTGGTTCTGCATTACTAAATAACTTGAGGAATTTACAGTGTACATAAGAATATATATTAAATTACACTTTAATAAATATTTCCGATATTTCGGCAACATCACGTTGCCATCTTCAAAGGAACTTACAAAAAAGGTACGTGCACGTAGGCACTACGACACAGTAACTGAGAATGAAGTGAGGAAGCTATTGTTCTCTTAAAAGTCCTGATGATACCCCTAGCGGGCTATGTAGGTATTCTTGGCCATTGGGCTGAAGGTCTGCTGATGTAAGCCTCCCAAATTTGGGGCGGTCTCATGCAACCAAATTTGTTGAGGTTTGGAGAGTTTCTTAGGGCTGAGGCTGATTCCATGAATAGTCTTTCGAGTTTGAACTTGCTACGGTGTATTATTGTAACTTTCTTTCACTGTATTCTGTGGCGTGTATCTAGAGCATGGTCTGCAAGACCCAAGTGGCTGTACTTGTGAAAACGGATGTAGTCCTTGTGTTCCAAAATTCTTATATTTGCTGTCCTGCCTGTTTGGCCAAAGTAAGACAGTTTACAGTTGCAAGGGACCTGGTAAGCTTAATGCTCTTCTATTAGATCGGGCTATTTACCCCCCCCCCCCCCCTATCGAATACAATCCCACCAACTCACAAATCAGAAAATTTCAGTCTCCTTAAGAAGGTCACTTCTTGGCCTGTAGAAGTTACTAACAGATTAAAACCGTTTAACTCAATAACGCTTCCCCCCCCCCCCCCCCGTATTTATGGACTCCCAAAAATACATAAAGAAAATTTGCCATTATGTCCCATAGACACATAAATTAGCTAAACATTTGGCCAAAGTGCTCACACATTACACTGGCAACACACCATCACACATAAAAAAACTCAGCCCACTTCAAAGGCAGCATAGAAAACCTTACACTCCAACATACTGACATAATGATCAGCTTTGACGTCTCCTCCTTGTTCACAAATGTCCCACTCAAAGAAACTTTAGAGCTAATCCAAGCTAAATTTCCTCCCGATATCTCAGCTCTATTTCAGTTCACAATGAACTCAGGCTATTTCGTTTGGGAGGGAAAATTCTACAAACAAATAGAGGGGACAGCCATGGGTTCACCACTCTCCACCTTGGCCAATTTCTTTATGGAGACCTTTGAAGAAAAAACCTTGGCCTCTGTCCCACAAAAACCAACCATGTGGCTTCGCTACTTTGATGATGTGTTCGCTATTTGGCCACATGGCTCTGATACACTCCTCTCCTTAACACACTTAAACAACTTACATCCCAGAATCAAGTTCACTCTGGAAAAAGAGGAAAACAACAGTCTCCCTATCCTAGACACACTAGTCACCCGCCAGCCTGATGGAACCTTGGTTTTCTCAGTTTATAGAAAACCCACTCATACAGGCAGGTGCATTCACCAACAATTTTGCCCGCCCCCCTCACAACAATGTGGAGTGGTAAAGACGCTATACAACAGGGCTAAACTAATATGTTCAAACGACAAGGCCCTAAACACTGAACTAAATCACATCCTCAATACTTTCTCAGCAAATGGCTACCCCCCCCCCCCCATAAAATCCAAAAAATATTGGATAAATATTTTTTGGATTTTATGGGGTGGATAAATATTTTTTGGATATTAAACCAATAAACCACAACCCCCCCCCTCAACAAGGATTACTCTAAATCCATCACCATTCCCTACATCCGAGGCACCTCGGAAAAAATTACCAAAATCTTAAAAAAAAAAAAAAAAAAAAACATAACTTGATCTCCTGTTGTAGATCATACAGAAAATTGGCATCCCTTATCTACGCCACTAAAGACCAACCACTTCCCCTTGCAGCTATAAACTGTCATACTTTGGCCAAACAGGTAGGACAGCGAATATCAGAATTTTGAACACAAGGACTACATCCGTTTTCACAAGTACAGCCACTCAAATCTTGCAGACCATGCTCTAGATCAGGAGTTGCCAAAGTCATTTGCCTGTCGACTCGTTCAAGCGTTTCTCGACTTTTTATCGACCCCCTATATTTTACTGTTACGTAATTATAATAGGAAATATGAAATACAAGCAAAAAAAAAAGATGCTTATGTGAATTTTTAGATTGTTTATTTTATAGTTACAGTGTATTGTAGGTATAATATAGTATATATTATTATATTACTATCACTAGTAATATCACTGGTATTACTAGTGATATTAATATCACTGGTATTACTACCAGCGCTGCTCAACTCTTCAACATAGAGCAGTTTAGTTCGTGAATGAATAACGATTGAATTATAGGTATGTCGATGAATTTTAGAACATTAATGCTCACTTGTATGTCGATGCACAAAAATGAGACTGGGATCGAATACTTGTAAATATCAGTAAATAAGAACCACGCACGTGTTGCAATCTCACTCCCACTGCGCCAGCCGGCAGAAACCACCAACATCCGTTTATTGGTAAATACATCATTTTGGCCTACTTGATTGGCCTCAGTAACTATTTTCATGACCTTACTCCATCTTACAGGTTCTATTCATGGACCTGTAAGATGGAGGTACTGATCCCACGATTCACTCTTTATTGCATTGTCATTACCTCCATGTCTTTTGTCATGGAGGTAATCCAAGTTAACCGAATTAAATATTACCCATACAATGATGTCTTATATTTTTCTGTCGACCCCTTTGGCGACCACTGCTCTAGATACATGCCACAGAATCCGGTGGAAGAAAGCTACAATAATAGCAAGTTCAAATTCGAAAGACTATTCATGGAATCAGCCTCATCCCTAAGAAACTCTCCAAACCTCAACAAATTTGGTTGCATGAGACTGCCCCAAATTTGGGAGGCTTACATCAGCAGCAACGGCCAAGAATACCTACATAGCCCACTAGAGGTCACCATCAGGACTTTTAG
Source organism: Typopeltis vanoorti (assembly GCF_054136105.1). NCBI lineage: Eukaryota > Metazoa > Arthropoda > Arachnida > Uropygi > Thelyphonidae > Typopeltis > Typopeltis vanoorti. The sequence goes on along the minus strand of NC_143564.1, from coordinate 73,504,391 downwards.
GAGAACAATAGCTTCCTCACTTCATTCTCAGTTACCGTGTTGTAGTGCCTACGTGCACATACCTTTTTGTGAGTTCCTTTGAAGATGGCAACGTGATGTTTCCGAAATATCGGAAATATTTATCAAAGTGTAATTTAATATATATTCTTATGCACATTGTCAATTCCTTAAGTTATTTAGTAATGCACTTTTGCTAGTTGAAGTATAACTGGAAGAAGAGATTAGATGAAAATTTCATTGTTTCAGAGTTGAAGGAATTTTTGCTTGAAGACAAGTCTGTTGTCTGAGATACTCATTCTGTGCACTGTTTGAATATAGAAGTACTGTTTAATGAATTAAACAGTACTTCTTTATGTGTATGCACAATGTAGTTTGTGTGTATGCAAACATACACACACATAAGTGATTGAAGAACCTCTAGTACAACAGAGCTACATGTGGGCCATTGGCTAAGAGGAAGAAAGAACCTACCTAAGCTTTCTTTTTGAAGTCTTGTGCATGGCATATAGTTACCCAACTCACTTCCTTGTTTGTGGGTCGTCTCTTGCCATATTTCGTACATATGGAACACATCATTCCATTATCTTTCACCACTAACCAGTGGAATTTTTTCAACCACTCACTGTTAATACCCGATGAGCGGTGTTCAAATGCATGTTTTACATTTGAAAGAGACTGCAGAAATCAACGATTCTGTTGTTGGTTTGGTGTCTTTGCTACTATGCTTATCAGTTTCATCTTTCTTAAAATAACTTAAGAGTGTGGTTTTCTGATTTGATTTTTTACTCATTATGGGGTAATTTAATAAATACAAAATATCATTGTTATTAAATTAATCAGAACAAATCACTGAATTGTGCACTGACAGTAATACCCGAGACACATAATGTGCATTATGTTGCAATTTTGCTATTTATAAGTATTAATTACTAGGAATGGGAATTGGTATCATCGAGACTGACATCGTAGTCCTTGAGAGTTTCAAGAATTCCCCGAGATCACAACTATATTTGATGCGCAGGCCTATTTTCTTTCAAAATAAAATATTAAATACCTGACTCACGATCTTCGGACAAAAACTATTATTAAGAGAAATAAACGTAGATTTTTAACATCGATTTTTGCCTTCGATTCGAATTCGCTCAATTTTCACAATTTATTTCTTTAAAACATCAAAATTATGCCTCTTTCATAAAAGATCTTTGCAACCGATACTGTTGTATTTGAGATCCTGATTTTTGTCCTCTTCCGCGTACAGATTGGTATGCATCAAAGGGAATATCCGAAGCTCTCGAGATTGGCTTGCAATGCAAGAAATTGAGCTGGTCTCACGAGTATCTAGACTCTCCGGTTCAATTTTTCATCACTATTAATTAAAAAATGTCTTAAATTATTTTTCCATTCTTGCTCATTATTTAGCCATGTCAATTCACACAACGTTAATTAGCCGGGTGGTCAGTAAAATCATCCGAGTGGTTTGCCCCTTCAAAAGGTCCTGGGGAGAACATAGCAGATAATTCATTCCATTCATCATTGCTCATATTAGCATAAGCTTCTGATTTTTCATCAGTATGCTTTTTTACTGGCCATGGCATAATTGAAGGTTTTTATTTAGATAATTTTAAATAATTGTAAGTCTAGACACAATAAACCTTACTGCATTGAATGCTGAACATCACTGACTCTGAACCCAAGTTACACAGTCGTCAGCTCATGTAAGACAAAGGTGGGGGGGGTTATACGAGATTACTCGTAGTTGGTGTATGAAACAAAATTCTCTCTGATAAGCCAGCTACGAGATAACTCGTAATGATCTTGTAGAAGTGAAAGTGCTTGCCGTGCAGTAACAAACTATGCCGGAGGAGCGTGGCAGCGGATGTTAAGGTTATGAATTTTGGAAGATCTTAAAACTTGGGATGCTTGAGCATTACAATGTTGAGTGATAGTTTTAGATTTCGGTGGTTGTAAAGACGTTCTTCAAAATTCCAGTATTTTAAAGACATGAGAATTTATTCATTAAAAAAATTAAAGGAACATTAACAGATGATATTAAAAAAAATTATAAACCTACAAAGGCTTGAATAGTTTTGTGTGCCACCAAGTACATTTTGTCAAGTGGGTTCTTATTTTTACATAAAGAGTAAATAGCCCAAGGGATAGGGCTGTAGCCATAGCGGTTACTAGAAAAACTAACGTTAGGTGACACAGTCACTACAAGTCAAAGGACTGTGTCTATGATGGCTCACATAACATGATGTATACTTAGTCATCTTAATCTATTTGTTTTTATTACATAATATTCAGGTTACAGTGATTTCTTATAATATACATTTAAAATAAGAGTCAACATTATTTAGTCCCATGAGGCAGTCTCTCAATCTTTTTTTTTTTTTTTGAAAGCTTATTCTGAGGTTACATTTGGCAGTTTATTCTAGTTGCTAGCAGCTACAATAAAAATATTTATGAAGAATTTCTTTGTTTGCCTTGGGAACTATAACCAATGTTATTTCTTACATATAATAAAAACTAATAAAGATAGTTTCTGTAATAGCACAATATTATGAAGCAAACAAGTTATTGGTTGAATATACAGAGTCAGTAATTGCTATAGCTCTAATTTTATTTTGTATTTGTATCAAAGGAAGCAGATTGTTGTAGTAATCTTCACCCCCAACAGGTGATACCATTTTGCATTGAAGAATTTACCTAAGAATAGTATAAGCATCTTAAAAATTATTTATTTACAAATTTTTTAACATCATATATTCTGTTAACAAATTAACTTGTTTGTTAAAAATAAGATAATGAAGTTTCATTTCAGATTTCCATCAATATGGAGGCCCATATAATTGACTGATTTTGTGTTTTTGACTAAGCTACAATTACAATGTTGAATATAATAGTTGAGCATTTCGTTTTGTTACATGATCTAGCTTATCTATTAACATGAAACATATATATTTAGTTTTATTGGTATTAATTTTAAGGCCATTATTGCTAAACCACTTAATTAGTTTCAATATATCATAGTTGGTCCGATTTTCTATATCCTCAAGGGTCATTTCAGTGTGTATTAAGGTCATGTCATCAGCGAACAATATCATTTTGCCAAAAAGTGTGTACTCACACAGATCATTAACATATATTAAAAATAGGATAGGTCCTAGGACCAAACCTTGTGAGACTCCATATGTTATTATTTTTGTTGTGCTGTCTATTGAAGGTGCCATAGCTGGTATATTGTTTTCTACTATTCAAATAGGATTTGAACCAATCATTGATAACTCCTCTAATGCAGTATCTAGATATTTCCAGAAGTAGTAAGTCATGATACACACAGTCGAATGTTTTAAATATATCAAGAAACATGACTGCTGTGTACATTCCTTTATTTGTCCCACAATAAATTGTCTATGGAACTCCAATAGCACTTCTTCCACATGGAATCCCAATTTGAGCACATATTGATTAGGCCATAAAAGGACATGCAATTTAGGTAGTTATTTAATCATTTTTTATTAGGATTTCAATAACCATTAAGACTAGATAATATAGATATTGTCTGCGATTTCATTTCTGTCATTTCATTCCTTTAAATAGCAGAACTGAAGCAACCTTTATGCATGCTATACATTTCCCATTTTCAAAAGATTTATTAATGATGTGTAAAGAACTTTAACTTTTGTTTAATTAAAATATGTATTTTTTTTTTTATATATGATCACATCCCCATTTTTTCTCTTTTTTAAATTCAATTACTACACTCTTTACCTCACTATCATTTACTGCATATAGATACATTGAATTCTTAATCCATGGAAGGTGACTCATGTACTTTATCCTGTCTATAGAATCAAAAAAACTGCCAGTTTGTGAAATGGCTTATGTTTTTCTGCTTTGTATTACCAATTATCATGTTAACCAACCTCTATTCTTTACTTTTATCGTTCAGTAAGAAAGGAATTTTGGTAAGAATAAACTTTATTTTTTCCTTTAAGCGTTTAGGAAAATTTTTATAGTCATGTTCAAACATTAAATTGTAACGATTCTTCCATGCTTATACTAGTTTATCTTTTGGCCTTATATTTTTTAGTTTGTGTGAAGACCTTTTTAACAATAATTCTTTTATGATATTGCAATTTGCTATCTGCATATTTAATCATATTTAAATATGATATCATTGGTTGTGTGAAAAGTTAAACCACATCTTTTTTTCTGTTTGATATCTTTAAACTGTTCTGACAAGCAGATTTCTCAGGCACATTCAATATTATAAACAAACAGTGAATCTTGTAGACACCTGGCTTCTTGATTTGAGTAAGGGTATCCAGACTCTAAGAATCTGGAGATCTTGTATAGTAAAGTGAAAGCAATTTTTATGACATGGCTGGAAAATGCAAGCAATTTTATCCATAACATTGCAGATATAAGGAAGAGTGACTACATCTTTGAAGTTTTGTTTGTTTATTAGTATCTTGAGAGAAGGGGGATACAAAATCTTGGTAATCATATTGCACCTGTATCCATTTAAAAAAACATGGGGAGGTAGTATAGTTCTTTATTTCTGTGTTGCTGGATATGCTAAAGATGTTTTGATTATACTTACCTTCTGCAAGGGATGATGGTTTGGAGCAATCAGTTAGTGTTGGTGTGATTTCAATATGCTAGAGGAAAATTGTATTTCTTCAGAAACATTCTAGGAGAATGTCAAGAAAAGGTAATGTCCTGCCATTTTCAAGCTTAAGGGTAAACTTTATATACTGATGTAGACTATTAAAATAATTCTAGCATTTTTTCATTTCTGTGTTTTATCAGACTTGGCCAGATCATCATATCAACATATAGTAGTCATATTTTAGATTTTTGATGGGTCCTTCTATGACTTTGTTCTCAAAGGATTCCATGAATAAATTAGCCAGAAGATGAGGTAGCCCATAGTAAGACCTTCTGTTTACTGCCTTGAACTAGAAGAAAGTATGTTCTACATGATGTGTGAGTAGGATGACATTTTCTTGTGGGGAAAAGATCTCAAATAGTTCAAAAGTTTCTTTTCTAGGTACATTTCTGAAGAGATTAACATCTTAGATCAGGAAAGTCCAATGTTCTCTTACTTCCTTCATTCTCTCAAGGAAGCATGAGCTCTTCTTGAAAATTGATTGTTTTTCCTATGTGCAGTGCCACTAGAAAAGATAGATTTTTGGCCATATTGTAGGTTGATGAATCCTGGTGTCCACAGTGGATCTTCTTCTTACTTCTTCCAATTAGTTGTTGAGCTTTTGTATCAACTTTTCTTATTATGTGTGGGCCAGTTTGGATAGTGGTGGTGTTGTTACCTATTAGATAGTTCATTTTTGTAATGTATTCCTCAGAATCCATTACAGTTGCGGAATTTCCTTTATTTGCTTAAATTATAACTACAATTTTACCTTTTTGACATGCCTTTTTTGAGTACTGTCAGTTCCATTTTTGGAATGTTTTTCACTGGTAATTAAGCTTGAAATAACAAACAAACTTTTTGAATCAAGTGAATAATTTGATAATCTTCACAGTCCTCTTTTTACATTGGTTATTATTATTAGTAGTATTATTATTACTTGACACCTCCAGGGATTCCAAAGACTCATTTACAGTGGGCACCTACTCTACAGCTCTGTCTCTACCATTCAATCCACCAACCACAACAAACCGCCACTACACCAATGCCATCTACCACTCACAACCACTACTAGTGTTTTCACAGACATCCATGGCAGGATAGTGTTGTTGTCCACTTTATCATCATCATCATCAAATTCCTGCCATGTACCCTCAAGGGGTGTACAGGATATGATAGTACTACATGAAAAAATTACATCATTACTAACTTCCCATCTACAATTTTCCTCCAGATCAGTTTGTTACTTGTCAAGACTCCAACATTATCAGATCTTATATTTCTATCGTCTAAGGCACTTTGTACCGTATCAATCCACCTATATCTTGGTCTTCCTCTGGGTCGTTTTCCTGCCAACCTGGCAGAGAACAGTTGTTTTGCTAATCTTCCCTCTCCCATTCTGTTTAAGTGACCATACCACCTGAGATTAGCTCTGCTAATGGATTCCTCGATGCTACAATGTCAAGTTCTTACCTAATATCCTCATTTTTAATATGATATCGCCATTGATGCCATCTGTTCACGCCTCTAATCTTTCTCAGGACTCTCATATCTGTGGTCTCTAGTCTTTGGTCAAGTGTTTTACTTCTGACCCAGCTCTCAGATCCATAAGTTAAAACTGGTTTGAACACTGTCTTGTATACAGCTAATTTAGTGTTCCGACTAATTTCTCTCTTATTCCATATGAATTTATTCAATTGACTTCCCACCATACCAGCTTTGCTGATTCCGTTGTCTATTTCTATATTTAATTTACCATCTTTAGTAAAAATCGTGCCTAAGTAGCTGAATTGTTTTACTTGTTCCACAGGTTCTCCATTCACAACACAGTTGACATTTTCAATGATTCTGCCTATTTTCATTGTCTTTTTATCGCTGACCTTCATACCATATCTATTACAACAGCTATTCAATTTAGTCAGAGAATCTTGCAGACTTGTAGCAGATTTATTTAGAAGTATAACATCATCCTCATAAAGCAAAGAGCTGACATTAACATCTCCAATTTTGATATCATGTTTAATACCACTTTCCTTCATAAAGTGGTCCATATAGATAATGAATAACAGGGGATAATGTACATCCTTGTCTCACACCAGATTTAACATTAAACCATCTTCCTGTACTTCCTTCAATTCTAACTGCTGACTTACAACTCAAATAAAGACTAAGTATTGCTTGATATAATGCCCCATTGACACCATATAACTGCAGCGTATTGAATAGCTTCTCTCTTGGCACCTTGTCATATGCCTTTTCAAAATCGACAAAACTTAAATATAGATCTTTGTTATGTTCCCATGCTTTGTCGACTATTTGTCGCAAAGTGAAGATCTGATCCTGACAGCCTCCATTTGGCCTGAATCCAGCTTGTTCTTCACCAAGCTTTTCTTCCACAATTCTTCTCAACCGTTTCTCAAGTATACTTGCATAGATCTTGCCAGGAACACTCAGTAGGGAAATACCTCTGTAATTCTCACATTCAGTTTTATTTCCCTTTTTATATATTGGTACTACTATGAGAGCTCTACTCCAATCATCAGGAATTCGTTCCTCTGTCCAGGCTTTCTGAACTATTCAGTGCAGCCACTGTAAGACTTTTATATCATCATACTTCAGCATTTTTGGTCGAATATCATCTACTCCTGCTGCCTTTCCACATTTCAAGCCTTTGATGGCTTTTTCTACTTCAAGTATGGATATGTATTCCTGACTGCATGCCTGGTCAGTGTTTTTTACCACTGTGCTGTTATCACTGCTTGTTTCATTTAGCAGTTTTTCAAAGTAATTACTCCATACTTCAAGGATATCTTTTTCTCCTGTTTTCATGTCACCTTTATCATCTCTAACTCCTTTTACAGCGCTCTTTCCTCCATTCCTAAGCTTCTTCAACAAAATATTCTGGAGGTTGTTACCTCCAGAATATTTTGCAACCTTCTTATATTTATTTTCTATATTCTTGCCAAAGTCCTCCCATGACTTTTGTTTAGCTAGTTTTACACAGTGTTTAGCATTCTTACATTTGTCTCTATATTCTCTAAGAGCACAAGCTGACTTATTTGACAGGAACTTTTGATATGCTTTCTTCTTTTCCTTCACTGCCTCTTTAACTTCCTGTGTCCACCAGGGAGTTCTGATTTTTTTATCCTTGCAGACAACCTCACCGCATGCCTCTCTAGCAGAATCAATGTTTTCTTCAGAGTTTGCCACTGAATCTCCAAGGTTTGATTCCTGTTCTCAAACTCTTTCATTTTTTTTCAATAATCTTTCTGTATTTTAGTCTACAGTTCACATCTGAGAGCTGCTCAACTTTTATTTAAAACTTTCTTACATGTTATTCTTTTCAATATGAAATTCAATTTTATCCTGCTCAAGACTAAATAGTGATCACTTACAATTTCAAATCCTCTGTACACTCTGGTGTCCTGCACCAGGGAGAAAATATCACTATCAACAATAACATAGTCAATGATACTTTTCTTATTCCTTGCCTCTTCTCTCCATGTGAATTTGTGCACATTTTTATGTTGGAAAATGGTGTTAGTAATAACTAGTCCATGTCTTGAGCAGAAATCCAACAGATATTTGCCATAATTATTAGCTTTGCTCTTTTCTCCAAACTTTCCCAAAATATTTTTGTATGTCTCGCATTCATTTCCTACTCTGCTATTTAGATCCCCATCAAGGACCAACTTTTCCTTTTTCATTGTGTCAGTTGCTTTTTCTAAAGCCTCAAAAAATTCCTCCACTTCTACCTTAGTAGAACCTTCTGTGGGACCATAGGCACAAATGAGTCTCATTGTCCAGTTCCCCATTTGTCATATTTGCCCACATTACTCTACTTGAGACTGACTGCCATTCAAGAAGATTAGCCTCATATTTTGTGTTGAATACTATGGCTACTCTTTCTTTTCCTTGATTGTCATTGCCTGAATATAACATTTTGTATTTATTGCTCAGAAAGATCTCACCAGTTTTGGTCTTTTTTGTTTCAGTCACCCCTATTATGTCGATCTGGTACTTATCTAATTCCTCAGCTAGCTCCATTTCTTTGCCATTCAGGCTTCTTACGTTGATAGTGCCGATCTTTAACTCTGGTGATGTTGAGTTGGGGTTTGTTTTCAGATTTGTTCCAGTAGCAGACTTTTCGCTGTTCGCCCTGGTTCCCTGCCGAAAACAATGGGGGGTCTTGTTTAACCGGGCAACGCCCCAGACGGCATGAAATTTTGTCATGTTGTACCATCATTTTTTTTTTTTTTGGTTTAACCAATAAGAATACAATTTGGTCGGCTAAATCTCAAATTGCCAGCCCATCCTCGTTCGTTCAGTATCAAAGTAGATACCCAACAGGGTGCACCACGAGAAGGTGAGGATTGGACATTAGGTCAGAAGCCCTGGTCGGTTCTCTGCATTCCCTTAAAGGCTACGTGGAGGTCTCCTCTCAGTTATACAGCTTTGACCCTTAAGCACCCCATTTTATAAGTTGTCCAAATTATGTCTACTTTAGGGATATTATGAGGGGTTAAAGAAAAAAATTGAATCGCTTTGGTAGTCAATTCTTTTCTGATTGATACATGGTATACAAAAATAGTTTGACTGTGAAGTGGGATAAATGCCTGCTCCACTTTTAACAGTTAACAGATAAAATGCAAACATGTTGCATTTTTTCTGTTAAATGGGTGGATTTTTCTGTTAAGTGAGCTTTGTGGGTGGAAAATCTGTCTGCAATGGGATTCAACTTTTTTTTCTTTAGCACTTCAGTAAAAAGAGCATGTCAAAACAGCAAAATTGTAGTTATAATTTACAGTAGATAAAAGATATTCCACAGCTATAATGGATTCTGAGGAATACATCACAAAAATGAACTATCTAATAGGTGACAACACCACCACCACCATCACTATCCCAACTGGCCATTCAGAATGTAAGGAGAATGTGTGGTAATCAGTCTTGAGAGTTCAAATCTGGTTGCAGTAATGCATTTTTTGAGGATAACAGTTCCATGTGTTGGCAGATTTTGCCTGCAGAGCAGAATTGAACTTGTGCCTATGCCTTAAAAACTTTGGTATAACAACATTATCCTTGCATCTAATTAGAAAGGTAAGTCTGTTCACGAAGTTTTTTTTCTTTTCTGTTTGATATGTACCTTCTCTAGCCTATTTACCTGAGAAAAATGAACCCATTGAGTTTGCATTGACAGTTTTAGATTTCTGCAGCTGTAATGAAGTTCTTTATAGGTCCAGTATAATTACCACATTATAAGAACTTATATATTAAAAAAAATTTATTTATCCTGCAAATGCTTGAACTAATTTTATGTGCTGACAGGTACACTTTGCCAGGAGCTTGCTTATTTTTACATATGAGTAAATAAAGATGTAAAACATATTACAGTAAAAATACAGCAGATAAAATTAAAATAAACCATTAGTGCTGCATGAAAACAGATGTACCAGCTGGTGTTGTGTTCTACAACATGTGTATCATAGCCAAGGTCTGTAAATGTGCAATTTTTGATGAATGAAACCCAAAATTGGTGGAGGATCATCATGCTTTGATTCTTATTACATTGCATGGAGTGCATTAGTATTTTAGAATCTCTGGAACAAACCATTTTGTCCAAATGGCAAATTCTCCATGAATAGTGAATCTTGTAGATTGGATCAACATCTGTCTTGCTGAGGAGAGAGAGAGTGAAGAGATTTTGAATGCTGCAATAATATGGATATCTTGTATAATGCAGCAAAAGATAATTTTGTGCCATGACTTTGGAGAATCCAAGAATTTTGTCCATAGCATGTGGTTCCATAATGCTCTGGAGAAATTGCATGGTAGTACATTTTAAAGATGTCAAAAAGAAAACAGACCTTTTATAAATATTGCATGAGTAACATCAGCATTTATTGTCATTGACATTTGCAGCAGAGTAATTCCAAAATCGAAAGTAATTTCTTTTTTGAATGAAGGGCAAGAAAGTACTGAAGAAAAGTTGAATAATATGATATTTTAGATAAGTTATAAAAAAACTTATTTTTGTTTGACTGAATAATTTAGTATAGGATATGATATAGTTAACTGATCTGCTGTGTTTAATCTATCCATTGAGAACAGACTGTGTTGTTATTATTATTAAGAGAGACCTCCAGGGAGTCAGAGACTCATCGAAGGAGGCCACATACTACACACACCAGCTATCATACTTATTTTTGAATTCATTCACGCTGCTTGCACTCACAACATCCAATGGCAATCCATTCCAATCACACACCACCCTCTTAGAGAAAAATCTAGCCCTCACACCCTTCTTGGCAGCCTTCATTCTCAGCTTCCAAGGATGCCCTCTCGTCCTTTCTCCACCCTCCATAAATTGCAAAATTCCATCAGTTGAAATCCTGTATGACCCTTTCAGCAGTTTGTAAGTCTCAATCATATCACCCCTCTTTCTCCTGTTTGCTAGTGTCTGCAATCTACAAATTCTCAACATGTCTTCATAATCAGTATTCCACAATCCTGATATCATTTTTAACACTCGCCTTTGCACTCTCTCCAATATATCGGAATCACATCAGAGACTAGACCTGCACACAATAGTCCAAGTGAGGTCTTATCAAGGCCTTGTAAAGAGGCAAAATAACATGTGAACATTTGTTTGAGCATTGCAGTTATTGGCAATTTGTACAGAAGACCTTCCCTTTGGGGTGAACATGATACCAAGGTATCTCCACTCTTCCAGGATGGTCAAAGCATGCAACGGCCTCCTGTGCAGGGAAAACTCTATAGTCTCGACCTTAAGCTTCTTGTCACAACCAGAGGGGACGAGCTAAAGAGCAGGACTTCTCTACATTAATAGAAAGGCCTCGAATGGAGAAGAAGTCAACTGCCTGGTCAAGGAATTCCTGCAAGCCTGTCTTAGTAGAGGCTACGAGAATAAGATCGTCCGCAAAGGCCATAGCATTAAAGGAAGAAGTGCCTAGAGAGTAGCCTATATGGCTAGGAAGAGAATGAAGAAATTCATCTATGATGCAGTTAAAGAAAAGGGGAGATAGAGGATCACCTGTGAACACCCTGCACTGCAGGAATAGAAGTTGCATGGAGCCCTCTAGTGATAGTGATGGAGCTACCCAAGTATAGCTCCATAACATAGGAAAGAAAATGTTCTGGACATTCAGTAATAGACAGCGCTCGAAGGAGAGCAGGAAGGGAGACGCTATCTAAGGCCTTTTGGAGGTCCAGCGATGCCATATATAGAGGTTTAAGGTGGCATCGGGGTGCTTAAGGGTCAAAGCTGAGAGGAGACCTCCACATAGCCTTTAAAGGAATGCGGAGAACCGACAAGGGCTTCTGACCTAATGTCCAATCCTCACCTTCTCGTGGTGCACCCTGTTGGGTATCTACTTTGATACTGAACGAACGAGGATGGGCTGGCAATTTGAGATTTAGCCGACCAAATTGTATTCTTATTGGTTAAACCAAAAAAAAAAATGATGGTACAACATGACAAAATTTCATGCTGGCTGGGGCGTCGCCCGATTAAACAAGGCCCCCGTTGTTTTCGCAAGGGAACCAGGGCGAACAGCGAAAAGTCAGCTACTGGAACAAATCTGAAAACAAACCCCAACTCAACATCACCAGAGTTAAAGATCGGCACTATCAACGTAAGAAGCCTGAATGGCAAAGAAATGGAGCTAGCTGAGGAATTAGATAAGTACCAGATCGACATAATAGGGGTGACTGAAACAAAAAAGACCAAAACTGGTGAGATCTTTCTGAGCAATAAATACAAAATGTTATATTCAGGCAATGACAATCAAGGAAAAGAAGTAGCCATAGTATTCAACACAAAATACAAGGCTAATCTTCTTGAATGGCAGTCAGTCTCAAGTAGAGTAATGTGGGCAAATATGAGAATGGGGAACTGGACAATGAGACTTATTTGTGCCTATGGTCCCACAGAAGGTTCTACTAAGGTAGAAGTGGAGGAATTTTTTGAGGTTTTAGAAAAAAAAAGCAACTGACACAATGAAAAAGGAAAAGTTGGTCCTTGTTGGGGATCTAAATAGCAGAGTAGGAAATGATTGTGAGACATACAAAAATATTTTGGGAAAATTTGGAGAAAAGAGCAAAGCTAATAATAATGGCAAATATCTGTTGGATTTCTGCTCAGGACATGGACTGGTTATTACTAACACCATGTTCCAACATAAAAATGTGCACAAATTCACATGGAGAGAAGAGGCTAGGAATAAGAAAAGTCTCATTGACTATGTTATTGTTGATAGTGATATTTTCTCCCTGGTGCAGGAAATCAGAGTGTACAGAGGATTTGAAATTGTAAGTGATCACTATTTAGTCTTGAACAGGATAAAATTGAATTTCATATTGAAAAGAATAACATATAAGAAAGTTTTAAAGCGAATAAAAGTTGAGCAGCTCTCAGATGTGGACTGTAGACTAAAATACAGAAAGATTATTGAAAAGAAAATGAAAGAGTTTGAGAACAGGAATCAAACCTTGGAGATTCAGTGGCAAACTCTGAAGGAAACATTGATTGATTCTGCCAGAGACGCATGTGGTGAGGTTGTGTGCAAGGATAAAAAAATCAGAACTCCCTGGTGGACACAGGAAGTTAAAGAGGCAGTGAAGGAAAAGAAGAAAGCATATCAAAAGTTCCTGGCAAATAAGTCAGCTTTTACTCTTACAGAATACAGAGACAAATGTAAGAAAGCTAAACAGTGTGTAAAACTAGCTAAACAAAAGCCATGGGAGGACTTTGGCAAGAATATAGAAAATAAATATCAAGAAGGTGGCAAAATATTCTGGAGGTTGTTGAAGAAGCTTAGGAATGGAAGAAAGAGTGCTGTAAAAGGAATTAGAGATGATAAAGGTGACATGAAAACAGTAGAAAAAGATATCCTTGAAGTATGGAGTAATTACTTTGAAAAATTGCTAAATGAAAGAAGCAGTGATAGCACAGTGGTTAAAAACACTCAACAGGCATACAGTCAGGAATACATATTTATACTTGAAGTAGAACAAGCCATCAAAGGCTTGAAATGTGGAAAGGCAGCAGGAGTAGATGATATTCGACCAGAAATGCTGAAGTATGGTGGTATGGAAGTCTTACAGTGGCTACACTGCATAGTTCAGAAAGCCTGGACAGAGGGACGAATTCTCAGTGATTGGAGTAGAGCTCTAATAATATCCATATATAAAAAGGGAAATAAAACTGAATGTGAGAATTACAGAGGTATTTCCCTACTGAGTGTTCCTGGCAAGATCTATGCAAGTATACTTGAGAAACGGTTGAGAAGAATTGTGGAAGAAAAGCTTGGTGAAGAACAAGCTGGATTCAGGCCAAATGGAGGCTGTCAGGATCAGATCTTCACTTTACGACAAATAGTTGAGAAAGCATGGGAATATAACAAAGATCTGTATTTAAGTTTTGTCGATTTGGAAAAGGCATATGACAAGGTGCCAAGAAAGAAGCTATTCAATACGCTACAGTTATATGGTGTCAATGGGGCATTATATCAAGCAATACTTAGTCTTTATTTGAGTTGTAAGTCAGCAGTTAGAATTGAAGGAAGTACAGGAAGATGGTTTAATGTTAAATCTGTTGTGAGACAAGGATGTACATTATCCCCTCTGTTATTCATTATCTATATGGATCACATTATGAAGGAATGTGGTATTAAACCTGATATCAAAATTGGAGATGTTAATGTCATCTCTTTGCTTTATGCGGATGATGTTATACTTCTAAATAAATCCGCTACAAGTCTGCAAGATTCTCTGACTAACTTGAATAGCTGTTGTAATAGATATGGTATGAAGGTCAGTAATAAAAAGACAAAGACAATGAAAATAGGCAGAATCATTGAAAATGTCAACTGTGTTGTGAATGGAGAACCTGTGGAACAAGTAAAACATTTCAGCTACTTAGGCATGATTTTTACTGAAGATGGTAAATTAAATATAGAAATAGACAACAGAATCAACAAAGCTGGTATGTGGGAAGTCAATTGAATAAATTCATATGGAATAAGAAAGAAATTAGTCGGAACACTAAATTAGCTGTATACAAGACAGTGTTCAAACCAGGTTTAACTTATGGATCTGAGAGCTGGGTCAGAAGTAAAACACTTGACCAAAGACTAGAGACCACAGATATGAGAGTCCTGAGAAAGATTAGAGGCGTGAACAGATGGCATCAATGGCGATATCATATTAAAAATGAGGATATTAGGTAAGAACTTGACATTGTCAGCATCGAGGAATCCATTAGCAGAGCTAATCTCAGGTGGTATGGTCACTTAAACAGAATGGGAGAGGAAAGATTAGCAAAACAACTGTTCTCTGCCAGGTTGGCAGGAAAACGACCCAGAGGAAGACCAAGATATAGGTGGATTGATACGGTACAAAGTGCCTTAGACGATAGAAATATAAGATCTGATAATGTTGGAGTCTTGACAAGTAACAAACTAATCTGGAGGAAAATTGTAGATGGGAAGTTAGTAATGATGTAATTTTTTCATGTAGTACTATCATATCCTGTACACCCCTTGAGGGTACATGGCAGGAATTTGATGATGATGATCTCTCTGTCTATAATCATGCTGTATATGTTGCTGAAGTCATTTAACTAATATTTTATGATAGAGTCTAAGTAACACAGGAGAGATGGTAATATGTCTAAATTTTGATGCACAGCTTGAAGTTTCTTTCTTCGGAATGAAGATAGTTCTTGAAGCACGTAAGTATGGTGGTATTACTTTACTGGAAAGGAGAATGTCCACTATGCCTTGGAGAATTTTCAACGGCACCTTCTGAAGGCTAGACGCAGGAAAGCCATCATGTCCGGAGGCAGAGAAATTGGATGGAAGAGCTGCTTTAATCTCCTAGATGGTGACAGGCTGGTATATTTGAAGGGCAGGAATGGACCTCAATATCATAGGTTGGTCATCATAATCAGGGAAGTGTGGAGTTGGAGCAGAAAAGACAGTACTCCAGAATTTGACAAAATCATCATGTAAGTCTGCTATAGGTGGAGGGGAAGCACCGTCAAGGATGGTTTTGGCACATTTCCCTCTATTCTTTTTATAGAGGGCCTGCATAGCTGCATAGGCCCTCTTCCTCTGCTTCCTATTTGACAAAGTCATTGTAGAATGAGACGTAGGCTGATGTTGACGAGGCATGAAGTGTTCAGAGAATTCAGCATGGAGGTAGTCATTTAACTGATCTGTGATATCCATTCCCAGAAGGTGAGTCTGGATGAGATATTTAAGAATTTGATGGTTATATTCTGGAAGAGGAGAATCATTTGGAGATGATGTCAATCAAAGCCTCTTCAACAGCAGGATGGTGGCTGGAAGATGGAAAGGCAGGGACAGGAGATACAGAGATATTACCTGTTCCTACCTGTGGCGGATGGGCTGCCAATTCTTGAAGTAAGGCTTTGTAACTGGCTTTCCGTCTGTGACACTTAATGGCATCCAAGGATCTTAATGGGAATGCCTTAAATAAAGCTTCATTAATTTTCTTTATCCCTCGAGCCATCAACTCGATCTCATGAGTGGCGAGGATCTTTTCTTCTTCTGCTGTCCAACGTGCTTTGATGCGCTCTGTTCTTATAGCAGTGTTGGCTTCAGCTGGATGTTTCGAGGTGCGATGCACGCCACGGCTAACTGCGGAAGAGAATGCACAATCACAGACCTGACATATGAAGTGTCTGAAATTGGGAACTCCTTGACCGCCAGAACAAGCATGATGAGAACTTGAATAAATAGGTTGACAGTCTTTGCAGAGCTTTCTTTTAACTTTCTTCCTGAGGACGCCGCTGGGACAGGTGGTAGGATCACCTCCAGGCAAGAAACAGACATCTGGATTCACACTCAATGAATTTCCTGGCTCCGGCCTATAAGAGTTGGAGCCTTCATCTGATGAGTTATTACAAGCGAGGAAACTTAACCCTACCAGGGATGCTAACCCTGGAAGGTGTCCAGGAATCGCCCCTAGGAGGCTGCTTACTGCCGCACTTGCGAAGTGTCTCAGGGGATGATGTGCAAGCCAAGACAACAACGCTTCGGATTCCCAAACTTTGCAGACCCAGATCCCCAGTATGCCACTTTTTGATATCTGTCAGTCAGCAATCCTCTTATCCATGCTAACGTTGTATAACCCAAACCCATTTTCTCCAATTTATGCAGCAGTCTGTCATGTTATATTCTGTCAAAAGCCTTAGCAAAATCCAAAAGTATCATGGTGTATCCATTCCCCTAGTCTAGTTCAATGGTAACATTGTCATAGAATGTGAGCAAGTTGCTAAAACATGACCTTCCCTTAGTAAACCCATATCGTTCATTGCAAAGTAGAGATTCACTGTCAACCCATTTCTGAATGTGGGCCCTAACTATTTTTTCTAAAATCTTCACCACCCTTATGCAATGGAATTACCATACATTCCTTCCATTCCTGTGGAATCTTCCCTGTTCTGAGACTCATATTTAACATCCTGGTCAAAGTTATTAATTGACCTTTTCCTGAAATGTAGTTTGTGATGAATCAGTATGATATTATTCTTAGCCCGCATTTTTTACATTGAGTTTAATTATTGAGCTCAACACACACGCACACACTTTTGTTTTTACAAATTTTTAAATTGAAAGGAAGCTTGAAAGTGAATTATTATTAATTTACGGTTTAATGACATGTATATCTGTTTTCTAATGAATTTGTATTTATTTACTGTAAATAATATTTGATTAACTTATTTATTTGGATTCACTTTGAGCATTTTTTGACTTCAGCTAGAAAAATTATGGTAAGGTTGAATATTTGAATTTGAGATCAGTAATAGCATTTTAAAAGGATGAACCTGATTACTGTTTCAACATTTAAAAAGATAACAAACAGAAACAAACTCTTGACTGTCATATCTCCTTTTGTGTGTGTTGGGAGGGGGGGGGGATACACTGTGTCTGTGGGCTTGCTATATGGAATATACTATTATAACCAGTTGTAAAGAAGATATAGGATGAATGTTAATTCTGGAGTACATATGGGGGATACTCAAAATCATAAACTTACTGGAATCTAAGTTATTCACAGCATTGTTGAATAATATGCTATTTTAGATAAGTTATAAAGATGGGCAAAGCATGTTTTTGGTGATGATTCACATATTGCCCATACAGGATATTGAAGGACATACAAATTAGCTAAACATTTGGCCAAAGCACTCACACCCTATACTGGCAACACACCATCACACATAAAAAAACTCATCCCATTTCAAAGCCAGCATAGAAACCTTACACTCAAACACACTGAACATAATGGTCAGTTTCGATGTCTCCTCCTTATTCACAAATGTCCTACTCAAAGAATCCTTAGAGCTAATCCAAGCTAAATTTCCTCCCGATATCTCAGCCCTATTTCAGTTCACTATGAACTCAGGCTATTTTGTTTGGCAAGGAAAATTCTACAAACAAATAGAGGGGACAGCCATGGGTTCTCCACTCTCCCCACCCTTGACCAACTTTTTTATGGAGACTTTTGAAGAGAAAGTTTAAACCCTTCTCCACAGAAACCAACCATATGGCTTCGCTACATTGATGATGTATTCACTATTTGGCCACATGGCTCTGATACACTTCTCTCCTTCCTAACACACTTAAACAACCAACACCCCAGAATCAAGTTCACCCTGGAAAAGGAGAAAAACAGCAGCCTTCCTTTCTTAGACACACCTTGGTTTTCTCAGTTTATAGGAAACCCACCCATACAGGCAGTTACATTCACCAACAATCTCCCCTCCTCACAACAAGATGGAGTTGTTAAGACACTACACAACAGGGTTAAACTTATCTGTTCAAATGACAATGCCCTAACCACAGAACGAAACCACATCCTCCCCCCCCCCCCCCCAAATCCAAAAAATATTGACACCAGTTAACTCCCCCACCCCCTTCATAACAAGGTTTATTCTAAATCCATCACCATTAACTACATCTGAGGCACTGCGGAAAAAATTACCAAAATCCTAAAAAAACATAGCTTGACCGCTTGTTACAGACCATATAAAAAATTGGCGTCCCTTATCCACTCCACTAAAGACCAACCATCTTCCTTAGACCTACCTGGTATATTCCAGGTCCCTTGCAGCTATAAGCTTTCCTACTATGGCCAAACAGGCAGGACAGCGAATATCAGAATTTCAGAACACAAGGACTACATCCGTTTTCACCAGTACAGCCACTATAGTCTTGCAGATCATGCTCTGGATACTCGCCACAGAATACAGTGGAAGAAAGCCACGGTTATACACTGTGGTGAATTCAAATTTGAAAGGCTATTCATGGAATCAGTCAGCCCTAAGAAACATGCCAAACCTCAACAAATTTGGTTGCATGAGACTGCCCCAAATTTGGGAGGCTTACATCAGAAGACCTTCAGCCCAACAGCCACGAATACTTACATAGCCCGCTAGGGGGCACAATCAGGACTTTTAGGAGAAACAACAGCTTCCTGCTTCATCCTCAGTTATTGTGTGTAGTGCTTGCATGCACGTGTCTTTATTTTAAGTTCCTGTGAAAATGGTAACGTGACGTTGCCGAAATATTGAAATATAGATTAAAGTTTAATTTTAATTTATATTATTTGTATGTTCTAAATTCCTTAAGTAATTTAATAACCATGCAATTTAAAACAATTAGAAACATTGAGAATTATAGTGTTTTGTTTATAAAAAAACTTATTAACAGTAGTTTGAACAGTGCTTGCCTTCTTGTTAAATTCATGATACAGAGTAAGCATCTTTTCTATGCTTTGGCAAATTATCATGCTTCTTTCTAAGCTTGGATCAATTTCCAACATTTTATCCTTTGCACTTTCAGTGTCATGAAATATCTTCGAAAGTTCCCTTAATGTGAAGTTTTTTGCCGGTGTCAGTTCCTTTGGGACATCTTCATTCTTTTTGTCACAACCACTTTCCTCATTTATGTCAATAAGTTCACCTTCACTAAGTTCCAATTATCGACAGACTTTGAAAGAAATGATGCAATTGGTTTGATCATGATGCACATCTGTTATTTAATGATTTGTGGACTGAAGAGCTAGAAACGAAGTTTGTACTTTATGCAAATTACTTACAGTTAATATACCATGGTAACTGAAATTTGAACTATGTTGTTGGGGGACTGGTGTTATTTAACTAAATTATTTTCTTGCAAAGTAACACTAATATTTGAAGCGTTTTTTTTTTTTTTTTTTTTTTTTTTTTTTTTTTTTTTTTTTTTTTTTTTTTTGCTACTATTCACCTACCGACAGTTCAAGACTAAGCAACAAATGTGTTAATGTACCTGCTGTCACTATTATAATTGTAGCTTACTTATATCCAATATTACTAATGAACTACAGAGCCTGTGCACATGGATTGTGGAATATTTTTTGCATTAAAATTTGGTGTTCTTTCTGTTCACTTTTAACAGTTAAGTAATTTAAGCATTTCATATGGGCATCTCCATGTAGTCAGTAGACTCATCGAGGGAGACCCAAACTATGAAAACAATATCTATATCTCTTCTTGAATTCATTTACAGACGAAGAACTCACTACTGAATCAGGCAATGCATTCCACTCATTCACCACCCTCCAGGTGAAAAACCTCGTTCTCACATCCTTGTTGACCACACTTTTCTTTAATTGCCAGGGATGACCTCTTGTTCTACCATCACTACCAAGCTGAAACATTTCCCCTGCATCAATCTTATAAAAATCGTTTAGTAATTTAAATGTTTCTATCATATCCCCTCTTCTCCGCCTATCAACCAACCTCCGCAGTCCACAAGCTCTTAATCTATCAATGTAGGGAGCATTTTTTACATCACTCACCAACTTAGTCACTCATCTCTGAACCCCCTTCACAACCACCTCATCTCCAAGGAATCCAGGTGACCAGACCTGAGCACAGTAATCCAAATGTGGAAGTATCAATGCTTTATAAAGGAGAATAATAACCTCTTTATCCCTGGATGTTAGTGTGTTCCTCAATAACTAAGTATTGAATTAATATAAGAGTGAAATTAAAGAATTTGCATAGTTCAAGATTTCTATTTTGTCAGAATCCCAGTAAATTTTGCATCCTAGGCTTAAAAGCTTAGGTAAATCTTCTATCATCATCATCTAACTGACTGCACTACTCAGTGATAATCTAAAGTGGTGAGTCCTAGTCTCTCAGCACCATGCATTCATTAAATTTGTTTGATCATCAGTGATGTCCCATTGCTTGCAGTGATAACCATTCTAACTGAAACTGATATCGTGATACTTGGGTGCTATAGGTACTAATAAAATTATGACTCTGAATTATGATTTTTAGAACTTGCTTTGTAATTCTCTCTCTCTCTCGCATCATTGGACCCTAAACTTTGGTTTTAAACTTGAACTTGCCAGCAAAGATTGGTCAATTGGTAGAGCCTCTGCTACTAATGGCTCAGCAAAAAAAAAAGTTAAGCAAGTTTGAGCACGGTTAGTAGTTGGAAGTGGCTCAATTGTTCGATGCTGTTGGCACACTCTCCCTTGATGAGTCTTTGGACTCCCTGGAGGTGTCGCATAATAATAATATTGGCATACTATTTCATAATGTTCTCATTATTGATTTGATTCATGGCTTATCTAGTAATTGAATGATTTTTATGTCTCTTGAAAGTTTCATAATGAAAATTAACTGATTTTTAGCTCAGATCAGTGCATGTTGTGCATAATAATGCCATATTGATCTGATTAAAATATCTTTTAGTTAATCATGTTACTTCATTTATTTCATTCTTCTTATTCTAATCTAACTTAATTTTTTCCATCTTCATTGTGAAGATGGAAAAAATTAAGTTAGTCATTACTCACGTAACATAATTTTAATATACCAAGGGTGGAAAATTATGAATAGTGAAAAATATATTCTTAAATGCATTTCATTAAATGTTAATTACTAAAGACACTATGTAAATCCATAGTGTCTTTGCCCCTGGATTAGCAGAGAGATGTGCAAATGCAACAACTATAACAAAAAGGGAAAAAAGTCTTCTGTCTGTCTGTTTATTTTACTCCATTTCCTGCATTGATTTTCTGGATAAATGATCTCTCACCATTCCAAACCTGGGCATTTCTCCAGCTGTTTGAAAGTTTTAACTTCATTTGATTTCTTCTTTGGGTCTCTTTATAATACTCTTCTATTCCACCCCTATAATTTGGAAATTGTTATATTCACCATTGTTGTAAATTTAATGGGACATCAAATTGGTGTCCAATTATCTTCACTTTGTTATCTTATAAAATAATGGAGAACTCTAACAGATAATCTTATTGTCTTATATTGTTGCTAGTATGGATAATCTTCCACACATGTTTGGACAAATGTCATAGAAAAGTTTAGATAAACTGATGATTGCCCTTAATATCACTGGAGCGTTTAAATAAGTGTGACATAATGGTCACCATTTTAATCCTACCCATGAAAGTTTGATAATCTTTAGCACATTAGTACAGTGCTGTGATGTGTTAAGGGTTAGATATCCAGGAACCATACTCAAGATACCAAATGTGGTACTTTTTCAGTTCTTCTCCAATAACAGGGAGGAGAATGAAATCTACTACTTAAAGACATTCATAAACATCCATCACATACTAAGATTCAAATCCACAGCCTATAAAAGTAGAGATGCTATCTATTCAAGCTGTCAAGTGAGCCCTGTCGTACAGGCCACTTCTGTTTTTTACATTAATCATTAATCCCATCCACATGATCCAGAAACCTGCTCTACAGACTACTACAACTTTTTCATGCCACTTCCAGCCTCAAGTAAACAAAGTAGGTGGTCTCACACTGGGAATTAGAATTCATCTACCATCTGAAGGTATTTACAAACAACTATGCCCATAGTAAGATTTGAACCTGTCAGGTGGAGAGTGCAGGTATGCTATTGTTCAGTTATCCTGGCTTAGTGTTTTATTTTAGTTATGCATTCTACACAGTGGTGAATAGATCTTTATTCTCAAATTGAGCATACCACTTAATGTTTTAGTTCTTTTTCAAGCAATAAATAAATTCCTGCATGTGATTGCCGTGAGTGTTAAAACAAGTGAGTATAAACGGCTATAAGTAAATAGTTTGTACCTCTATAACTGTTCTAAAAATTCTATGAACTTCCAGTACTGAACACTGATCAACATTTATATTATTTATATAATATTATTAGTGTTTAGTTATAAGCTTTCAGCCACACTGTTGTAGTTGACTTTCATCAGTTATAATGCAAGACTTTATAAGGAAAGACTCCTATATCTTTTTTGTAGATGGTATAAAAGATGGCTCTAAGCATGATGCTTTCTTGGATAGCAAAAAATTATTGCATGTCTTAACCACTATGTTTATACCTCCCATCTATTCGACTTGTTATAATACAAGATAATGTTGGACTTTTATGATTTCAAATCTAGAGCATTATCAAATTCATTGTTTACAAAGTTACTATGTTATTTTGTTGGAGCTCATATATAATACTAATATTTGTTGATGCCAATAAATATGAAGATTTCACCATTCTGGTTTTGTTCAGTAAGAGTTGTTTAGACAGTCTTTTTCAGACTTGTTCATCTAAAGTGCACCCATAAAGATATGTTGTTTTTTAACATGAATAACTGGTGTCTCATCTGTTACATGTAACATTTTGATTAATCTCTTCAAAGAATTATAAATATACCTTTGACATGTTTAGGACATATTAAAATATCAATACTAGGGCATCAGGCTTTTTTTGTGCAATACTGTTGTGAAATGATGCTTATAGCCAAAATTGTTGAATCCATATTTGGAGGACTTTGTAGTATTGTTTGAAGATTAGTTATTTCTTAAATACTTATGACTGTTATCATTTGTTAAGTATTCACTTGGAGGAGCAGTTTTTTTTTTTTTTTTTTTTTTTTTCATTTAAAGAAATAGTTTATTATTTTTGAAGGGTTTGTGGAAATTTCCTTTACAATAGTGAAACTATGAGGCTTAATGTGGAACTTGACTGAAGTTTTTGTAGTGAATAAGCTTTCTATAACAATGTCTCTTACAATGCCCTGTTCTGTTATTGTCAAAAAAATACTGGTTAGTAAATTCTGACATGCCAGTCAGGTGGTAATATACTAACTCTCAAATCAATAGACTGCAAACTAATTCTGTGTGAAAAGAGAATTGTGATCTTGAAAGTTTATTTTTCACTTGGTTAGACTATAATAAATTTAGTTTAATCCTTTATCCAAGTGTGAGCAAACAAAGTTTGTGCCTGAAAGTATCTTCAGGACTGGAGTAAGGTGGTACAACAACTATCTCAGTATCTCCCTTAATCCAGAGTAATTTATTAAAAAGGTGGCATACCGTTTGGCAACTCCTATAGGTAGAGATGACCTTGCTAATGCTTCTGCCTGGTATCTCCACTTGGGCCTGGCTCCCACTGAAGAGACCTCAGTAAAGGTTGAAACTAGTCCGGGTAGTGGCCCTTCCCTTAATGCATAACATTAAACATATCCGCAAGGAGATGTGTTTTGCATTATGGGAGATACTGAGATAGGAGTGATATTAGCTAGCTCCACCTTTGCAACGAGTTGCCTGGTGTTATACCACCTTTCCCCAGTCCTGAAGATACTTTCAGGTGCAAACTTTGTGTGCTCACACTTGGATAAAGGATTAAATTAAATTTATTATAGTCTAACCAAGTGAAAAATAAACTTTCAACATCTTTCTCTAAATCCAGAGTAATTTATTAAAAAGGTGGCATACCGTTTGGCAACTCCTATAGGTAGAGATGACCTTGCTAATGCTTCTGCCTGATATCTCCACTTGTGCCTGGCTCCCACTGAAGAGACCTCAATAAAGGTCAAAACTAGCCTGGGTAGTGGCCCTTCCCTTAATGCATAACATTAAACATATCTGCAAGGAGATGTGTTTTGCATTATGGGAGATACTGAGATAGGAGTGATGTTAGCTTGCTCCACCTTTGCAACGAGTTGCCCGATGTTGTACCACCTTATTCCAGTCCTGAAGATACTTTCAGGCGCAAACTTTGTTTGCTCACACTTGGATAAAGGATTAAATTTATTATAGAATTGTGATCCTACCACTTCTTGTAGCAGAGACTTCACTTCCAAAAATCCTGAGGTATGGATGTGACGATATAGCACCCAGGAATAGCAACATAACCAAAAAAACTCCTCAGGCATGCTGTCAATGAAAAATTTTCTCACTACCCAGGTTCTTTTGGATTTCTATATTTCCATTCATATCTTGAATTGAATCTTCATTGCTGCCATATAATACGATATTAATGCATTTTTGTATCTCTTCTTTACATTATATCTAGGATTTTTGCCAGTACACAGTATTTTCTTTCTACAACTGAATGGTCAATTTGTTAGGTAAATCCTGTGGTCCCTTTGTTAGTGATGTTATTACATTTCCGGTCTAGGCTATATAAAAGAGGCAAGTAGCCAGTGTGAGCATCTATCCATTCATGCAATTCACCCTATAATATATATGCAGCAGTGGGACTTAAATGACTGAGAGTGATATAATAATAGTAACTATTATATTTTCATCGATCACACATGCAAATTCAAGCATCCTGAAAACTGCAGCTCATGCAAGAGTGTTCAGGAAGTATGAAGTGTGCACCAAGAAAATCATCCACCTAACAACATCCCTGTGGCCAAAGCCATTTGCTGATATGAGAATCCAGTCAAGAGTTACAAGACTCATCATTAATACTTGAATCACAGCTGGTCAAATGGTATTGCAACAGTAGTGAACTAGTCCACACAGGAGTATATTGGTATATACGACATAGTGGACCCTGTTAGTTGTTTTACACTAATGGTATGCCATCACCACAAAGCAATTACAACCAGGATTCATCAGAACAATGTTTTCTGCTCATGAAATATCCATTGTCCTTTTAGTAGTCACTTATTTTTTGATAAAAGGAGTGGAAAGTGGACAGTAGGTACAGGAATACTGACAACAGATATTTCATGAGCCAAAAACATTGTTCTGATGAATCCTAGTTTCATGGTAATGGCATACCATCAGTGTGAAACAACTACATCCAGGGTTCAGTTGACCCATTGTGCCAGATTGCAATTGCAGCATTTAGTTTTTTGTTATTGCATGGTACCACTATGGAGTCCTAAGATTCATTGTGGGAGGTTACTGCACAGATTCCACCACACAAAACACTTAATTCTACCTATTAAAAGTATTTTTGTTAGTTAATTGTCCAAGTTTTCTATATGTTTTGCACTAGCACAAACCTTGTTGACCGGGTATAAGTAATTCATCTTCATTTGAAAAAGCCCTTACGAATGTTCATTACATCATAATGAGCATTTGTTACTGTGATTTTGATGCTATACTTTTTTTAATATAGCGAATGAATTTTTAGGAAAATTCAGAAAACAATTATTTTTATTTTGTTATTCTTGGTTCTGATACTGTGGAAAAGTAATTCAGCAGTGTCTGTGTATATCTAGCAAATTTCAAATATGCCAGCAACTTTGCAAATTTGATTTTGACTACAAATGCCAGCATAATCTTTCATTGGTGGATTTAGATATCTCTGATTAACTGAAAAAATAGTGCTTAATTGGCATTTAGTGATAGCACATAAAATTTGCAAAACTGGCATATTTCAGCTGACATTGTATCTGTAAATGTTAATCAGTTAAAAAGAAATGAACCATAGAAAAGCATGGGCTGAACATCATGTTATTGGTATACAAGTTAGATAAGAAGCTAAGTTGCAGAGAGTCAACTATGTACATAAAAGCAAGTTGTTTTTCTTTAAATGTAATATTCAATTGAAACAGTTAGGCAGTCTTTAGAAGGGTCCAAATTCACAACTTTTACTAAAAAATAATAAATAAATCAATAAATAAATTATAATTGATACTTCAGCAAATTCTTGGAACACATTTTTGCAACATGCTGCATATAATCCCCGAGAAAATTTGGCTCACGATAATTAACATTCATGAGTAGTTTATATCAATTTCAAACATATACTGTATGTACACACTGTAGTTGATATGATATAGACACATATACAAAGTTGTATAGAGTGTAAACTGTGTTCCAAAAATAAATAATATACATTTAATGCACTGTTCCCAATCCACATGATACTGTGGTAATGTAATTTAATCTGTCCTCCATTCCTTTCTCCCCCCACCCCTTCTTTTTCAGTCACTACATCTTATCCAAATAATCCAAAATATGATATCAAGGTGCCACAGTTTCCTTCGAATGACCTGTGTTGTAGAGAAAGGCATAGATAACAAAACCCCCAATCACTGCTGCTAGCAGGGCAAACATGACATAAAGCTTGATTGTGTATTTATAAAACATTTCATCTTCTTCTGATTCTGTCAGAAATGAACGAGTCGGAGTCGATAATGTATGATCTTCATCTTGTGTAAAAGAAAATGACCTACTTTTTAGTTTTTTTCTTCTCTCTGCTGGATCAGGATTGAATAAAAGAGACATGGATCGTGACCTAAGAGTAGGATTGACACGTCCACGACCTGCAGGAGAAGACCCAGCATGGCTTGGTGAACCTGTAGTCATGTTTCGTAATCTAGATGTGGGTGTACCATCAGATCCAACTAAGCCAAGACTAGTAGCTTGACGATCCCGAGAAGTTAACATCTTCCGATGAAAGAATCGCCGCATAGTTTATTTTCTGTATTTTCTAACTCTTTCCTTTCTTATCAAAATGATTTGTATCTGAAAAAAAATATAACAAATGTGTTATGTAAAAGAACTTTGTCAAGAACTTGGGAATCCCCAATGCAAATAAAAAGAGAGAACATTTTTTAATAATTAAACTCTTGTTAATGCAACTCATGGATACAAGTTTGAAATTCCCTCCAGTCTGTTATTATTATTAATTCTCTGTTATTGACTTTGAACATTTTGTTTAACTGAATTACATTTTCTGCTGGGGGGGGGGGGTGGGGGGGGGGGGGGGTGGGGGGGGGGGGGGGTGGGGGGGGGGGGGGGTGGGGGGGGGGGGGGGTGGGGGGGGGGGGGGGTGGGGGGGGGGGGGGGTGGGGGGGGGGGGGGGTGGGGGGGGGGGGGGGTGGGGGGGGGGGGGGGTGGGGGGGGGGGGGGGTGGGGGGGGGGGGGGGTGGGGGGGGGGGGGGGTGGGGGGGGGGGGGGGTGGGGGGGGGGGGGGGTGGGGGGGGGGGGGGGTGGGGGGGGGGGGGGGTGGGGGGGGGGGGGGGTGGGGGGGGGGGGGGGTGGGGGGGGGGGGGGGTGGGGGGGGGGGGGGGTGGGGGGGGGGGGGGGTGGGGGGGGGGGGGGGTGGGGGGGGGGGGGGGTGGGGGGGGGGGGGGGTGGGGGGGGGGGGGGGTGGGGGGGGGGGGGGGTGGGGGGGGGGGGGGGTGGGGGGGGGGGGGGGTGGGGGGGGGGGGGGGTGGGGGGGGGGGGGGGTGGGGGGAAATCTTCACTATCATACACATTGAATGATCTAAAAGAAAAGAAAACTGGCAATTCGACTACAAAGGAGGAAGACAAACAACAAGATGGCAGTCTGTTGATAAGGCCTTGATGTCTGGCATCAAATGTTCTGGAAATGCCAAGTGCAGCAGCACAGGTTGCTCCAAAACCCCTCCATGACATGTGTTTAGAAGTAGGTGTGACCGGATCTGCTGTAGATCTCTTCCGGTGAAATCCATGTAGGAAGTTAACCACCGATAACACTCCCAGTCCATCTACATCACTCTGAATAATACTGAGGTGAGAGCAATAGATCCATATTTTGATAGTAGACATTTGTTGCCTTTTCTTGAAACTGGTTTTATTTTACACACACACACAGTACATGGGATCACTTCCATGCTGTAGCATGGACACCAGCTAGGTATGACTAAATGACAGAAAACAAGTGGGATTCCATCATCCAGAAAGTCCTCATGGCATCCAGGTTGCTCAAGATTCTTGTGATGTCTTTCTGGTAGAAGGCTACAGGGACAATTGATGCAACATTCCAGTTATAAAATATTTACACATTTTCTCATTTATTACAGAAAGAACTTTCGACTATCAAACATCACATGAAACTAAATAGCTTCTCTGAAAAGAGTACACAACATCTTTTCGATTCTTACAATCCAACACAAAACAGCAAAGATTCAATATGTCAAGTTCCAATTCCTTACATTTCCAAGATTTCAGAACCAATTTCAAGAATTCTGAAGAAATATGATTTGACAGCCACTTATACACCTATTAACAAATTATCCACCCATTTTCCTTCTTCTAAAGATAAACGCTCAACTATGTCTCTAACTGGTGTGTATCAAGTTCATGTAACTGTAATCTTTCCTACATTGGACAAACTGGATGCTCCATAGAAAAAAGAATTCAAGAGCATCAATCATCCATTCAACACATCAAACCCAAGAAATCTGGTTTAGCTCAGCACGAAATGGAAACAAGCCACAACATCCTTTGGTCCAAGACTCGCCTCCTACACAGATGTCGCTATAAATTTGAACGTTTATTTATCCTTAGCATCCCTTCAAGCTATTAAGAACTGCTACACCAGCCATCAAGAAACACTTAGAGACATAGCAAAAAACATAAACAAATTACATAAGGATTCCGAAATAATCTTCCAATGGATCCCATCCCATGTGGGATTAAAGGGAAACAAAACTGCAGATAAAGTAGCAAAAATGGCCGCAACATCAAGTGATACCACAGATTTTGATCTTTTTAAAACCACCCAAAAAGAAATCATAAAAAGAACAATTCTTCAGGACAGCTACCATCAACTCCAAGTTTAATCGCAGTGCCACTACCATGATCTCTCACCTCAAGACCGGCCACACAAGACCAATCAAGTTTAGCAATGGCATAAAAGTCTTCCCCACCTGCAAAATCTGTAACATCGAGGAAGCATCACCAATGCATTTGCTAAACTGTATGAACATTTCCAAATGTGAACTCTATGACAATCCAGAAAAGGTGCTGTATAAAATACATGAACTTGACCTCTATGATCTGGTGTAATACTACCATGGGATTAAAAAAAAAAAAAAAAAAAAAAAAAAAAAAAAAAAAAAAAAAAACGCTTATTTAAAGAAGGTGTGGAGGCCTTCACCTTCAACGTGTCCTAACTTGAATCGTAATGACTGTATATCTGTATCAAAAATTGGGGAAAGTTTAATCAGGATAACACATTTTTTTTTTAATTTCCTATATTAGTCTAATGTTTTTTAAGATTATTACATGAATTTCTGAATTAATATCTTTAATTTAATCACGACTGATAAAAAATATTTATTCTTTTAATACTTAGCAATATGACATCATGCGGCTTGTTCTATTTGTGAATGATCAAATGTTCGTATTCCACCTTTTTTAAAACTATTCCTATGTAGCCACTGAAGATGGTCTGTAATATTCAGACTGAAATATTTGACAAATTAAATAATATTCTTGTGTAAACGTGTATATATTTTATAATCCTAATGTCACAAGTATCTTTAAAGAATCAACATTCCAGTTAATTTGCCTTTGTCATGTAAGTAAAAGATGGACGAGATGAATGATGCCAGGAGTCAGCCTTGTCTTTAGGTAATGTTTCAATGCTACCATTTAGATTAGAAAGGTGGAAATGCACATGGACGAAAGTTGCATCTAATAGCTTCTGTGAGGAACCAGAATGCATGATGACTATGAATGGGGTGCATTTATTACATTCAGATCTATCAAAAGCAGCCTTGACTCTTTTTGGTTTTGAAATAACTGCTGACTTAGTGTGGACTGCGAATGATGATGGAGTTTTGCCTCAAGCTTATAATAACCTGTTTTCTTTTCTTAGACCACCCTGGCGTACTTTGAAAACTCATTGCATGGATATTCAGGTGAAGGATTTTGAACAGAGGAATGAAACCTCCATTCTAACATGGATCATTTCTGTAATAAGATCTCAGGGATCTGAAGTATGGAAACAGTAGTTTGACCATGGAAAGGTGAAGTACAGGTCTCGGAGGTCTTCCCAATTGGCATTGTTATAGTGCCAGAGTACACAAAATTGTAAATGGCTGGGGAGGGGAGAATGTTCTACTAGAGAACTTGGATGAGATGTGGTCTGAATTACCAATGTATTACCAAGGCTAATGACTTCGCATCAATTGCCTTAGTATCCCATGATGTGAAGTCATTATAGCCTCTATATATGAGTAATCCAGTTGTGAAGTAATTTCACATGCAAACTTTGTTTGCTTACACTTGGATAAAGGATGAAACCAAGAATATAATATCTTGACATCTTTAATTTATAGTATAACCAAGGTAAAAAAAAAAAAAATCAAAATTAATGTGTTAGCTAGTGGAGGAGATTGTATAATACTGATAAAACAAAAATTGTATTCAGGGAAGTTTGAAAATGCAAGAGAGGCTCTTCCATTTGGAAATAAGGACTGACTCAGATGTCGCACTGATGAAATTTAGTGCGATATGGAAAATACGTTATTAAAAATAACAGAAATATTTGAAAATTTTATTTGTTCATTTTCAGTGTGGAATGCAACTATAAACACACCAAAAGAAAAGAAAAACTAAGTTAATTAAAAAAATTGAAAGTTCAACACTTTTGTACAAACTGAATGCATATTCGTTACTCCTCCAGAAGATCAACATATCTGCATAAGAGTGTTTGCAGTGGCACTCGGATGCGATCCGGAAGTTGCTGATTGTTACGTAGAAGTTCACGTCTGATGGACAGTGCATAAATGGGCTAATTTAATTTACATGGGCTTAAACATCATTGTTTCAATAATAGAACCCATTTATGAT
This sequence comes from Typopeltis vanoorti, assembly GCF_054136105.1. Taxonomy (NCBI): domain Eukaryota; kingdom Metazoa; phylum Arthropoda; class Arachnida; order Uropygi; family Thelyphonidae; genus Typopeltis; species Typopeltis vanoorti. The sequence goes on along the minus strand of NC_143564.1, from coordinate 73,472,835 downwards.
ATTATTATCAACACCTGACCTCCATGGAGTCAGAGACTCATCATGGGCGGTACTCACTATTGCATACAATGCTCATCCAACCTCGTCTTAAACTGATTCAGTGTGTCCACATCCACAACACACTCAGGCAATGCATTCCACTCACCAACCATCCTCCATGCAAAGAACCTGCTTCTCGCTCACACCCTCATACAGTTTCCAGCAATGGCCTCTTGTTCTACTTTCCTCTCCAATTCTATGATAAATCTCTTCCATATCTACCTGATAACAACCCCTGACCAGTTTATATGTCTCAATCATATTCCCCCCCCTCCTATTCATGATGCTCTGCAACTTACGTTCCCTCAATCTGTCCTCGTACTCCACATTCCAAAGACTACTGACTACCTTTGTGAATCTTGTGTGTACCCTTTCCAACACATCCTTGTCACCATGAGACAGGGATGTGTTGGAAAACCTGGCGACCAAATCTGTGCACAATAATCCATATGAGGCCTGATCAAGGCCTTATAAAATGGAATCGTAACCTCTATTTCTGCATGCCAGGGTTCTCTGCATCATTGCCATTATTCGATGTGATGTCTTCACAACTTGTGCAATGTGGCCTCTGAATTTCAGGTCCTTGTCCATCGTCACACCTAGATCTCTCATCTCCTCTACTTCTGTTAAAGTTTTCCCATGAAGTGTATACTTGGTATCGTTGCTTGCCAAATCTCAAAACCTTACACTTGGCAACATTGAACTGACAGTTCCACTTACCTGCCCATTCATGCAATCTATTCAAGTCCTCTTGTAAGGCATTAACATCAGCCTGACTGTGCATTGCTCTCCCCAGTTTTGTATCATCTGCAAACAGCTGGATATCACTAGTTAAACCCAACCCAATATCATTAACATACAAATTGAACAACAATGGCCATTACCCCAAAACTGACACCTGTGGCATACCACTGGTAACCTTTCCCTTTCGAGATACTGCACCCCCATGTACAACGTTCTGATACCTATCTGACAGCCAGTCACTGATCCAACACAGAAGTCTGTTATCCAATCCCATCTCTTTCAATTTAATTAAGAGCTTGTCATGTGGCAGTCTTATCAAATTCCTTTGCAAAATCCAAGTACACCACTATATGTATATGCATCTCTGTCCAAGGTATTTGTCACCTTGTTATAGTACATAAGTAAGTTAGTGAAATATTATCTCCCCTTAACAAACCCATGCTGATACCCACAGAGAATACTGTTGTTATCAACCCATTTCTGTATCCTATTTATCACCAATCTCTCCAGGACCTTCATCACAACTCCAGTCTATAATTTGAAGCTACAGCCTTATCACCACCTTTATGCAGTGGAACAATTTTACCCTCCCTCCACTCCCTTGGAACTTATGCTGTTGCAAAACTTGTTAAACAGGTATGCCAATGCTACTGCCAGTTCCTGGAACATTCTCTTAAGATGTGTGGTGATATTTCATCAAATCCTATCGCCTTATTAACATCAAGGTTATTTATTTCCTCAAATACCTCCTGCTCACTCACAATTAAGCTCTCCTTTCGTATGTCTCTACACTTAAGTTCCTCATGATTCCACCCTGATCAGGATGAAACAATTATAAATTGATCACTGAGTACTTCAACAGTGTCTTCTGCAGCAGTTACCATTCTACCACTTTCATCCCTTAACTTCATCTTTCCATGATCATTCTTCCTTCTATTTGCCACATATTTAAAAAACTAGGGTTTTTCCTGATTTGTCAATTTCTGCTCATACTCTACTTTTGTTTTCCTTACCGAGTCACTCTCCTGGCTTGTTCAGAATATGTTAAGAGTATTCGTAGCAGAGAAAAACCATTCCGGTCTTCTAATCTTCCACCGTGCGATGAAACGAATAATGATTATACTTTGTAACTAAATGATTAAGAGCTGAGGAGATGACTGAATACACGTGACTTTTTTCCCCCTGGAGGAGGGTATTCTCTTCCTTTTTTGCTTTCTTCAAATTCATTGAATATTATTAATACATTCACATAAAGTATGACAAATAATCTGCACTACTCCTTTCTTGCGATCTTCTAATGGGATTTGTCGTACCTGTAATGCTTAGCAGTGCCAGCAATTGTTTGATCTTGGAACACTTGATATAAACAGATCAGGATAACAGTGGTGATTACATCAATAAATCGAATAGCGTTACAAAATACCAGTTTATTCTCATTGGCAGTCAGTTGAAAATACAGCAGAGTCCCTTGTACTTCTCTGCTGCTAAGCATCTTTACAAGGCTTTAACATATCGTTTATTTTTATAATGGTTCGTTGGACAGTATTCAACTATTGATCTTTCCGTTTGATGTATTCCACGTTGAATGCGTGATCTGCTGGATTTTGCTATTCTTACTATTTACATCAATTATTCTTTTGGCATAAGCAGGGTATTGTATAGATTCTTAGCTCTGACAACAGATATACAAGAATCTTGACAAACAGATGAGGATGGGACCATGGGAAATTTTCAAAGCATATTGTAGTGTTAGATCCTGATTGGAGGGCTTTACAAGTAAATTCTTTATTCAGGATTTAACATGATAAATACTACTAATTAAGGAGATATCTGCACATCAGCTAATAATTACGAAGTATTATTTTATGTTATGTAATAATGTGTAGTCCATGTGTGCCATACAGTGAAAGTTATTCCTACATAACTGAAATGAGAAGCAGAGAATTTTGTGTCAAAATAGTAAGAATTGTGTAAGAGAATTGTTATTTTTAATTCCCATTAAGCTGTCTAGTACATTACGAAATTCTGAGAAAATTTAGAAGTAGTAATCCGGAATAATCGCGTATAATCTGTACGAGTCGAGCGTAGCGATGGAGGCTATACCTACGCGGAAATTGACGTCAGAATGGCTACCTAGAATAATGTAACCTAACAGATGAGGGAGAGTGTATGATCATCCAAGGAAAACGATGGGGTTCGTGGGTGAAAACCACATCGAATAGAGGGCGCCCGAAAAGGGTGAAATAAAAGACGAAGCGCGCCATTTTCGAAGACATAGGCTTTTTCTTCTTCGGTTCCTGGATTCGAGTTTTAGGAGGTTTGTCGGGGGATTCGTGAGAAAGCGGTGGATCGACTACGGTGATGACGGACAGCAGGTTCTTTTCTTGAGAATGCTTGAAGATTTCCAAGCGGAGCTGACCGCGATATGACGGCCTGTGCGGAATCGAGCCTTAACAGAATGTCCCATTGGAAAAAGATTCCTGTGGAGCGACAGACAGCACGTCACAGTCGGTAAAGAAAAAGCGTAGTGCATCTTACTCTTATTATCTTACTCTATATTCATCAGCTGTCTTCGCCAGGGGCAAAGACAGCCGATGAATATAGAGTAAGGTAATCCAGATCTACATGAGATGGCGGCATGAAATCTGAAAGGATCCGGTAATATAAAGATTTTCATTCTATGTTAAAAATCGCTTAGAAGAATAAGAAATTTGTGTATACTGTAACTAAAGGATACTAGTAGAGAACTTTTAAGTGAGAAATTGAATTAATTAAGACCCTGTGGAACAAACAAGAATTGTTGATAGGCAGTATTTTGATTGAGAATGGCTAGGCTTGCGTAATGAAATTTAGAATTAAGATAGATATTGATAGAGTATTAATGAAATTGTTCAATGCGTGTTCTGTGAATAACTTGTGAAAGGAATTATATCCTAGTAATATTATGCTTACACTTAATCTTATCCTTTCGTAATTGAAGGATTTAGCATACTCAGATTCATTGTGATTTAGTATGAACATTAACTTAGAGTGAACTTTGATCCATTGAGTATTTGAATTTTCTTAACTGTAAATGTTTTATGTTTTCCAATAAACATGTTTTGTACTTTATACCTGAGTTTATGCCTGATTACGAATTCAAACCACCACTTATGAAATAGAACCTTTTGGCGGGAAGGAATTTAGATATAATTGCTTAAGTGAGATTCGAGTCACGACTGCTAACTGAATATGCACAACGCTAGCGTCAGATTAATTATTGTGTGTATCCCTTTTGAATTTAGAATTATTTCCCTGAACAAGAGTCTCCTCTGTTATAGGATGTTGGCTGGCGCAGCATAATAAAAATTTTGCCAATATCCGAAGAGGAGATAAATCTGAATTAATATTTTAAGGGCACGACAGTAGATTAGAAGGAGGGCTATTAAGAGGTAAAACAAGATATAATATAGAGGAGGCAGCGACATAATAATAGAGCAGCTGGTAGGACTTAAATCGAGTAAGGTTAAAATAAGAAAGGATTAAATCAAGAAATAACTAATTAAGTATAAAGTATAAACGACCTTAAATAAATACATAACAATAGCGCAACAGATATATAACAGTAGGCAGTTAAATATGCATACCTTGAGCAGAAATTTTTTTTTTTTAGTTATTCTCGTGACATCGTATTTTTCAATTTGAAAAATAACTACAAAATGCTGATATTTAAATATATATCTTTGTTAAAAACTATAAAACAAGTGCTCATTGTTTGGTACATATATCTTAACAAGAAATTAGCACCACATTTAGTAATAAACTTTGTAAAAAAAAAAAAAACAAGTAATCATATCAGCAAATCACTTGAGCATGTACACTGCTTAGAAAGAACTCAAACGGACACCACAGCGTGAGGACCAAATAGCCATGGCGCCCACCTTAATATGTAGGACTTGTTGCGATGATTGCAGCAGTTATACGGCCCATACTTTACCTAAACGTACGATAGAGACCAGTAGGATTTTTGAACCATTCTTCCTGTAGACATGTAATGAGGTCTTGAACTGTTGCGGGGAGGACATTCCTTGATCTCACTGATGCTCCAGTTCATCCCACGGTTGTTCAATAGGGTTGAGATCAAGGCTCTGTGGAGTCAAGTGTGGTGACGTTCATGTCCATAAATCAGGCAGTTCGAGCAGCAGCCTTATGGTGCACTGTCTCGCTAAAAAAGGAAGTGGTCAGTTCTGTAGAAACTCACAAAGTAGGAAGCATAGTATTGTCTAGAATATTCAGATACCTTGTGGTTAGTGTTCATGGCACCCACAGAAGTCCTAGGAAAAACAGAACCATACCATCGCACAGCCATCTCCGAATTCATGGTTGGGGTTACGCACATTGGTAAGAGACGCACACCAGTCTTTCTGCTCGATAGAGCGTGATTCGCTTTATAGCACAGCTTTCCAAGTTTCCACATCCCACTGTACATGCTTTTTGCACCACTGAAGACGACGCCACACGTTGGCTTAGTAGGACTGTAATATGCTTGCATATTGCAGTCCTACCATGAACCCCATGTGAGCCTCGGTTCTGAATGTTTTTGTGTATTCGTATTCCAGTCAATGCCCGGGACTCCGTATTCAACGTGTGGGCTGATGAATGGTAGTTTTTACGTATTATTCGTAGTATCCTACGCTCATGTTTTGGTGAGTGGTGGGTCGCCCACTGCGGGCAGCACTTGCAGTTAACACCCTGCATTCCATCTCAGTATGCTTTACTGATTGTTGACCTGGTAGGGTCTAATTTGTCAACAATTTGCCGAACAGATAGGCCTACAACGTAGCATCCTATCACAATGCCTTTTTCAAAATCCGTCAGTTCTCTTCTCGCAGTCATTTTACCCAGACACAGTTGTACTGACTTGGGAGTACCATATTCCTCTAATTTATACCGCCTACAACCTATGACACGATGTACCTTGCGCATGGTCGTGTCCGATTTAACTTCTTTTAAAGTAGTGTATATTGACATATGTTGAAAAATTATTTGTGTAGCAAATTCACGAGAATTTGTGAATTATTTACTGTACGAGGAGGATTCGTTAATTCGTGCATATCAATATATCTGGCGAAACTTTCGCAACACGACTATTAGGAATATTAAGTAATGCTAGATTTAAATACGCACATGATAAAAGAAGTAAAAAGAAAGAAAATAAATCTATTGTGGCTTGAATATTACTAGTAAGTCTGCCAGCTTTCCAGGGTACATGGCAAGTTAACTATTTAATGAAGTTTCTTCTTCTTGGGAGCAAACCTTAACAGACTATTTAAAAAGTACCAAGAATATGAACTGTCAAAATTACACAAGCCAGACATCAAATTGCACCCATTTCTATTTTTATGGTGGTTCGCACAATCTTGTTCATCGCCATTGGAAAAAATTACACATTTTACAATAAAACACGTGTTTTGACAAGATAAAGTGTGTTTCCAATTATAGAAGTGATAACTTTTGATCTGGCTTATCTCCTTGCAGACATCCTTCCCCATAATGAGAAAAGGTGTTTTACAGCGAGATTTACTTTACGAATTTGGCCAATTATTTGATTTTATTATCTACGCAAGATGGTCCACACTGGAGAAAATACACACACACACAAAGCAAACATTGAGACCACTGTAAACGTTTCGACTGTGAGAATTCAGTTTGTATTCGTGCATCAATTCTATATAAGCTTTAGTGGATTTTTGGCTAATATTACATATTACGGAATGAGATGCTGCAGTGAGATTAGCCATTTCTTCTCACTATGAGCAGATATTTTCTGTCATCGATTCTCGCTCTAGCTGCTAAGCGATCTTTCATCAGAATGGATTAAAAGTAAATAATATAATGGGTTTAATCACACCATAAGTGGACATTTTACATCTATTTTACTTTACGGTCTCATTCATTCATTTCCAAGTTTTGTGTCAAGAAGATCTCTAAGCGAATATCGAGGATCCTCAGACATTTATAGCTTACATTTCTTACTTCTAGATACGTTTCATGGAGAAGGAGAATGCTGTGTGGCACTTGACCTTTCCGGTATATCGGTTAGGATATAGTACAGACCTTGTCAAATGTGTTGACTTCTTAGTCAGTTACAAATTAGCATTTTATGGTAAGTCTTCTCCTCTTTAAACGCCAGTTTCTTCTTATGTAGTGGGCTGCCTGTAATTGTGGAAAGTTTTCATCTCAGATTTCTCTACAAATGTTCCTATATAAATGCAGATGTCCCTAATGGCTCTGTTATATCACCCATCCTCTTCCTAATATGTAAAAACGACCTCTCACGACAAACCACATCTATAGCTTTACAGATAATAGCACTCTCATTTCCCCTACTCTGTGACAAACGCTGGTGCTCACACATCCCAAGCTTCCGGATATTCTACAACTAGTGCTTTAAACACATCTCTATACCATTTTTCAATGGGCAATGACAAGTCATCTTCATTGCTTCAAATCATAATCTTGTCTTCTTTTTTACAACACAGACTTTAGTATTCCCTATCCCCTTTACTTTGACAACAGCCACTTCAACAGTCAAGACCAGATCTGTCTTTTGGGCTGAGATCTACTCCCTAGACTTTCCTAGCACAAACACACGACTTCTATAACATTATCAGTCTCCAAACATTTGGCTTTCTTGATCGCTCAAGACATTACTTTTCAGTTGTTCTACTACTAGTGCCGTACAAATCCTTCCAAACACTGAATGCTGCTCTTAGATTTGAAGACCCCATATATATATATATATATATATATATATATATATATATATATATATATATATATATATATATATATATATATATCAGTTTGCTATTGGTTCTATCTAACCTTTCTCTTATGCAAGGGAGAACAGGCTCTGCTGGCTCTACCAGTAATTTCAAGATAGTATTCTGGTCATTTGGAGTATTTTTAAAAATTAATCAGCAGCTTTATTTGAAAATAAAATGAAATAAATAATGGGTTCGTCGGCCATTCTCAACTAATTTTCCAGGCCTATTTTGCTTGTTAGTCCACTGCTCCTATGGAAATAAAAATCTAAAAATTTCATTCTCTCCAGTTAAAAAAAAAAAAGTAGGCTTCTACAATCTCTAAAGAACAAACTTCATCCATGGTCATTTCTGGGTATTTATCAAATCTACTGCTCTTGCGACCTGCCTGGTTGGCCAAGTGGTTAGCCTGACTACTCTTCAGCCAAGAGGCTGTGGGTTCGAACAAAACAGTTTATTGTAGATGGAAGCACAGGGAGTCTGCGCTTCCATCTTCAAGTACTATTCACAGTGGTCGAAACACCGAACGTGATCATAGGGTGTTACGAAGAAGAATACGCCATCCGTCGGCCGAGATCTTGATTCCGGAGTACCGGGCATCGACTGAAACACGAATTTGCACAAAAACATCCAGAACCGAGGCTCGCAACATGGATTTCTATGGCAGAACAGCAATATGCAAGCACCACATTACCCAAACCGACATGCAGCATCGTCTTCAGTGGTGGAAGAGCGCGTACAGTGGGACGTGGAAGTTTGGAAAGTCGTGTTATGAAGCTACGAATCATGCTACATCCTCTATCGAGCAGATGGACGGAAGTGGGTGTGCCGGATGCCCGGTGAACGTCTCCTACCAGAATGCGTAACCCCAACTATGAAATTCGGAGGCGGGAGTGTGATGTATGATCCTGATTGTCCTGGTTTTGTCTCGGACCTCTGTTTGTGGTACCACGAACATTGAACTCCGAGAGGTATCAGAACATTGTGCAGAATGCAGTGCTTGTCACTTTGTGGCGTTTCTACGGAACTGACTACTGCCTCTCTCATGAAGACAATGCAACGTGCCATAAGATGGAAGTTTTTTTACTTGGTTACACTATAAATTATATATTTAATTTAATCCTTTATCCAAGTGTAAGCAAACAAAGTTTGCTCATGAGGTATCTTCAGGACTAGAGATACTTCAGGCGCAAACTTTGTTTGCTTACACTTGGATAAAGGATTAAAATAAATATTTAATTCTTGTCATAACACTGCTGTTATAACTGTGTGATTTGTGGAAATGAACTTCACCACACTTGACTGGCCTCCGCAGAGCACTGATCTCAATCAAGGGATGAACTGGAGCATCAGTGGGGTCAAAGAACGTCTGCCCCACAACAGTCCAGGACCTCATTACATGATTACTGGAAAAATAGTCGAACATTTCCATTGATCGCTATCGTAAGCTTGTGGAAAGTATGGCCCGTAGGATTGCTGCAGTCATCGCAGCGAAAGGAGGTCCTACATCTTATTAAGGTGGGTGCCATGGCTGTTTGTTCCTCACACTATGGTGTCCGTTGACTTCTTTCCACAAGCGTACGATAGTGCTGCTGCTGGTACTGTGTTGTGTAACTATACATGCCTTGTTGTAATTTAATGTACTGTATTTTATAACATCATTAGCCCTGATAATGATGCATATAGTTAACGAAACTTATTTCACTTTTAATGAACTAATGGTAATTTATTCTATGTTTTTTAATTTAGCATGTTTACTGGATACATTAGTATGAAACATATTATTAACACACGATTTGAAGATGAAATCAACTGAGTGGAATACTTCCAAACTGCATATATACACACTTCTGTTTCAGAGATCAGAGGTGATAGTAGGCAGGAGGAGTGCGATAAGTTATTCGAAAGGTTTAGCAGGACAGTGAATAGATGTTGATCAGCAGTTGTTGTTTTTAAAGTGATATCTTTAAAAACAACAACTGATTATTCACACAATAACTAAAATTGTTAGTTATAGCCTCTCCTTAAAACTTATTCACGGACATAGCATTTGCACTCGCCTCCAGCAGTTCATCCCACTCGTTAACTATTCTTCAAAAAAAAAAAAAAAAAAAATTACATCCCTGTCAATATTTTACTCAACTTTATTATTCCCCCCCCCCTCCTATCATGTATAGAAAAGTTTCCACTATATCTGTTCCATACAACTCCTTTAGCAATTTATATGCAGTATTTCTTTAATATCGCCTCTCTTTTGTCTGTGAAGCAATTTTTGTGTTAGCCATAAACCCTCAATCTATCGTCATAGGATGCATTCCACAGGCCTGATATCGTCATGCTACTCGGAAACCTTTTCACTACTTCATCGTTCGCAATAAACTGAATTGTCATCTTAGTCGTCTGGATTGGAACGTATGAAAAGGATAACAACTTCGCTGTTCCTTCTTTGCAGACACGTTCTTTCCAACATTCAAGCGATTCTTTGTGCTGTTTTGCCGATTTTTGCAATATGCCATGTGAAAAGAGAACCATGTGACTGCCCCCCCACACACCCTAGCTACGCCAGGTAGCTAGGGTGTGGGGGGGCTCCGCGGGCGGCACTTTGAACTTTTTCGAACTTTTGCAGTTAATTCTAAAATATAGTCTCGAGAACTCATTTCTAAATATAATACTACTGCGAATTTTCCCCACAATTGCTGTAAGTGTTGCTAGTTGTGAAGTGTTTTTCTAAATAAAATTGATTAAGAATTACCTTCATTACTATGAAATAAACTTCTCCAACGTCATCGACGATTTTGCTAACAGAAAAGCAAGAAAAATAACATTTTAGAATGTTGAAATTAAAGTTTTACTTCTAAAATCAACATAGTGATTAATTTATTTCCCTATACGTCGTTTTGACTTTTTGTAGCATTTTCGGTGTGTATTGAGAGGGGCAGCAAATCCAGGGATCGCCCCGGGCGGCAAAAGCTCTAGCTACACCACTGCATGTGAATCTTCAACTTCCTGTTCGTTATCTCTCCTGAATCCCTGGTCGCATAAGTTGCACTGGAAATTGATTCTTGTCATTCATATAATACAATAACTTGCAATCCTTTCGCCCAAAAGTACACACGTTTACACTTTGCATCTTTAAGAAATGCACTATTATGCTTTGCCCACACTCCAGTTTATTTAAGTCCTTCCTCTTCCGTCATCTATACGTCACAGTATCATAGTGAACCCATTTGCTTTATCCATCTTGACCGTCGCTATTATAGAAGAAGAATAAATTGCAAAAGTAAAAACTTCCTTCACAAAGCAATGCTGCTTCCCTCCTCCCCATCTATTCATATCTACCCATTCCTGAATTCTCGCCTTAACAAATCTTAACTACCAGCTCTAAGATGCTAACAAGTCTATAGGTTGCTGCCTTTTTCTTGTTTCTTCCTGCATCCAATTTCATTTTTTTTTTTTCACTCTCTCTTGGGACCTTATCAGTATTGAGACTTAAATTAAATTGAAAATTTTTCAATTTAAGTTAACTGTCAGCAGGATATTGATGGTATGACAGAATCTCAAGTGGAGATGCTTAGGATATTACAAAACAATGCTAATACTGCCTCTGCGCCGTATCAGCATTGAGATTACTAATGATTCAACTATTTCTTCTGGTTATATCTTTGTATTTAATGATATATCTCTTTGTATTGAGTGCTATTTGTATTCAATGATATATCTTCCATAATCAGTCTTCTTTCTACTTGCCACAGAGCGAAAGAACTCTTTTGGATTTTCTTTGGCTTATTTGCAACTCATTATCTAATAATCTGTCTTATTCGTGTGTTGTGCCGTTCTTGAGCTAACTGATCACATTTCACCTTACATTTCTCTTTATATTCTATCGGTGAAGTAGCTTGCAAAAGCAAATAATAATAATAATAATAATAATAACAACAACAAAATAATAATAATAATAATAATAATAATAATATAAAATAAAAAATAAATCCATGATTGGTCTTCAGGGCAGGGGATTCCGAATTATCAAGTCCTTAGCTCATCCACGTTACAAATGTACTATAGGTTTACAAACTTTCGTGTGTGTGTGTGTGAGAGAGAGAGAGGTTACAACCTACTACATTCATAATAGAAATAAATTTTATAAGTAAAACAGTAATCGAATAAGTTTACTTTTACTTATTCTTCATCAATATTTGCATCATGTATTTAATCGTTCAATTCTATGCATTTTGTTTTTCTGTATTAGGGAAATTAGAATTTAATGTGTTATTTTATTCTAATTTTTATTACAATAAAGATGAAAATAAATTTCTAGCCTCTAAATACTGAATTTCGGGAAATATATACAAAAGCCTGGCCATTTGTAAAAAAGTAGTTTAGTAGATTAGACCTTACAAACACACACATGTAATATAACGAATTCCAAGATTTTCCGGAACTAAATCTCTACGCTGCCGATAGTACTTGTCTGGGAGACCGAAAGTCGATAACTTTCTTGCTTTCCTTTAGTTAATAATATGTAAGTATTTTGAATGAGGCACCTTACATTCGATCGAATAAATAAGTAATTCATTGACGAGTCCCTCTCGATAAGACAAAAAAAAAAAATCATTATCCTAAAATATTCTTGAATTTCATCCGTACAACACAGCAGTCGATTGCTTATGTAGTGTTCCATACATAGAACACTACATGAGTTCTATATGAGGAAATACAGTCGTGGATTCAGCTAATTTCGGCAACTAGCAATGTTGAGGGACATCTGAATTTAATTATTAAAACAGGAATAAAGTAAATACTCAAATAAGTTATTAACTGTGGTTATTAGCTTGAATTTCAGCTGTGGGTTCAGCTACAAATTATATTATATTATTTAAAAAAAAGTTTTATTAACATGGTTAAATAAAATCCATTTCATTGATTACGCTTAAAAAACTAAAATTTACATCTCGAAACATTTCCTCACTTTTGGGAACTATTCAGTCCACTCTGTTGGTAGAGTTATGATGCCTAATCTTCTCTGCACAGAAAAGCAGAAATAAAAGTTCCACAATTCCACTTGATATTAAATAGAATAAATGACTGCCATTCTTTATACGATCTGAAACGTCAGGAAACTAACGATTTGCTTCACTTAACCAGTAACCTGGATTGCTAAATATTATTATTATTCCTGACACCTCCAAGGAGTCCGAAGACTCATCGCGGGAGGATACCTACAACTGTCTCAATCACTACACCGAACCTCTACTACGAATCATCTCCATCAACGCCATCTACCGCCCACCTCCACCAACCCAATTAGTATTTTTTGTCTGTAAATTGCGTGTGTTCTTAAGGGCCGATTTGTCTGTATGCGGGATGAAAAACCCGAGTTTCCGCGAGAAAAAATCCTGCTACCCCCTATGAGATCGGCTAACTCACCGTCGATTGAAATCGTCCAGATAAAGATTCCTCCCGTCGCGACGAAAATCGAACTTAGGCCTATTCCAATCGAAGAGCGCAATGTACTCTCGTTCTTCCAATTGCGCTACGGAGGCACTTCGTATTATTTCGTATTAACGCTATGATGAAACATAAATGGATGATAATGGAGCTTTGACTCCTGGAAAATGGAAGACGTATTTTAATTTACTTATACATTATAAAATAACGGTAAAAGTAATGAATAAATGACTTCTTCAACCAACGCTTGAAAATTCAACAAGCTCGGGCATATTCCCAATCGCAGTATTATGACAATATTTCTACTTTGCTCAACCATACTATATCAGTGAAAGCACACATAGTTCTTAAAACATATTGAATTCATTTATTGAATGAATAACCAAAAATTGATCTCTTGTCACTTCCCATACATGCTAGAAATCTCACATATCTAAACAGAAGTTTAGAATGTGCAAATTTCCCAAGTTCTTGTTATAAAATTTAAGGAGTTACCTGCAGCATTCCTGAAGCCTAACCGATATCCTGGATAGCAAAATTTGATATTAATTATTAAAAGCAAATACTTGTATTGCATTCCAAAATAAACGTCGGTTCATTTTGAAATAAATAGAAAAGTAAGTTTCGAAAACCTAATTTTATATTTATATGCACTTATTTTAAATTCGAAATTATTGGAGCTCATACACTTTCATTTATTTTATATTTTCGCGTACTTCATGCTTCTGCTTTTTTATTTTTGAATATGATAGGAATTATATATATTTTTATTATTATGATAGGTGATCTCACCTGCTGTGGTATATGCTAGCAATGTCAGCTAACGACGAGTTTTATTTTTGTTTACTGCTTTTGAAGTTAAGTGATGAAATTAGTGCGATATGTATATTTACATAATGTACCTAATGTCAGGCAAAACGCAACGTAAACACTGCCACTCGAACACAACGATATTACGCAAAGATTTGAATACGAAAAAAATGCAAACGAATTTTTTTTAAAAAAAAAGAATGAATAAATCTACAATAACTAATTTAAAATGCAAAAATAAATAAATAAATAAAATTGAATTCATCTCTTCTGCTGCAAAATATTTTGATAAAGTAAATACAGTGAACTGAAATTCTCAACTAGAAACTGCAGTAGTCTTTCAGACAAGCTCCGGAAATACGTTTTTGAGCAGAGAAATAGTATTTGAGAAAGCAAAATTCTAAAATCGTCGCAAAAAAACTTGCTAGTTATATATATTTTTAGAATAATTTACACTATTGGAATTATTTACACTTTTAGAATAATCTATCTATCTATTTTACTTAATTATTTACTTTACTGAAGCGTTATGAAAAACAAATAATGTTACTAAAAATATAGATTTATTATTTAGAATCATAATAAGGACATAACATTGCATTAATTAGTTTCGATTACCGAAGTTGCACCGTATTTTAAAAAAAAAATGGGAGTATTCTATATATTTTTGTTTACATTTCTACCATATTGAAGTGATAACCCACTGGTGCTGTTATCATTAGTCGTACTTACTACTCGCGCTCCTGTATTCTGTCACCTTGGTTAGCTTTAATTAAAGATGTGTTTCGGGCGTGCGTATTAACATCGAACAGTAATTTAGATAGGGTTATCAATTCTGTCAACAGCGCACTTCTTAGCTTTTCAGATAAATTAACAGTTTATCGTTTCACCTGGCTTATAAAAGAGAGCTGCTCGCTCTTGGAGATAGCAACTAAGCTGAACTATCTCAACAGCGCACGAAACAGTACTTACGTCAAATTTATTATGCAGTTTAAACAAAATGTATACCACCGTAAAATAAATATTATTCCTTAATCACAAATATTTCAGTTTATGTATCGTGTAATAACTTCAGCTTGAGATGAATAAAAAATAATAGAAATTTCATTACAAGAGAATCTTCCTAAACATGCATTCATTCGAAACATGGATGGTGTATATTGAATCGGAGCTCTTTTTTTCCTTTGTACATAAAATTAATAATCTACGTCCTGGGATAAAATTTACTTTAGATAAAAAATCGTCAGGAGGACTCTTTTTTAGACATAGACATCTGAGAGATCTTGTATTCAGTTACTACTTAAACAAATTTTAGTCGCTATACTCATATTTCCTCTGAACACCATCTCTAAAATCCTTGGTATCTAGACCCCATCAAATTTGCTCCTCTGAAATATCTGTTTAAAGGAATTTGAAACTGTCAAGAAAATGGCCCTGTCAAACGGCTGAATCCCAAGAATGACACACCAAGTCACTGACAGTTTTCTTCAATTTACTCCAAGGGAAGAAGTCCACAGAACTCCTCTTCCTTATGTTATAGGCGTTTCTTAACGAGTGACAAAGATTTTGAAGAAATTCCAACTCATTACCACGTTCAAACCCATCAACCAAATCTACAGTCTCTTATCTTTTCCATAAGACAAATTGCCACCGTTGATGCTGTCCGATGATTACCAAGTTCCATGCTCTTGCAACTTGTGTTATTTTATTGGATAAATGTATCCAAAAACGTATTTCACTCCACCAGAGCCATATCCTGCATATCAAACCTCATAAATCTGGTTTCGCTCAGCATGATATTGACAACATTAGTCCACGGGATCCAATGGGATAATACCAAACTTTTGCATAACTTGACGTTTATTCAAAGAAACTGCTAAAGGCCTTATTCCGTCGGCCTTACTTAAATCGTAAGGACTACTTTCTATTCCAAATGTTTGGAAATTGCTATCCTCGGTTATACAGTAATCTCTCGATTAGTGCGCCTAATGCGTTCTTTAAAACAGGCGCATTAATCGAAAAGGCACTGATCAAATATAATAACCTATGGGAAAATGTATAATTCGTTCCTCAGATTTTTTTTTTTTTGACCCTTAATTTTTTTTAATAAAAGAATTAGGATATGTCTGAGGGCCTAGATAAAGCTGAAAGACAATAAAGCATATTCAGAATATTAATTTATTATTCTGCTTCTTAACAAAGAATGAGCTAACGTAGTTTTTGGTGGGCATTCTGTTTTTTTTTTATGCAACTGACGGTATGGACCTATTGCCTCTTCTGCAAATTTTACTGGTTCTCTCTTCACCAGGGTCAGTTTCTAAGCATTGCTGCTTAAAAACTTCGATTGTATGAAACTATTTTCAAATTGTTTCTGTGAAACCTCTTTAGGCGGCTTGCCAGTGATTAAATTTTCTTCATATTCTTCAGGATTTTTCCCGCTGTGTATCTAAATTTAGCAGGTCGGAATTACTCAACTTCTCAGAATGAGATTTAATTAACTTAGATTCATTTGAAAAGCCTCTAAAATCATTTGCACAATGTGGAAGAATGTGCTACCAAACGGCTCGCATATTGCTAGCAGTAATTTCATTCGACTTTATAACCAGGCTGAGATTTCTCTGATTTGGCAGAAAAGTCTTGGAAGGCATTCGCTTCAAAAAAAAAAAAAAAAGGCCGGTTTCATCGACATTAAATATTTGTTGATCACAATAGTCTCCTTCTTACCCAATTTTCTTCAAAATCGCTGGATATCCTCATCTGCACATGTAGCTTCTTCTTCTTTGATTAGAACATTATGTAGGCTATTTCTCTTTTTGAAACGCTCAAATCACCCAGCACTAACGTGGAATTATTCTTTTCCATCATTGATAGCCCTTTCTTTCCAGGTTACAAAGAGGCAATGCTTTTGATTTAATAAGGCCAATGTTTAGCGGGATCTGTTTTTGGTTACAATCTTCGATCTATGTGAAAAGAAGACTCTCTAATTCAATCATTATAATACTTTCATTTCGAGTGCATGCATAATGAACTTGAAGCAGCTTTACCTTTCTCTTTGTATTCAGCAGTTGATTCACTCATTTTTGTGTTCTTATCCTATCTCTGCTCTTTACGCCTTGTTCATTTTTCTTTATTATTTCAAGTTTTTCTTCAAATGAGATTACTTTTCGAATCATTTTCACACTTCTATTTTTTGCTCACTAATTCTTTTACTCGTGATTAAAGGTTACGAAAATAATTTAAAATAAAAACGTAAGGAAAACAATTGCACGTGATATGATCAGCAAAATGCTATGCAAAGCAGACGACATAAATTTTGGCGGTAAATTTGGAGCATAGTGTACATGGAAATAAGTATGCCATTAAAAAATAACTTTGTGAAATGTTTCTAATCGGTAACTAAATTATTTCATCCTGGTGAGTGATTTTTTAAATAGTTAGCCATAAAAATGTATAGATTGAAAATTTTTAAAATCGGTAACATTTATTTTTAAGATGTATATAGGCGCATCAATCGAATTTGGATATCGAAAAAAGAAATGACGCACTAATCGGGGGCGCATTAATCGAGGGATTGCTGTATTAAATATTTTTTGAAATATATAGATATGCACACATCCCAATATTACTTTATCCTAGCTGCTTCGTGATTACATGTTTAGAAGGGTTTTATTGTAACACGCATTTTTCTGTACTTGTATTCAGTTTTCTATTATTGTTCTTCAACTCACACTGATGATCTTTGAGATAAAAAAAACTAATTTTATCTAATTAATAAGTGATATTTATTTTACTATGGCATACGTGCTTTTTTAAAATATGGAAGTCCCACAGGTGTCTTTATACAAATGTTATGCATTCGTCACTAAGATCTTCTACTTTTGGTATGCGAGATAGATTGTTTTGATTCTCACTATCTTTCCTATGTTCTTAAAATATGCCTTCCCTTTATCTTCCTGTTGTACTGAATGAAGCTGAAATCCCTTATGTTTTGAAATCACAAATGTATTGATAACAAAACAGTTTTACATTTAATGTAATGATTGGAATGGTTCGATTATGCTAATCAGAATCAACATTCTATACAAAACTGACCTATATAATTTATCCTTGGATTCTTTTGCGCGCGAGCGCGCGCACGTGTGTGTGTGTGTGTGTGTGTGTGTGTGTGTGTGTGTGTGTGTGTGTGTGTGTGTGTGTGTGTGTGTGTGTGTGTGTGTGTGAAATTTCGAGCATATAATCGATATTAAATTTGCAATATATATATATATATATATATATATATATATATATACATACTTTGGATTATTGACTGAATGTTTATAATGGACAGTAGTACTGTATTTCTGTGGTAGATAAATTTAATTTACATAAGTGCGATTGGCATCCGAAATTCTCCGTTTATAAAAATGTTTGAATTTTATCAGAAAAGTGAATAAAAGAATTAGGCAACTTCACTGAAGTGAAATTTTTTAATGAATGATTGAATGACATTTTATTAAAATTTGTGTCGTTTTCTTTTCAAGGCTGCATTATGCATTTGTGCAATCGAGGGACATTGAGGATAGAAACCAGTTAAAAATCCACCTTCGTGCTCTTTGGCATCAACAGCACATCAATAAGAATGTGCTGTTGATGCCAAAGAGCACGAAGGCGTCAACAGCACATCAATAAGGATCCGGAACCCTGAATCTTTGTTACCTAAATAATGTCCCGTCTCAGGCTTCCTTCCGCCTGTCACCGGAGAGAACCACTAGTTCGAAACTTTGCTGAGAGCGGTTTCTTCGGAGATTGTCAGTTATAAGTTCCGTTTACCCATTACCCGCTAACATCACCCTTTAGTTTTACTCTAAATTTAATGTTTAAAAGCCGTATATTTTCATAGATCTTCGGATCTCAGATGGATCATATGATTTTTATTCCATCATGCTGCTTTTCTTCAAAATGAATATAATCCATTATGCAATTTAATCTTATTGTTGATGTGTGGGATTTATAAATTTAAGACGTTATTTTATTTAAAAAATAATTTTTAATTTCAGAAAATAATTTACTGATCCACACTGGCTCATGCATTTAGAGTTCACCCTAGATTACTGATGAGTTAACCGAGTTTGGCAGTGAAATCTATTGTACCCGCATTGAATGTCTACCAGCACATACACCTGTTCGTGATATGAAAACAAGAGAGGGAGGGGGAATATAGTTCATTAGTAATAAGGATGTACTAAGTTTATCTAAATGCAGATCAATTGGATATGCAGGCTGCATCCGATATGTTATGATGGAATTAAAAATTGCACCAGACTGAAAATTAGACATCAGTACAACTCGAGGTTACGATGAAAATAAGTTTTAATTCATAAAGCTTATTTTCTCGTTATTTTCGCTTTTCTTTGAGAATACATCCATATGTGTAAGCCTATACTTTCTTCTGTTTTGCATCGCTTTTTTTCTTGAAAGTAACCTGATCCGCATATCAGATAATTCCACTCTTGAACTCGCTCGCGTTTATTAGTGACCTAAACCCAGTGAGGTTATCATTCTTTGTTGAACACAGTGAACAGTTTTAATTTCATAAAATATACTAAAGATTTTAATATGTATTTTAATAACTCTTTGAATATTTAAAATTATCATATGAATACAGATCAAGTAATTCGTTTCATTTCAATTAATAGAAACACTTTAATAGAGAATCCACTAGCAATATTGCTATAGGTATATTGATCGCACCTCTCGTCTGAGATTGTAGTAAAGTTGTCGGCAACATCATACTGATGTTGCTGCGGGAACACTGGCTCACCCAGATTCTGTCAATATTTATATTTTTTTTATAATAAAAAGCCTCATATGAATACTGGTATTAGCATTTTTTGAATAACGCAGTCAGTATGTATTTAAAATAATATCTATGGCTCTTATGGAAGCTAGAATTTATATATGCTTGAAATTACAATAGCATCGTAAGCTCATAGTTTAGGTGATTAAAAAAATTACTTCTGTTATTTATTACTCTCGTATTTTAGCTATATAGAAATGCACTAGATTTCGCGCTTCGTTTCTTATACTTCTCCAGATTAAGCTGTCAATGTATTGCACATATTCATTATAATGCAGCGTATGTTGCAATCCTTACTGCTGCATTACTTGCGTGGGATTCCACTGCATGTAACTATGGCAACAAATGCTAGTATAAGCTTAGGCGAAGTAAATGTTCAGGTTGTATTGTTACCACGAGAAGACTCTCTCTTGGCATGCGAGCTTTATGCAACTGTGTGGATTAATTTCTATTAACACGAGGAAAGTTGGCATATCTTATAATTATGAAAAGTTTTTGATGAATGCTTAACATGTTTATAAACTTAAATATTTCATCCCTTACCTCTCTTTATGTTCGTACATTTATTCCTTTTGATTCGCAGTCCTAGGAGTTAATGTTCATGTTCCAAAGAATTTATAGTATTTCATGCATTATTTCTCTATAGCTACCACGAATTTAGAGTCGTCAACGAATAAAATTGCAGTTCTTGTCGACAGCATCAATGGGATCAGTTGTAGTTATTTTGGTAACCAAGCAAACTTAATAGCAAGTGTTCCCCTACACTCTGCTACTCTAATTAGTCCCAAAGTACCTTTTGCATTCATTCATTCCAATGGCCAACTTCATGATTGGAGTGGAAGAGGAAACACCATGTCTTCCTTAACATATGGCTATAAAAATGGAATTATAAAACATGAAAAAAATCTTCCGCTTCATTACTTGAATATAGGTAATTCGAAACCTTCTTAAAGATCAGGTCCATATGCAAAAGGAATGTTAGTTGATAACCAGGTTCGATTAAGATCCTACCATTTTTCATTATTTTTTGCTATACCGTCAATCAAAAACGAAATCCAGTTAATTTTTTTTTAATTTAATTTTATTTTTTATTTTTTTCTAAAATGCTATTTTTGGCAGGTTTTAAATCCTTAGTTGTCCGATATTCGTGATTAAAATAAGTAAATATTATTGCTATTTCTTTTCCTTTCTTCCATAAATGTATTATTGCTAATAGTGCCTGAAGAATTTTAATGTTGTAAGAAGAATCAGATCTTAATCGTGAAAAACTAACAAAATTATTATTAGTAGTAGTAGTAGTAGTGGTAGAGTGAAAGAGATGTAGTGCTGACTGGTTAAATTTATTTCCTGATCTGATTATGCAAGTTAATTGGTTTGTTGTCCATTTGATATAACTAGTTCTCTTTATTACTTTAGTATCATGCTGAAAAGTTAAATGTAGCTATTTACTGTATATTCTCCCCAAATCACTTGTACATAGCGGATTTAAGTGTGCATATTGCTGAACATATCTCACTGACATCAGCCACCGTAACACAAAATAAATAAACGCACGACCTAATTTATTTATACAAAACAGTGTTATTATACCTTATTTGCAATTCAATTATATTTGAATTGCAAATAAGGTATTTCCTATTAGACTTAGTAAGTTATTTTTATTTTATTTTATTTTTCTTTTTAAATTTTGAGCAGTAGTGTCTTCCATAATAAATAAATAAATAAATAGATAAATAAATAAATAAAATTCATAACATTCGTGTTCTAAACATCGAAGTGGTGATTAATACTGTTTGCACCAACTTGCAAGCTTTCCCCTAATGCCTGCCTCAGTGGATAAACCTCTTGCTTTTCATAATCAAGGTTATCTGTTCAACTTTTACCATGACACGGATCTTTATGAATACCATTTCGGAGCCTGAAGAGATATAGCAAAAATCATCTCTAAAGCAGATGGGGTATTTAACTTTTTTTTATGTGGCTCCCATCCACGATATGTAAATCTGTAGTATACTGGTGTCCAAAAGCTACGGGCGAACACAATTTCCGAAGTCCCCTTCCTGGAATTCCATATAGCGTTGTATACAGGCTCTGGCTACGTTTCAAACCAATGGAATGTGTTCGAGGCGCTTGCTAAGAAGTTGCTCTCTCTCTCTCTCTCTCTCTCTCTCTCTCTCTCTCTCTCTCTCTCTCTCTTTCTCTTTACCACGGAGCATGAAGACAGATTTTTGGTTATAACAGCAAAACATAAGTCGGCTTCATTCAAGCACAGGTACGCAGGTATCTTCACAAATTGTTGCAAGACATCTTCGACAAGTAGGCCTGTAGTCTGTTTCCGCAGCACATCGTAGAGCACATTTTCAGTGGTGTTGTATTCATAAAAATTGGACAAGACACCAGTGGAGTAATGTATTCTTTACAGATGACAGTTGTTTTAGTATTTCCTCCGATTTTAGACAACACTTGATCCGACATGAAAGTGGTACTGCATATCATCGCGAGAACGTTCTTGAAAGGGATAGATACGGCGGTATGGGGTCATGGTGTGGGAAGGCATTATGCTTAATGGACGTACCGAGCTACAAGTATATGGAAAAAGGGACTATGACTTGTGAACCTGGTGAACGATATTGCAGCAAAGTTCTTCAACGTCATGTTCAATTGTTCCATGGTGCTGTAGGCAAAGAATTCATATTTATGGATGGCAGTGGCACACCACATTGCACACGAGCAGTGGAGATATTTCTGGAGAGCGAGGATATTAATTGAATCGAGAGGCTGGTACGCTCCCCCAGATCTCAACCCCACAAAACAAGTTTGGAACGCAATAGGGAAACGCATAGCTGCTCGAAATCCCCTCCGAAAAAAAAATGAAAAAAGGAAAAAAAAAGGGCCTTATTCTCACTCTGAAAGAGGAGTGAGCCAATTTTACTCAACAACTCCTGAATCACTTGGACAACGTCGTACCATAAGCATGGTACGACGTTGTGAGAGCTGATTCGCAGTTATGGGTGGACATATTCCATTCTGAAATGTCTCTCGCATAGTTTTTTGTAAACACTGAACATTAATTCCTTAGCTACGTCCTTAGGAGATTTGTAACTTTTGCCTAAAACGTTTTGCCATTTAATTTGTGCGAAATTTATGACAAATTTTTTTGAAATATAATTTATTACTATGCTGGCAATAAATTCATGTCCACATTTGGCTGTAGTAATGAAATTTTTTTCATATAGAGGTAAAAATGTAGTTTGTCCTTAGCCTTTGGACGTGTACATTCGTAACTATGGTGAACTAAGGATTTTTTATTGTTATCAATTATATATATTTCTTGTACATTGTCCAAAAAACCTTGCTCTAGAAACCAAATATGAAACCTTTTCTTCTTCAGGCCTCCAATAAACTGAGCGGTGGTCTCACACCGGGAGATGAAATTAATTTCCCACCTAAAGACAAATGACAAACATCCATGACCACAACGAACGTGTTGGTTGGAGAGTGAATACGTTATCTCAGCCAACCAGACCGGACTCTTACCTCACCCATCGTGCTAATATATTGTGAATATCCCAATCTTTCACGGATGGAACTGCCATAAAAAAATTTTTAAAAAAATGAAGGGAAATCGTCACCTAGTCTATACGATGAATAAGATGAATGTATAGCAAGGAAAGAGACAAACTGCCAGTGCGAGCCTTGTTGGGATAATAATTTGCTTCTAAAAAAAATCCTAAGGAAAATCTCCACAAAATACCAGCATTATCTCCCTGCTTTCTTTATCCGAGAGGAGTTCTAAATAGTGTCCAAAAAAAAAAAAAAAAAATCTACTTTCAACAGTTGAAGCGCTGTCCATTGAACTCATTCCACGCAACTTTTTTTTTTCTTCCTTATTTATAGTCATTGGATTTAGTGTTTAAATTTGCTACTTTAAATTTTAACTTATCTGAAGAAGCTACTTGCAATGATGAAAAAAAAAAAAAAATAATAATAATAACAAGCAAAGCGTAAAGCGTGCCTCATAAACACATTCTTGTACAACGGCTCCCTTGGCAACTTCCCTAGTTGCCGAAAACGTTCCTAAGTCACTACCGTTCATTTATTACAGCGATTGAACTTGCAGCCTGTTTATGATATAAGTACTACAGACGTTTCATTTATCCAATTTCGCCCTCGAAATGTACCATTTAAAATTACTGAAATTAGAAATTTTAATAGTGATCATGAAAAGCAAATTTCATTAAATTCCTCGTACATCACGCAACTAGGAGTTATTCTGTCCTTTCGAACGATTTTTCATTCGAAAGGACTACAAAACCGATACGTTTATGGATCTTTTTGTAATGATTTGACCAAGTGATTTAGCAATCTAATAATTCTTTACACTCCAGGACGGCATCGTGGATAGTTCTTGTTAAAAAAAAAAAAAACAGAAATATCCACAATGGAATATCCAGCTATGAACAATTTCAAACTGTAGAGAATTATTAGAGGTGCTAATAATTCCTTAAAAGGTTGCGGGTTCGAATCCCCCTTGGGTATGGATGTTTGCGATTGTCTGTGAAGATACTAGTGTTGGAGGTCGGCGGTAGATGGCGTTGGTATAGACAACGAAGGTAGCCGTGGTTGGCGGAAAAGGAGAGGCGTAGAGTAGGTGCCCTCCCTCGATGAGTCTGTAGACTCCCTGGAGGTGTTATGTAATAATGATATCTGACAATTTACGTTTGTTTCGTTCAACGCTCTACGATTACTGGATTTGGGCAAAAATCTAAATAAATTTATAGCGCATTTATGACACTGCAAGTTATGTTTACTTATGTACGCTAAATATGTTTTCCTAATACTGCAGATTAGCGATGTAGTGTTTTCCTTTCGATTTGAATAAATAAATAAATATAATATACAATATAAAACTGTGTTTGAATTCTGCCTAGGACGCGAGGAACTTTAATCAGGACTTTTCAGCCTGAAGATGAATTAGCTGACATATCAGGCTTTCCTTTTGCGGAAAACCCAAGTATTCCGGAGGAATCACCCATTTGATATACCTGTTATGCTGGTCTCATAGGTTGTTGCTTCTGCTGTAATTACGACTAAACCAAGCTAATTATTAAAAAACGGTCCATGGAAATCAAAATTAGACGATTCGACAAGTACTATAGAAGACCGTAAGATCTGACAATATTGTACCTACAAATACCAATTAATTTGGGTGTTGGAGTCTCTGTAGCTAAGTTTTCGACGATTCCCTTTCCTTAGATAGACGTGAATTCGAATCCCTTAATGATGCAGACTTAATTATGTAGTATAATCATGTATTCCTGTATACCCCTTGATGACACATATAAGGAATTTTATTATTATTATTAGTAGTAGTAGTATTCGCTTCTCTCCTCAACCTTATAGTTGGTGGGACAGCAATATGCCTTTTATTTGGGAATAATGATTATGGGACAAGGCGGTTTCCTGTTGCCTTCCTTGCCTACAGTAAATATTTATTGCTGTAGACGTGTCCGTTTACGGGACTGGTAAACGGACACGTTTACCAATCCCTTAAAATAGGTTATCCCTATTTTAAGGGATAAAAAACCCGAGCTTTCGGAAGGGAAACTCTCCACCTTCGTATGAGACCGGCTAACTCACCTTTAGTCGAAAAGACCTGATAAAGGTTCCTCGCCTCATAGACGGGAATCGAACCCAAGTCTTTCCGACCTTATTATTATTATTATTTCATTTAAGAGGAATCGGACAATTTACAAAACACATTAATCATGATAAATTTTCTGTCTAAGAAAGGAATGTCTCGTCTGTGATACTTCTTTTTTTTTAAAAAAAAATGGGGGGGAAACAAATCCAAAAAAAAAGAGAATAAAAATACAAATAAGTCAAAACAACAACAAAAAAAAAAAAAAAAATATATATATATATATATATATATATATATATAAAATAAGTTTAATGACTATTACCGAGAGAAAAGATGGCAAGATATATTTAACAATATACTACTAGTTTACTAGTTTCGTTACAAGAACATCATCAGGTATCATACTCAAAGAAGTATATAAAAAACTACAGAGACTTAACATTGTACTAACAGAACAAGTGAAAAACAGTAGCATGTTTGAAAAAATGCAAGTATGAGTTCCATACAAACGAATACTACGCGCTGTCGCGAGTGCGCCAGTACTGAACAGAAGCAACGTGTGCGTCCGAGAGATTGTAACTTAGGCTGTTATTGATATGAGAGGAATCTAGAGAAATTTCTCTTGATTCAACAATCTTTCTTTCCAGTTCATCGTAGCACACATGGATATTAGCAGTTTGAGTCCAGTTTACAATGTGCTGGCGGCCTTCGTCTGAGTTAGCAGAAAAGAGAACGTGGCTAGAGAGAGCGCTAGCTCTAGTCCTGTTATAGGAGATATCTCTACGGTGTTCATCCAAACGTAGAAGGATGGATTTAGCAGTCTGTCCATAATATGGCTTTCCGCAATCACATAAAATCTTGTAGACTCCTGGAAACTGAGTAGGAAGATGTTTCTGTTTATATTGGCAAAGTAATGAACGAAGTTTTGGAAGCGTAGTGTAGCACGTTTTGAAGTTAAATTTCTTGAGAATGTTAGCCAGTTTTGGTGAAAGAGAGCTGATGTAAGGTAAGGAGATGAAGGCTCTTGGGAGAGGGGGATCTTCAGCAGTAGTTGAGTGCCTGGGGGAAAGAAATTTGTCAATCTTCTTTGGAGAGAAGCCATTGTTGATAAACGTTTTTTTAAGAAAACTGAGTTCATTTATAATTTCTGTTTCTTCTGTAAGTAATGATTTGGCTCGGTGGGCTAAAGTGGAAATAATACCACATTTTTGTGGGGGATAATGATGGGAGGAAGCATGAAGGTATCTGTCAGTATGAGTAGGCTTTCTAAAAATTGAGATTTTAATGTTCTCAGCACATCTGGTAAGTTTGAGGTCTAAAAAGGGAAGACAGTCATCCGATTCCAGTTCGAGGGTGAAAGAGATTTTTTCGTGGCATTTGTTTAGGTGGTCTAAAAATAAATAGAGGTTATTGACGCCGTCTTCCCAGATGAGGAAAATATCATCAATATATCTGAACCAGACTTTTGGTTTAAAGTGAAAGGAGTTAATAGCTTTTCCTTCAAATTCGTTGAGAAATATATCCGCAAGAATCGGAGAGAGTGGGCTGCCCATAGCCAGACCTGAGTTTTGTAAGTAGATCTTGTTGTCATATTTGAAGTATCCTGACTTTATGCAATGGGAGAGAAGAGCAAAGAGTTTTTTTGATAATTTATTCTTGAGAAGATCGAGGACTTCTTGAGCAGGAACATTTGTAAAGAGAGAAACAATATCAAAACTGGCCATTAAATCTGTTTTTTTAAGTTTGATGTCCTTGATTTTAGAAACAAAATCTGCAGAGTTTTTAATATGTGAAGAAGAAACTCCAGAAAGATTTCTTAGAAAACTCGCTAGAAATTTGGAGAGATTATAAGTGGGAGAGTGTATGCCCTCAACTATAGGTCTGAGTGGGCAGTTATTTTTGTGAATCTTGGCGAGACCATACAGTCGAGGTATCAAGGGATGAAGCGACCGAAGAGAAAGTCGAATGTTTTTTTGTAACTCTAAGGTGGTTTTTAATAAATTATTAGTTCTATTATGTAGTTCCATCGTAGGGTCATCAGCAATTTCTGAGTAGGTATCACTATTTAAAAGTTCCAAGATTTTATTGTGGTAATCAGACTTGTTTAAGATGACAGTTGCATTCCCTTTGTCTGCGGGAATGATAACTATGTTACTATTATCTTTTAAGGACTTGATAGCTTTCCTTTCAGAGTAAGAAATGACAGATACTGACAGATACCTTCATGCTTCCTCCCATCATTATCCCCCACAAAAATGTGGTATTATTTCCACTTTAGCCCACCGAGCCAAATCATTACTTACAGAAGAAACAGAAATTATAAATGAACTCAGTTTTCTTAAAAAAACGTTTATCAACAATGGCTTCTCTCCAAAGAAGATTGACAAATTTCTTTCCCCCAGGCACTCAACTACTGCTGAAGATCCCCCTCTCCCAAGAGCCTTCATCTCCTTACCTTACATCAGCTCTCTTTCACCAAAACTGGCTAACATTCTCAAGAAATTTAACTTCAAAACGTGCTACACTACGCTTCCAAAACTTCGTTCATTACTTTGCCAATATAAACAGAAACATCTTCCTACTCAGTTTCCAGGAGTCTACAAGATTTTATGTGATTGCGGAAAGCCATATTATGGACAGACTGCTAAATCCATCCTTCTACGTTTGGATGAACACCGTAGAGATATCTCCTATAACAGGACTAGAGCTAGCGCTCTCTCTAGCCACGTTCTCTTTTCTGCTAACTCAGACGAAGGCCGCCAGCACATTGTAAACTGGACTCAAACTGCTAATATCCATGTGTGCTACGATGAACTGGAAAGAAAGATTGTTGAATCAAGAGAAATTTCTCTAGATTCCTCTCATATCAATAACAGCCTAAGTTACAATCTCTCGGACGCACACGTTGCTTCTGTTCAGTACTGGCGCACTCGCGACAGCGCGTAGTATTCGTTTGTATGGAACTCATACTTGCATTTTTTCAAACATGCTACTGTTTTTCACTTGTTCTGTTAGTACAATGTTAAGTCTCTGTAGTTTTTTATATACTTCTTTGAGTATGATACCTGATGATGTTCTTGTAACGAAACTAGTAAACTAGTAGTATATTGTTAAATATATCTTGCCATTTTTTCTCTCGGTAATAGTCATTAAACTTATTTTATAATATTCCAACCGAGTTAAAATGAATTGTCAAAATATATATATATATATATATATATATATATATATATATATATATATATATATATATATATATATATATATATATATATATATATATATATATATATATATATATATATATATATATATATAATAGTATTCAGATACGTAGCTGTTTATGATAATCAACCCATGTACCTTAATATTTAATATGACTTCGAATCCGAATATATTGGGATCTAATTTAGTTGGAATAGTAAAATTTAAAAAACAACCTTTTAAAATTCTATTCTGCTGCAACGGTATCAGTGACATTTGTTTTTTCTAGTAGAAAAAAAAAAGTGAAATTCGAGCTGTTTTAGTCATTATCGGTACGTGTTAATGTTTTGTTAAATCGTTTTAATGAAATGCTACTTTTTCACTAATAATTGTTAATGAAATGACATTTTTCCTGTAAAATAGTATTCCTTTTGTGCCTTTTTTAAAGTATAAGATTGCAGCTATTTGTATCAAGTAAAACTTTTTTGCCAATCATTAGGTTTACTGTGCTTCCATATGTTCACTGCAGTGAACTGTACGATCATTTGTGTGAAAATAATGAAACAGTGAACGGAAGTCATTCTGGGTTCAGCTGATGTCGATATAAAGTACCTTTATAAGATCTTAGAATTATTTTTATAAGCTGCAAAATAAGGGAAGGTGACATAGAAAATTTAATAATTTCCTCAGCGCTTTAATCTTCTTGTTATCCCATTGCGCGTGACATAATTGGACAGGAATAGACTGTGAGACCTGAGTAATGAAATTTTATCTTTAGCCGAACCGAAAGGTTAATATGTATTTGAGCATTTGCCAGAAACTCCATATAGGGCAAGTCTAAATGAGAGGCATTAGTATTATATCGATATTTTCAGTCTTTTCGTAGTATCAGAGTCTCAGTATTCCTTGAACACATCAAGTATATCAATGTATAAATATAAATTTGGCTAAATCGTGGAGTTTATCCCCTGCAATTCTAGACAGACTTATTTCTCCTGATAGAAAGTCGATAATAATAATAATAATAAGTTGAACGATAAAATAAGGCTGCATATCAATGTATGATAATTACAAAAACATTTAACTAGCATGTAGAAGTCAATTCCATGTTACGGAGGCCACAAATGAAAATGTCATATTGTTAAGGTAATGGATACTCTGGTAATGGTGTCATGTATGGTGTGAATAGCTGTGTTCTTGCTCGAGTAAGAATTATTCATTTTTAATCCTACGTGCCCATGATAATTCTTAACCAGTCGGGAGATTATCTTAGGAAGGGGGGGGGGTAGCCAGTGCGAAGTAATTTGTATCAGACATCACTTAAACCATACAGTCCTTCAGCTATGTACACATCAAAGATTCGTGACTTATTTATGCTAAAAAGAGACTGTGAAAATCCCTTCTCTATATGGTAACATTTTCTAGGCGTCTTTTGAGGGCCGAGCGAGTCTTTAACAGAGATGGAATTGTTTTTTCACCTCCTATCAGCTTGTTTTTCCCCCCATCCATGCATTGACACGTATAATACATGAACATGCCACCTTAGATGCTTCAGCGATAATTCAGAACTACTCATTATAACTTAAGTTATTCTGTGGTGTTTAATTTCCATTTCAAGTATTTAATTCTCATGTAATCAGAGGATAAACAGGGTTCCTTCAGGTGGGAGAGTATAGCAGTGAAACAATAATAATAAATAATTCGTGGTACTATAGCCCTAATACCTACCCAACCTACTTCAAAATAAGTAGGCAAAGATGTCATGTTTACAGAAATTAAAAACAGAAACTCAGACATGGAAGGAAATTTAATACATATAATATTACCTATGTATCAAAGGTATCATCAATACGTTAACAATGGAACGCCAAATAAAGTACAATCTTCTTCTTCTTCTGCAGCTTCTCCCACTTAAGTGGGGTCACTGTTTGTAATGAGTCTCCTCCACACCTTCCTGTCTTGGGCTGTCACCACATCCAAGTTCTTCATCTTCAAGTCCTCTTCTACCAGCTCCCTCCATCTCTTCTTTGGCCGCCCACGCTTCCGCCTTCCTTGCACATCCATCTGCATGACCCTTCTTCCCACATATTCGTCCTCCCTCCTCATTACATGACCAAACCATCTCAACCTTGCCTCCTGTATTTTCGCTCCTAAGTTCGTAACTTTCACTGTTCCCCTGACATAGTCATTTCTCAGACGATCCTTTCTGGTCACACCGCACATCCATCTAAGCATTCTCATCTCTGCTACCTCCATCCTGCTGATGTTATTTTTCCTCAGGGCTACAGTTTCTATAGCATATGTCATAGCTGGCTCACTACTGTCCTATAAATTTTGCCTTTCAGATTGATCGGCACCCTCTTATCACATAACACTCCAGCCATCTCCCTCCAGTTCCTCCAACCCGCTTGTATCCTGCATCCCACTTCCTTCTCAGCTCCTCCATCTTCTTCCACTGTTGAACCTAAGTATCTAAAGTCTCTCACCTTCCTGATGACATTTCCTTCCAGCTCCAGATCTGTCTCCTGGCCGCTGCCGACTGCTCAACACATATACTCTGTCTTACTTCTGCTCAGTCTCATACCTCTCTCTTCCAGTACTTTTCTCCATCTTTCCAATTTAGTTCCCGCTTCTTCTCTTGAATCTACACACAACAAGATGTCATCTGCATACAACATTGTCCAAGGCGCATCTTCTCTCACCTCCTCTGTTACCACCTCCATCACAATATTAAACAGAAACGGACTTAATGCTGACCCTTGATGCAAGCCAACTGTTACTTGAAAACTTTCTGTCTGTCCCAAACAGGTCCGAACACTTGTCTTCACATTTCTGTACATTTCCCGCACCAACCTGACATATTTCTCCGGCACCTTCTTCTCCCTCAGATACCTCCAGACTTCTTGCCTTGGCACTTTATCGTATGCTTTCCAGATCAATAAATACCAGATGTAGCTCCCTTTGTTTCTCTCGATATTTTTCCATCATCTGCCATAACCCAAAGAAAGCATCTGTTGTTGATCTACCAGGCATGAATCCAAATTGTTCCTTTGCAATCTCCACCTCCTTCCTCAATCTACCATCAAGAACCCTTTCTAGGATCTTCATTGTGTGGGACATCAACTTTATTCCTCTGTAATTTTTACGGTCTTGTGCATCCCCTTTACCCTTGTAGATGGGGACAAGAGTACTCTCCCTCCATTCCTCGGGTATATTTTCCTGTTGGCAAACTTTCATGAACAGGTCCCACAGCAGGTCAATTCCCTCTTCCCCCAGTGCCTTCCATGCCTCCACTGGAATTCTGTCGGGGCCCACCGATTTTCCATTCCTCATCCTCTTCATGGCCTCTGTCACTTCCACTCTACTGATGTTCTGCACCATCCCCTCAGAAGGCTGCCCATCTCCTCTGAGAGTCCTTGCATTTTCCTCAAAGTATATTTTCCATCTGTTTCTGATGTCCACATCCCTCCATAATACTCTTCCTTCAGCATCTTTGATCTGCCTCACATGTAAGATGTCCTTTGCTGCTTTATTTCTACATTTCGCTAGTTGGTAAATTTTTCTCTGTCCTTCCTTTGTTTCTAATTGATCATACAGATCTTGATATGCCATGGCATTCACCTGCGCCACAACTCTCTTGGCTTCTTGCTTTCTCTCTTTGTACACCTCTCTGTCCTCTTCCACTCTTGACTCATCCCACTTCTGCTTTGCCTTCCTCTTAGCTGTCACTGCCACTTGTACATCATCATTCCACCACCAACCCTCCTTCTGCTCTCTAAACTTTCCAGATGTCTCACCAAGAACCTCGATTGCACAGCTCAGGATTATGTTTGAATTATGTTTTCACCAATTCTGTACACTTTCCAGTCCATATCTGAAATCCTCTCTAACACCCTCTCCCTAAAACGATTCCTCACACTCTCCTCTTTTAAGCGAAACCACTTAATTGTCTTCATCCCACGGCATCCAGAAGTTCTTATCTTCGATCTTATTTCAAAGTCTGCGCACAGCAGTCGGTGTTGTTGTGCTACTTGATCTGTTGGAATTACTTTACAATTTGTCACAACCTTAAGATGTTTTCTTCTAGTCAAAATGTAGTCAATTTGTGAGCTGTTGTTACCACTCCTGAATGTTTTCAAATGTTCTTCCCTCTTGTAGAAAAACGAGTTCACAATTGCCAGATCAAACGCTACTGCAAAGTCCACAACCCTCTCTCCTTCCTGGTTCATCATTCCCACTCCGTGGCCACCATGCACCCTTTCACAGTCTGTATTCTGTCTTCCTATATGTCCGTTCAAGTCTCCTCCGACAATCACCATCTCATTTCTTCCAATTCCCTCATTTTTTCATCTAACACGTTCCAGAACTCATCTTTTTCCTCTGCTGCACAACCAACTTGTGGGGCATATACACATAATACGACCACCCGCTCTTCTCCAAGACCCAATTTCATTCGCATGATCCTGTCATTCCTTCTACCTACGTCCAGTACTTCACCCTTCATTCTTCCACACACCACAATTCCTACACCATTTCTTCCCTAGTTATTCGCTCCGGAATAGAACAATTTATATCCATCTCCCAGTTCCTTTGCCTTCCCCCCCTTCCACCTTGTCTCCTGCACACATAAAATGTCCAACTTCCTCTTCCTCATCATGTCTGCCACCTCTCTTCCCCTTCCAGTCATGCTTCCAACATTCAGTGTTCCCACTTGCAACATCCTGTCCACCTGCTGGGCTCGCCTCTTTAACCGCACCCGCCCTTGATGCGGTAGCCTTCGTCCATTTCTCGCAGCTGTAGGGCGATGTGGCTGCGCGTCGCTTAAGGGGTCGCCCTAGCCCTTATATCATTTTCTCTTCGACTCATAATCATAGTTTGAGCTAGCATTGAAGTTTTCCTACCAGATGCCCTTCCTGACATCAACCCTCGCATTTATCCGGGCTTGGGACCAGCACCTATTGAGACTATCTTGCCTCCTTCGGTGGCTGCATAAGATGAAATGACTTAGCAAGATAGGAAAGACTCACCCCTAGCCCTCGATTACTCTAATAGCATCAGGGGGAAGGAGCAAGGAGAGGAGAAAGAAGGGGAGGGACCAGTCTACAGAATAATATAACAGATATATATTACATGAAGTAAGGCATGGTCCAGCATCAGGTACCTCGGGTTTGCCATGCTCGTACTCACTAAAGTGAGCCCTTTTAATTTTAAAAGTGCCTCTTACGTTGTGTCGCAGACGGTCAAGCAAATTCCTAATTTAAAACAATAATGATAAAACAAACAAAAATAAATTAAGATAATAATCAGGATGTGTAGCTCAATGGATGTGACGTTTGCATACCACTGCGCTTAACCGCACGAAGGAAGACTTCTTGGTTTCGAATCTAGTCGGCGACTAGAAGGAATTTTTCTAAGCCTTTTTTCGACCGATTCCCGAGTTAGTCGATCTCTGGCACAGCCAAGTGGGTTTTTTCTCCTGTAAACTCAAGAAAATCGACCATTGAACCCACATTATTTCAGACATTAAATATAAGTATTACTGTTAGGGACCACGTGATGGCGGCAATTGTTGAGCCGTCTCTCTTCACTGCATGCTGCTTAATTAGTGATAGCCTTGGGGACAGCTATCTCTGATGGGGTACCAGTGGAGATTGAACTGCCCACTCGGTCTCCAAAAGTTAGATAGGGATAAAAACAGCCTCGCCTACTCCCTATATACGGGAATAAAAAGGCGTTAGCTAATTTTTTTTATTTTTATCAGGATTTGATATAAGATTGAGGCAGTAATATTTCCCGTAAAGCGAATTACCGAAGGCCATCAGATCCGTTAATTTCGGTCGGTGCAGAAAGACTTCACAGCTCTTATTATATAACAGCTATATAATGAATCTACATTTACGTAAAAGTTTAGTTTTCTTCTAAAACACTGTATGTTTAGTTGACATAGCATGTTCATCCAGGCCAGGTGCTCATATCACTGATATTGGATATACGATTCATGTTCCTCACGACTGGCGGCTGCAGATCTGCCAGACTACCCAAAGTAAGACAAGCCACAGGAGCAAGGGATTTGGTAGACACGTGGAAGCTTCCTCTCCTTATCTAAAGCTTGTCTTCAGATAAGTCTAGAAATCTTTCTGACAGGACTAAGGACGCCGCAGTATTAAGAAGTCTTAGAACTTTAGCAATATGTTCAAAAATTCTTTTAATATACGGAAGTGAAATCCGAAATCTAGAGACTGGTAGCCTAAATCTGTTAAAAGCTTTCTTGATAAAGGACTCATTAAAACCATATTTCATAAAGGCAGATTTGAAATAATTCAATTCTCGCCGTAGAAGATCTTCATTAGAACCTTGTATATAATGAGCGTGGTGTAATAAGGTCTTAATGGTTGCAACGTTTTGAGTGACATTATGATTAGCATAGATATAATGATGAGTATGTGTTTCTTTTCGAAAAACTGAAAATTGTAAATTACCGAACTTAAACAGATCTGATGGTCTTTGGTTTATCCCCTTTTATGAGAAATATTACAGTATCAATTTTCAGTGGCGCACTTATGATTTAATCTTGGGGAAGGGGCGAGTTGAGTAGACGATTTGAGAATAAACACTAAGCATCTTGTGATCGCCAATACATGAAACCCGTGATCTCCTCGGGCCTAGCTCGGGGCCAACGAAGTAGCGCTCGGTCCGCCAGAGCACTACCTCGTTCGCCTTGCGTTCACAGCGGCCGTGAATCCCGAGAGCTATAGGGTATTTCCACCTTATGTGACCGCTAATTCATAAGTAGTATAGAAATAGAAGACACGACACAACATAAATAAAAAAAATTAATTTTAATTAGGAAAAGATTTTTTGAAAAATTTTCTAGTGTTTTTTTTTCCTTTTCTTCTTTTTTTTTGGGGGGGGGGGGCGAGCGTACCCCCCCCCCTGAGTGCGCCAATGTCAATCTTATGCAAATTTCTTATTATCATCTTTTTATATTATTACTTTTTTATTTTTATTTTTTTTTATTTTTATTTTTTTTTATTTTTTACTTTTTTTTTAATTAAAAATTCTGCTGTCTTACTTACACTGCAGTAGTGCTTTTAAAATTAATTCCTTTATTGTATTTTACTACTTTGTGTTCCATTGTTAAGTACCAAAGATGTTTTCTATGCTCAGGCGAAAATTTTATATCTATTAAATTTACATCCACGTAACTTTAAGTGGCTGTCTTTAATTTCTATAAACCTATCCACTTAGCTTTGGCAATAATTATTTTTAGGATAAGGGTAATTAGTCTTATGCCTAAATATATATTTCTGTGTGTAAACTGCGTGTGTTCTCCAAGTCTGTTTGCCTGTTAGTGAAAACCCAAGTTTCTGGGAAGAACTCAGCTAATTATGATGCTGACTAATTCACCTTCAGTTGAAAAGACGAGATTCGAACCCATGTCTTTTCAACCAAAGGACTTTGTCGAAACCAACTGACATACGGATGCTTCCCAGCGAAACACAAGTACCTATTAAATAGTATATTAATAGTACAGGTCCGTGATGTAAAGTATTTTATCTCTTCTGAAGCGATTTCTTCATTCTCACATTTTTGGATGCAATGCGCAGTTTTTTCGCAAAATGTAATTTTTACAATTTCATAAATGAATCATTTTCGTATATAATGATCTAGTAAAAGTTTAAATGGAGTGTTTAAATCGAGTTTAAATTCTTTCCAATAGTAGCGTGTGAGCATTCATCCCCGCTACACATTCCATTCGTTTTAATGGTAATGACAAAATATCTCGAAACAACTTCTTAATGAAGTGGAATGTGAAGAACACAGTTAGGTACTTTGCAGAGACCCAAAGTCTCCTTTGTGTGTGATGGGTAAACAGTCCGGTTATACCGTTATACAAAATTTAATATTTTGTGCGCGAATTGAACAGCAGAATACGTAGTCAACATTGATTTAGACGCAGCGGCTACGAGGTTTCATCCTGAACGTCGCCATTTTCCAAAATCAATCAACTTGAAAAGTATAGTTAACTTGGGGAAAAAAATGTCCTATTACATAAAACTAATGAATAATTTCACATAACACTTAGATAAAGATGAGAAGTATTTTTCCTATATCTGTATAATCAATGCTCTGCTTTCCCAAAATTAAAAATTAAAAGCGTTTTTTTTTTTTTGTCTCCAGATATTTGATTTAGAATGAACTGCTCGAAAGTTGAATTTCATTGTCAGGTATGAGATCACTATCCCACTACTTGGAGGCAGGAATTAGTTTGAAAAAGTTCTATGTTTGGTCTTTAGTGCAGGATTTCCGGATTATCTAAAAATAAATGTGTGTGTGTGTGTGTGTGTGTGTGTGTGTGTGTGTGTGTGTGTGTGTGTGTGTGTGTGTGTGTGTGTGTGTGTGTGTGTGTGTGTGTGTGTGTGTGTGTGTGTGTGTGTGTGTATATCTACTCTATACTATAAAATGATAAGCTGAAATTGGAAACGGATTGACGTCGGCTTGAAACGAATGTAGGCTGTAACATTTTTTTGTAATATTTTTGTCAAGTTATTTGAAACGTTTTGAAACTCAGGGGCTACCCTAAGTGTCGAGTCTTCAAAATTCGAGTCATCATAATTCAAGGAAAACTGGCCTACCAGTCCGGAACACGGGGGTTGGGCGCCGTAGGCGTCAGGGGACTGAGTCCCCTAGTATATATATATATATAATTAATAAAAAATATAAAAAAATCTTAGCTCACCCATGTTACTAATGTATTGTAGGTTACAAAGAAAATTATTTACTCATTTTTTTCCCCTTGTTTTTTTTTAAATTTTGTACTTAATTTTCGCTTGAACTTCTCGCAGAAGTCAGGAATTTTTGGTGTCTGGGTCTTGGGTTTACCTTTGGCTTGGAGGACGATCTTTTGTTTGACTTCTCCTCTATTTTCAATATTTGTGATATCCTCAGAGATTGAGAGTTTCATCTCTGAACAAAACAGCGAACTTGGGAGCTTGCAGACAGTCCACTTATTCCCAACCATTTATGTTATTTCTAGTACGTATACAATATATGCATTTGTAGAGAGGATATTGAAGTCTCTGTAGCTTCGTTATCGACGATTCCCTTTCCTTAGATAGACGTGAATTCGAATCCCCTTCTAGGATACGATGAACCTTTATCAGAGCTTTTCGTTTGAAGGCTAGCTAACTGTCCTCATACGCAGGTGGATTTTCCTCCCGGAAACTGGGGTTTTTCATCCCGCAAAACAATCCAACCGGCCTGAAGAACACACGTTCTGTTATAGACACGAAGTTTATTCCGTTAGCCTCCTGACGGAATAAGCCTCCTCGGATGCTTAAGGTTTAACTACCTTATTCCATTCCGATTCCATTTTGAAAGCCTGCATAGTACCGTGTGGGTCTCCGCATAAAAACAGAACTGATGATGCCACTTGAACACTTTTATCAATATGCTGAAAAAGTTCCAAACATGGAACTTTTTCAGGCCACTTCAAGTCTCCAATAAGCGGAGTGGTGCTTTCTCACCGGGCGATGAATTTCATCTCCATCTAAGAGAGTCTTACTAGCCTACCCTCTTAAGACTAAGATGGGATCATATTGGGAAATAACATTTCTCACGACTTCATCAGACATATTGTGAAGATTTTGTGAGTCTCCCATGGTTGTGGGGACTATAAATATCCTAGCTGTAGATTTTAATGTATATAATATTTCTTGACCATGTAAGGTTTGGAAGAGTGTGAAAAAAGAAACTCTGACTGCGGATCGATGCACCGTGGTTAAAAAGGTCTACTTTATCTGCGCGATGATGTGTGTCAATTACTGTAACGCGTGCCTTCTGGTTCGCGTCGGAAAGTAGTTGCATCTGCTGAACGTGTGATCTGCGTCATTCAACGACCCGGAAAACAAACACAT
Organism: Typopeltis vanoorti; assembly: GCF_054136105.1. Taxonomy (NCBI): domain Eukaryota; kingdom Metazoa; phylum Arthropoda; class Arachnida; order Uropygi; family Thelyphonidae; genus Typopeltis; species Typopeltis vanoorti. Next base: position 73,434,384 of record NC_143564.1, on the reverse strand, counting down.
AGCGAAACGGCAAAAAGCCTCACTGCTGAAATAATCCTCTTCAAAATAACTCGCGTGTTATCATATATATATATGATAACACACGTTATCATATATATATATATATATATATATATATATATATATATATATATATATATATATATATATATATATATATATATATATATATATATATATATATATATATATATATATATATATATATATATATATATGAATAACTATGCGCATAGAAAAGATCGGTTCAGTTCTCTCCTCCACATAGTCTGAGAACCCTACCCCTTTTAGATTTTTCGTAGGGGAGAGGGAAGGAGATTACGAGAAGGATGAAGCATACGCATCACAAGTGACTTACTAAAGGCAAAATTAGAAGTACAACAGCTAAAATTACTTCTTGAATATTGAAGCGTACGTTTTTGAAACACTTATATGTATAGATTTTTCCTTAGTTAAAACCTAAGGAAAAACTAGTTTTCCACTTCCAAGTATGCTACTAACAGTCCCAATCAGAGAATTACAAAAGAATTACAAAGTGACTAGATTACGCTAGATTTGACTTAGGAAAGGTCAGATGAGATGACGAGACATGTGTAATATAAACAAAGTTTTTTTTGTTTTTTTTTTTAATTACTTGACTCAGTATTGTGATAAGAATTACTACTATGGCTAAAGAGAACAGGAGACAGGAACATCGCGATATGCATTTTATCGCAAAATTGGCAGATTAATATAAAACTGAAGGACACTACAAATAACTCTGAAGCTCTGTATTAAACGGGAATGCTTATATAGAAAGAAAGAAAGATAAGTTTGCTTTCACATCTGCAATTGATCTATCTCCCTATTGTAGTTATTCAATCGTACATAGATGTAGTATCGACTGTTTCTAACTAAATAATTTGCGACGGTTCAAAACAGCAACAAAAGTATTTATTATGTATTATGTATAGCAAAAGTTCGTGTAGAAAGCTGTCTCTTGTATTTTGTAGTACCGCAATTTCCAGATTTTGCTTCACTGTATGCAAAATTCTAGCTATCTAATGTCGATAATGCAGTGCGTGGTACAAACTTCTTTTTCTGGAAGGAAGAAATGTCGCTAGACAAAAGAGGCCAAAGGAAATTTTATAACTGAAGAAGAGACTGAATACTGATATAGTTTTACAATGAAAAACAACATCACAACAAGAAGGGCAAGATTGTGCAGAGATGCCATTCGAATCACAGGACAATTTTTACTGCTTTCATTCTTTCATTTTGGCTAGTTGCCAAGAAACACTTTGTAGGTAGCTGTTCTTGCAGCGAAGTCAAAGATACTCAATGCTAGTCTTACTCGGGAGATTTTTTATTAATATCAGAGAGTGAATTAACTTATCGATGCATTTGGCAGAATTTAAAATTACAAACTGGTTCGCTCAAGTTCTCTTTTCCTAAAACTAAAATACCTAAGAAGTATACAATGATTTTTCAGTTTTTTTTTTTTTTAAATTCAGTTAAAGTTAAAATTCTATTTAGTTAAAATCACATTCCACGTCATTGAATGCTATTTTCCCTTGTAAAATCTATATCATGAGATCTAGAAATTCTTGTTATTAAAGCCTCCAAGAAAATCCAAATTCCGTCCCATAACAATGAATATAGTGAACAGTATACATTTTTACAGCCATTTTATGATTACTGCATTTGACTTCTTCGAGAACTTTGTATTTCAGAATCAAGAATGCCCATAAATTCCCAGGATGATGAGTAAGCGAGTAGATAGTCGGGGTGGGGGAAGGTACCAGATCTTGAGGCGAGGAATCCAAACACAAGAGCGCTTCGGAATATCCACAGCTTTCATAAATTTCGGCGTCATTTTTCCCTATTTTCGAAGCTTGATAATCCGTGACCTAATTTATTAGCTAACTAAATCCCTATGCTATATCCAAGCCATGGTTTTCAAAAAAAAAAAAAAAAAAAGCTCCAGGGCAGTTCAAGAAAAAAAAAACTGCTTACCAAGGAGTGGATTGAGACAAAAATTCCAGCTTTATTCACAGTATACTGAAGCCCGGAATACTCGCAAAACTATCATTAATACAGTTGGACTTTGACAGGGCTAAGTTGACAGGGCTAAATGTAGAAAACTTGCCGCCTATATCAGTGGGAGTCGTGAACTCTGATCCCTTACAAAAGCTGTTGAGCGTAACGTTTTGCCCATCTGCCTCCACATCTTTCTCATCCCAGTGCGATATCACCCAAAGATAAGGCTGACCTCCTGGCATCATTCTTCTAATCTAGATGAAAGTAAAACAATGTTTTGCGCGTGAAATAAATATTCACGTCTGAACATATTTGACACCTCCATGGAGTCCAAGACTCATCGAGGAAGGGAACCTACTCTACAACTCTCTGTCTTCACTACTCAACCTCATCCACTAACCGCATCATTTACACCAACACCATCTACTGTCCACTACCACCACTAGTATTTTCACAGACAATCACAAACATCCATGCCAATGGCGGGACTCGAACCCGCAGCCAAAAGGCTGCGGGTTCGATATATATATATATATATATATATATATATATATATATATATATATATATATATATATATATAATGTGACCTGTTCTCATTGACCTTGAACTGTAGTTACAGTTTTTCTGATGATAGTACTCACTTTGTACTTATACTTCTTATACGATAAATCTTGCAGTGCTCAAACATCCCAAGCTTAAAGATCATCAACGATAAGCACTCTAAACACTGATGTTCACCCAATACTGCTTATTGGGTGAACACAAAACAAAAAAAAAAAAAAAAACAACTTAGTTCTTCTCCATTGTAATGCTCAACTTAATAGTCAATACTAGATCTCTCTCTCTCTCTCTCTCTCTCTCTCTCTCTCTCTCTTCTTGGATATCACTTCTACCAATTTACTTACTCTAAACAAATCTCCCCCAACCTTGGAATACGGCTCTCGCATTTGAGATGGCGTACCTAAGACTTGTCTGAAAATTTTTGATGTATTCTAGGACAGAGCGGTTCATTTGATTGATAAACCCTCTATTACAGGCTCTTGAGCCTCTGTCTCACAGACTATTAATTTCCACGTTTTGTCTTCTACAGATATTTCCATGGTTATTGTTCAGCAGAATTAGCATCCATTATGCTTTCCATTTCTTTAAACCTGCAGGAATACGAACAGCTGCTACCGAACATTCTTTTACTGTTGAATTGCAGACTCATCGAACCTGTTACTCCCAGTCGTCTGTTATTCTATCTATCTTAGTTCTTGGTTATTTTTAAGCTAGGAAACTGAGCGAAGTGAATGAATCGTATACTGCTCTCGTTTATTAAATTGTCATCAGGGTAAGTCAAACTACTGCTCACTAACTATTGTAGACTCATTACTGAATATTAACTGGATATTAGAGTTTAATGAAACCAGTATTTCAAATCTACAATGTGTCCCACATTTATTAGCAACTCAAATGTTAAAAACCTTATCGAAACTATTTTGATTTTTTTTTAATCCTGCACATTTATAGGAATATACATTTATTAACTGTCACATCAATGCTTTGAGATAACACTTGCATGCATCCCTGTCCTCTGAGACTGTGTATTAACTTCCGCAGCGAAAAATTCTGTTGGATATTATAAAAGTATCCAGCTTTCCTATTAAACTTATTCTTGCATTCCTTATACTGTAGCTAATATTCTAAATGTTTTCTCGGTTTTTCGATAACTTTTCCAGTTCTTTTGTACTTAGTTTACAATGTTGCGACTGTTTTCTTCATGATAATAATTTGCGTTGGTTGAAACTTTGATTACAAACTCCTGAGAATGCTGCTTTTCTGTGTAACTCTCTCTTCATGCCGAAATGTGATTCTATCCTGGTGCCACTCCAGTGAGCGTTCAAACGCAGCCCAAGAAGCAATGAATAATGAATGATCAGTAGATTCTAAGATCACGGTAACTTCTGGTAATTTATAAAAAAGGACTTTAATGCTTTCTTAAAACATAAGTTTTAGTCGCTTACATATTTTCGAGAATATATATACGAAGTCAATAATGACCAACGAAAAGTAACTAAATGAACAAAAATTCAAATATCTTTGACATATTTTTCAGTATTTTTTTTTTCTTTCTTGAAGTATCGCTAACCGTTATAAGGTTTGTTTATACAGAAAGCCAAATATTAAGAATTTCACAGTCACTTATTGTTATGTTGATTTAAGTTATGATGAAATTCGTATTTGTAATCATTACTAAAATAAATGCATTATATAAATAAAAATAAAATATGGAGATCAGCGATTAAATAAAAATCATGCATTTGTTAATTATTTCCAAATAAAATGCGTAAGTTATCACAAAAAGGTAAAAAATTCACTTGACCGTTAATTACAGTGTATTTTTCGCAGTGCAAATAACATTACAAGCATAAATAACTGTAATGATTTCCTTCACTAAAATTTATCTTGTGGATTTTCTAACAGTCTGGCATTCTGTGTGATGGGTCATCATCTATACCTAACCTATATACTTCAAATGAACTCCTTTATTAACATAATTTTTGTGCAAATTCGCCCTTTGATATATAATATTTAAGGGCGTAGCCCAGTTTGACACGTATGTAAACCTAAATCCACTGATTGAAATGTTAACGTGTTCTATTATTGTGTCACACTTCATTAAACATCACCTTGCCCTTTGGAAAGGACAAGTGTACTTCAAGAGATTCTACTCCCTTGTACAGATTCCTTGTTCGAATTCTCTGTAATTACTGCCTTGTGCTAAGTCAATCTAATGTAAAACTTTCTTATAAATATTGATTGCAATAATAGAAAACGTAATAAGCTTTATTTGGATTATCTGTATTGGAACGTAAGGAAAATTTCGTAGCAGTATTATTTGCGTAATTTTTTTCCGAAACTTTCTTGACATTATAATATTATTATAAGAAACACGAGCATTACTTTTCTCATTAATTTTGGATTTCTGTGTACACAAAACATATGAATAGGTAAACATAAGGATATTATTATTATTATTTGTCACTTCCAGGGAGTCCAAAGACTCATCGAGGGAGGGCATCTACTCTACAACTCTGCTTCCACCACTCACAATCCACCAATTGACCGCAACTACACCAACGCCATCTACCGCCGACCTCCACCACTATTTTTTCCACAGACAATCACAAACGTCCATGCCCACGGCGGGATTCGAAGCCGCAGCCTCTTGACTGGAGAGCGGACACGCTAACCACTCGGCCAGCCAGAACCAAAACACAAGAACTGAAGCCATTGACACATATGCCCCTAGGGAAATTCCAAACATTCCAAACTCATGACGTCACACACAATGACGTCATCATCTCAACAACCAATCACGTCACGATTCCTTATCTTGATCTTGATCTGGTTCAAAGCACCTGCCATACTACTGTCCCCGCTTAAGGCCTATTCTCACGATATATTGTTTTCCCGCCATTATCAACTTGATGTGGACGTTATTTCCCGTGATTTTCGTTTTTTTTCTCGGGTGGCAATACCGATTTTCGAATCGATTTCTGCGGAAAGCTGCGCATTTCTGTTCCCAGGTGGCGTTGCTTTCGGCTGTAGTTTCATTTCCGCAATCACGGTAATTTAGTGTATGATAGTTGCTTTCAAGTTGCGGTGGTGGATGATCCAAGTTAGTAACATAGAGAAAAAAGACAGAAAATGTATTTCGGTAGAAGAAAAGATGGCAATTCTGCAATGAATAGACTGGCATGCCAGAACATGTGTTCAATTAACAAAAGATCTTGGTCTCTCCGTGTCCACTTTGAACACGATAGTAAAAAACAGGTCAAGCATTGAACTCAATGCAAAGCAATCTGGCGCTATGTCAAAAAAACGAAAATATATCCGGACATCGACATACGATGAATTGGATAAACTTGTGGCGGAGTGCTTTGTTTCTATGAGAGCGTCGGGTATTCCAGTCGACGGTATTATACTCCGAACGAAAGCCCTTGAATTTGCTGCGAGGTTGGGGATTAATGGTTTTACTGCGTCAAATGGATGGATTGATCGTTTCAAGACTCGTCACAATGTTGTGTATAATCAAGTGTGTGGAGAAAGTAAGTGTTGCAGGGGAACTGTAAACCAGTGGAAACATGAACTAAAGACTATTATTCAGGACTACGAACCGAAATATATTTTTACTGTTGATGAAAATCAACCTTGAAAATATTGTAACATTCTGCCAAGTAAAACATTGTGTTTTAAAGGAGAGAAGTGTCATGGTGGAAAACTCAGCAAGCAGAGGGTAACTGTTTTTCTCATGGTCAATGCTGATGGATCTGAAAAATTACCTCCACTGGTAACTGATAAATTTTAAAAGCCAAGGTGTTTTAAGAACGTGAAAAATCTGCCTACTAAATATGATGCCAACACCACAGCATGGATGACCAGCAGCATCTTCACATCCACCATGCATGCTCTGGATGCTAAAACGGGGGCAAATCACCGCAAAATACTACTACGGCTAGACAAATGTCATGCACACTCTAAAGATCTGCAGCTTAGAAACATTAAATTAGTGTTCTTCCCCCCTAATTGTACAAGTGAGCTTCAGCCATTAGATCTGGGCATCATCCATGCATTTAAACGGAAATATAGAAAAATGCTTGTTGAAAAAGCTGTCTTTATGCATGATAATGGTGTGGACCCAAAACAAATGACCATATCAATCCTTGATGCCATGCATTATGTGGCCAAAGCATGGTTGCATGTTATTCCTGAAACCATATCGAACTGTTTCCGGAAGGCAGGAGTTACGTTTGTAGAAGAGGAGGAAGAAGATATGTCAGAGCCCAACAACTGGTATGAGATGGATGAGTCTTCCTCATTTCAACACTATGTTGATGTTGATGCTGGTGTGATCACATCAATGGTACCAAGTGTAGAAGACATCCTTTCCAAACACCTTGGTGAAGAAGAAGAAGAGGAAGAAGTGGTTGAAGAAGACTGTGATCAAGGACCAACTAGTAAAGAAGCAATGGAAGCTATCTCTGTTTTGAGGCACAGTAAGTCATCTTTAGCCTTTTTTTAATGATTTTTTACATTTCCTGCTATTTACACTTTTTCCATCAGTCCCCCTAAAAAGTGTAAAAAAGGGGTTTTACTGTATATCCATCGATACTATTTATATAATTATATATAATTTTATATTATGTATAAAATATATATATCAAGCGCTGCATGATCTAAATGTGTACATAGTATCAAAGCATTGCTTTTGCACAAATTTCATACATCTTTTCTTAGGATAATGTTATATAAATTTTGAAAAAAATACATTTGGCCCAGATTAAAAAAAAAATTAACATAGCGATTGGCAAACATATCTCTATGTTTGCCAAGCCTTTTCATAATAAATTAGTGAAAAATCGAAATAAATATTTTATACTACAAACGATGCATTCTAAATTTAAACCTAATAATAATTTCTTTTCCCCCACTTAACAATTGAATTGTCATTAGTGATATTTGTGACATCACTCGGCCAGCCTGGCCAGTCAATCCTTTCAGTTCTTGTGTTTTGGTTCTCGTATGGAATTATGGGTGATGGTAGAGATAAGGATTCGTGTTGTGATTGGTGGGCACTTCTGACCAGATCAAGATCAAGATAAGATAAGGAATCGTGACGTGCGTGTGTGTGTTGTTATGAGATGCAGATAAATGACGTCATTTGTTAGTTATAAATAAGTGACGTCATTTGTTAGTTGTAAATAAGTGACATTATTGTTTTGAATGGAAAGGAAGATATATTAGTGGATAAGGAATCGTGTCCTGATTGGTGGGACACTTCTAACCAGATCAAGATCAAGATAAGATAAGGAATCGTGATGTGAATGTTTGTTATTATCAGATGTAGATAAGTGACGTTATTGTTTTGAATGGAAAAGGGAGATATATTAGTGGATAAGCATTCGTGTCATGATTGGTGGGACACTATGAAACAAACAGGGGTAGGGTGAATGGGGAAAGTGATGTCAGTGTCATGGATGTGTGTTGTTATGAGTTGTAGATAAGTAAATTGTTTGCAGATTAACAATTGAATTGTCATTAGTGATATTTGTGACACGCAAGTTGTGAAGAAACTGAGAGATTTTCACCAAAAATGTACGACATTGATAATCATTTACTATTTTTGGAAACTGAATTACCAGCTATTCGTATCATGGGGGAAATTATCGCTAATCATTTAAATTCATCAATGGTAAAATTAGACTTTCAAGATTTTATCCAATTCAATAAAGATTCTTTATTTTGGGACATTTACGAACATTTTACGAAAACTGTTTGTGTATATTTGGTGACAAAAGAATACACAGAATGTTTTGGGAGGCATGGTGTCATTTCCAGACTGACACAATATCAAATGTATGGAGCTGTGCTTATCGTGGTGTCCAATTTAAGAACTCTTTTGCGTGACCAGATATGTTGATGCAACATAACCAAGAAACAGTGAGTAACAAAAATTTTATTCATTGAACTCTGGAAAATGTTAAGAGTGTGAACTAAATATTGTGAAATATTTTTAGGTAATTACATGTTTCGAATTTTTCTCTGTGAATATACTTGTAAATAGTATTTCAGCAAAATAAAATATACATTTGTAAATTTAAATCAACAAAGATGTGTGCTTTTGTTGTGTTTTTCCACAGTGAATTTTTACTCAGTTATTCTGAAATTGATATTTAAATCCACAACTTTATACCTTAATGCAATTCTGTTTATTTATTGTAAAAAAATCACTACTGTGAAATTAATTCCAGGAATGGGGGGGAGTGTTGAAAAATAATATCCATGTAATTGATTATTTTAGTCAACTCATCTACTTGAAAACAATAAGTGTATAAAATCCTTAATCAGGAATGAATAATTTTGGGATATGTGTCATCACAATCATGTGAATGCTAATCACTTAGTGTCATATGTAAGTGTTTGAGAAACATCCAACCGTTGGAAAACGATACCTTTCGAACAATACCGCAACTCATATATTACAGGATATGATTAATACATACAGACTAATACCGGAAATAAATGAGATTAACAGAAAGGCAAGCACTGAGTTTACTTTTCTTCCACGATGTCGGTAATCAGAGAAGCTCCAGAAGCGCAGGAAAAAAATGTGGGAAATTATGCTTTATGAACGTCATCTAATACAGGATGTGATTAGTTGTATACAAAATGAGTAACTATAGTTCCATAGTCTGAAAACTGAACCGAAAACTAAGACCGGAAATTAATGAGTCATCTCCAAGAAAACGAACAGAACCAAACGGGTGGTAATCTAAACAATGTGTCAACTATATTTTCTGTTTATTTACAGAAATATCTTTCAACTCCTATGTTTTGTGGGTTTCTGTGCTGTGAATACATATTAGCCCCTGTAACCTATAATGAAAAAAGTCAACTGCATTTTCAGACTTGTGTTTGTGTTCTGTGCTGTGAATATATGTTAAAAATCAACAATTTGGAATATTCAGAAAACCCAGATAGTACCAAGATGTTTCCATTCTGGAAAGAAATGTAAGTTAATTTTTTTTAAAACTTAAACATAACAATTGATAATTGTAATTTCAATAATCACTGATCATATGTTTTGGTAAGCATAATTCTAATACCGAAGTTTTTTTTTTTTCATAAGAATAATTGCAGGGTACATATTAGAGTATCAACATGGATACATTAGTGACTTTTCGTGTCTAATGCATGTGGGTGTGTTTAAGGGACACCAGCATATAATTAAATTATTCAGAAAAGCCTGATCACTGCCGCCATCACGACTCTACTCTAAGAATTCCCACCCATTAACAGGAAAGAAATACCCCAAAATGTATCGGAAAATTTAGTACAGCCATCTATGGACAACCAAAGCCAAAACATGATGACAATGACAGATGCATCACCCTGGGAAAATTCCAAGATATCTTATCTCAAAAATATCGCCCACAATTCCATAGGCAAACCAAAACACCATGTGATATCACAGAGAGACATATGTTCCCCAGAAATTCCCAAACACAAAACGTCACGATTCCATATCTCTAAACAGCACCCACAATGCTAAAACCAAACCAAACACACCATGTGATGTCCCTGACAGATGAGGGCCCCCCCCCAGCAAAATTCCAAACATTTCCAAACTCATGACGTTACACACAATGACGTCATCATCTCAACAACCAATCACGTCACGATTCCTTATCTTATCTTGATCTGGTTCAAAGCGCCTACCATACTACTGGGGACCAACGGAAAAATGACGTAAATGGCAGGAAAACGTAAAAAGGGGGTTTTACTGTATATGTTTTATATGCTAGCCTATGATATTCATAGACTCTGTGTGAAGGGTTTGCTTTAGCCTGCATAGAACTACTGTTCATCATGTTATGCATACCCTGTGTAGCACACGAGAGACAACACTGATAATTCTTTTTTGTGGGAAATGCGAACGCATCCTTATCTGAAGCCGCTGCTGATCACAAATAGGACGGTATGATCATTTGCATTGTCTAGTAATCTAGGAATTTCTCTCTCTCTCTCTCTGTCCAAATAGAAGCTATTAAACTTAGTTTGTTACTTTACTTTACTCTGATGATATTATTTTTTTAGATAAAATGCTACAAGTCTTTAGGAGCAAGTCTTTACCAAATAAAATTATTGTTGTGACACATTTGGTATGAAAATCACCATTTATAGTTAATTTATATGTGATAAAAATCTTACATAATATTAAATGTTATATACATTTAATTGTGATATATACTTGGGCAGCAAGAGGATGGAAATCAATATTAGAACATTGTAAGCTGACAGAAAAAGATAATCGGATTGAATTTATAGGAAACGATCCTGGAATAGAAAAGGGAAAAATGGAAACGACAAAATATATAATACATATAGCAAACTGGAATGTAAGAGGAATAGCATATAAAGATAGAATTAGACCAGTTACTAAATGAAAGAAATTTTAAAATAGCAGTAATCACTGAAACAAAAAAAAAAATTAAAAGGAACTATGAGAACTGAAAATTTTAATGTGATATACAGTGGAGTCGACAAAGACCAAAGAGCACAAGCAGGAGTCATGATTTGGATTCATAACTCCCTTTCAAAACAGTTAAAACATTATAAATTATGGAATCAAAGAATAAAGGAAGCTAGAATAAAAATAGATAGAGGCTATTTAACAATAATTTGTTTATATGCCCCAGAAGAAAGAAGAGAACAGGATAATATTGATTTTTATAATCAGCTACAAAACATATATAATAAAATAAAAAAAAATGACTACATAATTTTAGCAGGAGACTTAAATGCAAGAATTGGAAACACGAAAATTAATAATAATATAGGAATAATACATGGAGAACACACTCTAAACAGAAATGGTAAAACATTGATTGACTTTGTAGTTTATAATAACCTAAAAATAATGAATTCCTTCTATAAACATAAAGACATACATAAATATACTTGGGCAGCAAGAGGATGGAAATCAATATTAGATTACTTCATATTAAATGAAAAGACATCAAAATTTTCACTAGATGTTAGAGTTCACAGAGGATATGAAATAAGCAGTGACCACTTCCTTGTTAAAATAAAATTAAGATTACCACCTAAATGGCTACAAGTAACAAGAACAGAAAGAAAAATTGAAACATTTGCTTATAAAACTAGACTATTGAATGACACAAATGTACAATGGCTATATGAACAAAGAATTAACCAATATCTAGATAAAATAAAACAAAATGAAGAAATAGAAATAGAATGGCTTAATATAGAATAAAATATAGAAGCTAGAATAAAAATAGATAGAGGCTATTTAACAATAATTTGTTTATATGCCCCAGAAGAAAGAAGAGAACAGGATAATATTGATTTTTATAATCAGCTACAAAACATATATAATAAAATAAAAAAAAATGACTACATAATTTTAGCAGGAGACTTAAATGCAAGAATTGGAAACACGAAAATTAATAATAATATAGGAATAATACATGGAGAACACACTCTAAACAGAAATGGTAAAACATTGATTGACTTTGTAGTTTATAATAACCTAAAAATAATGAATTCCTTCTATAAACATAAAGACATACATAAATATACTTGGGCAGCAAGAGGATGGAAATCAATATTAGATTACTTCATATTAAATGAAAAGACATCAAAATTTTCACTAGATGTTAGAGTTCACAGAGGATATGAAATAAGCAGTGACCACTTCCTTGTTAAAATAAAATTAAGATTACCACCTAAATGGCTACAAGTAACAAGAACAGAAAGAAAAATTGAAACATTTGCTTATAAAACTAGACTATTGAATGACACAAATGTACAATGGCTATATGAACAAAGAATTAACCAATATCTAGATAAAATAAAACAAAATGAAGAAATAGAAATAGAATGGCTTAATATAAAAACGATACTAAATGCAGCAGCAAATGAAAGCTTAGGAAAGACCAAACAATTCAATAAAAGAAAAAACTGAAGATCTGGGATGATACAATCAAAGAAATAATTAAAAAGAAAAAAGAAGCCTATCACAAATGGTTAAGCAGTAAAAGATTAGAAGATGAAATTGAATATGAAAGAATAAGAGCCATAGCTAAAAGAGAAGTCAGAAAAAGACAGAGAATCATGGAATAAATTTGTTTCTAATTTAGAACATGATTTATATAAAATAAGACCCAATGTATATAAGATTTTGAAACACCTAAATGCAGATACCAAAGAAAACATAAAATTAAACACTGAATTAAAATAATAAGAATTTCTAAATTACTACACAGAACTGTGGACAGACAAATATTTTAAAAAAGACAACCTGCAAACGGTTAACGAAAATGAAAATAATAATAAAATGGAGTAAAAATTTACACCAAGGAATTAAACTTTCACCTACAGTTAACTTAAACACTCTCCTCTTTGCAGACGACCAAATAATAATTACAAATTCTGAAGATAACTTGCAGAAAGCTATTTTAAATCTAAATGAGATATCCAAAGATTATGGTATGATAATATCAACAGAAAAATCAAAAACTATGGCCTTTAAAGGACAAGATCCAGCAAGAACTAAAATAGTAATAGATAACAAGATCTTAGAAGTGAATTCATTTAACTACTTAGGATGTATGATCACTTATGAAAATGAAAAAGATATAAACATAAAAATTGCAAAATATTTAAAAATAACAGGAGTAATTAACTCTATATTTAAACCAAACCTAGTTCAAAAACAAACCAGGCTAAAAGTATACAGTACATTAGCCTTACGGGTCTTAATGTATGGAAGCGAAATCTGGACAATAAAACAAAAAGACAAACAAAGATTAACAACAGCAGAAATGAAGTTTATGAGAAAAACTGCAAAGTATACCCTATTTGATCACAAAAGAAACGAAGATATTATGAAAGAATTAAACCAAGAACCAGTAATAGAAAAAATTAAAAAATATAAACATAAATGGATGGAACACGTTCAAGGAATGAAAACAGAAAGATTACCAAAACAAGCCTTAAAGTACAAGCCATTAGGAAAAAGAAAACCAGGACGTCCTCTTAAACGATTCAACGATGACTTCTAAGGCTGGAACAGGCCATGCTAGGCCTAAATCCTTGATACGTATGATGATGATGATGATTATGATAAATTGCGAGTTGTGAACATATCACTTTGGACACAGTTTTTTGAAATCTCTCGTGTGTGAAAATATTAAGTGTAGTTTGTGATGAGTGTCACTTTTTTTTTAAATTTAACCACTTACACCCCGATTGGCAGTATTGTATTTTTAAAAGTTTTAGACATTAATAAAATTGCTACATCTGCAATTTTGAACAGCTACTATTCCAGTTATTCTCATTAATCCGAACAGTGTGTGTAAAATTTTAGCTTAAAGAAACTGTCATCATTGGGGCCAAAAAACAAACCCAAATATTCCCATATTTTTAAATGATATAAACAACAAATGTGATTAATCTTTCAGTTATTATATGTTAATCTGTATGCATTGACCTTCATTGCACATTTTAATACATTCTAGTCCTAAAATGTATTAATTTATTAATACATTGAAGATAAAGTACTTATTACCATAATTATTTATAAATTAATTATAAGAAAACGCAATGAAATTGCTTTCACGATATAGGAGCATTCTTTGCAAAGTTTAAAAACCGTACAAATGCGTTCCATTAATAGGCAACTCGGAAATCAAACATTGGAAGTAAGCTGATTCTTAATATTAGATATTACCTTCGATGATATCCTTATATAGGTACCTGTATACCGAGTTTGTTTCTATAGCGTAGATGACCAGAAGAAAGACGGTTATTAAGTTCGAATCTAGTTGCCAACCACAGGAGCTTTCTCGGTTTATTTTTATTTTATTTTTTTCTCAACCGGTTTCCAAGTTAGTTGATCTTTGGCATAGACAAGTAGGGGTTTTTTCATTCGAAAACTCTGGTTTTGATCCTGCAACTCAAAAATAAGACCATAGACTTCCCTATTTCATACAATAATATACCTTTCAAAATTTAAATCTACGAGGTGACGGCAGCTGTCTACTGTATTCTCGTCCCAATGCCTATTGAAATCATTCTTTCTTGGAGACTTGTCTGATATTCTTGTCATTATATATAGATGGCTAAGAGTGATCTTAAAAAGTTAGTCAGGACTAAAAGAGCCTCATCTACTCTGCCCACCTATAAAAAAATAGGCGTTAGAAGATTTAGTTTTATTTTCTTATCCTTTTATATTAACAACGTAGATCACACGCTGAGTTTAGTGATGATGATGATTCATGGGTTTAATGGCGCAAGAACAGCAAAGGTCATACTCCATATCAAAGGTTATAGCAGTATATAAGGTAAGACAATCACAAGCACCCATGCCCGCAGCGGATTCCACCCCTAAGCTTAGTATTTCAGACTTCATTCACATTATTTGGAGAGTCTTTCTCGTCTCTGTCTTCCTCATGAGCAACTACGTTTGGAAACTTGCGAATAGAAACAAATAGTTTGTTTTTGTATCACTAATTCATAAGAATAGGAAATAACTTCCATGTTTAAGTAGAAATTGCAATGCATATTTATGACGTATTCTTCATCTGAGCGATAATGCTGCTCTGCAAAGCTGCAAGCTCGCCATGAGCGGTGTTCTTTGGTAAACATATTTGGTTATAGAAATTCTATTTCTTCGTTATATTTTTTATGGTCTAATCTAAGTGATTCGTTTTGATTTTCTATCAGACAGTGTTTAACTATCCCTTTAATTAAATTAAACGCAGTGCTTTTTTCTGCTATTTCTTTTCTATTCATGTGAAGAATGAATTTTGTTAATTACAAATAACAAGTTAATTCAAGTGTTGGATAACAAATATTAATTAATGCTAGTATACCTTCGAAGTTCAACAGGTATTAGAATAACGTATAGTCAACGACACTTAATAGAGCTTAAGTAATGTCAATTTATTCTTTCTCTCTGTCTGTCTTTCGCTCTCTCCTGAAGTTATTATTAAAGTAAAAGTACTTCATAATACCAGGAACGCATCACCTAATTCAGTTTGGCCAATTTTAAATTTAATAATTACACTTTAAATGTCGTCAGACGCGCGTGAGCGTTCGTTTGACTGCCTGAATATTTATTACATTGTATGCTACAATGTAGTAAACATGTTCTTCGTAGCAGTTATTAGAGTTTAGGATTCTAAATGAGTTCCTTCTGGTTTAAATGGTGATACAGTAACTTGGTCTTCTTTCACTTAACAAAAGTGGTCGTATTATCCTGTTCAGATAATTTTCATATTGTAAGCTCTTCATACCTTCGTGCTCTTTCTTTTCTTATAAAGGACATTTCATCTCGTACGAAAGCGACTAGATTTTCTTTCCGAAATTTTTGGTTTTTCATCCATTAAAACTGGCTATCAAGCGCATGCAATTTGCAGTCATAACACAACCTGCCTCCTGCCTTCGGTTGTTTTGGCGTAATAATATTAATAACCAGTCAACTTTTTACAAGGAGAGCCTCCATAGCAGAGTTTTTTTTCGACAATGGCTTTTGTGTAGAAAGACCTAGGTTCAGATCCTGTCTAGGGCGAGAAGAAACTTTATCTGAAGGTGAGTCAGCCAGCTTCATACGGAGGTGATATGGTTTTCCTCCAGGAAACTCTGAAGGCAAGCTAGCCAGGAGACGACACAAAAGTGACAGCTATAATGCACTGTGTACAGATAAGAATGGCCCTATCAGAGCATCCATTAGATTTCGGTATGCCAAGTTACTTGGCTGTGGCCGGCTATTCAGCCTAACACGAAAGGGTTATAGAATGGACTTCTTACGAAGTATTTCATCCTGTTCAAAGCATTTGGATCAGCATTGACATGGAATGCTATAAACTTAGAACTGTAAACGAGTCTTTAAGTTTAAAAGTTTACAGTTTAAACTGTTAAACGATTCTTTAAGCGTTGTCAAGTGGGATTAAATTTTATTTAAAATTATTCAAATCACAATAACCAAGTGCACACATCTTAGTTCATTCTGGAAGGTATAAATTACGACAGCTGCATATATCTTGTACGAAAGTTTGTACAAGAATCTTTAGAGTACAGTGGAACCTCGGTTGTCGAACTTAATTCGTTCCCGAAGGCTGTTCGGAAACCGAATTGTTCGAAAACTGAAACCATTTTTCCCATAAGAATTAATGTAAAATGGATTAATCCGTTCCCGAACCTCAGATGATTGTTTATTTAAACCTTGAGAACAGTACTTCATGCATAAGATGGTATACAAACATAATGAAAATGCATAAAAAGAATAAACACAATAAATAGATAAAATATAGACGAAAATTGATCGCCTCTTTATTTTTGATTGTACAGATCGTTGATTTCGCCATACCGAACTGCATAGCAAGATCCGAGACACGAACGCCATTTTCATGTCTGGATATGATTTCTTTTTCATCTCTATCGTGTTGGTTCTAACAACTTTTCTTTTCGCTTTACTGCTATCACTATTCTTCTGCAGCCCCGCGGTGGCTTAATTAATAATAATTTATGAAAAAAAAAACAACAAAACGCAAAGAAAATCAAGAGAACTCACTGCAAATTCGAGCAGGTGCCTGCACTGAACGAAGGCTACCGCGTAACTGACACTTTCCCGCCTTACAGCTCAGCATGCGGAGCGCGTGGTTGCTGTTTGTCTGTTCGGAAACCGGGGCGTGTTTTGTTCGAAAAATATGTTCGGGAACCGAATTGTTCGAGAACAGAGGCGTTCGACAACCGAGGTTCCACTGTACTTATAATTATTACATTTTTCGCTTCTTGTCTATCATTAGAGTACTGTATACTGATTATTTCTACAGCATATTTTCGATAAAATTATTATTCGCCAATATTTTTTTGCTTGCTGTTTAATTATAGTTCATTGGCATAAATCTTTTAAATTTTATGAATGATTAGCAGTGGCAAATGAAGCTACGCTGCTATAGTAATGGTAATAATGATAGTAATGGTTTGGCTGATAATGTTAAGAGGTACGTGGGAAAAATTATATCAAAAGCGGACTTTTAGTCTGTTGAAGTCGCAAGTGTTTAACGGGGATGATATCATTTAATGATTTATTCTTTAATCCATCTGAATTACTTTGGTTTGAAAATAAATCTGAAGAAATCTATTGAACAAAACATTTGTTTTGTTAAGTTGACGTTAATAGCCGAGATTGACTAATTTGAATTAAATTAATTAAATGAATCTTCTGTAGCAATGAAGAACGCCAATGGAAGTGTCATTAGTGGAAGTACAGTATTTCATAATGTGTGTGACATAATAAGGTAAGGAATATGCCCTTTTTTATTCATATTCTTCTTATTTGTCTGAAAAATATTATTCACATTTTCATTCTTGGGATTTTAGATTACTTGTATTAAGACATTTTCATAAAGTGAAAATGAATAGTAAACGTGGCTTATTATAACACTGATGGGACTTTAAGCAAAGGGGGAAAAACAGCACACATTTAAATTCCAGTATATTCTGAAATCGGTTTGCATATGCCACACATAAATAAAACATTTCTCTTCAAATATTATTGTCGGGTGTTGCATGGAAAATACATATTTCATCTTTTGGAAATTGTCTTACTAGGCAAGCAAGCGGAAACCAAGGACTGTATATACGAAGGCGTCTTAATAACTGCGTAATTATTTTTAGAAGCATTTGTAAAATGCATAGCGCTTATTTAGTTTATTTTGTCAATCCGATCATATGCATATAACAACCCTACCCTGAATATATGAATTTTATTCAAATGTAGTATTTAAGAGCTCTAACTAAAATTAGTCGAGTCATCTCTGTTATGATTGCAGTCAGATCATCTCGTGGCAAGACGCTTCGAAATGATACAAAATTATATATATATTATAACCAATACTTAAATTGGATATTGTGCATACGACAACAAGTAAAGAATGATTGGAAACATTCACGAACTGTCCATTTCATAAAAGCATTCTTGTGTGGAGTGAAGGCATTAAAAGATAAAAATAAGAACACACTTGGAGAACAAGATATCATCATTGCAAGATATCATCATTGCATTTTGATAATATTTTAAATATTCAGTCTTGTTATCCATGAAAAACAGACTAGTTTCACTTCGAAATTTTCAAACCTTTATAATTCACTTGATATGATTACTGCAGATTTTCTAAACGGAGGTAGAGAGAGAATAGTAACTTGGCTGAACGAAATCCTCAACATTTTCTATTCCAGAGACTTCACCAGAAGTATAATCGTTCATATTTTTAAGAAAGGAGGTTGAATGGTATGCGAGGAGTATAGAGGAATCATCAGTTTATTATCTACACTAGGACCTGATTAACAAGGTGGATTCAGAAGGGAAAGAATCTGCATAGGCTAAATATTTTTACTGAGGCAGACCCTCGAAAAATGTTTAGAATTTTCAAAACCTGTGGTCGCTTGTTTTATTCCATGACCGTTTATATGATAACAGGGGGGCTTCCGTTAAAGTTGAAAAGTAGTTGATTTAAAATAACAGCCGAAATAAGACAGACAAATATTTTTTCTGACAATTTCTATTTGGTTTGATTTTGTTGGTGAACAAGACTATGCAAGGAAGAGACTGGGGATTAAAATGGTCCATGAAGTTTAAGAGTATCTGAACTGGATACTCTTAAGATTTTTAAAGAATCTCTTCTGAATTATATTGATTATTTTTCCTTATTCACAAAAAAAATGGAGAAATGAATTCCTTTATTTGTAGCAATTGACGATGCTAGGCCAACTGCATGTAATTATTAATAGTTAGAAAACAAAGGTAATGAAAACAGGTGATAAAAATGGGTTCTCGATCTTCCTTATAGAGCAAGTCTCATACTTCGGTGATCTTGGTAGCTGTGTAACTAATATTGGCGAGATGAGGAATAAAGTGGTAGAAGATTAGTCATGGCTTCAGTACTGTTCAAAAACATATGGAAAGTTAGAGTAGCATCGAGACAGTAGCACCTAGAAATTAATAGCTATGATTGGTTATTGTGTCAACTAATCCAATTGAACGTTGTCATTTGTCACGAGTTGCTTTTTTTTTTTTTTTTTAAGTTTCATCTGTTTTGCGTGCGTGAAGTATGAACTAACGTGGTAGGCAAGTTTTTATATATAACATACACAAGTTTTTAATATATAATTTTCCATAAATTTATAACTTTTTTTTGCACATATTCCAATGGAAAACAGTGTTGACGATCTAATGAATGTCCTTTTTTCTGCCAGAACTTTTGCGGATTGTATGACTGTAGTCATAGGTAAGCCTTGTCCTCCTCTTCCAAATTTACTGAACAAGCACAAAGGTGCAAAAACTGAGTACATGAGACACTTCTCTATTTCACAATATAATACAGTAGAATGGTTAATTGGATGTGAAGTGCGATCAAGACTGTTTTCTTCTCCTTGTTTATTATGCTCCAGAGAGAGAAGCGTTTGGAATAAGATGGCTACAATAAATCTGTTCTGTTTGCGTGCATGCAGCATAGTTTGCGGGAGCGGAGTGTTTTCCCATTAAATGGGTCGTTCGAATTGTCTCTAATTACACTAATTGTTCCTAAATATAGTTCCTAAATATTTCTAATTACACTAATTGTTCCTAAATATACACAGATGTTAAAATTCTATTTACTGTATTTAGTGATAAACAAAGCTACTTGTTGTCTTGCTTGTGCAGTATAGCATCTGTTGAGGTTGGAAAGTTTTTTTAACGTATAGGAACATTTTTATTTTAGTCTTCCTAAATAAAAATGAATACATTCGTGTATTATAAGTTGTTCATCTACAGCAAAATACTAGTACATGTGAGATATCTATTATTGGTAAGACCGAAGAGCCGCTGACACTAAAAAATAAAAATAAATTTCAAAAAATAAAACTAATGAATGTAGGATTCCTGAAAGTGTACATAATTCCGATAATGAGCGGATATTATGTATCCTATTATTGCGTAAAATGTATACTGGGCTTCGGTAAACAAAAGAAAAATTCTTTAAAAAAAAAAGAAGCGAAATATACATAAACCAGAGAAATACTCGTACACACAACATGCACAACAAATCTTACGAGATGATTTGCTACTTCGTCAAACCACGTTTTCCTGCTATGCCTAAATGATCAACTGGTCAACATTACTAGTTAGCCTCTCCCTATAGTTTTTAACTGAACTGCTAAATGTATATAGTGGCTGTTTATTATGAGTTAGTTATTTATACTTTGCAAACAAATATCTTATTATTATCTTATTATTATGCCATCATAAGTACCTTATGTCTAGACTTTATAGGATCACATGCTATTCGTTCCACCCAGCAACTTACAGGACACACATATCACAAATGCTAATTATTAATAATTGGTTTGCCATTAAATATGGTTATTAATGATGGTTCACCTATTTACACCTTTGAGTAATTTAAATATACCAAATATAGCATTCTCCTTCATTATTGTTTTCTAATATATCTTAAAGCAAACACATTGTTCCCCCCACTCTACACAGATTTGGGTTACAATTGATAAAAAGTATTCAAAGTTATCCTACAATTAATTGCATTGGACCAATTAAGATGAACGCCGATGCGCTATACCCTCATAACTATTATACTTTGATTTAAAAAAAAAAAAAATACAATCATACGGTCAAATTGACGTGAATTTTGTAGCGTGGGTTGCATAGGCCACACGACAGCATACCCAACCGAAATGGGCACGCGATGCCGCTGGTGTATTATGTTAGGTATATATTGCAATTATTATATTACGATAGAAATGAATTTAAGAAGAATATTATAAGTAGTGTGTGAGCAGAGTAGCCTTCTGGAGATTCTATTGTACTTATAATAACAATAATATAACAACTTCGAGAAAACATCATGTCCGTGGAATGTCTTGCAAATTTCGTACTCAGTCAATTCTGAAGGCTTCGGTTGTCCAACACGCTGTTCGTTGGATTTCAATAATTAATTGTCACTCTTTGCAATATTATAGTATATCTACAAATTTAATCCTGTGAATCTTCAAATAATTGCCAGTGTGTCCTGTTGTTAAAAACTGGACAGTCCCAGCCTAATTGAACCATACAGAATCTCATTAGCAATGTTAGGTAATTCCTTGACGCTTAAATTAACTCTTGGCATTTCACGGACCATTGATAAGGTACTTGATAATACACGTGAAATTATTTTTCTTATTTAAATTACTTTTGCATTTCACTGATTCATATTTGTAGTGGGTTAGTATCTTCCTTCTCTTTCATTTTGATTGCTTTAGGTTTATGTGCGAAGGTACATAAATATACACTTCTGATTGAATCTCTTGCATGAGTTAGTTTCTTGCTTGGGGCATTTAGCTAATAAACTACAGTCATGGTTAGCCGGTGATCATTAACATCCAGAAAAGTGGAAGCTTCTGACGTTATTATCTGATTCAACTCGGTATTTTTCAAATAGCCAAATGGAGAAATCGATTTTAGAATAGTAAAACTATTGGAAGTTCAGTAAAAATAATGAAAAGAAGGTTGATAAATAGTCATCACTAAGAGAAAAATAGATAAGCATTTATTGGCAATTTAGAAAGAGAAATAGTGGAAAGTTTAATTGCATTCGATAGTGTTGGTGCGTGAGTGCGTGTATGTGCAATGTTTAAATTAAAGGCCGTTTATTTTCTAGTCATTTCAAATGTTGTAATCACTTGCTAGTTAGTGAAACAACGGTTGAGTTATTTTAATTTATTTTCGTTAATTCTTTCTGCTTAAGATAGGCAATTAGACATTTGAGATGCATTAAACAAGGCTAATGAAATTCTTGCGAGTTCCAGACCACATAAGTCTAAGATAAAACTTGATTGGTTTCACACTTCTCCACTAGTTTCGGATATGTTTTGTTCACTTCTTCGGAAGAGTTTCAATGCAATAAAAAAAACAAAGCATCAAGAATCTCACCCATATAGATCTCGGATATGATGCACGTTATATTTTGAAATGTGATAATTCACTAGTACATATGCCATTACGTCATTGTGGAACCAGTTTTCAACTGTTGATTACATTTCAGCTTAAAGATCTCGTTGTTCAGCTGATATCTAACAAACTCTCCAGAGAAGGTGCGCAAAAAACGTATATCAAATTAGTAGAGAAGGATGAAACTAATAACGTTTTATCTTCGAATTATGTAGTCCTTTTTACTGGAACGCGAAAAGATTTCATGAGTGGAGCTTGAATAGCGCAGTCAGTATAGACGAAGCCCTTTTGTCGGAAGAACCTGGGTTCGATTCCCGTCAGTGATGTGAGGAACCTTTATCTGGTTTCTGTCGACTAAAGAT
Organism: Typopeltis vanoorti; assembly: GCF_054136105.1. Classification (NCBI taxonomy): domain Eukaryota; kingdom Metazoa; phylum Arthropoda; class Arachnida; order Uropygi; family Thelyphonidae; genus Typopeltis; species Typopeltis vanoorti. The sequence goes on along the minus strand of NC_143564.1, from coordinate 73,411,434 downwards.
GAGTTAACTGCCTCATACAAAGGTGGATGATTTTTCTCCCTCTAACTCGGGTTTTTCATCCCTCAAAACAGCAAACTGGTTACAGTCATCAAATATATTACGCCAAAGAAGGCAAGGAAACCACTTTGCTCGTAATCATCTCCCTAGTATGGTTAGCTACCCCCACCAGCCTTATGGCTGAGGAAATAGGATAGGATTTCATTAGTCTAAAGACGAATGAAAAGTTGATCTTTTTATTTGTACTATTTAATGTCCCATAGAAATTTTTAACAGAAGGGCAAACTAGTTTTGTGATGTAATTAAAAAAAAAAAAAAACTCGCGAAATGACACATTTCTGTACAATCATCTATTATATTGCTATTCAGAAAATTTTGATCACCTGCAGAGTTTTTTTTTTTGTTTTTTTTTAATATAACTGTTATTCTAAACTGACGTTATCTAGTCTTTTGGAACAGTTTCGATATTTTCGATCATTTCAGAAACTGCTAATAATAAATGCATTTTATACGTTTGCAAGATTGCAAAACCCTTGTATATGTTATCCATTAACACTTTCAAAGCTGATATTATTACTATCAAGTAAAAGTGAATTAGCCAGCCTCCTGCAGAGGTAGCAGAATTTTTATTCCTGGAAACTCGGGTTTTCATCCCACAAAACAAACAAACAGATATAGACACACACTAGTCTCATAGCTCCAGTTGCTTCTGCCTTAATTCAAAGCAGCCCCTCCCAACGCTGTTTAGAGTCGTATGGTTTATTTTGCTTGTCGAACTGTACTTGGGTACCTGCTATTCATGATCATTGCAGTTAGTACAATATCGCTGTTAACAAAGCAGACATTGTTGATAGTGCTAATCGAGTACTCCAGCTCATTCAGTATTGACAGTGCTCTTTCGTTTGAAAGACCTGGTTCGAATCTCGTCTATGATTAGAACTATACAAACAAGTGATTTCATAGTATGCTGTCTCTGACATGTTATATCGGATTTCTCCCTAAAGTGAAAAGAATCGTGGCAGGTTGTATTTTAGAAAGATCTGAGATCTGATGAGTGACTCGTAAGGAAATTGAAAGTTAAGTGAAAGTTAGAAAGAGCAAATGTAGTTCTGACATGCCGTGGTTTTCCGTTAATCGACTTCCAGTGAGGTATTTTATAGTGTACCATATTAGTCATCAATTAAGTGGTGCGACTGTGGCGTAATTGGAACATCAGTGATCAAACATAGTTGACGTCATGAAAACATGGAAATGTTACGGTGAAAAGAACATGTTTGTTGCAATACAATACAAAAGTATTTCAAGTATATTTTACTTTTATTTTATGAAATTCCCGCTAATAAAACTGTTCTTTCTTTCTCTTTTTTGTGACTACCAATACCTGCAGTTTGTGCGTTAACTATTTGACAATCGGTTAAACTGAGGTTTCTAAACCATGTCTCTGAAGTAGTGTATGGGGAAAACAGAAAGAACATTGCAATATCTAAAACTGTGTTTTCGCTATACTGTTTTCCTCGTGGTAAATAATACTCTCTGCTCATTTTTTGCTGTTATCGTAATTTGTTTTTTAAATCAAAAACAAGTTTCTATCTAATTAGTTACCAGCCTGTTAGAACCAAGATGTTTTTTTAGATTTTTATTTTATTTTATTTATTATTATTTTTTTTAAGTATGGGGGAACACGAGCAAAAATATTTTTTTTTAAATTGTCACTCGGTGGTTGAAATATGGGCGCAAATAAAACTTATTACTTGTTATTAAATATTTCGATTGACAAGAAAGTCATTTAGAATTGTGTATTCAGCTTTGGAGATAACTACGTATTTAATTAATCTAGGATAATCTTGAATTTAATCTTGAATTTCGGAATTTCTTGAATTATTCTAGGAGGGAAAAAAACTCTTCACTTCCGTTATGAGACGCATAACGGAGGTGGAAGGATTTCTTGCTCTTATAAATTCAGGTTTTTTATCCCACAAAGGAAAACCAGCCAGCAGAACATGCGCTATTTACACACAGAATTACATATTTAGGTGTGAGACTAACGACCTTAAGCTAAAATTATAGTTATGAAAGCCAGGATACTGCTCAAGTTATGTATGGACTTAAGGGCCTGTTCACGAATTATTATTATTTTATCTGTTCTGGTTTGAATAAAATAAACATTCAGTGTGTTATATTAATAGTGAGTTGGAGATAAGTAGTCCCACATATTGACGTTCCATTAAACCCGTTTATCTTAGGCTGCATTTCACTATTATTCGTATATCTTTAAAGTTTAAACACATGTTTAGTACATCGTACAAAGTATGTTATGGAAAAGTTTCAATTTACACTAACCTTGGATGGATTGTAACTCAGTAATAGCTTTAATTCCACAGTTAGTGCATGATTTAAACGTAATACGTTTTCTAATTACTTTCGTGTGGGTAACCTTTCAACTAATTTTAGGTACTCCCAGTGATGACGCATTCTTCAGATAATAATGATGATACGGGTCATAATCTCACGTCATCGAGACCTTAGATAACCTTGGATATATCTTGGATCATGTTGTACAGTTATTGGACTGTACAACACAAATTATTGATCTATGAAGCAATAGAACATTAACGGTTGTCATGGTATATGAAAAAAAAAAAAATTGAAATTATTTACCAGGCAAATAATTTCAATTTGAGACTTAGCGTAAACAGGCAGTTGTTTACACTCAGTCTGACTAAATGACCAAATAAAGGTGCAGCGATAGTCCGGTTACTGGCAAAAGAGAAAGGTGAACAAAACATTGAAAAAAAAAAATTCTAATGAAAATAAGGCACATAATTAAAGTTATTAGTCATCCAGATTTTTGGAGTAAAATATTTTAAAAATGTGTGAGGTGTATGCCTGTGAGGACGTTTTTATTTCTTAAGAGGTTTTTATGTCATGCAGAAGGAAGAGTTATGACCTCTTCTTTCTTTCCTTTACCCGGATGATATAATTTATATGTCTGAAATAATTACCGCACGTTGTTTTCAACTGTTTCCATCATGTTTGTAATTATGAATACATTATACGTGCATCATTTTATGCAACATACATCTACCACTGGTATTTACATCATCAGATTTAAGACGAGAAATGGCGGAAACTATTTTGTGTAGCCTTTAATAACGGAAAGAAATAAAAATACATAAACTAAATCCTCAGAAGCTAATCCTCATCAAAGAATCCCTTTCGAGTAAAGAGAAATCAATAAAAGAATGTTGAATGGCTTGGCATGTAAGCTGAGTGAGCGAAGGAGGAATGTAATATTGCTTGGCTATCAAGTGTATGCTGACTCAAAGTCTTTACTAAGCGATGACAAAATTATGTATGCTTGTTTAGTAGTAGAAATCTGTTGACTATGGAAAGTATAATTTCCGATTATATATTCTGCCGTGGTACGTTTCAATTAAAAAAAAAAAAAACAGGTAGAGGGATGAAGTAATTGTTAATAGTTTTGTAAAGGTCACAGAATTCTCATTTTTATTCTAATTTTTACAAGCATCACATAAGATACTCCTTTTTTGAAATTTGCTCAAGTCAAATGAATTACTAAATCAAGCAAAAGGAATTTCAGAAAAGGAAGACGAACGGGTTCCTTTATTATGTGTAATGTCGACACAAAACTTCACTATACCAACTGCATGATCATCATCATCCTCTTCTTCTTCTTCCTAAAATGGATTTTAGACCAGGTGGCCTGTTCCGGTCTCATGCCATGTCTTTCTTGGTCTTCAGATTCTTCTTTTCCCACTTATTTTATCCGTATAACATTTTCGGTAGTTGCTGTTCTCCATTCGATTTAAATGTTCTATCCATTTTTGTTCGTACTGTCTTATGTAGTATGCATGGTCATGATTTCCAATATATGGAGTACAAACCTGCAATCGACAAACCTAGTTTTCTTTCGGTTGAAAAAAAAAAATATAATCATAAGAGATCCAACTCTCTTATGATTATAATCTCCTATTGCAAGTATTACATGTATACTTGCAATAGGAGATGGTGGCGCCTTCGTACTTCATGAGATGATGCAATGAGGGAACAGGAAGTTCCATTCTAGGGGCTAAATTTCCTCTGTTTATTGTAAAATAAAAGATCGGACGAGAAAATTAACTTTAACCTTTAGTACTTGTAACCTGCGCTATCTGAAAAAAATTGCACGCAGCGCTTTTTGTATGCTCTTCATATCTGAAGTTCATCTTTTCTGCTTATCAGTCCTTACATTAATCTCTTCCACATGTTATTAAATGACATGTCGTTCTGCCTTCTTTCATTTACTGCGTAAATGTTCCATTCTTGCTTTTGTTGTCAATGATTATTAATGGATCTATCACTATTTGTCTTGATTAACGAAGCAGTCACTTCATACTTTTTATTGACCTCTCCCTACATTAAAGCTCAAAGACAAACTACTTTCTGTTTTTAACTGAAACTGTTCTTTATCCGTATAATTTACTTATTACTCTTGTTTCATAAGTCGTGTAACTTTCCATGCTAAAGTGTTTTTCTCCGTTACACGAGATGCATAACTTATTTAAGTGAAACATCGTGGGAAGGTTATATTCTGTGCAAGTGGATTGCTTATTATTCCTTATATGCTCTTGAGGTCAGTTGATTCTTAACTAGTGAATCTGCTGAATATATACCGTTTTGAACAACACACCATAGAAATAACTTTGTTAGATACACGACTTGAATACAGCAGCACTTTATTACTATGAAAATGATCAACCTGGTATAAATTAGTGCAATACCCTGCAGTGCATGTTATAAAACATACGTGGTGAGAGTTGTTTACGTTACATTTTACGGAACTACTATACTAACATTTAACGATGCTAGAACTTTAGCGCGTAATTCGCTAGAAAATGAGTAAATAATAATAGTATTTAAAAAAAAACACGATGACTGACGATTCTTTATGATAGCAGTGTAAAAATACTATTCTGATACTTGGTCTACTCAAGCAGAATATCATAGCTATGGAAACAAGAAAGTATATCAAACAATATAATGAGCCATGTCTGGTGTATTTGTCACGCCATAAGAGCCCGCAGTGTTCTTATGGCGTGACAATTTTGTGAAGGTGAAAAGTACCTGGAAGCTGTACAGTAACCAGGGTATGAAGCGCCTGTGGCAAGTGTCTAACTTCCCCCCCCCTCCCCACAACCCAAAAATGACAAAAATTTTGAAAAATTTAAATGTAACAAGTTAAATTTTACTAAATGTTAAATATTATGTTCAATGATATGTTAAATACTGACTATTAACCCCATCAAAATGAGTTGCAGTGTGTTGTAGAATTTGTGTGTCTAAAGCGGCGTATTGCATAAATTTAAAAATACAATATAAAATAGTGGACTTTTATATCTATTTATTTATTTTTATTTTTTACGTTTAGCGCCCCAAACCTAGTTTCGCCCGTGGCGGGTTCCTCTTTCTCCACGCCCTCGTTACGGCACTGCCTGGAAGTAATAAAATAGCGAATTTAATTAGTGCTGAAAATGGACTGATATTCAATGATGATATTACTTAATAATTTATTTCGAAGTTTCTCTTGAAAAAGAATTAGTTTATGCTTTAATGTAAAAAAAAGAAGATAATAATCATTAACTTGTATTATAAGATGGTTGTGTATTTTCTGGTAATGTCTATGACGCAAGATCGGCAGAAGAAAAGACTTCATTTAGAAAGTTCGTATGGAAAGTTCGTCTATTCTATTGAGACGAACTTTCTATACGTTTTTTCTCACTAGCGGATTCCGGATATGACGAGCTGTAGCGCAGACAAGTAGAGCTTTTAACTAGAGTTTCAGGATTAATGCATATACTTTGGTTTTTCAACTCTGAAAATCTTAGCTAATCTAAGGTGGTATGGCAACTTAAATAGAATGGGTGAAGAAAGGTAGCAAAGCAGATGTTGGGTGCCGAGATGGCAGGAAAGAGACCCAGAGGAAAGACCAAGGTCAAGGTGGATTGATTCAGTCAGAAGTGCCTTAGAAGCACGAAATGTTAGATATGACAATATTGGACTGCTTACAAGTAATAGATGGATTTGGAGGAAAATTGTTGATAGGAAATTAATAATAATGTAAACTTAATCACCTAGTGCTGTCATAGTAACCTGAACACCCTTTGGTAGTATATAACAATGATGAAAATCTCAGAAAAATCGAGCTCAGTATATATTCACACAATAATACGTTAACATGCATGATGATCAAGAGGTCGTGCAGTTGTCTTTGTATTCTTGCATGTTTCTATCGACTTATACTAGAGATCACGCTAATCTGCCGGTGATAATGACGAAAGGAGATTGGCCGCAAACTAATTTCAAAAAAAAAAAAAAAAGTGAGGGTGAGGACTAAAGAGTGCTGCCTACACACACCCACCCACCCTTCTGAGTGTTAAATACAGATGAGAGGAGTTTTGAGAGTTTTTTAAATGATAAAATAATTTAAAGTATAGTACTTCCTCTAACTGAAAAATACTTCACTTACCTCAGTCGTTTTTTTTTTTTCGTTTACATTATAAACTAAGTTTTAAGCTTTTGACCAGTGACATAAATAGTTGACCACTTTTGATTATTACGAAAGTAGTTAAATTTATTAAAGGCACTTTATAAACCAAACAAAGTTAATGAGGGAGTTCTGCTTACTCGTCAACTTCAAACTATTTTCTTTCATTTCGTCTTCAGTTACGATGGCCCTATAAAGTCCAGTTGCTGCATTGAACCGGCGTCCGTTGGGAGGTGTTGAAACACACCTGCTAATGGGAACAAAATTATTTTCAGTATTTTCCTCTGGTGTCTTGATAAGTCCTTTTTTTTTGCGTTCTATACAGCAAATGCGGTTAGGGTTAAACATCTTTCGTTATATCGTACAGGTAGTTGTAATTATCATTTTGTATTGTGAAACCCCATTCGATTCTTTATCTTTGGAAAACTAACCTCACCATATTAGTCAGGTAAACATATTAATTACTTAGCGAAATTCGTTATATACAGGCAGAAATATATTTTCAAGGCTAGAAATAATTACTACTATCTTATGTTCCAATGAAATCTTTCCATCCGTCCAAGAGAATAATTTACATTAGTCGTATAAACTAAAAAGTGAAAAACTGTGGTTCTGATTGTTTATATTTGATATACAGTACATAGAAGGGCATCTTAAGAGGTTTAACAATAACCTTGGCTTTATCAATAACTTGCATGTCACTTAAAGGAGGAGAGTCCAGATTTCGTAAACCTCGATGCATACGCCACTGACGTATTAAGAAAACATATCCACATGAAAAATATTTATTAGTCTGGGATGGAGTTCCCTTACATATCACGACAGGCCAGCAGTATGCTGGTGCTAATTTTCGGAGCGACATGAAATCTTTTCAGAATTCTATATCATGTCCACATGATTTATTCGATCCCTTTTATTATTAAGAAAACACATCCATGACGATTTAATCACTCCCTTTTATTCGGTTCCTTTATGAACGTTAGAAGAATAAAATGAAAATCAAAGCGCTCTGTATCCAAACGAAGTAGATGTCCTGGATATTCGTTCAGCATTATCATGTCGTGTAGAAAGTTTAGCTGTATTTCTTATTTCTAAATTAAAAGATGACGAATAATAATTACTCTTCTTTTAATTTAGAAATAAGAGCTGATGCATGTTTTAGTTGTCCAATATTTTAGTTCAAATTATCTAGCGAGTATCTCTAAAAGGAGTGCATTCAATTTATCCTAATGATAAATCAATGGAAGACCAATCACACATATCGTATACGCAGATGATGTAATAATTATAACAGATAACAAAACAAATCAAATCTTCAATACCAGCTTGCGAAATTACAAGAAACTGAAAAAATTATATGATTATAAATTCAAGTAAAACAAAGATAACGAAAATTGGAAGACACCCGGAAGATTTACGGATAACACTTAATCAGTAAATCATAGAACAAGTTAATGGTTTTAATTACCTAGGAGCATACTTAACTTCAAATTTAAATGCCATAGCAACAATAAAACACAGACTCTCCATAACATGATCAATGATGAATAAATCTAATAAAATTTGGAAAAACAACAAAATTCCTACAATTTTAAAAATAAAATTATACCAAAGTGTAATACTACCAACAGTTCTCTAACTTGAACCTTTTTAAGGTTCAAGTTAGAGAACTGTTGAAGGTAGAAGTTAGAGAACTGTTCAAAGTAGAGAAAAATTCTGTTCAAAATTTTGTAGACCAAAAAAAAAAGAAACAGAGAAGAAACTGTTGGCTTTTGAAATGATGTGCTTCAGGAAAATAAACCGAACATATCTGACAGAAGATAAGACTAATGCACAAATGCTGCAAGATTTGAATATCCCTAACTCAACAATTCTTAACACAGTTAAAAAGCATCGACTTGAATCGTTTGGCCACATTGTGTGAATGGAACCGGACAGACTTTCTCGTCTGGTATTTGAGGGCACTATGGAGGGTACAAGACTCAGGTGAAGAACAAAATTAACATGATATAAAGCCCTTAAAACTGCACTAGAATTCAAAGTTGTTGGCATATGAAAGCGCTTGCTTTGGACAGTAAAGGATGGAAGGCTCTTGTCCTTGAGGGACTCAACCCTTCTTGAGGACGGAAGAGAAGAAGAAGAAGATCGGTTCATGAACCTTTCCATCCTACTGCAAGAGAAATATTTGTATTTATGACGTTAATTGAAAATGTTAATGCCTATACATCTCTTGCCTATTTAAAAAGAACCTTTATTTTTATCCCAAAGACCAAATACATTGCTCTATTTACCCGCGTGCCATTTTTATCGTTGCTCTTTTCTTTTTTATACAAAAAAAAAGGATATAAGAAATCCTCCAATCGGTTTCACCAATAGATCTCGATGTTCTGATTAAAAAATAACTGATTTTTCTGAGCAAACATTAAAACCTTTTCCATTCATCACCATGCAACCAAAATTCTGTTCAAAATTTTGTAGTCGATTTACTTTTTCACACTCCTTTGTGTTTGATAAAAAAAACTTTGTTAGTATCTGTAATTAGCTGTAGTTATATGTTTATGAAAGAAGAAAAGTTTAATATTTAATAACAGCGTCTCTCTCTCTCTCTCTTTCCTGAAGAGAAACCTCTTAGAAGATGCCAGAATAAATAATGAAACTTTTAAGATGAATTTAATTGTTCATGTGCTTCTTTTGAATGATATTTCGTTTTATTAAGAAGCACAGTGATGATTGAATGTGAAAAAAATATTCATAAAAGACTTTATGCTGAATATTTGTCATTATTTATTTCAATAAACGGTGAATGATTACCCTTTCGAGATCTGGATTCATATCCCATATAGAACGTACCGAATCTTTATCAGAACTTTTCAAAAAGTCACCTAATAAAACTCGTACGAAGGTGGAAAGTTTTCTTCCTGGAAACGCGTTTTTTTTTTCCCCGAAAAGAGACAAACTTGTCAAAAAGAGGATACGCAGTTCACGGATAGAATAAATTCAATAAAAATAACACTAACTAACCTATTCTACTAAATTACTCAGAAAGACTTCAGCTACTCGAAAATATGGATCTAGACACTGACCGCTTCGCCGAAGTCGAAAAGTAAATTCGAGAAGCAGTCGGATGTTATCGCGAAATATATGAAAAAAAAAAAAAAAAAAACAGACAACATTAACCAAATTTTCTGATTAAAAAAGCTACTCCCGACGCGAAAAATAACCATATCGTCGAAATGAGTGACAGTTACTCACCTGTTTAATTAAAGACACCGTTAATGTTTTTTGTTTATGTTTATGTTAACTAATATTTAAAGGAATTTCAACTATGTATTTTTTGCTTAAATTTTTCTTTCTTAATTTTGTATTTATGTATTTATATGTATATGTGCTAATAAATAATTTATAAATGTTTATGTAAGTTTATACATTTTTAACCGTTTTAAGTTAAATAGAAAACCTAATTTATGAAAATATTATAACAGAAATCAAACAAATCAAGAATTAAAAAAAGTCCTTGACTTACGTCAGAATCGACTTACGACGGATACGTTGGAATGGAACCTCGTCGTAAGTCGAGGACTACCTGTATACAGTATTTCAGAAATAATTTTTAAAAATATGACATGCGTTTTCAGAAACTTAAGTTGGTTATTAATGAACGAAGTTACAGTCTAAATAATCCTCTTTTTTTTTCCTTTCCCGAAAAAAATAATGCTGAAATAAAATAAAACAAAATACACTCTCCGTGTAATTTATATTTATGACTATTTTTTTATTTTGTTTAAAAGTATATAGACGTGATTATACATGATACTTTAATCGAATAAACATGCATTAAAAGTAGAATTCAGAAAACTCGAGAAAATGGAATGCGAAATATCTCCTTATAACCGTGAATTTCTCATATAATAATATAAGTAAGCATCAATCCTACAACTACCTCTACAATTATAATCAATTAACGGAAAACAACTTACAAAGCTGTATTTTCAGCCGAGTCTCATGGCCACATTCTGCGCTAGTAGAAAATGTTTTTCAAGCATAGAATGCTACGATAATTTAAATTTATAAAGTAATAATTTAATACGAAGTCGTTCTTCTATCCTTAGAGTGCAATAGTCCTTAAGATAGAAAGGTATAATGCAGTTTAAAAACGAAAGTCAACAGCTCTGTGTTGAGTTTAACAAATTTACTTCCAAGAAGTATGAAGCCGTAGACAGCAATTTCTGATTAAATTCGGTTTGCTGAGAAGCGCTTTCTTTGTAAAAATCGGCTTCTGTGTTATTCTAATATACTCTGTGACTGAATAAAATTAAGTGCTGTACAAGAACGGACTTGTCTGCTTTTCATTCATGAGTACCCAATAAGTACTATTCTACATAATACCCAATATTATGTAGAATGGTGCTTATTGCCAAACAGCAAGATCGGCAAGGAGTACCATTCCAAATAATATATCACTGTAAGACTCATACATGAGACAGATCGTGTTTGTCCTTAGGAGAGCGTATGAAGGAAGTCATCTTGAATATTAAACGAAAAGTGATATGTAATCTTATAGAGCGTGTACAAATTTGGTTTTCTTTCCAGAAGTGACCTGGGAAAAAGGAATGGAAACCTTGAGACTAAGCAGGAATTTACAAAGTGAGATATTGCTATGGTATCTTGTCTTGAGTCAAGCTGGAAGATAGGTGAGTGTCCGCTTAGAAGAATATCAGAACTATATCTGGTCCCGGAATTAGATAAGTCCTGTCTTACACATTCCGTATTTCATCTAATCACAGATATATTAAAAAACAGAAGCTCTCCATGTAAGCTAATTAGTACTACAGAGATTGTACAAAGAAAGCTGTTCTTCACTCCTGAAAGCCTTAGTTATTTAAACAAACATGATTGTCTAAGGCATTTCTAATTCTAGGAAGTAGATTTAATTAACTCACCATATCGCTGTTGATTAAAAACTGTCGATTTATAGGCTTAGCCAACCTGCAAGTGTGTCATGGACAGCTTCTAAAACCTCTCGTTGGTAAGATTCACGTAAATTTTAAAATAATAATCAGACGACTTCACCTACAACCCTCCTATTAGAACATCGATGCATGTAACCTTTCTTGCTGGTACAGAAGACAGCCACAAAAGTTGGTCAACATTTTGCTGAAAAATAAAGTTGTTTTCCATTAATTATGCTTGACTATAACTTCTAGAGCTTCATTAAAACTATTAATTACGTCTCAAGAGATGCATAGATGTAGACGCTTACTATATGCACTATCGCGATGCATAAAAAATTCAGAGCCGTTCATCGGATATAATTAACATTTCTAAGTGGTGCTGGTAGGTTTTAACAAAATGAGGTTTTATTAAATTAAACCTCATTTTGTGTGACATTCGTTTTTCTTTTTAAATTAATTATATTTCAAAAGCTGTTGGTAGTCTAACATTCTCATCTGGAAATATCTGAAGTTTCTGCAGCAAACGGATACTGTATGTCCGCACATGTTAGATATACGAGTAAAAAGATTATTTTTGTTAGCTGACTGTATATGTATGATTTCTTCCACAACGATAATATCGAGAGGTCTCATTTCTAACTGTCGTAGTTTGTTCTGTATTTAGCTAAATGTTAGGTAATTAATTTCTGAAAATACCTAAGGATGGCGCTGTTATACAGATGTAAAAGATTACTATATAGTTTAATGGTTGGCAAAGGGAGATAGCATCTGTAATGATTCATAAAACAAGAAAAAATATTTCTGATATTTTCTTAATTATTTCACATTAGTCTACATGCTGATTGATTGGTATTCTTACTTTCTCTGCTAAGCATAAAAAAGAAAGGTAGCAAATGCATTTCTGCATTAAAGATTTGCTTCAAAGCATTCTGTATGTAGATAGATTACGATCAACAGGTGGTGGAAACTTGAAGGCCTGGTTCATTAATGTCAATCGAGATCTATTGCAGCAAAATAATTAAGTTGCCAGAGGACAGAACCTGTACCGAAAGAATCACTTCGGTAATCTGTTTGCATATCTCTTTTCACACACGTATATTTTAATCACAAGAAAGTGATTAAACCAAAAATCGTTCTATTTTCCATCCACAAACCATCTCATCTTTACTGCATTTCTGTTAGAGAGAGAGAGAGAGAGAGAAAGAGAGAGCTATGCATATTTGTTATCATGCTGATAAAAAGAAATGACTAATAATTAACGAACTCACAGTGAAAGGAAAGATCTCAGTACTAAATTGCAATTCTCCTTCTTCTTCTTGTCGTTTCTTCAGCAATTTTTTTGCTCCACCGGATATTGCACTAATTGCAAAAGATTAGCAATCTTTATGATTAACACGACTTCACTTTACGCGTTGGTAGATTCTTCTTTCTTAGCTACTTGTGATCTGTGTTGGAGGTAGGCTTCCGTGTCACAGACTTCAATAGATACAGTCACAAGCCATCTCACTTACTTGATGCGCAGCTTTTAAGCAACAGAGGTCGCTAAAAGCGGTTGAGGCTACTTGAAAATCGAGGGTGGTGCCGATTGGAGCGATAATCCAGGAAAGTAGCAACAGTTATCGATTAGTTAGTAGGATGGCTTCAGCGGCGTTTCGTCGTTGTTCTCTCTCTCTCTCGCTTTATGTGTGTGTGTGTGTGTGTGTGTGCGCGTGCGTGCGTTGAAAAATATACTTCAAAAAGAAACACACGACGGTTACTATGAGCAACCAGCAATGTGTTCTTCATTGCTAATTTGCTAATTTTTCTGCAATTCAAAAGCCGGGTTCCGGATGAAAGGAAAATGTACCGCTCATTTAGTCAGCTACTGTCGCAGAACTCCTATAACTTAATGTTTCTCTTTAATGAATGTGTAACCAACACTAGTCTATGAATTATTACAAAAAACTGTGAAGTGCACAATAATCTCTTAGTCGTTTTATGTGTTGTGTGAGTTTATAAGTAGATAAAATTTAAATTGTTGGATTTATTAAAGGAACGTTTCAGTAAATACAGTTAATTTGCGTGGTGGTGCGGGGATTTCTTTCCTCTTTTAACTCATGTATTGTTTATATTAAGAATGATTATAACTGCATAATTATTATGACTGTATATGTCCGAGGAGATAGCGATTCCACTCTCCAAGCAACGGACTATAGGCTTCATGCATTCTAGGACACGAAGAATCATTATCAGTGCTTTTCAACTAAAGGTGAATTAGCCGATCTCATACGGAGTGGAAAGGTTTCCCCTCCCGGAAACTCGGGTTTTTTATCCCGCAAAGCAGGAAAACCAGTCGTTAGAACACACCCAGTTAACAGACATGATACACTGGCCACATAGCCTGAGTGGCTTCCACTGTAAATCCAAATGAACCAAACCAAACTGACGCTTTCAACTTCACTATGACAGGGATGTTTGTAAATGTTTTTAGGTGGTAGATAATTTTCATTATCCCATGTAAGACTGTCATCCAGCTAACTGAAGGCCTGAAGAGACATCTTTGGTCTTCTCTAGAGGAGTGTTTCTAGATTATTTAATGCTTAGTTCACGTATGGTAATAATGTGCTAAATTTCAACCATGGCATGCTGTGTTATAACTGTAGCATGTCGTGGTTGAGGTTCATACAAAATATCATTAGTGAATACGAGTGCAAGTCACAAAATAACTGCAAAGTATTGATTACAATTAGCATGACAAACAGAATTACAAGTACATCGACATAGTCATCATGGTTTTGTGTAAGAGCAAGGTGGGGGAATCGACTGATCCGCAAGTCAGATGCTTAACCTCCTTCTCCTCATGCTCGCTTACAAAATGATTTCCCGTCAAAGCACTTTTAAGTAACCTAAACAGGTGAGATGAAACTCATGGAGGATGCTGTAGAACCTTGTGCCATAATGTCTGGAGCGTTTCGTCAGTCATTCCAAAACAAAAATACCACGTGATAGCTTTTCATTTGTTGACTTTAGCTTATCATGCAGCATCTTACTTTCAAGTGCATAATTTATCATCGTACCTATTTCCTGATAATGTTCAAGGATTATCTTTATTAATCCCCTCCGAAAAAAAAAAATTGATATCATCACCTTTTCCTGTAGAAGTTGTATTTTAGGCTTTTCTCTGACAAGGAACATCATGCATTTCCATTCCATATTCTCTCGATTGCTCTCCGGCTCATAGTGACAGCGAACGACGTTGCATTATCAGTGACAGTGTCTCATTCATCACTTTCCTCATGATGGCAGTTCAGAAGACGATTATAAATCTCCGAATCATTTCGCTTTTCTTCGTGAATTTTAGGAACCGTTACTGTAAACATTTTATGGAATTGGAATTATGGATAACATAAGATAGAACCGTGACAATCTTTGATTCCTCTACCTCCTTTGAATTCTCTAAATTTGGTTTGATATTTCGTAGATATTCATTCTCCTGCTGTAGAGAATAAGTTTCACAGACTTTTTCGATGTTCTCGTCTATCTTTATGCAAATACACATCCTGATCATTCTTCGGTAATGAAACTTACTCGACTATTTGTAACACATAAATCTTCAATCATATATTTGCTGTGGCAAAAGACTGGCTATGCTCTGGAGTCTTCGATAAATTTTTGAATCTGCTACATATCAGCCCACAAAAATCAAATCGCTGCACTCTATTCGTCTTTGATGCGCGTAATTGGTGAAGAGGCCATGTTAACGCATATAATTTAATTATTGTTATTATTAAGGATTTTGACAGAAGAAAGTTGAAATACTTTAGACACATTGAAAGGATGGAAGGAGGACTTCTCAAAACAGTAATAGAAGGTAAAGTTCCTGAAAAGAGGAAGAAGTAGACCCTCAATCAGATGGATGGATGGAGTGTTTGGAATGACTATCCTCAGAGAATTGAAGCCTCCAGAAAAGCATACAAACAGGACCACCTGTGCGAGGACTGTGCGGCACATCACAAACCTACGGAGTAACCATATGGCATCAAATGATGTCCAATGAATAGATGATGAATGGCTGTTGTTTTAGAATTACAAATGAAGCAAGTAAGACAATGAGACCAGTGTACTATCAAACAGCGTCTATTCTTCTGTTCGGTTTGCCTGTTTTGCAGGATAAAAAATTCGACCAAGTGAGAGTGACCTGTCACGGCTGTATGAGATCGGTTAACTCATCTGTTGTTGACAAAGGTCCTTATAAAGATACTTTGTGTCATCAGCCGAATTCGAAAACATCCAAAAGCATTCAGCAATGCAACTGATTACTTTAAACATGAAACATTGCTAAACAATAACTTGGGTTCGTGTTTAAAGCCGTGCGCGTTTTACAGTAAGGATGCATCTTGAATCATACTCGCAGTTTCTTCTGCGCAAAGATATGCTCTGTTGCCATTTTGGTTCCAAAATAAAACAATACAAATGTGCTGCTGAAAGAACAAAAATTGTAGGATATTATCTAAAGATAATTTTTTATTTATTTATTTGACTGAATGATTTGGGTAATTTCTAACAAGAACAACAACAGAAAACAGGAATACTTGGAAGTTTGCGCGTCGTCTTTATTATTATTATTATTAATACATCACACCTCCAGGGAGTCCAAAGACTCATCGAGGGAGGGCATCTACTCTACAACTCTTCGTCTCATTACTCCACCGACCTTCATTATCTAACACCAACGCCATCTACCGGCAACTACCACTACTAGTACTTTCACAAACAATCATAACATCCATGCCCACGGCGGGATTCGAACCCGCAGCCTTTTGGCTGGAAAGCGGATACGCTAACCACTCAGCCAACCAGGTCGGCATTTTTGATGTAATACTTACTAAAACAGACTTGAGAAGATGCAGACTATAATATTAGTAGAAAAATATTTATTTTAATATTTCTCTAGCAATAATAACTGACATCATCAGAGTTAATACAAAGACAGTGAATCAATGAGATCGTTAGAAACGCTGAAAAGTACACATGATACCAAAGATGATGGAGCAACTTTAATAGATGTTAATAACAACAATATGATATTAAAAGCAAACATTAAAACTATATAATAAGCTGTAAATGTTTCAGTCCCGAATAGCTATTTCTCACTTCTTGAATATAAGCACATTATCATTCTTAAAGATTTTCAGTGGATGAAGAAAGGCTTCACTAGAATAAAAACTATTCGAATTTGAAAGAAGCAGCGTCATTTGATTCCACTGATTTGCGCCTGTCGATAATCATGATTAGCTATTCTGCACTTTTCTTGTTAAAGAATTCGTATGGAACCACACCTCCTCCCGTATGTTTTTATTTTCTTATATTAGCAATACGTCACTTGCAGCTTGTCCTTAATAATTCAAGCGTTCAGAACAAGCAATTCTACATAACGTGAGTGATCGTGGATAGATTTATTTTATGCGTAGATAAGATGGAGAATATTTTTATCACAGGTGAGAAAGATGTGGAGTTGTTGAACTTTTTTACAATGTTTGCAGTATTTAATGATGTCCTTCACGTAAGGAATGAAAATTTAAATGAAGTCCCCTAAATACTGTTTGTCTGAGCGTCTATTTTTAGAACTCTCCAAATTTTTGGGAATTTATTTTTGGACTGAAACTATCAAGGATAGTTTCAATCAAAAATATGATATGATTGAATACAATCATATTCTTGAGACAACAGATTATTATTAGAACAAATAATGTTGGTTCTATGCGCACAAGAGTGATAATACTAAGCTCTATCGACTTTCTGGATGATGCGAGTCTCTATGGCTATAATAGTTCTGTAAAATTGAATTTGCAATAAACGGAGATCTGACAGCCTAGGGATGAAGCTGTATAAAAACGTCAATATATTATTGGCTTCTTTTTCCGCACTGAACTGTATTCTTTGGTAAATGTTAATAATATGAATAGCGATGTGTGAAGCTAAGTTTCTGGACAGATTTGTATGACTATTTATAGAGTATTGCGAAACTTCGTGATTTAATAAGAACAGTCCTGTGCGTATATCAAGAATATGGAAAGTGGTTATATGAAGCAGGAAATCTTTAAAATTTGTTATAATCATTTTTAAATGCTCATATTTCACTTGTTCTTTTAATTATTTCTAATTCCAAACTTTGCGTTAGTGCTCTGTTACGGCTAATCATCTATTTCGTAATAATTTACTACTAATATTACAGCCCATATTTGAATTCCGTTCTGAGTATTAGGAGTATATTGTTTTTTTAATGCATTTAGACAATGTAGAAGTTTATGCTTAATTTCTTTTTCATCCAGAGAAGGCCACAACTTGTTTGAATCCAGAGTTTTAATTTCCCTAGGATAAGGTCAAAATGTTGGGTTCTGGACTTAATACCAAAAACCCTTAGGTATGGCATTTATTGATTTTGAAAAGTTATTTGATTCAATCTCAACGTTAGGTATTTTAGAAATCCTAAAAAATCTACGAATTGAAAAAACTATGCTGATATACTGTACTTCTTGATCATATACACTGCTCCGGGAAAAAAAAATCAACGGGCATTCCATGGGCTAGGTGCATCGTGCTATATAACCAGTCACTTGTTTATAGCTCGTAGAGGAACACAATGTTCCTAAGTCAGTGCGACTGTGTCCGAGTAAAATAGCTAGGAAGGAACTGAAAAGTACTGACGTAATTTAAAAGAGGCGTTATGATAGGATGTCATGTTGCAGGCCTATCTCTTCGGCAAATTGTTGACAAATTGGGCCATTTCAGGTCAACAATTTGATATTATACTGAGATGGTAGTGCAGGGAGTGCTATCACCACACTTACTGAACGTAACCGTACAGTGCTATGAAAGATAATATGTGGAGACAACCATTCTTCGGACAACACGGTGATTGCGAAGTTCTAGTCATCAACCGGAACACGAATCTGCACAAAATCATTCAGAAGCGAGAACCCAGGGTAGGACAGTAATATGCAAGCTCAGCATTACTCGAACCATCATGCTGCGTCGTCTTCAGTGGTGCAAAGAATGTGTGTGCGTGTGCGCGCGCGTGCGCGTGTGTGCGTGCGTGCGTGCGCAGTGGGATGTGGAAGCTTGGAAAGCAGTGTTATGGAGCGACGAATCACACTACGACTTCTATCTATCTACGTTGCGGATAGATATCCGGTGAATGCCTCTTACCAGAGTGCGTAATAACCCTAAGTATGAAATTCGGACGTGACGGTGTGGTCCTGTTTTTCCTGGTTTGGCTTCGTTCTTTTTTGTGGCACCACAAACATTGAACTCCGAGAGGTATCTGAATATTCTGGACAATGTAATGCTCCCTACTTTGTGGTTTCTAGGAATTGACTATTGTCTCTTTCAGCAAGACAATGTACCTTGTCAAAGGCTACTGCTGCTGTAACTGCGTGGTTTGTGGACATAAACGTCACCAAACTTGACAACAGAGCTCTGATCTCAGCCATACTGAACATCTGTGGGATGAACTGGAACATCGGGTAAAGTCAAGGGACGTCTTCTCCACAACAGTCCTGAACATCATTACATGCCTACAAGAAGAATGGTCCAAAATCCCCATCGCTCGCTATCCTACGCTTGTGGAAAGTATGGCCTATAGGATTGGTGCCGTCATCGCAGAGAAAGGAAGTCCTACGTCTTATTAAGGCGGGCGCCATACGTGCTTGTTCCTCACACTATGGTGTCCTTTGACTTATTTCCAAGCAGTGTATGTTAGTCCATACTGTTTTGTCTACTAGTTTGTATGTTTACATCTGAAGAAATCCTGAGCAATTAGGATGAAACGTAAATAAAAAAATACGACGAAATAAAAAAAAATAAATAAATAAACGTTAGATAGGGTAAACGGCCTCGCCTACTCCCTATATGGGAACAAATAGGCGTTAGCTGATATATATATATATATATATATATATATATATATAAAGTATTTCATTCCATCCCCTGCTTTACTGAAATCGAATATCTTTTTTGATAGTGATATATTTATCAAAATGCTCTCTGTTTGACTTACATTATTAGTCTCTTGTAATAATTAAGAAAGTTTAAAGAATGTTTTCTATTTCTTTCGTATTAATTTTAATTTCTCTTTTAAAGATGGCTTTTGAAAGCCTCCTTTAATTCTGTATCCTGATTTTCCACATTTACATCTTAAATGTGAATAAAAAAAAAAGAAGAAGCAATGGAATAGCCATTCAGCATCTACTGACATACCGCCGTGTGAGATAAATTACCTACTTTACCATAGATGTCTTCAATAACTTTACGTTCCTTACATCGAGGATGCTATGGATGCTTTTTTGCTGAGAAAACGTGTAATTTGTATCATCGCGTGGTATCTATAGAAACCAGAATAGCAGGCGATAGAGGCCATTGAACCACAGAATAATGGCTTCAGAGACCTCACAGTTGAAAAGTATACATGGATCAAAGTAAACAACAAACAGTCTTCTGAAATTATTTATTAAAATACTTTTCAGTTCCAGGTATCAACAATATGCTTAGATTTCTAAACCTAATAAATAGAGTGAGTTCTTATTTTATCGTAACAGAACATATCCTCGTGAAATATATATATATATATATATAAGCATTTTATTAACACATTTTACTCTTAGTAATAAAAACTATCCTGGCTTTTGAAATGCACATTTTTTTTTTTTTTATTAAATCGAGTAGATCTTCAGCACACGTACAGTGTTCTTTCTTTTCCTTTTTTTTAATTCAAAATAACTTAAATTTTGACACCTTGTATATGTTTTTAATTAAAAACATATACAAGGTGTCAAATTAAAAACATATACACCTTGTATATGTTTTTAATTTCTACTTTCTCGAGTTACTCTTAAAGCGCGCTTGCCAGTTAAAAGGGTGAACCGCATTTGTGGCTTAAGATGGATTCGAATACATAACGTTTGGAAGTAATAACATCTTACAACATCATTCTTGTCGTGCTTTTTTGTTGTCATGGAAACAATTCGGAAGTATCGCTTGATATCCATCTCATTCCAATGAACAAACTAAACTCTTATCACGTAAAGTTAGTATTTGTTGATATCTGTCTCATTTTGTTGGCATCCCTTCTTTTATGAAGATACATTAGCTCATTTATAGATCCAACTATGGTGAAAATAATGACTTATAACAACTGCAGTTTTTAAACACAAGACTATGACTTCTTAGTGAAATCTTGTTCCTATAGTTGATTGGTTAGTATTACGATGAGATGACTAAAGCCAAGAGCCGGGTATCAGTTGCGTGTATTTTCCGTCTGGTTTATTTGTTTTGCGGAGAATAAACAATCTTCTCAAATCAACAAAGCTGAACATAGCACCGAACTGTTTATATCTTGGTTTGTTAATTTTATATACACGAGAAACAGTGCTTTTGCTGAATGTAATTCTTATAATGCTTTGAAGTTATCTTCTGGAAAAATACTGTATCCCAAACACGTTTGCTACATGCTGCCAAGTCATTTGAACTATGAATAATAAGATTTTAATTTCGACGTCATCAAGTCATTTAGCTCCTGCATTCTAGCTGCTATTTATGCAAATCTTTTATTTTTCCTGTGTTATAATGCTGAAAACCAAAGTGATTCATTGTATGGCTAATATTTCGTCGCAGTCGTCAAAGAAATAAAATAAATATTTGTTCCACTTTTTGATGGGCTATGGCAGAAGATATGAATGGATGTAACACACAGTGATAGTAACGGCGTTCATACACAATGCTCTCTCTCTTTACACACAACGCCATTCTTCAGTCACGCTAACTCTGAGTGTCCATCGTGCTAATCCATCTGATAAGAAATGTGCCAAATGGTAGTGGTAATTACTGGGAAGAAACTGACAGTGATGTGAAAAAGTCTAAAGGACGCCTAAGAACTGTGTATATCCATTTCGTGAATAGGTGTCGAGTAGATGAGAACTGATTTCCTGGCCACATTTTAGTGTCGACATTACAGCCTTAGATATTTCCTATAGGGTTATTAAAGGATACAGTTTGCATAACAAAAATGACTGCTGCAAGAGTTTTTTTTTTTTTTTTAATTGAAACGTGGTTGCTACAGTTTCCCGGGAAATGTTTAGAGTACACACCGGCTGAGTTACAGGTTGGTGTGTGCTAAGCTAAATATGGAGCTTGCATTGAACTTGTTCATCCCAAACATCTCTCCCCCACCACACACACACACACACACACACTAAAATCATCCCTATGATTTTTTCTTTCTTTTTTTTTTTTTTTTTCCTTTTCTGCATTGTATCTAGTAGTTATAAAACTGATATAAAATTCTAGTATCCGACTTGAGGAACTTCGTTGTAAGCCTTTTAATTTTTTTTTTTTCAGCCTCATCAATTAGTAGTCTCGGGTTACAATTCTCATGGTCTTTTAGATCCTATGAAAGTCGCATTTGAGAAACTTTCTTTTTTAGGCATTATAATTCTGGGGTTGCGCGACGTTCTTTCCTCTCACCCACCCTCTTTCTTCTATATATCAGTGACTTGCTCTAGTTGACCAGCAGTCTAATTCGCACTTTTGCCAACGACATTACACTGCATTTCTCCTTCTCACTTGACAAACTTTGACCATACAAACCACAACAACCCACATAGCAACAGCCTCTGCAATCCTAAATTCTGATCTTTAAACCATTCTCCGATGTGGCTCGAATAACCTGGTCAGTTTCAATTTCAGTGTATACTGCTACAAAGTTTGATTTCTTAAGTGTAGTCCTGATCAAAGAATCTGCTTCTTATTCTTTTGTGTGTGTGTGTGTGTAGAATGTCTTTGCTTCAAATGCTGATTGAATTACCACGTGTCTCGAATAATTATCGAGAGGTGATATTAATAATGAAAGACTTTTTATTGATATTAACTCTCGACTGTTTTATAGTTGAGAGTTAAAATTCGACTATAGAATTTTACATTGAAATAATCAATTATAGAACATTTCGACATCCTCAGCAATATGAGACAGTGAGCAACTGCTTACTGTCTTATATAGCTTTATAGAATAATCTCACTGTTTTCTGTAATGGAATTTTACGTTGGTACAACATGGGGTTGAAAGCAAATTACATGTACTCGTAATCAGCTATTCATCTGTTATACGTATAAGGAAAAAGCAAAGCAAACCTTTCGGTGCTTATGATAATTTGCATCATAATAATCTAAACTTTCGTGTTAGACAGTTAATGAAGACTTCGGTAATAACATACAATATCAGGAAGGTGAACAAAACATGACTTTTGTTCTTCATCCAGACAGCTCTCTCCTCAGGAAAATTCATCGCTCGGGAATATTGTTTCTACCACACGTTAGCACGTTAGGGAGTGAGGACATCAATCACTATCATTACTTTTCTTGTATACTATAAAGGCTTCGGAGACTACGAATAGATATAATTTTTAGTGGTTTTTTATAACAAAATATTAGAAAGTAATTTAAAATAGTAATAATCCTGTTGAAATACTAGTATGTATAAATACGTACACTGTAGTGTATTTTTGAAATTGGTCCCATTTCCAATTTCTTTCCCTTCATTTTCTTTCTTTTACATATAAATGGCTATTATCGCTTAATTTATAAATATTTCACTAAAAATGCATAGGGTACCTTGCATTAATTGCACGACAATCGCTTATTCGGACAAATGATTGTTGACTCCAGTTACAGAATGATCCTGATACAGCAAACGTATGACTGGAATAAGGGGAAAATAACTGATTTGCGTATTATTAATTTGAGACGCATTATACTAAAATTGAACAAAAAATTCAACTATATCTACTAAAATATCCCTAGGAATATTTTTCTGTATATATATATATATATATATATACGCACACACACACACACATCACCACCACGATCATTATCGCTATCTTCGATGTGTATCTCGATATTTCGAATGCAACTTGATCAATTTCCAAAACTTGCACATATCTATACCAAAAGAAGAACAAATGTTTTCTTCTTAAGCTGACCATCTGCCCATTGAAAGAATGGGCAGATGGTCAGCTTAAGAAGAAAATTTTTTCCTCAAACAGTATGTGAGAGGAAAAGTTAGCGAAGTAGGTGTTTGATGCCAGAATGGCAGTAAAAAGTAATAATAATAATAATTAAATAAACAAATAAAAAAAGGCATATAAAGGAACGGAGACTAAGATGTAAGTGAACCTTAAAACACCGGAATATAAGAGCCGACAATACCGAAGTCCTGGTATAACAGACTAATTTGGAGGAAAATTGTCAATAGGAAGTTAGTAATATTGCGAACTTTTATGTCGTACTAGCATTCTAATAATGCTTTACATCGTAATCTTCACCTGTGCGTGAGTAGAACCTACAAATCGGAAGAGCTATTAACAAGTGAATTTCGCTGCAGAGTTTAATTCTCGATTACAGTTTGGAATATAATGGAAGAATAAAGCATAAAGTTCTGGAAAATGAAAGTAATAAATTCAAACGTCACTTCCAGTATTTCTGTGTGTAGATTGCTTTCTTCGAGTGCTCATTTGTATGTTCTAGCTTTGATAAATAGCGGTTTTCGGCAAAGTTCATTTTCTGCTGCCGGTGTTCAGTCTAAAACTAACATTTTCTTCTTCTTTAGTACTGCAAGATCTTTGCTTTACGATGTTTAGGCGAAACTCGGTAAAATGTCAGTGAAACGGTTTCGAATATGTTGTTGCACGTAGAAACAAATATTATTCGATGCAGTAAACAGGACAGTGCTGTTAATATTGTGAGTATTCTCTCTGATGTGGTAAGATGATAATTCCTTTATCGGGTATAAAAATTAAATCGCTAAATAAAGAGAAAACGAAAAAAAAAAAGGAAAAGAAAATAAAGAAAATCGTCGGTGGAAATTTGTATAAGGGGGAAAATGGCTAGTTATAGAAATACATACGTATAATATCACAAAACCATATAAACTATAAATAAAATCATGGAGTTTCAGTAAGGAATAATAAAGTAATGTAGGAAAGAAAGAGATTTATCAGTTAAAGTTTAGAATGAACTTTGTTTTCAAATTGGAACACGTGAGTAAGCATACTACTACGGGTACACGACAACTGGGCGACGGACTACTAGGCGCCGGTCAACTGGGAGATTGCCAAATGGGCGACGGACAACTGGGCAACGGAATAAAAGATCAAATATGCAATTCTATTCTGTTGATCTATTACCAGGTAAATTTAAATAATATTTTTTTAAGAAATGAGTTAAAAGAACGGTACAAACATAAAATTTGAAAAATCTCACTTATCATTAAATTATTTTTATTGTGTAGAATTTCGAATTGTATAGAAGTTATATTGAAATTTCCCATACAAAAAAATGAGTCAGCTAGCTAATAAATATTTATATTATATATTTTCGTTTATATCATATATCAAACTTTGTAGGATCGTTTAAGAAAGAGATGGTTAAAAAGAGTGGTCCGAAAATTATTTAAAAATGAAAAGGTATAATTGCACAGTATTAAAATTAAAAAAAATAGTTTTTTTTAATTCATTTATTAATATTATTTTGTAATTAATAAACATATTTACAAATGTTACATATATACACTAAAACAAAAAGTATATGAAATTCAAAACAATTTTTTTTTAATTTATTAATTCATATTACAGTTATATGCAATACCATGTAAATATTCTATTATATTTTCCTTATCGTAATTAATAACTTTTTTCAAAATTCTTTGGTCAGCTTCATCGTAACGTCTACGTTTGTGCTCATGTTGAAAACCTGCTACTGCTCTTTCATAATCAATATTATATGTTTTTTGAATTTTTTGTAGTCCATTTATAAAATTCCATAAATTTGGATGACTTGCGCTGCTGCCAAAGCTCAATTGCAGTTTTCGATGACAGGCTTCCGCAAAATTATTTGTCCTATCGCTTCCATTTATTGTTCTTTGGTACACAGACCAAACGTTTGAGGGAAAAATCGGTGGAGCCCTGGTTCTGTTATTCCTTAGACGACCTATGTATGTGTTCGTAAACCATTCCAAAATTGGTTCAAATTCATTGGATAAATGATTCTGAAGTTCAGAAATAGCGTAAATAATATCTTGTTCTGGAACGAAAGCAAGCGAAGTGATCATTTTTGAATTTAAAGCGAATTGTGCATCAGAATTATATCTGCTTAAAAGACTGCATGAAGCTAAATGCTTACGAAGATTTTGTACGAGATGAAAAAAGCAACCATTTATGTTAGCTTGTGTAAATACTATACGTAACGCTTGATGAATGGCAATTTCAAAATCAACATTTATATTTTCGGGATCTGGTAATGGCCACATTTCATGTATCATATAAAATAATTTTGCGTTATGTTTCAAGAGTCTTATTAGGTAATAAACAATATAAAACAGGGAAAACAGGACCTCCATCCTTTCTAGCCAAAATAACAAAAATTTGAGCAAAAAGAGGGGGAGAAAGTAAAAATGTGCCATCTATAAATAATTCATTCATGCTTTGGCTCCACACTGCATGGCTTTCACGACCAAAAATTAATATTCTCATGGGGTCGACCTGTTCTGATCCAGAATCAGCCAATAAAAAACGTTCAAATTGTGATGGACTGAATTCATAATTTAAGTATTCTTCAGGAATAATTATTGTTTCCCTAGAATCAGGATTAATTGGGGCTTTTAAATTTTTTAATCTTCTTCTTTGAATATTTCTGCACAGACTGCTATGATTTGGAAGCATTCCTTCCACCACAGAAGAAACATTTTGTAGAACTTGAGTTCTGATTTGTGATGGGTTGCTCATTGTCGTATCCGCTAATTTTTTGGCTGTTGTACTAACTTCTTGCGTTATTATTCTGGCCGCATTTCCAGAACTGCTACATGTGTGTTCCTGTTTTTCAGAAATTAGTGATCCATCACTGACACTTGTCCAGATTCTACCTTTGCATCCTTTGTTTTTATTTTCCCATCGCCAAAATTGAATTGAACCTTTCTTATCAATCTTGTCTTTAACATAAAGATACCCATTCCAAGCATATTTTTCCTTGTCTCTTTGACTTAATATTCTTGAATTATCCATTCCTGAAGAATAGAAACAAGAAATATAAATGATAAAATAAAAATAAAATTAAAAAAAATTTTTACTATTGATATAATTAAGCATTTTTTCAGTACTATTTTTCGAATAGTACTGAAAAAATTCGTATCAATAGTGAAATATTTCTATACTTCTATATAATTGTACTTAGCAATTTGTTTCATTTGAGAGATAATCAAGAGTTTGAAATTTATTTAAATTAATTTAGATGTCACGTATACAATTTAGTATACGATTAAGATTATAAATTTTGAATACATACCTTTTATTTACTGAAACTTGTTCTTTGCACGTGGTAACGTTGACACAAATATCGGAAACGATGTAATAAACAAACAAACAAACAACTATTAATAGAAGTCAAAATATCTTGCAAATGCGTATTAAACTAAATAACCGCACACAAAACGCCCAAATAACTTGTTCTTTGCACGTGGTAACTGTAACGTTGACACATATATCGGAAACGATGTAATAAATAAACAAACAAACAACTAGTCTCACTGTTTAATAGAAGTCAAAATATCTTGCGAATGCGTATTAAACTAAATAACCGCACACAAACCGCCCAAAGAATAAATTGCCAAACAAGACATCCTACGCAGCGAAGCTCAGAAATACTTCTTCAGACAATAAAGATAAACTTAATTATAAGTGAGATTTTTCAAATTTTATGTTTATACCGTAATTCTATGGGAAATTTCAATATAACTTCAATACAATTCGTAATTCTACACAATAAAAATAAACTTAAATAAACCTAATTATAAGCAAGATTTTTCAATTTTTTTTGTTTATACCGTTCTTTTAACTCATTTTTACCTGGTAATAGATCAACAGAATAGAATTGCATATTTGATCTTTTATTCCATCGCCCAGTTGCGGTGGTCCAGTTGTCCGTCGCCCAGTTGACCGTGTCCCTACTACTACTAATAATAATAATAGTAATGATAATAATAATAATAGTAATACAAGATTGAAAACTTAGGTGGGAAATAGTGAGTTTAATTTTAAAATTTTCGGTTATGTTTCAATGGGCATCTTCACTACATATTCAGTGTTAATTAAACGCTAACAGAAAATTGTAAAAATCGCCACCATAACAAAAGCATAGTAGCAAAAGCAGAGTAACAAGAACAAAAAAACGGTCAACATTTATGTAACTTAAAAAAAAATATCTGTAAATATATATACAGTTAAAATTTGGAAATGCTTATCAGATTGAAAATGTACTATCTCTCCTGTAAATGAGAGAAATCTAAATAACTATCGCATATATTTAAGTTTGAGTAACAGAGCAACGTTTTCAGTATCTTTATTAAGACGTTCCATAAGAACCAGGCTTTTATGAAGGATTCTTATGTCATTCCAGAGAACTCTGTGCTTGGTAGAAGCGATGGCATGTTTAACAGGTCCTCAGTTCAGTTATTTTATTTTATTTGAAAGAAACATTAACTTGTCAATGAAATTATGCTGTTTTCTTTTTCTATTCTGTATCTCCATTCCTATCGTGCCGATTCCCAAAGGGAATCGGCAGCACTCTTATAGCCTTTTTTTTATTTATTTATTTTTATTTTATTTATTTTTTTTTTTTTTTAAAGGCTCTCTGACGCATGTAAAAATTACTTACTTGTGGCAGAAAGTGACTAGTTTTGGAATCGGATATGGAAAAAAAAAGTCCAGAAAAAAAGTTCCTCTAGTTGGTACCAGAATAGTATGCAGGATAATACCACAACTAAATGAAGTAAGACACTCAGTCGTCGAATTTATTAAAACTGAAGTATGTTATGGATAAATTTCGTTACCCACTATATGACCAGCTTATTGGAGATCGAAGTGGCTTGAAAAAGTTCCATGTTTGGTCTCTAGAACAAGGTTTTCAGACTATGTAAAAAATCCGTAAAAATATCTAAAATATATAAAATTAATTTAAAACCTTAGAAAAAATCCTTAGACCATCCACGGTACGAATGCACTATAGTTTACAGAAAAGCTTTCTGTAAGCCTTTAGTACAGAAAGCTACTATACATGGGAGCTACATAAAAAAAAAAAAATGTCCATTCAGGTATTAAAAAGGATTTCATATGAAGCAATGTTTGGCGCTTCACCAAATCTAGATTCGCCTACTTCAGTCTTATATAAAGATATATTTGGGTGTATAGAAGATGAAATATCCTTCGTAGCTCGGTCGCTATAGATGTCCGTCGGTCGAAAAGACAATTCGAATCTCTTCTAGAACACGAAGAATTTTTATTTGAGCTTATCAAATGAAGGTGATTTAGCCGATATCATATGAAGTGGAAGAGTTTTCCCACTCGGGAACTCGGTTTTTCATCCGACAATCCGGCCAGACGAACACGCAATTTACAGATAGCAGAGATTAACCGTCGTATCGTATAGTGTAAGGTTTCTAAGATGCGAGTCACTTAGTCGTGACAGGTCATTGAGTCTAACACGAAAGGGGAGACGAGAGAAGATAAAAGATGAAGATTTTTAAAAGATGAAGAAAAAAATACTATTCAAAATGAAAATAATTTTTCTGTTAGAGAAAACCACCAAAAGGAAACTTTGATATTTCAACAGCTGATAGAAAGATAAATGAAAATGTAGTAATGAAGAAGGGTGAATGTTCTAACAAAAGAAAATGTATAATACACTCGCCAGCACATATTTGCATTGAGTTCAAATTGCGGGTGCATGCAGCATGTATTTAGATGTAGATAATGACCGTAATGGATTTGGTTCAAATAGATTGTGTGTTTTTGCGCAATAAAAAGATTAAAAAGGTTTAAGATCAAAGAGTGTTTAAGTTTACCAGTAAAAAAAAAAAAAAAAAAGACTTTCAATACTAAACATGCTGAGGCTTGTAACAGCGCTGCTGGAAATATTAAATTTCCAAAGTAAACCGTTGAAAAGGTGATGCTTACTCTGTATTAGCCATTACACTTGGGGAAAAAAAACAAATTTATTATATATTATGTATTTTTAATTATAACGTATCAATCTCAGTAATATTCCAAATAATTATACAATGAAAATGCTATTCAGATTAAATAAATATTTTAAAGCATACATAATTTCATATATACTGTAATATAATATCACTCAGATATAGTTTGGAAGCACTTCTTCAAAGATTTGTTCAAGCTTATGCAGGATGGGTGGGAGAACATCGTAGTTACTAGACGTCTAGTCTAGTCTTATAAGATTAGACTTTTCACTCATCTTCTACATTATTGCATTCAGAATTTGGAACAATGAACGCACTAAACCATCTTTCAAATTTAAGTTCCAACTAAGGTAGATGATAATGAAGAATAAGAACCCCATTTTAAGTTACAACTGTCACTGCGAGGTAATAGACTTTACTAGAGTATTTTCTTGCAGAAAAGCTTGGGTTAAACAGTGTTAGGGACTAATTTCAATTGTTTAAAAAATGCTGCGCCACTTAAAAAAAAAAAAAAAAAGTGCATTCACGTAGTCAGTAAATATATACTGCAGTAGCAGTTCTGTGAACTTATATATAGCTTATTTTATATTATTTTGAATGGTGTTCTCTAAAATAAGCGATCCCGTTCTGTGAGATAAGTCACACATAAAGTTTCAAAATTTTGCAGTATCAACTTACGAAAACTTTGTTGACTGAAAAAATTTTGAACAAGCGACTTAATAAATTTTATTGCATAATTTATAAGCATAAAATATGAGATGGCTATAATTAAAATTAATATTTAATTAAAATTGTATTAATTTATTTAATCATAAAAATAATGACTTAGTAAAGTAGGATTTGCTTCCTTCAGAGAGGGAAAAAAACTCGGGTTTTTCATTCTGTAACTCAGCAAAATTGGTCGCTAAACACGTGAGCACAAAAGACTAGTTATGATTTCGAGCGTTTCCTCTGATCTAGCATACCTTAGGAGTGCACTCACCTTCTTGATGGACTGACTGCTGTTACCGATTTCCAAAAGTTAGAGCTAAAGCGAGTACTTCCAGTTCTCGTTGGGGAAGAAAAGCGCCTAAGAGGATTTACTTTTTTTTTAATTAAAATGACAAAGCTCTTCTAGTTTCATAGTTTAAAAAATACCGTACTCTTTCTTTTTAGTTTTCTCTTGAAAATAGTTCACAAAGTTTATTTTCAATATTAAAATATTTGGATGAAAATGACGTCTTAGCTTTTTTTAGGACTTATGTTTGTTGCTTGCCAATATATATATATATATATTATATTATTATTTAATTAATTTAATTATATATATTATTTAATTAAGTATTTGCAAATAACAGTTATTACTGTTCGCAGTAAAAAAATAAAAAATTAATTACATCAAGAACTGAGTTTTATAGCGAAACACAAGTCCAGTTAATAAGCGGTTAAATTTATTAATCAAAAGGAAGAAACATCTAAGTTTTCTCATTTCCGTCATTTCTTGTAGAAAATTATGTGACGATTCAAATATATTCTTTACGAGTTAATCCGTAGTGTCTGAAATACAGGTATCCCTTGCTTAACGCGTTTTTGTTTGACGCGAGATTTGATTAACGCGGCGAGATTAATTGCGGCAATCCCTTGATATACACGACAAGAGTTTTGATTAACGTGCCTTTAACCCTGTGGAGCTCGCAGCTGATCTGACAGATACATGCAAAATGTTTAATATAAGTATTCTTTCACAATTCAGTGTGTAGCTTGGAGGTCATGAGTAGCTGTGCATTCATATGTTACGAGTGATATTTCGCACTGTTTTTTGCTGTCAGTTTGGTTTAACACATCTTATGTAAAGGTTTGTGATATTTGAAAATAAACTGTATCTGAGAGATACCGCGACCTCCGATGTCAGTATAGTATGGTTTAGTTTTTTTTTTTTTATTCTTTGTTCAATAATTTCTAGATTGTAACTGAAAATAAATAAACCATCAAGTATTACCGAAATAGAGAGCCAAAGGCTTATTTATCATACATGTCATCCAGGAGATGTGCTTTACATTATGGAAAATACTAAGGAAAGTGATCTGGAGCTTACTCCACCTTTACTACGAGTTGCCCATAAGGTTGCTTATGCTTGCATCCGCCGAAACTTTTAGTTTCTATATATTCGGCACGAAACTCTTGTAGTTTCGACATTCGACTATGAAATAATGTTGGATTCGATATCCACTTAATTTCTGCCATCATGTATTAGATTTGCAGTGTTTTTTCTTTATGTTTTATTGCTTGTTTTTCGAGGTCTGGAGAGTCATTTTGCTTGTTATCGTAGAATTTATGCCGATAAGAAAAAAACTAAAACTGTTCAAACGACTCTTGATAACTTTTTTGAAAAAAAAAAAATTGCAGTAAATAATGTAGGTACAAGTATTTCTTAAACATTTACTTTGCATTCATTTTTTTTCTTTCCTAAAAGAGTACCGTATAAAACGAATTATTAATACAGTAATCGCTCATGGACGAATTGTAATTTTTACCATTGATTATTAGATTTGATTAACGCTATTTTGATATACGCGGTAACATCGAGGGATTAATTAACCACGTTAATCGAGGGATACCTGTATTACATTCTACAGTAATGCTAGGGACGTTTAGTATAATTTCTCAACTTGCAACCTGAGAGAGAGAGAGAGGGATGTAGTTAATAATCTGACAGACGCTTAATATTACTTGTCATCCAAGAAAATAACGAAAATAACTAGTTTTACATAAAGCCATAAGTAAAATTGTTTCCTGTAATCTGTCAAATGAGATTCAATCAAGTGTTTTTAGATAAGATTTTTTTGTTGTTTTTTTTTTGAAGGGAGGGTGAAGTTTGAAGAGCCGCTGTCTTGAAAATAACCGCGGAGAATAATAACTTTAGATTTTTGTGTTAAATTATCAGACTGGTCTCTGAAAGCAAAATTACCTTTTAATGGTTTTAATCCCTAATAATTTAGCAAAATTAATAGTTAACACGTTGTTAATGTACCATGGTTTTTATTAAGCTGCATGAGTTCGGATTTGAGTTCAAAAACTGACATTTGTATTAAGGTTGTTTTAGACTTTTCCATGAAAATCGTAGAAAAAAAAAGAATGTCACATTTAATTTGTTTAAGGAGATAATAAATCGTTCCATATTTATGATGGTATTCGGACTGCATAAATGAGCTACAAAAATGCAAAACTTTTTTCATCTGTAACCTTTTATTATCTAAATTGCAATCTTGAAAATTTGACATGAGAAATGGAGAGTGATAAAACAACTTATTTAATAAATTATACGAGGAAATGATAATAAGGACAAAATCGGATCGTTAAATTAGATATTGGGAAAGGACAAAAGAATAAAAACAAAGTTGAATAAAAAATTAAAAAGGAGAAACACGTAAACGAAGTTACTGAGATCAAGCAGCTACTGAGAAACATGCAAATGGGTATGTTCATTTAGAAATGGCTCAAGAGATTTCTACTTGTATAAATTAATCAGAAAACATTTATTTCCACTCAACTTCGCACAGCAATAAGATAAATAAAACAAAGGCAAGTTATACTTGCCAAGAAATTATAATCTTGTTTAATCCTTTATCCAAGTGTAAGCAAACAGAGAGTTCGGATGAAGCACCTTCACTAGTACGCTACTTGTATACAGAGGCTGATGACTTCTAAAAACAAAGGCATCATTACTGACGGATCTGTAATAATACAGATTCTGTACGGTTGTTTAAAAATAAAAATCTACCTAAATCAAGCAAATCCGATGTTCATTTCTATATGCCTAAAGAAAATAATTTTGCGTTGATGTGCAGTTTCGCAACCTTTGACAGCTTTCTTCGTATTGCTTTAAATCCTATCTTACATATTTTGAATATTCGCAGATGGTAGCAAAGCTTCCAGTATTGATAAGAAAGATTATTCAGTCAATCTGATACCCTGCTGGCAGACTGCATACTTGTTGTTCATGGAGTTCATAAATTGGAATCTGCAGATTGTGCTGTATAAATGGTTTAGAGTAGTAGATAAAAGTCATAATAATTTTATGCATCATTTCTTATATTTATATTCTGTTTTAATTCTTATGTCACGTATGCATTTTTTAAATTTCTGTATATCGCAAATTATTATGATGTATTTATATATATTTATTTATCGCACTTGCGTGCGCGTGCGTGTGTTTTCTTTTTTCTCTCAATAGTAACCCTACCAGGAGGTAATTTATTCCTACATGCTCCATTGCATTACAATGCTTATATTACATGTAGCTTATAAATACTGATTAACATTTCTATTTATATTTTTTGTATTAATTTTCATATTTACATTTAAATTTTTATATATACATATATTAACACTATACAGTATAATTCACATAATAACAGTATTTATGTTAGATCACAGGGACTGGATGCCCCTGGAAAATGATTTTATTAACAAATTTAGTTAATTCTATGTAATAATTTTCGATAAGTCTCTGTCTTCACACTGGCCACTTGTCTCCGGAAGTGATGACATATTAGGGGCATCCGGATGGAGTCCAATAGCTGACAGTCGTAAACTATGTGGTCAACAGTCTGTTGAAGGTGTGAACTGCAAATGCACGATGGTGATCCCAGGATATGGAATCTGTGAAGGTAGTGTCTTAGTTTTCCGTGTCCCGTTAGTAGCGTGGTTAAACCTGGAGAAATGGCGTGTCTTTTCAGCCGGAGTCTGTTTGTGATACTAGGAAAGAATTCTTTTGTTGTTGAACCGTTTTTTGATGTTTTCAATTCTTCTTCCCACATGTCTAGGCTTTTCTCAAGTGTTTTTATTGCAGATTTCGAGAATTTCTGGTAACTTGTTTCTAGCCGTTCGTTTCTAGCTGCTTCTATAGCCAAGTGATCCGCTCTCTCATTTCCTGCTATTCCGGTATGCGCTTTCACCCAGCAGAAATTGATTTTCCATCCCTCTAGAGTGAGATTTCGAACCAGATTTCTTGTCTGTTCTATCAATGCAATATGGTTGTTCTGATTTTTTATGCCGTCTATAGTGCTTCTACTATCGCTGTAGATTGCTGCTGTATTTTGCTGAGAGGTGTTGAGTTCTAATTCCTGGAGATATGTGAGTGACTGAACTATAGCAAGTTGTTCTGCTTGGTTGTTGGAACAGAGAGGATGCGGTCTAGAACAGCGTTTTTGTATTATGGACTGTCTGTTGTATGCAGTGAACGAACAACCGACGTTCCTTTCGGTTTTGCTTCCGTCAGTGTATATTTGAAATTCGTCACTTTCAGAGCTTTCCTTCTCCTTAATATTTGCTTTCTTTGCTGGGTGAGGCCACTTACTGTAGTGAAGCGGACGTTCGTAACAATTTGGATCGATGTTGCAACTTTCGATATATCTTCCGGAAGTGACTTCATATATAATAGATAATTCTTGTATTTTCAGGCAGATCGGTGTTAGAGCTGCAATAACGCAAGCCGCCTCGAAAGATATTGTCCTGTATCCTTTGATTATGCGTATGGCTATAAGGCGTTGAACTCTGTTTATTTTTTGTCGGTTTATCTTTGATTTTAGTGTATGTTTCCAGGCAGGTGCAGCATAAGATATCAGTGGTAGTATAGCACCGGTATATATCTTTTTTTTTTTTTCAGCACTCGTTAGCCTAATCCCCACGTAATCCTTGCCGACTTAGCTAGAAGGTTTACTATTTGTAAGCATTTTTCGGCAACATATGAGATGTGCTTATTGAAGGTGAATTTTTCGTCTATTGTTACTCCTAGGTATTTTAGCTCACTGGCTACCTCGAGAACTTCTCTGTTTAGGAAGACTGTTACAGGTTGTTTTGATTTTTTTCGTGAGATGTGGAGCACTTTAGACTTGGTGCTATTGAAGGTCACTTTCTTCTCGCGTGCCACTCTGCAATTTTAAAGAGTTCTTCGTTGGCCGTTACTTCTAACTGTAAGCCGTCGCGTCCCCGAATCATTATCATCGCATCATCGGCGATGGCTATGACTTTTGTTTCAGTGGTGACAGGGAGTCTTAAAAGCGAGTCGTATTGGATGTTCCAGAAACCTGACCCACAGCAAGAACCTTGCGGACAGCCTCGTTTGACTTTTTTCGTTACAGTTGTGTTTTTTAGTGTCATGGTTGCTCTTCTGTCTGAAAAATAATTTTATGTAAGGTTGAGTAAGTTTTTAGGGCATTTTAAATATATTAATTGATTAGTTATGGCTGGCCACCAAGCAGCATCGAAGGCTCCTTGTACATCGAGTGAGATCAGTAGTACATCTTTTTTTGCTGTAGACTGTGTTCTGCGAACTCTTTCATTTCCATAATTGCGTCTACTGTGCTGGACTGAGGTCTGAATGCGTATTGATTGCTGCTTAATAAGTTTCTTGAGTAGACGTGGTGCATTATTCGGTTTATTAGAAGTTTTTCTAGTACCTTACCGGCAACGTTTATGAGGCTGATTAGTCTGTATTTGTTAATTTCGTCGGATGTTTCTTGTCCTGGTTTGATTATATGTATATGTATAATTTTTGAGTGTTTCCATATTGAAGGAAATCGTCCTCTCTTTAGGCATCTGTTGTAAACGGTTGTTATGAATTCGGGGAATTCGAGAAATGCTGTTAAGAGTATGTCGCTGCTTATTCCGTCTTCTCCAGGAGTTTTTCTTGGATCCATTGATCTCATTATTGACTCGATTTCATTAGTTGCAAATGAGACCTCGTCAGGAAAGTCTATATCTATTTCCATTATTTGTCTGCAAGTTTTGTGGATTTCTTCATCTGTTGATTCATCGTCATCGGGAATAAACTTCTCTATCATAATAGCTGCAGTTTCTGCTAAGTTTTTAGTGTAGGTGCCGTCTGTTTTCCTCATAGTTGATAGTATAGGTGTTGTCTCGTTCTTGTTTGCTGCTAATTTATATATGCAATTCCAAGGATTCAATACGGTTGAAACTGTACAAATTTTTTTCCATGATTCTGTTTTCGCGTTTGTAATTTTGGACTGATAGCTGTATTTGGCTTTATAGTAGTTCTGTCTTCTGCTCTCTCTTAAATCTTGGTTATTGTATGTTCTTTGGTATAATCGTCTGAATGCGTTGACACGTTTTCTTAGGACTGTTAGTTCGTCGTTCCACCACGGTACTGATTTTCTTCCATCAATGTTTAGCTTCTTGGTCGTTCTGAGTGTTTGATCGCTGGATTTTTTCGGACCTGACGAGAGTGCAGAAGCAAGGAAGTCTATATCGCTTTGTGCCGATGCCCAGGTGGCTAGGTTTTTGTCTAAGCTGAGCTGTTTTTCGCTGTTCGCATTAAAGTTATGTTCTGAGATTAAGAGTGAAAATTCTCTTTTTAATGCTTTTATAAATTTCTTTAGGTTGGTTTTATTGGTGAAGTATTTGATATTAATGCGGTGGTTTTTGTTGTCTATTCCGTTTAAATTTTTGTTACTGACGATGAAACTTATTAGGCGATGGTCAGAACAGCTTTCCTCTTCGTATTTCCATTCAGAAACCCGAGGTAAAATAGCGCTGTTTACCATTGTTAGATCGATGAAGCTGCTTCCTGTGGTATTTTCGAATGACAGAGTGTTACAGTCGTCGTTTAATATGTGTAGGGAATTTGATGCTATGAACCCTCTATTGTTTGTGCTCTCGTTAAACCATAAAACCGAATGGGCGTTGCTATCTATTCCCATAATTAAGCCGTGGTTTATGGTAAAATTCACAATGTTGATCATTTTTTCTAAGTAAAATCCACAATGTTGATCATTTTTTCTAAGTCATATTTTATGTCAGCGTGATAGTTTAGATATATACTTGCAGCGAAAGTTTTAATTCCTCTGTACGTAATTTCAATTAGTTAGTACCGAGTCCTCGTTGATGTGCTGAGAAATTAATATTGCCTTAACTTCAGGGTTGACCACTAGTATTGCAGCTCTCTTTCTTTCAGATCCTTTGGAAAATATTTTAAAATTACTTGGAAAGCCGTATATTTTGTTGTTGATGTTGTAGGGTTCTTGTATTAATGCTAGTCCTATATTTTTTCTATTTATGAGTTCTGTTTTAAGTTATTAACAGCCTTGATAGAGCGTTGTAGATTTATTTGAAGGCATGCCAGGGAAGTAGTGCTGTTTCTGCAAGCTTTATTATTGCTTTCATAATCTGTGTTTTGAATTTTGAGCTGTTTGTGGTAGTTGTATGTCGGCCAGTCTTTGTTTAATGCCATGTGTTTGGTGTCGTTTTTGGTTTTGGCATGCTTGTGATTTTGGCAATTTATGCAATTCATTTGTCATGATAAATTTCTGTGTCATCTTTGTGTCACCGATGAAGAGTTCTTCGTTCTGCATGCGGATTGAGTCTATTGCGTTGTCCATATCTATTTCACTGGGAATATCATATATTATCAGCCTTGGAAGATGTTTCTTACTGGGATTTGCTACTAACATGTCTTTGCATTCCTTAGATATTTCGTTATGTAGCAAGTCTATATCGGCCTTTTGTTTTGATTCAATTAACACTCCTCCTTTATTAATGCTTTTCATTTTTGTGATTCCGATTTTCATTTTTCTTGGGTCTATTTTTTCTTTTATAAGATTTTTGGTTTCTTCGCTGTTTAGTTGAGCTATCGGTTTGACTATTAATTTATGGCAAGGATTGTTTTCGGATTCATCTTTATTTTTAGCGTTGTTTTTAACCACTTGCGAGTATAGCTGAGCTAAGATAGGCTGTCCCTCGTTGTTTGTATTAGTCTGTTGTTCTATCGATACTTTAGTTTCGTTTATCATTTTGTTGAAAACAAAATTTGTTAATTCACTTACTGCGGTTAGGATGTACTTTTTTTAAATCGTTCCTTAAATTGCCGCTTATTTTGGCTACGTTACGCAGCAAATCTAGGGCTTTTTCGAATTCTAATTAGTACGGGGCCCGAAGTCGATTCTCGTCAGGACGAGAGAAATCTTTATATGGGCTTTTTCAAATAATGATAGGTTAGCTGTTCTCATTAACAATGGCACAGACAAAAATACTGTTTTCTGATTAGTGGAATGAGTAGTGCAGATATGTAGCTGTGAACCGTATAGCAGTGTTGGTAGTGTAGATGACCTTCTACGATGAGCCCTGGGACACTATGAAGGTATCATGTAATAATAATTATTATTATAGTAATTTGGCATCATTACAATTCCAAGGAAGCAAAACTCATATAGGTTCGACATCAGGATATAAACAGAATTTTCAAGATTAAAATTACCTCGATGCAAAATGCCCATACACTAAGCATTCACGGTACAAAGTAACCAAGTACCAACTACAAAAGATGCTATCCACACTGAATTAATGATGTTATTGCCAAAAGAATATATCCTTATGTCTAACCGACAACGATACTTTTGAGTTATGTCCTCGTTTACGCATATCCAGAAAATATAAAACATATCCTTATAATTTACTTTGAATTTTCACTTATCCTTACACTCTACCCTAAAAGCTATTAGGGTAGAGTATGAGTTCCCTCCTATTTGCTTTATCTCTAATATTTCTTAATTTTTATTAAAATCGATTCTTCTTTATAAGGATAGCCATTATGCCAGATGTTAATATGATCGCTCTCCTCTGCACTTGCTTAGGTTGAGTTTCTTTCTTAGATAACTGCTTAAGTTATATGTATTGAACTGAATGAGATAGCGCCACTGTTTTACATAAGTGAATAACTATTTGTAGTATCAAAATTTCTGCAGATTAAAAAAACAAAAAAAATCACATCTGTGGTTCTGGACGTTGAGTACACTATTTCGAAATTTTCATACTAAACTGCATCGTTTCTTGAATTCTTTTCATAATTGTTCATCACAGCCAACTTGAACTTCCTCTAAATCTACACTTTTTTTCTGCCGTGTTTATCTTAAATTATGAAAAGATTTGTAATTTCTATTTCTCTATACATGTATAAACGTTTCATTTTACAAACAATATCTTTTCTTGTGTGAATGTGAATGTAAATTGATTTAATTGGTTTGGTCTGGTTTCCTAACAATTTTTTCCTTTTGTAATCCTTTAAATCCCTAGAGCTCCTTTCCATTGTGTTGTTTAACGGACAGAATTCTTCATGTGTTTTCTTGGCATACCTAACCAAAAGCGTCCTATATCTGCTTCAATATTATCTTATATTCTGCTTTAATAATATCTTATATTCCCTTATACTTTTAGTAGTCTTATTACAAACTAAGAATATTTATATCTAAGTGAATT
This sequence comes from Typopeltis vanoorti, assembly GCF_054136105.1. Classification (NCBI taxonomy): domain Eukaryota; kingdom Metazoa; phylum Arthropoda; class Arachnida; order Uropygi; family Thelyphonidae; genus Typopeltis; species Typopeltis vanoorti. The sequence goes on along the minus strand of NC_143564.1, from coordinate 73,371,632 downwards.
TCCCCTTTGCGTGTAACCTACAAACAATGTACATTTTATTTTGTCTACTTCATTCATGCGATCTTCATCCAATTAGGGTTTTCACTAAAAAAAAAAAAAAAAGCGATGACTTGTGTATATTGCTCGATCATTATCATTATCATATGAAAGTTGAAAAACTTTAGCCCCATTAAAAGAGGCTAAGTTTTTTCGGTCGAGGCACGAGAAAGGATTTCTTTTGCTTTTTTCTTTCTTTTCTTAACTTTGTCTGTTTTTACTACTGAAAAACAGACAAACTGACCAGAGAACACATGGTTCATTCATAAAACATCTGATACGTAATTGCTTAGGTTACTTCACCAAATAAAAACCTATCACAATTTTAATAAGAATTCATTTTTTATTATTTTCCTAATAATAATACAGATAATTTAAATAAAAATAAATTCTCTAACGCCATTTATTTCCCGAAAGGAGAGTAGGAGGATTGCTTAATAATAATAAAAATCTGAAGTCTGATAATACGATTACTTTTATACTACTGTCAATAAAAGTTGAAGATCCTTCTCGATGAAATGAAAACGGAAATGCACTTTGTAGCACTGATTATTGAATGAAAGAAAACTCAGCGAGGATCTTTACTGATTTAAGAAGCAGAAAATGCCAATAACTTACTACACTTTCTTTTAGTTTAATATGGCAATATAATAATTGCGGTGGTGTTCCATAATGTAAAAAATATATAAATAAAATCTGATTATTAAGCGTGTGTCACTAATGTATTAATCTATTCTGCAACCTCTCGTATATGAACCGATCTCAAACAAATAAAAAGTATGAACACATTTAATTTAATGTGATAGTAAAATACGACAGGTATAACGATCTGTACTTTTGCGAACGGTTGTATTGGTTAATTATACTTGGCAAGAATTTATATTCTTATTTAATTCTTTATCTAAGTGGAAACAAACAAAGTTTGCGCGTGAATCATCTTTCCGGTTAGGCTACTTGTCTCAGTGTTGCATAATACAAAGCACTTCCTTTCGGAGTTGTATATGATATGCATTATGGAAAGTGTCACCACCCAGACCGATTTCGACCTTTATTGAGGTCTCATCAGTGAGCCAGACCCAGGAAAATGATATTTTTCGGATTGTATAATGCAAACTTTGAAATGAAAACTTACAGAAGACTTTTGAGAATTCCCTATACCGCTCACGAAACCAATGAAAATGTTCGAAAACTGATTGATTCAATAGACGGGAGAAAAAGGGAAAATATTCTGACAGTCATCAGAAGAAGCAGATGAAATGGTTCAGACATGTGGAGAGGGCTAATGGCATTCCAAAGTAAGCACTAGAATGAATCGTTCCATGATCAAGGGTTAGGGGCCGACCTTGATTAAAATGGACTGATAACATCAAAAAATGGACAAATTCCTCCCTTTCTCAACTGACATCAAGAACATGGAGGAGGCTAACAAAGAATATCACCTACCAGCCATGAGTGACCCAACGGTCCATTTAGGATACGGGAGAGGAAAGAGAGATAATGCATGCAATAGAGTATAAACCTCCAAAAGTAGTGCATTTATAGATACTTATACAGCTTACACATGTAGAAAAAATATAGAATTTTATTAAAAAATTCCAATACATTTCACCCTGTAACATGGACATCATCAGGGAGAAATACTAGTAACTACATTCTGCCAGCCTGGCTGGAGAGAAGTTAGCATATCCGCTCCCCAATATATATATATATATAATCAATCAAAATAGCAAAAAAAAAAAAAAAAAATTCCTTAGCCCACCCACTGTACGACTGTACTATAGGTGCGTAAATAAATCTTTCTCGAGTGGGAGCCACATAAAAATAAAATAAACTACATTCAAAAATGAATCATAAGAATGAGTCATGAGGTTCAGAGGAACGATTATAAACGTTTGTGCAGATTAAAAAATATTTATAAATTCATCCTAATTCACCTTTCTACTATGTATAAGGATAGTAAATATCTCTTGAATACCCTTTAGATAAAGGAAGTTATTTGTGCAACAAGCATCATATGCCCACAGTGTCAATATTTGAGTAAGCAAAATACAGCGATATTCGCAATGATGCTGATTCATCAGTTCAGTGTTATGTCACATACTCACATAGTTTGACATTTTGTTGCTATTGCGAAACCAAGGCTGTGTTATATGACACAACGTTGTCATAACGTAATTTCATGGAAGAAACGTTTCTTTTAAGTTAGCACAATTATTGTTATACGAAGATCATTGTCGTCAAGGAAATGAAAGAACACTTGAATATGTTGCACTAGGACCTGTGATGGTCTAGATTCGCCACTAGGCAGAGCTGGTTTATTCTTTCCGCAGCTGATTTATTTCTACGGGGGTTCTAAGAAAAACCCCGTATATTTTCGGTTGGCGAAATTAATAGCATTTCGGCTCCTCAACCAACAATCTGTGGATTTTAATCCAACTAAATCATGGCTAAGTCTAGTTGGATTCAAGCAGTACACGATTCCTCTAGTTGAGGGAGACAGCTTTTGTCGCCCAGCGTGGGACCCTTGCTTAATGGAAACGTAAAGCGACTCGAAAAATGCATAACGTTTGGTCTGTTTCTAGGGTATGGCTATAAATTACTTTTAGCCGACCCACTTTAAAAATTGGGTGATTGATTTACAACCTTTCCTACGTGAGAATCACACTAAAAATATAACATTATATATGCATACAATCTTGAACTTTACGGTATAATTTTTCTCATTTGCAAGGTTAAACTCGAGTCTTTGTCTGAAATGGGGAAAAAAAAAATTATTCTAACTGCACCATAATTTTTTAAATTCACAAATTTTCTGAAAAAAAAAAAAAAAGGACTATAATAAGCACTTTTAGTCAATGACCAGCATGTAACTTGAATATTTCCGCTACACAGTAATTTTCACGTTATGAAAATTACAACTACGCAAACACTCGTAAATCATAACTTAACATTTTTGCTGTTCATATGGTACGCGAGTATATTTTTTCTCGCTATATTTTTTGTGGTTATTGATTTCGGCACGGTGGATGCTAGTTCTCCGAATTAAGCGTTCATTGTATTCTAGCAGCTCATTTTTATTCACCTTTATACTATTTTATGGAACACTGTCATTGTTTTCTCTTTTGTTACTGAAAATAAAAGGCTAATAAGTTATTTACCCCCCCCCCATCTCTTTTACCGTCGATGAAATGAACCTGTGCTAAGTCTGTTCAATTTCCTTTGTTTTTTATACATCAAATCCTCTTAAAGATAACAATTTAAATGTAGAATGAAATTTCTCTTTCCATGAATGAACCTATTAAAGATAACGTAGAATGGTTATATTTTATAGTTATAAATTTTCTTTCTGTATTGCGAGTCAAATTTCCCTTTTTCTCATAAGACGATGACATCAGTTCACGGAACAAGCAGCATAAATGACAAATGGGTATGCTTTTCACCCCTTTGTTTTATATATATATATATATATATATATATATATATATATATTTCAAAAAATAGATTTAATGACTCCAAGACCGAGATAACATATAAAGATTTTAATGATAAATACTACTAGTTTCGGCATATAGCAGCCTTCTTCAGGTATTTATAAAGGAAAGGAATACTAATAAACATTGAATTATTTAAATAAACAAACTGGAAATTACAGGTACAAATTGCCTCACATAATCGATACATAAAAACGTTGTATTTTTCAAGTTGTTCCAACTGGCGTGCCATTGTTTGTTGCAATTGTGCGTGCAAGTTCACGTGAACGCCAATATTGAATAACTGCAGCATGGCTATCTGGGATGTTATAACTTAAATTATTATTTAAGTGGACCGGGTTCAGTAGGATTTCCCGTGATTCTACGATTTTTCTTTCAAACTCATCTTCACAGCGAAAAATATTTTCTGATCTATTCCAGCATACAGAGTGGCTTTGTTGGTCATCATTAGGATTATTTGAAAAAAGAACATGACTGGATAAAGCAGTTGCATGAGATCTTTTGTATGAGATGTCTCTCTTATGCTCTTCTATGCGTTGTTCAATAGATTTGTTAGTTTGACCAAAGTATGGGATATTGCAATCACACCACAATTTATATACTCCAGGGTACTTAAGGTTGTGATGAGTAGGTTTTGGATGGCTGATTAGAGAGCGGATTTTTGGAAGTGTGGTGAAGAAGGTCCTGATATTATATTTTTTAAGGACTTTAGCTATTTTCTTAGAGACTGTGCTAATGTATGGAATAGAGATGCTACCTTTAAAATTAATAGTCTCTGTTGTGCACTGCTTAGGATGGTTCAGAAGAAGTTTCTTAATTGTTTTTTCAGAGTATCCATTTTGTTTAAAAATAAGAGTGAGGTGATTCATTTCTTTTTGTAGTTCATCTTGTTCATTTAAGAGAGAACGTGCTCTGTGTCCTAAGGTAGATATAATTCCAAGTTTTTGTGGTGGAAAATGATGAGAAAGATTATGCAGATATCTATTGGTATGCGTAGGTTTTCTGTACATAGAGATTTTTAATCTTTCAGAGTATCGTGTAAGCATAACATCCAAAAAAGGTAAAGAGTTATTATTTTCTATATCAGCAGTAAATTTTATATTAGGATGTTGGATGTTTAGATGACGAAGAAAATCTGTGAGAGCTGTGTGCCCGTGATTCCAAATAATGAATATATCATCAACATATCTTTTCCAAACTTTTGGTTTAAATGAGAAGGAAGATATGGCTTTCTTTTCAAAGTCTTCAAGGAAGATGTTAGCTAGCACAGGGGACAAAGGGTTGCCCATTGCCAGGCCCTGTTTTTGTTGGTAAATGGAGTCCTTATATCTGAAGTAACCAGAATGAATGCAGTGTTTTAATAAAGTGAACATTTTTTTGGATAATTTATCCTGTAGTAATGTAAGTACCTCGTCCGTAGGAACGTTAGTAAATAAAGATATAATGTCCAAACATATAATGTCCAAACCTACGCATACCAATAGATATCTGCATAATCTTTCTCATCATTTTCCACCACAAAAACTTGGAATTATATCTACCTTAGGACACAGAGCACGTTCTCTCTTAAATGAACAAGATGAACTACAAAAAGAAATGAATCACCTCACTCTTATTTTTAAACAAAATGGATACTCTGAAAAAACAATTAAGAAACTTCTTCTGAACCATCCTAAGCAGTGCACAACAGAGACTATTAATTTTAAAGGTAGCATCTCTATTCCATACATTAGCACAGTCTCTAAGAAAATAGCTAAAGTCCTTAAAAAATATAATATCAGGACCTTCTTCACCACACTTCCAAAAATCCGCTCTCTAATCAGCCATCCAAAACCTACTCATCACAACCTTAAGTACCCTGGAGTATATAAATTGTGGTGTGATTGCAATATCCCATACTTTGGTCAAACTAACAAATCTATTGAACAACGCATAGAAGAGCATAAGAGAGACATCTCATACAAAAGATCTCATGCAACTGCTTTATCCAGTCATGTTCTTTTTTCAAATAATCCTAATGATGACCAACAAAGCCACTCTGTATGCTGGAATAGATCAGAAAATATTTTTCGCTGTGAAGATGAGTTTGAAAGAAAAATCGTAGAATCACGGGAAATCCTACTGAACCCGGTCCACTTAAATAATAATTTAAGTTATAACATCCCAGATAGCCATGCTGCAGTTATTCAATATTGGCGTTCACGTGAACTTGCACGCACAATTGCAACAAACAATGGCACGCCAGTTGGAACAACTTGAAAAATACAACGTTTTTATGTATCGATTATGTGAGGCAATTTGTACCTGTAATTTCCAGTTTGTTTATTTAAATAATTCAATGTTTATTAGTATTCCTTTCCTTTATAAATACCTGAAGAAGGCTGCTATATGCCGAAACTAGTAGTATTTATCATTAAAATCTTTATATGTTATCTCGGTCTTGGAGTCATTAAATCTATTTTTTGAAATGTATAACAACCGAGTAAAAACTAATCGCCACATATATATATATATACATATATATACATATATATATACATATATATACATATATATATATATATATATATACATATATATATATATATATATATATATATATATATATACATATATATATATATATATATATACATATATATATATATATATATATATATAACTTAAAGAATACTGCAATACAGTTATAAAATACAGATCGTGTCATTATTTTGTTCTATATAATAAGAAATCCGCAAATTGCATTGTATTTTTTGTAATGATGTGTGCCCTTTACACATCGTTTTGTAAGGATGTGTAAAGGGTATACATCGTATGGTCGTGTTTAAATATGGAATTTTACATTATTCATAAATATTATAAGATAAGCAAAAATTTCGTTCCTGATTTAACTCCTTATTGCGAAAATAAACTATTATGTAGTTTAATAGAATAAAATATTTTGTCACTGTAGGTGGATCATTTACACTTATTAAATTTAATTTCTGATTTATTCTGATCTTATCCGACATTTTATTTTTTTTCAACTTTTTGCCCTACATTTTTTCTCCATTTAGTAAAAGATAGTTTCTGTAAAATGTATTATGTTTATATTCATGTATGTCTAAAATCCTTGATTGAAGGCTTTCTTCTGTAATGGCTAGACAGCCTTTTGAAAACGGAGAAAACCGATCCCCCCTCCCCCCCAATCTTTCAGCATACTTAGTACATTCACTTATTGAGACATAATTTTAGGACTTCCTGAGTAATGTAAAGTAAGCAAATTTTATGTTGAGAGTTTTTACATATCATCAGTATTAATATAAAAGTTGGATAATAAAACATTTAAAGAATACAAAATAATAATAATAATAATAAGGTAATATATAATAAGGTAATAATAAAAAAATAATACTCGTATAGGTAAATATGATTTCTCCATTGCTTTTGCTTCCATCTTAGTACCACGACCTCTGGGGGATCTGGCTCCCACCGACGAGAACTCAATAAGGGTCGAAACCGGTCTGAGTGTGTGTGGGGGGGGGTATTGAATGGCAATGTTGTAGCCTGTGAAGTTAACTGAGGCACGGCTGTTGCTGTTACCTCAGATGAGCAAATGAGCGGCTCTCCTCGGTGGGGGGAGCCTGCCACGGTGTAGAGCCAACCGGTTCTCAGAGTTCTTCTCAGTGACAGGGTGAGCCTGTTATTCAGGGGAACAACGCTGAGTTTCTGAATTTCACTAGTTTTTGGAGAAGTTACCCGGCACTTAAACAGGGAAACCGATCTGAGTAGTGGCCCTTCCCTTAATGCATAGCATTATACATGTCCGCAAGGAGATGTGCTTTGAATTATGGGAGATACTAAGACAAGGAGTGATGAGAGCTTGGTCCACCTTTACCACGAGTTGCCTCAGTCCTGAAGATACTTCAGGCGCAAACTTTGTTTGCTTACACTTGGATAAAGGATTAAACTAAATTTATTATTTAAAAAATACAAATTGTTACTTTTATACGAATAACGTGGGCAATGTAATTTCATGTCGCTAGTGAGTACAAAGAACATATGCACTACAGTCTGAAGTGCTTATTAAATTTAATTTCAAATTTATTCTAATCTTCTGACATTTATTTTTTCAACTTTTTGCCTACATTTTTTTCTTCTTTTAGTAAAAGATAGTTTCTGTAAACGAAAGGGAGATTCATCTTGGATAGCACATACCTAGTAACTAATTCTAGAAAAACTCACTCCTCCGTCTCAAAGAAAGACTGTGCCGTACCGTCTATCTTCTTCATCTGAAGATGAAGAAGATAGACGGTACTTCTACATCTACAGATTTGTTTAAGTTTTTAAAACATTGAGTTCATATAACCTCATCTTGTATAAGTTCTGGCAGGTCATTTTTCTCACATATCTCCCGATGATTTCTATTAATGATTTTGAAATAGTGCGTGTGTGTGTGTGTGTATACAGGGAATGAATTACAGCATTCATTACCATGCAATTGAAAAATAAAAAATCCACACTCTGCTTATATTGGTATGTACAGATATTTATAACCCTACACTTAATCTAATTTTTACATATTGTCTTACTAAGTAAGACAATTTTTAGGACTTCCTGAGTGATGTGAAGTATGTTGAGAATTATATATTTTGAAAATCAATGTACTGGTTTAACGTTGTCACTCAACTCAATCTCATTTATTCATTGAGGTAATCTAGAACAACACAACTTCGCGCCAAGACAACCAACATGAGATTGAACAACACGGGAGTGAGGAGAGAAAGGGATAGAAATGCAAATAACTGAAATCATGTCTCAACCTACATTAGTATTTATGCTGTTTGATGAGTCACAGAAGACACTCATGTTCAAACTTGGCTGTATTGTTGCCACAAGTTTGCAGTCTCTACAATTCTCATAGGTTAGCCAGTCTGGCTGGCCGAGTGGTTAGCGTATCCGCTCTCCAGCCAAAAGGCTGTGGGTTCGAATCCCGGTGCGGGCATGGATGTTGGTGATTGTCTGTGAAAATAATAGTGGTGGGCGGTAGATGGCGTTTGTGAATTGAGTGTTGGAGACAGAGTCGTAGAGTAGATGCCCTCCCTCGATGAGTCCTTGGACTCCCTGGAGGTGTTCACGTAATAATATACATATATTTTCCTGTTCGTATCCTACTTTTCCTTAATTAAGTTATTCCCAGATCTAATTCTAAAACCAAACAGCGGACATGTGCCTTCAGTTACCATATTTTATCACTTTTGTATCGAAATGCTCTTTAAAATGAATTGGATGGAATTGTAAGTAAAGAAATTAAATTTTCATTAGACGATCGACGTGTTATGTATCTGCACAGAAATCTGAATTGTTTTTCTTTTTAAGCTCTCATTTATTTATTTATTTATTTTTTATTCTCCAATTTGCTGTTGTCACGTGGTATACAACTGATGATCGAAGTTGTTTTCGTGATAGGTGGATGTACTAAATACACTGAAAGATGCAACAACAACAACAACAAAAAAAGTGGTTTCTTCTCTTTCAAAATTTTGGCTATCTGTGCTGAAGAGATGATTATAACAGAATGTGAGCCAATTATGCTTCTCAGCAACCTATCAAGAGTATCTCTCATAAAAATTTCAAGGTTTTTTTTTTTTTTTTTTTTTTTTTGCAAAATTAGAAAAAAGGCTGCAGTGGCACCACCAAGGATTCATCGGTATCCGGAGAGTTCATCGAAAAGGCAATTCATCGAACGACAATTCGTCGAAAAAAAGTTCACCGAAAATTTTAAATTTTCGAAAATGTTATGAGAAAATTGACCCATTTAGAACAAAAACTGAACCGTGCAGAGTGAGAAAGCAATGCTACTTTAATAGGAAATAATTATAGAACAATATGGTTTCTTATAGTCTTTCTTGTCCGATAACTGTTTCATGTCTGTGCATGGGACTGATTTGCCTGTTTCCGGGAGGAAAAGCCCAGCCATCTCCGTATTATGCCTGCTAACTTACCTTTAGCTGAACAGGACTGATTAAAATGATGCGCGCCGTAAATGGGATTCCAACTACCCAGGTCTTTCTAACTAAACGGCTTCGTTTATACCGACTGAACTACGCAGTCTCCATTATTATTATTGTTGCTGGTAGTAATATACGACTTCAATACAGCAATTATTATGGGATGAATTTTATTCAGATTCGCTATTTGAAACTTTTACAAGAAAATGTCGAACCGTTCCAGTTTAGCTATATTCGGGACGACAAAGAAATAACGTCTCCAAATTATGTACTGTATTACAAAATCACTCTGACTTGTGGAATTAGTAGAAGTTGCCGGTACAACTTCATGGTTCAGTTTTTGTCTAAATGGATTACTTTTATCATAACATTATCGAAAATTTAAAATTTTCGGCGAATTGTTTTTTCGATGAATTGCATTTTCGACCAATTGTCGTTCGATGAATTGCCTTTTCGATGAATTTTCATTTAACCGATTCATCGCGGGAGGGCTGTACTCCACTTCACTACCATCTCGCTATTACTTATTTCTCCTGTTATACACAACTGCTTCCACCTCCCATCACTACCATCAATATTATTTTTTGTCTATAAATTCCATGTGTTCTGAAGGCGATTTGCCTGTATGCGGAATGAAAAAAAAAAAAAAACCCGAATTTCCAGGAGAAAAAAACCTGCTCACCCCCCGCATGAGATAGGCCAACTCACCTTCAAATGAAAAAGACAACATAAGGATTCTTCTCTTAATAATGAGAATTGAACTTAGGCCTTTTCCAATCGAAGAGCGCAATATACCATAGTTCTTCCAGTTGTGTTTCCGAGGCGCTACACAAAAAAATCAGATTTGTGGCTCTCGGCATTTGTTCTATAGAGTGAAAAACGATAAAAGAGCACTTAGAACACCTAAAGCATTTTGCTGTCATCTTTAAAAAAATTAGTTTGTCTGAAAATGCAAGTAAAAAATCAAAAATTATACAACTCAGTCATTACAATGGCTGCAAAACACCAAAAAGTTTGTTATCAGTAAATATTTAGTGGAACCTCCGAGTAAAAATGGCTGCCATAATTAACAGGATGCCAGACATAATCTACAAAAAAACATTTCTTATATCTGAAGGAAGGGATAACCAAATAACTCTCTTTCTTGAAAGGATAAAATTATGCGGTTTCAGTCTAATCTTTAATTTTGTGATTTCACATGAAATATCCAGAAAAATTATTCGAAGGTTAATGTCCATTTCTTTTTGTTAGCTATTCCAAAGAACACTAGCTAAGAAATTGAAATTAAGATGAGTACTGTTTGGAAAAGAGTCAAAGATTGTTCATTACTTTTAAAATTGTATCTTGGTCTTCTTAGAAGTGCGAATTTGCATAATTCCCACCCTGAAGGCTGTACAGCAAAACCTGTGGAGTTTCCATAATTATACAATTACATGTGCGCCACAGTAGAAAATTATATTTATTTTACAAATATTTCGTCTTACATATCGTAAAATACGCGTGGATAGGCTTATGTGTTCGTCAGACATGTTGTAATAGGTTTCACGGTATGATAAGAACACAGATGGCTATGAAAATAACTATTTATTAACTTAAAAGCTAATATTTCGTTGGTATTATATCCAGCATCTTCAGAGCACACAACACAAAGTTTGTTACAAATGCAAGATAACTACAATCCGGTGTAACAGTGGGGCTAATACTAGCCCCACTGTTACACCGGATTGTAGTTGTAGTGGGGCTAGTATTAGCCCCACCGGATTGTAGTTGTCTTGCATTTGTAACAAACTTTGTGTTGTGTGCGCTGAAGATGCTGGATATAATACCAACGAAATATTAGCTTTTAAGTTAATAAATAGTTATTTTCATAGCCATCTGTGTTCTTATCATACCGTGAAACCTATTACAACATATCGTAAAATATCATAAATGCGTAACAGTAAGGAATTTAAAACAATAGAGCAGCACAGCGCATACGCTAAATTTGAATATCTACACCGGTAGTTGCTCATTTGTTAAGTTAAAATTATTGGGCTGAAAACGTTAATTGATTAAGTTACATTTTTTTATAATACAAAATGGCCTCGCCTACTTCTTATAATGGAATAAAACGCGTTAACTTTTTTTTTTTCTGTTTAACACAATTGAGTATAACAATTTCCCAAATTTTTGGGATGGAAGCCGCTCGTTACGTGATCTTAATGTTCAGAAATGCATTTATTGACTGATCTTCCTGTTTGCCCGTGGTACGACAGATTGCATGAACATGGTGCTTGGTATACTCCGGGCAACATCATTGAATTCAATGTTGTCTTTTGTCGATTGTGAATTTGGTTAATGAGTTTGAAGATCTTTGTTATTCATTCAGAGACTCCTTTGAGGTAAGGAGTGGGAGTCTTGTGGAGTTCTGTTTCTTCTCTTGGATGTGTTTTGGAATGTTAAGTGTTTTTCGTGTTGTTCTTTGGTATCTATTTAGTAAAGCTGATAGTTTCTAATGATTGAATTTGAGCAATCTTGTGTGTTATGGTCACTAAGGATTTTATTATGCTGTATTTCTGAGGTGGGTGGTGCGCTGATGTATTATGAATATAGCGTCCTGTAAAAGTCAGTTTTAGATAGATGGAAGTAGAAAGCGATCCATCCGGGTTCCGTTGAAATTATGAACGTCCAGAAAGGAAATTCCTTGATGTTTCTTTTTCTAATATGAATTGAATTTGGGGATGTAGATTTAAAAATCTTGGGCTAGAATATTGTTTCAGATGTGGAATATTCGTGAAAAGGGACGTGATGTCAAAGTTCACAGTCATATCTGACGATGTCTGTTTAAAGTCTTGTATTCTTGTGTGAAATCCTGTGGAATTTTTTATTGAAAACGCTGAGTAGCCACTGAGAGGATGGAGAAGGTTTGACAGGAATCTTGAGACTTTGCAGACTATAGAATCCACAATAGGGATAATGGACAATTACTTTTGTGTAGTTTCGGTGTTTCGCATATTCTAAAGGATCTTGTATGGTAGGTTCTGAGTTTTTTTGTTTTTTTAATAGATTTCTTCGTTTTGTCCAAAGCTTATTAAGTTGGCGTTTGGTAGGATATATTTTTTTAAATCTGAGATTATGTTTTCCGATCTCGTAGGAGTAATCTCATATTCGGTTCATAGTGTTTGAAGTCTTGGACTATTGTGATGTTCCCTTTGTCAACCGTTGTGATTTTCGACTTCAGGTCTCTCACCACAGACGGTGGTATATTGATTTCCGGTGGTTTCGCATCATAAATGACTTTGCCGACCTCAGAACGAAGTCTGTTAGCTTGATCACTGGAAAGATGATTGATAGGGAATTCGTTTGAGTGATATGGCATACTTATGGCCCGCGCTAGGACATGAGCTCATCCTGTTAGCGGACGGACATTAATTACCGACTTGTCTGCGGATAATTTAGATGTGTTTTTTCTGCTAACTTTCCAGTAGGATTGTATAAATATAATTTTCTGCCGTTGGAAACGTCTGATTGTATAAATTACATTACTGACACTAACAGAAGTAGTTAATAGGGATATCTCATGGACATTATATTGCAATATGCATAGTAAGTTCACAAGAATGCTATAAAAAACAAATATATGGTGCTTCTCGGTCAAGGGCCACAAGGCGTTTAGATTGTTAAAAAACAAACATGAATTAATATTGACCTTTCATCAACAGAATTGTATCTGGCGAGGAAAATAAGTAAAATAAATAATAATAATGAATCTTTTTGATGTAAGATGAACTTTTTCCAACTACGGCATTTAAGCGTAGACTTGATAATCCGTATGAGGCAAACTGGCACATCTACCATCACAATCCATTGCATTATTGACATTTACAGAAATCGTTCGAACATGGTGCTACAACACATAAAACTGCGATGCAGAACTGTGTACGGAAATCTACTTTTGCAGTAAGGTATATGAGGATTTATTCCTCTGTAGTTAGTAACTTATTAACCTTTTAGAATTTGCTATATCATTGTCTTTATCATTCATCTGGCTACCATGTCTTGTCTTGTCACTAACAAATTTGATTCTCTTAGTAAATTCTCTATACGTCTACACTCAGTACTAAGTTGCATAATAATTGCAAGCGCAATAATTCACATGGCTAAGCACAACTTTACTTTACTGAATGATATCATTAATTAATAGCTTTAATTGGCGCTTGACATTCTGTCCTCAGTCAAAACGTGGTACACCTGAATATGCACAAAGGTTTAGAACAGTATTTTATTATGGTTTTTCCATTTTAGCAGCGCATGCTAATAGGTTAATTTACAATTTATTACCAACAGATTCTCGTGAAAGATTAATGCTACATGATTAGCTGGTAGATCAATTTCCATTAAAATTAAATACTATTGGAATAACATATGTATCAGTTTTGGATATAATTTTTGTTTAATATGCTGCGTCAACCATAAGATCACCAACTTATGTATTCGATCCTATGCCATGACCACGTGCCTTTTCACCGCACTCCTTTCATTTCTTGCTGTTTGTTTCGAAGAGAGTCTATTAAAATGACCGGCCGCTTTCTCCTGAAGATTCCCTGTACCACTTCATATTATCCACCATCTTTCTCTCTCTTCTCCTCTAACTTCTTCGTGCTAACTTCTATCACTCTAGATCAGTGTTACTCAAACATTCACTATCCCTGTACCCCTTTTAAAATTTTAGGAACACAGGCAAACAAAATCTGGGGGAAAAAAAATTATATTTCGTTCCAACCTGAATAATTATAAAGATATTTACTTTTTAATATTTGCGTTATAAGAAATTATTACACACATGTGAAACATTTATTTAATTATTAAATATATATTTAGTTATGTGAATCCAATATGCACACAGTAAAAATAAAAATTATGAAATTAAATTTTTCGATAATAAAAGAAGGTTGATAAGACGAATGATTTTTTTAGGGTTGTAAATGGCGTTTGTGCTGGTGATTTATGAATGATAAAACAAAAATTTAGTTACGACTAATACTATTTTATTCCATGGGGGAATAAAAATGACGTGGTAAATTTATTTTTTAAAAGAGCGGTAAAAAAATATCATCAGAAATGAACATTCGCTGAATAGAAGAACTTTTTTCTAGCCTTTTATGATTATCATTATTATAATTATTGTACGGGCTCTTTCATGGTGTGAAAACACTCATCCCGTTAGACCCAAACTATCCACACAATAGAGACCACTCGATTATACCTCTCCTTGTACTCTAGCCAAGTGCTGAAACGTTTCTCCCGCATCTATCGTATAAAATCCTTTAAGGCTTAAAGGATTTAAGCAGCTTAGATGTTTCTGTCATATCCCATCATTTTCTCCTATCAGCCAACTTCTGCAATCCACACATTTTCAATTTCTCCTCACAGGGAGCATTCACAGATTGCTCACCTTCTTGGTCGGTCGCCTCTGAATCTTCTTCACCATTTCCTCATTCTTAAGAAATCTTGAGAATGAGGAAATGCAGCAGACGAGGCCTGAGCACAGTATTCCGCATTTGGACGACTAATTTAAAGTGGAATAACAAGCTATTTATCTCTACATTGTTAGTATGTTCTTCAATAGCCAAGAAATCTTATGAGCTAACTTTAGCAATATGTCCTCTAAACTTGAACTCTCTGTCTACCACCACCCCTAAATCTCCGGCTTCATCATTTCCTGAAGTGCAGTTCCATCTACATGGTACACAGCTTGTAATCTATTTATCCCAAGATGCATAACTTTCCATTTCTCCACATGAAACCGATACCTCTTATATTTTGCCCATACCGACAGCCTATTTAAATCATCCTGCAAGCTCTCCCCATCGCTTTGATTACTCTACCAAATTTTGCATCATTAGCAAACAACTGAACATTTCCTTACATGTTATTTCCTATATTATTTATACACTAATTAACCAGTAAAGATTCCAGTACTCAATCTTGCAGAGCACCACACTCATCTGTTTTCGCCTCGACTCTGCCCCTCCATATACCACTTTTTGATATCTGTCCAGTAACCACTCTCTTATCCACGTAACCAGTGTCATATCCATCCCCATTTTCTTTCAGCTGTTTTCCGATTTAGTTGAACAAAATAAGTAGAATTTAACTCCATAAAATTCCTGCTTTTAACCCTGCAATTCAAAAAAATCACCGTAACTATTTACGGTGCTCACACTATTTCAGAGAACAACATAATGTTTAGGATCAAGAAACAGCGGCAATAATCTTCCGTATTCCCGATTTGATTAATCTAAAATCATAGCCTTTTACTTAGCTTTCAGTAATGGATAAAGATGGCGACCATCTGTCACTCGATTTTCAAACGTTAGAACTATCCCTGCTAGCTCTGGAGACTGAGGGAGCAGTTCAATCTCCACTGATAGCTATTCAGAGGCTAGCTTACCAAATACTATTACTAATTATAAATGGCATTCGATGAAAAAAGTCGGACAAGTGCTACCATTTCGGAGTATGTAACCCTAAACGCAATAGATGAATGTCTGAAATAGTGTGGGTTTTATGGTCGTATTTCTTGAGTTTATGGGACAAAAATCCTAGTGTTCAGAAGGAAAAAACGCTTGCTCATATCACAGGTCAACTAACTCGGGAATCGGTCGAAGTTACCGTAATTGGCGACTAGAATCGAACTTAGAACGGTCCTTCCTAGCATTATGGATGCAAATGTCATTTCACAGACCTCACGAAGATGAATTATTAATTTCTGTATTTACACATTATGCATAATCTTTTATGTACATGTGAAAATTCACATGTACATAAAAGCTGATCAGTGCTCTATCCTTCTTTTTACAATCTTTTTCATTGCATTAATGAGTTGCATTGTTTCGAATTATGATCGAAGTAATTAAATCTTTAAAATCAGTATATTCTATTTGTTAACTGCATATATTCTCCAGCCAGGTACAATAAAAAACCTTAGTTTTCTGGAAAGAAAAACCTCGCTACCACCATGTAAAACTGGATACTTCTTGATTTAAAAAATTATAAAGATTACTTGCATCATCCAGACAAGTAGCAAATGTGGTCGATGTATTAAGAAGGAACTGGTCATTAACCATCAATGTTTCTGTTGTGTTTTACAAAATGCATAAGCACCTACTAGATTTGTAATCAATTCGTTTGTTTGCATCTGCAAATTATTCCTAGACTGGAAAGATTTATGCAAATACGGAACTACGAATTCTTATGACAAAAGTTGTGCGATACGAAGCCCAGTAGAAACTTCTTTGAACTATGCCTTTGAAAGTAAATTACTACATAATCTGCTAACGCCTTTTATTTACCCAGAGGGAGTAGGTGAGATCATTTTTGCCATAACGTTTTGTACCTGGTGAACATCCAATCACTCACAGTTGGCCTAAGACTATCGGTGATTTTAATGGTCTTCCGAGGAGAAGAGTACAGTAAACAACTACTACCATTTCAGACATATATTATTGTCCGAAGTATTGCGAGTAATATGGTCAGTTTTCTTGAATTGTATTAAAAATCTTAGTTTCTGAAAGATAAACACCGTATTGGTCCGTGTCAGATATCATGCACACCTCGTGAGCCTTCCACTCTCTTTTCAAAGCAAGCTCTTTCATATGCCAACAGCGTTGAAAGTTCAGTGCAGTTATAAGGGATTTATGTAATGTTAATTTTGGTTTTCCCCTGCACTTGTGCACTCTATATTGCACTCAAATGACAAACGAGAAGTCTATCCGGGTTCTATTCGCACAATATAGCCAAACCAACGGAGTTGATGCTTTTTAACTGTGTTAAGAAAAGTTGAGTTAGGATTATTCAAATCTTGCAGCACTTGTGCATTAGTCTTATATTCTGTCTAGTGAGTTCTGTTTATTTTCCTGAGGCATTTCATTTCAAGAGCCAACAGTTTTCTCTCTCTCCCCTTTTTTAAGGACCATGTTTCTTTCCGGTAGAGAGCTATTGGTGGTATTATACTTTCGTATAATTTTATGTTTGAGTTGTAGAAATTTTATTGTTTTCCAAATTTTATTAAGTTTCGAAAACGATAAAAGTGTGTTTTATTGTTGCCATATCATTTAAATTGGAAGTCAGGTGCACTCCTAGGAAACTACAACCATTAACCTCTAGGATTTCTTGATTAAGTGTTATCCATATATCTTCCGGGTGTCTTCCAAATTTCATTATGTTTGTTTTACTTGAATTTATAATCATATTATAATTTCTGGGTTTCCAGTAATTATTAAGTTGGTATTGGAAATTTGATTTGTTGTAATTTTACTACATCATCTTCACTTAGATATACATTTAGTGGCTAATTAATTAAAAGCGCTTCCCCCCATTTTCCTACAGTGGCCTCTCAGTACAAGTAGTTAGCAGAATTGCGTCCATATGTGAGATTTACTCACAGATTTAATATAGTAATAAAGAAAACTTCACGGTTTAGTGCTTGCCACCTAACAGTGCCAGTAAGATAATGGCATTAGAGAATAATCAAAAAATCTGAATAATTTTAACAGCAGTTGTTTTGAAATATACAGTTATACCCCGAAGTTACGCGGTAGGTGGGATCAACAAAAAGCGCGTAAGTCGAATTCGCGTAACTCGGGGTATAATTTTGCATGTAATTTATATATACAAACATATATAAAAATAAAAAAATTAGTTAATTGGGACCAAAGGTTTACAAAAACACCTATATTTTTTAAGAAATATAATCAAAGTTATTTTCGATGTCGATGGTTTCATAAAATCTAATAGATTCGTCTAACGGCGTAATGTCTTTTTCTTGTCACGCAAAATTTCTTCATAGCAAGGAATAAAAAAATAAACGATTTTTTTACTCCTTGCCTTGTGGCTACAATTCATTCCTCTCTAGAATCTATGTCCTCCAAAATCTGTAAACCTTTCTTTCATGATTGTTCTTAATGTGGATTCCTGTAGATCAAACTTCTTTGTTAGCTCACAAATTTTCATTCCACCTTCAAAATCCTTAATAATGTTGAGTTTTGTTTCCAAAGTCAATGTTTTTCTTTTCTTGCTAGCAGTAGAAGAAATCGGACTTGCTTCTTTTGCACGACATTATTATTATTTTTTATTTGATAAAATTTTTATCAAGAACATAATATTAAACAATCGCAAGGTTTGTAGACTATAAAAATCGTGTATGAATGGAGACCGCGCGGAACACGTCAGTGCTTGTTCACAGCATGTGCGACATTGGCGAATGCGGCCGGCGCCGAAAAGATAGTGGTGAGGCGTGAAGCGGGACTGGAATACGTACATATAAGAAACCGCGTAACGCCGGATTCGCGTAAGTCGGGGTATGACTGTATAATAATAACATAGATTATTGTTAACATAGATTATGATAATGTTCTATATGGTTCTTCAGAAGTTTGAATAATTATTTACAAAAAGAGAGAAGGCATGTAAAAAAACCTATGTTGTTTGTCAACTGAAGACGACTGTAAGCCTGGATAAATATTTACAGAGAAGACAAGTAGAATTCGTGCCGTCTACTATCGGACGGAAAGTAATTAATCCTTCTTACATAGGCTGACCATACGTACCGTTTTGAATGGGACAGCACCGTTTTCTTTTTTTTTTTCATATTTCCCGGCCGCCTCATCGTTTTAATAAAATTGTTAATTTTGTTCCGCTTTTTAATAAAAACTATATTTTAATATTGGTCAAGCATTAATTATTATTCATAACTTATAATCGTATATCAATATCTTGAATACTAGTGATTTGTATAACCGTGGAGTCTCATTGTTCGATACTAAATATCGATATCTGCAGTGATTTTTTCAGAGAAAATAAAAAAAATACATGTTGGCAGGTCCATCAACTGACAGAATTTTAAGCATGTTTGATGGGCTTCGTTTTTATTTTCTCAGATAAATGCCCTGTTATGTTGCGGAAATTATTTGAAGATCCCTGTTTGAAATTGTGGTTGTCATTTGCAAGAGATCAGGTGTCTACGTTCCAAACATACATTGGCTTAATTGAAAAAGATTATATTTTTAGTAATAATAGTTAGCCTGCCTAGTTAGCCAAGTGGTCGGTGTATCCGCTCTCCAACCAAAAGGCTGCGGGTTCGAATCCCACCGTGGGCATGGATGTATGTGATCGTCTGTGAAAATACTAGTGCTGATGATCGACAGTAGATGGCGTTGGTGTAGATGATGAAGGTAGTTGTGAGTGGTGGAGACAAAGAGTTGTGGAGTAGGTGCCCTCCCTCGATGGGTCCTTGGACTCCCTGGAGGTATTACGTAATAATAATTATAATAATTTCAGCTACAGAAGTGGTCATGAACATTGAAAATCCTGTAAATAATTTAGAGTCCAGAAAAAGTGAAATGTTTGTAACTAGTGATGTCAAAAAATAACTGAAAATGTTAGTAGATTCAGGAAAAATTAATGAGGCTAAGTTTTTTTAGGTGCTTGAGAATTTTTATGAAACCTGCTGCTTAGAATATGTCAACAGTGGAAGTACAGTTTAGGAAACACTGAGAAGTTCAAGTGGATGCTACTAAGGAAGACACTTGAATGGAAAAAAAATATAGGATAGCCTGAACGAGGAACTCATCACATACACAGAAACAGAAGAAACTCGCGTGTTCGATCAGTTGACCCTCAAAATCAATAATTGTGAGGTAATTATGCAATAAAGAAAACTTTCCTGTATCTGATAGATGGGTACAGATTTTTTTTTCTAAAATGAGCGAAAAACGTCTAGACCAGCGTTTCTCAAACTTTCTAAGCCCAAGTACCAGTAAAATGCCTAAAACAATTCTGCGGACCACTAAGTTACAGAAGCGTACCTAAGGGGGGGGGGGGGGGTAATCCGTTTTTTTTTTTTTTTTTTGGCGTTTATAAAATCTTGCCTTACTGTCTATAAAACAGCAACTGAGTGACGAAATAAACTTCGACAATGATCGACGATTTTGCGAACAGAAATGCAAGAAAAATAACATTTTAGAATGTTGGAATTAAAGTTTTACTTCAAAAATAAACATCCTATTTTTTTTTAAATTTATTTCCTTATACGTCGTTTTGATTTTTTGTATTTTTTTTTTTTAAACCTATGTAAGAATTACCAACATTTCTGAAAAACGGTGCCATTTATAACATAATAAATCTAAAAGCATGTTTTGAAAGATATGGCAACATAATTAATTAAATTGGAAGTAAACAATTAAAAGTGTATCATCATTTGAACAAAGTTCTAATTTTTATTAAACAAATAAATTAAGGTGATATAATTATGTTACTACTTACTTTTAATGAGATGGTTGAGCTTCAAATCAACGTCTTTTAGTAACTTGCTGCCAAACATTGTTTTTACCACATCTTTTATAGCTGGAAGTAGTACATTTTCCCCGATAGAATGAGGTTTCCCTGTTTTCGCTATGCGCAAACTTAAGAGATAGGATGCTTCCAGTGCTTTGCTATTAATGGAACCCATGGCCGAAACTATATCTTTCTCATGATTTAATGTCCCTAAGCGTCGCTGAAAAAATTCAATTGGCTGATTTTTCACATCACAATGTTTAGTTTCTGAATGTCGTCGGGATTTTCGCAGGTTTCATGCACTCGTTCGACAACACTTCATAACACAAAACACATTGAGGTTTCTGTTCGCTTTCATCTCCACACCAAGTAAACCCGAATTCCAAATATGAACTGTTATATTTCCTACTGTATTTTTTCTTTGAACTGCTTATTTCTTCTACTTTAATAGTATCAGATTTACTGGCCGTTACAACACATGTATTACAATTATGGTTAGCATTACCTGTTCCATTTGCTCTTCTTTTCAAAGTCCTAGTTCTAAGCCATTTTTCCATTATTAAAAAAAACGTTTCTGAAAAATATACAAATATATAAATAAATACTGGGGTTAACTCACGACAGACTTTGTTCAAGTATCACTTAGCACTTCTGAAGATATATTGAGCCTTGGTTGAAGGAAACCTTCAATAATAAAAATCTATACACAACAAGCAATTGGTTGAAATGTTGATAACACATGTTCACTTCAAATCTGACAAAACAGCAAGGGAAGGCGAAAGCAATGAAACAACATTCCTGTTCACTTCACCCCCCTCTTTTATTATTGTCATTCAGCCGCTACAAATTTAGCGGCAGAATGACGAATAATAAAAGAGGGGTGAAGGGAAAAACAATAGTTTTATTGCTTCCGCCTGTGAACATTCTGACGCAATTTGTTGGATTTGTGAAGGCTCCATCTGATTTCAATAATTTTTACTTACTTATTCAATTTTAATTTGTTTTGTTTGGATAATTAAAAAATATTTATTTAATTAATTTAAGTCTGCCTGCGGACCTGTCCCATCGTCGGGGACCACTGGTTGCGAAACACTGGTCTAGATTGTCAAGTCTTTTGTAATATTGTAGAGTTTATTCTTTTCTTTCCAAGAAGTACAAGACCTTTTGAGAAAATATTTTCTGTCATGAACAGTATGTGGTCAAAGGAGAAATCTAGATTAAGTAATGAGACAATGAGGGCTATGTTATGTGTAAGACAAAATTGTGTCATGGAGTGTGAGAAGTTTTATGATAAGATGTTGAAAAGCCGAAATTAGCTGCGTAAGATAACTTCATTGGAGAAATATTCATGGTACGATCGTGGTGAAATACAGTCCCCCCCACCTCTCTATGTCTATCTAAATTTTTGTATGAGTTCTGTCACTGAAGAATAATGGTAAGCTCAATATGTTTATGTAATAAAACTTTTTTTATCGTCTTACTTTTTTATGAATACAGAATATTACATAACCCACGTCCTTATATTGCCATCCCAATGTCCTGTTTTTGTCTAAAGGAAATATGTTCAGCCTACTCTTACGTAATATCTGTTAACTATTGTCCTCGCAGTTTCGTTTCGGTAATTATAAGTGGTGGTTAACGTGATGTTGTAATATCTTGTTGCGCCATTGTAATAATACGTTATTATTTATTTATTACTTGTAATGTCTTTTGCTCTATACTTTCTATATTATCTATATCTTTATATTCCGTTATTCTAATTTGCTGTGCGCGCTTTCTCTCTCTGAATCTTTCTTGCTTATATTATTACGTACTATGTTTATCTACCCTTTGCCCTACGAGTCTTATGCCTGAGATACTAGAAAATTTATTTAATTTAGACTGCGCCACTAATATCATTTAATTAGCATAAAACTCAATAATACGCCGGCAGATTTCCATCCCTAACAGAAATTCCTTCAATAAAACTTTAAACAAACAGTCGTGGTCTATTCTTTTACTTAACTTTACGCTTCCTTCGGTTATATCACTTAGTTTCCCGCTCACAAGTCCGATTTATTTAGGAACAGTGTAGTTGTAAAAATAAACAAACAGGCAGCACTCTTTTAATAAAAAGAACAAAAAAATTATTTACATTACTTTGAAATATACATTAATTTAGACATTAGGGAGATTGCTTTTTCTATCCATTTATAAAATCTTTAGCATAAATTATAACATATTTACTTTAACACTAATTAACTTCTTTAACTCACAATCTTATTTACTCTCCGCTTTCAAATTCAACTTATTAAACTTCTAGTTTACTTGCAAAGAGGTTAGCTAACTCTCTGTTAAGTTATCCCTAGAAAATTTATATCAACTTCCAATATGCCAATCGATTCTCTTAATGACAATTCTTACCACTATTGAACAATCTCTTAAAAGTCCATCTGCAACCTACTATGAGAGGGAATATACAAAATACAAAATGTTTTAACTTGCAAAAGACTCAGCATCGCACATTCAGTCAAAAGTCTTTCAGTACATTCTTATGGCATTTATTTCAATTCAGATCTTGAGCTTCCTCAGGAATGTCTGGCTTCAGTAATATATCTCAACGATAAAATAGTGGGCTGGGAACTACGACCGGCAAAAGGTTGTTCTCCCACGGCGAAAAAGAAAATCTTCCGAGCGAAGTTGCTTCGGGTAATTTACATCGCCTTTTCTCCTCTGCTTCGGCTCGCCGAAAATGCCTGGACAACTGCGGTCTCCAATAGCTCGAACAGGCGCCTCCAATGACCGTAAATGCCGCCAACTGACTCTCTTATGGACTCCCGAATCTGTTCCCTCTCTCTCTGGCGATGACTGGAAGCCTTTCTTTCTTCGGCAACGTCTGGAAGCTCTCTCTGGCCTGGAAGTCGTCTCTCACTAGCGACGTCTCGAACCAGGAAGCCTTTATGCTTGGCTCGGTCCCTTTTTATTATCCTTCTCTGAGACTTCGCACGAAGTTTGTAACCCCCGAAGAATTCGGCATGATTCTTTCATCTTAAGTTTCAAGTTCGGTCCGCCCTTTGTTCTCTTCTGTGCTATCTTCTGATTGTAAGTTGCCGGCCATCAGAAAGTTGTTTGAACCTTTCAGACTGACTTCGGAGGTGTTTACGTGCAAAGCTTGTAAGCCTTTACAAAATTTCATAAACAACCTTTCTTATGCCCGCATGTAGATCTATTAGATACAGCTCCGGCGGCAAAACATTGCCTTGTTTTTTAACACTCTGAAATAACGTCCAAAGGATTATTTACAAAAAAATATCTAGTACAAAATATACAGAGAGAAACAAGTTATTTTTACAACACTCTCATGGGACTTGACTTATGTAAAAAATCGATGTAATGTGCTTTGGAATTTTTTAAGCTACATTGAGTTTTTACAATGTGCATATATTTTAATTTAGTCTTAGGAAAAAATTGATGAATTATTTTCTCATGTTTATAATTGGCCGGTTTTAATTTACAAACGATTCAAACTTAAAAGTTCTCGTTTACCGTTTGGAATTTAATGAAATGTGGTAGTCAGAACTTTCTCCTTCTATTGAAATGCATCGCGTCATTTCAGTATTACTATTTGAATGATAGAATTACATAACACAATGCCTTGAAAATTACACTACAGTAAGATTGCTGTTATAATGACCACGGTTTCAGGCACAGTAAAACTAGTAAATAAAGAAAATTTAACAGTTGTTGGAGTGTATGCCCCTCAAGAAGGAAAAGAAGAAGAAAATGATTACTTTTACACAGGGCCGGTATGAGAGTATCTGATGCCCCTATACATTGTCTCTCTATATATAGTCTTAGCGCCCCTAGGTCATTGCCTAGGTTCGCCTAATGATAAAATCGGCCCTGCTTTTACAGAGTTACAAGGAATATATAAATAAAAAATTAAATAAAACAGACCATATAATTATAGCCGTAGATCTTAATGCCAGAATAGGAATGAAAAAAATTAACAATAATATAAATTAAATTAACAAAAATAAAAATTAACAAAAATTTGGAGAATCAACAGTAAACAAAAATGGAAAGCGACTAATTGATTATACAATATGTAATAATTTTAAAATAATGAATGCATTTTACAATAATAAAAATATACATAAATATACATGGTGTGCAAGAGGACAAAAATCAATAATAGACTACTTTATAGCAAATGAAAAAGCAGCAAACCTCTTCCTAGATTAAAGTTAGAAGAGGGCTGGAAGGTGACACAGATCACTATTTAGTACAGGCAAAACTAAGATTTCCACCAAACTGGCTACAAAAAATACAAAAATATAAACAAACTGGAGAAACAAAATCTAATTACAAAGTAAGACTACTAAATGATTCAAGTATAAGAAATTTATAACAACAGAGGATTAATAACTACTTAGAAAAAATACAAGAAAATGAAGACATTGAGAAAGAATGGAATAATATAAAAAAAATGATCGCATCAGCAACATATGCAAGTCTAGAACACAAAACAATATCATAAAAATAAAAAATTATATATATGGGAAAATGAAATAAAAACAATAATTGGAAATAAAAAGCTGACTTTTAAAAGATGGTTAAGTAGCAAAAACAAGAAGATGAAATTGAATATAAAAAAAGACGAGCAATTGCCAAAAGAGAAACCAGAGACACAGGGAAAGGTGGGAAAAATCTGCATCATATCTAGAAAATGAAATATGCAAAATAAGACCCAATGAGTAGAAAATACTAAAACACATGAATGCAGATATAAATGAAACAGCAAATATAAATTGTGAAATAGATGTAAAAGAATTCTTGGATTACTTTGCAGATCTTTGGACGGATAATACTGGCATCAAAAATAATTACACCAGAAACTTTCAAAATACCTTAAATGATATGATAACAATGAAAGAATTAAAGCACAACCTAAATAAAATAAATAATGGCAAATCATCAAGAGAAGATGGGATAAACTCCGAACAGTATAAATTTGCTGGAAAAAATTTCATCGAAGATTACTAAAATGTTTAAATAAACTATATACAAATGGACAAATACCAATAGAATGGAATACAAGCATAGTAATATCTATATTTAAAAAAGGGGATAAAACAAAACCTGCTAACTACAGAGGTATTAGTTTATTGAATACATGCTACAAAATATATAGCAGAATATTTAATGGAAAACTAAAAATTTTTCCATTTAATATTCTGGTTTTACGAGCGGTTTTAATGAGGTCCTTGCAGTGTTCAATTCGGTACATTTTTTGGTCGTCGGTCAATTAGTGGGGACAAATCGCGAATTCAATTTATGAAGGCCCAAATCCTCGGTCAAAATATTGTGTACAGTTGATTATGGAATTCCCCAGTTCATCTTCAATCAATCTCACGGACGATTTCGGGTTTTAGGTGATGAAATCACTAACTTTTTGGATGTTAACTTCGCTCAGTCCAGTTTTTGGACGGCCCGGCTTTTCGTCATCCTCAAGCGTCTCACGACCACTTTGAAATCGCTTAAACCACTTGTAAAATTGAGTATGGGATAAACATTCATCACTGTATGCTTTGAAGCATTTGATGCGTTTCGGTCAAACGTTTACCAAGTTTAACAGAAAAGTCAATCGCAGCTCACTGTTTGAAACTCATTTTCCGAGAGTTCGTCAAAACACCCTGTCACTCTTGGTACTATAACTCTGCTTCTAATGAAACAAATGTCATAAACAGTCGACACCACACCAATGAAAGTTGCCGCTTTCAACAACAAAAAGATACAACAGGTGGCACCACTAGCTTTCTATTTTCGAAAAGTTCGGTTTCAAGGTAAAGAAAATGAGAAAATAGGACAATGAGGAAATTTAGGATATTAAATCAGAATTTGTTGAGGATGTGGCAAGAGATGAAGTGATTGCAGAATGAAATAAGGAGAAAGTGATAAAGACTGGAATAAAAGACAGCAATGTGAAAGAAGTGACGAATGATTTCAGACTGATTGTTTATGAGATTCAATTATCAGAGGTGAGAGCTGAGTTTCTAATTCAGGAAAGTGCACAATGTTTCTTTCCTGAATTAGAATAAGCAGAATGACTGAAGCATTGGATATAAGGAGTGAGAGAGCAAATGAGTTGTAGTGGTAGTAACATAAGTGATTTTGACTGATAACAAGAAGGCAAGGATGAATAGAGGGAGATTGTTGAGAAGAGAAAAAGATAGCAGTGTTCTAGGAAATGTGTTCAGGTATGATAGTGACGAGTTGAGATGCCAGGCAAAGATTATAAATGGTATCCTAGCAGAGCTATATGAGGAAGGACTTCGTTTTCTGAGCGTGCGGGACGAATATTAGGTACAAATGGAGCTCTTTAAGTAGGAAAGAATTCATTTCATGAACGTGTTGGATGAATTTCAGGGATGCATGGAACTGTACAAGAAAGAGAGATGGGGTACATTCAAATAAATTTGGTATGCTTCAGCTAGAGACTGTTCTTGGAAAAGAGAGCAATGGCAGGTGAATCGAAGACCTGAGAATGCAAGTGCTATGGAAGAGCAGTGAAGTGAGGTAAGAGAGCTGTGGATGGCATGGACGAAGATAATTTTTATTATTATTACTATTATTACGGGCAACTCCAGGGAGTCATTAGACTCATCGAGGGAGGCCCCAAATCATATTCATCACAACTATCTGACATTCATACAGTATCTATCATACCTCGCCTTAAACTCATTCACTGTCACAGCATCCACCACAGACTCAGGGAGCGCATTCCACTCATTCACTACTCTAAAAGTAAAGAACCCAGCTCTAACACCTTTACTAACCACACTTTTGCCCAGTTTCCATGGATGTCCCCTAGTCCTCCCACAACCAGCCCTGTTCTCAAAAATATCTTCTGAATTAATTTTATAGAAACCCTTCAGTAATTTGAATGTCTCAATCATATCTCCCCTCCTCCGCCTATCAACCAATTTTTGCAACCCACAAATCCTCAACCTGTTCTCATACGGTTCATTCCACAGACATGCTATCATCTTGGTCACTCGCCTCTGGATCCTCTCCACATCCTCCCCATCAAGAAGAAACCTAGGTGACCAAATCTGAGCACAGTAGTCTAGATGGGGTCTTATCAAGGCTCGATAGAGAGGAACAATAACCTGCTTGTCTCTGCTTGTCAACGTATTCTTCAGCAACCAAGTGATTTGATGAGCTGTTTTGGTCACTTTTGCAATGTGTCCCCTAAATTTCAATTCCCTATCCACCAACACTCCTAAATCTCGTGCCTCATCAATTTCCTGGAGCAGGGTTCCACCAATGCAGTAAACTGCCTCCAATCTTTTCACCCCAAAATGCATAACCTTACATTTTGCCACATTAAACTGACATCCATTCTCCTTAGCCCAGACCTCCAATCTATCCAAATCATCCTGCAAAATTTTGACGTCATCTGCATTCACTATTGCCCTACCCAACTTCGCATCATCCGCAAACAAATGAACTGTTCCTCTCAGATCATTTCCTATATCATTTATGAACAAATTAAACAGCATTGGTCCAAGAACAGATCCTTGTGGCACACCACTAGTCACAGGCCGTCTTGTGGACTCTACTCCCGAGTAAACCACTCTCTGATATCTCTCCGTCAACCACCCTCCTATCCATCTCACCAACCCTATGTCCATTCCCATATGCTGCAATTTACTGATTAGAATTCCATGTGGAATCCTGTCAAAGGCCTTGGCAAGGTCCAGTAGAATCACCGTAAACCCATTACCCTTATCCAGTTCAGCCGTCACTGTGTTATAATACGTGAGCAAGTTACTGAGGCATGACCTACCCTTCACAAAACCATGCTGTCCCCGATACAGTATCCCATTTTCTTCAATCCAATCTTGTATTTTCCTTTTGACTATTTTCTCTAAGACCTTTACAATGATTCCTGATATGCTAATCGGTCGGTAATTTACAACAGCAGTCTTGGAACCACCTTTATGCAGTGGAACTATTTTCCCCTCTTTCCACCCGCTCGGGACTAACCCAGACCCGAGACTCAAATTAAACAAAATGGTCAAGGGTACTGACAATTCTTTAGCTGCTTCTCGTACAACACGAGCTGGTATACCATCCAATCCCACAGATGTATTGACATTGAGGTTATGCAATAGACTACTCACCTCCACTTCATTAACCACAATTCCCATATAATCTACTGGTTTATTCGTTTCTGCAATGTCACCACCTTGATGATATACTTTTGCAAAGTGCTCACTCAGTAACTCAACTATCTCAACTGATTCAGTTACCTCCCTACCATCGGCATTCTTTAAAATCAATCTGCCATGTACATTTTTCCTTTTACTTGCTACATATCTAAAAAACTGTTTAGGATTCTCTTTAGCCTGCATGGCCAATGTTCTTTCGTAATCCTTTTTTGCTTTTCTTACCACACTCGTCACCCTTCTAGCCTGCGCTTTATACCGTTCATGTGCCTGCCGGTCACCCTTCTCCTTAAATTCCCTCGATAGTTGTTTCTTTTTTTGCAACTCAAGCTTAATGGTGTTATTCATCCATTTAACCCCTACTTGATTTATTATTCGGACTCTAGGTATACAGTCAGCCATTGCTTCATGCAAGCACTTCTTAACTACCTCCCATGCACTATCAACTTCTAGTCCTTCTAGAATGAGAGAATAAACATGAGACAAGCAAACGGGGAGAGTTAGGGTGGACAGGAGACTACATGAGAAGTTTGGATGTAGATGCAGAAGTGGTTGTGTGAGTATACAAGAAAGGATTTAGATAGCTAGGGATATGGGGACAACGTTTAGGTCTAGAGAGGTGTAAGGTCGATGATGATGATGAGAGAGAGAGAGAGAGGAAAGGTGAGGTGGGGAGACATTGAATAGTCAGATTTTAGAATTGGTGTCTGAGGGATTTTTTATACAACCAGAAATGAGCTAGTATCTATGTTTATGAATAGCAATAGTATTAGAAATGAAGAGAATTAAGTTGTTGCGTTGATAGAGCTCATTCGCTCCAATATCGTCAGAATAAGAGATGGTTGGTGAGGATGACACCCTGAGAGAGGAATACAGATGGAGAGAGTTTTTTATGCAGACAGAAAAGTGCTGTTGATAGTGGCAGAGAGGTTATGCCCATCCAAGCTGCAGATGCAAGTAGCAAATAGTGACAGTGGTTTGGTAGTATGGTGTGAGATAGAGGTGGACAGGTGGAATACTTCGCTGGGTGTTCGTATAGACATAGTAATGTGCTGGGTAATGAGATGGAAACGTTTGGGCAAATTGGTATGTTGAATAAGAAAATGGTGATCATTATTAGCAGAAAATGGTGATCATTATTGGTGATTTTAATTATGCTAATACAGATTGGAATGAAGAGTAGCATATGGATGCAAACTGAATGAAATTCATGTTTTTTATTATTATTATTTGTTATAACAACTTTAGTATATAAGAGAGGATATACAAGGATCATGGGTCTTGGATTTGATTCTCTCATCGGAAGATGTTATTCTGAATTAGGTGTCAAATCTTCCTCCATTTTGTGAAAATGACCATGAAGTGAATACTTGACTGTTAGTCTGCCATGAGGACTTCTTTGAGAAAAGGATATATGCGAAACTATAAGGCTGGTGATTACAACAAACATGAAATGGATTTCAGCTTAAGTTGTTTGAGCTTGCTCAGGAACTATCTGACAGAGGCAATGTCTGAATGAATTTTAAAATTCAGGTCAAATAAGTCAGGTATGAATGAAGAGGTGCATCATGCAATTGGGAACAAGAAGGCATTATGGAAACACAAAAAATGAGTGGTAATAGTTAGCTGCATTGAGGAGGACAAAGAACTGACCAGAAATGTAACTCATTTGGTAAGACTGGCATAAATCCAATATGAGCAGCAGTTAGCTAATCAGGCCCAAAAAATTCCAGTTAACTTTCGATGGCGAGTAGAAGAAAGAGTGATATTTGAAGGGTGCTATTAGTCAGTAAAAATGTTATAATGATAGCCATCTGGAAATTATACTTAGCTAAAATGATAAATGAGCAATTCATAAAGATATTTTATCTTCGTGAATGTAACATCATGCGTAACTAGAGAGTAGCGGAAAGGGTGGTAATAAAGGTGGTAATAAAAAAATGAGTGGTAATAGTTAGCTGCATTGAGGAGGACAAAGAACTGACCAGAAATGTAACTCATTTGGTAAGACTGGCATAAATCCAATATGAGCAGCAGTTAGCTAATCAGGCCCAAAAAATTCCAGTTAACTTTCGATGGCGAGTAGAAGAAAGAGTGATATTTGAAGGGTGCTATTAGTCAGTAAAAATGTTATAATGATAGCCATCTGGAAATTATACTTAGCTAAAATGATAAATGAGCAATTCATAAAGATATTTTATCTTCGTGAATGTAACATCATGCGTAACTAGAGAGTAGCGGATAGGGTGCAGAGCCACTAATGGTGGGTGAGCAGGAGATATATAAGGAATTTAGTAAATTTGATGACTTGAGGGAATGTTCAAGGGAGCTAACAACAGCTCTGGTGCTTTTTATCATGAGTCTTAGATTAGAACAAGTTTCAGAGCATTAAAAGGACAAAATTTTTCTGTTTTATAAGGAATGTAATAAGACTAAAGCTTCGAATTATAAGCTAATATGTCTGGAAATTTGGTCCAGTTGTTAGATTTGGAATTGGATTGAGAGCAGCAGAATTCTCCCTGCTAGTCTGCATGGATTTCCTATAGAAGATGCTTTAGCAGTTTACTTACTTATTATAACAAGGTGACAAATGCATTGGAACAGATGGAGTTGAAGAGTAGATTAGTGCACTGGATTGAAGATTGGTTGTCTGAATGTATTCCAAAGGTTAGTGTCTTCCATACACGTTAGTGTACAGGGGGAGGGGGGGGAAGAAGTATCCCAGAAGAGGAATGTCACTAGCGGAATGCCTGAAGAGTCTGATTTGTGGGAGTAAATTATTTGTTTCTAAATGATATTGGGAGAGATATGAATGGTGATATGTAGTGGTTTGCTGAAGATGCAAAGTTGGGAAGAACTGTGAGGAGTATAACAAATATTGATGCTTTACAAGAGAACTTGAATAAAGGGGTGAATGGAGAAGGAAGCGGGACCTTCTAATTCAGTGGTACAAAGTGTTAGGTTTTAAAATTCGAGAAGCAAAAATGGGATGCAGAGTATAAGATTGGTAGGGATATCTTAGAGGAGGTGGTGTTCTGGGGTGTTGGTGGATAGAGAACTGAATTTCGTGGACATTTTCCAAAAATTGTGAGGACTTATATAGCTTTCATGTCCTCCATGATGCGAAGGACATGGAAGCTATATAAGGAGAGTTTGAGCAAAGGATGAGAATAT
The DNA here is from genome assembly GCF_054136105.1 of Typopeltis vanoorti. Taxonomy (NCBI): domain Eukaryota; kingdom Metazoa; phylum Arthropoda; class Arachnida; order Uropygi; family Thelyphonidae; genus Typopeltis; species Typopeltis vanoorti. Next base: position 73,339,412 of record NC_143564.1, on the reverse strand, counting down.
TTTTATTTTATTTTATTTATTTATTTACAGCCTGTGTAGCTCAGTAGAAGTGGCGTTTGCACTCTACAGCGCTTTACTGCACGAAGAAAGGATTTGGTGGTTCAAATCTAGTCGCCGACTAGAGGAACTTTTTCTAAGCCTTTTTTTAGAGCCTGTGTAGCTCAGTGGATGTGGCGTTTGCCAACCACGGCGCTTGACCGCACGAAGGAAGACTTGGTTTCGAGTCTAGTCGGCCACTAGAGGATATTTTTCTAAGCCTTTTTTCGACCGGTTCCCGAGTTAGTCGATCTCTGGCACCGGCAAGCAGGTTTTTCCTCCCGGAAACTCGGGTTTTTCGTCCTGTAAACTCAAGAAAATCGACCGTAAAACCCACATTATTTCAGACATTAAATATATTGTGTTAGGGTTAGGGACCACGAGATGGCGGCACATTTGAGCCGTCTCTCTTCACTGAGTACCGCTTAACTAGTGATAGCCTTGGGCCATCTATCTCTGATTGCTACCAGTGGAGATTGAACTGCCCACTCACTCTCCAAAAGTTAGATAGGGCTAAATGGCCTCGTATACGGGAATAAAAAGGCGTTAGCTGGTTTTTATTAGTTTTTTTGCGTGAAGAGTGATAGATGATTGGAATGCATTGTCTGAAAACATGGTGAGTATGGAGATAGTGAATGTAGTATGATGAGCTGTGTGCATGAGAGTGGGGCCTCCCGCGATGAGTCTTTGACTCCCTGATCTTATGCTAATAATAATAATACGCAGCGTTTTATGATCGTCTATAATGATTTTATTACTTGGCTTGTGAATTGTTGATAACTATCTCTGGCGATGCGCCATCTGGATTGCACTCTGAATATTAACATGTGTCCACGTTGATCAGGTAACGCTGCTTGTTCTATTGCTATTCTGCTGTAAATAAAGGTAAGAAGTAAATTGATATGAGTAGCCAGTTTATTGTTGAACATTTTATATGTTTAGTATATGTCTTCATCTAAGATAAACTTCGTATGTGTTATGTAATTAAGTTCCTCTTGACTGAAATGGGACGTAGTGAGTGTTACAAGTTTTGTTCAGTTCCATATCCACTAACTGATAACTTGTCTGTATATTCTACATTAATGTACACCTCAGAAACATGGATTTGGAAAAGAAGTAGGAAAAAAGATTGAGAGCGCTGGCGATGTTATTGAGAAGAAAGATACGGAATAGCTGGATAGAAAAAGTTACAAACAAATACTTGAAGGAGTGGTAGAGGTTTATCTAATGCACAGCTTTCGGATAACCGAGAATGCATCAAAGAGTTAAGTGAATTACATCAGTACAATTGGCGTAAATCACAGGATGTACTGGGGATATAAGAAATCTATATGGTGCGATCAAGGCCTTGTACAAGGAAACTATAACCTCCAACAGTGTTGCCATGATCCATTGTAATTGGCCTCACAACTTCAGCATCACCACCTAAATTTTAGGTCTTTTTTATAGGTGCTGGTGAGGGAATTTATATGTGTGTATATATATATATATATATTACTTTTATAAATGCAAAAATTACCTGAATGCAAACATATATTAGCATTAAACAAAACAAACTGTAATTACCCACAAGAATAGGTCAATAATTTAATGAATAACTGAATAAAATCAGCAGAGAAAAAAGAATATCAAGGTTAAAAAAAAAAATGCCACATAACAATATACACAACAAAATAGAGAGTAATGAACAATTATCCAACCCACAGGTGCATATTATTATTATTATTACGGGCAACTCCAGTAATTATTACATTTAAAGTCACACATCCACAAATAAAATGAGTAGACAACAACAGTGCAGCATACAGACACTTTAAAATACTTGTTTTTTGCTCAAACAAGCAAAATGGCAAGAGAATCCAAAATGGAAGTATAACAGAAACTTTCAGCAGAAGAAATCATTTAACTGAAGAAATGCCTGCAATACCATCACAACAAGAGGAATCTTCAAATAAATGTTAAACAGCAAGAAGAAAAACCACACAGCAAAAAACCAAACAGTGGCTATTAGAAGCTAACCTGACCTTTTTGAAGTCAATGAAACTAACATATCACTCCTTTTGACACACCCTTAGCAATACTAGAAACACAGACACCAAATACTTGTGGCCATCAAAAGGTAAAGAAGATAAAATCCGAATGAGATGGAAAGAATACATTGAAGATATATATGACACAGAAAATAGACCAAATGAGTTGCCATTGAAGATATAAAGAAGGTAAATGAAGATGATCTAGGCCCAGAGATTTTGAAGACAGAAGTAGAAATGGCCATTAAAGAACTAAAATGTAGAAAAGCAGAAGGAATAGATGAAATATCTGCAGAATTCTGGAAACAACTTCAGGAGAAAGGAACCGAAGAAATAACCAAAATAATAAATTTAATTTATAACAAAAGAGAATTATCAAAAGATTTTCTGACCTTAATATTTATACTTATACCAAAGAAAACTAATGCAGTGAACTGCAAGGATTTTAGAACAGTGAGCTTCATTTCCCACACATCAAAAATACTTATAAGAATTCTAACACAGAGAATTGCATCTAAGGTGGAAGAATTTCTTGGAGAAGGTCAGTTTGGTTTCAGGGAGGGTAGGGGAACAAGAGACATGATTGGACTGTTAAGAATTAGTAAGTGAAAGAAGTCTGGAAGTGAATAAAGAAGTTAATATCTGTTATATAGATTTTGAAAAAGCTTTTGACTTTGTAAAATGGGGTAAGATGGTGGAAATAATGGAAAAGATTGGTGTAGATTGGAAAGATAGAAGGCTAATTATTTCACTATACATGGGACAAACTGCCATGGTGAGAGACATATATGGTACAACAGAACCAGGTATCATTGGATGAGCAGTTAGACAAGGCTGTTTTCTGTCACCAATTTTGTTTAACATGTATTCCGAAGCACTGGAGAATTCAGAAGAAGGAATAAAGATTGGAGGTAGACAGATATTTGCAATACGATATGCAGATGACAACGCATTATTATCAAATACTGAAACAGGACTACAACATCTGTTGAACAGATTACTGGAGTCATGTATCAATTATGGAATGAAAATTAACATAAGAAAAACAAAGGTAATGAAAGTAGCAAGGAAAGAGGCAAATATGGATATCAAAATAAATAGGGAAAAATTTAATCAAGTAAAGACATTTAAATATCTAGAAAGTGTGATTAGCAGTGATGGAAGACGTAAAAGTGACATAAAAGCAAGAATAGTGATGGAAAGAGATGCCTTTAATAGAAAATGGAATTTATTCAGAAGTAAAATGGACAGAAACCTATTGAAAAGACTAATTAAATGTTATATGTGGAGTGCAGTTGAAACTTGGACATTGAAGAAATAAGAAATTAAGATTTTGGAAAGCTTTGAGATGTGGATTTGGAGAAGGATGGAAAAAATAACTAATGAAGAGGTCCTAAAACGAGTAGAAGAAGAAAGAAGTCTGTTAAAGACAATAAAAAGAATAAAGGGAAACTGGATTGGACATATTCTGAGAGGAAATGGAATCATCAGAGATGCCATCGAAGGAAAAAATGGGCAGAAAGAGACCCAAAGGAAAAGTAAGCAAAACAATGCTAGATGACATGCTGAATGGAGACAGGTACACAACCTTGAAAGGGAAGGCTCAGAACAGAAGAGAGTGGAAGGAAAGTTTTTGCTACTAAGAGAAGAACCTGCTCATTTGCAGAATACTTAGGAAGAGAAGATGAAAGCAAAAACAATCATCATTCAGAAAGTCAGTATCTGAAATACCAATATCTGTGGCCTTTGATAACACATTTGTATCAAATGTGTAACATTTTTGCTATTATCATATTTATTTTTATTTTTTGAAACCTGTTATTGTTTTCTTATTTGCATCACATTTTCTAATCTCGAGTACAGTGTCATGTTATCAACAGAACTTCTGTGGCATCAGTTTTGTAACTTTGCTGATTTATTGGAAAATTGGTGCATTTCATATACTAATACGAAGAGCAAACTAAAAAACAAATTACTGAATGATCAAAAAAGATTACAGGTGATCAGGAAGAGGAAAATGAAATTATTAGGGCTTGTTGTAAGGGGAGAAGAAGAGACCAACTTAAGACATCACTATATGAAAGACATAGAACACTAAACAGACAAAAGTACATTAATATTATTACTTTACCAAAAATTTCAAATCTAGTTTTAAATTAAAATATATTAGATATATTCTGTTCATTTATTTAAGTGTCTTTTCCAATCCATAGGAATATGTGGGAAACAATGGCCACCAACCTATGGATTTGAAAAGGCACTTAGTAAATGAACAGAATATATCTCATATATCTTAATTTAAAACTAGATTTGAAATTTTTGGTAAATTGATAATATTCAGGAGCATGTTTTATGATTTGAATGTAATAATATTCAGTGTATTAAAAGAAAAAGGATTAAAATAAACTAAATGTTTTAGTTTAAAAAAAACAAAACTGGTCGTCTCTTCCTAACAGGTTATGAGTTCAGTTCATATCTCACAATGGACGTGGGATGATTTGTCTGTAGGTCATAGATGAATTTTCATTGGCTGATGTCAGAACCCATCTTGCTTACTTGAAGCCTGAAGCAGCTTGTTTAAAACAGGGTTTCTAGATTTTCTAATTAATTTTTAGTTTGCTTGCACCAGAGACTTAAAAAAAAAAAAACTGGATTAATTTATTTCTTTCAGCATTTGATTTTGGAGTTGTTTGTTTTATATAATGAGAACATGACTCAGAAATTCAATGCATGGATTTTTTTTTCTTCCTCTACTCCAGAATAGCTTTGTAAAATCCAGGACAAATATTAGAATTCATCTAGAGTAGAGTTTTTTTTTAATGCATTTTTGAATTCAGTCATATCAAATATAAAATTATGTTTGAAGTATTACTCAAACTAGATGAGTTGGTGAACTTCAGTGCCTCTGACAAAGTTGTTTAATCTGAATCCCAGCTCTGGCAAGGTTCCAAGGGAGTGAAAACAGGGTAAGATAGTTCCATTACATAAATGTGGCTTCAAGACAAATTACTAGGGTCCTGGAGGTGACAGAGAGGTGGTAGAATGAAGGTTGGTTGCAGAGTTTGGCTGATAGGTGGATGACTTTGTCTGTATCATTGCACCTGCAACTTGCCTTATATTGGTGAAACTGGACATGCAATTCCTATCCATAAAAAAAGAACAAATGAACATACAAATGCTTCTGAAATTTTGATCTACCATCCTAATCTAAACAATAATGGTGGCATAAAAATCCCAAGAATTTGGATCACGTGCATTCAGTTCACTTGTCCTTCAAGTTTTCCATTGAACCCTTAGTTTAGGACTCAGCTCTTGTTGGCCACCATCTATACTGTTTTGTTCTAATTCATATGAGTAATTATGTAAGAGCATGTTGCGCTCTAGCTTATAATATATCTCTCAAGAATTTATAATCAGATAGATAATAATAATAACAGGACTCTAGTTTTGATGTAAGTTTTTTTTTTTCACCAGAGGTCAGGTCAGTAGTTGTAAAGGTTGACCAAATTACTGTAACTTTAGCATACCATGTACATTGTGATATAGCTTGTTTCTTGTGTGTATATATATATATTTATTTATTTATATGTGTGTGTATACTCCAGATGATGATCTTGATATGAAGGTCGAAATGTCAAGTGATTATTTTGGTTTATATATATAACATTTATATAACACAATAGTTGTTTCCATAAATTTTAATAATTAATGTATTATTTTATAATATTTATGTATTTTGATTTAAGCCAATAAGAATACAATTTCCTCAGCTGTTAAATCCCAAACTGCCAATCCATCTTCTTTCATTCACTATGCAGATAGATTCTTACTAATGAGGTGCACCAGAAGAAAATGAGGATTGCACATTAGTGTTGTTTCGGAAGTTTTATTTCCTAATTGGATTTATTCATCTTCTATAAGAAGATGAATAAATCCAACGTCAGAACTATAGACAAGAACCATCAGTATTTGGTGGACTATTATTGGCATTACACAGAACACAAAAATAGGTGAGGATATTATATTCAGGCAATAATGATCCACAAAAGGAAGGAACAGCAATAGCATTCAACACTAAACATGAAGATAAACTTCTTAATTGGAAGGCATTTTCAACTTATGTGGACCAACTTCCAAATGAGGAAATTGATGGGATTGGTTCAATCAGAAGTGCCTCAGAAGAATAAATGTTAGATTCAACAATATTGGAGTGCTGACAAGTATTAGACTAGTTGGGAGGAAAATTGTTGATAGGGGATTATTATTAATGTAAATTTAATCATGTGGTGCTGTTTTAGTAGCCTGAATACTCCTTGAGGATATATATATCAGGAAGTTGATGATTATATGTCTTTCTTCTAAGGCACTTTTTAATGTATCAATCCACCTAGATCTTGGTCTTTTTCCTGCCATCCTGGCAAAGAACACCTGTCCCGCCAACCCCTTCTCTCTTGTTTCGTTTTCAAAAGTAGTAAGAAAATGAGTAATTCTGATTGTCATAGAAATTGGTGTGCATGTTGGGTGAATATAAGGAAAGAAATAATGCAGATAAAATCCAGCTCTTTTGAGTCTTGCAGTTAAGTGTAAGGCAAGGAATGGTTTATTTTCAATTTTCCTCTTTTTTATTGTATTTTATTTAATTTTTTTAAACTTTCATTGTTATAGATGATTGGAATCTGTTTATTTCATAGATGCATTCCCTGTGTGCATTTCTGTTCCTGCTGTGTCTTTCTTTAAGTGCAAGAGGAGAAGAAGAAAGCCAGGCTAGACTACTTGTTCATAAGCAGATTCTCAACAGATTCTTTGTAGAAGGTAGAGATCTGGTAGTAGATTATAACATTTACAATGTTGGTGGAAGGTGAGTACTGAGTAGTTAATTCTTATATATAAATACTTTTTATATTAAGATAATTATTATGTGTTGGCAAGTACAATTTTGAGAATGTTTTAAGAAATTTAAATTTCATTTAAAATCTACATTTGCATGCTTGTATCTTTTTTTTTCTGCCTTCATGACTTATTAGTTTTGTGTAAATGAAAGCAGTACTGTGCTTTTATACCTTTCATAGCTTGGATACTAGCCACTCTCCTGGTCTAGATGGTATCTCCTCCTTAATCCCAGTTATACTCAGAATTACACAGAAATAACTTGATTTCTCTTGGCATATCTTGGGGCATTTAATTGGGTCTGCCATAGAGGCCTATTTTACCAAGCTACCATCTTATAGTCAGCTCTATGACCTGTACAATTAGGGCACAGTAAATCATTTATTATTTTCAGATTTACCCATCAATTCTAGGTATTCTGCATTTTGAGACCTTGCTTTTCCTACTATATATTAATTGGTTTTCCTCAGTTCCTCTGCATAGTTTTGTTGATGACAGTACGTGCTTTTCCTCATCAACTTTATAGTTCTCAAATGATCAGGGCTACAAGATCTTTCATAAGAATTGTCTTAATAGTTACTATTATAAAGAGCCAAGAGGCTATTTTTCTGGTGGCATAAATTAAGTTAAGGGGATAATAAATCCCTCATTATTTTAAAGCCGGATACGAAACTCGGAGATCGAAATCTAAGAGTTTCATGCCGAAGAATTATCGGCGAGTCTCCAAGCATAAGTCAACACTAGGGCAACTCGGAGCAAAGGTGGAGCAAGCTCCATCACTATCCTTAATATTTTCTCATAATATAAAACGCAGCTTCTAGGAAATGTATTACTGTTTTACGTGATGAGGAGAGATCACTACTCAGACCGGTTTTGACCTTTATTGAGGTCTCATCTGTGAGTAGGTAGACCTGCAATACCAAGGTTTGAGTGAACCGAACTTACATATACCCCTACTAACGAATTGCCAGACCGTTGTACCCATATATTATTATTACTATTATTATCTATGATAAAGAGCCAAGAGGCTAATTTTCCAGCGGCGTAAATTAAATTGAGGGGATAGTAAATCCCTCATTATTTTAAAGCCGGATATGAAACTCGGAGATCGAAATCTAAGAGTTTCATGTGAAGAACTATCAGCGAGGCCAAGCGTAAGTCAACACCTGGGTGGTACAACACTAGGGCAACTCGGAGCAAAGGTGGAGCAAGCTCCATAATATATGGGTACACCGGTCTGGCAATTCGTTAGTAGGGGTATATGTAAGTTCGGTTCGCTCAAACCTTGGTATATTCCAGGTCTACCTACTCATGATGAGACCTCAATAAAGGTCGAAACCGGTCTGGGTAGTGACCTCTCCCCATAATGTAAAACAGTAATACATCTCCTAGGGGCTGCGTTTTACATTATGAGAAAATATTAAGGATAGTGATGGAGCTTGCTCCACCTTTGCTCCAAGTTGCCCTAATGTTGTACTACCCAGGTGTTGACTTACGCTTGGACTCACCGATAGGTCTTCGGCATGAAACTCTTAGATTTTGATCTCCAAGTTTCGTATCCGGCTTTAAAATAATGAGGGATTTATTATCCCCTTAACTTGTCTTAGTAGTGGTTTATTTTATTTTATTTTTTTAAACTTTCATTGTTATAGATGATTGGAATCTCTTTGTTTATTTCATAAACAAATAGATTTCCAAACAGAAATAAACAAATCTATTTGTTTATTTCTGTAAGGAGAATGTGTTATCTCTCTAGAAAGACTGTTTTTACATTAAGCATTAAGTGAATATACAACTCTAATATTTAATCCGACTGGGTGTGCTGTCATGTGGCTTATGCAAATTGTGCTAAAATTTCATTTCAATTTGAACATATGATTGCATTTTTATTGATGTACGACAGTTTTAAGAATGTATTGCGCATCAGCACTCATAATATAATAGTAAATTTGCAAGAGGAGGATGAGGCTTACCTTCTTCAACTACAACCATATAATCCACAAAAGCTCTGGTGGAAAATGGGACGTTTGGTAGATTGTCAACACTGATTCCAATTGTAAATATGGGTAAAAAAAGTTATAAATTATTTATAGAAAGTTATATATTAAAAACTTATCTATATCGGTGTCCTAAACACTTCACTTCACATACGTGAAACAAATGAAACTCGAAAACAAAAACAGCAATTTGTGACAAATGAAAATGTTCAGCTGGATTGGTTGACACAATAATCAATCACAGCCATTGATTTCTGGGTATTATTGTCTCAGCCCACACCCTGCCTCGCTTTCTGGGTGGCTTAAAACCAATGGAATGCTAAGAATTTGATCCACTGCACCATCTGTATGTCTATTCAAAGTGCTCAGAGGTGTCCGTATTTGTGTCTGCACTACCGGGCTATTAATGTGAATGTGATGCAATGTTTATATGTCAAAAGTTTCTTCATGAAACATTAGTATATTGTGTTTATTTTTAGAAATCACATGAAGTCAGGAAACAATTAGGGGAATAATTAACAGGAGTGAATGCAAAAATCTAATATCAGTGCCATTCCATGTGCGTACGCCACATACCTAGCACACCTTGAATATACGCTCCTAATATATATATATGTGTATATATTTTACAAAACTACAAACTATGTACATTGTAAATATAATTAAATTAATAACTACAAAAGTATTTGGATCCAAGACTTTTTAAATAAAAACTATGCTTTTGAGATCTCTTTTATCTTTAGAGGATAAAATCATTCTCTCATTGACTTACTCTATTAATAGTTTGTTTTACTTGGGTTTAATCTGTCTACTAGACTTAATATTTTGTTTTTGAAAACAGACAAATTCCTACCAGCAATAAATGTTCACTAGAGTCAGCTCTTTATCAGGCATTTTTGCAAATTATAAAACTTCTTAACTTTATTGGGACTATGTGGTTTCTCTTTATTTAGCCCATGTTGTTCCATTCATCTTCACTGTTTCAATGGAGTATAAATATTCTTACCTCAGGCAATTTTATTATAAGAAGCACAAATTATAAATTCTTTACCACAGGGGAAAAAATTATTTTACTACTTTATTAACAAAAGTGTAGAGCTTTTCATTAAAGCCACTTTACACTTTCAGATTTCTCTAATTACTTGTTCTGATAAAATCATTGATATCACCAGTGTCCTTGAGATAGAAGATGAACCTTTTCATTTAGCATTTCTTTGAACATTGAAATAGAACATTACTTAATATTTGCTATTCATGTTGACAGTCACTTTTCCAATCTAAGGATTTACCTTGTTAATATTCCCTTTTCAGAATCCTCTATTAATATATTTCAACTGTCAAGTTTTCTTAAAAATTTCCTAGAACAAAATTCTCTGGTCTGCATTCTCAAACTTCCATTCTCTGTTCTTGTTTTTTTCGTTACCGAATACTCTCTCTCTCTCTGTCAGCTGTCATTCACCATCAGCCTGAGTTTCATCCTTTTTGTGTGCGTTGTGAACTCTGTGTTTAGGACACTGATGTCTATATCAGTTTTTAATATATAATTTTCTAAAAATAATTTATAACTTTTTTGCCCATATTTACAATGGGAAACAGTGCGATCTACTGAATGTCCTGGCTTCTGCCAGGCCATTTGGGGATTGTATGATCGTAGTCGAAGGAGGTAAGCCTCATCCTTTTCTTCCAAATTTACTATTATATTTACACCTTTGAGTAATTCAAATATACCAAACTAAATATAGTATTATTCTAGTATAGTTCTAGTATATCTTAAAACAAATGCATTGTTCCCCACTCTATGCAGATTTGGTTAAAATTAATTCATAAATTGAAGTATTCAAAGTTATCCTATAGTTAATTGCATTGGACCAATTAAGATGAGCAGTGATGCACTTTTAAAACTTTCATACATCATTAGAAATGCAATCATATGGTCAAATTGACGTAAATTTTGTAACGCAGTTTTCATAAGACACACGGCAGCACACTCAACCGAAATGGGCATGCTGCTCCCCTGATATATATTAGAAGCATATATTCAGGGTGTGCAGTGCACAGCCAAGTGAATATAATATCATCGATATTATATTTTTGCATTTATTCCTGTTAAAGACTCCCCTAATTGTTTCCTGGCTTCGCATGATTCCTAAAATGAAACACAGTATACTAATGCTTCATGAATGGGGCACTTTTTGCATTGCATCACATTCGCATTAATAGCCTGAGTTGTGCGGTCACAAATATGGGCATCTTTGAGCCCTTTGAATAGACCTATGGATGGCACAGCATTTCGAATTCTTAGCATTCCAGTGGTTTTAAATCACCCAAAAGGTGAGGCAGTGTGTGCACTGCAACAATAGCGCCCAGAAATAAGTGGCTATGATTGGTTATTGCATCAGCCAGTCCTATTAAAGATTGTCATTTGTCACGAGTTGTTTTTGTTTTCTGAGTTTCATCTGTTTAGCATGTTTGAAGTGTGAACTGATATACAAAAGTTTTTGATATATAATTATCTGTAAAGGAAGTAAAGGAAAAGAAAAAGGATATCAAAAGTTCCTGACAAATAAGTCAACTTGTACTCTTGGAGAATACAGAGACAAACTTAAGAAAGCTAAACACTGTATAAAACTAGCTAAACAAAAGTCATGGGAGGACTTTGGCAAGAACATAGAAAATAAATATCAAGAAGGTCGTAAGATATTCTGGAGGTTGTTGAAGAAGCTTAGGAATGGAGGAAAGAGTGCTGTAAAAGGAGTTAGAGATGATAAAGGTGACATGAAAACAGGAGAAAAAGATATCCTTGAAGTATGGATTAATTACTTCGAAAAATTGCTAAATGAAACAAGCAGTGATAGTACAGTGGTAAAAAATACTCAACAGGCATACAATCAGGAATACATATCCATACTTGAATTAGAAAAAGCCATCAAAGGCTTGAAATGTGGAAAGGCAGCAGGAGTAGATGATATTCGACCAGAAATGCTGAAGTATGGTGGTATAAAAGTCTTACAGTGGCTGCACTGCATAGTTCAGAAGGTCTGGACAGAGGGACGAATTCCTGATGATTAGAGTAGAGCTCTAATAGTACCCATATATAAAGAGGGAAATAAAACTGAATGTGAGAATTACAGAAGTATATCCCTACTGAGTGTTGCAGGCAAGATTTATGCCAGTATACTTGAGAAACAGTTGAGAAGCATTGTGGAAGAAAAGCTTGGTGAAGAACAAGCTGGATTCAGGCCAAATAGTGGCTGTGAGGATCAGATCTTCACTTTACGACAAATAGCTGAAAAGTTATGGGAATATAACAAAGATCTGTATTTAAGTTTTATAGATCTGGAAAAGGCATATGACAAGGTGCCACAAGAGAAGCTATTCAATACACTACAGCTATATGGTGTCAATGAGACATTATATCAAGCAATGAATAACTGTTGTAATAGATATGGTATGAAGGTCAGCAATAAAAAGGCAAAGACAATGAAAATGGGTAGAATCGTTGAAAATGTCAACTGTGTTTTGAACGCAGAGTGGAACAAGTAAAACATTTCAGCTGCTTAGGCACGATTTTTAGTGAAGATGGTAAATTAAATATGGAAATAGACAACAGAATCAATAAAGCTGGTATGGTAGGAAGTCAATTGAATAAATTTATATGGAAAAAGAGAGAAATTAGTCGGAACACTAAATTAGTTGTATATAAGCAGTGTTCAAACCAGTTTTAACTTATGGATCTGAGAGGTGGGTCAGAAGTAAAACACTTGACCAAAGACTAGAGACCGCAGATATGAGAGTCCTGAGAAAGATTAGAGGTGTGAACAGATGGCATCAATGGCAATACCATATTAAAAACGAGGATATTAGGAAAGAACTTGACATTTTCAGCATCCAGGAATGTGTTAGCAGAGCTAATCTCAGGTGGTATGGTCACTTAAACAGAATGTGCGAGGAAAGATTAGGAAAAGAAGTGTTCTCTGCCAGGTTGGCAGGAAAACGACCCAGAGGAAGACTAAGATATAGGTGGATTGATGTGGTACAAAGTGCCTTAGACAATAGAAATATAAGATCTGATAATGTTGGAGTCTTGACAAGTAACAGACTGATTTGGAGGAAAATTGTAGATAGGAAGTTAGTAATGATGTAAATTTTTCATGTAGTACTATCATATCCTGTACACTCATTGAGGGTACATGTCAGGAATTTGATGATGATGATGAATTATCTATAAATAATTTATAACTTTTTTGCCCATATTTACAATGGGGAAACTGTGTTAACGATCTACTGAATGTCCCGTTTTCTACTAGAGGTTTTGCGGATTGTATGATTGTAGTTGAAGGAGGTAAGCTTCGTCCTCCTCTTCCCAATTTTATATTATGCTTACACTTTTCAATAATTTAAATATACCAAAGAAATATAGCATTCTCCTTCATTATTGGCTTCTAATATATCTTAAAACAAATACATTGTCCCCCATTTCTATGCAGTTTGGTTACAATTAATTGATAAATTGAAGTATTCAAAGTTATCCTACAGTTAATTGCATTGGACCAATTAAAATAATCGCTGATGCTCTATGCACGCTTAGAACTTTCATACATCAATAAAAATGCAATCATATGGTAAAATTGACATGAATTTTGTAGCATGCATTGCATAAATCACACAGCAGCAGAACCAACCGAAATGGGGGCATGACACCACTGATATATATGCATACACACACACACAGTTATCATCATTGTCAAGCTCTTGATATGTATCCCAAGTGGTGTACAATATACAGTAAACCCCCCCGACTTACGTAATACGCGACTGATGTAAATTCGCGCATTTACGTAATAAATCTCAAAAATTACAACTACTAGCGCATATGAACATGTTTGCAGCTTTTGCATCTTTGACATCCATTGCAGTATGCAACGACATAATATTAACTGGACTCAGCATTAACAGCAAATGTAACGAATGGTAACAGGCAGTGACAGATTACCGGTAAATGCCGAGAGCAGCAGAGGGCAAGTGCACAAAAGCCGTAACATTCAAACTGAAACCTACCAATTAGAAATAAGGACTATGTAAACAATTCCTCCTTTCTGCAACCCGTTAGTAGTCCACTTTGCGCGGTTAGTTTAGTCACTTGTTTATCATCATTAGTGTTCGTTGTTTATTTACTCTTAAAATAGATTCGAAATGCAAAACCGAATGCACTGGTAATAAACCTAAAAAACAAAGGTCTGCAATTACTTTAGAAAAAAAGTTGAAAATAATTCATATGTATGAAGATGGGAAAATTATATCAACAATAGCTCAGGATATAAATCGACCTATTTCGGCAGTGAATACGATAGTGAAGGATAAAGTTCGCATTGTTGAAAGCATGAAAGGTGCGGTAACGTTGAAGGACACAATCATTACCAAGAAGAGGCTTGGCCTGATTTCAGAGATGGAGAAATTGTTGTCTCACTGGATCAAGGATCTGACACAGATGCAGATACCGTTGAGTTTTCTGATTATTCAGGAGAAGACTAGGTCTTTACATAAAGATTTACAAGAGAAGGCCGGCATCACGAACACGGAGAGTTCATTTAAAACTAGTGCTGGATTGAACAATTCAAGAAACGTACAAATCTACACAGCATCAAAGTCACGGGTGAGGCAGCAAGTGCAGATACAGACGTGGCAAGTAAATTTCCCGAACTTCTGGCAGAAATAATTGAGGAGGGGGGAATATTTGCCTGAGCAAATATTTAATGTTGATGAAACGTCTCTGTTTTGGAAGAGGATGCCAACACGGACATTTATTGCAAAAGAGGAAAAATCTATGCCTGGATTCAAGGTTGCAAAAGATCGGATCACTGTTATGATTGGCGGCAACACTTAAGGGGACTTGAAACTTAAACCACTTACAGTGTACTATTCCCAGAGACCGTGGGCCTTTAAGAACATTGACCCAAGTAGGCTGCCTGTAATCTGGAAATCCAATACCAAGGCTTGGGTTACATGTGTGCTGTTCACAGACTGGTTCAATACCCACTTCGTTCCCCAGGCGAGGGAATATTGTGCCAAGAAAGGAATCCCTTTTAAAGTGCTTCTCCTCCTGGACAATGCCCCCAGCCATCCGGAAGAGTTGGATGACTTTCATTCTGACGTAAAAGTTGTTTGCCTGCCTCCTAGAACCACCACACTGTTGCAACCTATGGATCAAGGTGCTATTGCGACTTTCAAAGCTTACTATCTGCATCGTATGTTTTCCCAAGCAATCAAGGCCATTGATAGTGGTGAGGGCATTACTGTATGTGATTTCTGGAAGAATTATAATATCCTTGATGCTATCAAAAACATCGGGGTGGCATGGGATGAAGTCAAGCGGACTACAATGAATGCTGTGTGGAAGAAACTGCCTAGAAATGGTACAAAATCGTTTAAAGGAAGGAGAGCAGGAAATGACTGATACGGTTGAGTTGACACAAGAATTACAGCAAGCGACGGAAACTTGTGTGCAACTGACAGAGCAATTAGAGCTGGAAGTGGATAACGTTGACGTTAACGAGCTTCTTTTGAGTCACGAAGAGCTTACTAATGATGACCTTATTCATTTGGAGGCATTCCAAAATTCCGAAGAAAATACTATGTCGATTGAACCACCAACTCCAGACATTAAGAAATTTACAACAAAGGGACTAGCCGAGGCTTTTAACCTGTTAGACATAGTGCTACCAAAATTAGAATCGATGGATCCAAACACCAAGCAGTTCAAGAATGCTAACCGCCATATCCATTCTGATATGTCTAGGTACAAGGCCATCTACGACGACAAAAAGCTTGTGACCACACAATCTACTCTAGACATGTTTGTGAGATGCCGCTCACAACAACGTCAAGATGACAACTCAGATGATCCCGACTACGCTCAGCCTTCAACATCGAGAGGGGTAGAAGTTGCCAGAGAACAGCATTTCTCTTCACAACCATCCACCACCTGCTCCAATTCCCTCACTACAGAGCTAAATTAGCTGTCACAAGACATTTTTTTATATCAAAAGTGTTATTTCACTTTGTTTTTATCTTTTATTTATTTTTCATACTTTCATAGTTTATATCTGAGTAAATACTGCTGCATGATGTTCATCATCAAATTCCTGACATGTACCCTGAAGGGGTGTACAGGATATGATAGTACTACATGAAAAATTTACATCATTACTAACTTCCTATCTACAATTTTCATCCAAATCAGTCTGCTACTTGTCAAGACTCCAACATTATCAGATCTTATATTTCTGTCATCTAAGGCACTTTGTACCATATCGATCCACCTATATCTTGGTCTTCCTCTGGGTCGGTTTCCTGCCAACCTGGCAGAGAACACTTCTTTTCCTAATCTTTCCTCGCACATTCTGTTTAAGTGACCATACTACCTGAGATTAGCTCTGCTAACACATTCCTGGATGCTGACAATATAAATATAAATTTTCTTTATATTTGAATTAGAAATCAACTTGCAACCTATCAACTAGTTAAGAACATCGTAATAACCAAATGTCGGATCCAAGGTGTAGATTGAGAAGAAGTAGGATCCAACAAAATGGCACAGTCGGCAGGATTTGAATTCACTAACAAAGATTGTGATATTAAGTATTAGAATTTGTAATAGTAAAAAGAATTTAAAGATAAATTAAGTGAATCAAGTGAATTGGTTGTAAACTAGAATCAGGCAAACATAGAAGTTATTTTAGAATTCTGATTTTTTTTAAGTTATTGTTAATAGATTAATATGGCAGTTTCATCAAGTTCTAAAATGGAAGATAGTGAATTTTTTCGTACAGTGAACCCACAACAGGTTTTTCCCCAGTTTTCAGGTGAAGGATCAGATAATGTACTGTTTTTTTTTTACTTATGTTGAAAAACTTAAGAGAAATAGCAAATTGGACAGATTTTCAACTGTTAATTTTACTCAGAAGTAAATTAATAGGCAAGGCTAGAACATATTTTAACTCATCTCCAATTCTCAAGGATACATTTGATTATCAAAAATTTAAGGACAATCTTATTTCTCAGTTCTCAAAATTAAGAAGTATCGGCCCAAATTTATGGAAGTTACAGAGAGTCTTGCAAAAAGATAAAGAAACTGTTACTGATTTTCATTTGTTTATTGACACTAGCCAACAGTTTAAATGTGACTAATGAGGATAAACCACACTTAGAATGGGCTGTATTCCAACAATTTAGACAAGGTGTTAGGCAAGAATTAAGAGAAACAGCTTATAAGAAGAAAATATCCACCTTAGAAGAGTGTCTCAAAAGTGTCAAGGAAAAAGAACAAATGTTAGGAGACCTTTATCCCTCATCCGGTGTAGGTCTTGTAAATGGTGTAAATAAGACTGGTTGTTCCTTGAACCAATCTGAAGTTGAAAAGAAAATTAAGGATGTGAGGTTGTGAAACAATTATCAGTTATTACTTTGAGGTCTCAAGAAAACCAAAACCGCACAACTGATAAAATTAATGAGATGATTAAACATGAAGTGGAAAAACAAAATCAACCCATTTTAACTAGTCTAGATAAGGTAATTCAAGGGCTAGATAATGTTAAACAATGGATGTCTATTATCCCTCAATCTAAGACAGAGACAAAACAAAGAGATCCTCCAAAATGTTATAATTGCAACAAAATTGGACATTATGCCAGGAATTGTTTCCATAATAAGGGAAACTACTCTAATAGCAGATGGGACTCGAAATTTGGATACATACCCCACAGAAGAAATAATAGAATTCAGAAACACCAAGCACCTAATGAAAGAATGATAAGAATTAGAGGAGATATCCTGGGCTCTAAATGTGACATCTTATTAGATACAGGATGCAATGCCTCTGCCATTAGAATGGATTATTTCTTAACCTTGAAGAACAAATTATGGAAAAGCACTGCCAAGATGAGAGAACCTGTAAGAATTAATACTCTCTCAAACTCAAGCTTCATGGCATATGAGAAACTTCATGCAAGGATATACCTACTAGAATTTGGACTATGTGTGTGGCAAGATTTACTTGTTGTCCCCACTACATCCAACTTAAGCTCCCACATTATTTTAGGAACAAATTTTTTAGCAAGGTATCAATTCTCCTGTAATTTTTCTAAGAGGGAAGTATCCCTGATGAACAAGAAGAGATATACCAGAAAAAATGGAAATCATGATTATGATAGGACTAGACACCAGACAAAGCAGTTTAAATTGCCATATGAATTGGGACCATCTACTAAAGAAAAGTCATCTGTAAGTCAATTAACTAAAAAGGATGGTGATGTGAATTCTGATGTACTATATCAGACTGAAACACTACAAGATACTAATGAGCCATCACAACAACAAATATCCATGCCTAATTCAGATGTTGGCACTAATAAACAACAAATAGTTAAAATAAATTTTGTCAAGGTAACTGCCTTAAGTAGTAAAATTAGAAATTTGGGAAGTCAGTGGAAATACAAAAGAATGAGTGATCACAGAAGAAGGACTAAAGAAACAAATTACCAAGATGATAGACAACTGAGGATAAATGTTAGTGACAGAAAACAGCACTTCTGCCCTGAAAGGACAATATCACATTATAAGTGTAGCAATCAAAATTCTCCCTATGATAAAAACAACAAGAACTCAAGTGGAGAAATGCAGAGAGGTAAATACATAGACTGTGATGAGAAATTTAATCATGTTCAAACTAAGTGCTGCTTAAGATCTCGGAAGGGAGATAAGAAGTCAGTTTTCTCCACTTGTGAGTCTAGTGTGAAAAATTTTTCAAAGGAAGAGTAAGCCTTTGTTGGATTCTGATTATGTAGAGATTAAAGTAATTATTATTTGCTTCAGAATCCAACATGATCTTCCATCACAAAGACAAGACTTGTGTAAATATTATTTAATGTAAATAACTTATTTTATAATTTAATATTCATATTTTGTCTAATATTTAATTGATTAATCAAGGATATATGTATTAATAATGAAAAAACTGTATTAAATATTATTAAGCTATTTTATTTATTACTATATTAATATTATAAAAGTTTGTATTTGATAATTTAACTGTGCATTAATTGAAATATAAATATTCTTTATTTATTCCTGTTTGTGAAAGTTTAACGTTATGCAATAGCTTAATTTTATTATATTTTGTTTTGTTGTCATGGAGACGCATGTAAGTAAGTGAGCGCGAGAATTGGAACACAACGTGAGAAGGTTTATTGAAAAGAGTTTTAGATCACGAGAACAATTTAGGCAGGAAAAACAGATATATAAGCGACGAACGTTGGAATTATTAATTAGGAGATTAGAGATTTATTAGAGAGAGATTGGCATTAGTTTGGAATCGGGCATTCGGGAATCACAGTGTGATAATAGCGAGTCGGCAAGTCACTCGAGCAGCTAAATAAATTCTACTAGTCGAGAGGCGGTTAGCTAATAAGTTGTAGAATAACAATTATAGTTACGGAAGACAGCTGAGTGACTAAATAGACTAGCAACACTTGAGTTGAGATATAATTCCAGCGCCGACCTTTCAAAGACATACGGAACCTTGAAGCAAAGTACGGAGTTACTAGAGTAGTAGAGGCTGTAAAATTGAAGTTTACCGATAGCTGTGTTTGGAATTGTAGTGTCTAAAGAATTAATTAAATGCCGGAAGAGTGAACAACTGTGCATATAAAACCTCAAGAATTATTGTGTGTTGCCTTATTTCATAACTGATCAGTAGTATTTCATGCAAGAACTTTTGTTTGTGTATTGTGACCGATGATTAATTCAGTTATTGCCTAGAAGAATTATTTTAATGAGTGCCGTTTACTGTTTAAAGTGTTTACAGTTATAAAAAGTGTAAATGTATAAGTAGATGAAGATAGAAGATTATCGGTAAGATTATTCCAACCTTAATATTTCTGTACAGAGAAGTGTGTGAATTTCATCTTAGAATTCCCTGATATTAACAGTAACTATTGTGGAGAATTAGCCGAAGTGTAAAATTAAAAGTGATTGTTTGTGAAGAAGTGTTACTGAAATTTTTATTGTATTTGGAATTTAAGGAACTGCGAGAAGACTGTAAAGTAGAGATAGCAGAATTACCGTTGTCTGAGTTTGCATGACTGTATTGCCAGGAAGGCTGAAGTGTTTCTAATAACTTAATTAGTAATTTGAAGTTAAGTGTAAAATTTGTGATTTTAAAATTAAATGTTTGTTTTTGTTAATCAAAAGTTGAATTTTGCCTGAATCTCTTTTACTGCACCATTCATAAAATATTCGAACCAAAGCGGAAAAATTAAGTAAGTTAAATATACTCGGCCAGTATATATAGTAATAACAACATATAAGGGAAAGGTGGTTAAGAGTTGGTTTATCTTCAATTCTTGAACTAATTCAGATATAAAGTGGCGCAGTCTTTAAATATAAATTTTCTTTATATTTGAATTAGAAATCAACTTGCAACCCATCAACTAGTTAAGAACATCATAATAACCAAATGTCAGATCCAAGGTGTAGATTGAGAAGAAGTAGGATCCAACAGTATAACATCCACGTAAAGCAAAGAGCTGACATTAACATCTCCAATTCTGATATCATGTTTAATACCACTTTCCTTCATAATGTGATCCATATAGATAATGAATAACATTGCGAATAATGTACATCCTTGTCTCACACCAGATTTAACATTAAACCATCTTCCTGTACTTTCTTCAATTCTAACTGCTTACTTGCAACTCAAATAAGGACAAGGTACTGCTTGATATAATGCCCCATTGACACCATATAACTGTAGTGTATTGAATAACTTCTCTCGTGGCACCTTGTCATATGCCTTTTCCAGATCGACAAAACTTAAACACAGATCTTTGTTATATTCCCATGCTTTTTCAACTATTTGTCGTAAAGTGAAGATCTGATCTTGACAGCCTCTATTTGGCCTGAATCCAGCTTTTCTTCACCAAGCTTTCCTTCCCCAATTCTTCTCAACCTTTTCTCAAGTATACTGGCATAAATCTTGCCCGGAATGCCCAGTATGGAAATACCTCTGTAATTCTCGCATTCAGTTTTATTTCCCTTTTTATATATGGGTACTATTGGAGCTCTACTCCAATCATCAGGAATTTGTCCCTCTGTCCAGGCCTTCTGAACTATGCAGTGCAGCCACTGTAAGACTTTTATACCACCTTACTTCAGAATTTCTGGTCGATTATCATCTACTCCTGCTTACCTTTTTCTCCAATTTTCATGTCACCTTTATCATCTCTAACTCCTTCTTTTACAGCACTCTTTCCTCCATTTCTAAGCTTCTTCAACAATCTCCAGAATATCTTACCACCTTCTTGATATTTATTTTCTATGTTTTTGCCAAAGTCCTCCCATGACTTGTTTAGCTAGTTTTACATAGTGTTTAGCTTTCTTACATTTGTCTCTGTATTCTCTAAGAGCACAAGCTGATTTATTTGCCAGGAACTTTTGATATGCTTTCTTCTTTTCTTTTACTGCCTCTTTAACTTCTTGTGTCCACCATGGAGTTCTGATTTTTCTATCCTTGCAGACAACCTCACCACATGCCTTTCTGGCTGAATCAGTCAGGGTTTTCTTGAAGGTTTGCCACTGAATCTCCAAGGTTTGGTTTTTGTTCTCAAAGTCTCATTTTTTTCTTCAATAATCTTTGTGTATTTTATTCTACAGTTCACATCTGAGAGCTGCTCAACTTTTATTCGCTTTCAAACTTTCTTTACACATCAATGCCATCCACTATGGGACGTACATAAGGAAAATGTACCATTACGTCCCATAGTGAATGGCATTGATTCCGCCACTTACAAAGTAGCTAAACATTTGGCCAAAGCTCTCTCACACTATACTGGCAACACACCTTCACACATAAAAAACTCAGCCCACTTCAAAGCCAGCATAGAAAACCTTACCCTCAAACACACTGACATAATGATCAGTTTTGATGTCTCCTCCTTATTTACAAATGTCCCACTCAAAGAATCCTTAGAGCTTATCCAAGCTAAATTTCCTCCCGATATTACAGCCCTATTTCAGTTCACAATGAACTCAGGCTATTTTGTTTGGCAAGGAAAATTCTACAAACAAATAGAGGGGACAGCCGTGGGTTCTCCACTCTCTCCCCACCCTTGGCCAACTTTTATATAGAGACTTTTGAAGAGAAAGCCTTAAACTCTGCCCCACAAAAACCAACCATTTGGCTTCGCTATCTTGATGATATGTTCGCTATTTGGCCACATGGCTCCGATGTGCTTCTCTCCTTCCTAACACACTTAAACAACTAACACCCCAGAATCAAATTCACCTTGGAAGAGGAAAAAAACAACTGCCTTCCTTTCTTAGACACACTAGTCACCTGCCAGCCTGATGGAACCTTGGTTTTCTCAGTCTATAGAAAACCCACCCATACAGGCAGATACATTCACCAACAATCCCACCGCCCCTCGTCGCAACAATATGGAGTCATTAAGACACTACACAACAGGGCTAAAGTTATCTGTTCAAATGACGATGCCCTAACCACAGAACTAAACCACATTCTCAACATTTTCTCAGCCAATGGCTACCCCCCCCCCCAAAAAAAAAAAAAATTATTGAAACCAGTAAACCACAACCTTCCTCCCCCTCACAACAAGGATTACTCTAAATCCATCACCATACCCTATAACCGAAGCACCTCGGAAAAAATCGCAAAAATCTTAAAGAAACATGGCTTAACTCCCTGTTACAGACCATATAAAAAATTGGCATCCCTTATCTGCTCTACTAAGGACCCCCCCCCCCCCAGACCTACCTGGTGTATACCAGGTCCCTTGCAGCTGTAAGCTGTCCTACTTTGGCCAAACAGGCAGGACAGTCAATGTCAGAATCTCAGAACACAAGGACTACATCCGGTTTCACCAATACAGCCACTCTGGTCTTGCTGACCATGCGCTGGATACCTGCCATAGAATACGGTGGAAGAAAGCCACAATAATACACCGTAGTAAATACAAATATGAAAAGCTTTTCATGGAATCAGCTTCAGCCCTAAGAAACAATCCAAACCTCATCAAATTTGGTTGCATGAGACTGCCTCAAATTTGGGAAACTTACATCAGAAGACCTTCAGCCCAATCACCCAAGAATGCCAAATTGCCTGCTAGGGGGCACCATTAGGACTTTAGGAGAAATAATAGCTTCCTGCTTCTTCTTCATTTACTGTTTGTTGTGCCTGCGTGCACGTGTCTTGTTATTAAGTTTCTTGAAAATGGCAACGTGACGTTGCCGAAATATTGAAGTATATTAAAATTTATTTTAATGTATATTCTAGTGGACGTTGTAATTTCCTTAAATCATTTAGTTAAAAAAACCACATATGAGCATTTCTGATCAAACATCACCCATTTCAACTGCCTCTCCACATTTCAAGTTATTGATTGTTTTTTATAGGGGTCAAAGCTAAATAACTGGGAGGAGACCTCTACATTGCCTTTAAGGTATGCAAAGAACTGACTGGGGTTCCTTACCTAATGTCTCATTCATGTGGTGCAACCTGTAGATATTCACTAGGTACTGAACAAACAAGGATGGACTGGCAATTTGGAATTTAGCCTACTAGATTGAACTCTCTATTTGCTTAAACAACAAATATATATGATGATGATGATACAATATAATGAGATTTCATGTCAGCTGAGGTGTTGTCCAGTTAAAGCCCCACTATTTTCATCAGGGAACTTGGGCAAACAGTGAAAGTTAGCTGCTGGAACAAACTCTATCTCTCCATCTAGAAGATGATGATGATTAAACCCAACATCAGAAGAACTAAAGACAGGAACCATCAATATAAGGAGTATTAAATAGAAATCAAATTGCAGAAAAACTACCATGCAAGCATAATTGGCATTACAAGGAAGATAAAAACAAGTGAGACCTTACTAAGTATAGGATGTTATATTTGAGCAATAATGATCGATGAAAGTAAGGAATAGTGATATAATCTCATTCAACACCAAACATGAAGATAAACTTCTTAATTGGGAGGCAGTTTCAAGTATAGTAATGTGGACAAACTTCAAAATGGGGAAATGGACAATGAAACTTATTGTGCCTATGGTCCCACCGAAAGTTATCCTAAGAAAGAAGGAATATTTTGAGTCATTAGAGTGGGCAGCTGACATAATGAAAATGGAAAAAAGTAGTTCTTGTTGGCGATCTGAACAGTAGAGTAAGAATTGAATATCAGGCATATAGGAACATTTTGGGAAAATTTGGAGAAAAGGGAAAAGCTAATAATGATATAAATATCTGCAAGATTCTTCTCAGAATGTGGATTAGTCATTACTAACATGGTGTTACAGCATAAAGATGTACACAAGTTCACGTGAAGAGAAGTCTTGTTGACTATGTTGATAGTGATATCTTCCTGCTAGTTCGGGATACAAGGGTGTACAGATGATTTGAAATTGGAAGTGACCATCACTTAGTGATAAGTAGGATAAAAATGAATATCACATTGAGAAGAATAGTATATGAGAAAATTTAAAATGAGTTAAAGTTGAGCAGCTTTTACAGGTAAACTATTGACTTAACTATACAAACATTATTCCAGAAAAAAATGAAACAATTTGAAAACAAGAACAAAACCTTGGTGTCTCATTGGTAAACTTTGAAAAAATCATTGATTCAGCTGGAAGGTATGTGGTGGGGTTGTTGGTAAGTATGGAAAGAACAGTGTGGTGGACATAGGGTGTTAAGGAAGTGGGGGGGGGGGGGAGTTCATAGCAAATAAGTCAGCAGATGACCTAAAAGAATTCAGTGAAATGTAAGAGTGCTGTTCTAAACTTGAGGTAAAAATATCTAAACAAAAGTCATGGGAGACTCAGTAAGAATATAGAAAATAAATATCAGAAAGGTGATAAAATGATCTGGAGGCTATTGAAAAAGCTTAGAAATAGAGAAAAGAATACTATAAAAGGAATCAAAGATGATAAAGGTGAAAAGAAAAGTGACAATAAGGATATCCTAGATATCTGGAATAATTACATTGGAACTGTTAACACAAAACAAGCAGTGACAGAACAGTATTAGAAAATTTTCGGGAGGAATGCAAACAGGAGTACATATCAATACTTGAGATTAAAAAAAACAAAAAAACATCAGAAACTTGAAATGTGGAATGGCAGCTGGAGTAGATGATATTCAACCAGAAATGCTTATATATGAACTATAAAAGTTTTACAGTGGCTACACTTCATATTTCAGAGAGCCTGGGTCAGAAGTCTGAATTCCAAATGGCTGGTGTAAAGATCTCATAGTTCCCATCTATATATATATATATATATATATATATATATATATATATATATATATATATATATATATATATATAAGAGGGGAAAAAAGCAAATATAGCTTAATGCAAGACTTAGAGAAATTTATCTATTGAGTGTTCCAACTAAGATTTATGCTAGTATACTTGAATAGATGTAGAGAAAAATTGTGGAAGAGAAGAACAAGCTGGTTTCAGGCCAAATAGACATTGTCAAGATCAAAATTGCACTTTATGACAGATAGTTAAGAAATCATGGGAATATGATAAGGATTTATACTTAAGGTTTGTAAATCTGGAAAAGACATATGACAAGGTGCCCAGAGAAAAGCTTTTCAAAATACTACAATTATGTGGGATAAATGGAACATTATACAGAATAATACATAGTCTATATTTTAGTCAGCATTTAGAATTGAAGGAAATACAGGAAGATGGTTTGATGTAAAATCATGGGTAAGACAAGGATGCATATTATCTCCAGTCTTATTCATTATCTATATGGATCACATTTTGAAAGAAAGTGACATTAAACTTGATATTTCACTTGATATAAACTTGATATGTGAAAATGGCTGCCAGTTTAATGTTGATAAGTGTAAAGTTATGCACTTTGGCATGATTAGAGTTCCAGCGGCATATTATATTAGTGGAATTATGCTACAAGAAACTGAAGAGGCAAGGGATCTTGGTGTTTTGGTTGTTAAGAATTTAAAGTTCAAAGGTCACATAGTAAAAGTTGCAAATTCAACTCAGAGGATAATTGCTATGTTGAAGCGAACCTTGACATGCAAGGATAAGGAAGTAATTTTGCCTCTTTATAAATCTTTGATAAGACCACACCTGGATTACTGTGCGCAGATTTAGTCTCCCGGGTTCCAAGGGGATAAAGAAGCTGTGGAAAGGGTGCGAAGAAGAGTTACAAAGATTATATCTGGATTATGGGATTTAGATTATGTGGACAGATGTGAGTATGTGGATTGCAGACTCTGATCAAGATATGTGAAAATGGCTGCTCAGTCAAGAAAGGAGTAAGAGCTATGTTTTTCTCTGAGAGCAGTGAGTGAGTGGAATAATTTGTCCTTAGGGGTAATGAGTGCATCTAATGTAAATGAATTTCAGGGAAGGTATGATAGCTGGGTTGGGTAATTTACAGCCTCCCTCGATGTCCTTGACTCCCTGGAGATCTCAGATAATAATAATATTAGAATTGGAGATATCAAAGTTAGCTATGCTTTATGCAAATGATGTGGTAGCCCCAAACACTTCCATTGTAAGTCTCTACGATTTCTTAACTAAATTGCATAATAGCTGTAACGAATTTGACATGATATTCAGCAATGAAAAGGTCAAAACTATGAAAATAGGCAGAAACATAGAAAACTTCTGCTGCATTCTAAATGGAGAACCAATGAAATAAGTAAAATATTTCAACTATTTAGTCAAATAGTTGAAATTCGCTAATCCACCTTCACTAAAGCATTGAATGAATCAATGTTTTAGTGAAATGGTATGGTGGGGAGCCAGTTGAATAAATTTACATGGAATAAGAGAGAAATTAATCCAAACACCAAACTAGCAGTATAGAAGATGGTGTTCAAACCAATTTCCAGTTACGGATCTGAGAGTTGGGTTAGAAAATAAAGTCTAGAGGCCACAGATATATGAGAGTTCTGAGAAACAGATGGTATGAACAACAGAATCATATTGTTCTTCTTCTCAAGTAGCTTCTCCAATTTTGAGGCCAGCAATCTTGGTAAGCCAGAGTGTCCAATCCTCTGCCATTCTTTTGATCTAGTAGTAATTGTTATTAAATTGTATTAAAAATGAAAATATTAGAAAGGAACTTGACATTATTAGCATTCCAGAATGTGCAAACAGAGCTCTTCTAAGGTGGTATGAGCACTTAGATAGAATGGATGAAGAAAGGTTAGCAAAACTAGTGTTCGATGCCAAGATGGCAGGAAAGAAACCTAAAGGACTAGGTGAATTTATTCAGTCAGAAATGCTGTAGAGGCATGGAATGTTTGATACGACAATATTGAAGTGCTAACAAGTAGTAGACTAATTTGAAGGACAAGTGTTGATGGAGGTTAATAATAATGCATAGTTGTGTAGTACATCATCTATTTCCTGATATGCCCTTCAGGGTACATATCAGGAAATAGATGATGGCAGAAAGCATTAAAGAAAAATGCAATCGGGATTTTTTTTTTTTTTATTTTTTTTTTTTACCTTAAGTTGATTTGTACTCCTGATTGCATTTTTTTTTAATATGTTTTCTGCCATCATTCTGTCATTTCTTTTTTCACTTTGCAGTCTTTTAAACTAATTATTCCAGACACCTAGAATATTTGTGGTGTCAGTTTTCATGTCATCTTTATCCTTGCATATCTCTGATTCCTTTAAGGTGTTCTTTCCTTAATTTCTAAGCATTTCAGTAGCCTTCAGAATATTTTCTCACCTCCTTGTTATTAATCATTTATATTCTTACCAAAGCGTCTTCCTATGATTTTTGTTTATGCTACCCTTTAAGCTATTGCTTTGCTTTCTTACTTTTTTTTTTTTTTTTTTTTTTTTTTTCTGGATGCTTTCAGAGCACATGCTGACTCACTTGCTAGGAACTTTCAACATACTTTCTTCTTTTACTTTCTGAGTCATCCATGGAGATCTGATTTTTCTCTACTTATAATTTCATCACATGCCTCTCTGGATGAATCATTCAATGTCGTCTTCAGTCTGCCTGTTTGGATGTTACATTCAAACTCTCATTTTTTTTTTTATTGAATAATATTTATCACTCGCATCACTCTGCCTGCTATTCAAGAAGATTATCCTCATGTTAATATTGAAAATAAATAGCTACTCTTTCCTTTCTCAGATTATTATTGCCTGAATATAACATCTTGTATTTGTTATTTAGAGGAATCCCACCTCTTTGCATCTTCTTTGTTTAGTAACGCTAGTTATGTCCCATCTTATATTTTATTTTGAACATACTTTCTTCTTTTTCATGACTGCCTCTTTTACTTTCTGAGTCATCAATGGAGATCTGATTTTTCTCTTCTTATAAATCCTCACATGTCTCTCTGGATGAATCATTCAATGTTGTCTTCAGTCTGCCACTGTTTAGATGTTATATTCAAACTCTCATTTTTTTATTTGTATATATGAGTCTACAATTGACCTGCAGCTTGGCTTTGATTCTTTTAAAAACTTTCTTACACTTTTCTCTTCATTCTGCTCAAAACTAAATGGTGAGCACTTTCTGTCTCAGATCCTCTTTTATACTTCTATATCCTGAACCAACATAAAAATATTGCTATCAACAGTAACATAATCAATGAGACTTTTCTTGTTTCTTTTCATGTGAATTTGTAGGTAGGAATGGTAATAACTGGTTGATATTCTGAACAAAAATCCAATAGATAACTGCCATTATTATTAGCTTTGCTCTTTTGTCCAGATTTTCCTTAAGCATTTTGATATGTCTGATATTCATTCCCTACTCTGCTCTTTAGGTCTCTTATAAGGAGCAACTTTTCCTTTTTCTTTGTCCGCTGCCTTCTGTTATGACTTGAAAAATTCCCCTATTTCTCTCATTAACAAGTTTTGATGTTTGCTCACATCACTCTGCTTGATATTGTCTGCCATTCAAGATTATCCTCATGTTAATATTGAAAATAAATGGCTACTCTTTCCTTTTTTTTTTTTTTTTTGGTAACATCAGTTATGTCCCATCTTAATTCTTCTGCTAGATCCACTTCTTTTCCATTGATATTTCTTACATTGATAGTGCCTGTCTTGATGTTTTGTTGATGTTTGTTCCAGTAGCAGAATTTTCTCTGTTCATTCCGATTCCCTGATAAAAACACCAATAACCTAGTTTAGCTGGGCAATTCCCTAGTTGTAATGAATTCCATCATGTTGTACTGTCAGTTTTGTTTTGGTTTAATCCAGAAAGGATACAATTCAGTCAGCTAATTCCTCAATTATCAGCTATCCTTGTTCATTCATTATCCAGGTAGATACCTACTAATAGGGTGTACCATGAAGCAAGGATTAGACAGTAGGTCAGAATTTTTGGTTGATTCTTCATAATTCTCAAAAGGCTACGTGAAGGTCTTCCAGTTATCTAGCTTTGACCTTTAAGTGAAAACGCAGTTATATGTATATTGAAATTTTCAAATCATATTTTAATAAATTTTATATCAGGTATCTATGAAGTCCTTGTACAGTTTGAATTGTTAATCATTTCACTTCTGCATAAGATATAAGTAGTCTGCAAAATGGAAAGAGAAAGAATTTATTCAAGATTATCATATTTAATTGTATTGATATTAACTTGTGATTATTCCTCACTTGTTGATACAATGCATAGTACAGTTTTGCAGTGCCCTGAAGATGTGCAATTATGTATGAGATATAGCACTAATCAGATTTGTTCCTAGCATGAAGATGATTAGTGATTGAAGTATTGTTGAGTAATTTAATGTCCCCACAAAAAGAAATCTAAAGAGGGCAAGTGTGGTGAAAGAAGTGGTCACAGCATTGGTCCACTTTTTCTGATCCATTTATCAAGAAAAACCTAATTTAAAAATTCTTGAACACTATGGGCGAAGTGGAAAGGTGCCTCCCCATTTGGCTGAAAGACTACTGTCAGTACATTTTCTTCCCATAGATTCAAGTATAATGTAATTTTGCAGTATATTCAGATAGGCCTCACTATTCACAACAGTTCCTTAAAAAATGAATGGATCAATTTTGCATGGTTTTCCTAGAGCACACCAGATGTTTATTTTACAAGAATTTTGTACCTTGTTCCCAAACTTCTTTTGTTTTCTCTATCCTCGAAATGCAGCATTGCAGATTAACTATGCTGCTTAATGTGAAAGGTTGTTTCATCACTAAAGTGATTGTCAATAAATGAGGTGTTATTTTCAACTTTGTTTAAAATGATAGTAGAAAGTTAATCTTGCATGGTATTCTTCCATAAATTTTGTGAAGTGTGTGTTGTTCTAGAAATATTACTCGGCTTAAATGAATCCTGCCTTATTGACTTTTGTGGACTGTTTGCAAAAGCTCTCCAGACAGCATAGTCTCATTGTTTATTCAAAGTCTCCTGGTTTGTGGCTTATCACTAATAGAACTGGTCTCTTTAATTTTCATCCTTTGTAATTAAATGTTGGATGCTTCCTTGTTGTAGTGAGTTCTAAATTTGCATCTCACTGCTTCAGGTCAGCTAGTCAGAGAACATCATTAGCCTTTTCTTCAGTTGAAACCATTAGTATATTGTAGAGTTTATTACCAGAAAAATAAAAGAAATTTATGAATCATTAAAAGTTATTTAAATCTTAAATAAATTCCCTCTGTTACATTTTTGTAGATAGTTTGTCTTATATAGAAGTGGATTTATTACAAGTTTTTTTCTCCCCTTCATAAGAAAAAATCTTTAGTACAGAATGATTTTTAAGGAAAGCTGTTGAAATTGCAAAAATAATTTCCACAAACCTCACTCATTTTGAATTGGTGGCTTTTTTCAAGAACCTGATGAAGTGCCTTATTCTGCTGCACCAATTCAAAACATAAAATATCTGATATATTTCTAGCAATAAATATATTGTTAGCAGAAATTATCACATTTTTCAAAGAAATATAATTGAATTATTTTTGTATACCTACTTCCATAGTGTTTGCTTTATCTTTTATATCTCTTATATTGTTTCTTATATCTTATCTTTTATAATTTTTGTGAACAATCACAAATAATATAAAGAAAAAGTTAAAATATTAAAACTGAGAATTAAAATTTCTGATATAGGAAATTCCAAGTAACTCAGTTAACTTGAAGGCAAATAGTTTCCAAGATCAAATCTCTGTTCCATTTAATACATTAATGATTTCTGCCATTAAGGAATTAAAAGTACAGTTGTGCAATTTCATATATTGCACAACTGTACTTTTTCAGATTGATAATTTGATATATAATGTGATAATTTCTGCTAACAATATATTTATTGCTGGAAATATATCAGGTATTTTATGTTTTGAATTGGTGCAGCAGAATAAGGAACTTCATCAGGTTCTTGAAAAAAGCCACCAATTCAAAATGAGTGAAGTTTGTGGAAATTATTGTTGCATTTTCAACAGCTTTCTTTAAAAATCATTCTATACTTAAGATTTTTTATGGGGAGGGGGAAACTTATAGGTGATGTGGCTTATTTTGCACAGAAACTGCAAACTTCTGTTCAGGTGTATCTATCTGAAATTGCATCTTTGTGTATTCCACTATAGGCGATGATTAAGGCACAGTATGTTGCTGGTTGAGTGTGGTCTGCTGGTTCTGTGCAGGTCTCTTAATAGGTATTTCAGCCCAGTAAGATAATATGTTATTAATATTTGACTTGGCTGCTTGCAAAACTGCCACATTAATTGAAGGTATCAAGTTTCATTTCTAAAAGTTTTTGTGAGTTCATGTTTTTTTGCTGAACAGGGGTTTGCAATTTCTATGCAAAAGAAGCCAAAACATCACCTACATAACAAAAGAATTTGCTGGTTCAGTTGAAGGTGATTGTGTCTGAAACAAACTATATTCAAGATATTTGGATGTAGTGCATTTGTAATTAGCAGCTATTATTTATTAAACAGCATCTGATGGAAATATGTTTGTGTTATAAACTTTGATTCGACAAGCATTTCAGCACTATATAAATGTCACATTACACAGAATGAAGGCACGACAATAATACTCTCCCATAAGGTGGTCAACCCATTTTTAAATGTTTGCATGTATTGCTTAAATTATATTTTAATAGATTTAGCTTAAGTTTGTAATTAGTGTTTAAAATCAAATATAGTTTTGTATTTATTTAATACAGTGCTGCACTGAATGTTCACTTAGTAGAGACCGGATTTCCTGATGAGGATTTTGAAGTTGTTAATGGCATGTTGAAAATGAGAATAGAAAGATTGGGACCGTATCCTTTTTATAGCTTATTTTGACAGATATGTATTAGTATGAAGGGAAAGTTGTATGATTCAAATATCTGGATGAAAACTAATAGATACAACAGTTTTGTAGACAGATATAAAAAACTAATATTAGATATTTACATGTTGAAATTAAGAAAATTTTAATGGTTGGTTCAAATAGACCTTAAATCATCAAACTTTTTTTGAATGATATTAAGAATTTTTGCTTCGGTGTTGATTTTACTGATATGGGGTAATGCTACATAAATTCTGGCACATCACCTATCAGCAATAATCACAAAACATCATTATAATCCTAGTCTGTTTATTGTGTATCTTAAAAATACAGTGGTACCTCGACTTACGAACTTAATTTGTTCCTGACCCCGGTTTGTATCTCAAAACCCAATTTTCCATTATATCTTTTGGAAATCAATTAATTTCTTCTCAGATTCAAAAATTTTTTAAAAAAATCCAAAAAAAAAAAAAAAAAATCTAAACTAAATAAAGAAAATGCAAAGAAATTGGAAGGAGCATTTTTACACTATAAATATGCATTTTTATATTTTGTATACCATTACATATTAATTTTTATTTATGAAATCTTTGGTTTTACATGATTAATTGAAAATCATCTTTCATTAAATTGTAAAAAAAAAAAAAAAAATTCTTGTGGCTGGTTTTTGTGGTTCAGGAGTTTTCAATTTGTTGTCATCAGTTGCTTCTTTCTGTATCTTAGGTGAGGGAGGTTTAAAAAACCTATCTAGCATTGACTGAAAATGCCATTTCCTTAACACCTTTCATCATCATCAACTTCCTGACATTTACCCTCAAGGAGTGTACAGGATATGATAGTACTACATGAAAAATTTACATCATTATAAACTTCCTACCTACAATTTTCTGCTAAATCAATCTGTTACCTGTCAAAGCTACAACATCGTCACATCTTATATTTATATATCTATCTTCTAAGACACTTTTTACTGTATCAATCCACCTATATCGTTGTCTTCTTGAAAGACAAAGAACACTTGTTTGGCTAATCTTTCCTCGTCCATTCTGTTTAAGTGACCATACCACATGAGATTAGCTCTGCTGACGTATTCCTGGATGCTGGCAATGTCAAGTTCTTTCCTAATATCCTCGTTTTTAATATGATATTGCCATTGATGCCATCTGTTCACGCCCCTAATTTTTTTCAGGACCGTCATATCTGCTGTCTCTAGTCTTTGGTCAAGTGTTTTACTTCTGACCCGGCTCTCAGATCCATAAGTTAAAATTGGTTTGAACACTGTCTTGTATAAAGCTAATTTAGTGTTTTGACTAATTTCTCTCTTATTCAATATAAATTTATTCAGTTGACATCCTGTCATACCAGCTTTGTTGATTCAGTTGTCTATTTCCATATTTAATTTACCGTCTTCACTAAAAATCGTGCTTAAGTAGCTGAAATGTTTTACTTGTTCTATAGGTTCTCCATTCACAATGCAGCTGATATTTTCAATGCTTCTGCCTATTTTCATTATCTTTGTCTTGTTATTGCTGACCTTCATAACATATCTATCACAACAGTTATTCAATTTATTCAGGGAATCTTGCAGACTTGTAGCAGATTTATTTAGAAGTATAACATCATCCGCATAAAGCAAGGAGCTGACATTAACATCTCCAATTTTGATATCAGGTCTAATACCACTTTCCTTCATAATGTAATCCATATAGATAATGAATAACAGAGGTGATAATGTACATCCTTGGCTGACACCACATTTATCATTAAATCATCTCCCTGTACTTTCTTCAATTCTAACTGCTGACTTACAACTCAATGTTTAGCTTTGGTCAGAACACAAGCCACATCCAGTCTAATATCGTTGGCAACGTGATTTGGAAGGTGTCATATCCCGCGTTCAATTCATATCATAATATCTTCAGCAGGTATTCTTCTGGGCGTGAAGACTGGACTATTATACTGGATGTGGCTTGTGTTCTGACTAAAGCTAAACCACCAAAAGCCAACATGCCCAGTAAGGAAATTAAATCTCTACTAGAATTAAAGAAAAACAAGGAAATAATAATCACCAAAGCTGACAAAGGGGACGCCACAGTATTGTTTAACCAAAAGGATTACACAGGTAAGCTGCAAGCTCTATTGTTAGATCGGGCTACTTACCTCCCTACTGAGTACAATCCCACCAACTCACAAATTAGAAAACTCCACAGGCTCCTTAAGAAGGTCACTTCTTGGCCTGTGGAAATCACTAACAAATTAAAACCATTTAACTCCATACCCCCCCCCCCCCGTATTTATGGACTCCCAAAAATACATAAGGGAAATGTGCCATTACGGCCCATAGTGGATGGCATTGATTCCCCCACATACAAACTAGCCAAAGCTCTCTCGCTATAATGGCAACACATCTTCACACATAAAAAACTCAGCCCACTTCAAGGCCAGCATAGAAAACCTTACACTCAAACACACTGACGTAATGGTCAGTTTTGATGTCTCCTCCTTATTCACAAATGTCCCACTCAAAGAATCCTTAGAGCTTATCCAAGCTAAATTTCCTCCCGATATTACAGCCCTATTTCAGTTCGCAGTGAACTCAGGCTATTTTGTTTGGCAAGGAAAATTCTACAAACAAATAATAGAGGGGACAGCCCTGGGTTCTCCACTCTCCCCACCCTTGGCCAACTTTTATATTGAGACTTTTGAAAAGAAAGCCTTAAACTCTGTCCCACAAAAACCAACCATTTGGCTTCGCTATGTTGATGATATGTTCGCTATTTGGCCACATGACTCCAGTGCGCTCCTCTCCTTCCTAACACACTTAAACCAACACCCCAGAATCAAATTCGCCCTGGAAGAGGAAAAAAACAACTGCCTTCCTTTCTTAGACACACTAGTCACCCCAGCCTGATGGAACCTTGGTTTTCTCAGTCTATAGAAAACCCCACCCATGCAGGTAGATACATTCACCAACAATCCCACCACCCCTCCTCGCAACAATATGGAGTCATTAAGACACTACACAACAGGGCTAAACTTATCTGTTCAAATGACAATGCCTTAACCGCAGAACTAAACCACATTCTCAACACTTTCTCAGTCAATGGCTACGCCCCCCCCTCACAACAAGGATTACTCTAAATACATCACCATACCCTATATCCAAGGCACTTCGGAAAAAATTATAAAAATCCTAAAAAAAAACATGACTTCTTGTTACAGACCATATAAAAAATTGGCATCCCTTATCCGCTCTACTAAAGACCAACCTCCCCCCCCCCCCCTAGACCTACGTAGTGTATACCAGGTCCCTTGCAGCTGTAAGCTGTCCTACTTTGGCCAAACAGGCAGGACAGAAAATATCAGAATTTCAGAACACAAGGACTACATCCGGTTTCA
This sequence comes from Typopeltis vanoorti, assembly GCF_054136105.1. NCBI lineage: Eukaryota > Metazoa > Arthropoda > Arachnida > Uropygi > Thelyphonidae > Typopeltis > Typopeltis vanoorti. The sequence continues at coordinate 73,303,724 of NC_143564.1, read as the reverse complement.
CCAATACAGCCACTCTGGTCTTGCTGATCATGCGCTGGATACCTGCCATAGAATACGGTGGAAGAAAGCCACGATAATACACCGTAGTAAATACAAATATGAAAGGCTTTTCATTTAAAACAGAACTCTCCCCCCCCCCCCCCCATCCCTAGTCAAATTAATTTCATCATTGAGAAAAAAGTTCCTAGGCTTTCTCATCATATATTAACAAAATGACTCATTAGAATTCTCAGCTTCAGAAAACTTTTCTTCACTTGGAAATATGTTGACCATGACTCGTATCATCCTCAGAGCCAAAAACTAAATGTTATCAGAATCCTGGTCCATCAGTTAGACAAAATTTTGAAAACTTACCTGCCTAACACATCCTCTTCAGAAGCAATTTCTTGGTTTCTGTTTCAGTTTGTCAAGCAAGTCTTGAAAAATAATTTCATGCATCCTGAAAAGAATTTGATTTTCTTCACCTCACCTCTTCTTCAGTTCAATAGCTCCCTTCTTTTTCCCATCCCTAAGAATAAAATTTGCTCATGGCCATCAGGAGTATAAAGCATCTCTTGTTCTTGTTGTCTACTATTCAAGGTTAACACAAACCGTGTATACAGATATTGTCAGGAGAAAAGATAAAAACAAAACATTTTTCCCAAAAAAGGTTCAAATGTCTCAAATAGTAATTGGTTTGCATGTGTGTGTGTGTGCCATCTGTATGTTAGCTCAGTAATTTGCCTTTGTTCTTTTTAATCAACAAAAGGTAAACTAAATACATTAGTGTGGGTCAAATGATTATTATGAGGGCCTTTAACAGTGGAGATATAGACTGACAGGAAGAATGGTCACATGGCAGGAAGGTAATGGAATTTATACACCTACTGAGAGATGATTATCCTTTCATGGTGATCAGCATTCATTTTAGAAATTGTGGACTTTACAACCGTGTTATAAATAACTCTTTTAATATCCTGACATTTCGATCTTCATATTAAGATCATCATCTGGAGCATATACAAAAATATACAGGACAAGCTAAGTTACATTACATACAGTAAGCTAGAGAAACAATGAATTGATCACAAGTTATTCTTGGTGATCTAGAGGTCATGCCAGTTACTACTGGCATGACCTCTAGTGAAAAAAAAAATATATTTATAAACTACATCAAGCTATATATTGATGATAAAGAGTTATTATAGCACGGTTGTGAGGTCCGTAATTCCTAAAATGAGAGATAATTACTTGAGGCAGCATGTGACTTACGGGAGTGTAAGGATTGGTCATAGGATCGGATGAGCTATACATAACAAAAGTGGCCACATTGCCTCCAATTAGTTAAAGCAGCCAGACCCAGATGTGATACCAAGATTGAAGTAATGCAGAAGTCATAATTTCATATACGAGTTGCCAAAAGGTGTCACACCTTATTATTAAATTACTCTGGATTAGAGAAAGTTGTTGGAAGTTGTATTACATCTGGGTCTGGTATCATTCAACCTTAGTATCGCATCTGGGTCTGTGGCTCCCACTGAAGAGACCTCAATAAAGATCGAAACCGGTCTGGGTAGTGACCCTTCCCATAATGCATGGTATTATACATACCCGTAAGGATATGTACTTTGCATTATGGGATAACCTTTGCTTACACTTGGATAAAGGATTAAACCAAGTATATAATTTCTTGGTATCTTTAACTTATGAAGTGGTCTTTCTCTATGGCATTGAGATAATCCATATTTGGTTCTCCATTCTGGGTGTATTTTCAGTGTTCTTTTCTCCTGGCCAAAGTAGTAGGCTATAGAGAAAGACCACTTCATCCTGTCTCTGAATTATTGAGTTCCACGCTGGCAGGGAAGGAGAGAGAATTCTAGGTAATCCTTAATTTGTCTTAGGCAGGTAGAAATTTTGTTTAGAAGTTTGTATACAATTCTGATTGTGTGTCGTTTCAGAAGGGAGCCCAGTTTATCTGATGTGCCTTTGATGTAGGATAAAGATATAGTGTATGTGTAGTCTGGTTTGGAAGATTTGTTGCTCTTTTTAAGAAATTGGGTCTTTTTTTTTATTTTATTTTATTTTATTTTTTATTTTTTTTTTATCCATTTTGTTGGAATGATGTGAGTAGATCCTGTTGTTCCAGGTGCAGTGCTTGTCCTGAGGACAAAATTCACTCTGCCTCAGAGGCTAAGGTTTTGAAAAGGAATTTTGCAGATGCAAAATTTAGCAAATGCACTAACAACCAAAGATGGACTGTGTAGAAGCTCATGACTTCACATCATACTTGCCTTAGTAATGTGAAAAATATGATGTATTACTTCAACCTCTGGGTCTTGCTCCTACTGATGAGACTTCAATAAAGATCGAAACTGGTCTGGATAGTGACCCTTCCCATAATGCATAGCATTATATATACATACCTGTAAGGATATGTACTTTACGTTATGAGCTACTAAGGCAAGTGATGTGAAGTCATAGGCTTCTATCTATATACGAGTTTCCCCAGTCCTGAAAATAGTTCAGGTGCAAACTTGTTTGATTACACTTGGATACAGGATTAAACCAAGTATATAATTTCTCAGTATCTTTAATTTATGCTGTAATCAGTGGCTGCATTATAAACATCTGTTACTTGTATATTCTGCAACTGAAAATTCAAAAGATGTCAGGACAAATATATTTAGTTCGCCAAACACACTACAGTTTTACTGTAGTGTGTTTGGCACTACAGTAAAACTGTTTCTGGCATGCATGTACCATAGCTTTTCTGGGGGGGTTTCATTATGATGGGTCCTTCCAGTTGTCTCTAATTACACAAATTGTTACTAATTGTGATACATAGATTGTAAATGTCTGTGTATTGCATTTAGTCATACAATATAACTGCTTGTTTTCTCTTGCTTCTGCAATATAGTGCCTGGAATGGAATGCTTCCTGTTTTCTAAAAGAACAGACGTAGTAAGTAAAAATTCATCTATTCCTGAATAAATATAAATTCTTCTATGTATTATAAGAAATGAACTGCATCTGTTGATCTCCAGCAAAATACTGGAGTATGCAAGATGTTCTATTATTGATAAGATAGAAGAGTTGCTGACAAAAAGAAAAAAAGTTATATAATGAACTTTTTCATTACATAACTTTTTTTTTTTTGAAGAACATAAGAAATAAAAAATCAGTCTATTAATTATGGTCGCTGTAATTAATAGGATGCCAAGAAATATCTAATAAAAATATTTTCTTTTGTCTAAACGAAAGTGAAAATAACTCACTTTCCTCAAAATCCAAAATTATGCAGCTTCAATCCCCTGATAGATGATCTTAAACTTTGATATGAGCTGATAAGTTCATCAAATTGGTAACTAAAGAAATGCTCATTTCTGTTTTGAAGCTGTTGTTATCCTTCTATAGGTAGTTTTCTGTATTGAGACCACATAGTAATATAAAAAGTTTATTAAAAATAAACAATTAAAAAACCTGACAGGTTTTGTGTGTCGTCACTTATCATCAGGGGTAATGGTATATAAACATAAAAGTTTTACGCAACAAAAGCTTATTGACAATTAATTACACATATTAGATGTTTTTTTATAACTTCACAATATGTACCATTACCTCAGATTATGTAAATCTTATGACGCATGAAACTTGTTGGGTTTTTTAATTGTTTATTTTTAATAAACTCTTTATATTACTATGTGGTCTCAATACCGAAAACTACCTACAGAACTGCTTAACCACAGAAACCTATGTCTACATGTTGTTATTCCTTGATTTATATAATCTTTCATAGGGGAAGCAACATCACACATACTGTTGTGGTGAAACCAAGGAAAGCAGGCTATTATAATTTTACAGCAGCTGAAGTCACATATTTACCGTCAGAAGATGCCCAAGAAGTTCAGGTATGATTTACTTCTAAATTGCTAGATTTATTCTCCAGCAATTTAGTGTTTTTTTTTTGTTTTTGTTTTATTCTCTATCTTAATCTTAAATACTTAATATATGTAAATGTTAAAAAAATGATGCCTATGTTTTCAGGAAGTTATCTTAAAAACTGTGACCGTCTTTTTACAGAATTGAAAAACATAGAAAATATTTTTCACTCATGCAGTCAATTTATTATTTTTTTTTTAATGTTTATGCGAATCCTCTGGATGACAGTTATAAACTTAGTGTTCATTAGTACCATAAGGAGGTAAGGATTAGATGATCCAGCTCTTGAGAGTACTGAAAACAGAACTTTTTCAAACTACTTCAAACCTTTGGTAAGCCAGGTAGTAGGTCTCACACCAAGTAACAAATTGCCATTAGTCGAAAAATTATCTAACAAATTGGTAGATAATTTTTCAGAGAAATGTTTTAATGTCATTTCTCTCTATTTTAATGAGCAGTTCAGGTCTTTATCAGTTCAGCTTGTGTATCATCCAGTAGGCACCACCCTTTATAATTCCCTTCCATGTGGGGCACTAGGTTAATGTGGAGGAGGACCCAGTAATGATACTGGCACTTTTGTTTCTGTTCCTTTCTTCCCATGTTACTGCTTTTCTTACTCCTGTATTCCAAACAATCATGACTAGAATCCAATACCCTGTTGACATGTTTGTCATGTAATGCTACTTGTGCACATCCTAGTGGTGTGCATGCATGACTTTGGCCCACTGCTTCAGCAAAACAGGTGAGGCTGGATAGCCCAGTCAGGATTGTTCACATAGTGAGCTTTTATGCAAGTGCCAGTGGTGTCACAGTATATATATCTCCTTCTTCATGGTCTAGGGACAGGGTCCAAAGTTGCTGTGGGTCTTATATAGCATCCAGAGTAGCCCTGGCATTCCATTCCTGAGCACAGTCATTACCTGCTTGCAGGATTCAGATGTTGGTGGTGGGGAATTTTTAATTATATATATGTAACAGCTGAATGTCTAGTTGAGAAAATGACACCCTTCTTTAGCCAGTAAAGCTTAGAAGGATTGGCAGATACTAAAATGAATTTTAAAAAATTCATTTAGGAAATATTCTGGTAGAAACAACAGCTTTTAAGAAAGATTCAGACATACTTTTTCAAGCTGCAAATATGAGTTATGGTTAACCCCCATAAAACAAACTTTGCTTCAGTGAGTGGGACCCTCTCAATGTTTCAGAATGAGGAGATTTGCTGAATTGAAAGATAAATGACAGCAATAAGACAAATCCTGATACATAGGAATCCTATACCAACCAAGAAAATCATCTTATCTTCACGTTTAACATCCTCAAATCCAAAACATCTCTGTAAGTAGGCTGTCTCAACCCCAACCTGTCAGTGTCAGATTACATATTTTGAATTCCTTGCAGTGCTTCCAGGGCTAGAAATACAATCATGCTTGGACTGCATGTCATGAATTTGCTATCTGCACTCAGTGTGATGTTAAAGATTATGAAAATACACATTTGCAAATGCTGACTATCCAAATGGGCTGATTGCGAGGAAGCACACCCAGCATACGCCTGAAGTGTGTTAAAGTGGGAAAAGAAAAAGCAACAGTGAAAATAAAAAGTTTCTTAAGAACATTACAATCATGACTGTCTCCTCTTCTCACAATTATATCATCTTTGAACACTATGATTTAGTCCTTTGTAGATCTAAAGAATAGACTTGCTGCAGAACAAGTCACACGAATTCTTATTATCCTTATCAGTAAATGCAGGTCTATTTTAGAGAAACTTTCTCAAGTAAAATTTCTCTTTACAGTGTTAATGGAAAATTCATCTACTGTTGCAAGTTTAGCAACTAATTCATCTACTTCTAGTACATGCTTCTTTCTCTCTTTTCATACTGTTCGAGACAGTGATGAAGTCCACTTTTTGGTGATAATGCTTTGCACTGCAGTGTTTTGAAACTTTTGATAATGGCTGTCTGATTTTTGCCATTTTTTTTTTATTATTATTTAAAAAATTACTACAACCATTACTCATTTGTTTTATTCACTGTTAGGTCTAACTGCAATAAAGTGAAGCAAAACTTGTATTTATTCAAATATAATTATTAATAATTAAATAGTAAATTATTTTGATAAGCTCAGTTTCACATTGCACATATTAAGCAACTGGGATTATGATGAATCCAGGTCAGGGGAATACTTGAATTGTTTCATTTTTTATGCAGCCAGAATGGGGAATTTGAGATCGGAAAAGACTATAAAAAATCTTGAATTTCTCAGGAAACATTTTTACTATTTCTGGCAATTGGGAATTTTAAAATAACAAATTTTTTTTTCAGGAAGAAAACCTAACTCACACAGTAGTAACTGCCTGCTGTGACATATTACTTTTAAGAGTAATATTTTTCACTTGTAACATGAAAAATATCAAGGGCAATATATCTTTATGACATGCCATTATTCATTTTTACAAGGATATATCAGGTAACCAAAAACTACTTTTTTTTTTTTTTTGGTTCTCTTACAAAGTTAATATTTTGAGAAAAATTATGTGAAAGTCATCTGTTATAGATTTCAAAATTACAAGTGATAGCACAATACCTGGAAGTATGAAATTTGTTATAAACAAAGTTTAAAAAATGGCTATTTAATCATGTTTCTTGTATACATATATAAACTGGGCCCAAATGTTACGCCAGTAACCAACAAGATGTGCATGACATTTGCAGAGGTGAATGCATAAGGTGATGAATCACAGCTGATATTGTCTATTACTAGCTTTTATTCTATAGCCAAATGATTACAGGAGTTAGGACAACTACAGTAGTGCACTGTTTCAAATACAGCCTATATTAGGTTCTGGATAAGTTTTCATCCATCCTTTGTATTCCCCCAGACATTTCACTGTTGATTATCACTTTTTATTATTTTTTTTTATTACAGGACAATATGCACAACAGTTAAATGATTCCCCTCCTTTCATTTCTAAAAATTAGAAGTTTTATAGGAGCTGTATTTATAATCTTGCATCTTGTCTGGATTAAACCGATTATGAAGCTTATAATCTGAAGGTTTTAATTTATTCTAAAAAGAACTCCAACTCTTATGATCACCAGAAAAAAATTGCATTTATTATTTAAATATAGTGGACCCTTGCATAGCAGAACTAATTGGTTCTCTCAGATCATTATTTTGATGGAAAAATAGATAATTTGTTGTGACTTTTTTAGAATCCAGATATTTAGATTTTTATATTTAGATATTTAGAACCCTAAAAACTACTTTTAGCATAATTGTTAACTTAAATACAGTGCAATATGTATACAGGTGTTGACAAATTAATGAATATAGCAAAGGATGGAAAATTATATCATCACTGTACTGTACCTGAATAATAAGATGTCACTTGAAAAGATAAACAATAATATCTGTGACTATTACATTTACGAGGGCAAAGTCCTGAGGTGTTCACTGTGCAACAGTAAGTGACATAAAAAGATCGTTTGTGCCATGCCAGGGTGAACGTTTGACATAGTGGTGTGAAAAGTTCACAGCAATTTCATCAGATGAACTAAATGATATTGTAGAGAGTAATAATTCATGGTTTATAGTTTGGGATTCCTGCTTATATATTCTTGCAAAAGTAAATAGTTAAATGTTTAGGTGAAATGATATTTACGAATAGAAAGACACCGGAAGTATTATATATTTAATTACAACAATTGACCATATTTAATTGAAGTTATTTTTGGATATAATATTCCTCTTCCAGTTTGAATTATAGTATCTTAAGTTATGTAGCACTGGGAACTTGGACATTTGCATGTAAAAAGATAAAATTGTGTTAACGATCATGCTTTTTTTTTTTTTTTTTTTACATAAATGATTATCAGATCGGCTACACTACAGAGCCTGGAGAAGCAGGAATCGTTCCAGTTAAGGATTTTGATAGGAGGTTTTCACCTCATGTTGTGAGTTTCTTTAGTATGTGTATGTATATATATATATATATATATCATGCATTAATTTTTAATTATACCCTTGTTTAAATGTAACTTAAATGTTCATGCTTATTTGAAAATACTATCTTAGAATTGCATTGCTTAAGGATCAAAGATAACTGACCAGGGTTTCTGATTCAATTTCCAGTTCTCACTCCTCATAATGCACCTTGATATTAGTTATTCTTAGTTATTGAATGAACATGGATGAGCTGGCAATTTGAAATTTACCCAAAGAAATTGTACTTTGTATTGGCTTAAACCAAAAAAGTAAATGATGGCACATGATGATTGAAGTATAGGCTAGTCAAAAGATTCTGCTATGACCAGCAAAGAACCAAGGCAAAAACTGAAAAGTCAGCTACTGAAACAGATTCAATGGGCATCGACAGAATTAAAGATAAACCCCATCAGTGTGACAAAGACTTGAATAGACGAGACTGCTAAATATAAGTATAAGATTTTTATTCAGACAAGAGCAATCAGAAAGGAAATAGGCATTCAGCACTGAACACAAAGGTAAACTTGTTGAATGAATAGTAGTTTCAAGTACAATGATGTGGGAAAATTAGACAGTGAGGCTTGTTTGTGCCCTTGGTCCTGCAGAAGAAAAGGGGAAAGATTTTAAGTCATTTGAAAGGGCATATAACAGAAAAATCTGGTTCATGTTGAAGCTCTAAACAGCAGATTTATAAATTTGATAATATATTAAAATTTATTACACAGTCCAACACAATTTTTGCTGACTTTTATATGAGACTTGTGTTTTACTAATTTGGGTGCGTTGATTTCAGATATCAAACCCATTTTTCTCTATGGCATTTTCTTTTTGCTAATTTGTAAGTTTTTGATAGTTTTAAGGCGGCAGTACTATTTAGAGGATCAAAAAAATAGATTTTTTAATATTATTTTCTGAGAGTATGTACTTTTAAAAAACTTTATCAAGAAATTTGAAAAATTCCCGAAGATATAGGCTATTATTCAAAGCGGTGCAGATCAGAATCGGAGCGCTCACCGCTCTCGCTTGTTAGTAAACGAATAAATGTGTAAGAACCTGCAACGGCACGTACTGGCGCTTTGAATGCGAGAGAGGCCGATAATTAGATACATAACTACTTAACAATATTCATTAAAAATAACAATTTTACTTACACATGATGAGTTTCAGGGAATAAATTTTTGTTTGTAGCAATTTCTGCTGTGCGTTCTGTTTTGGCAATCCCTTTGAATACTCCAACAGTAGTCGGCCATCATGTGAGAATATATCCATAGTTTTTAAGTCTTGATGAAATCTTTCACCTTGTTCATCGCTTACAGCACCTAAATTCTCGGGAAGTCTATCAAGATGACTGTATAGGAAATGAAGCTTTATGCTCATATTGCAACCTAGGCGCTGGAAAATTTCAAGCATTGTTTCCACTAGATCTTTGTAATTGCGCACTTTTTTGTTTCCAAGAAAATTATTCGCAACCATCGTAAATGAAGTCCAGGCCTCTTTCTCAATTTCGTTCATAGAGTTGATGAAATTTGGGTCTCTCATTAAAGTTCTAATTTGCGGTCCATCAAATACACCGGCTTTAATTTTTTCATAACTAAGTCGTGGAAATTTTTCACATATGTATTGGAAACAGTCACCTTGTAAATCTAAAGCTGTAACATACTGCTTCATAAGACCTAGTTTGATGTGTAGAGGTGGAAAAATGATTTTTTCTCTGTTGATTAAAGGTTGATTTATAACATTCTGTTCTTCAACATTTAAGGATATTCTAAGAGACCAATGTTTCAGTGTTGGTTTCTAGCTCGACTATCCCAGAAGCATAGAAAACACTGAAACTTTGTATATCCTCTTTGAAAGCCAACTAAAAAGTTCACCATTTTAAGATCCACACAGATGATCCAGTTATGGTCTGTATATTTTAATAACTTCAGAATCTTTTTAATGTCCTCATATGTTTCCTTTAAGTGGACTGAATAGCCGATAGGAATTGAGCCATATACATTCCCATTGTGTAGTAAGACACACTTGAGACTTCTGCTTGAACTGTCGATAAATAAACACCACTCATTTCAGTTAGTAAACCTGACACATTGTTACAGTAAACAAACCCACACTCGTGTTTAAAATATTGTACAAGATTACTTTCCTTGCTACGATAAAAAGTTATCTTCGTATCTTGCTCCAGTAAGTTTTTTTTTTCATTTAATCTTGAAGCTAACAATTCCGATGATTCCTTTGATAGGCCCAAATCTCTTACTAAGTCATTCAATTCCGCTTGAGTAAAACGTTGCAGTCCAGAACTAGAAATTAAATTTTCATTGTCTAAATCATCATCTGGGTCTTGCTCCTCAAGAACATCTGGCATATCCCGATCATGCTCGTTCTCAAGTAAAGGAAGTCCTTTATAAATTGGCACGGCTATTTCATTGGAATGAGCAACTGGCCAAATTGCTGAGTCGAGATTTGGACACACAATTTTTTTCTTATTCTTCTTCTTATGACCAGAAGTCTGAACTAAACAAAAATAGTAATCATCTACGTGATTTTTCGGTTCATGTCAAATCATTGGAATGCCAAAAGCTAATTTTTGGCGTTTTCCCTTACTCCACTGTCGTAAATTTTCTACACATGACTTACACACTTTATTTGGAGCCCATGAATTGTCCTGATCTGCAAGTTTTGTCAAAGTATGCAAAGTACACTTTCTTAACGAAATCAGTGATATTTGTCCTTTGACTGGGAACAGTAAAGCTGCCACAAATGTAGCAGAAGGAATCTACACTATTGACACATTTCAAGTAGTAGACACGATGTATTTTCTTCACTGCCGACTAACATGCAATTAACAAGACAAAAAAAACCAGAGACTTTATTGAAACATTATAAGCGCTCATCATACTTTCATGATTGATTAATGATTGACTGATTTCGATCGTTCTTTGTCCACTATGACGCATACAGCATTCATTTGTTTTAGGCAGTTGTCATCGCCTACTTTTCATCACCTAAATGTATTAAGTCGGTTATCAGCCTCTCTCACATTCAAAGCGCCAGTATGTTGCAGGTTCTTATGCATTTATTCGTTTACTAACAAGCGAGAGTGGTGAGTGTTCCGATTCTGATCTGCACACCGCCTTGAATAATAGGCTATATCTTCAGGAATTTTTCGAATGTCTTGATAAAAAGTTAGGAACAGATTTTTAAAAGTACATACTTTCAGAAATTAATATTAAAGAATCGATTTTTTTGATCCTCTCAAAAGTACTGCCTCCTTAAAACTATCAAAAACTTACAAATTAGCAAGAGGAAAAACCTGGCGTGATAGAGAAAAATGGGTTTGATATTTGAAATCAGTGCACCCAAATTAGTAAAAAACAAGTGTCAGATCATAATCAGCAGAAAAAAAATTTTTTTTTTGTTGGCCAGTGTTATTATTATTATTACTACAGGTATCTCCATGGAGTCAGTAGACTCATCACGGGAGACCCAAACTTTCAAAACAATATATGGATGATAAGGGATGTACATCCCCCGAAACCTCCTTATCATCCTTTGAGGTTTCAGGTGTTTACAAAATTTATTGTTCTTGTGGCATCTGCTGCGTAGGAGAGATAGGAAGATCTGGGGAAATTCGCATGAACGAACACCAAAAGGATGTGCAAAACAGAAGAGAACACAAATCAAGTCTAGCTTTCCATACCACTTCCACCAGCCACAATGTACTCTGACAGAAAACAAACATGTCGTACATAGAAAAAAAACTGTTACGTAAGGAAATTTAAAGAAGCTGCAAACATGCTTAAAATACCAACACAATGCAATAAAAATCAAAGATTAATTCTCCACCAACTTTGGTCAGCTTTAATAAAAAATATACCTGTCAGACCTCGGACATTATTAACGTGAACAACAGAACGTGGCATCATCCAGCATTGTTTAAATTCAGCACTGCTTTGAATCTGCATTCTGATTTTTAATTTTATGAATAGTCAGACGGCTACAACTGTATCGCATGAACTATTACTAATAATTTCTCTTTTCTTTGTGTTTTAAACTTTAAGTTACCTTTTACCCCTGAAGATGTGAGTCAAACAACTTACGAAACTTGTCGGGTCTTTTATTAATTCATAGTGTTTTATATAGCTTATTAAAAAAATGTGGTCCAATTACCGAAATATACCATGTGAATATCTATCATATCTCTTCTTGAATTCATTTACAGACAAAGAACTCGCAACTGAGTCAGGCAATGCATTCCACTTATTCACCACCTTCCAGGTGAAAAACCTCGTTCTCACACCCTTGTTAACCACAATTTTCCTTAATTTCCAGGGATGACCTCTTGTTCTTCCATCACTATTACACAGCTGAAACATTTCCCCTGCATCAATCTTATAAAAACCATTTAGTAATTTAAATATTTCTATCATATCCTCCTCTTCTCTGCCTATCAACCAACCGCTGCAATCCATAAGCTCTCAATCTATCAATGTAGGAAGCATTTTTTACATCACTCACCAACTTAGTCACCCTCCACAACCTCCTCATCTCCAAGGAATCCAGGTGACCAGACCTGAGCACAGTAATCCAAATGTGGAAGTATCAATGCTGTATAAAGGGGAATAATAATCTCTTTATCTCTGGATGTTAGTGTGTTCCTCACTAACCAAGTAATCCTATGTGCAATCTTGGACACCTTAGCAATGTGTTCCCTGAACTTCATCTCCCTATCTACCAACCCCCCCCTAAGTCCCTAGCCTCATCAATCTCTTGGAGTACCATTCCAATGTAGTACACAGCTGGTAATCTTTTAATCCCAAAATGCATAACTTTACACTTTTCCACATTGAACTGACATCCATTACCTTCTGTCCATTTTGCCAGCTTATTTAAATCATCCTGTAAACTCTCAAATCAGCTTGATTTTTTATTGCACCACCCAACTTTGCATCATCAGCAAACAACTGAATATCTCCCTTTAAGCCGTTTCCTATATCATTTATGTACAAATTAAACAACAATGGCCCAAGCACAGAGCCCTGAGGTGCACCACTGGTCACCTGCCTCATCCTGGACTCTGCTCCTCCATACACCACCTTCTAATATCTCTCTCTGAGCCATTCTCCTATCCATATCACCAGTTTAGTATCCATCCCCATCTGCTCCAATTTGTACAACAGTATTCCATGGGATATCCTGCCAAAAGACTTAGCAAAATCCACAAGTACCACTGTGTAGCCATTTCCTTTGTCCAACTCAGATGTCATTCTATTATAAAAAGTTAATAAATTGCTAAGGCAGGATCGACCTTTAACAAAGCCATGTTGGCCCCTATAGAGTGTCATATCCTGATCCACCCATTCTTGAATTTTGTCTTTTACAATACTTTTACCACCACTCCTGAGATGGTGATTGGCCTGTAAATAACTACCGCAGTTTTAGAGCCACCTTTATGCAAAGGAACCACTTTGCCTTCCTTCCACTCCCTACGGACCATACCAGAGTTCAAACTTAAGTTAAATAACCAAGTAAGAGGCATTGACAATTCCTTTGCACATTCACGCAACACCCGAGCTGATATTCCATCTAAACTTACAGCAGTGTTTGCATTTAAATTTTGCAATATATATACTAAGTACCTCTGATTTCTTAACTTCAATTCTCACATCAGTTATTGCTACAGGTACGGAGATATCTTCACTTGGGTGATACTTTTGAAAAGCGATCACTCAGTAACTACTATTACATCTGAATTTGTCACCTCAATACCATCAGCACCCACTAAAGTTATCCTTCCGAAGTCATTCTTCCTTTTTCTTGCCACATAGCAGAAGAACTATTTGGGATTAGATTACCCTTGATCTCCTTGGCTAAGGTCTTCTCATAATCTGATTTACTTTTTCTTACTATGTTGGTAACCTTCCTAGCTTGAGCCTTGTACTGCTCATGGGTGTACTGATTGCCTTTCTCCTTGTAAATTCTCCATAGCATTTTTTTTTTTTTTTTGCAGATCAAGCTTAATACTACTACTCATCCATCTAATGCCTACCTTGTTTGTCTTCCTGACTATGGGGACACAATCTGATATTGCCTTCCTCAGATACCCGCTGATTTTATTCATGCACTGCTGACATCTTTCCTCTGCAATATGTTTTGCCATGGGACGGCTGCAAGCTCACTCTGAAGCTTGTTATAATTGCCTAACCTGTAGTTCTGTATATCCCTTCTCAAGAGAGAAATCCACAAATTTTGTAACCTCCCAAGTCAATACCACATGATTGCTCTCATCAATTTGTTGTAATGAGGACACCTTACTTATGCATATATCCTCTTAACTGGTGACCAGGTCCAACACTCTCACATGACATGTCCCTTCAGTTATGTGCTGTTTCAAGTAATTATCTCGTAGAAGATGTATGAATTCCATTTCCTTTTTGCCACGTGATATTTCCTCCTTCCAATTGATATCACCATAATTAAAATCCCCCATAATAATCACTAACCCTGCACTCATTGCACTAATTTGCTGATGTATTAATTCAATATCACCCCCGGCCTATAGCAGCAACCAACTGTATATTTGGTTGCATTGGTCACTATTTTACACCAGACCTCCTCAAATGAACTATTATTAACATGTCTATCATCTTGATATACTACTTTCTTTAGCTGCAACTATTGTTAAGATGAAGCTGGTAGCTTTCAGTTAAGAACAAAAACTCAAATTCTTTTACAACCTTGTTTTATTTAATCCAGTTTATTAAGGAAAGATAGAGAAAATGTATGGGCAGTTCTATTAGCATCATCATTCTTTTATTAATGCAGTGTTGAGAAGTAGAAGAATAATAAATGCAGATGATAATGATGCTGTCAGACAAGATTTGTTGGGAGTGTTGCATGCTTAGATATTATTTTGCCTTTGTTGTGCAGTTAGAAGAAAGACATCCACCTTTTGATGAGAAAGGACCAAGTTTGAATGCTGTCAAGGATTCATGGAACATTTTCTTGGTCTTTTCACCTGAAGCCGGGTGACAATCTCAGGTGGAGAATGGTAGGGTTGGAAAGTTAATTTTTTTTCACCTTTCTTGCTAAACAAACTCACAAGCTTGTTAAATTAACGGACATAATTGTCATGTTGTCTCAGCCATAGCATTAAATAATAATACATAATTCAGATAACTTGGTAAGCATGGATTTTGTCTGTTTGACTATAAGTTTTATGGCCTGTTTGAAATAGGATAGGTCACTAGAGCATAGGAGGCGAAAAGGAAAATACATCTTACCACAATAAGGATATTTTAATAAAAAAATTAAACTGTTAAGATAATTTTGTTTTGTAAACTATATTCAATGGAATAATTCGAATATAACACATGAAACTATCTGCTGTAAACAATGATTATCTTATATATAAGTCACAAGAGTACTAAATAAGTGTAGTGAGGGGATGTGTAAATGCATTTAGAATAAGGTTGAAAATTTACTTGCATGTGGCAAGTGTATTTCTGGAGCTCTGCCTTCAAATTCAAATGTCTCTTCTAAGAGAATACCAAGTTTACATCATTCCACCCTACAGCTGAATAATGGATAATAAATATAAAAATCTGGGAAGTCATTATTTGTATGATATATATACATTTGCTAAAGAGAGAAGTAGAAACAGCGATTAAGGAATTAAAAAGTGGAAAGATGGAAGGAGTGGATGGAATACCTAGTGAAATCCTAAAACAACTGGAGAACAAAGGTATAACAGAAACATGGAAACTCTGCAACCTCATTTACAAAACAGGAGTATGGCCTAAAGATTTCACAGAGAGTATTCTTATACCAATTGAAAAGAAAAGCAATCCTGCTAAGTGCAGTGACTACAGAACTAAGCATACTCTCACATGCCTCCAAAGTACTGCTAAGAATATCAAATCAAAGATTGTATAATAGAGTGGAGTATTTTCTGGGGGATGATCAATTTGGATTTAGAAAAGACAAAGGAACTAGAGATGCAATTGGAGTAATGAGGACCATATGCGAAAGGAATATAGAAGTAACTAAAGAAGTTTATATTTGTTTCATCGACCTTGAAAAAGCATTTGACATGGTGAAATGGGAAAATCTGATGGAAATATTATGCAAAATAGGTTTAGATTGGAGAGTTAATAGCTGAATTATATATGAACCAGGCGGCCATAATAAAGACAAAAGTAGGAAAAACTAAAAAATGTGTGATTGGCAGAGGTGTAAGACAGGGATGCTGCCTGTCACCCGACGCTCTTCGATATATTTGCAGAAGAAATGAATAAAGAAGCATTTTATGAAGAGGAAAGAGGAATCACTATTGGAGGAAGAACAATCCAAAATATTAGATTTGCAGATGATCAAGCAATATTAGCTAATACCGAAGATGAACTACAGCACCTAATGCAAAAATTTGAAAATATATACAAGAAATATGGTATGAAAATTAACACAAAGAAAACAAAAGTGATGAGAGTCTCCAGGAAATCAGGAAGTATCAAGGTGATGATGAATGGAGAAAGTGTAGAGCAAGTGAGACAATAAAAATACCTTTTTAGAGTTTCCATTTTCTAGTATAATACAAGAAAATGGAAAATGTGACATGGAAATAAAAGAAAGAATTCATCTCATCTCATCTTCCTTATACCCTCTTTTACCTTGCGGTGTCGAGGGTCCATTGATCATCGGACCTCACTCCGTTTACAGGATAAGGTGGTCAGCCTTATGCCCCGGTATATCCTATGGCCTGTAGTGTTGAGTTCTCAATGCCAGTTTGCCTGCTTTGTGAGATGAAAAACCCCAGAAGCTAAAGAAAGAATTAACAAAGGAAAATATGCCTTTTATAACAAGAAAAATTTGTTTATTAATAAAATGAATAAAAATCTAAAGAAAAGGCTTATTAAGTGCTATTTGGAGTATGACCTTATATGGATCAGAAACATGGACAATTAGGAAGAAAGAAGCTAAAATGTTGGAAACATTTGAAATGTGGTTATGGAGAAGAATGGAGAAAATAAAGTGGACTGAAAAAAATCACCAATGAAGAAGTATTACAAAGAGTTGAAGAAGAAAAAAATTTACTAAAAACCATAATAAGAAGAAAGCATAACTGGATGGGACATGTATTAAGAGGAGACAGCCTACTGAAAAGAACGGGGAAAATTGAAGGAAAGCGGCCGAGAGGAAGAAGACGACTAACGATGCTTGATGATATAATGGGTACAAGAAGATATCAGGAAATGGAGGAGGAAGCAAGAGACAGAGGAAATTGGGGGAAGAGAATCTGCTGAGTTATACCATTGGACCTGTCAAGAGACAGAACACTAATGATGATGATACATTTGCTAATAATTTTTCTGTTTTTTGAAAATACACTGGAAAGCAGTATAGAATAAGGAATAGAGATATGTGGCAGAAAGTTGAAATTTCTCAAGACACAAGCTGTGAAGTGCCATGGATTAGAATTTGAGAGAAAATAAATGATTTTGTTGGTAACAATTTAGGAATCTTGATACCAACAGCTTCATATAACATTGTTAGTTCACTGTTTGTTCTTGTTTAATGAATTTCCAGTACGCTATGCCCTTACAAATCAAAAGCATTTTCTTGATCTGATTGTGACAATTTGTGCATTTGCAGTCTTGGTGAAGATGTTTTCCATTACATGTTTTGGCATTATATGTTTCAAGGTTATACTGAAAACACCAAGTTTCACAACCCGTGATCAGAACAAACATCAAGCTGCCATTGCTTTTGATTGTCACTCAAAATTTGCAGAACTATCTTTGCAAAAAATTTTCCTCATTTCCAAAACTTCCATCTAAATTTAATTTTGTCTGTGGATGATTGCTAATTGCTGCACTCTTCATTTTCACATGTTCAATAAATTTGTGGTCACCCCAGTGACCACAAATTGATTGTCTCTCTATAAATGCCATTCAAATACACTACACTTTTTCACAGGCAGATACACTAACCTGTATGTATTTCCTGACAGAACCGCAAGTGCTGTAACTTACAGAGACAAGTCCTGAACCCCTGTGTTCATCCAACATGCAGGTGCAATGGGGGAGACATTTATCCTACAACGCAATAATGCTCATCCTCCTCGTGAAACTTCTTAACATGACAAGTTTCACTTATGCTTTTGCCTTTACTTTTCATCATACCGTAAACAGGCACAAGTGATCCTGGACAGTCATGTGTAAAACAACCCCAGAACATCTTTTTAGCTGGGTGTTTAGGAGCTTGTTGAAGGTGGGTGGGAGAAGTTTTCTCAGCTACTGCTTTGCAAACATAGGGTACTCACTCTCCTTGTACAAAGAAATGGCTCTCATCTGAATATTTTCCTACTTTCCACTTCTCAACAGTTCAATCTTTGTACACTTTTGCCCACTGGATCCTCTTTTTCTGCATAGCCTTCGTCAACTCTTTTCTTTTTTGGTCTGTGTGTAATTTCTCCCTGCTTCCAACACTTTGATGGACTGTCATGTCAGAGACATTAATCTTATTAGCTGCCAAGTCTACAGCAGACAATCTTGAACTCAGTTTGCTTTTCCTAACTAGTAAGTGTAACTTTCCTTTTCTGTAAGGAGAAAAGGGACCTGCCTTCTTAAACCTCTTTAAAATTGCATCAAAAGTACCAAAATGAACACCACACTCATTGGTAATTTGTCTTTGAGTCATGGATGGGTGTTGAGAAAGAATACATATTTTTGAACACTTTCTTGGAGATATATCCATTTTATAGCTACACAAAAAATAATAAAACCCTATTATGAATGTCAACTTATTTACACTATTAATAAACATTGTAAAGACAGTTGAAACATACAGCATTCAACCAAAATAGTGAACTAGAACTAAAACAAAAATTCGACTTATTCTGATTAATTTGTTTGCTACTGTACATCATTCACTGTGAGGTATTGTAATTGATTACAGGATCTTTTCCTTCCCTCCCTGCATAGTGCACCTAGTATTAACTGATGAACTCGAAAGTATTTTCAGCACTGTCCTAAGGGGCACTATTTGGCATTCTGAGCAATTTTTTTTTTTTTTTTTTTTTTTTTTTTTTTTTTTTTTTTTTTGCTCCAGATGTTCCTTTAAATGCTTCAACTGCAACCTAGACACAAGTTATATGTGCATGATTTATGACTCATTTGATTCATTTTTGGAATATAATTAATGGTTTATCTCTGTGATGTCCACGAGTTTTTTGAATAAATTTTGTTACATGTGTAAGCCGTGAAAATTACTTTAATGTGTGTTTCTGTTATAAGAAAGCTTATTGATATATGTTATTTTACTGTAGAGATCTACAGAAATATCACTATCAAAAAATCTGTTAGTTATTGTAGTTGATTTGTTGCTTGCAATTTTTTACAGCTGGATTGGACAGCCTTTGCTGTGATGACCTTGCCTTCATTGGGAATTCCTTTCCTATTATGGTTCAGTAGCAAGTCTAAATATGAAGCAATTTTAAAGCAATCTAAGAAACATTAGTGTATTATCATATTTAGTTTGATTTTATTCTTGCTAATAAAATTAAAGTCTGGCTTTCTTTTATATGTCACTGGAATTTTATAATTATCATTTGTGATAGTGTTTTATATAAATAGCAAAATACATTACAACAGCACACTGGATATAGCTGAAGATAAAATTACAGTACTCCCTCCATATTCGTTGGAGAGCTCATATAAAGTTGCGTTGTAGCACACAATTATACATAGAAAATTATTTTTATACTGTAAAAATTCAAAGTTTCAGTACTAAAATACTTAATATAGTGAACTGTTAAAAAGTTCCATTTGAAGGCTCATAGCACTATTATACTAAAGAAAATTTTCTCCTGGGTCCTGTGAATAAGCTAGTAACCAGGTTATACAAAAACCTAGCAAAAGTAATCCAAATATTTGTTAGTCTGATTACTAGACTAGAATTTTATGATCAGGATTAGATCAAAACAGATTACTCCTATTATTTTAGAGAAACAGAATCTAAAAAAAAAAAACTTTTTTGCAGTGTGCCAAGGTCCTTCATTCCATGTATCCTAACAAATAAGTTTGGATAAATATTGCTTAATAATGAACATTGAGATGGGCTATAATGTGTAAAAATGAATATAAAACTGCTAAAATCATGTACAGGCTCTCCTCAACTTATAACATATACAGCTCATGACAACTCATTTACACATGTAATAGGATTGCCATTGTAATGACAACTACTCTGTCTGCTACTGTAAGGTAGCCATATTTGTTACCCTTGGTGTCAGTCTATAATCACACAATGATAATTTTGTATATACTGTACACATTTTCATTACACTGCGGTAATTAATTTATGTATACATTGTATTATTTCAATGTACAGAGAATAAAATTAATTAAAAAATAAAGCATACACATTA
The DNA here is from genome assembly GCF_054136105.1 of Typopeltis vanoorti. Taxonomy (NCBI): domain Eukaryota; kingdom Metazoa; phylum Arthropoda; class Arachnida; order Uropygi; family Thelyphonidae; genus Typopeltis; species Typopeltis vanoorti. Next base: position 73,283,396 of record NC_143564.1, on the reverse strand, counting down.
ACATTTAGGCATGTTAATTGGTACAATAGTCTTATGGTTTATGTACATAGAGCAGAGGTTCCTAAACTCCAGGTTCATGGTGCCTTCACAACTATATGACATCTATGATGCTAGCAAAATATTGATTGCTTAATTAAAAAATTTACCCCTCCCCCTCCCAGTTTCAAAACATACATCATGGCACAGTTCAGAACTACTGAAATTGAACCCTGTTATCTGTCTATAGTTGCAAGGCCTAGATGGTTGATGATAAACTAACAGGAGTATTCTAATCCTGGGAGAACCAGGAGACTCCTGTTCAGGCTGCTCATTACTCTCTTCAGAGTTTTCAGGAAGAAGAAGGTCCAGGTGAAAATAAAGCATCGTTAGATCTTGAATGAAGACCTTCTCATCAAAAGGATCATTCATTCAAGATTTAAGAGGAATACAATACTGACCAAGAAATACTTGTACTATTAGTGAAGAGAACATGTTTGAATTACCTTAAAGGAAGTAATGAGGAGAATTTTGTCTGTCTAAATAGAAATTTTGTTGTTTAAAAGCATTAGTGATTAAAATATACTCTATGCAAAATGTATGTCAAAATCCTAACAAAGGTCACGTGCGAGTTACCTACGATAGCGTAACGCCCGAGGCAAAAGCATTCGTGGAAAGCAAATCGAACTCGTGTTCTACAAAAAGAGCGCTCTTCAAGGAGAAGAATTGTGACGTGATAACATGAGGGCAAATAGGAAGGCACTATCAGAAATTTATGTAACCAAAAGAGGGTGCAACGAAGGAGAATAAATGTGGGTTCAAGCGCATTTATTCTCTTTTTTTTTTTTTTTTTTTCCGTTCTCTTTCGGAGCTATGATGCTGACCAGTGGAAGGAAGCTCTATGATGACCGACTGCAGGCCTTTCCCCATTGCTGACTGACTAGTATCGGACGAGCTGTACGCGAGATGACGCTGTCCACCAATTTGGGCCATCGGTAAAGGGTTTTACTGGAATGAGACAGCAGAAGGATCCCTCTGGAAAGCGGTCAGGCTAACGACAGTGAACAGCGAGATGAGCGTCTGCCCAGCAGAATGCAGAAAATGGCTATACGTGACCCGCTGAAGCAGAAAGGTATCCAAGGACAAAGGACTGATGAAAGGGACACGGCTACCTCAAGTGGCGGTGGTAACGTACAGAAATTTCTTATTCAATTATCAATTAGCATTAGAGGAAAAGAGTGAACGAGAATTTTGTTGGATAGGAAGATGGACAATTACTTAGAGAACTTTTGAGTGATTAATGTGTTTAGTGATTTGTTAGTTCCATTGGACTGGTAGTCTGAAGAGTTAAGATTTTGTGTGAGACCTAATTAATGTGGAGGGGCCTATGTTGGCAATTGAAGTTAGGATTTATGGACTTGTATTTTATGCTAAGTGTGTATTTATTTATTTAACCTAAGTATATGAGTTGAATGTTTGTTAATTGGAGTGTTCTTTCATTGTTTGTCAATTGATTTAGTAATGATAATGTGATATGCTTTTGATATATTTAAACCTATTTGTAAACTGATTAGATTATTAATAAACATGTTTTGCTATGTAAGCCTGAGCATGAGTCTAATTTTACCACTCATAAAAGTTTGAACCTATGCATAAGGGGAAGATAAGAGAATTTTAGAGTAAATAGGCCATGACTGCAAGCTAAGAGTTCTACAGACGCTTTAAACTTTTAACAAGATTATGTAGCTCTAGAACTTTGACTGGTGCAGCTTAAACAAACAAATTTTGTCAGAGTTTGAAAAGGAAACAATCCCAGAGAGAGAGAGATTAGAGATCTCATTCTTAGTTGGCATAAGAGAGAATAAATGAAGTATAGTTCATAATAAGAAAAATCAACGACGTAACAATGGCGCAGCCGGTAGGATGTATTTATTCCATTATTTGAAAGAATTGGATCAATCACAGTGAGCTGGTCTTAGTCTCATGAACGGCAATCAGGAAATTTTAAGATAAGAACATTGAAAATTAATCTTTGTATATCAGTTTGAAGTACAGTACAAGTATGTCTCTTCCGTCGAGCTCCGAGTTAAATGACTCTGAATTCTTTAAGACTATAAACCCCTAGCAGATTTTTCAGGAGAGGACACGAATGATGTGAGAATGTTTTTTGAATACATAGAAGAACTTAGAAAGATTGGGCAATGGAGTGACTTACAGCTGCTTATTCTGCTTCGCAGTAAGCTAGTTGAAAGAGCAAAAAGTTTCTTTTATTCCTTGCCAATCCTGAAAGAAACTTTGAATTACCAAAGGTTTAAGGAAATCCTCATTTCCCATTTTTCAAAGGCGAAAAGTGTAGGAGCTAACCTATGGGAACTTCAAAGAATGGCGCAAAAAGAAAGGGAAAGCGTGTCTGATTTTCATAACAGGCTGTTCACTCTTGCAAGTACCATGAGTGTGTCTGATGAGGAAAAGCATCATTTAGATTGGGCTGTCTTTCAGCATTTCAGAATAGGTTTGAGGCAGGAACTGAGGGAGACAACTTTTAGGAAAGACATAACCAGTTTGAAGGATTGTTACGAAGCAGTGAAGGAAAGAGAACAGCTGCTTGGGGATATTTGTCCCGCAGCCACGGTTGGACAAGTTAATGTAATCAAGGAAGGTAAAGACACTGCTAGGGATCCCAATCCTGTAAAGGAGGGCTTGGAAGGGAAAGAGAAACAGAAGGTGCTGAGAAGGATTGAGGGAAATAAGACCAAATCAATATGTAGTGTTGCTGCCTATGATTTTAGCGAGGTTCGCTCCTTAGTCAGGCAAGAGGTGGAGAGGTTCCAACAACTAGTCATGGAGCGTCTTGACACAGTTCTTGGTCAGTTGACGTCAGGTTCTCCAAAGGATCAGCAGAATTTCTCCCTTCAAGAAGATAGGATAACAAATCTCATTCGAGGTTGAAAGGTTTCAACAACCATTGTTAAAAAAAATGGACTTCATGATGCAGAAATTGACAGAACTGTCTGCCAAGTCCAACATAAACTCTCCTTTGTCCTCGGACGGAGAAGTTAAGAGAGGTTATCGTCAAGAAATTCCTAGGTGCTACAGTTGCAACAAACTGAGGCATCTTGCCCGAGACTGTTTTGTCACACCAGGAAACTCGAGGGGAAGATATCAATCAGAAACAAGGTCACATATTTGCGCTAGGCAATCTGATGAAAGGGGGGCAACAGGGTCAGGGACAATTCCCTAGAATGACAGTGAATGGAAGAATTTGCAGGGAGAGTTTCAGGGCACTTATTGACACCGGTTCCCAAGCCTCCATTATCTCGGAGAAATATCTCAAGGAATTGGAGTCCTACGTAAAGGGAAGAATCAAGCGTCTTAGAAGACCCATCAGACTTTTAGGGATATCCCCCTTCTACTATTCACGTCACGAGGTCGGTAAGACTGAGAGTGGGACTGCCTGATTTTGTCTTGCATGTGTGGCACAACTTCATAGTCCTACCCAGAAACTCTCTCTCTCATCTGAGGTTGATTCTAGGGGAGGATTTTTTAAGAAAGTATGGTTTCTCTTGCAACTATTCGAAAGAGGAGGTTTGTTTCCTTGGAAGAAAGAAATTTACTGTGACAGATCAAAAATCTCAAGCTCAGAGTAAGGGAGGCATCCCTCTGAATAACAAGTCTCAGTGCATGAATGAAGCAGAACTGACTAAGGAAAGGGAGAGCCATGCGGCATGTACTCAATCTGGATCAGATGAAACTTCCTTATCAAAGGGGGAAGAAAATCCAGAATCTGGCAACACGAACAAGGTATCAGAGGGTAGCGAAATTGCAAACGAGAGGCAGAATACCACCTACAAGGGGACAACAGAAATTAACCACATCAACATAAGTAACATGACTAAGAGATCTTACAGCAGGATAGCTAGTGACAAGTGTATGTCTAGACTCTAGAGGAAAGCAAGATGAGAGCAACAATGCCATTTGCATATGCTGAGTATTCACAGAAGACCCAGGAAATGTATTCTGGCCCAAGCGCGAGTTAATCTAAGCAAAGTGGAAGAGTCATCTCCGGACAAATGCGGGAAAACTTCGAAAAAAAATTTTTTAGAAAAAGGGTGAGACTTTGTTAGATCTTGAATAAAGACCTTCTCATCAAAAGGATCATTCATTCAAGATTTAACAGGAATACAATACTGACCAAGAAATACTTATACTATTAGTGAAGAGAACATGTTTGAATTACCTTAAAGGAAGTAATAAGGAGAATTTTGTCTGTCTAAATAAAAATTTTGTTGTTTAAAAGCATTAGTGATTAAAATATACTCTATGCAAAATGTATGTCAAAATACTAACAAAGGTGCAAAGGTTACATGCTAGTTACCTATGAAAGCATTCGTGGAAAGCGAATCGAACTCTCATTCTATGAAAAGAGCGCTCTTCAAGGAGAATTGTGAAGTGGTAACGTGAGGGCAAATAGGAAGGCACCATCAGAAATTTCTGTAACCAAAAGAAAGCACGACGAAGGAGAATAAATGCAGGTTCAAGTAGTTTTTTTTTTCTGTTCCCATTCTCGTTCGGAGCTACAATGCTGACCAGCGGCAGGCCTTTCCCCGTTGCTGACTGACTAGTATCAGGCGAGATGATGGCATCCACCAATTTGCACCATCGGTAAAGAGTTTTACCAGGATGAGACAGCGGAAGGATCCCTCTGGAAAGTGGTTAGGCTAATAACAGTGACCAGCAGAATGCAGAAAATGGCTATACGTGATGAGCAACGTGACCCGTTGAAGCAGAATGGTATCCAAGTACAAAGGACCGATGAAAGGGACATGGCAACCTCAAGTGGCGGTGGTAACGTACAGAAATTTCTTATTCAATTAGCATTGGAGGAAAAGAGTGAACGAGAATTTTGTTGGATAGGAAGATGGACAATTACTTAGAGAACTTTTGGGTGATTTGTTAGTTCCATTGGACTGGTAGTCTGAAGATTTAAGATTTTGTGGAGGGGCCTATGTTGGCAATTGAAGTTAGGATTTATGGACTTGTATTTTATGCTAAGTGTGTATTTATTTATTTAACCTAAGGATATGAGTTGCATGTTTGTTAATTGGAGTGTTCTTTCATTGTTTGTCAATTGATTATTTAGTAATAATAATGTGATATGCTTTTGATATATTTAAACCTATTTGTAAACTCATTGGATTCTTAATAAACATATTTTGCTATGTAAGCCTGAACATGAGACTAATTTTACCACTCATAAAAGTTTGAACCTATGCATAAGGAGAAGATAAGGGAATTTTAGAGTAATAAGGCCATGACTGCAAGCTAAGATTTCTACAGACGCTTTAAACTTTTAACAAGATTAGGTATCTCTAGAACTCTGGGAGGTTTCTCTGAGGCAAAAATTCTTCTATCCTAGAACTCTGACTAGCGCAGCTTAAACAAATTTTTTCAGAGTTCAAAAACGAAATGATCCCAGAGAGATAGATTAGAGATCTCATTCTTAGTTGGCATAAGATGGAATAATAGAATTATAGTTCATAATAAGAAAAATCAACGACGTAATAGCGTGAATCTTTGGCACCTTCCTGACCCTCATGTTGTATTTTTGTCATCTAAAAATAGAGATGTAAGTGGAAGAATCATAAAATATTAATACCAGAATCACGTTTAATATTTCTATTTGTAAACGTTTTGGCTAAATTTCATAGCTATTGTCAATATAGTTATGGGAAAACTAAAAAGAAGAACAATTTAATTGAAACATGTGATATTATGTGCACTATAGGCGACAGGAGAATGGTGCCAACTGCATGAATAGATATTAAAAATAAATTACAATAAATTAATTTTAAATATAAGCAAAATTTAATTACAATTAAGAAAATAAGTGATTCTGGTATTAATATTTTTTGATGCATCTTGTACTTTGTTACAAGATACTAACATGACAAGAAAATGAAATTGTTACTGCTTATAAAAACACTTCCAGAACCTTGAACAGCAACCACCAGTTGCTGTTCAAGGTTCTGGAAGTATATATATATATATATATATATATATATATATATAGCAAACTGGTTTTCTACCATCTAATCCTGTTTGCAGGCATGACAGTGAGGTACATAATGGCATATATGTATTTATACAGTCCTCCTAGTATTCCTTGCCATGCAGTATCAAATCTTGAATCAAGATAAAGTCTTCTGGCCCAGTAATATTTCTGTTCTCTCTAATTGTACTTTAGAATCAATGCCTATTTTATACAATCTCTACACTCAGTTATACATTTGCCCACAGCAAGTAGCTGTAGACTGGACAAAATAGAATTTTTTTTTTTTATTTGATAAAGGGGGGGGGGGGGGGCTTGGGCAAGTGCAGTATGACATGATGAAGCTTGTTTATTCCAAAGAAAGGAGATAAATATCTCCCATCTCTAAAATAATGAAAACGTCATTGTTTATCAATACCTGTAGATCTGCCCATTAATGACCCCCCCCCCCCCCCCCCAGTGAACTCCACCGCTAGATCCAAAGCAGATCTTTATATATATCATTGCACACATGCCAAGGTAAACTTCACAGAAACTTAACAGTTGTAGTCACAGGACTGCTCAGCATATCATCGTATGGTCTGTCTTCTGCCCTTTGTAACCGGGTAGTTGGTTTTATCTTGGTCATTTATTGCTAAAATGGTGTACGACTTTCTTTACCAGTGCAGATATTGTTCAGGCTCTGTTCTATTACCTACTCTCTTTCTTCAGTACATAAATGACCTCTCAGTGATGACAGCATATTCATAGTTTTGCTAATAATAGTATGCTCCATTCTTTCTCCTCCTAACTAGGCTTGCTGTATTCAAACATCCTGAACATTAAGATCTTCTACAACAGCACCCTGTGATGATAGTACAAGCATAAGCAATTATTGTTATTATTATTTGACACCTCCAGGGAGTCCAGACTCATCAGTGTGCCAACAGCATTGAACGATTGGTCCCCTTCCAACTACTAACCGCGCTCAAACTTACTTAACTGAGCCATTAGTAGCAGAGGCTCTACCAATCGACCAACCTTTGCCAGCCACGGAAGATTAAAGAATGAGGCAGTGGTCTTACGGCAGATTCTGAGTTTGGGTGTGTGACAGAAGGTCACAAATTGTAAACAAATCACACACAACAGAAGCAGTCTGTGCTTGTTTTGGGGGGGGGGGGGTGGGGGGGGGGGGGGGTGGGGGGGGGGGGGGGTGGGGGGGGGGGGGGGTGGGGGGGGGGGGGGGTGGGGGGGGGGGGGGGTGGGGGGGGGGGGGGGTGGGGGGGGGGGGGGGTGGGGGGGGGGGGGGGTGGGGGGGGGGGGGGGTGGGGGGGGGGGGGGGTGGGGGGGGGGGGGGGTGGGGGGGGGGGGGGGTGGGGGGGGGGGGGGGTGGGGGGGGGGGGGGGTGGGGGGGGGGGGGGGTGGGGGGGGGGGGGGGTGGGGGGGGGGGGGGGTGGGGGGGGGGGGGGGTGGGGGGGGGGGGGGGTGGGGGGGGGGGGGGGTGGGGGGGGGGGGGGGTGGGGGGGGGGGGGGGTGGGGGGGGGGGGGGGTGGGGGGGGGGGGGGGTGGGGGGGGGGGGGGGTGGGGGGGGGGGGGGGTGGGGGGGGGGGGGGGTGGGGGGGGGGGGGGGTGGGGGGGGGGGGGGGTGGGGGGGGGGGGGGGTGGGGGAAAGTTAAAACTGGTTTGAACACTGTCTTGTATACAGCTAATTTAATGTTCCAACTAATTTCTCTCTTATTCCATATGAATTTATTCAATTGACTTCCTACCATACCAGCTTTGTTAATTCTGTTGTCTATTTCCATATTTAATTTACCATCTTCACTAAAAATCATACTTAATGTTTTACTTGTTCTATAGGTTCTCTATTCAAAATGCAGTTGATATTTTCAATGCTTCTGCCTATTTTCATTGTCTTTTTATTGCTGACCTTCATACCATATCTATTACATGAGTTATTCAATTTAGTCAGGGAATCTTGCAGACTTGTAGCATATTTATTTAGAAGCATAACATCATCTGCATAGAGTAAAGAGATGAGATTAACATATCTAATTTTGATATCAGGTTTAATACCACTTTCCTTTATAATGTGATCCATATAGATAATAAATAACAAATGGGATAATGTACATCCTTGTCTGACACCAGATTTAATATAAAACCATCTTCCTGTATTTCAATTCTAATTGCTGACTTACAACTCAAAGACTAAGTATTGCTTGATATAATGCTTCATCGACACCATACAACTGAAGTACTTTGAACAGCTTCTCTCTTGGCACCCTGTCATACGCCTTTCCCAGATCTACAAAACTTAAATACAGATCTTTGTTACATTCCCACGATTCCTCAACTATTTGTCGTAATGTGAAAATTTGATCCTGGATTCAGGCCTCTATTTGGCCTGAATCCAGCTTGTTCTTCACCAAGCTTCCCTTCCACAATCCTTCTTAAGTATACTTGAATAAATCTTACTAGGAACACTCAATAGGGAAATACCTCTAATTCTCACATTCAGTTTTACTTCCCTTTTTATATATGGGTACTATTAGAGCTCTACTCCAATCTGGAATTCATCCCTCTGCCCAGGCCTTCTGAACTATGCAGTGCAGCCACTGAATCTTTCATTTTTTCTTGAATAATCTTTGCATATTTTAGTCTACAGTTCACATCTGAGAGCTGCTCAACTTTTATTTGCTTTAAAACTTTCTTACATGTTTTTGTTTTTGGTATGAAATTCAATTTTTTCCTGCTCAAGACTAAATGGCGATCACTTCCAATTTGAAATCATCTGTACACTCTGGTGTCCTGCACCAGTGAGAAAATATCACTATCAACAATAACAGTCAATGAGACTTTTTTTTATTCCATGCTTCTTCTCTCCATGTAAATTTGTGCACGTTTTTATGTTGGAACATTGTGCTAGTAATAACCAGTCCATGTCCTGAGCAGAAATCCAACAGCTATATGCCATTATTATTAGCTTTGCTCTTTTTGCTTTCTCTCAAGCATCAAAAATTGTGCCTATGGTCCAATAGAACTTTCTGTAGGACCATATGCACAAATAAGTCTCATTGTCCAATTCCCCATTCTGATATTTGCTCATATCACTCTACTTAAATGGCAAGCAACAGATATTGCTTGCCATTTAAGAAGATTAGACTCATATTTTGTGTTCACTACTATAGCTACACCTTTTCCCTGATTGTCATTGCCTCAATATAACATTTTGTATTTACTGCTCAGAAAAATCTCACCAGATTTTGTCTTTTTTGTTTTGGTCATCCCTATTATGTCGATCTGGTACTTATCCAATTCCTCAGCTAGCTCCATTTCTTTGCCATTCAGGCTTCTTATTGATAGTACCGACCTTGAGCTCTGGTGACGAGTTGGGATGTTTTTTAGGATTTGTTCCAGTAGCTGACTTTTTCGCTCTTCACCTGGTTCCCTGGTAAAAACAACAGGGGCCTTGTTTAACTGGGCAATGCCCCAGCCGGCATGAAACTGTCATGTTGTACCATCATTTTTATATTTTAGTTTAAGTTAATAAGAATACAATTTGTTTGGCTAATATCCCAAATTGCCAGCCCATCCTCGTTCTTTCAATATCCAGGTGGATACCTAACAGGGTGCACCACGAGAAGGTGAGGATTAGACATTAGGTTAGAAGTCCAGCTGCCATTCCTTTAAAGGCAATGTGTGGAGGTCTCCTCTCAGATTTTGCAAAGACATTTGGCAGAATACCACATGGAACTCTGTTGTGCAAATTAGAAAAAATGGGGGTGAATATGACACTGGTTATGTGGATAAGAGGGGGTGGCTGCTGGACAGATATCAAAAAGTGGTATTTGGAGGGGCAAAAACAGATGACTTGTGTGCCGTAATGTGATACTGGTACAACAACTTAAATTTGTACATAAATGATTCAGTCGTTTGCTGAAAACGCAAAATTAGGTTAAGAAAGGTGAAGTGGAGGACTTGCAGGACAATTTAAACAGGCTGTCAATATGGACAAAAAATAGGCGTGTTGTCATTTTAATGTGGAGAAATGTAAAGTTATGCATTATTGGATAAATAGATTATATGCTGTGTACCACATTGATGGAACTGTACTCCAGGAAATAAATGAAGTAGAGATTTAGGGAGGGGTGGTGGTAGACATGTTGCTAAGGTAGCACATAAGATTACCTGACTATTGAAGAACACATTGACAAGTAGAGATAAGGAAGTTATTCCTCTTTATAAGGCCTTGATATATACCCACACCTGGATTACTGTGTGCAGATCTGATCTCCTGAGTTTCTTCAGGATGATGAAGCAGTGGAGAAGATTCAGAGGTGAGTGACCAAAATGCCAAGTGGTCTGTGGAATGTTCCCTATGAGGATAAATTGAGAGTGTTTGGATTGCAGATGTTGGTTGATAGGAGAAAAAGGAGGGGATATGATAGAAACGTTTAAGTTGCTTAAATGATTTATAGGATTGATGATGTAGGGGAAATGTTTCAACGCTTGGCTAGAGGAGTCATCCCTGGAAGTTGAATAAAAGTGTGGTTAATAGGGATGTGAGGACTAGATTTTTTGTTTGGGGAGTTGTGAATGAGTGGAATGGGTTGCCAGAGTCAGTTGTAAATGCTTTGTCTGTTAATAGGTTAAAGGAGAGGTACAACAAATTGTGTGGATAGTTTGGGTCTCCTGTAATGAGTCTTCAGACTCCATGGAAGCACCCATACAATAATAATTCATTCAGAGCCACTATAGCTGCCACAAGGATCATGAGATGTTCATCCTTTGGTGGGAAGATGATGCATGCTTTGAATCATCAGTAATGCGATGATCATTTATAAACGTTTTAATGAATTAGCTGGTCTCATACAATTATGGTAGGATTTTCATCTTACAACCAGTATTAGATTTTCAATACATAATGCCTGACTGTCACTCATACCACTTAGTAGTGTTAAAGCACTGGGACACACATAAGGAAGAAGTTAGCCTGATGTATACAAATAAACACTGCCAGTTTCACATGCAAGTGAAAAGAAACTGTGCATAGCTTTAGACTGAAATAAAATCAAAACTGCACTATTACTATTAATATATTTATTGTTATCTAGATTTCTACCACCATGCCAACTATTAAACATTTTACACATAAATGGTAAGACAAAGTAACTGTCAGCAATTAGTCAATCCTATTCAATAATAACAAAGTATTTCTTCTATCTTGCTTATTTGTTAATTCTCATGAAAAGAAATTGAATATGGAGATATGATTTATTAGCCTGCCAGTATCATAACAGGCAAGTTACTTTTTTGGAATTTCAATTTGAATTCATGCTAGATAGTTTACACAAGCTTAGTGTCAGCTTCAAATTGCAGGTTTCCAGCTGTATTCAAATTTGAATGTGTCATGATTTAGTAATCTTCATGTCTAAAAATAGCATATGCAAAACCAAAACACATACTACAGCAGTTTTTATATGATTTCTGTATATTATGTTGTTTTAGAGTAATAGTAAAGCAATCAAAGCTATGAGGTGGCATATGTGTGTGTTCTCTGGCTGATCTTTAGGATGAAAACCCTGAGATGCCATTCCCATATGAGAACTCAACTTAAGGTGGAAAGTTCCTCGTGTTCCGTGCAGGATTTTGGGCCACATCTTTCGAACCGAAAGTTTGAAAAATGTTCTGACATTTCTGCAATCAACTGCAGATTTGATACCTGTTGTCATTCAAAAAGTTCTTGTTTTTGTGATGTTCTACCTTTGTTCAAGGAATTTTTTGAATACTCAACCTAAATAATGCTGAAAATTTTCTGCAAGAATTTCTACATTTATTTGATTTGAACCAGAAATTAAATGCCACACATTACATATTTATGAAATCCTTGATATATCACTAATCCCCAAAATATTTATTCTGCATGCTTGAGTATGTTGCGAGAACCTTCTCAGCTTAGACAAGATGTCAAGTATTGTTTTCTCCATTAATTTCACCACAGCCTTATATGCAATTCATTGAAATTTATCTGAATGAATTAAAACCAGCTGTAGCTAACTTTGTGAGCACCACTTCCTTGTGCACTGAAGACATTTTTCAATTTTACTTTCATGATATTTTTTATTGTAATAAAGTCATATTAGGAAGTGGATGAGAAATAATGTTAAATTTTCTGGTTCTGTAAAAAATTCCTTAGAGTGTATAAATGAAACATGGAGGAGTAAAGTAACAAAAATATCCTCAGATGTAAACTTTACTTCTTAAGTTTGAATAGTCATTGTACATTGTTGAAATAGAGAACTAAATTAAGTGAGCAATATTTTCTTCATCTTAAATCCATCTGGAAATATAATTGAGGAACTGTAATTGCACAGATTTTTATTTCATGTTTAAACTTAGCTATATTTATGACATTTTTGTTGCCAACCCAGATATACATACGTTCTGATATTTCATTGTCAACCTGGATGTTTTAATCCTCCTACCGGCCGAGGTGGATGAAATAGCCAGGCAACCCCCCAGCATTTTTCATGGATCAAAACTTCATCGCCGTTCTACATTTTATCAAGTATTTAACTCCACCACCATTAATAACTTAACGGTGATTTTAGAGCCATTAGAAGATTAACTGTGGTGGAGCAAATTTTTGTGTCACTTCACTTTGCATGTACTATGTTACTTGGAATTTCCTCTACTGTATTAGGATATTGATTGTTTTTTTTTTCCCTGCACAATTTATTTATTCTCTCTCTTTCCAAAAATAAAAACGAGTTTCTCATCTGCCAAAATAAATAATCCTAAAATGACCACAAATTAGCCTTTGCAATGAATATATTTTATAGTAAATTTCCTTCACTTTACTGACAATATAGATTTTTTTTTTTTTTTTTTTTTTTTGCAAATTTTCAAATGTTTGTTTGAGAGGAGACCTCCACATAGCCTTTAAAGGAATGCGGAGAACCGACCAGGGCTTCTGACCTAATGTCCAATCCTCACCATTCTCGTGGTGCACCCTATTGGGTATCTACTTGGATACTGAACGAATGAGGATGGGCTGGAAATTTGGGATTTAGCCGACCAAATTGTATTCTTGTTGGTTAAACCAAAATAAAAAATGATGGTACAACATGACAAAATTTCATGCCGGCTGGGGCGTCGCCCGGTTAAACAAGACCCCCATTGTTTTCGCCAGGGAACTAGGGCAAACAGCAAAAAGTCAGCTACTGGAATAAATTTGAAAGCACACCCCAACTCAACATCACCACAGTTAAAGATCAGTGCTATCAACGTAAGAAGCCTGAATGGCAAAGAATTGGAGCTAGCTGAAGAATTAGATAAGTACCAGATCGACATAATAGGGGTGACTGAAACAAAAAAGACAAAAACAGGCAAGATCTTTCTGAGCAATAATACAAAATGTTATATTCAGGCAATGACAATCAAGGAAAAGAAGGAGTAGCCATAGTATTCAACACAAAATACGAGGCTAATCTTCTTGAATGGCAGTCAGTCTCAAGTAGAGTAATGTGGGCAAATATGAGAATGGGGAACTGGACAATGAGACTTATTTGTGCCTATGGTCCCACAGAAGGTTCTACTAAGGTAGAAGATTTTTTGATGCTTTAGAAAAAGCAACTGACACAATGAGAAATGAAAAGTTGGTCCTTGTTGGGGATCTAAATAGCAGAGTAGGAAGTGATTGTCAGACATACAAAAATGTTTTGAGAAAATTTGGAGAAAAGAGCAAAGCTAATAATAATGGCAAATATCTGTTGGATTTCTGCTCAGGACATGGACTGGTTATTACTAACACCATGTTCCAACATAAAAATGTGCACAAATTCACATGGAGAGAAGAGGCTAGGAATAAGAAAAGTCTCATTGACTATGTTATTGTTGATAGTGATGTTTTCTACCTGGTGCAGGACACCAGAGTGTACAGAGGATTTGAAATTGGAAGTGATCACTATTTAGTCTTGAGCAGGATAAAATTGAATTTCATATTGAAAAGAATAACATGTAAGAAAGTTTTAAAGCGAATAAAAATTGAGCAGCTCTCAGATGTGAGCTGTAGACTAAAATACACAAAGATTATTGAAGGAAAAATGAAAGAGTTTGAGAACAGGAATCAAACCTTGGAGATTCATTGGCAAACTCTGAAGAAAACATTGATTGATTCTGCCAGAGAGGCATGTGGTGAGGTTGTTTGTAAGGATAAAAAAATCAGAACTCCCTGGTGGACACAGGAGGTTAAAGAGGCAGTGAAGGAAAAGAAGAAAGCATACCAAAAGTTCCTGTCAAATAAGTCAGCTTGTGCTCTTAGATAATACAGAGACAAATGCAAGAATGCTAAACAGTGTGTAAAACTAGCTAAACAAATATTCTATATTCTTGCCAAAGTCCTCCCATGACTTTGGCAAGAATACAGAAAATAAATATCAAAAAGGTGGCAAAATATTCATTAGGTTGTTGAAGAAGCTTAGGAATGGAGGAAAGAGTGCTGTAAAAGGAGCTAGAGATGATAAAGGTGACATGAAAACGGGAGAAAAGGATATCCTTGAAGTATGGAGTAATTACTTTGAAAAACTGCTAAATGAAACAAGCAGTGATGACAGCACAGTGGTAAAAAAACACTGACCAGGCATGCATTCAGATATATATCCATACTTGAAGTAGAAAAAGCCATCAAAGGTAGCAGTTGTAGATGATATTCGACCAGAAATGCTGAAGTATGGTGGTATAAGAGTCTTACAGTGGCTGCACTGCATAGTTCAGAAAGCCTGGACAGATGGATGAATTACTGATGATTGGAGTAGAGCTCTCAGAGTACCCATATATATAAAAAGGGAAATAAAACTGAATGTCAGAATTACAGAGGTATTTCCCTACTGGGTGTTCCTGGCAAGATCTATGCAAGTATACTTTAGAAACGGTTGAGAAGAATTGTGGAAGAAAAGCTTGGTGAAGAATAAGCTGGATTCAGGCCAATTAGAGGCTGTCAGAATCAGATCTTCACTTTACGACAAACAGTCGAGAAAGCATGGGAATATAACAAAGATCTGTATTTAAGTTTTGTCGATTTGGAAAAGGCATATGACGAGGTGCCATGAGAGAAGCCATTCAATACGCTACAGTTATATGGTGTCAATGGGGCATTATATCAAGCAATACTTAGTGTTTATTGGAGTTGTAAGCAGTTAGAATTGGAGTACAGGAAGATGGTTTAATGTTAAATCGGGTGTGAGACAAGGATGTACATTATCCCATTTGTTATTTATTATCTATATGGATCACATTATAAAGGAAAGTCGTATTAAACCTGATATCAAAATTAGATATGTTAATCTCATCTCTTTACTCTATGCAGATGATGTTATGCTTCTAAATAAATCTGCTACAAGTCTGCAAGATTCCCTGACTAAATTGAATAACTCATGTAATAGATAGGGTATGAAGGTCAGCAATAAAAAGACAAAGACAATGAAAATATAGGCAGAATCATTGAAAATGTCAACTGTGTTGTGAATGGAAAACCTGTGGAACAAGTAAAACATTTCAGCTACTTAGGCACGATTTTTAGTGAAGATGGTAAATTAAATATGGAAATAGACAACAGAATTAAAGCTGGTATGGTAGGAAGTCAAGTGAATCAATTCATATGGAATAAGAGAGAAATTAGTCGGAATACTAAATTAGCTGTATACAAGACAGTGTTCACACCAGTTTAAACTTGTGGATCTGAGAGCTGGGTCAGAAGTAAAACACTTGACCAAAGACTAGAGACCACAGATATGAGAGTCCTGAGAAAGATTAGATGCATGAACAGATGGCATCAATGGCAATATCATATTAAAAACGCTGATATTAGGAAAGAACTTGACATTGTCAGCATCCAGGAATGCGTTAGTGTGTGAGGAAAGATTAGCAAAAGAAGTGTTTTCTGCCAGGTTGACAGGAAAATGACCCAGAGGAAGACCAAGGTATAGGTGGATTGATACTGTACAAAGTGCCCTAGACGATAGAAATATAAGATCTGATAATGTTAGTCTTGACAAGTAACAGACTGATTTGGATGAAAATTGTAGATAGGAAGTTAGTAATGATGTAAATTTTTCATGTAGTACTATCATATCCTGTACATGGCAGGAATGTGATGATGATGTTTGCATTTAACATATTTTGTCAAATATTTATATTTTTAAATAACATTTAGCGAAATAAATAAGACATTTTGCTTTCTTTCTTTGCAAAGTACCTTTATATGGATTGTCACATTTCAATTTTAGTAACGGATTTTTTTTTTTTTTTTTGTGAACAAATGATTATAAACTGCATTACTCTGTTTCCAATTGTGTATATTTTAATATCAAAAATTTATATCCAATGGCATTTTATCAGACTCTTTGCCTTCTTTTGCTTAAAATTGCAACAGTTTTTTTTTTTTTTTTTGTAGGATGCACATTACTATATAATATCCAGTGCTTAACCACTGTAGATATGTTGAAAATATAACAGGAAGGATATCCTGTATGGAATGATTCAAAATTGATGCTCATTTTTAAGATTTTTTACTGCAACTCCCCCCGCCCCCGGAACTCAGTTACATAACTGCTTTACATTTCTTCTGGTTTGAAAGCTTTCAGACAGTATTCAAAATCTCTTATTTCAGTTTACAGTTTTCCCAAAAGAAATAAAGCAATAATGTTGTATATTTGAAGCTTCTAATTCTGCAATCTGCTGAAATTATTCTAAGATTTAGAAATACTATGCTATATTTTGAATATGTAAAATTGTTTATGCATACCACACAAAAGAAAGTTCAATTGTGTTATTTTTGTTTCTTTATATATAAAAAAAAAAAAAAAAAAAAAAAAAAAAAAAAAAAAAAAAAAAATCGAGATATTACTACTTCTACTGCTGCTGCTGGTTATTTCTGAAATACGTCTTAGAAATGCTGGACAATCCTCTTAGCTGGAGGAAAACCTAAAAATCTTAGATTACTCTTACTGCTTTTGAGAAACACGAGAGAGAAAGTTTCCCAGAAGTCACACTAAACTGCCTCAAGCAAGAATGTCTTGTTTCATTTTCAGTTGTTCAGACATCCTAACACAGAAAAACTGACATTTCTTTTACAGGCCGATGCAGTATTTATGCCAAAAATTATTTCTTTATATAGTGATCAGTTTCACTTTTATTATTGAAAAATTCTAAATTATTTGATACAATTATCTTGAAAAAAAGATTTGAATTTTTTGAAGAGAAAAAGGTGCATATATGTTACATAATCATTTATTTTTTGGGTTGAGGGGGGAGGGTAGGGTTTTAGCCCTATTCAATCTGCAGGCAATTGTTACAAACGTAAATCACTTTGGGAACATGCTCATACAGTTTAGTGTAAAATAATAGCAAAAGTTTAACTATTTCAATGTCACCTATCTAAACTAGAAGATAATGTTATATATCTAAACTAGAAGATAATGTTATATCTGCTGATGTTAGAAAACTCTTTTTTCTGGAATGAATTCTCTATCAGCTATAATGTAATCAATTTACAGATTTTTGCGCTCTTGTATTGACGAAAGAAATATGTGAGGTAATTTCATTTTTTTTACTACAAGAAAAAACCAGATAATAACAGAAGAAAAATATGTAGTATTTTCTTTTCATGGGTGAATTTACAATATTCTTTCTGTGATAGTATTCACAGAAAGAACATTGTAATTAGAAAATCTGCTATAATTATACGAGTGACACTTTACCGTTTTTCTCCCACAGGAGAAAAGAAATAATGCAATAATATTGTTCAATCTGTCAAACTTTATTGTAGTGCAAATATTTATTATCAAACTTTGCTGTTTTGTAATAAAAAAAAATATTCGTGCTACTTTGAAAATTTCTAATCTGTGGTGCACACTGCTATGAAAATTTAATAGACAAAGTTTCAGCAAACTGTATTCTTATTTACAAAAAAAAAATCTTATAATAGGCACATTTGAAATGTGAAATATGATTTTGAACAGAGATAACATAATCAAAAACGTTGGCAGCCAGTTTTTTTTTTAAAATAATATTTCAAATAATTATCGTGAATTTATTTTATCGAAAAGAATGTTCTGTCGAGTAAGCGATTAGACAAAATTAGCACAAAAACATTAGTTCTCCAAGGTAATGCAATATTTAAGTGAAGAAAGTATATTTTGTCCTGGAATTTCATCCTACAATAAAAAGAGAAAATAAAAATAATTTCTATATTTTTAGTCTCTTTAATATAACTAAGAGTCCAGTTGCCCAGCATAAAAAGAGAAAATAAAAATACTTTCTATATTTTTAGTCTCTTTAATATAACTAAGAGTCCAGTTGCCCAGCATAAAACAAGGAAATGTGTTCCTTGTTATAGAGAACTGAGACTCCACGAGATAATCTTTTTAAGTGTTCTCTACAGCGTGAAGGATTATCACACCTTCTAAAGGACAGAACAGCCAAATTGCACTTCTTATCTATGTTCTTTTAACAGATGTATTGAATCGTATCCAGATTTAGCTGGACGTATATATACGTCCTGGCTGGTTGGAGGGTTAAAGTCAGTTTTAAAAGGTTGGAAATTTTCAGAATCACCTTTCCTTCTGATATCCTGTCACATATCAGTTGCCAGTTTGATAAAGTCTCAGGTCCATATACAATCTACACATTCTTATTTTCTTTATGGCAAAAAATCCATATCTATCTACTTGGCATTATAGTTGGAATTTTAAGATATTTTAGAAATGAAACTTCAGTTGCATTTCCAACAACCTTCAGCACTTATTGTCATAATGGAAATTAGAATCACTTATTTTCTGATAGAATGTGAAACTCTTAATGAACTGAAAAGTAATCAATCATATGTTATAAAAAAAGTAACAAATTTCATTTATTTGTATATACAATAACATTTTTAAATTTAAATAAAAAATTACAAAGAATAATACAAAATTGAAGTATTACAGTGCAGTCAGCTTAGTAAGTCAGCGCAATAAGGCATATCTAATTAGATTAGCTGGGCCTCTAATTTCTCTGATACGACCATTATGCCTCAGAATTACAAGAAATGATCTCAGCTTTTTATCAAACTTCACATTAGCAAAACGTTTGAAATCATCCATAGTACAGAAGACCATACCTGAAAAAGGCCAGAATTAATCTTTCAGAAATACCTTCATGTAAGTATGTGACCATGCTTTTTATACACACACCTTGCTTATAACTAAAAAGTTGTTGCAATCCCTAAAATAAACTCCCATTTTAGTCTCAGTAAAAGCACTAATGTTATTTTAAAAGTAAATTTTCTGTAGCAAACACTAACAAACTATTCCTTTGGTCTCCATAGGTTTAACAAGAGTTAACTCCAAATACACTGGATTCCTGTTAAGTTTACTGAATGAACAACTGAGTTTATTAATTGAAGTAAAATACTTAAATATAAAGAGCCAATAGGCTTCATTTCGGCGATATTAAATCCCACACTGTTTTAAAACCGAATAAGAAACTCAAAGATTGGAATCAGAGAGTTTCATGCTGAATATAGTATAGTAAACTATAAAAGTATCGGCGACTACTAGTATGAGCTAATGCACGTAGTCCAAAGTTGGGCGACTTGCAGCAAAGGTGGTAAAGTCTGATCGCTATTCTTGGTATTTTCCATAATGTAAAACACATTTCCTAGGAAATGTATGCTGTTATTACATTATGGTGGGAGGTCACTACCCAGACTAGTTTCAGCCTTTATTGAGGCTTCATCAGTGAGTAGCTAGACCAAATTAATACCAAAGGGTATAGCGAAAAGAACTTATACACTCTGCTATACGAGTTGTCAAAAAGGTGCACCCATCAAGTTACTTAAATATAAAGAGCCAATAGGCTTTATTTCGGCGATATAAACATTATTTAAATTATATTAATTAAATTAATTCCCCAGCGGCAGACCAGGCGACGGGTCGGTTGGGAGTAGTACTAACAAGAAGTCGCATCTAAAAGTAACACGCGGACCCTGCATAGGAAGCGGGAATAACGCGTAGAAGAAGAAGAAGAAGATTAATTAAATTAATTATAAAGAGCCTATCGGCTCTTTATATTTAAGTAACTTGATGGGTGCACCTTTTTGACAACTCGTATTGCAGAGTATATAAGTTCTTTTCGCTATACCCTTTGGTATTAATTTGGTCTAGCTACTCACTGATGAAGCATCAATAAAGGCTGAAACCTGTCTGGGTAGTGACCTCCCACTATAATGTAATAACAGCATACATTTCCTAGGAAATGTGTTTTACATTATGGAAAATACCAAGAATAGCGATCAGAACTTTACCACCTTTGCTGCGAGTTGCCCAAGTTTGGACTATGTGCATTAGCTCATGCTAGTAGTCGCCGGATTGGAAAAGATTGGAATCAGAGAGTTTCATGCCGAATATAGTTTACTTTACTATATTCGGCATGAAGCTCTCCGATTCCAATCTTTGAGTTTCTTATGCGGTTTTAAAACAATGTGGGATTTAATATCCCCTTAATTTAAATAAAGTAAAATAATTACCATAAAAATAAATTTTATTTATATATGTATTAAACATGCATACAGCTCTTAGCAGCTCATGACAAGAGTAGCCTGTCCATTTTTGGATTGCAAATGAACAAAATCAGTGCAGAAATAATCATAATTCAGCAATAATCCTGGGTAATTGTTTGAGCTTGAGAGTGTCATCCTCACTTAGTTCTTCTGATGTTTTTTACAATTTCCTCCACAAAAATTTATTCTCAAAATTTTCATTATACTCCTAAAGATTGTCATCAACAGATACAAACCCTATAGTTTCTCATGTGATTCGTTTCTAAAGGGATGTCATCTACACTATTGGCCATATCTGGCATATTCATGATTCATTCAATACTGAAAACCAGAGTGACAGTTTTGTTGCTTATTCCTCTCCAACTATTGGCCATAAACTGTATTGCTTGAAAGATTAAGTTTTGCACTGACCTCCTTATCAACTGTCAAGAACCAGTAAAATTTCTTGATTATCTGTTCTAATTCCACATCTCAACTCATAAGCCAATTCTTAAAAATTTCAGATATCATCCAAGCATTTTTGTTGGCATCTGGTAAACTTGCCATTCTAATTAAAATAACCCTTTTCCCATTAGCACTAAATTTTTGAACCAGATTACGTAATTTTTCTAACACTTAATGTGGTAGAAATTACTACAGACTAATTAAATGGCATTGTGATCGACACAAACAGATTCTTGTTATATTCTCATTTTGTTTTTATTCTTCTAAACCTGTCCCAATAAAATGGCTGCAATGATTAACCAGAATCTACTGTATATAGAAAGTTGTCAAAAAATAAAAAAAGATAGTCTAGTTTTAACAATATTGAAATATTTCACTCAGCAATTTGGTGTTACACAACATAAATATAAATTCATTATTGCTAAGCAGTGTCCCTAGTAAAAATAAACAGTTGAAATCATCCTCTGGAACTGTCCACAGTCATACACTCACAAAACCTGAATCTGCATAAGTGTTTCTCATGAAAACTGTTTGAGAACAGTGCATACAAGTTTAATCCATGATGAATAAGGTAAAAAATCACAGCTGATATGTGGTCCATCATGGAAAAACACATTAGCTAACAGATGCATGCCTTTATAATGCTTACATGAGTCTGCTAAATTTCATAATTGGAAGCAGTGCAGCAGGAGAGATTTTAAACTAGAGCATCTTATTTTAATAACCCATAACTTTACTTCAGTAAAACAATTTTTGAAGTTATTTTCTTTCAAATAATGATATGACTGGTATCATATTACTGAGATCCTATTAAGCCAATAGTTAATTCAGAAAAAGAAGAGTAGTACTGTTAACCATACTACTTCGGTTTGAAAGCAGATTAAAGTACAGTCATACTGTGACTTACCTGAATCCGGAGTTAAGCAATTTCTTATATGTACGTATTCCCGTCCCACTTCATGCCCCACCACTAGTCGTATCTTTCAGGCACCAGCCGCATTCGCCAGTGTCGCACATGCTGTGAACAAGCACTGACATGTTTCACGCTGTCTCCATTCATACACAATTTTTATAGTCTACAAACCTTGCGATTATTTAATGTTATGTTCTTGATAAAAATTTTATCACATAAAAAAATAATAATGTCATCCAAAAGAAGCAAGTCCGATTCTTCTACTGCTAGCAAGAAAAGAAAAACATGGACTTTGGAAACAAAACTCAATATTATTAAGGATTTTGAAGGCGGAATGAAAATTTGTGAGCTAGCAAAGAAGTTCGATCCACAGTAAGAACAATCATAAAAGAAAGGTTTACAGATTTTGGAGGACATAGATTCTAATGAGGAATGAACTGTAGCCACAAGGCAAAAGGCAAGGAATAAAAAAATCATTAGCTTGCTATGAAGAAATTTTGTGTGACAAGAAAAAAGACATTATGCCGTCAGACAAATCTATTAGATTTTATGAAACCATCGACATTGAAATAGCTTTCTTTTTTTTATGTACGAAAAACTACAATTATGATTATATTTGTTAAAAAATATAGGTGTTTTTGTAAACCTTTGGTCCCAATTGTATGTTTGAATATATAAATTACATGCAAAATTACACCCCGAGTTACGCGAATTCGACTTATGCGTTTTTTGTTGGTCCCACCTACTGCGTAACTTTGGGGTTTTACTGTACTGAAATTTTCAGAAAATAAAAAGTTTAATAATATTATTTGTGCTAGTACCAATAATCAAAAAAAAAAAGTAGAAATTAGAAAAGTCAGCTGATTAAAAATAAACTTTTTTTTTTATGATCTATATAGCAGTGTTATATGAAATCCAGATCCCTTGAGGATGCATATTAGGAAACTGAGTAATGTAGAAATGTTTTAGGAATCATTGGAAAAAAGCAGCCAGTATGAATGGGTAAGTGCTTACTGGACCTAAGACTAGTTATCATCACCATATTCCACCATACTGGTGGTAGTTATATCATTCTTTTCCTAAACTAGTCTAAAAGTCACAGTTTTAGACTAGTCCAGGAAAAGAGTGGATTGAGAATCTGAAATGGCAAATGAAATGAACACTAACAAGTTCTGGACAAAAAAGTTTTATACAGTGATTATGTTGCATATGAAATATCTTTTAGGATTAAAGTGAGTTTGAAAACTAAAACCAAATCCTAGAACCTGGGAAAATTTAAAGAAATCATCACCTTCTTTTCACCAGGGTTGAATACAAGGTGAATTTTTGTTTGTTATGGTTGGAAGTTCCAGCCACATGGGCTAACTACTATAATCTCCCATGCAGGGAAGAATGCATGTAGAGCTTGGATTGATGGTTACAAGGAAGTTACATATATGCAATTGTCACCTCTAACTATGGAGCTTAAGATCATAAAATTACTTCTGAGAAATAATTGAAATTTTATAAAACAAATTTCATGATAGATGTAGCACAATAAAGAGACATGCAATTAACAAGGAAAAAAATTGTTGAAATCTAAGTTTTAAACCTAGAGTATGTTACATTAGTGTTAGTACCGACTTTGTATAGAGACCAAATGTGGGACTTTTTTTCCCCAAGCCACCTTTCATTTCTGTAATAAGCAGAATGATAGTCACACTAGGTGATGAAAATACCTACAACTGAAAGACATTCAATACAGGGTAATAAATCAATCCTGAAATGTACTTAATTTGTACCACAAACATCTGATAAGTGTTGATGTGAATTGTCATTTATGGTGAATCTGTTTTTTCTGACCTCAAACTGTATGTGCAATTATCACTTATAAAGAAAAGCATTAGCCCCTGGCTTTTGCAATCTGGCATTTCTAACTGGCTTGCATTCAGATATAACAAAGCTAAAGTAATTTTACAACACATTTCTTTTTCCTTTACTAAGCCATGACTGTATGTCTTGCTACTGATCTTCCAATGAGACAGGTCTCTTGACCAGCAATCTAACTGACCACCATCAAGAAAGAATATCAGTCATTTAACAAATTACATTCTTTCTTGTCAGATGGCTAATCAACACCTGCTGTGCTTTCATATTTGTTTACTATGATGCTAAGCATTAGTGGTTTCCACAAATTAGTTCTTGTACTGTAACCACAAGCATCAAAAATTGCACATTTGCTTGCCCACTTGGCCTTTTACGTGACAGTCTTTATAGGCTTGCATTACAAGATGAAGAATATCTGATGGAAGTTTTCCCAAAGCAGATAATTTTGGTCATCACAGGTTTATAAATGAGTACATTGCCAATAAAGAATACAATCTCTTGTGTTATTTTTTGGGGGGACTTGCCTGATCTCCTAAAAATTCATTTGAACTGTAAATTCACAGTACACACAAGACACAGTAACCTATGCACTTGCAGCTTTAACACATGCTGCTGACAAAAATTATGCCCCAACATTTGGTATTGGAGGCTACAAGTTTTGTAGAACAGTATTACTCAGTATGATTCATAACTGAACAAAATTTGAGATGATTTCCACTCGACAATGTTAAAGTACATTGTTGAGTGGAAAGTATAGATTACCAAGAAAATAAAAATACACATGTACAGGAAAACCTTGCTTAACGCAATTAAATTAAATTAAATTCAAAAAATGAAATCAATTAATGAAAAAAATTGAAATCACGTTAAGTGAATACAATAAACAGCAGGAATAATTATAACTCATCTATCAGTTAGCGAAAAATAATTACAGTATAAGCTATATTAGAGGATAAAATAATCAAAGTTAATAAAAATCAATTGCTTAAATTTTTATTTAATGTCTAAACATTTGGTTGAGCTACTTCTTTAGTAATTAAGTAAATTACTAAATAAAAAAATTAAGTAAAGATGTTTGAACCGTGCTTGACTATTTCATTTTGTCATGCAATTTGCAATAGCTGGTGATTGCTTTATCAAGAATTTGGCAGACTTTGAAGCTTCGTTCCATACCAGGATCAGCATCAAAGAAAATTTCCTTAGCATACTCAATGTGATTGAAAACTAGTTCAAGTTTTTTTGCACTTAGCTTCTTAGTCGTAACATTCTCTTCTTGTTTGCACTCCTTATCTTCTAGTTGAAGGAGATCATTCGCACTTAAATGTTCTGAATGGGAATTGGGCAAATTTCTCACATCTTCATTATCCAGTTCATTAAATCCAAGTTCTTTTCCAATTGTGCTGATTTCTTTCATAATGTTAGATCTTAGATTTTGCACACGATAAACTAACATAGACTTGAGTTTAAAGTAGTTTTCTGCATTGCCTCCTAATAAAAGCATAAGACTATCTTTAGATACTTTTTATCCTGGTTGAGATAATTTAATTTTAGCTAGGAAAGTTTTTTTGTTGGCATACACTTCCAATAGAGACCAATTTTATTGACATTGAATATTTGCCGATCGTCATAATTACCCTCCTGAATTATCCTTTGCAATTCTTCAGGAAACTTGGCTGCAGAATCTTTATCAGCATGAGCAGATTCCCCAGTTACTGTTACGCTATGCAGTCCAGTTCAATTTTTAAAACGGTCAAACCATCCAAACTCACAGTAAAGCTTTTACATTCCTCTTGAAATTTGGTCTCTTTCAATGAGGTAAAAATATTGAGAGCTTTTTGCCTGAATATACCCTGTTCAGGCAAAAGAGGAATTCTTCTTTGGTTATAATCCTCAATCCACAGTGATAGAAGACAATCCATCGCAATCATTAAATGCCTTCTGTTTGTGATTTGAATGCTTAAAAAAGCAGTAGCAA
Organism: Typopeltis vanoorti; assembly: GCF_054136105.1. Taxonomy (NCBI): domain Eukaryota; kingdom Metazoa; phylum Arthropoda; class Arachnida; order Uropygi; family Thelyphonidae; genus Typopeltis; species Typopeltis vanoorti. The sequence continues at coordinate 73,257,592 of NC_143564.1, read as the reverse complement.
CTTTTCATTGTTGTTTGTATTCTTTGCCTTATTTAATATAGTCTGAACTGTAGACTCACTGTATCCTAGGTCTTGCACAATCATTGTATTACGAGCAAGACTTTCATGTCACTTAATGACTTCCAGCTTTTCCGCTCGCTGCAGATTAGCAACAAAAAATTTCGCATATCATAAAAAAATCGCGTTAACTGATTAATCACTCTCTTAAAGCAGGGAAATAGTATCATTTCACTCAATTGTGCTAACTGATTATCACGTATATCCAATTCGTGTTAAGCGAGGTTTTCCTGTATAAAGAGGTAGTGCAACCAAGAGTGCAACTAAAGAGTTTTTCTTCCAATGGTAGATATCAATCTTTCCTTTACAACCAACATTAATTTTGGAAAAAGAAAAGTACAAGGAACCAGATCTATAGAATTAAGGTGGGGAACAGTGCAATTTTGGTCAGAACTTCTTGCACAGACAAAACAGAGCATTTGCCAAAATGCTTTAATATGATCACAATCAGATTCCTGACTACTTAACTAAGTTGTGAACAGTAACATTTTCTGCAATCTGTGCACATTTCATCCATTTTGCTTGTTCATCAGATGCCCCCCAATGTTCAGCATCAACAGAACCAACTCCATTTTTAAACTGGGAAGCCAATGAAACGTTGGTATTCTGAACACTTTGCTCTCTAAAAGTAGTTTTGAAAGGTCATTGCTATTTTTTCCCAGGCTAAAGTGGGACTATGTATTCACTCCTTGATGGACTATAAAGGGCATAATTATACTTAACAGTGGAAGTTATACCTAACATTTTTTTTTTATGGTATCACTAACAATACCATAGCAAAATATATTTATTTTTTATATTTCAAATCAGCATCTTATGTTGTGGAAAAAGTTCAAATTCTAAGAAAGAAAAATTAAAAACATATCACAGCATCTTCTATGCCAACTGGACAGAAAATGGTCTTAAAATGATCTTCCAGATGTTGGGTAAATTAAAGTAGTCATGCTTGTTGAGGTTCAAGGAGTGCTTCGTTGCCGAAGTCAACTCCAAATATAGTCTCTTTGACTTGAGATCTAGATGGTACTGTAGTTCTTGTGTGAAGGGGTATTCAATATGTGGTCTGTGCAACCTTGCCATAATGATAGTATATATATTTTTATATTCTTCAGAACAGATTAACAGTTCTTTCTGCTTCTCCATTGTAGGCCAAACTACAGGCACAAGTATGAGAAAAGCAAATTCCATTCCTGTATCTGGGAATACACATGAAAATTTAAAGTGCTACATAAGTATAATCTTCACATGGCTTTCAAACTAAACATTAAACTAGCAACTCCATCTGTTTGCTTAAGATAACTCCAACCTTTGTCCTGTCCTGGAGCACAAATTGCCTTCTGCTTGCATCTTAGCCTACTATAGACAGAAAGGAAAAAGTTATCTGCCTTGTAAAGCCTAAAAAATATATTCTCATTATGGCAAGTTGGGCATCAAACATCCCTTCGCACCAGAGTAAACAAAATAAAATTATGGTACTATAGAAGCCATCACAATTATAGAACACTTTTTTTTAAATAAAAAAACCATGAAGCACTCCTCTACCCCAAACATCACTAAGTATGGCTGTATTAATTTACCCAAAATTTGGTGCACTATCATTTTAAAATTGCTCCTGTCCAGTGATCCTATATAAACTACCTTATATCCAGACCTAGAAGGCACTGTGATAAGTTCTCCATTGTCATTTGAACTGTTTCTACAATTACTTGCAGTGCTCTTGTGTTCAAAGAATGCTTTGAATTCCATCAAAAATATTGGCAGCTTAATATATTATTTTGTTTTTATATGGCACTCTCAGTTAATACCAAAGCAAACACTAAAAGCCTTTCTATACATACAAGAGGAAAGTTGTGTCTAGTTATCACACAACTTAAGTAGTGAACATTTAATGTTCATTGCTTAAGGATCAAAGCTATATAACTAAGAGGAGACCTCCACATAGCCTTTAAAGGAATGCGGAGAACCGACCAGGGCTTCTGACCTAATGTCTAATCCTCACCTTCTCGTGGTGCACCCTGTTGGGTATCTACCTGGATACTGAACGAACGAGGATGGGCTGGCAATTTGGGATTTAGCCGACCAAATTGTATTCCTATTGGTTGAACCAAAACACAAAATGATGGTACAACATGGCAAAATTTTATGCCGCCTGGGGCGTCGCCCGGTTAAACAAGGCCCCCAGTGTTTTTGCCAGGGAACCAGGGCAAACAGTGAAAAGTCAGCTACTGGAACAAATCTGAAAACAAACCCCAACTCAACATCACCAGAGTTAAAGATCGGTACTATCAACGTAAGAAGCCTGAATGGCAAAGAAATGGAGCTAGCTGAGGAATTAGATAAGTACCAGATCGACATAATAGGGTGACAAACAAAAAAGACAAAAACTGGCGAGATCTTTCTGAGCAATAAATACAAAATGTTATATTCAGGCAATGACAATCGAGGAAAAGGAGGAGTAGCCATAGTAATGAACACAAAATATGAGACTCATCTTCTTGAATGGTAGGCAGTGTCAAGTAAAGTGATTTGGGCAAATATCAGAATGGGGAACTGGACAATGAGACTTATTTGTGCCTATGGTCCCACAGAAGGTTCTACTAAGGTAGAAGTGGAGGAATTTTTTGAGGCTCTAGAGCATAGGTTCCCAAACTTTTTCGGGCCACTGCCCACTTTGCAAGACATAAATTTTATAACGCCCCCCCCCCCATTATAACAGTTTTCTGCGTTCAAGCTGTTTGATATTTTTGACGTAAATAGCAACTAATGATACATTACTGCTTATGCTGTTAAATTTTTAAAAATAGTGGCCAATATGTGCTTCATCTTGAACACAGTTATTGCTCTACCGATTTTTGTGAAACGTAGCCCATATGTAAAGATTGTAAAATGTATGCTCGAATAACATTATGCACAGTTTTATACAATGGTTTAAATATGAAAATGTGGAATACAATTAAGAGATTGCATTGCATTAGTAAGAATCTTATTGTAATAATTAAAACAGCATTAAATATATTACAAAATTGTTTATTTCTAACTTATAAAGTAAAAATACAAAGCAAAAATAACAAATTAATGTGAAGTTTCATACAATGGTTTAAATATGAAAATTCGGAATACATATTAAGAGATTGCATTACATTAGTAAGAATCTTATTGTAATAATTAGAACACCATCAAATGTATTAGATGGTTTATTTTGAACTTACCAAGTAAAAACACAAAGAAAAATAACAAATTAATGTGAAGGATGAGCCTGGTGCAATTTTAAAAGTTTGTTAAAATCAGGTTCAACTTTCGTTAAAAACAGTCGTAAATCGCCACGCCCAGTTACATGCAATCGGTTCCTTTTCTTAGATAGTAAATTCACTACAGCACTAAACCCACGCTCAGCCAAATAAGAAGATGGAAATGCAATTAAAAATTTCTGCACTATTTCCACGATCCAGGGTACAGTGTCGGTATTGATTTTTGAAGCCAGAACTCTTGGTATCCAGTTTTGAATTTTATTTTTAGTTCTTCATTTGTTGCGAGTTCTACGAGTTCCACTTCTAAATTTGATGATCCTGCTGTGCTTACATGTGAGAAAAGATCTAGAACCCAATTTGGTATATTCATGTTTAGAATATCCTTGAATCGTTCATTGAAATCAGCATGGAGAACCTCCAAGTGTTGGCAGTATGTAAGTAAATCTTCCTTTTTGAGAGACACTGCTGATAAATTTGAAAAGTGGCTATATTCCCCTCGGCCCATGTTCCACTTGAACAGAAGAAGTTTCCCTACAAAAGCGGGAATAACGTTTTTTGTTTTAATTCAATTCATCACCTTGTAGTTGTAGACTGACTTCATTAAATATTTTATAGAGGTCTGTCAAATAAGCGATGTCATTTTTGGATGTAATCAGGTTGGCCCGTAATCCGTCGTCTCTGTTTGCTAGGAACTCCAGCATTGAATCAAACAAATTGTAAAATCGATTCAGACAAATACCTTTTGAAAGCCAGCGAACTTCTGTGTGAAGCAGCAAACAATTGAAATCTTCATCGTTTTCACTACAAAGTTGGCTAAACAATCTGTCACTCAATGAATTGTTTCTAATCTTGTTGACTACTCTAATAACATAATGGAGCGACTTGTGCAGGCATTCACTTAAATTTTTTGCAACCAAATGTTGACGATGAAGAACACAATGTATAGCGAGTACATTCGGTACTGCTTGTTTCAAATGCGCTATGAAACCCTTGTGGCACCCTGTCATTACTGGAGCACCATCAGCAGCAGCAGACAAAATATCACAAATAGGAATGTCTTTCTATTGAAAAAACTTATTCATGATAATAAACATAGTTCTCCCTTTTGTATCTGCTTCCAAGTTTTTAGCAAATAATAATTCTTGACAAACGTTTTCTTCTTTTATGAATCGTACGTATGATAAGAGTAATGGTTCATTATTTGGGAGAGTTGAATCATCGAGTTGAATGGAAAATTGGCATGTCTTCAAATAATCGCACAATGATTTTTCAACATCTTCAGCCATTTCATCGATTCTTCTTTGCACTGAATTATTGCTCAAAGGAATTTTCCTGATGATATCTGACGCTGGCTTATGAAGCACAGTGTTTATTACTTCTTTTACTGCCGGCAAGATTAATTCCTCACCAATTGTGTGTGGTTTTCCCGCTTGTGCGAATAATAATGGACTATTATAAGAAGCTTGTAATCCGTCATTATTTTGTTTAGTGGACGACGTAAAACGTTTTGATATAGTTAGACGTTTCAAATATTTTTCTTCTAGTACTTGAAAATAGGACAAATCTTTATCCTTTTTGTCAGCATGCATTTCAGTCAAATGCTCTTGTAGCCTAGAAGGCTTTATTGCTTCATTTGAAAACACTTTTTGGCAAATCAAGCACAGGTAATAATTGGTTCATAGGAGACTGAATAAAACCATATTTCAAATACTCAATACTGTACTGTTGACATTTCTTCTTATATTCAGACATAATTAAGTAATAAAATTTGCAAAAATATTCACAAAATAAAAGATTTAATTTACACTTTGTATAACTCCATTTATCTATCACACTTTTGACTGATGATTGTTGGCAAAGTACACAAAAAAGTAATGAAACTTATTCCTAAACCACTGTTATTTATAGATTTGAAATCTAGCCCGAATTGACTTGCTTGCATTGACTTGTTTGCGATACCATCGTACTCGTGCTTTGAACAAGTCACTGCAAGCACCCATATTCCTGTCAAAACATGCTGAATTGAGTGAATTACCTACGTAATAGTTGACCGACATACTACTACTTAAGACTCATCTGCTGCGTGGATAGACTAAAGCCTGTATGGCATGATCAATTTTTACAATAGCAAAAAATGAATACATTTTTTAAGTATATAAAAAATAGAAGTTAAAATATCCTGTATGACATATTCAATTTTTTATTTTGGATGCAAGCGCATTTTGTTTGTCCGACCACGACATTGTCCGAATAATTATAAATAATAATTAATAAATAAAATAATTACACAAGATATAAACAACAAACCTACAAAACATAACCACAGAAATCAGTATAATAAGTTTCGAATAATATTTGCTTTGTTTTTTCCCCTCTAGTTAGCAATATAAGTTAGTACTAACTAAGCTAACTAAAATTTACGATTTTATTTCTTTCTTGCCATTATTATTTTTACTTGTAATATTAAATTATACAAAATTGAGTTTATTTTTGTTCAAATCAATTAGAAAAGCGGTTTTATATATTTTATATATATTTTGAAATGAAATATAACGAATATATTTGCTACTGTAAACATAACCTATTATGCATACATATATACATGCTCTATTTTCTCATTGACATAGAAAATTGACATCTATTTCTATTTGACATGGTAAATTTTCAAATGAGTGAAATAGAAAATTTATAAAACAATTGATCGTGTAAGACGTGCATAAGATGAATTAAAATGTAATATTTAAATTTAAATGATTATCTAATCGCAAAATCACGAAAATAATTAATTTTTAAATATATATATTATTAATTTCTTCTATAAAGAGCCACTGACCCCTAGATCGCCGCCAAATGCTTCTGATCCCACTACAGCCCCCCCACTGGGAGGGGCGGTACCGCCCACTTTGATGGTTTAATGTTAAATCTGGTATGAGACAAGGATGTACATTATCCCCTCTGTTATTCATTATCTATATGGATCACATTATGAAGGAATGTGGTATTAACATGATATCAAAATTAGAGATGTTAATGTCAGCTCTTTGCTTTATGCGGATGATGTTATACTTCTAAATAAATCCGCTACAAGTCTGCAAGATTCTCTGACTAAATTGAATAACTGCTGTAATAGTTATGGTATGAAGGTCAGCAATAAAAAGACAAAGACAATGAAAATAGGCAGAATCATTGAAAATGTCAACTGTGTTGTGAATGGAGAACCTGTGGAACAAGTAAAACATTTCAGCTACTTAGGCACGATTTTTACTGAAGATGGTAAATTAAATATAGAAATAGACAACAGAATCATCAAAGCTGGTATGGTGGGAAGTCAATTGAATAAATTCATATTGAATAAGAGAGAAATTAGTCAAACCACTAAATTAGCTGTATACAAGACAGTGTTCAATCCAGTTTTAACTTATGGATCTGAGAGCTCTGTCAGAAGCAACACACTTGACCAAAGACTAGAGATCGCAGATGTGAGAGTCCTGAAAAAGATTAGAGGTGTGAACAGATGGCATGAATGGCAATATCATTAAAAACGAGAATATTAGGAAAGAACTTGACATTGTCGGCATCCAGGAATGCATTAGCAGAGCTAATCTCAGGTAGTATGGTCACTTAAACAGAATGGGCAAGAAAAGATTAGCAAAACAAGTGTTCTCTGCCTGGTTGGCAGGAAAATGACCCAGAGGAAGACCAAGATATAGGTGGATTGATACAGTACTAAGTGCCTTAGATGAAAGAAATATAAGATCTGGTAATGTTGGAGTCTTGACAAGTAACAGACTAATTTGGAGGAAAATTGTAGATAGGAAGTTAGTAATGATGTAAATTTTTCATGTAGTACTATCATATCCTGTACATCCCTTGAGGGTACATGGCAGGAATTTGATGATGATGATGATATGATTTTAAGAGATGTATAATAAACAGTTAGTAAATATTAATAACAGCACACATTACTATTCAAATATATAGTTTGAGGTGTATGGTATGTCTCCATTTTGTGAATGAATGCTTTCAGAACTAATGCAGCTCTAAAGGATTATTCCTATACAGTTAGTCTTTGTGAGTGGGATTCACATAAAAAAAAAATCATGTAGCATATAGAAAGAGAACAACAGTTTATCCTTTTGAGAGCAGCAATAAAATGTTTCCACAGGACAGCTGACAGATAGTACACAGGACCAAACCTGATGGTAACTCATCAATAGGTATCCTGATCAGCTTGCAATTCTCTGCCATATTGTGCCTGAAGGAAGTCGGAGTACAGTCGTGCAGGAGGAACTGTCAAATCCACACAATGGACTGGAGAATGCACTGTGTGTGTGTGTGTGTGTGTGTGTGTGTGTTGGGGGGGGAGGCATGTCTGTGGATTCATCTTCATACTTTTATACTCTTATTTTTAACTTCTGTAAACAAATTAACCACCCAGTCCACAAAACATTTCAATAACATTGCCAATCAAAAAAATATAAATATCTCCTTCAGAGAGAGATGTTATACGATCCTCCCCACTCCCCAAAAAAAAATAAACAAAAGCAGATCCATATCAACTTTAATATTTAGTGTCTTAATCTTAACACCAATTTATGTATGCCATCATTTACAGAACTCTAAGCCTGAAGTGGTATTTTTAAACAGAACCTGAACTATTATTGTTCGCCTCAGCTTTCCAAACTATATGTGCTGCATGATTCCTTCTGCCACAAGGGTAAAAACCATGCATTTGCTAAATCTGACATCCCACATCGGATAATGGCAAATATTAAATCCCTTTTTTTTTTTTGTTTACAATTTGCCTCCAGCTCCAAATTTCCTTACCTTGCTCAGCTGCATTCATTTGATGTGTCTATTGTTCTCCAATTCTGATAACCACTGACCTTTTCCATAATTTCTATGAAGAATCCACATTCAAAATGTCTCAATAGTCAAGATTTTCTTCTTTGGGACCTCAATATTGGGATGATCAACACGATTTCTTCCTTTCTGTGAAACTACTGTTTTCACTCTTCTGAAACAAAAGCCCAGATTGCCACCCACACCTTGGTTTTACAAGAAGTATGCTAATGCAATCCAGGAAATTCAGCTTATCTCAAGTGTTAGAAATCGCTTTAACAGCTGAAGGTATTTTCATTTGACTGAATTCTCATAAATTAATTCTGCATATCATGTGAGTAAAAACAGACAAATCACTTTTCGTGTTGATTTTTAGCAGTGCTACATATAGTCCAAAACTTCTCCAGGGAAGTTATGAGAAGAAAGGTTTCTTCTTGGAAATTTCATCTAAGTAACAAAGTTTATACCAGCATCTCTACTGAAAACAACTTCTAATAAAGGAAGTTTATGCTTGGATTTTAGCTCTTGGATTTTGATGAAAAGTAAATTTTCCTGAAAAAAAAAAAAAATCAAGCCTATAATTTTGTCTCGTTTACCTACCTATCGCTAATCTTCAGGATATTCTGTTCAAGGAAGTGTCTGTTCAGAAGAGACTATACTGCCCAAAATCAAATAAAATGTAAGTTGAGCAAAGTGGATGGAGAATAGACAACGATTTGTAAGTAGAGAAACCACTGGTCTTTAAAGACGTTAAAATGCAAAGAAGTTCATTGTTCAGAACTACTGAATATCCCAAAATCAAGAAGAGTATGCCATTTCATAATACATAAGGCCAAGAAATAAGTATTTTTTATGAGTAATCCATACCCATATGTCTTGAAAAACTTATAAATAATTATGTATTCCACTCAACACTGTAATATGCTAAGAGATTGTAGACTGTGTTTGTACAACCATGCTCACATTAAGGAATTGCCCCACTGATGAATTATAATTTTTTGTATAGCGTGAACTGTTAAGCAGCTGGGACTTGTGACCCCCCCCCCTCTTAGAAATTCAATAGCTACTGTACAGATAAGTGATTAGAATGTCTAAAATCAATGCTAAAGCTATTCAAGTAAAGCTAAGCTACTAACAAAAGTATATTCATGTACATGTATTTGTGTCTGTTAGAAAGGACATGTTTCTTATGTGACAGGAAGTCAGCCATTGTATATTCAACTTTTGTATATGTAGCATTAATTATTAGTAAACTGTTATTGTTATACTCATTGTGTCATTTCTGAATTCTAAATAGTCACACCTCAGCGCTGTTTAGCAAAAAAAAGTAACCTTCTTTTTTCAATAATCAGGAGATGGATCTATTTCCTAACCACTCCATTCACGTACTGTGAGGTTTATGACTCATCTGCGTTGCAACAGCAAGTGACTTGAAACCAAAACTAATATCTCACTAAGAATAAAGGCTGCAAAGAACTGCACAAGACTATTAGCCAATTTAAATCAAACTTTAAAGGATGAAGGGGAAAAAAAAGTAACCTTCTTTTTCAATAATCAGGAGATGGATCTATTTCCTAACCACTCCATTCACGTACTGTGAGGTTTATGACCCATTTGGGTTGCAACAGCAAGTGACTTGAAACCAAAACTAATATCTCACTAAGAATAAAGGCTGCAAAGAACTGCACAAGACTATTAGCCAATTTAAATCAAACTTTAAAGGATGAAGGGGAAAAAATCCTTACCTTCTGTTCAAATAGCAGTCAAGTCTTCTGTTCTTATCAGGATGACTGGGTGCAACTTCTAACTTACACACCTTTCACATCCAGATAGCTATTGTAACAGAAACTAAAGCCTGGGCCAACCTACCTTCTGGCATCATGTCATGGCAAAGTACTCCACAGTTCAGCAAACTTATATAAGTTTGCTGAACTGTGGAGTGTGCTGTGCTGAACTCATAGCATGCTTCCTCTAGTTTTTTCATCAGGAAGACATCAGAAGAATCCTAAATAACTGAGATATCAACTTCTGAATCTGATGGTCTCCCCCCCCCAAAAAAAAGAAAAGTGCCAACATCACTCATCTATGGATACAAGCTGGAAAACTTTGGTTAAAGCTTATAGGGTCACTCCTGACATTTCCAGAACATGTGAAACTACCTATCATCTACCCTTTGCAAATGAATTGTCCATTTCCTCTCTCATGGTGAGTTGCTTGGCTTCCTTTCTTTAAATTTTCCTACTAGTGTGGGAGTAATGGCTTTCCACTTTCATCCATGCTCTTTCCCCTATTCATAAATGACCTTCCATCACTAAATTCCGATTCTATTCATAGTTTTGCCAGTGATAGGAGTCTGTACTTCTCTTTTTCATTTGGTCAACCCTGCATGTGCTCATGTATTGCATGCTACAAGATCTATAATTAATGCTACCAAAATACAATCTTGTCTGAGTTGACACAAGAAAGACCACTTGAGTTCAGATATCTTCGGACTGACTTACACTTCTAACCCCTCCTGAAATAAGCACACCATAGCTTCCTTAGTATCCAAAAGGCTGTGTCCTTTTTTGCTCAAGACATTCCTTCATACTTCTAAAACTAAATCCCAAATCTATCCTACCCTAGAATACTGTTTTCACATATGGAGTACCAAAAACCTCTCGAAAAATGCTTGATCCAGTTTAATTGTGGTCCCTCTCTCACACAGACCCATTCCTGTTACTATTTTATACACGTATAGTTTCAATCTTATATCTCTTCTACAGCTATTTGATGGGTGTACACTGAACTGGCATGCACGCGCGCACACACACACCATTTTTCCACTTTCCCTCATGTGTTCATGAGGAGTTGCTTGTCAGTCAGATCAATGTCACATGTTTAGGCTGGATGCATAAAAATTACTGTTTTCAATATGTTAGGATGTTTGAGGGCAGATGATGCAGTTTCTAAAAAGAAGTCTTTCACATTTGAACTTTTTACAATGAAGTACAGTGATTTTCCCCCCCATTTAATTTTATGTGTGGTGCCCAAGGAGTGGTCTGCTAGACCTGACAGTCCATAGTTGTGATTATATATGTATTTTTTATATTCTTTTAAGTGGATAGTGGCTGACCCTCTAGTCTTCCTATAATAGTCCAGCTTGCAGGAACAAGGAACTCTATATGCCAGGAAGGAAGGAAGAAAGAAAGAAAGGAGAGAAGAAAAAGGTGGTCCTTAATGGGAAAACATGTCTAGAAAGGCTAGGCTGTTGTTAGTCTCTTTTTCCACAGTAACACAGATTCTTGAATGTTGATTATTGATATAAAGGAGGAATGTATAACGTATCCAAGGCCATGAAGCCAAATTTGAAAACAAACATATCTTAGCTAATAGGCTTAAGTGCAGTTGCATCAAAAGCATGATTTTCATAAAAGCATGATCTTTTGATTCCTGAGCCTCCATAAAAAATTAGCAAGAGGAATTGGGGGTGGCAAGGGGAGGGGAGTTGAGAATTCATTGCTGTACCTCTGTATGTAAATTTCTTTCTGTTTAAATTTTATGTGCTATGGCCACTAATAACTGAAAGAAACCCACTATAGTATAGTGTCACAAATAAAGTCTTTGATTACATAGTAGATGATTTTATATAGTGTGAGAATACAATCCTGCTTAAAAGCAAGATAGTATTCTCCAATTATAGAGGCCTTAAGTGGCTTGATAAAGTATCCCCTTTGATCTCTAAACTAGAGTTCTCAGATAATCTAACAATTATTAGCTAAAAGTTTACAACCATTCATTATTCATTGATGGGTTGTCATTAAATAGCATTAATGACAAACAGTGCTTAAGAATGAGAAACAAGAAAAGTAAAGCATGATTACAGCAGTTTGGCACTTCTACTGAAGATGGGCATTCACATATACATCTGAATGTTAATGTTTAATTGCATTTTGAATATTTTTTCTTCTCACTGGAATTTTCTTTCGCAGAAATAAAAACACTTGAAATTTATTACAGTAAATTAAATTTCAAATGCTCTCAATTCTGCAAAAATTGCTTAATAACTGAGAAATACCTTTACAGAAAAAAAAAAAAAAAAAAAGTAACCGATTGACATCTTTACCTTTTGTTTCTTTTGATTCCTGAGCCTTCATTTGTTGATATTGTTTATAAGCATTCTGTCCAAGTTGATTACGTGGAATTTCAAGAAATGTGTATTTGGCAGCTATAGTTTTATTAAAGGCATCCACAAAATTGTTTATTTCATTAAGTGTCAATCTTCCTTTCATATATCTAAAATAAAGACAATGAATAATGCAGCCATATTAAAATCAAATTCTGAAAGATTTTTTCAAAGATTTGCAATAACCTTCATTTGTGTTAACTTTAGTTATTGTATACATCAATTACTATAAGCATTTTCCACTTAAAGACAAAGTGACAATTCAGTGTTAGCATGTAGTTCAATACAAGGAAACAAAGCTTATGCATCATTTGTGTGTGAAAACACAGAATTCCTATGTCATTTCAAAGGAACTACTTTGTGAAAAATTCAAGTACCACTAAAGACATACTCTTCATAAAAATTATAGACAAAGGACTTTTCAAATTGAAGGTACCTGAGCTTCATTATTTTATGAAAGTTTTTCAGTGATTACCTTTTCAATAATTATTTTCTTAATTCTAACCCATGATTCTTGGACAAAATCATAAAAATTCACGTTATTAACGGTTAATATATGAATCTTTAGTATTCTACCCATAAATTATAATATGGTTGCCCTTCTGCTCTCTCTGTAACATATCAATATCTTTCCTGAGCCCAGAGCGACACATTAAATGAGATTACTCATCCTGAATAAGTAACAACTAGGCAGTTGAAAATCTTTAATTAAGATGGATTAATTACAGATATTTCAATTCATGTATTGTGGATCATCACCAGTGTAAAATAGAAATCAAAGAATTAAAAAACACTGAAGGTATAAGGAGAATGGAGGAATCTCTCCTTGCATGCAGTCATGAGGCAGCCAGGTGAAAAAACTATTGGGATCCAGTGTGTGTGTGTGTGTGTGTGTGTGTGTGTGTGTGTGTGAGTGAGAGAGAGAAGAGAGAGAGAGAGAGAATATAAAACTTATTAAACAGGAAAGCTCTTAATAATTTCTCAGATTATTAGCATAAAGAGTCTATCATCAAGGTTTAGATTTGGTTGATGCCAAAGTACTTTGGAACTTTCTTTAAATGCTCATATTTATGAATTGAAGAATCACTACCAAAAGCAAACAGCTTTTATGTTGCAATATAATAGTGAAGTTATATTATTTTTCATTTTTAAATCACATTTGATAACTTGTTGGTAAGTTAAAAATTATAGACAATTATTTCATTTTAGTTTTTCATAATTTTATAATTTTTTTCACTTCAGCTTCAAAATGGAAATAAATCAATCTGCAGTTTAGAAATGCTTTAAGAAATGTAAAACTGATGAAGCAGCTCAGTGAAATTATTGTCCAAAGCAAATTTCATATAAGATAGTTGAATGATTAGGAATTTAGAACTTATTCATGAATCATATTTTAAAAGAAGGTGGGGAGGAAAATATGGAATATTCAAGTAGCTCAAAAAAGAATTAATCAGTCAATTACAAACTTTTGTAAAACTGGAAAATTAAGTAATATCGCATCTAGATTAGCCACTGAAGATGGAATCTCAATTCAAACAATTGCTAATAGTTCCTTTATATGAGAATCCACTTCAAAGCAGAATTAAGCATTAAAAAAGAACCAGTCAAACATCATAATCTTGCTACAAACAAAATATTATTATTATTATTGTTCGGGGCAACTCAAAGGAGTCGACAGACTCATCGAGGGAGGCCCTAACATCACGTCAAGAACAACTATTCAACATTCACACAGTATCTATCATACCTTGCCTTGCACTCATTCACGGTCGTGCAGCTTATTCCATTCATTCACTACTCTCCAAGTAAAAAACCTAGCTCTAACATCCTTGTCAACCACGCTCTTGCCCAGCTTCCATTCATGGCCCCTAGTCCTCCCACCACCAGTCATATTTTCAAAAATATCTTCTGGATCAATCTTATAGAAACCCTTCAGTAATTTGAATGTCTCAATCATATCACCCCTCCTTCGCCTATCAACCAATTTCTGCAACCCACAAATCTTCAACCTATTCTCATAAGGTTCATTCCACAGACCTATCATCTTGGTCACTCATCTCTGGATCCTCTCCACTTCTTCCCCATCATGAAAAAACCCTGGTGCCCATAACTGGGCACAGTAGTCCAGATGGGGTCTTATCAAGGCTCGATACAGAGGAACAACAACTTGTTTGTCTCTGCATGTTAAAGTATTTTTCAGAAGTCAAGTGATTTGGTGAGCTGTTTTAGTCACTTTTGCAATGTGTCCCCTAAACTTCAATTCTCTATCCACCAACACTCCCAAATCCCTGGCCTCATCAATCTCCTGGAGTATGGTTCCACCAATGCGATATACTGCTGCTATTCTTTTCACCCCAAAGTGCATAACCTTACACTTTGCCACATTAAATTGATATCCATTTTTCCTAGCCCAGTCCTACAAAACTATCCAAATCATCCTGTAAAATTTTGACATCCTGTGCACTCATAATTGCTCTACCCAACTTTGCATCATCAGCAAACAAGTGAACACTTCCTCTCAAATCCTTTCCTATATCATTGATGAACAAATTGAAAAGCAGTGGTCCAAGAACAGAGCCTTGTGGCACTCCACTAGTCACAAGCCGTCTTTTAGACTCCACTCCTGAATAAACACTCTCTGGTATCTCTCCTTCAACCATCCTCCTATCCATCTCACCAACCCTATATCTATCCCCATCTGCTGCACTTCACTGATTAGGGTTCTATGTGGTATCCTATCAAAAGCCTTGGCAAGGTCCAGTAGTATTACTGTAAACCCATTACCCCTATCCAGTTCAGCCGTCACTGTGTTATAAAACGTGAGCAAGTTTTACTGAGGCATGATCTACCCTTCACAAAACCATGTTGTCCCCCATACAGTATCCCATTTTCATCTATCCAATCCTGTATTCTTCTCTTGACTAATTTCTCCAAGACCTTGACAACGATTCCTGATATGCTAATATTCGGTAATTTACAACAGCAGTCTTGGAACCTCCTTTATACAGTGGAACTATTTTCCCCCTCTTTCCACACCCTTGGTACTAACCCAGACCCGAGACTCAAATTAAACAAAATGGTCAAGGTACTGACAATTCTTTAGCCGCTTCACGTACGACACGAGCTGGTATACCATCCAATCCCACAGATGTATTGACATTGAGGTTTTGTAATAGACTATTCACCTCCACTTCATTCACCACAATTCCTGTATAATCTATTGGTTCATTCATTTCTGCAATGTCACCACCTGGAAGATATATTCTTGCAAAGTGCTCGCTCGGTAATTCAACTATATCAACTGATTCGGTTACCTCCCTACCATCGGCATTCTTTAAAATCATTCTGCCATGTACATTTTTTCTTTTACTTGCAACATATCAAAAAAACTGTTTAGGATTCTCTTTAGCCTGCATGGCCAATGTTCTTTCGTAATCCTTTTTTTCTTTTCTTAACACACTCGTTATCCTTCTGGCCTGCGCTTTATACCGTTCATGTGCCTGTCGGTCACCTTTCTCCTTAAATTCCTTCCGTAGTTGTTTCTTTTTTTTGCAACTCAAGCTTAATGGTGTTATTCATCCATTTAACCCCTACTTGATTTATTATTCGGACTCTAGGTATACAGTCAGCCACTACTTCATGCAAACACTTCTTAACTTCCTCCCATGCACTATCAACTTCTAGCCCTTGCAGTTGTACATGCCATGGCACTGAACCAATCAATCTCCTAAGCTTGTCATACTTACCAGCCCGATAATTCCACATTTACCCTGTCTTAATTGAAAATTCTACACCTTTAGCCACCTCCCAAGTCAAGACCCTATGATCACTCTCACCGATTGGTGGCAATGTGGTCACATTTGTTACAGCCAAATCCTCAGATGTAATTACTAGGTCAAGCACTTTCTGACCCCTAGTATTTTCCATTACATGCTGTCGCAAATAGTTATCCCTCAATAACCACATAAAATCCAATTCCTACCTCCCGTGTGTCCTCTCCTCGCTCCAATCAATGCGACCATAGTTGAAATCTCCCATAATAATCACCCTCCTTCCACTCATTTCTTCTATTTGCTTGTGCATACTGTCACCACCATCTTTTCCATCACCTGGTCTATAGCAGCACCCAATTGTATATTTAGTTCTGCTAACCACAATCTCACACCAAATGGCCTCAAATTGCTCTTTTCTGTATCCTGCAATTCAACTTCTATTCTCCTTGGCTGCAGCTCATCAACTATCATCAACAATACTCCTCCCCCCATTTTATTCTCCCTGTCATTCCTGAACACACTATACCCATCACATTCAATCCCACTAGCTATATCATCTACAGTCAGCCATGTTTCACTAATACCAATAACCTGTGGTCTGGAAGTGCCAACCATGGCCAAAAACTCTTCCTTCTTGTTCCTAATACTCCTAGCATTAGTGTACATGAATTTAAGACTCCCATTATCCCCAACCCTACCTTGATGCCTTATATTAACTATCCCACTCTGATCTGTTGTCCTTATTTGCTCGGGCATATTATATTCATTCTTACATTCGATTGCCTCCCTAAGGACTGTATATCTACTCCCCCCCCCCTTTAATAAATCTAGTTTCCCTGAATTTGCACATCCACCACATTCAGCAACACTTTCTCAAGTCTTCTTACACCGTAACCATTCAAATGCAAGCCATCCATCTTATATAGATCCTTTTGCCCATCGAACTCACTCCACACATCCACAAATTCCACACCACTCGTCATACATAACCCACGCATAAAGTCATTCGCAATTATGGCCCTCCTTTTAAACATTTCGCTGTCATACCATGGCAAAAGACTAATCATTCTAACTCTCTCACTCTTTTCTTTTGTTACCTCAAACAATTCATTCAGGTCTTCTATCATTTCCATTTTGTCTCCTTTCAAATCATTCATACCTGCCACAACAATCATTTCTTTCACCCTTTCCTTTTGCTCTCTAATAGACTCAGTTACGTCCTTTATGGTCGCACCAGGTTGGTATGATTTTGTCAAATCCTCTACTAACACACCTCGTACTAACGAGTCTCCTTACAGCACTCTATCCTTCATTTTGTTCATGTTCGCATTCATACGTCTATTTTTCCTGTCATACCTTTTATTATTGGTTGGTTCATTCAGTCTACTTTTATTCATGCACTCTAGCTGCTGTTTTGCCCTTTGTATCACACCATTCAACAATGCGATCTCACTCATTGCATCTATCTCATCTTTTTTATTCTCAGTAAAACCATTAATACTATCATTCACACTTTCTACATTCAAACTTTCACAATTCTCTGGTACAACCTCACCGTTTCTTGTCATATCCCTATTTTCTTCAATCTGAAGTTTGACAAAAATATCACACTCACGATCCGAAATACTCTTCAATTTCTCATTCTCCCTATCTACACCCATTCACTCCTTTATTATCATCTAACCACACTCCGATCGCACTCCACGAATCATCTCTTTTATACTACCGTTCTTTGATAAAGATGGCGAACCATCATTACTGGCCGCCATTTTCCTTCGTACTGGAGCCATACTTACTTGCAACGTATTTTATCAAATTATAACACACCAAAAACACAAAAAAGATGCACTAAGAGACGCAAGGCAAACAAAACTACGCAATATTAAATAAATTTATCAACGATAACCGAAAATAATACTTATCTTATCCGGAGCTTTCATGAACACTACGAATCCCTCTAGCGGCGACAGCCCCAATGAAATATGTTATAAAGACACACAAAATACTCTAAAAACACAAAAATCTTTCTAATATACTATAAAACCAATTTTCTAAGGAAAAACACACACAAAAAACACCAAAAATCACCAATTTTACAGGAGCGCTAAATTACACCGACCACTCACCATATAACCTCGAACGCCTCAAACCCCAAAAAAAATAGGAGGAAATGTTTGGGATTTGGGCTGGAGGTTATATTGTGAGTGGTCAGTGTAATTTAGTGCTCTTGTAAAATTGGTGATTTTTATCTTCCAATAATTTACCAATTCAAAAATAGAAAAGAAAAGTAAATGAGGTTGTAATTGTAGTAGGCACAAATGACTTAACTAGTTATAAGTTCAGTATGAGAGAAAACATGAAAGGGTTGTTGGAAGAGGCGAGAGTGAAGAGTAAGAAAGTGAAAAGAGTAAGTATATTACCTCAATATGATAAAAATGAATTAAGAAGAAGGGCTGTGATGGCAAATGATGATGTGTAGGCTGTGTAGAAGGAATGGATGTGAGACTGGATTTGTATAAGAGAGACAGCTATAGTGAATGAGTTTGGCATCAGGAGTCTTGAAAAATTATTAATTGATATAAGACCTAACAGAGTTGTGGAAACTGAAATCTGATGGGAGGAATCTTGAGAATCTGCATGTAATGTTAGATAACTGTGTTAGTGATGGGAATGGTTATTATTATGGAAATGATTATGAAGAAAAAAATATTGTTTTGTCCAGTTCAGACCTATCAAGCATGTGTAACAATGTCTGCATAAGTAAGGAACTAGATAAGAACAGAGTGAAATGCAAGTTATTGAACTGTATCCTACAGACCAGAGACAAGTTTATGCAAAAGAGCATGCAGGTAATTTATCATGTCTATACAGGAGTATCAGAAACAAAAGGAATCGAGTTTCTTGCTTTGGTTGATAAATTAGGACCACATGTTGTAGGCATTAGTGAGACTTGGTTATCAGAAGTAGACATACTAACTGATATTGAATGCAGATGGTACAGTATTTTCAGGAAGGATAGGCAAGATAGGAGAGGAGGGGGGGTGTGCTGCTAATGACATCAAATGTCTTGAATCCAGTTAGAGTTGAGACCTATGACTGCAATACTAGTAAAAATTTTCAATGTGACAGTGAATTTGAAGCCATCTGATTGTGAGATGGAATCTAACAAAATTAAATACACAGTGGCATGTTGATACAGACATTGCAGATCAGTTGAAAGCGATGAAGAAATGCAACAACAAATAAATAAAATAGGTGTGAAAAGTAATAATAATGGGGGACTTTAATTATCCAAACACTCACTGGATAGCTATGAAATCGCATGAGAAGAACGAAACTGAATTTATTGAGCTGTTGCGAGACAATTTAAGCAGCATATGTCAGAAGGAACTCTAGGTCAAGGAGTGTTAGATATGATTATAGTGTCAGAGGGGGTTTCAGTTAAAGACGTAACTATTCTGCCTCCGGTTGGTGACAGTGATCATGCAGTACTCACTTGGAGGTCATCAAATTCCTGACATGTACCCTCAAGTTCTGTACAGAATATTATGATAGTGCTACATGAAAAACTTACATTATTACTAACTTCCAATCAATAATTTTCCTCCAAATCAATCAATTATCAGTCAAGACTCCAACATTATCAGATCATATATTTCTGACTTCTAAGGAACTTTTTACTGTATCAATCCACCTATATCTTCCTCTGGGTCATTTTCCTGACAACCTGGCAGAGAACACTTGTTTTGGTAATCCTTCCTCTAGCATTCTATTTCAAGAGACCCTAAGATTAGCTCTGAAAACACATTCCTGGATGCTAACAATGTCAAGTTCTTTCCTAATATCCTCATTTTTAATACGATATTGCCATTGATGCCATCTGTTCATGCCCCTAATCTTTCTCGGGACTCTCATATCTGTGGTCTAGTCTTTGGTCAAATGTTTTATTTTTAATCCAGCTCTCGGATCCATAAGTTAAAATTAGACAAGAAGTTTCAAGAATATGTATATTTTTTAAATCTTCGGTAGTTGGAGCCTTGCTTATCATAAAAGCTATTTATTTATATAAGAATTTAGCATACAGATTTGTTCATATGAACTGTCACTTTTGAAGTTTTAGCATTGCAAGCACATACTTATGAGATGTGCCATAAGGAACCATTATATTCATGGAAGAAATAAGTAAACTTACCCCAACATTTAAACCTTGTGAAATGAATAAAGGTTATAATTTTTATTATTATTATCTGAGACCTCCAGGGAGTCAAGGACTCATCGAGGAAAGCTGTAAATTACCTAACCCAGCTATCATACTTCCCTTAAATTCATTTAGATGCACTCACTACCCCTAAGGGCAAATTATTCCACTCACTCACTGCTCTCTGAGAGAAAAACCTAGCTCTTACCCCTTTCTTGACTGAGAACAACCTTAACTTCTATGGATGCCCCTGCGTTCTTTCCCCCTCCTTCCATATAACAAAAAATTTCATCATTTGAAATGCTATAACACCCATTCAAAAGTTTATAGACCTCTATCATATCAGCATATCACCCCTCTTTCTCCTGTTAACCAGAGTCTGTAATCCACATATTTGCAATCTGTCCTCATAATCTAAATCCCACAATCCGATATAATCTTTGCAACTTTTCTTTGCACCCTTTCCACAGCTTCTTTATCCCCTTGGAACCCGGAAGAGCAAATCTGAGCACAGTAATCCAAGTGAGGTCTTATCAAAGCCTTCTAAAGAGGCAAAATTACTTCCTTATCCTTACATGTCAAGGTTCGCTTCAGCACAGAAATTATCCTCTGAGTTGTATCTGCAACTTTTGCTATGTGATCTTTGAACTTAAAATTCTTATCCACCAATACACCAAGATCCCTTGCCTCTTCAGTTTCTTGTAGCATAACCCTGCTAATATAATATGCCGCTGGATCTCTAATCATGCCAAAGTGCATAACTTTACACTTACTAACATTAAACTGACAGCCATTTTTGTTTGCCCAGATTTCCAGCCTATTCAAATCATTTTGTAATTGCTGAATATCAGTAACATCTCTATTGCCCTGCCTATCTTCACATCATCAACAAACAATTGCAAATCTGATGATAGACCCTGCTTGAAGTCATTAATGTATAGATTGCAAAATTAAAAGTGATGAACATTTCTGCACTATGAAAGCATTGAAATTGATTTTAGCAAAGCAATGAAACTAGTAAAACAATGCCCAATAGTAAAATGAAGCAGAAGTTACTCTACTGTATTTCTAAGCATGAAAAGAATAATGATAGATATTATCAGCTATTCCATAAAGGAGAAAAGAACACAGAGAAACTTTGTTTCTTCAACATCAATGAAGTTGGAAAGGATTTTAGTATAGGAACAGAACAATAACTGTTAGAGAATAAGTCATGAAAATATTCTGGTAATGTGAAGTGATGAAAGACTGAGATATGAAAGCAATTAAAAACATACAGTTGAAGTTTTTTGTAGTTGTTCATCCATAAAGGACTTATTCGGTTAAAATAAATTGCAGGAATACATATAGATATGCTTAAGTATTGATGGGTATTCATAACAATACTTCATTAAAGATGACAAGAAATTATATTCTTGGTTTAATCCTTTATCCAAGTTTGTGCCTGAAGTATTTTCAGGACAGGGCAACTCGTATATAGAAGTTAATGACTTCACATCGCTTGCCTTAGTATCCCATAATGCAAATCACATATCCTTACGGACATGTAGTGACTCTTCCCATAATGCATAGCATTATGGGAAGGGTCACTACCCAGACCAGTTTTGACCTTTATTGAGGTCTCATCAGGGAGCCAGACTCAAAGATGATGCCAAGGTTCTTTCTGAAGAATACTTCAGGTGCAAACTTTGTTTGCTTATACTTGGATAAAGGATTAAACCAAGAATATAATTTCTTGGCATCTTTAATTTATAGCATAGTCAAGTGAAAAAAACTTCCAACAACAATGCTTCGTGGTATAAAGAATATTAAAAAAAAAAAAAATATATATATATATATATATATATATATATATATAAATAATTAATTTTTGAATGTACTAGTAGTAGAATTCACTGGATTTCTAACCAGAATCATCAGAGCACAAATTACAACTGTGGAAAGCACTCAACTAGATAGTTCGTTGTAAAAACAATTCAAATTGTAACTGAAAAGAACTAATGCACTAACAAGGCACACTCTATGGACTGGATAACCATAAAGTTAATTTGGAGAATTCAGGCTATATTTGATCTCAGAATGACCATCTCCAGATCTCTGGCAAATTAATGCAGCCATACTTGTTGAGGATGGGAGAGTACTTCCAGCAAAATATTAATACATTCAATAAATTATGTATTTTTTCCTCTTGGTGTTTTCTTATACTGTAGAGCACCATTGCAAATAAATTTATCCAATTCAAATATAAGTTGGAATAATCAAGTTCTAATTTGTGAGTCATCAATTTTGTTAATTTAAGATGCTTGGTCTGAATAATGATTTCAAACTGTTAAGATGGTTCTAATTATTTCTTCAGTACAGTTTGCTAAGACTTTCAATTCGTTCTGAAGTGGTTAGTAATGAAAAAAAAAAAAAAACCTGGTTATAGCAGATGTGCAGATAGCAGTACTCAATGTTTGAAATGTTCCCCATTTGTCGTCACACATGCCTGTGGTCTGTGAGGCCATATATCGATGGCAGTACACACAACATCCAATGAAAACACTGCCACTGCTCGCTCCAAATCCACTATCAGGCTGACGATGCTGGGGTGCCATTTCTTGCAGGCTTCTCTTTCATGCTCCGACCACAATTTGAAGCCCAGATTCAGATCAAGGTATCCACACAACCAAATCAGATGGTGATATGTGGTCAGGTACATTTGCCTCCAGCCACTGTTGTGTGGTCCTCACCTTCTTGCAGAAATGTAACTTGGACACCTCCCCCACCAAAAATACCTAATTGTTTTGGCAGTTACACGTCTCTTCAATGGTAAAAAAACTTCTCATCTGTGAAAAGGATATCTGCGTCTGTTGTCTGCATACTGCTGGAGAAGTGCTTTTGATTTCATCACCCTCTGCAGCATAAGTTGTGGTGTTAAGAAGTGTCCAGTAGAACAATGGTACTCTCACCCTCAGGTCATAAGTTCATGCAAGTGACATTATTCTCTGCAAAACATTCTTCTCTTGTGACATCACCTTCGGCATTCTCAGAGGATTACAGTGGAGGCATTGCCTTCACAGCCCTCACAAGCTGTCCTAACATAGACGTATCCGACTGCCTGTTCTTTGGCAGTCGGATACGTCTTCTATATCCTTATAATGATTAATAGTCCAATACACAAACATCCGGGGTGCTTAAGGGTCAAAGCTGTATAACTGAGAGGAGACCTCCACATAGCCTTTAAAGGAATGCGGAGAACCAATCAGGGCTTCTGACCTAATGTCCAATCCTCACCTTCTCATGGTGCACCCTGTTAGGTATCTACTTGGATAATGAACGAACGAGGATGGGCTGGCAATTTGGGATTTAGCCAACCAAATTGTATTCTTATTGGCTTAAACCAAAATATAAAATGATGGTACAACATCACAAAATTTCATGCCGGCTGGGGTGTCGTCCAGTTAAACAAGGTCCCTGTTGTTTTTGCCAGGGAACCAGGGCGAACAGTGAAAAGTCAGCTACTGGAATAAATTTGAAAGCACACCCCAACTCAACATCACCACAGTTAAAGATCGGTACTATCAACATAAGAAGCCTGAATGGCAAAGAAATGGAGCTAGCTGAGGAATTAGATAAGTACCAGATCGACATAATAGGGGTGACTGAAACAAAAAAGACAAAAACTGATGAGATCTTTCTGAGCAATAAATACAAAATGTTATATTCAGGCAATGACAATCAAGGAAAAGAAGGAGTAGCCATAGTATTCAACACAAAATACGAGGCTAATCTTCTTGAATGGCAGTCAGTCTCAAGTAGAGTAATGTGGACAAATATGAGAATGGGAAACTGGACAATGAGACTTATTTGTGCCTATGGTCCCACAGAAGTTCTACTAAGGTAGAAGTGGAGGAATTTTCTGAGGCTCTAGAGAAAGCAACTGACACAATGAAAAAGGAAAAGTTGGTCCTTGTTGGGGATCTAAATAGCAGAGAAGGAAGTGATTGTCAGACATACAAAAATGTTTTGGGAAAATTTGGAGAAAAGAGCAAAGCTAATAATAATGGCAAATATCTGTAGGATTTCTGCTTAGGACATGGACTGGTTATTACTAACACCATGTTCCAACATAAAAATGTGCACAAATTCACATGGAGAGAAGAGGCTAGGAATAAGAAAAGTCTCATTGACTATGTTATTGTTGATACTGATGTTTCCTCCCTGGTGCAGGATACCAGAGTGTACAGAGGATACGAAATTGGAAGTGATCACTATTTAGTCTTGAGCAGGATAAAATTGAATTTCATATTGAAAAGAATAACATGTAAGAAGGTTTTAAAGCGAATAAAAGTTGAGCAGCTCTCAGATGTGAACTGTAGACTGAAATACACAACGATTATTGAAGAAAAAATAAAGAGTTTGAGAACAGGAATCAAACCTTGGAGATTCAGTGGCAAACTCTGAAGGAAACATTGATTGATTCTGCCAGAGAGGCATGTGGTGAGGTTGTGTGCAAGGATAAAAAAATCAGAACTCCCTGGTGGACACAGGAAGTTAAAGAGGCAGTGAAGGAAAAGAAGAAAGCATATCAAAAGTTCCTGTCAAATAAGTCAGCTTGTGCTCTTAGATAATACAGAGACAAATGTAAGAATGCTAAACAATGTGTAAAATTAGCTAAACAAAAGTCATGGGAGGACTTTGGCAAGAATATAGAAAATAAATATCAAGAAGGTGGCAAAATATTCTGGAGGTTGTTGAAGAAGCTTAGGAATGGAGGAAAGAGTGCTGTAAAAGGAGTTAGAGATGATAAAGGTGACATGAAAACGGGAGAAAAAGATATCCTTGAAGTATGGAGTAATTACTTTGAAAAACTGCTAAATGAAACAAGCAGTGATGACAGCACAGTGATAAAAAAAAACACTGACCAGGCATGCAGTCAGGAATACATATCCATACTTGAAGTAGAAAAAGCCATCAAAGGCTTGAAATGTGGAAAGGCAGCAGGAGTAGATGATATTCGACCAGAAATGCTGAAGTATGGTGCTATAAGAGTCTTACAGTGGCTGCACTGCATAGTTCAGAAAGCCTGGACAGAGGGACGAATTCCCGATGATTGGAGTAGAGCTCTCATAGTACCCATATATAAAAAGGGAAATAAAACTGAATGTGAGAATTACAGATGTATTTCCCTACTGAGTGTTCCTGGAAAAATCTATGCAAGTATACTTGAGAAACGGTTGAGAAGAATTGTGGAAGAATAGCTTGGTGAAGAACAAGCTGGATTCAGGCCAAATAGAGGATGTCAGGATCAGATCTTCACTTTACGACAAATAGTCGACAAAGCATGGGAATATAACAAAGATCTGTATTTAAGTTTTGTAGATCTGGAAAAGGCATATGACAAGGTGCCAAGAGAGAAGCTATTCAATACGCTGCAGTTATATGGTGTGAATGGGGCATTATATCAAGCAATACTTAGTATTTATTTGAGTTGTAAGTCAACAGTTCGAATTGAAGGAAGTACAGGAAGATGGTTTAATGTTAAATCTGGTGTGAGACAAGGATGTACATTATCCCCTCTGTTATTCATTATCTATATGGATCACATTATGAAGGAAAGTGGTATTAATATGATATCAAAATTGGAGATGTTAATGTCAGCTCTTTGCTTTATGCGGATGATGTTATACTTCTAAATAAATCCGCCACAAGTCTGCAAGATTCTCTGACTAAATTGAATAGCTGTTGTAATAGATATGGTATGAAAGTCAGCAATAAAAAGACAAAGACAATGAAAATAGGCAGAATCATCGAAAATGTCAACTGTGTTGTGAATGGAGAACCTGTGGAACAAGTAAAACATTTCAGCTACTTAGGCACGATTTTTACTGAAGATGGTAAATTAAATATAGAAATAGACAACAGAATCAGCAAAGCTGGTATGGTGGGAAGTCAATTGAATAAATTCATATGGAAAAAGAGAGAAATTAGTCGGAACACTAAATTAGTTGTATATAAGACAGTGTTCAAACCAGTTTTAACTCATGGATCTGAGAGCTGGGTCAGAAGTAAAACACTTGACCAGAGACTAGAGACTGCAGATATGAGAGTCCTGAGAAAGATTATAGGAGTGAATAGATGGCATCAATGGCAATATCATATTTAAAAAAAGGATATTAGGAAAGAACTTGACATTGTCAGCATCCAGGAATGAGTTAGCAGAGCTAATCTCAGGTGGTATGATCACTTAAACAGAATGGGTGAGGAAAGATTAGCAAAAGAAGTATTCTCTGCCAGGTTGGCAGCAAAACGACCCAGAGGAAGACCAAGATATAGGTGGATTGATACGGTACAAAGTGCCTTAGACAATAGAAATATAAGATCTGATAATGTTGGAGTCTTGACAAGTAACAGACTGATTTGGAGGAAAATTGTAGATAGGAAGTTAGTAATGATGTAATTTTTTTCATGTAGTACTATCATATCCTGTACACCCCTTGAGGATACATGGCAGGAATTTGATGATGATGATACACAAACATCCTACTGATCCTGACTGTTTGTAGTGTGTTGAAAATAATAGGTGGTTGCATTCCAACCACCTATTATGAAGTGCTATTACAGCTGCACAGTTCTCATAATCTCCCCACTGCATGTTAACCCATAATAAATACATGAATGTTGGCTGCTCGCAGTGCCATTAACAGAACTAAGCTCGCACAATTCTGTGAGCAGCACGGGGTGTGTGCAGAAGTTGTAACAGTATTTATGGCAAATACTGTTACAACTTCAAAGCTGTGTATTCCTGTTTTAAGCAAAGAGAAGTTCTTGTGCTCATTTTCATCCTGTTTGAATTCAAGAAAGTTATGCTGGAAGCAAGTGACCAAAGTTCCAGAATTTTGTCCACATAGCAAGTGATTCATGACCTAACAATTTTTTTTTTTTAAATCAGTTTGGAGATGTGCATTCTTTCACTATCTCATCTCTGAATATATATCTTACTATGCGCTTGTGTCTGAGTTTATAATCAAACTGAACATGCTTGGATAATTGTAATCATTTTTGTTTCATCACTTTTTTTTTTCTTCTTTTACCTCTACTTTTACTACTTTACTTCGGGAGTATACTTCATGCTTGCTAGGTAGCAAATGATTCATCATCCCACATAAATGCACTGAAAGATAAACACCATCTACCATAGAATCCACATAATTTCTGACAAAATATTAACTTTGAAACACTAGCTCACCCAAACTATTTTCATCATCTGATTTTCATCAACTCATCTGTCCCTTAGGATGGATAGCCCCCCCCCCTAATCAGGGGACCACCAATCACAACAAATTAATGCAGCCAGCCTGTCACTCCTCTGCTACATCCCATAAAGTTAAGTATTTTTCTGGTTGTACAAATGCATGTTCATGAGGCCGGTTTGTCTGTACTGAGGGAGAGAAAAAAAAAAACGGAGTTTAGAGGAGAAAAAAGTCCCTCTACCTCCGTATGAGACTAACTAACTCACCGTTTGATTGAAATCACCTGATAAAGGTTCTTCCTCACATCACAGACTGAATTCGAACCCAGGTTTTTCCAACTAAAGAGCTCGTCTATACCAAATGCGCTATGGAGACTCAGTTGGTATAGACATGTAGTTTATTTACTAACAACATACAGCAATATTCAATGATTATTTTCTTATTGCTTTGTCAGATAAAAATTTTAACTTAAAAATTTAAATTTTTTATATTTAATACATACTTTGGTGTTGACTCAAATTCTGCATCACTGAGTTTCACAATTTCCCAGTATGTCATTTTCTTAGTTTCTGATGATTCAGCTTTGCTCTTTTTTTTCCCAGATATCTGGTTTATTTGTGATTTTTCACATCTAGCAGAAAGCAATGAGAAATGAATAATCAAGTGAAAATAAAGTAGTAATATACTATATTACTTTAATAACAGCAGAATTAAGTCCATCAAGAAAAGAATGCAATGAGAGTCTGCAAGAACAGATCTGATGACAAAACTATGTTTAGTGTTGCTGGTGGGCTAAAAATTAGATAATCCAGAATCCCTGTTCTAGAGACCAAACAAACTTTATCAGCCATTTCGTACTTCCAGTAAGCAGGGTGGTCCCACATGGAGTGATTAAATTCATCAGCCACCTAAAAAGACATTCACAAGATGCAATTAAGAGAGGGGGGGGGATATAGAAAGTTCTGATAAACACCTAGAACAAAAATGATATTAAAGCAACTGATATAACCACAAGAAAGAACAGAGGATATAATATCCCCCCCCCCCCCCGCGCCTTGTACATTTCACCACAAAAGCATTAACTAAAACCAGGCTACAAATCCTGAATGAGACTAAGCCAGTGGAAAGTTACAATCTAGACACTGAAAATGTGTCTATCATAGATAGGGCAACTTAGGAAAACTTAACCAGTAATCAATTTCTATAAGATTGTTATTATCAACAGACCTCCATGGAGTCAAAAGACTCATCTCAGGAGGTTCCACTCTCACATGCACAGCTTATACCTCAACTTAAATGCATTCACTGTCCTTACACTAACCACACTCTCAGGCAATGTATTCCAATCCCCTAACACTCTCCATGCTAAAAATCTACTCCTCATCTCCTTGCTCACACCCACCTTCCAGGGATGGTCACTCAGTCAACCTGTCTCCAGGTATTCTATGAAAAACTCATTCACATTAATCTGGTAATTATCCCTTACCAACTTATACATCTCGTTCATGTCTCCCCTCTTCCTTCTGTCCACTAGTCTCTGTAATTTGCATTTTCTCAATCTGCCCTCACATTCCACATTCCAGAGACCAGAAACCAACTTAGTCGATTATCTCTGAACCCTCTCTAACATCTCATAGTCCTGAAAACCTGACGACCAAATCTACGTACAGTAATCCATATGCAGCCTGATCAAAGTCTTGTACAATGGAATCAAAACATCCTTACTTCTAAATCAGTGTTCTCTGCATCATTCTCATAATCCACTGTGTTGTCCTCACAAGTTTATCAAAATGTCCATGGAATTTCAAGTCCCTATCCACCATCAACCACAGATCTTTCATCTCCTCTAAAATGTCCCCACTAATCCTATACTCAGTATCCCAAAGTTTAAAACCATACACTTTGCAACATTACACTGACATCCCCACACACTCGCCTATTCAAACAGTCTAGGTCAGGGGTGGACAACTTTTGTGCATGCCAAAATCGCCAAATCTTTGGCGATTTGGAGGAACATATTATTTGGTGTCTTAAGTATTGGGAGAACCTTTTCAAATAATCAAAAATCACACTAGAGCAGTAAAATCAAAGAATATTGTAAGAGTGATTATTGTAAATCATGTAAGATGGAATTTTTACTTAAATGTCCTTCTACCCTGTTGATAGAGTGGATATTTTTTTGTCTTTAAGTGTAATTCTGGCTACCATATACAGCCACACAATTTAAAGATGCAATTTTTAACATCAGCAAAGGAGTAAACAATTCTGAATTTTTTGTTTTTGTTTTTTTATAAAAATCAATCAGAAAACCATACATTTTTTTAATATATTACAGTGTACAACTCAATCATTTTACTTGACTAAAGCACAATAAAAGAAAAGAAAATTAAAGATATTATTTTATTAATTCTTAATCCCTTACGAGTAATACATAAAAATTACAAATAAAATTAAATATTATTTTACCCACATAATATATTAAACAGAAGTTAATCTTAATTTTTTTTTTTAACAGAAAACATCAAATCAAAACTAGAGAAAGAAAATAGTGAACATTTTATTTACCATCACTAAGACTTCTGCTGCTGCATCACTGATGGCAGATAATTTATATCAGGTTTATATTTTGTTACCTTTAGAGATATGACTGTGCTACTCGTTTCATATGTAAGGCCATTCCTACTATGAGACAAAAGTTCATCACCGAGAACAATGATTCACAAGAATATATAGAAGCAAAAATGGATAGTAATGCTGTTGCAAAAGTTTTTAAACATACTAAAGTTTCTTTAGTTCCTTTAGGCCAGATTTTGCACATAAAGTTTCCTCATGTATGATGCAATGAAAACCTATCAGAATATGATTGGATATGTATTTATTTATTTCATTATTTTTAAGGTGAGCCCTGGGTTGCGTGTCAGAAAAAAGTCAGTGTGCCACATTTGGCATGCATGGCAAGGGTTCCCCAACCCCTGGTCCAGGTCCTCTTGCAAAGCTACAACATCTGCTCTGCTTCTCACATAATTTCCAACTTTCAATTATCTGCAAACAATTTAAACCATTTAAGCCCTTTCCATGGGCTTAAATTTCTTTACCCCTGGGACATGCCACTAGTGACTCCTCTTCTGGGATATCACTCTTGCATACACAACCTGCTGGTACAAAACACAGCTAATCTCCAATCCAGCATACTAATCTACAAACCTCATCTGTTCCAATTTAACTACTAGTCAGTTATGTGGCAATCTATCAAAAGCCTTTGCAAAATCTAAATATACTACTGTATATGCATCCCCCCCCCCCTTGTCCAATGTATTCGTCACCTTGTTATAATAAGTAAGCAGATTGCTAAAACATGATCTTCCTTTAGCAAACCCATCCTCACTAGCTTCTCCAACACCTTGACTACAACTACAGACAAGCACACTGGTCTATAATTTGAAACCTTAGTCTTATCACCCTCCCGCCTTTATGAAGCTGAACAATTTTGCTAACTTTCTGCTTTGCTTCTTTGGAATCTGGGCTAATCTAAGACTCATGTTAAAAATTTATGTTAAAGCTGTTGTTAACTTCCTGGAACATTCCCTCAAGACACGTGGTGATATACAATCAAGTCCCATGGCCTTGTTCACATCAAGTTTCATATACTTCAAATTCCTCATATAGCTCCTCACTCACTCACCAGTGGTTCCTCCCCCATTCCCACTGCTCATTAAACACCTCTACTATATCCTCCTCTATGTTCATCATTCTCTCATTAGCACTGGCCAACGTCCTCCCATAATCATTCTTCCTTCTACTGGCCACATACTGAAAAAACTTTAGGATTTCTTTAGAGAGTCATTTGCTAACTACTGCTCACACCACACTTTTGGTACTCTTACTAAGTGAGTTAGCTTCCTTGCTTGCTCTTTGTACTCTTTATGTAACTGATTATCTCCACATCTTGTGCCACATCCACAATGCCTTTTACTTCCAGATTGCATGCCTCAACTCCTCGCGCATCCATTTACACCTACCTTATTTAATCTCCTGACCTTTGGAATACGCTCAGTCATTGCTTCTGCCAGATACTTCCTGAGTAGAGACCAAAAAACTGATTTCTTTCCTATGCAATTCCTTATCCCATGATATTGCTGCAAGCTGCTTCCTGAGTTTGTCATATCACCTGCTTTTTTCACATAAAACCCTTATCCTGATATCACTGGCCACCACCCAAGTGATCACATCATGGTCACTTTCACCAACTGGAGGAAGATGTGACACTTCATTTACAACATCTTCTGATGAGATAATCAAATCCAAGACCCTTGATCCACTTGTGTCCTCTGTAACTTACATAATGCTTAAGGTATTTATCCCTTAAAAACTGAGGAAATTCAGATTAATCTTTTGTCATCCACTAATAATGACATAATATAAACCATTTTTGGGCTTTCAGAGAAAGGCTTTAAATGTAATTATACATGTTCCTGCTCTAAACAATATGCCATTTCCACATTTGAAAACTGGTATTATATATGTTTTTATCCCCCCCCCTTTTGTATAATGCTCTTTTATTTAATGATCACTACTCTTTCCCTTACCTTATTATATATGTTGGCCTCTGTCTGCTATCTTTAACCGTATATATCCCTAAATCGTCTGCCTAACACCAAGTATATGATCTTACTGCTCACCTGACAATTTCTAAATTTTGGGCTCCCAGAAAATACCTATTCCCTGATCTCTATAAGTCATCCACATTCGCTCAGACAAATTTATTTCCTGCGCCAGCCTGGGCTTTAAGGACAGAGTCAAACTCAGTCTAAGGATGGTTATAGAGCATTAGATGCTACTAAAATAATTCGCTTAAAATCAGAAGCCATAGGTTTTCTAGTCTGTTTGCAGTCATGTCCCCTTTCCTTTCTTAGTTAGGATATTCCCGTGCGCGTATATGATCACCAGGTTCGTATTTTTATGAAGGGTCTAGGTCAGCCAACATGGTCAGAAAAACAAGCATGAATGGTAACATACAAATTTAATGAATTCATAATTAATTACAATACAAAGACAAAATTGATATTAATGTTAGATTAAAACTCTTACGTTTCTCTAACTCTCTCATTCTTAGATAGACATGGATTTCTTAATCTTTACAACACTATTCCTTCAACTTATCAAATATTTGGTTTACAACTTAATACGAGCCAGCTAGGTATTTGGCACATTATTAATCTCCCTCAAGTAGGTCACGTAAGAATCTCCAGTAAATTAACAGTTCTCAGAATTCAGTCTAATGGTATAGAATCATTTACACATATAATAATTCTTTATGCTTATCCTTATCATAAATTTCGAGTTACACTTTCTTCCGTTTCTGTTAGTCAAGTTCTCTAAAGGGCTAGAATATGTAAAAGTACTTATCTACACTATCTCAGGTTCTTTTGGGATTTTCTCCATCCTTCCTTCTTACAAAGTTCTAGCTGCCTTGGTTATGTTGAAACGTGGGAATCATGTGCTCTCCCTGGATAGGGTGCTCAGTTTCTTTACTAAGGATTTATGTCGATGTTATTCCTTACTGACGGCCTGCGTTCAAAATTTGCCGTGCTCTGTGGCAGTGCCATACTAGGATTTCTCGGAGATCAGCTCTTAAAGATAAGAACTGAATCACAAAATCACAATAACCACTCGAAGCACACGGCGAGAATACAGGAACAAACAAAACGGGGGGGGGGGGGGTTCAATTCTGTGTTGCAGGTTTTATACGCTCCCCAAGAGTGTCACCTTTCCGAGTTTGATCCCTCCTTTCACCCTTCCGATTCGTCCCCGACTGGGAGACTTCACCGATCCTCATACAGGGCTTTTCAATTCCGGGAATGCATGCGTCTTGATGTTTTCTTAGAGGTAGCACCCACGGACACTTACGCTGCTATTGTAGTATTGTGCGACCTTTGCCCCTTACCAAATTATTGGCATTCTTTCACGTGTAGAAATTCACTGGTAATTAATCTCATGTGAGCCCTTTTTGTTGACTTACAGTTACACATTAAAGTATAAACACACTAACTATAGTACGAACAGTTTCTTATTCTAATTTGCCAGTTGCTATTTCTTTTAAGACATAGTTAAATTGTGCCAAATGATAAGTATGTTCATTTAATGGATATCTTCTATTAGACTCTGGAAAGGTGACCTCATTTAGAGTGAGGTTGCCCGTTTCAGATCTAACACTGGAAAATTGCTGCAGCCTAAAAACTAGCTATAAAGCAAATCAGGTGTCATTGTGTTAATTTCATCCCTTCATTTTAGACAGCTTTCTGAAAATGAAGAAAACTGCAATTTTTTTATTGTTGCATTGCACATTTTAGAATATGTAATACATTTACATATGAACACAATTTTTAGGACCTCCTGAATTATCGAAACAAGCAAATTACACATCACCAGCATTAATGTTAAAGTACAATGAAACATTTTAAAAAATACAAGCTTTTACTTATGTCAGCAAATTAGGAATGAGGGGGGGGGGGCAACAGAATTTCATAAAAATGGATGCACTACTTCGAAGTACAGGTAACCTTAGTATAATGCGGTACTTATACAACATGGTTTCGATATAACACTATCTACAAATTGCAGTTACCTTTCATCTTTCCATATATTTTTCATGGCGCGACTTAAAAATCAAATTTTATCTTTGTTAAATTTGCATCTGCCCGTGTCGCACATGCAGTTATAAGTAGCAAATTTACATTAGGGGAAAATACCCTTTAGCATGCACATACGTCAATTGTTTATTGTATAAAATGTTTATTGTTGAAAATTGTCTTCGTTTCTGCCAGGAAAGTGCATTAAAAATCAAAAGTGTGTTAATCTCAAGCTGAGCACTTTATTTTCTGATGAGTTACATAGACATGTAATGTTTTTTTTTATGTAAAAATTTATTTTTATAGTAATAACCACTCAGAGGACTTTTGTGATATGGTTGAAAACGAAACTAGTGAATTATCGTATTTGCTGGCATATACAAGACACACTTTTTTCTTTGAAAATAGGTCTGAAAAATAGGGTGCATCTTATACGTCAATATTCGGTTTTTTCTTACTTTCATTTCTGGAAATTTTCTCTGTTCCGAGTTATGCGATTTCTTTATTGCTTCCTTGCGGTGTGTGAGAACATTCCAGTTACGTAGAGTTCAGTGGATGCCCATGCGCTGTCATAGACGATCACAGCTGCGTTCCTGTTCATTTAAACTTTCCAACTGGTGTTGCCGTTGTTGTGAACAGTGATAAATTTCTGCAGTTAAATTTTCTCTAAATTTCTTGGCAAATTATGGCTGAAAAATGTCATCATTGCTACAATATTACATACAAGCTACATGTGATTGCATATGCTAAAGAACATGCAAACAGGACTGCAGAGAGGCATACCCCAACTGAGAAAATGATAAGTGGAACTTGAGGCAGAACTGAATGCTTGGATTTTAGATCACAGAAAAGTGGGACTTTCAATGTCTACAAATTGAATTTCATCGATTCGTCATTAATGCAAGGAAATTAGAAAATTTTGAACTTGTGCAAATAGGAAACATGGACGAGGTTCCACTGACTTTTGATGTGCCCTCAAACAAAACTGTAGATTCCAAGGGCACAAAAAAATGTTAATGTTAAAACCTCTGGGCATGAAAAAACTCACTACATGGTTGTTTGTTTTATCCTGCTGTGCTGATAGGACAAAATTGCCGCCACTAGATAAAATTTGGTCTAGGTGCCCTGTAGGACTGTTGAAGAAGCCTGCCCTCTTAGTATGGGATCAGTTTTATTCTTACAGAACAGAAAATGTTAAAAACTCAGTTAGCTGTAATTCCAGGAGGTCTAACTAGTCAGCTTCAACCTTTAGATGTCTGTATTAATAAACCATTTAAGGGATTTATGAAGGGGAAGTGGAACAGCTGGATGCAGTCTTCAGATTTTGAGGTCATGCCATCAGGAAGAGGCCTAGCATTTCACAAGTTTGTGAGTGGTCAAAGCTTCATGGGATGCTGTGAAAACTGAGACAGTGGTTAAATCATTTAAGAAGTGCAGCATTAGTAATACACTGGATGATACAGAGGACTCAGATTCCGATTTAGATGAGGTTTCAAGTGTGTCTTCATTTAGATCTGGAGATGAATTTCTGGGTTTTGACGAAGATTAAAAGATGGGACTCTTTCCTAGTTAGATTAGGTATTTGTTGAAAGTAGACCTACTTATTACTTTATATTTGAAATACTGTAAATTCATTATAATATTCAGTGATAAAGTTTTTTCCTAAAAAATATGTACAAAAAAGGGGTGCATCTTATATGCCAGCAAATACAGTAACTGATGGAGAAACAGATTTAAATGAGGAGGAACCGGTACAATTAATAGATGACGTCAAACCAAATGGCGGGGAAAGTTCTTCTGAAGATTCTAATTATGATGAATCCGTTAATAATTCGGCTTAAGGAAATTAGCAGGACTGAACTTGGCAAGAAAGTTAGGAAGGTAGTTTACAGATAATGAACCCTCAACGGAGCGCTCCATAAAATTCACGAGACAGTTGGATATTTGTTTAACTCTGTATTATGAACTTAATAAAAAAATTGCAGCATAGTGGTAAGCAAGGTCCTATTACTGACTTCTTGATAACTCAACCAGCCGAAGTATGCAATGAGAATTATACAAATGATGAGGATGTCCAGCCACTCGTAAATAAAGAACATCTACAAAATGTTAGTTTTGAAGACAGTGATAAAATATGCACTTTATTTTATTTTGCCTAAAACATTTTATGTATTATGTGCAATGATATAAGTTTTATAAGTTTATAAAAATACAATTTTTATAAGTTTCTAAAAATATGATTTTTATAAGTTTATACTGTACTATGTATTTGTTTCATAGTTTATATGTTTTTTGTAACTTACATGAATTACCTAAATGAAATAAAAATATTTTTTGTTGGATACGTCATTGTTGTTTATATAATTAAAAAAAGAAAAAAAAGAAAAACAATTTTGGAACCTAACCCTATTTTTTCTATGTGATCTGAGTCTCGCATAATGAGATTTATATAATCGCAGCATTTCTATGGAACCTAACATTCCGCGTTATACGAGTTTCCTCTATATGTAAAATTTTGTTCTATTTCAATCAATTTTATCTAGATAATAAAAATAGCTAGTACTTACCACTTAAATGTAATTTATTTTTTTTAAAGGATCTCTTGGTGTCAGTTTTAAAAAAAGTTTTAACTATGTCAGGATTTAACTAGGGCGGGATGATG
This sequence comes from Typopeltis vanoorti, assembly GCF_054136105.1. Taxonomy (NCBI): domain Eukaryota; kingdom Metazoa; phylum Arthropoda; class Arachnida; order Uropygi; family Thelyphonidae; genus Typopeltis; species Typopeltis vanoorti. The sequence goes on along the minus strand of NC_143564.1, from coordinate 73,220,786 downwards.
GTCAATCAACCATCACCTCCTTTCGGTGTAGGAAGGTGCGGTGTAGCCTCATTGGCAAATGTAGCCAAAGAAGTTCTAACTGAGGCGCTGTTATTGCTGTTACTCTCCTGCCATTGGCCAGGGATTTGGGAGTGTTGGTGGATAGGGAGTTGAAGTTTAGGGGGCACATTGCAAAAGTAACTAAAACAGCTCACCAAATCACTTGGCTTCTGAAAAATACTTTAACATGCAAAGACGAACAAGTTGTTGTTCCTCTGTATCGAGCCTTGATAAGACCTCATCTGGACTTCTGTGCCCGGCTATGGGCACCAGGTTTCTTCGTGATGAAGAGGAAGTGGAGAGGGTCCAGAGACGAGTGACCAAGATGATAGCAGGTCTGCGGAATGAACCCTATGAGAATAGGTTGAAGATATGTGGGTTGCAGAAATTGGACGATAGGCGAAGGAGGGGTGATATGATCGAGACATTCAAATTACTGAAGGGTTTTTATAAGATTGATCCAGAAGATATTTTTGAAAATATGACTGGTGGTTGGAGGACTAGGGGCCATGCATGGAAGCTGGGCAAGAGCGTGGTTGACAAGGGTGTTAGAGCTAGGTTCTTTACTTGGAGAGTGGTAAATGAGTGGAATAAGCTTCCAGAGTGTTGTGGGTGCTACGACAGTGAATGAGTTCAAGGCAAGGTATGATAGATACTGTGTGAATGTTGAATAGTTGTTCTTGACATGATGTTAGGGCCTCCCTCGATGAGTCTGTCGACTCCTTGGAGTTTCCCGGAACAATAATAATAATAATAATAAATAATAATATGACAATTTTAATATTCACGATTGTAAAAACAGCAGATATTCACTCATGGTGAAATAACTTTTAATGCATGAATGCAACAACTTCAAAGCTCTTTGAAGCAGAGTACAACATTTTTGTGGTATTGTCACTTTACTGTGCTTTTTCAAAATTTTCATTAACAGCTTAGCTTCATCTTCACTGGATACAAAAATATTTAGCAGCAAGAATATTTAGTTTTCAATATGTGCTTGTATTGCCATAATTTATGCCCCTACCATTTTTACGGACAAGAAAATTTTAGTGTTTCATATAATTTCTCTTCATATCCTACTCTTTCCTTGATTATTATATCTAATTTTAAAACCAGACAGGGTCTGTGTAACCTTCAGTGACCATGTTATTTTATCACTTTAGTTATCAAAATGCTATTCTCTCTTGAAAATAAAGTGGAATGAACTGGGGAAAAAAATGTTTTTCTCCAGTCAGACATTCAATGCTTTTGTCATCTAAATACATAAATATTAACTTTTTTTTTTTTTCTTAATTTTGTTTTTAAGCATTTATTCATTTATTTTTTACTCTATTTGCTAAAAATGAAAATTTGGAAAAGATAGGAAGAGAAAAAGAAGAAACACGTTTATTCTTTATCGTGATTGTTATGATGTCTAACAGCTGTATAGACCAAATTTCGTAATTCAGAGTGGTTTACATTTAAAGAACTGTGCCAAGGAAGTATTTTATCTCTTTTGCTGTTCATTTGGTGATGAATAGTGTCCTAGATACAGTTAATGACTAGAAACAGGAAATATCTGTGTTTGTGGATGTGATGATTTGGCCACATTTAGAAGGAGGGCTACAGAAGAAACTAGACAAATGAAACAGTAATGCATAATAATAGCAGGAAGAGTGAGATTATGGTTTTAAATCGTAGAGGAAATGTAAACGTTAATGGTGTTAGACTCAATAGGCAACTTTTGAAGAGTGGTGAAAACTTCAAATATCTGGGAAGTATACTTTCTAGTGATGGGAGTTTAGACCAGGGGATAATGAGAATTTCACTGAGCCAAAATTTTTTTTAATGGTGTAAGTAGTCTACTTTGGGACAGTGAGATCTGAAGTGTAAGTTTTTGATTGACAAAAGTCAATTTTTGCTCATTTTGGCTTATGCTGCAAAACATACATAGAATATAAGTAATAGAAATGAAAGTTTTAAGGACAATGTTGGCAAAAAATAAAGAAAGGTAGAATAAGAAATGTGAACATTAGGAATAGTTTATGACTAAAAAGTGTAAAAGAAAGGTTTGTGAACTCTCATTTGAAGTGGTCTGGATATATGAGAATGAACTTAGAAATAATACCAAGAAGAATGTATGAAATGAAATTTGAGAGAAAGAGGCCAAGATAAGAAGACCATGGAAAAGGAGGAGACCAGATAAGAGACTATCTAGAAAACAAAGAAAGGATTTGGGAAAATAGAAAGAAATGGAGACATTAGATCCAACTAACCTAACAGTTTCAGGTAAAGAAGAGGTAGATGTACTAAATACACTGAAAGACGTAACAAAAAAATTTGTGATTTTCTTCATTTCTAAAATGCTCCCTAAAAGCTGAAAGGATGAAAATAACAGAATGGGACTAATTTCGCTTTACAGCTTTACAGAAAATATTTTCTTCCATTTAAAGAATGTGGTAACCAAATGACTCACTTTCATCAAAATACATTAACTATGCAGCTCAATTTAATTTTTAACTTGATTTCACATAGTGACCCAACTGGCTCATTGCTGAAAGAACAGCACATTATAAAATGAAAATTTTCACAAGTCATTATTACAAATTTAATCCTCATATTTACTTTTTGTCGCTAATTAACATGTTGGCAGATATAAAAAAGTTATAACAAGTTGTATTCTTCTATCCCCATTTGTCCTTCTGCAAGAACTATGGAAAAGAGTGAGGACTATACTGAATTGCTTCTTCACTTACCCCCTTTAAGTCACATAAGGTGGATGGGAGCTAGATATCCAATATGCTACTATATATTGTTGTTGTATCTATTGTTACCAGCTACTTTTTATTATTTATGTACAATGATGCTGTATACCTATAATGACTATGTGAAGAATATATAAGACAAAAATGTGCAAATGATAAAGTTCTAATTGCTGCTACAGCATATAACTGATGCTTATGATATCCTATTCCTATATTCAACATCTGCTATTTGTTGAATTAAAAAAAAAAAAATGGTTTGTAATCTAGAAATCTCCTTGTTAATACCTCCTTATATTTATGTTTTTTTTTCATACGTTGTTTATCTTTAAGCTATATTTTCCCCATACCATAAAGTTCTTAATTAGACCTTATTTCTGCATTTGTCTTATAATAGCAAAAAATAAATATTTTTGATTAACAGTTTGGCAATAACATTATTATATATGATATTATTGTAATATTATAGACTAAATCTAAATAGTAATGAATTAGGAGGTTCCCAGATTATCAAATGGATTAATATCGCTTTTCCATCTACTCTGAAGATACTTCTGAAATGAGAGCATTTTGATAGCTAAGGGGTCAGTTGAGGCTAAAATGTCTTCTGCAGGTATTAAAAAAAAGAAGAAAGAAACTTCTCCTAAGAGCAAAAAATCTTTAATATCTGAAAATACATTTCACTGACAATGGAGACTTTCAATCTCTGATCCACAAAAACCGACTTGTCATTCTAAATAAATCCACGTGACAGCTGCCTCACCAAGTAACCATTTCACCTTTTTCAGCTACACTGTCTGTGATTTCTGCTACAGAGAAGGAATCTGTTTATTTGCTCTCAGACAGCACATGCCAAAAGATGAATAACATGAAGGCCCCACTTTTTTGATCTTCCCTGTCATAAGTTCTTCATATTCTCATTTTGTATGCTTCACTAGCTTCCTCTGTCACTCCGAACTTACAAATCACCACAATCATTTTAATTTCTCCAATCTAGACATAGTACAGAGTATACATTCACATGGCTTGTTGTATCCATATTTTTAAATTAATACTGACAAAAAAAAACACAAAGTAAAATAATTTAATAAATTAAATTACTAGTTTCGCACATCATTATTGTGTACATCTTCAGATTGATATATATAAAAAAAAAAATATATATATATATATAAGGAGGTATTAACAAGGAGACCACTACACAGACCAGTTGACCTTTATTAAGGTCTCATCAGTGGAAGCCAGACCCAAAGTGATACCAAGGTTTGGTTGCCTAAAGTAGCAGAAAGCTGTTACACTTTATTACTAAACTACTCTGGATTAGAGATAGATGTTGAAAGTTTTTTTTACACTTGATTATAATATAAATTAAAGATGCCAACTAATTATATTCTTGGTTTCATCTTTTATCCAAGCACAAGCAAACAAAGATTGTGCATGAAGTCACTTTGCGATAGGGATACCAAGGCAATTGATGTGAAGTCAGTCTCCATATACAAGTAGACCAGTCGTGAAGTGCCTTCATGTACAAATTCTGATTGCTAACACTTGGATAAAGGGTGAAACAAGAATATAATTTCTTTGCATATTTAATTTATAGTATAACCAAGTGAATAAATTTTCAAAATTTATCTATCTCTAATCCAGAATATTTTTAGTAATAAGGTGTGACACCTTTTGGCTACTTGTATATGGAAATATGACTTCTGCATTACTTCAACCTCGGTATCACTTCTGGGTCTGGTTCCAACTGATACGATCACAATAAAGGTCGAATCCAGTCTGGGTAGTGGCCCTTTTCCAAAATGATAGCATTACACATGTCAGTAAGGATATGTGCAATGCATTATGGGATACCAAGACAATTGATGTGACGTCATTAGCCTCTATACACAAGTAGCCCAGTCGTGAAGTGACTTCACATGCAAACTTTGTTTGTTTACACTTGGATAAAGGATGAAACAAGAATATAATAATTGCTTGGCATCTAATTTATAGTATAACCAAGTGAAAAAACTTTCAACATAAACCCAAGAGTTTTTTCATTATATAGTTAATAAGAGGGAAAATGACTATGGTAGAATGACTTTAAATAATGTTCATGGTAGGGAGGTGACTGAACCAAAAGAAATAATTGAGTTACAAGTAATCATTTTGCAATATGATCCAGGTGGTTAATTTAGTTGTTGATGTTACAGAGATGCGTATCAACACTGAGATAGATGAAAGGAGATATTCAGCATATTAAAAAATATGAATGTGAACACAGCAGTGGGACTGGATGGCAATATCAGGCCATGTACTTGTGCAAGAAAATTGGCATTGCCTGTGACGAAGTTGTTCAATAAGTCTCAGCTCAGGTAGAGTTCCAAGGGAGTGGAAAGAGGGTAAGATAGTACCAATGCATAAAGGTGGCTCCAAGACAGTGGTAGCAAAGTACAGACCAATTAATATATCGAGAGTGGTTGAAATATTCGAAAAGTTGGTGAAAGGTAAAATACAACAATGAGTAGATAAAGTTGGTAAAATAGCTCAACAAATTACTTGGATGTTGAAAAACATACTAACAAGTAAAGATAAGGAAGTTATTCTCCCTCTTTATAAGGCTATGATTTGGCCACGTCTTGACTACTGCACACAGATTTGGTCACCTAGGTTTCTTGAGAACCAGAAGGTGGTCAAAAAGATTCAGAGACAGGTGACACCAAGATGGTGAAACTGTTGAATACTCCCTACGAGGAAAGGTTGATGATTTTGGAGTTAAAGTTTAGTTGATAGTTGGTAAAGAGGGGACAAGATAGAAATTTTTAAGATATTAAAGGAGTTTTATAAAATTGATGCAAGTGAAATTTTTCAATATATCACAAATAGTCAGAGAACTAGAGCCATCTGTGGGAGTTGTGTAAAAGTGTGATTAGTAAGGGTGTGTGTGGATCAGATTTTTTTACGTCGAGAGTGGTGCGAGAATGGATTCAAGGAGAGGTATGATAGGATTTGTGTGTATGATGGTTGATTTGGGTCTCCTGCGATGAGTCTCCGGACTCCATAGAGATGCCACAAATAATAATAATAATAAATTTTCTACAAATTAAATTGCAATAATTTTTTGGCAAAAGTTAAATTTTCTGAGGACGTAGTTAAGGAATTAACGCACACCACTTACAGGAGTTCTTGAGGCAAACTGACCCACTCCTTCAGAGCAAGGATAAGGCCTTGTTTGTTTTCTGGAGGGGAACTTTGAGCAGCAATGCAACTCCCCTATTACATCCGAAATGTGATTTATGGGGTTGAAATCTGGGGATAGTGCAAACCACTGTATTCGATTAATAACCTCCGTCTCCAGAAGTATCTCAACTGCTTGTGTACGATGTGGTATGGCATTGTCATCCATAAATGAATTCTTTCTACAGCACCACAGAACAATCGAACATGACACTGAAGAACTTAATATCATTCACCAGTCATAGTCCCTTTTTCCAGCACTTGTAGTTTGGTGCACCCATTAAGCATAATGCCTCCCCACATCATGACCCAAGTACTGCTGTATCTATCCCTTTCAAGAACATTCTTGCAATGGTAAGCAGTACCACTTTCATGGCAGATCAAGTGTCATCTAGAATCAGAGAAAAGACTAAAATGACTCGCCTGAAGAGTAAACTAGCCCGTCGGTGTGTTGTGCAATTTTTATGGATACAACACCAGTGAAAATGTGCTTTACAATGAGCTGCAGATAAAGGAACACAGACTATAGGCCTTCGAGTGTATAAGCATACTTGTCACAGACATGTGGCCAGTTTGTCGAGATATCTTCATACCTATGCTTGAATGGAGCTAACCTGCCATGGTGCATCAATTACCTTTTGCTGTTATAATACTCCTATTTTCATGTTCCACAGCATGGCAAGGGTGACCTCTTAGCAAACACATGGAACACATTCCATTGTGTTTGAAATGCTGTCCAGATCCTGGATACAATGCTGTGAGATTCCAAACTCTCTGGCAATATCAGTAATTCTGCAGCCTTCTTCAAGCTTTCCAATAATTCTTCCCCACATGAAATTATCTACATGATGTCTTGTAGACACTCAAGACATCCAAATATGCAACTTTATTCCTTCATGAAAAGAGCTTCCTTCAAGCACAATTCACTTAGCAGCCTTTTGGCTTTTATCCTGTTGAGTGCTACCACATGATCCCATTGAACACAATTCCAAAATGTGAACATGTATGCACTTTCAAATCGAAATCATCAGTTACATAAATTGCAACAAGCTGATACATCTGAATTTGTGGTTGTAATCTTCAGAAATTGTGTTTGTCCTAAGGTTTTGGACACTAGTGTATAATCTAATATATTATATTACAATATCATATACAATAAGTTATTGAAAAACTGCTTATTTTTTGCAATTATAAAGCAAAGGGAGAAATTAAGAACTTGATGCTATGGAAAAAAATAACTTAAAGACAGACAATGTACACTGTAGCAGCAATTAGAACATTATCAGTTCCACATTTTTACCATAGATTCTTAACATAGTCAGTATTGGTATAGTATCATCATCATCATCAAATTCCTGCCATGTACCCTCAAGGGGTGTACAGGATATGATAGTACTACATGAAAAATTTACATCATTACTAACGTCCCATCTACAATTTTCCTCCAAATCAGAGTGTTACTTGTCAAGACTCCAACGTTATCAGATCTTATATTTCTATCGTCAAAGGCACTTCGTATCGTATCAATCCACCTATATGTTGGTCTTCCTCTGGGTCGTTTTGCTGCCAACCTGGCAGAGAATACTTCTTTTGCTAATCTTTCCTCACCCATTCTGTTTAAGTGATCATACCACCTGAGATTAGCACTGCTAACGCATTCCTAGATGCTGACAACGTCAAGTTTTCCTAATATCCTCGTTTTTAGTATGATATTGCCATTGATGCCATCTGTTCACGCCTATAATCTTTCTCAGGACTCTCATATCTGTGGTCTCTAGTCTTTGGTCAAGTGTTTTACTTCTGACCCAGCTTTCAGATCCATAAGTTAAAACTGGTTTGAACACTATCTTGTATACAGCTAATTTAGTGGTTTGACTAATTTCTCTCTTATTCCATATAAATTTATTCAATTGACTTCCTACCATACCAGCTTTGTTGAGTCTGTTGTCTATTTCCATATTTAATTTACCATCTTCACTAAAAATTGTGCCTAAGTAGCCGAAATGTTCCACACGTGAAACTTGTTCCACAGGTTCTCCGTTCACAATGCAGTTGACATTTTCAACGATTCTGCCTATTTTCATTGTCTTTGTCTTTTTATTGCTGACCTTCATTACCATTTCTATTAGAACAGTTATTCAATTTAGTCAGGGAATCTTGCACACTTGTAGCGAATTTATTTAGAAGTATAACATCATCCACATAAAGCAAAGAGCTGACATTAACATCTCTAATTTTGATATCATGTTTAACACCACTTTCCTTCATAATGTGATCCATATAGATAATGAATAACACAGGGGATAATGTACATCCTTGTCTCATACCAGATATAACATTAAACCATCTTCCTGTACTTCCTTCAATTCTAACTGCTGACTTATAACTCGAATAGAGACTAAGTATTGCTTGATATAATGCCCCATTCACACCATATAACTGTAGTGTTTTGAACAGCTTTCCTCTTGGCACCTTGTCATATGCCTTTTCCAGATCTACAAAACTTAAATACAGATCTCTGTTATATTCCCATGCTTTCTCGACTATTTATCGTAAAGTGAAGATCTGATCCTGACAGCCTCTGTTTAGCCTGAATCCAGCTTGTTCTTCACCAAGCTTTTCTTCCACAATTCTTCCCAGGAACACACAGTAGGGAAATATCTAATTCTCACATTCAGTTTTATTTCCCTGATAAAGGTAATAGTAATGACCCAAGTACTGTGAAAAGATGTAAAGAAAAGGGTGAGTAACAGAAAACACAAAAGCGGCACGAGAAATATAGAGCTGAATCAGTCTGTCAGATTACAACTAGCATCGATCAAATCGAGATCTGTTCCATGATTAAATAGGAAGTTGAAAGACTACAACAGCCTGTCATGGAACGCCTCAATGCGATGCTAGACCAACTGAAGACAGGCTCTACAAAAAACTCAGAGAATTCTTACTCCCAAGATGAGAGAAAAGCCACTGAGTTAATACACAGAAGTTGAAAGAATGCAGCGACCATTATTAGACAAACTGGATACAGTGATACAAAGGTTGGCTGACTTATCTGTTAGAGAAACCATAGGATCTCCTTTGTCTTCGGACGGAGATAATGAGAGAAGTAACTGTAGAAAACCTCCAAGATGCTACAATTGCAATAAAATTGGGCATCTTGCCGGCAATTGCTTTAGCAGAAAGGGAAACTCCAGAAATGAATCAAGGTCACACTTTTGTACCAAACAAGCCTGGAAAAAGGAAAAAGGAAATCATGGACAATTACTTGGAATTTCAGTAGAGGGAAGGATATGCGGAAAAGAATTTAAGGCGTTAGTTGACACAGGTTCCCAAACTTCCATGATATCTGAAAATTACTTCAGGGAACTAGAACCACTTGTGAGAAAAAGAGTCACTCACCTTAAAAGACCAGTTAAACTATTAGGAATATCCCCCACCCCAAAAAAAAAAAATCGGTGAGATTGAAGGCTAAACTTCCTGATTATAACATGTGTGTTTGGCATGAGTTTTTTTGGTTCTGCCTAGAACCTCTCTCCCACACTTAAAGTTAATTCTAGGAAATGATTTCCTAATAAAGTACAATTTCTCATGTGACTACTTGGGGAGGGAAGTATGTTTTCTTGGGAGGAGAAAATTTACTGGAACTAATCATAGATCACAGACTCAGAAAATAAGAGACATCCAAATTAACAACAAGTCCCAGTCTGAAAGTAAAGTAGAATTGTCTGAGAGAAATATGGGCTTTGAGGCCAGCAGTCAACCTAAATCAGATGAGATCTCCTCATCGAAGGAAAAGGAATGCTCTGATGTGGACAACGCTAAAGATCTTAAGATATCCGTAGATAATGAAATTTCAAACAAAGAACAGAATACCGCCTTCAAAGGGACCCTGAGAGTCAACTATGTAGGCATCGAAGGTAAAAGAAGGGGAACTTATAAAAAAGGTAAGGGTGACACGTTCATATTTCGAAAAAAAGAGCACGATGAGCATAAAAGGGCAATTTGTATAAACAAGACAATTAAGGACGACTCTGAATATATGTTTTTACCCAGACATGAGTTTGAATTGGGTCCCAAGCGAAATAGAAGGGTTTTCCCCAGAGAACTGAGAGAAGTATAAAAAGTTTCTCTGAAGAAACAGAAAAACTTTTTTATTTTGAAGGAGGGACCTTTGTTAGATCCTGAATGGGGAAATTTTGAAAGAAAATTATTCATTCAGGATCTAACATGCAAAAACTAACAATTTAATGCCTGCACTTCAGCAGAAAATAAGGAAAACTTGTTTACTATATGTGAAAATATATATTCCTCTGTATGTAATTTACTAGGATCTTATTGTTGTTTAACCAGAAATCAAAGTGAGAATTTGTGTCATAATATAGTATTTGTTTAAGGAAAATATTTAGTTCATTAAGATATCCAGTGTTGTAAGTCTCTAGACAACTTATAAGTAGCAGTCCAAAGGTCGCGTGCTAGTCACCCAGTTTAGTGTAATGCCGGAGGCAATAATATACGCAGAAGGTGACGTAAGCACACTTTCCACGAAAACAGCACCCTAACAGAAAAGGGATCAACTTGGGGACATAAATGAAGAGGGTCATGCGGAAAAGATGCATGCCATATTACAAACTCTCTTTTCCTGGTTCCTGCTTGGTGATTTTGACTGGTGGTTCAAGAGAGATGTGCATAGGTGGTGCGATGTCGGACAGCAGACCTTTTCCTTGAGATGCCTAAAAAATTCCATTCAGAGCCATTCGTGAATTATCAGCCTTGCAGAATCGTGCCAATCGCTGGATGTCCCATTGGAAGGAGCGGAGAAAGTCCCCTTAAATGCGGCAGCAAACACGTTCGTGTCCGGCAGCAGAATTCAAGGACAGCGTGAGCCCAAAGGCAGTGGCAGAGACGGAATAATCAGAAGGTAACCAGACCACGTGGAAGCAACATATTGTCCTGAACAGAATCGGTAATGTAGAAAATTTTATTGTATGTTTCAGAAATGTCAGAGGAAGGAAAAACGTGTGTAAGCATAAAGTATGGACAATTATTACAGGACTTTAGTGAGAATTGCCTTTTGGAAATAACTAGTTTCCTGTAGCAAAGATTGTCTGGAGGCAGTTATATTATTGAATGAGTTTGAACCTGATAAAATGAAACGGGTATTGCTGAGAGCTTTTAATTGAAAACCTTGAGATGTGTGGATGTGTAACTTAAGAATAACTTGTGGAAAGAGATTACAGGTTATGTAATGTTGTATAGCATTCTTTGAACTAACTTAGTGTGAACTGATTTTGCTTGGCATGTACTGATTTCCTTAGCACTGAATATATGTTGCATCTTAACTGTAAGTGTTTGATTTCCCAATAAATATGTTTTATTACATATGCCTGAGTCATGCCTGATTGTGAGATCAAATTACCACTTATAAAATAGAACCTTAGCGGGAAGAATTTAGAAGGTAAATAACAATAGCTTACAGGTCACGACTACGAAGTACCAGAAATCTATAAAACCATAACGATGTGTGTATGCCTTAAGCTCTAGGAGTGTTTCCCTGAGCAAGAATCTTTTCTGTTATAGGATACTGGCTGGTGCAGCATAATATAAATTTTGCCAGTATCTGAAGAGGAAATAAGATAGGTTAGACAATAGAATAGATAGTGATTACTGAGATAATAAAGATAGAGAATAGAAGAAAGTAACGATGTAACAATAGATATAACAATGCATAGCAGTAGCATATTGGATATCCAGCTAACCCCCCACAACTACCTCACTTGACTTAAAGGGGTAGCAAAGAAGCAATTCAGTGTAGTACTCTCTTTTTCATAGTTATTGCAGGACAAATGGGTGTAGGAGGAATATGACTTGCTTTAACTTTTTCATAATTAATAACAAAAATTAAATATGGGGATTAAATTTGTCATTAATAAAAGCAGAAAAAAAAATTCCCAGACTACCCATGATACTTACGTACCATAGGTTTACAACCGTTCATGAATTGATGTATAAAGAGGAACTCAAAAAGGAAGCTAAACCGAAGTTTTTTTTCCCCAACTATCCCATAGAAAATACCATTACTGAAGCATATTTTTTTAGATGAATTCCACACAAGACACTGCAGAATCTATTGCACATCGTTATTTTATGCATACATATAGACAAAGGTTAGGAAGACAAGAAACCTACTGATCTTTTTCTTGAAAAAAAAAGCTCAGAGTAGTAATAGCTAGAAAACAATTTGAGAGAAAGGCTGCTCCAGAGACAAAAAGATGGAAGAAGCAGATCTGGCAGGTTTTGCAAATGGACTGTAAAAGACTGTTAGCAGCCACTGTTTATGTTTTAATAAGCCCACAGAAAGCAAAGGAATGATGAATGCCATTTCACTGGAACAGCACCCATGGAAATACTTATAGAAAATACAAAGGTGAGACAGTGGCTGAAGAGCCAGTGAGAAAAGGGATCATCAATCAGCCAACCATTAGACAGCATCAAGAATTCTTAGGGTGGTTTTTTGGCATACAACTCCAAATATGACCAGAATTCTAAGGTTGAACAGATGTGGGATTTGTACAGAGTTAGTAGCTGGATGGATGAAAAGTAACATCCTGAGCAGAAAAGAATGTCAAGTTTTTTTTAGAAGTAAATGCCAGTTCAAGAAAGGGGGATTATCCTGTCTGGCTGTTTGTGTATTATCAAAAAGTAAAGGAAGGTGAATCAAAATCTTTTGGTGAGAGAAAGAAGAATGATTGCACTGGCTGTGGAAGATTTTGCAGCTTGGGATGTTTGAGCACTACATGGTTTGTCAGTTTAATTAACTTTTAACTGTAAAACATTAAACACTACCTGAGCACCATCAAGTAATGCAACATTTTTTACTAAACAATATCAAAATTCACTCCAATCAAGTGAATCCATTACATTGTGTGTGTGTGTGTGTGTAGACCAAAACTACTAGCTGCACCTTAACAATGTTTTATTTTTCTCCATAAAAGTATATTATAAACTTTATTTACTTACATATTGGATGATTTTTGCTGGGATAAATAGGATGGTAACTTATTTTCTATTAACTGGATTTCATACTTTAGTCCTTGTACTTGCCTAATGAAATCCTTTACGTTATAGCAAATGATTTAGAACAACAAAAAAAAAAATTAGTTACATTAAATAAAACATTCACAACAACAGAAAAACTACTAAAAATGAAAGAATTTTATAACAAAATTATAAAAATTTTTAAATTAATCCTAGCAATTTTAAAAAATTTTAAATATGGATACTTACACTTAGCGAATTATCAAATTACATTTAATATTTCATTGTCTAACTGCACCAAAATAAAATAGGACCTTTTAACAAAGCTGATGCTCAATTTTGTTCATGAGATTAAAGAATACGTAGTATGGACAGAGAGAGAGAGAGAGAGAAAATGGAATATGTACCCAAAAGAATAATTTATACAGAAGTACAGATAAAAACAAAAAAGTCATGTAGCACATATTTATGAATAATGAATACTAACGCATTTAAACAGGTGGTTGGAAATCATAAGCCATTGTCAATCCACTACTGAATGAAGGCCTTTCCCAGATTACTCCAAATAGACACAGACCTAAATCACTCTTTGATTTAGGTCTGCGTCGTGGTCGCTTTTCCTCTTGTGGAATCTAATCCAGTACTTCTTTTGTTCATCGCCGATCTTGTCTTCGAGCAATATCTCCAGTCCATGGCCACTTCATATGTTTCACTCTTTCTATGATGTCAGAGACTTTAGTTTGATTTCATATCAACGTATTCCTTTTGTGATCCAGTCTTGTTATACCAAGCATACTTTCCATACTAAATTGTTGTTCTTAATTCTTGAATTTCCTCAGCAGTTGTCCTTGGCTGGTAATTATTTAGGAAATGACAATGTAAACTAGATTATTAAGTTTAAAAACTTTAATTAATAGCTACCTATATTTTGGCAATATCACATTGCCATCTTCAGGGATCACAAAACAATGACATGTGCATGCAGGCACTCACACTAAGCAAATGAGACTGAAGAAAGGCAACAGAAGTCAGTCCTAGAGCCCTAAATGGTGTCCCCTACTGGGCTAAATTTGGGTTGTCTTGGCTGTTGGGCTGACAATCTTAGAACGTATGCTTCCCAAATTGAGAGCAGTCTCATGCACCCAAATTTAATGAAGTTTGGAAACTTTTTCAGAGCTGAGGCAAATTCAAGGAATAGTCTTTCGTACTTGTATTTGCTGTGGTGTGTAATAAAGTGGCCTTCTTCCAACATATCCTGTGGTGAGCGCCCAAAGCATGGTCAGCAAGTCCTGAGTGGCTGTATTGGTGGAACCGGATGTAGACCTTGTGTTTGGATATCCTGATTTTGGCCATAGTAGGAGAGTTTGCAACTGAAAAGGATCTAGTATATTCCAGGTCAGTTTAGGTGAAGTGGCTGGTCATTGGTGGAGCAGATAAGAGATGCTTATTTCTTATGTGCTTTGTAACTGGCTGTTAGGTCATATTTCTTAGTTTTTGTTAATTTTTTCGATGTACCCCAGATATATGGAATGGTGATAGATTCAGATTAATCTCTGCTTTGAAGGGGGAGGGGGGGGGGGGATTGTGGTTACCTGGTTTAAATATTTTTTGGGGATTGTAGCCATTGGCTAAGAAGGTGTTAAGGATATCATCTAGTTCAGTAGTTAGGGCATTGTTATCTGAACTGATTAATTTTGTCCTGTTATATAGGGTTTTTATTATTATTATTATTTTCCGAAGACCCCAATGGAGTCAAAGAAAAGTTTTCCTCTAAGTAAACAGAGAAAGCAAGGGATCCATCAGGCTGGCATGTAATCAGTGTCTAGGAAAGGGAGATTGCTGTTTGTTTTCCTTTTCTTAAGTAAACTAGATCCTGGGGCATAGATTGTTTAAGTATGTTAAATTGTGGAGTGTATCCAGAGCATGCAGCCAAATGGAGAGCACATCATTCACGTAGCATAGCCAGACATGGGTTTATATGAGATAGAGTTTAAGGCTTTTTCTTCAAAGGTCTCCATAAAGAAGTTAGCCAGGGGTGGAGACCCCATGGCTGTCCCCTCTATCTGTTTGTAGAATTTTCCTTGACAAGCGAAATAGCCCAAGTTCATGGTGAACTGAAATAGGACTGAGATGTTGGGAGGAAATTTGGCTTGTATGATGTTTAAGGTATCTATTGTTGTGTCGTCCCTTCTTTCTTTATTATATTGTGTCTTGTATCTCTCTCATTGATATATCGGGACAACTTATTTAATTTTAGCCTTTCTTATTACAGTCGCAATATCAAGTTCTATCACATATGTCTCTAAGTTAAGTAGGTTGTGTCATTGTTATGCGATCCACATTAATAATAAACTTAGCCTTATGTCTCGCTTCTCTTATGCTCCTTCTTACGTAGCTTAACCTTTAAGGGCCACCAGAAATTTACCCGTTCCCTGAATTCTACAAATTATCCTGATCACTCAGGCAAATTTATTTTTTTACTGCACCAGCCTGAGCCTTAAAGTTAGAGATAGACACTGCCTTTAGGTTAATTATAGAATATCAAGTGCTATTAACAAAATAAATTAAATTCCTAGAAACCTGGGCTCTCTGGCATAATTTTACTCTTATTTGCAGTCATGCCCTTACTTTCAACTGGGGTATTCCCACACACACGTGCGTTCTTAGGTTCGATGTTTTATGAAGGGTCAGTCATCATGATCAGAAACACACATAATTAAGGAATTAAAACATTTATTAAATTCAATTAGTAATGCCATACAAGTTAAATTGATCATCAAATCTAATGTTAAACCTCTACCTTTCATTCACTCTCTCAGTCTTAAATCATTTTAGTACTTTACTTCAAAGTATGAGTAAATTCAATATCTCAATAACTTGATACATATTACATTTATGATTACAATTCATTTTTGACATTAAGGTACTTTAACACATTTTATAACCTATCTCAGGAAAAACATGACAGAATCTCTATCTGGTTGAAAGTCCTTAAAGTTCGCTTCAAGAAAACATAGTCATTTACACAGATCTTAATTCTTCACTCTTTCTTTTAATACAAATTTCAGATTGCGTTCTCTTAAATGTTAGTCAATTCACAAAAAGGGGCTAGAACAAGTGAGAGTAGTTATCTATTCTTTTTCTTCAGTTTTCTGCCTTCCTTCGTTCTTTGTTTCGAATCTGGTTGTCTCGATTTTTATCGCCACGTGGGTTACACGTGCTCGCCTGGGTTGGACGCTATACTTCTGCTAAGGTTTTTTCGTCGATGATCTTCTCACCAGGGCCTGCGGTTAGTCTTGCCAAAACCCTACTGCGGTGTCATACCGAACCCTTTCGTAAGTCAGCCCTCAGAAATGAGAGCTGAACCACAAAGAACTATCGGAGCACATGGAGAGAAACTCAGGAACAAGAAAAACGGGGGTCATTTACTTCCGTGTCGCGGGTTTTATTCGCTCTCCTAGAGCGCCACCTTTCTGAGTTTGAAATATCTTATCGTCTCACCCATTGGTCTCCGTTTGGGTGACTTCACCGATTAACATACAGGACTGCTTGTTTCGGTGAATGTATGCGTCATGATGCCTTCTAAGATGTGATGCCCGCAGGTGCTTACCCTGATCTTACAGTATTTAGGGTGATCTTTGCCCTATGTTGTTGAATAGTACGCATTCTTTCACTTAGAATATTTCATTAATAATTCCTCTCTTATTTTGTCCCTTGTTCTGACTTACATTCATGCTAGACACTTAGATATAAAACTTTAAAATTCACAAAATTCACAGTTTATCATATAGGAAGTTGTTATAAACAAAAATATTTATACTGCTAAAAGATAAGTATGCATGAATGTTTTTTTTTGATAATTGTTAGATTCTGGAATGGTGGCGTCAAGTAAATTTCATCATCATCATCAAATTCCTGGCCTGTACCCTCACAAGTGGTGTACAGGATATGATAGTACTACATGAAAAAAATTACATCATTACTAACTTCCTATCTATAATTTTCCTCCAAATCAGTCTGTTACTTGTCAAGACTCCAACATTATCAGATTTTATATTTCTATCGTCTAAGGCACTTTCTACCGTATCAATCCACTTATATCTTGATCTTCCTCTAGGTCGTTTTGCTGCCAACCCTGGCAGAAAACACTTGTTTTGCTAATCTTTCTTCACCCATTCTGTTTAAGTGACCATACCACCTGAGATTAGCTCTGCTAACACATTCCTGGATGTTGACAATGTCAAGTTCTTTCCTAATATCCTCGTTTTTAATATGATATTGCCATTGATGCCATCTATTCACGGCTATAATCTTTCTCGGGACTCTCATATCTGCCGTCTCTAGTCTTTGGTCAAGTGTTTTACTTCTGACCCAACTCTCAGATCCATAAGTTAAAACTGGTTTGAACACTGTCTTGTATACAACTAATTTAGTGTTCCGACTAATTTCTCTCTTATTCCATATGAATTTATTCAGTTGACTTCCTACCACACCAGCTTTGTTGATTCTGTTGTCTATTTCCATATTTAATTTACCATCTTTAGTAAAAATCGTGCCTAAGTAGCTGAAATGTTTCACTTGTTCCACAGGTTCTCCATTCACAACAGTTGACATTTTCAATGATTCTGCCTATTTTCATTGTCTTTGTCTTTTTATTGCTGACCTTCATACCATATCTATTACAACAGCTATTCAATTTAGTCAGAGAATCTTGCAGACTTGTAGCGGATTTATTTAGAAGTATAACATCATCCGCATAAAGCAAAGAGCTGGCATTAACATCTCCAAATTTGATATGTTTAATACCACTTTCCTTCATAATGTGATCCATATAGATAATGAATAACAAAGGGGATAATGTACATCCCTGTCTCACACCAGATTTAACATTAAACCATCTTCCTGTACTTCCTTCAATTCTAACTGCTGACTTAACTTACAATTCAAATAAAGACTAAGTATTGCTTGATATAATGCCACATCGACACCATATAACTGCAGCGTATTGAATAGCTTCTCTCTCTTGGCACCTTGTCATATGCCTTTTCCAAATCGACAAAACTTAAATACAGATCTTTGTTATATTCCCATGCTTTGTCGACTATTTATCGTAAAGTGAAGATCTGATCCCGACAGCCTCTGTTTGGCCTGAATCCAGCTTGTTCTTCACCAAGCTTTTCTTCCACAATTCTTCTCAACCGTTTCTCAAGTATACTTGCATAGATCTTGCCAGGAACACTCAGTAGGGAAATACCTCTGTAATTCTCACAATCAGTTTTATTTCCTTTTTTATATATGGGTAGTATTAGAGCTCTACTCCAATCATCGGGAATTCGTCCCTCTGTCCAGGCTTTCTGAACTATGCAGTGCAGCCACTGTAAGACTCTTATACCACCATACTTCAGCATTTCTGGTCGAATATCATCTACTCCTGCTGCCTTTCCACATTTCAAGCCTTTGATGGTTTTTTCTACTTGAAGTATGGATATATATTCCTGACTGCATGCCTGGTCAGTGTTTTTTACCACTGTGCTGTCATCACTGCTTGTTTCATTTAGCAGTTTTTCAAAGTAAATACTCCATACTTCAAGGATATCCTTTTCTCCCGTTTTCATGTCACCTTTATCATCTCTAGCTCCTTTTACAGCACTCTTTCCTCCATTCCTAAGCTTCTTCAACAACCTAAAGAATATTTTGCCACCTTTTTGATATTTATTTTCTGTATTCTTGCCAAAATCATGGGAGGACTTTGGCAAGAATATAGAATATTTGTTTAGCTAGTTTTACACACTGTTTAGCATTCTTGCATTTGTGTCTGTATTCTCTAAGAGCCATCCACAATGGGCCGTTATGGTACATTTTGCCTATGGATTTGGTAGTCCATATATTCAGGGTGAAGGTCTAGATTTAAAAGGTTTCTGTCTGTCACTTCCATAGGCCAAGAGGTAACCTTTTTAAGGAGCCTATGGAGTGTTCTGATTTGTGTGCTGGTGGGATCATATTCTGTAGGAAAGTAGATAGAATGATCTAAAAGTAAAGAGGCAAGTTAACCTGTGTAATCTCATTGGTTTAAAACCACAGTGGCATTTCTCTTATCTGCTTTGGTAATTACTTTTTTTTTTTTTTTTTGCTTTTCATTTCTTGCAGAGATTCAAATTCTTTCTATGATAGGTTGCTTTTTTGGTGGTTTGGCTTGGTGAGAATAATTTATTCTGCAAGAATCTTCTCAAGTGCTATTGCGAAGTTGTGGCCATGTGCGAGTGTGTTAATTGCTTCAGTGTTCAGGATAAGGGATGATAGGTTTATTACCATTAGGAGATAGGTGAGGTTTGGAAGCTGGTTTCTTTTGTTGGCTTTCAAATTTTTTAATGTACCAACAATGTATTCTTTGAAATTCTTTTTCTGCTGAAGCATTCAAGACGTCGGAAAGGATTGTCCAAATGACATTCAGCATAGAGCAAGCTCTACTTCTAGGGCAAGAATAGCTTCATTGGTGTTGGCCAGGAGAATGCAGGTGGTTGTAATCTGCTGTAAATATGCAGAGCTTTTGGTGATGACATAAATTGTTATTTTAATTTTATACAATTCAGGATTGCATTATTATCCTGGTAACATTTTAAAAAGGCTAATCAATTCAGTTGTCTGGATATCTTCAGCTTTAACTTGCATATTGACAGACCTTGCATGCGATGGAATCTCCATGGATGATTGTAATTCTTGTAGATAAGCTTATAAGTTGGTTAGACATAGCTTCTAATTTTTTTTTAGGAAATGACAATATTAACTAGATTATTATTTATAAAAACTTTAATTAATAATTACCTATTAAAGTTTATGCTGTCATTTCCTAAAAAATTAGAAGCTATGTTTAACCAACATATAAGCTAATCTACAAGGAGTTGTATTTATGGTAGTAGGTATATAAATTAGTATTTTCCACAGGGTACAATAGCTGCAGACTAATCTGTAGTGAATAGCCATTTTCCAAGTGTTCAAAAACAAAAACTTATATAAAATCCATGAAATTGCATCTCAGCATTCATTCTATGAAAAATAAATAAAATACTAAAATGAACATAATTCAGGAAGTTCCACATATGTTTCTATAAAATACATTACACTTGGTTTGTTAATGTAATTATGTGGTGTGAGCATAGAATTTCTGAAATGACAGTCAGATTACATCCCTATTTCCCTATTAAGCATGAAGACCCTTTGCTAAAGGCAGCTTATTTATTTAACCTGCTAGATTATTTATTTCAAAGCTGGAGCTTTCATCACTAACAAATAACTTATAAAGCATGACTGCACTCTTTACAATTTTCACTCCAATCAACAAAAAAAGGTAAAATTCAGTGAATTGTGAATGTGCATAAAGTTCTGCTTCATACCAGGAAAACTGCTGAAAATCTTGCATATGTTAAAATTTGCATTCAAAGTGGAAACAATGAGCAGAACTCAAATATTTTATTACTTTTCCAAATTCAAAGATGGAATGACATTTGTTGATCTAAATGATTGGTATTTCCATTCATGAGCAGAACAGATAGGGTGACATATCAAAGAAGAATCTGATCTGCAAGCACTCATCACTATTCTGCAGATGCAAGATGAAAACCTGAGAAGTAATGCAATGGAGATTAGTTTCTCAACCACAACAATACTTGCATTCATTCTGTTTTGATAGTGCAGAAATTCTTGACCAAAAAAGGAAAAAACTTTCCAAAATAACACAGTGTCAGCTCTAATAGTAAACACCTTTAAAACAAACTCACTAAGTTTTGGACTACAATTTGAACTAAAGTCTGGACTACAATTTCAGACAATGCTATTAAAAAAGTTATTTACTATAGCAAAATTGCTATCCATTATAACAAACTATTTCTGTAGTTCCAATGAGTTCTCTAGGCTGAGAGTCAACTGTAATTGTTAGTCCATTCTTACACTCCACATCTGCAACTTCCTTTTTTTTGGGGGGGGGGGGGGCACAAAACTCGGGTTGGCATGAAAAGAAGATTTAAATGTTTTTTTTTTATCACTGTAAAAAAAAAAACAACCTGCAAGATACATTTGCCAAGCTCGAATACAGAATTTCTGTAAATGTTTCCAGTAATTAACAACAGTGACGGCTGAACTGGATAAGGGTAATGAGTTTACAGTGATTCTACTGGACCTTGCTAAGGCCTTTGACAGGATACCACATGGAATTCTAATCAGTAAACTGCAGCATATGGGGATGGATATAGGGTTGGTGAGATGGATAGGAGGATGGTTGATGAAATGGAGAGATATCAGACAGTAGTTTATTCAGGAGTAGAGTCCAAAAGACTGGCAAGCCACAAGGATCTGTTCTTGGACCACTACGTTACAATTTGTTCATCAACGATATAGGAAAGGATCTGAGAGGAAGTGTTCACTTGATTGCTGATGATGCAAAGTTGGGTAGAGCAATAGTGAGTGCACAGGATGTCAAAATTTTGCAAGATGATTCGGATAGTTTGGAGGACTGGGCTAAGGAAAATGGATGTCAATTTAATGTGGCAAAGTGTAAGGTTATGCATTTTGGGGTGAAAAGAATAGCAGCAGTATATCACAGTGGTGGAACCATACTCCAGGAGATTGATGAGGACAGGGATTTGCGAGTGTTGGTGGATAGGGAGTTGAAGTTTAGGAGGCACATCGCAAAAATGGCTAAATCAGCTCATCAAATCACTTGGTTGCTGAAAAATACTTTAACAAGCAGAGACAAACAATTTTTTGTTCCTCTGTATCGAGCCTTGATAAGACCCCAACTAGACTACTGTGCCCAGATATGGGAGCCAGGGTTTCTTCTTAATGGGGAGGAGGTGAAAAGGATCCAGAGACTAGTGACCAAGATGATAGCAGGTCTATGGAATGAACCTTATGAGAACAGGTTGAAGATTTGTGGGTTGCAGAAATTGGTCGATAGACAAAGGAGGGGTGATATGATTGAGACATTCAAATTACTGAAGGGTTTCTATAAGATTAATTCAGAAGATATTTTTGAGAATAGGACTGGTGGTAGGAAGACTAGGGGGCCATACATGGAAGCTGGGCAAGAATGTGGTTAGCAAGGGTGTTACAGCTAGGTTTTTTTACTTGTATAGTGGTGAATGAGTGGAATAAGCTGCCAGAGTCTGTTGTGGGTGCCATGACAGCGAATGAGCTCAAGGCGAGGTATGATAGATACTGTGTGAATGTCGAATAGTTGTTCTTGACAAGATGTTAGGGCCTCCCTCGATGAGGCTGTCGACTCCTTAGAGTTGCCCGTAATAACAATAATTGTACAAATGATAGGCTTGATGTATCAAGATACTAGGTACTCTAGTAGCTAAAATTGTGGAAACTTTTTGGAAAGTGTATTTCTGAGGTTTGATGGCTCATAACACCACTTTGTTTTTTAAAATCAGCTAACGCCTTTTTATTCCCATATACGGGAGTAGGCGAGGCCATTTAGCCCTATCTAACTTTTGGAGACTGAGTTGGCAGTTCAATCTCCACTGGTACCCAATCAGAGACAGATGGCCCAAGGCTATCAATAATTAAGCAGTACGCAGCGAAGAGAGACGGCTCAAATGTGCCGCCATCTCGTGGTCCCTAACCCTAACACAATATATTTAATGTCTGAAATAATGTGGGTTCTACGGTCGATTTTCTTGAGTTTACAGGACGAAAAACCCGAGTTTCCGGGAGGAAAAACCTGCTTGCCCGTGCCAGAGATCGACTAACTCGGGAACCGGTCGAAAAAAGGCTTAGAAAAATTTCCTCTAGTCGCCGACTAGACTCGAAACCAAGTCTTCCTTCGTGCGGCCAAGCGCGGTGGTGTGCAAACGCCACACCCACTGAGCTACACAGGCTCTCTTTGTTTTTTTTTTAATTGCTATAGAATTTTCTGTTGTGCACCTTTTCCTGCCTTTACCAGTCTGGTTTTGTAGTGACTGAGTCTCCTTATACCTCTTCAAAAATTTAGAAATGCCACTTTTGGTTAAGTTTCCACCAATTTTTCTTCTAATTTCTTCATAACTGTAGCCGTGTTCACTTAATAGTACTATTTTACATTGCTTTCTGTTTGACCAGTCAACTCTTTGTGCCATTTCTTTAATTTTATTACGTTTTACAAGCTCACTAAATGAAAGAACACACAAAAAAAACAACCAACTTGATAGCAATCACATAACACACTGACAAAAGTCCTCCTCTCAGCTTCAATACATGATATCGATAGCTGAATCCTACTGTGACCTCACTGGCTCATTGCCAAAACAAGATGACACCTGATTGGCTCTCTAAACACTTGTGCTCATTGGCTACATTCAAATGAAGGAAAACTACTTCATATCAACCTAAGCAAGTTGTGCTTTTTTCTGATTTGGCTATAACTTTTCATAAAATACAGATAATTGGACAAACTTTGTTGCATTACATTCTTGATTAAATTAAGTTGGAAGATTATCTTTCCATTGATATATATAATTTTATGGTATTACACCAAAAAAAAGTGGTGTTATGAGCCCTCAAAAATACACTTTTTCCAAAAGGTTTCCACAATTTTGGCCACTAGTGTAACTACTACTTGATAGTACATATATCTCAGAGCAGAGGTAGCATCTCAGTAATTTTTTACAATGCCCCTAAGCTTTATACAATTCCTGATTGTATGCCACCTTGTAGGATGCTAGTCCTATTTTTGCTCTGTCAATTTCAAACTGTGTGCCTAGGGACTAGACACTGCTACACACAATTTGAGAACCACTGATCTCAAAGGGAAAAAGAACATGCAATCGATTTCACATTCCATATTTTTGATCACACTTTTTTTTTCTCCCCAGTCAACATCAACAAATTCAGTATGTCTTAAATGTTTTAGACACTTATCATAGGACTCATACTGGATATAGCTAGTAAATGAATATTGACAGCTTTAAATTCATGGAAAACAGTAATTATAATGACAACTTACTATCCACAGCTAATCACTTAAACTGAAATAAACAGTTGATCTTAGACCTAACAGATTTGCATAAATTACTTTTTTTTTCCCTTTACATTTTTTTCCTTTTGTTTAAATGACTAAAATTCGCTAAGACTGCTTAGAGACCTCATAAGTAACATAAAACTCATTTTTATTCTTTCTCAAAGTGAACAATTTTTTTCATGAATTTTTCCTAATTAGTGTGTGTGTGTGTGTGTGTGTGCATGCACACCTTTGGTAGATGCGATCTGCCTTCCATCCCAATGTTCAAGTTCCATCTTAATAGCAACAATGACAAAGCTTCCGCTTCACAGAACTGTAGATCTTAGTGATTCAATATCCATGCCCATACATATCTGCTCTTCCAACAAGCATGTTTATCCATAAAATAATATACAATACTTTTACCACAAAAATAAAATTAAAAAAAAAAAATATATATATATATATATATATATATATATTCCATATTTCACATATCAAACATCAAGACAGAAGCAAATTACACTCTTATAAACATTAATATAAACAGATTTTTGAAGAAAATGATTAATTTTCTGAAATTTATTTTTGCATGTTGCTGCAATATTTTATTTCCTTATTAGATTTAATATGAGACTTGTTATCTTGATACCTCAACTCTAGATCCTCTCTACCACTTGCTATCCTCCCCCCACCACGGAATCCAGGCAAACTAAAAACTGTTCACAACAATCCAAATGTGACCTTATCAAGGCCTCAAACTGGGATGACAACCTCCTTAAAATCTGTGTCAGTGTGTTCTTCTAGCTGAACTATTAGTCTGTTGAACTATTTTGGCTATGTTTTCAATATGCCCTATAAACTTAACTCCCTGGCCCCCAATCACTCCCAAATTTCTTTAGACTCATCGATTCCCTGCAGTTCAGTTCCATCAGTATAGTACACAGGTTGTGAATCTCTTTTCCCCAAAGCCTTATACTTTGCCAGCTGTCAGCTGTTATTCTTTGTCCATAATGCAAGTCTACTTAAATCATCCTGCAGGATCTCTTCTTCTACCCAGTTTTGCATCATCAGCCAACAAGTGGCTGTTTTCTATTAAATCATTTCATATATCATTGGTGTACAAATTAAATAGTTGCAGCCCAAATAAAGACCCCCTGAGGTAGATCATTAATCACCCACATTCTTCTTGATTCAATTC
This sequence comes from Typopeltis vanoorti, assembly GCF_054136105.1. NCBI lineage: Eukaryota > Metazoa > Arthropoda > Arachnida > Uropygi > Thelyphonidae > Typopeltis > Typopeltis vanoorti. The sequence goes on along the minus strand of NC_143564.1, from coordinate 73,195,573 downwards.
CCTCATGCTATTCTAATGTATGCCGCCCACCATCCCTTCTCGCTCTTATCCATATCTAGCTACATATCAATTCCCATCTGTTCTAATTTATATAACAAAGTTCTTGTTGAATGCCTTAGTAAAATCTAGCAGTATCATCATGCAGTCATTTCTTTTATCCGATTCAGCTGTCACTTTAAAAAAAATAAAAATTAGTAAATTACTATGGAAAAGACCTACTCTAATGTAATTGGAAGAACAATGGGACATTGCACCCTCTGATTAGAAAAGGCCCAAGTTCAATTCTTACTGCAATGAAAGGAATCTTTATGTGTGTTTTTTCAATTGAAGGGGAGTTAGCCAATCTCATATGGATGTAACAGAGTTTTTCCTCCCAGGAAACTTGGGTTTTCATCCCATAAAATCAGCCTTGAGGACAACAATTTACAGACAAAAACTACTGGTGATGGTGGTGGGCAGCAGATGGCATTGTTGTAGATCAGGGTTTCCCAAATTGGGTTCCACAGAAATCGTCTTCTTCAGAAAGTGAAGAAGTGTTCCATGATGTCAGTGACCAAGCCGATTTTTGCCTGCAAGCATTACAACAATGGGTGGCATATCCTCTGTTCTCAAAACTGGACGAAATAACATCTGTGTTGCAAATGTCAGTGACCAAGCCGCATATTTTTAAACATGGAAATATTCATGAATTATTGTTAATTTTCACACATCAAAATCTTTCAACATTTGGGAAAGGGATACCGCTGTTTATGAACCGGTCATAAATATTGCCTGCAAGACGATCACAACAATGGGCGGCATATCCTCTGTTCTCAAAACTGAATGAAATAACATCTGTGTTGCAAATGTTAGTGACCAATCAGCAAGGAAGTATAAAGAAAATTTTTCCACTGAAATTGAAGATCAAGGTAGTCTGTATCCAGTTCTCAAATCTAGTAATACTGAATATTTTCTTCGCAAGTTTGTATTGTAGGGTGAAAGTGCTTGTTTTGAAACCATATTGCCATGATTTTTTAAACGTAATAGGCCTACATATTTAAATTTTAATATGAATAAGAGAAAAGGGACTTTGTTTAATTTTGGTGTTAAGAAATCTCTTATTGAAGGTGTTTGTGATGCAACAGATGGTGATTCATCCACCTCCAGCCTAAAAAGCGATCTCCAGGATGTACAAAAGGAGGGGAAAACTACCAGCACACTGGAGAAAAAGTCTGCATTCACTCATAAGTACTATACTTATATTATAAATTTTTAATGATCAGAATGGGATATGTCAATGAAAATCAGCACAAATTAATTTAATGATGTTGGCCTGAAGGAACTACAATATGCTAAAAGATTTCATTAGTACAGTGATTGACAACTGATTTAAATGCAATTTTATATTTGTCAACATGTCACACAATATAGATAAGTGTACTAATACTCTATGATTATGCCATAATTAATTATTAATACATTACAAAATAACCAAGGTCTTCCATGAAAATTTCAGGATTTGTGAAGTGTTCAGTCATAGAAAAAATCTGGGAAAGCTGGTGTAGATGATGGTAGTGGAAGTTCGGTGTAGTTAGTGTAAGCGGTGGACACCAAGAGTTATAGAGTAAGTGCCCTCCCTCAATAAGTCTTTGGACTCCTTTAAGGAGTAAAATAATAAATAAATAATCTTATCGTTATCTCACTTAAGTCAAATATGAATATCTGCTCACATCTACATTCTCCCTAAAAGCTGTAGTTTTCCTCCCGACTGCACTATCAAATTCTCACTGAACAACTTCTTTAGAAAAACTAACTCCAAATCCATTTAAGTGCTTTCCATCATTCATATTTATGAATTTCTATCCATCAAATTCATTCCACATTCACCAACTGCCCACCATTCTTTCTGAACAACCTACACATTGACTCATTCACAATCATCACCCTTTTCTCACTCATCTCTATCATGCTTTGGTAGTAGACTTGCTCTTCTTTTCACCTGTACCAGCAACTTTCATATCTTCTCACATACATTTGCCACCAAAACAATCATTTCTTTCACTTTTCCTCTCTGCATGTTAATAGCTCACTAGCATTCTTAATCTCATATATGAAATTCAATTCTTTACTTTGATCATTGTAAGCACATTTGATCATTGTAAATAACTTTATGAAAAGTTTTGAAGAATGACTAAATAATTAATAAAATAACAAAATTCATCTTAGAGAAATGTATAAAAATTAATGATTTCATTCTTAATGATAAACCTATAGAAGAAATGCAGCTGATACTCCGCAATCTTGTAGAATCACAAGAATAATCTGCTAGTGAATTTCTGTTAGAATGCTTGCAAGGCTTTTCAGTAGTCATACTGAGTTTGCTATAAACCTATTTGCTGGAGCAAGAACCGATGGAAATATTTTTGTGGAAAGGACAAATGTCAGAAATGTATATGGGATAAGATTCAAATTAGCTAAAACAACTAATACCTATAAACAGTACTATAACATATGGGTCTGAAATAAAACAGTTGAGATATAAGGAGGCTGAGGAAAATTAGGAAAGTAACAAGATAGCATCAATAGTAGAATCATATTTTAAAAAATAAAGCTATTACAAAAAGAATTTGACATTATTAACATTCAAGAATGTGTTAAGTACACTCATCTAAGATAGTTGATCACCTAAACAAAATGAGAGACAAAAGGTTAGCAAAAGTTTGAAGCAAAATAGTATTAAAAGATACAGAGAAAGTTCAAGATCTGGATAAACCAATTCAATTAGTACCACTATCAAAGTGTTAGAATAAGAAAACTATACATTTTTCTATAAACCAACATGTGGATAACCAGCATCCAAAAATATCCAGTTTTGTTGTGATATCAAGAAGGATATTCAATTGGTATTTTTAGACTTAATACTGAAAAATACTTAACACTGTACCATGAAAGTAGGATCTACAGAAAAAAGCCTAACAAAATGCTATTTACATGTGCATTCTTACTTAAAACCAGAGAAGCTAGGCATCTTCCAAACTGGCATCCAGAGCTACTGGCTTTCAATGAGGAGTTGAAAAAAAAAATTAAACCTTCTAAAAGGAGCATTCTGTGAGAATGAGTACTCTTCTTTAACTTACTTTTTTTTTTCTGTTATACTTTCAGGAAAATTGCTACTTTGTCGCCAATGAAAAAATTTTTTCTCACCGAAATGAAGCACCATGGTGTATATAGTATAACCTGTTCCTGTAAAATACCTTATCTAGGACAATAGTCATCCAGAATTATTCATAGAAAAGAGGAAAATTACATAATAAAAATACTGAATATAAAATAATAAATGCTACTCCACTTCGTAAACATATTCTCATGACAAACATTCTTGGAAAACAATATACAATTCAGCAAGATACAAAAGTGCTTGATCACTGTATTCAGAAATAAAAAACATGCTTCAATAGCTAAAGAAATGCCACAAACTAAGGCATAAATAAATATTACCCATATCTGTCTTCCAAATTTACGAAGCAATAATTACATCTGACATTCACAATTTAAATCAATTAAAAATACTTGTAATAAATAATTTGCACCCAATGGATTTTGAAATAGGCTTGCCATTTTAATTTGTGAAATTAAAATCTCCACATCTGAGACTAAATGCTATGATGCATTCAAGATGGAGTGCCATAAATCAGATATTTAAAATTAAATTTGATCTCCTTTTCTTTTTAACATGTTTCAAGCCATAATAATATAAGAAGTGTACAGATATAAGAATATAATATAAGTTAAAGTATTTATTAATTACCTTAACATACAGTTATGCTACTGCACACATGAATGCATACGTGTTCAAAAAAAGACCGAACTTTTGCTATAAAGACTATTACTCATTTTACATTTTAAGCCCTATTCAAAGTATTCCCATCTACTGGTGATACACTATTTCTCAACATTTCTTCCACTTTTGGATGAAATGTTGAAAAATGCATCCTGGAATGCACTTTCTGTGATGGCACAGTTCTCTTATCACATTTTCCTGAATCTCCTCTATGATTTGGAAATGATGTCCTTTCAAAGTTTTAAGTTTGGGAAACAGAAAAAAGTCTTCTGGGGCTAAGTCCAGAGAATAGGATGGATGAGGCACAACAGATGTGTCATGTTTTGCCATATAGCCAATGCATTGTCGTGTTGCAACATCCAAGTCTTCCCACAATTCAGGCCTCTTCCTGCATACCACATCCCTCCAACGTGCTAAAACTTCCTGGTACAACTCTTTGTTTACCATCTGACCATGTGGTACAAATTCATAATGGACAATGCCTTTCCAATCAAAAAACACAACCAACATCACTTTGAATTTTGACCAACTCATCCGTGTTTTTTTTTTTTTTTGGTCATAAAGACCCTTTCCCCACCTAAATGATTTCATCTTGGTTTTAACATCATAGCCATAAACCCATGTTTCATTTCCTGTTATGATGTTCTTAAGAAAGTTTTCATTACCATTTGCATTTGTTCTACAGGCTTTGTCACTTTGTCATTTATCTGATGAACAGCTTGTACATGTGCTCACTTCAGCAGATGTAACTCGACGACTAATGCTCGTAGCAGAATGGGGAAAATGGCAGTTTGTTCTCAAAACCTAACCCTGCTGCTAGGTGTGCTCATTAGCCGCATCGCACTCTCTGTGATAGTTGGCACACTATTTAAAAAGTTTGGTCTTTTTTTGAACATACCACTTATATCCAAATATAAAACACCAGAAAGTTACCAATATTTCTTTTAACTTACTTCTGCTGTTTCTGTATTACACTTGGTTTTATTAATTTCCATTTTCATCTGTTGTAGAAGAACTTTTATCTCCTGTAACGTTTCATTGGTAGTTAGAAGAATTCCATATACCGATGTGTTCATGTTCCGTAGTTCAATGGCAGTTTTAAGAATAGACACCTTTTCATAAATATACTTGGATATATCAATTACTCCTGGGACAGACATGACTGGAAAAGATTCAACACTTACCATTAAAAATGACTTATTTTGTTTGTAAACTAGTATTAATATTCTCTTAATAAATTAATATTAATAATCTATTATTAAAGTATTCAATAATTCATTTTGAACATTCAAAAACTGCCTGAAGTCAGTTGTTAGGAATTATGACCTAAGCAGCTAAGGATGTATGTAAGGCCGATATATTGTCTATAGACTGTGTTCTTCTGAATGTTTTGTGGGATGAAAAACCCCAGTTTCTGTGATTTTTCAAATCCATACTTAAATCCTGCTTGAAAGCAGTTTACAGTGTTTAAAACATTAATTGTTAAAGAGACCTTTATTAAAGTTTAACATTGTAAAATTGTTAAAGAGATCTTTAACACTTATTAAGAAGACCTATAAAATAGTTTCAAATAATTTTAAATGAAAATGGCAGGTGAGCATAACAGCACTACAACAGTGGTTACAGTTAATACACAGAAAAATGCAATCACCCTGCACCTTTATGCAAATGGCTGTACAGTGGACAGCAATTCTGACAGGATCCACTGTGACAAAAAAAAGAAATACTGTTATTTCTTTACAGAAGCCTTTGTGACAGTTAATACTGACACAAATCTTTAAGTATAATACAAATAATATTACTTCCAAGCCTCCATAGTGGCTGAGGACTCATCATAGGAGGAGAATACTCACCATCCACTATAGCAATGCATTCCACTCAGTTTACTTAGTTTGTGGTAAATATGTACTTTTCAGGTTTTTATTCATATGACCTTTGTACGGTGTCAAGGGATGATCTCGTTCTTGCATCACCCATTATCCTATGCCAGTGATGGCAAACTTTTTTACCCATGTGTCAAAACTTTTTTTTTTTTTTTTTTTAAATATTGACGTTGTTGATGTGCCACTTGCATACATGCATTATAAATATAACTACATAATCATAGATGGCGGCTTATACATATCATATTAGGCTATTTATTTAATAGGACATTGATATAAAATCTATGAATTCATCGTCATCTGGTAGCATCCTCTAGCAAGAGGGTTGCAGCAGATGAGCAGCACTTCTCCATTTCTCTCTGTCTGTCGCTTCCATCATTCTTAAACCAGTCCATTCCACGATGTCATTAAACCACTCTCTAGTTAGTCTTCCACGTCTTCTCTTCCCCTCAACTTTCCCTTGTAATATAGTTCTTGTCAGGTGTCCCGAAGAACCTCTCAGAAGATGTCCTGCAAATCTGGTCTTTCTTTGCATAATATTCTTTAGCAGTGTTCTTTCCATCCCAACTCATCTTAAAACTTCTTGATTTGATATTCTTTCTGTATAGCTAATCTTTTCCATCTTTCTATAACACCACATTTCCAATGCATTAATTCTTTCCATATCTCTCTTTCTGAGTGTCCATGACTCACTTCCATAACTTTTTATTTTTCCATAATTTTATTTTTACATTATCTCCTATTTTTCTACCATTATCATTATCTTGATCTTTTTTTATGTTAATTCTTAGTCCATACTCTTTACAAGAGTTTTCAATTCTTTGAATAATTTGTTGTAACCCATTTTCACTTTCTGCCATCACCACTACATCGTCCGCATATCTTAAGTTATTAATGATTCTTCCGTTTATTTTTATTCCTTCTTCTACATCCTCAAGTGCCTCTCTAAACATTTGTTCACTATAAAAGTTAAACAATAATGGTGATAACTTGCATCCTTGTCTGACTCCTCTCTCCACCGGGAATTCTCCTGTTTCCTCTCCATTTACACATACTGAGGCTATTTGTGACCAATATAATCTCTTTAAAATTTCCAAGTCATAAGAGTCAATATCAGTATTTTCTAGAATGTCAAAAAGCCTTTCATGTTTCACTGTATCAAATGCCTTTTCAAAATCTAGAAATCCCCAAAACAACTTTCCATCATGGTTTAGTATTTTCTCCCCAATAATTCTTAGAAAAGTTATTGCCTCTCTAGTTCCTCTGTTGGTTCTGAATCCAAACTGTTCCTCATTCATTTCTTTTTCTATTTCATTCCTAATTCTCTCTAAAATTATTTGCACCAGAATTTTTGCTGTGTGAGTTATAAGACTTATCGTTCTAAAATTGTTACAGTCTAAAACTCCCGTCTTTTTTGGAATGGGGATAAAAATTGATCTTCTAAACTCCTCTGGTAATTCTTTCCTTCATAAATTCCGTTAATAATTTGCCATAACACTTCCATACCTTTTTCACCTTATAAGTTCTATCTGTATACCATCTATTCCAGGCGATTTTCCTTCTTTCATCTTTTGAATTGCTAGATTCAATTCCTCCCTCATGATGCACAGTCTCTGCCCACTATGTTCTTTCCTTTGATTTTCTCCTCTTTCCCTGTCTTCATAAAGTTTACTTACATATTCTTCCCATCTCTGTAATATCTTCTCTTTTTCTATCAGAATTTCACCTCTTTCATTCTTGATTGCTCCAGTCCTTAGCATCTTTCTCCTTCCTGTCATCATATTAATGTTTTTATACACACCTTTTATGTCCTTTCTTTCTGCCTTTTGCTGTTGTATCTTTACTTATTTCATCTAACCACTCTTCCTTTCCCTTCTTATCTCTCTTTGTATCTCCCTACCCAAGTCTTTATACTGCTTTTTTTTCCTCCTCTGTTTTACTATTAACTAACTTTCTTCTTTGTGTTATTTTCCTCAAAATATTTTCCGTCATCCATGGTTTCTTTCTTTTCTCTCTTTCCTCTTCTTTTTTGACTAAATGCAATTATGCTTTCCTTCAGAATCTTCCATTTTTCACTTGCATCATCATTTTCTTGTATATTTCTCTCGTTCATTTCTTCCTCTACTTTCTTTGAGAATTCATTCGCCATACTTGGTATCTTCAGCCACTCCATGTTCCATGATTTGTTCCATTTCCCTGTAGTTACCTTTTTTAGATTAAACCTTATATTATACAATTAATTTAATAAACTGAAATTACAAACTTACATTGCATTTAATGACTTTTCTGTTGCTGAGTACTGGTAGAAAGTTCTTTCAATGAAAAAACCTACCTTCACCGTAACTGAGAGCGATCTTACACAATTTATCACAGTTTTTTCATCAGAATACCAATATTTTTCAACATCCAAGATGTGTCACCTGAAACCCTCAAGTGTGTCAGTGCTGACAAGCGTGTCATAGGTTCGCCATCACCATCCTATGCAATAATTCCCTGTATCTATTTGACAGTCTCCTCTCATCAACTTATACATCTCAAATGATATCATCCCTCTTCTTATCTGACAAGTTCTGAATGAGACATTCCTTCAATCTGGCCTCATACTCAATATTTCAGAGTTCTGAGACAGTTTTAGTTGTTTGCCTCTGCATTCTTTCCCATGTTTCTTTATCACCAATACAACCAGATGACCAGTTATGTGCACAGAAATCCAAATGAGACCTAATTAGCACCTTATTTTATCCACATGTGTCAGCGTTCTTCATATTATAGAAGCAATTTTTTGGATAACCTTTACAACTTTTACAATGTGGTTCTTGAATTTCAATTCCCTATCCACCAAGATCACCTGATCCCTTGGTTCCTCCACCTCCTGAAGCAAAGTTCCTCCAATATTGTAAACCTCAATTTATCTCCTCTGGTCTAAGTGCAAATTTTACTCTTAGCAATATTGAAATGACTCCATTTTTCAGCCCAAAGCACCAAACCATTCAAATCCTCTTGTAACAACAATATATGATAACTTCCCGACATTGCTCTTCCTAATTTAGCATCTTCGGCAAACAACTGAATATCTCCTTTTACATCATTCATATATAAGTTAAACAAGGGTGGTCCCATAACAGGACTATCTGGCATTCCTCTCATCACCTTCCTTTTTTGAGACAGTGCATCTCTGCATGCAGCTCGTTGATTCCTATTAGTCAACTATCCTTGTAACCAAGCTACCAAATGACTATCCATTCTTCTCAACTTCAACAGCAGTTTATATCATGCAGTACTCAATCAAATGCTTTAACAAAATCCATATAAATCACTATACACTATGTTCATAAAAGTATTTGGACACCTGCACCTTATACTTCTCATATTGATGGTAGGTACCCTGTTCTTTATATTTCCTCCATAACATCCTCTTTCTCAGAAGCGCCTACATAATTCCATGATTCATCTATTTCACTCCTACTTTATTTATCCTCTGAACTTTAGGAATGAGCCTCCATACCTCAGTCGTTACTTCTAAGGGTGGAAGAGCGGAAAATAGTTCCGTTGCATAAAGGAGGCTCCAAGACTGATGTAACAAATTACCAGCTGATCAGCATATCAGGAGTTGTTGTTGTCAAGGTACTGGAGAAGTTTTGGTCAAGAGCAAAATACAGGAATGGGATACTGTTGGGGGGGGGGGGGGAGAGGACCATGGTTTAGTGAAGGGTAAGCCATGCCTCAGTTTGAGCCTCCGTAGCTCAGTCAATATAGACAAAGCCCTTTGGTCGGAACGACCCGAGTTCGATTCCCGTCCGTGACTTGAGGAACCTTCATCTGGTCTCATATGGAGGTAGGATTTTTTTTTTTTTTTTTTTTTTTTTTTTTTTTTTTTTTTTAACCTGGAAACTTGGATTTTTTGTCTCCCAGAACAGGCAAACCGGCCCCATGAACACACGCATCTACAGACATAAGACACACTGGGAGACAGTTATAGTTGCAAGAATTTTAAAAAAAAAAATAAATAAAATAAAATAATAATACCATAAAAGTAAAAGAGGAGGATTGAGTAAGCAACTAACTTTAGAAATACAATCTAACATTGCCATAAGTAATAGATTCCAGATCAAATCCTAAGCACAACTGATTTCTCTCCCTTTCAACTGATCAAGCTACTGTAAGTCACCAATCTGTTGTTTTAAGTTTTCTGTTCTATAATTCCATACTTTTATTTTGTAAAGCTTGTATCTAGCTATCCCCCCCTTCCCCACATCAAAACTATATGATCACTCTTCCCACCTAGTGGCATCATGGTGATATCTTCTATTATCACTGTATAAGATGACATTAAATCTAACACTCTAGTCCCATATGTTGCTTCAATTACATACTACATAAGATAATTGTCCCTAAGATGCACAAGGAATTTGATCTACTTGTTCACACATGATATATCCTCCACTGAGTCTAATTAAACAGTGTTTTTTTCATGTTTTGGATATTTCATATAGAAAACTGGTGTTTACCAAGTCTCTCTTTCTGATGCTTACTTGTCTCATGCAGATGTCATCTTATGCATTTTGAACAAACCTCTTCAGAAGAGAAGAGGCTTAGTAAACACAGATCTTACATAACATCGATCGACCAACCAAGGATGTGTTCAATGTATAATTATTATTATTATGAGCTACTCCATGGAGTCCTTAGACTCATTGAGAGAGGCCCTACACATCATGTCAAGCACTATCTAACATTTGTGCAGTATCTATCATACTCTGCTTTGAACTCAATCACAGTTATGGCACCTACAACAGACTGGCAACCTATTCCACTCATTTACCATTCTCCAAGCAAAAAACACACTTGCTTGGTTCCAAGGATGGCCCCTAGTTCTCCCACCACCAGATCTGAAAAATCCTTGTAAAAATCCTTCAGTAATTTGTATGTCACAATCATATCACCCCTTTTCCACCTGTCAAGCAGTTTCTGCAACCCGCAAATCTTCAACCTGTTCTCGTAAGGTTCATTCTACAGACCCACTACCAACTTGGTCACTCGGCTCTGGATCCTCTCCACCTCTTCCTCATTGCCAAGAAATCCTGGTGATGAAGAAGAGTAGTCCAGTAATCTGATGAGCTGTTTTAGTCACTTTTGCAATGTGCATTCTAAACTTTAACTCCCTATCCACTAACACACCCAAATCTCTGGTTCCATCAATTTTCTGGAGTACAGTTACATCAATGTGGTACAGAGCTTGTAATCTTTTCATCCCAAAATGCATAAACTTACACTTTGCCACATTAAACTGACATCCATTCTCCTTTGTCCAGACTGCCAGTCTATTCAAATTATCCAGCAAAATTTTAACATCTGTAATAACTATTGCTCTACTCAACTTTCCATCATCGGCAAACAACTGAACAATTCCTCTCAGATCCTTTCATATCATTAATGTACAAATTAAACAGCAGTGGCCCTGTAGCATACCACTAATCACAGGCATTCTTCTGTACTCTACCCCTGAATAAACTACTCTCTGATATCTCTCCATCAGCCACCCTCTTATCCACCTCACCAACCCTATATCCATCCCTATTTACTGCAGTTTACTGATTAAAATTCCATGTGGTATCCTATCAAAGGCTTTTGCAGAGTTTAGCAGTATCACTGTAAACCCATTATCTTTATCCAACTCATCTGTCACTGTATTATAAAACATGAGCAAGTTAGTGAGGCATGACCTCCATCCATCCATCAGTGGTCCTAACAGCCACTTAAGCGCCCACAACCTTCCAACTATTCTTGGACTTCGCAACTGCAATTCGAGGATAAGTTAGTCCTATGCCTCCTGGAGTGTCCCATGTCTGTAAATGTGTGTGTGTTCATGGGGCTGGTTTGTCTGTTCTGGGGAAAAAAATCCCGAGTTTCCAGGTGAAAAAACCTCCTACCTCTGGTATGAGACCGGCTAACTCCTTTTCATCGAAAGAGACCAGATAAAGGTTCCTCATGTCACGGACGATAATTGAACTCAGGTCTTTCCAACCAAAGGGGCTTCATCTACACTGACTGAGCTACAAAGGCTCAAACTGAGGCATGACTTGCCCTTCACAAAACCATTTTGCCCCCCCCCCCCCCAACAGTATCCCATTTTTGTCTATTCATTCCTGTATTTTGCTCTTGACCAAAACTTCTCCAGTACCTTAACTCCTGATATGCTGATTGGTTGGTAATTTGCTACATCAGTCTCTGAGCCTCCTTTATGCAATGGAACTACTTTCCACTCTTCCATCCCCTTGGAACTAACCCAGAGCTGAGACTTAGATTAAACAATGTGGTCAAGGGCACTGACAATTCCCTAGCACCTTCACGTAAAACTCGAACTGGTATACCATCTAATCCTATAACTGTATTCACATCAAGGTTCTGTTATATGATATACACCTCCATTTCATTTACTCAGTTCCCATATAAGCCTTTGCTTCTCATGTTACTGCAGTATGTTCATCTGCTCAACATATTCTTACAAAGTGTTCACTCGATAATTCTACTATTTCGATTGATTCAGTTACTTCCCTACCACTGGCACTCATTAAAATCATTCTGCCATAAACAATCTTTCTTTTACTTGCAGCATACTAAAAGAAATGTTTGGGATTATTTGTGGCCTGCAATGCTAATTTCCTTTCATACTCTGTTTTTGTCTTTCCTTACCACACTGGTTACTACCCTTCTGGCCTGTGCTTTGTACTGCTCATATGCCTGTTGGTCACCTTTCTCTTTAATTCTCTCCACAATTTTTTTTCTTTCTTTCTTTGCATCTCCATCTTAATGGTGATATTAATCCATTTAATTCATCCACTTGATTTATCTCCTGACTCTAGGTATGCATCCTGCCTTTACTTCCCTCAAACACTCCTTTAACACTTCTGTTAGATCTTGAATGGGAGAATTTATTGAAAATTTAATTCATTCAAGATTTAACAAGTCTAACATATCAACAAGGAGAAACGTGTACTTAAGCTATCAAAAAGATTGTAAATAGGGCTATATATATAGCTTTAAAATATAGAATTATAAAAGAAAACTTGTTTATTCAAATCTAAGTAACGATTTCCAGTTTGTAAAATGTAACTATAAAAGGGTATTCTGTGTGAAATAAAATGTTTATCAAGATGTAAACAAAAGTCCAAAGTTTGCAGGCGAACCGTTCATAAGAGCATTTGGCTTGAGGCATAAACATTTACACGGAAAGCGGTGCTAGTTCGTTTTCCCGGAAGGTGCTACACAAGGCAACGCAGTATACTGGATCATCTCGCGGGCAAAGGAGACGAGTGCCGTGTGGAAGAACGCGGCAGTAAAGAGGGCACCAAGGGTACAGAATAAAAGGGGTTTGCTCCCCTCTCTTGAGGTTTTTTGGTTCTTTTCTCCTTACCCTTTCCAGGTGTTTTACGTGGTTGGATGTTGGGCCTTCTCTCTCACCTCCTGATGGATTCCGGATTGCCCTGAGATGTTAGATGTCGGCACCCGCAGTTCCAGTGCCCTGACTAGCTAGCTATCTCCTCAGGATGGAATTCCTGAACCGGCAGCTCTGACGAGGATTAGCGGCATCAGAAACAGGCAGGTGTGGGCACATTGCCAGACGTTCGGTAAAGCCAAGTAGGATGACCTCTGTGAGTAACCACGTAGTTAAAGGCCAAGCTGAGATGTTCTGATCCCAATTCAAGGAAGGATCGGGGCTGTGTAAGACGAGAATGTGAATTAAGCAACGGATCTGTTAATCTTCCCAAGAGCTGGTAACGTACAGAAATTTGGTATTCCTTTCCCACTTAGAGTGAAGAAATGTTATATAGTTAGTGAGCAAGGATAACGTAGTATAGAACTCTTAGGTGATTATCGATGACAGCAGGCTTAAATTCACTAAGCATGTTGTTAGAGAAAGTATATAGATGATTTGTGACAGGTATTTTATGCGAATAACTAACGTAATTTAGAATAGAACAGAGTGGATGAAATTTAAGATTTGTATAATGTGTAGTTTAATACTTAATCTTATAGGAGCTAATGATTATATCTATTTGTGTTTTAGTTGGTTTAACTAGTTCTTTACTTTAGAATGACATAAAATTGATTTGAGTGCATGAATGTAAATGTATAACTTTAAGATCTCAACAAATGTGTTTTATGTTTTGTACCTGACATTGGCCTGAAAATGAATTCAAATTACCACTCATAAAAACGGAACCTAATCGGAGTTGAATATATGTTTAAGAGCCACAATTGCAAATGATATCAAACATAGTTGATATTGAGAATTTCGGTACTACGAATAAGTGTTAGATTCTTCACCTCTGTATGTTATCTGAGAGAGTTTCCCTGGTAAGAATTCCTTCTAACCTAAAGATATTGGCTGGCGCAGCGTAACAAATAAATTCGTTTGTCTCCCAACCAGTATCTGATTGGGAGACAAACTCAGACAGTAATCACAAAGGATTTTGTTCCTAACAAAGGATAAACCCTTTGTCCGAGTAATTGATACATGTGATTAATCTAGAAATCGTCCAGATATATAGATAGTCTTTCTATATCGTGTACTGAAGGCAAAATTTAGGCTTAGATCTTGAGAGTAATTAGGGTAAAAGCTAATTAGATCTAAATAAGAAAAAAACAAGTATAAATTAAAACAAAGCCACGAAGTGGTGACGTACCACTTTCTATCTATCAGTGCCATGGTATGTGACACTATCAGTGTCACATACCATGGCACTGATCCAAGCAATCACCTAAACTTGTCATATTTATCAGCCTTGTGATTGCACATACACTTCCTCTTAAATTAAAATTCCACACATTTAACCACTTATCAGGTCAAGATTATATTATCATGCTCACCAATTGGTGGCAATGTGGTCATATTTGCTATAGACAAATTCTCCGATGCAATTACTAGATCAAGCCTTCTCAAACCCCTAGTATATTCCTTCACATACTGTCTCAGGTAATTATTCCTTAGTAACTGCATAAATTCCATTTCCTTCCTCACATGTGTCCTCTCCTCCTTCAAAATCTATGTTCCCATAGTTGAAATACCTCATAATTATTACATTCCCTCCACTCATTGAGCCTATTTACTAATGCATTCCCGTCATCTTTTTCATCCCGTGGTCTATAGCAGCATCCAACTGTATATTTTTTTGTTCTGCTGGCCTCTATCTCACACTAGACAGTCTCAAATGTCTAAGGGGGATAATACATATCAGGAATTTTTAATGATGGTTAAAGAAAGCTCCAAGATCTTCTTACATCATACCAATTTAAATCACAATACTGTAATTTAGGTGAGGATAAATTTAAATCTATCCTCACCTAAAGTTTGAAAGATTCTGACCCTTAGTAACTGTTTTCTTTTCTTTTCTTTTTTTTTGAAATACATTAATTACACTGCTTGGAAAGAAGTCAGCCACCTCATTGACAAGGTGTATTGTGCCATGTAATGAGTCACATTTTTGTATAAATTGGAGGATTATGATGCTCTCAAGTCAGTGAAACTGTGTTCAGGTGAAATGGCTGCGAGAGGGGAACTGACAGAGTTTCAATGAGGTGTTGTGATAGAATGCTATGTTGCATGCCGATCTGTTCAGCAAACTGGTAACAAACTGGGCAATCCCAGGTCAACAATCATTGATACCATACTGAGATGGAAGAGCAGGGAGTCAATTGCAAGTGCTACCACTGTGTACCACTTGCAACACTCACTGAACCTGACTGTAGGGTGCTACAAAGGATAATATATAAAAACTGACATTCATCAGCTGACACACTGAATGCAAAGTTCCGAGCATTGACTGGAACATGAATCTCCACAAAAACATTCAGAACCAAGACTCAGAATACGAATTACTATGGTAGGACTGCAATATGCAAATCCTACATTACACAAACCAACATGAAGTTATCGTCTTCAGTGGTGCAAAGAGCATGTACAGTGGGACTTGGAAGTTTGAAAAGCTGACAAATTGCACTACACCCTCTACCAAGCAGATGGATGGATGGGTGTGTGCAGATGCCCAGTGACGTCTCTTAGTACCTCTATGAAATTCGGAGGTAGAGGTATAATGGTATGGTCCAGTTTTTTCTGGTTTGGCTTCGGATTTCTGTTTGTGATGCCACAAACATTGAACTCAGAGGTATCTGAACATTCTGGGCAATGTAATGCTTCCAACTTTGTGGCATTTCTACGGAACTGACCATTGTCTCTTTCAGCAAGACAATGCAGTGTCATAAGGCTGCTGCTGTAACTGCATAGTTTGTGAACGAACATCATTTGACTGGCCTACACAGAAACCTGATCTCAACCCTACTGAACATCTGTGGGATAAACTGGAGCATCAGGTGAGGTCAAGGGACATCTACCCCACAACAATCCAAGACCTCATTATATGCCTACAGGAAGAATGGTCCAAAATTCCCATTGATCACTATCATAGGCTTATGGAAAGTATGTCCTATAGCAGGGGTGGGCAACCTTTTTAAGTGTGTGTGCCAAAACTGCCAAATCTTTGATGCAAAAATCTTCTCACATGCCAACCGAAATTTTGGGGAACATATTATTTGGTGTCTTAAGTATTGGGAAAACCATTTCAAATAATCAAAAATCTCACTACAGTGATAAAATCAAAGAATATTCTAAGAGTGATTATATATCTAATAAATTGAACATATGAATTGACAAATACTTCCAATCCATATTTTAATGACTTACGATTTAATTAAATCTAAATCCACATATACACACTTTCGAAAATCGATAAATTCTTTACGAAACAGGAAAAAAATATACAAAATGATGGTAAAGGAGTCATGCCACATCTGGCTACCAAGGCGAATGATGCAACAATTGAACAGTACAAAACTTGTCCATCAGTATATCACAGAGATAGACGATGGCTTGGAAATACAATGTTTGTTTCATTTTCTTATTACTTATTACTAAAACAGTTGATAGTGTTTGTTTCTTTATTGCATTTTATTTGGTATCACTCTACTTAATAAAATTGTATTCTATTAAGTTAAAATATACAACTCAGTGAAGATGTTGGATATGTATTTATTTAATTATTTTTTAAGGTGAGCCTGGGTTGCATGCCAGAAAAAAGTTGTTGGCATGCCAAGGGTTCCCCCACCCCTGTCCTATAGGATTACTGTAGTCATCTTAGCAAAAGAAGATCCTACATCTTATTACATTTAGTGGGTACCATCGCTGTTTGTTCCTCACACTATGGTGTCTGCTGATTTCTTTACAAGCAGTGTATTTTCACTGGTAGATTGACCATTGTCTCTTTCAGCAAGACAATCAACGGTGTCATTTTTGCATTTTGCATGACTCTACTACTCTTCTTTCCCAAAAAAAAAAAAAAAAAAAAGCAGGCAATGTCAAGACTTACAGTTCAAACCGTTTTCTTGCCTGCTTCATTATCTGTATATATGTCATCATCATAACACTAATTACGGATACAGACCATATTGATCTGTTCCAGTCTCATTATACATCCAATATCCTTTTTTGAGGCCCATCTCTTTCCTATTGGCTTATATTTTAGAATTTCTCTGTTTGTTGGATATGTATTTATTTAATTATTTTTTTAAGATGAGCCTGGGTTGCTGTATATATATGCATATTTGTGCCTGTATATATATATATATATATATATATATATGTGTGTGTGTGTGTGTGTGTGTGTGTTAACCTTTTTAAAATCCAATATATATTCACACTTCTCATGACACCTATGTTGAATACAAAGTTCTAAACCTATACATTTCTAGAATCTGAACCTGTTACAAGAATGTAGAAGTAGTATCAGTTCCTATCTACTGTTTTCCTCTCAGCAAACTGACCAATGTATACCTGATATTTACCCAAGTAATGATATTAATATTAATGTAATGATTAGTAGGGAGCCCCATAGCTCAGTCGGTATAGACAAAGCCCCTTGGTCGTAAAGACCTGTGTTCGATTCCCGTCTGTGATGTGAGGAACCTTTATTTGGTCTCTTTCGACTAAAGGTGAGTTAACCAGTCTCATACGGAGGTAGAGGGTTTTTTCACTTGAAAACTCTGGTTTTTCATCCCTTGGAACAGGCAAACCAGCCCAGTGAACACACACGGATTAAAGTCACAAATACTTTCGACATTATGTGGAAGATACAGGGTCCTCACCAATGTTCCCTCTAAGCTGTGTGCATGCGCACACATTTTACAACTAGCGCACCCTAGATTTTCAAGATGAAATTAAAATTTATTAAAGAAGTTCCACCTAAACATTAACCTATAAATTCTTTAAAAAATACGGTAACTTGGCAACACTCAAGCCTATAACCTCGCATTTTTTATTACATTCTCGAAGTTGCACAAAACTTATAAATTATTAACAGTAACCCTATTTCAGGCTAGCGATTTGATGCCAAAGTGAAACGGGTGTGGCTTAAATGTGTAATTTTTAAGTAGCATATAGAATGGCGCGCGGTTTGTTTACATCTCAGGCCTGACTCACGGATAATTCCCAGATGTGATTGGCTGATCAAATTAGTTCAAGATCATGATGAATTAAAACAATGGTTTCATAATTTTAATAAAATAATTAAATACTTTTAAAAACTTAAATTAGGGTACAATTAAAAATATTGTAGCATTTCAAAATTCTCTAATTTTTAAAAGGAATTTTAAAATAGTAGATTAAATAATAACATTCGTGTACACGCATCGAGATACAACCAAGTTAATTAAATCTAGCCTCTAGGCATATCTTTTAGCTCGTGTTGCCCTCGGCAATGTTTAGTGTTGATTCAGCTTTTGCCTTGCCAAGTTATTCAGTGAATAGTATACATTTGTAAATTTATAAAAACAATAAAAAACATTCTTCAAATAACAAAATTGCAAAAAACTGATGCACCATGTCAAATTCAAAGGAAGCAAAAGGTGTGAAGCGAAAACGAACTGCTAGCTGCTTTAAAAGTGAATGGCTGGATGAGATAATGAAACCTGCTGCGCCAAAAGCTCATGAGTTGATAAACATTCAGCTGCGTGAAATATTTATGTATGATGCTACAATTGGTGTTCGTATTTATTGTTGTGATGCAAAGTTGCTGGGGATTTTGCTAATGGGAAGAAGTTTGATGTCACTTGGAAGTTGGACTTTTTGAAACACCATTTGACAAGTAAAATACATCTGGATGGTATACACAAACTTAGGCAACAAAATTGTTCATTGCCAGCTACAGGAGTACTGCATATGCTATGTGAAAGTTCAGATGACCGAGAGAGAGAAAACGATCAAGCCCAGAGCAGATTAAAGTTCTTATTGACAGTGTCTTATTAGTTGTTAAGACTCTTTACTTTCAGTTCAACATATTAATGAACATATGGAAAAGTATGTTCAACTCCCAGACAGCTGGCAAAGCAAAATTTATGAGTTTGAATTTCTGGAAACAATCAATTAAATTGTTGAAAATGACATGTTTGAGCAAATTGAATCTGCAAATTTCCACACCTTAACCGTTGATGAAAGCACTGATATAACTGTTAACAAATGTCTCATTCTCTATTTTAAGTTTAGACCTAAAGATTGTAATGAATATAAAACATATTTTGGCAGAATAATTCAGTTGCAGGCATGTGATGCCTCCTCCATTGTGTTAGCTAATAAACAGGTTTTATCAAGAAAAGAAACTTGATTTCCAAAAAATGGTGATGTTTACCTCTGATGGAGCCGCAGTGATGATGGGCAAAGTTAATGGTGTCACTGCAAAACTTAAATTAGAAGTTCCACATCTTGTCCAGCAACACTGTGTAGCTCACCATGAAGATCTGGGGATCTGTGATACGTGGAAGGAAATTAACCTAATCAGAGATATTGATACATTAATGAGAACAGCGTACACGCTCTTTTCTCGTTCCACAGTGAAAAGACATGAATTTAAAGGAATTGTCAGGGCATCTGAAAATGAAGCTATTACCTTCAGACCACTAATGAAGTGCGGTGGCTATCCAGACATTTTGCATTACAGGCAATAATAAGAAACTATGAGGGACTGATCACATATTTTGAAAAAGACAAATCAGATGATCCCGTGGTTAATTATTGTCACAATAAATTAACTAACATGACATTCAAAGTAGCTGTTAATGTTTTAAGTGATGTTTTTGAAGAAGTGGCTTCCCTGTGCAAAATCTTACAAACAAGTAACCTTACGCCATTAGACAGTAATCATTTTGCCAGAGGGAAGATTAACAAAATCAGGAATCAGTATTTAGAAGGTGACACTTGCTGGAGTGACAGAGTAAATGCTTTACTTACACAAGAAGAGACTGAACCAGTAGATACTAGGCCCCTGTTAAATTTTATAAATTGTTTATGTGCACATTTTAGAGGACAGATTCCCTGAGAATGAGATACAAGAATGGTCAGTATTTGATATCTCCTCTATTTCACATTGTGATTTTTCATTTGATAGTGAACATGTTAATGCTCTTTGTCTTAAAAATCATGATTTTCTGGATGATACTACAGAAATAATTAGTCAGTTTAATGATTTCAAATTTTCTGTACAGGAAAAAATTAAATGTAAAATGATATCAAATTTTACAGAAATGGTTGTATTTGCTCTTCAAAATGAGCAGTTTTGTGATTTGGCAAAGTTGATGGATATTGGAGGAACCTTCCTTGCATCTAGTGCAGACTATGAGCAAGGTTTTAGTCTAATGAATCAAATAAAAAACCAACTTAGAAACCGTTTAGGAAGAATGTCATTTGGATATGCTAATGAGAGTAAAAAGTTACCAATTATATGGAAATTCAATTAATTTAGATGGTGCATATAAAGAGTGGGTGAATGCCAAAGACAGAAGAGAGAAAAAATAAAGAGACAGAAGCTAGAACTAAACAAGATGAGAATTAGTAATGGACTTATTATCAATGTTTAACAAGGTGAGAATTAGTAATGGGAATATTTTATTATTTATGTTTAGAGTTATTTGCAAAGTTAGAAAATTTAATTAAAGGCAGTCAGTCACTAGTGTTATCTTTTTTTTTTACTTTATTTCTTACTTCTAATCAGATCAATATTAAATACATATAAAATATTTATGTTAGCTCTGTGATTGATGTCACACAGCTTACTTGGTGATGGTAATAATACACACACTTAGAATCCTATCTAGTACAGTAGGAATCGTGTTGGCCTCACATGCGCAAAGTCTCCGGATCGAGTCCTGCCCAAGGACTGTGAATCGTGATTTCCGACTGTTTACTGGAGAGGCTACTGCCGTGTGTGGGAACACGGTGGGGAGTTGGGATGACCTGGCTGACGTCCCATTGACACTATAAGGTAAAGAGAACTAAAATCTTTTAACTTTTTTGCTTAAATGATTAGTATGGTGACTCGTATGGGTGCACACATACTTTTCAAAAGAAGGCAAATTTTGCACACACGCAAATTTCTGCGCACACTCACAGCAAAAAATTAGAGGGAACATTGGTCCTCACCACATGTCGTTACACTCGTAGTTAACCATGAGTCGCATCATGGTAGTCAACCTCCTAGATAGGAAGATGACACATGAATGGGAATGATTAGTAATGATATTAATCGCTGCCCAACAGATACTTTTGTAGTTATGGTCATATTAGTTTAAGAACCAAATTGTCAAGGTGTTTGCTTAGTTACTGCATTTGTTCCAATTTGCGAGCCTATAACTTGGATTTTTAATTCCTCAAACTAATCTGACCATAAGTAAAAAAGTTCTTTAGGTAATTATGCCAACAAGGCTTCAATATCTGTGTTTCTTTCCATACCTGGTACTTTATGTTATCTAATTAAATAAGATTACATTTAGAGTAAGCCATAAAGATGAATGTCACAAATTATCCCTTGAAAAATGTGCCTGCTTTCTTAAAAAAAAAAGATATGAAATTATAAGAGGTAACATACACATCATCTTACTCTAAGCAACAAAACAGCAAGGTAATTCCTGGGCACACTTTTTAAGCAAACTATTAGTGATAAGAAATTGTTAAAATCCTTATAATAAAAGAATGAACTCAGAAAATGAACACTCCACTAGTCAACAAATTAAAACTTTTTTTTTTTTTTTTCAGATGCAATTAATCTAGGTCATTGTAATGTATTTTACTGAATCAAAAATACCATCATGTCATGTTTCTTAAGATGTGTATGCTTTTCAAAGGTTTTTGGAATATTTTATCATGAATTATTAAGCAATAATACCAATATTTTAAACTGTCTTAATTGTTCTTAATTGTAACTATTGTGACACTCAATACATTTAGCAGTAATTTGAAAATAAATGGATATGTGGTTTGAACACATCCAATATGGTTTGTTCTCAACATATTTTCACATTTGCTCACATATCTTTGAATCTATCATTTTATTATGTTATATTTAAAATTTACAAGCTATAAATCAAGTGTCAACTGTTTCTGGTGTATAATTCTTTTTGTAAGTCTCGTTATTCAGCTAAACATCCCATACACAATAAAAACGTCAGCTTTTATTACTTTAAATGTTAAAGAGAACCAAAATTATGATAAAAGGGAGACTATCCTTATTTTAGGTGCACATGGCTTGGTTGACTGAGTGGGTAGTGTATCTGCTCTCCAGCCAAAAGGCTGTGGGTTTGAATCCTACTATGGGCATGGATGTTTGTGATTGTGAAACTACAAGTGATGGTGGGAGGTAGATGGCATTGGTGTAGTTGCAGTTCATTGTAGTTGGTGGATTGGGTGGTGGAGACAGCTGTAGAGTAGGTGCCCTCCCTCGATGAGTCTTAACTCCCTGGAGGTGTCACGTAATAATAATAATAATATTGTAAAGTTAATTTGATTGAACAGATTCAGGAAAAAGACCATTTAAAACTTTTGGAATGCAAATAATTTAAAGAAAACCATATGATCATATATGCTCCTATTGGGGAAAAAAGAAGTATACAACTGAGAGAGAGAGAAACAAACAAAAAAAGAGCTCTTTATGGACTTCAAGAAAACAGTGCATTTTAAACTGGGGCCCCAATGATAAACTTCAAGTACTGTATAAAATTGGATCTATATTTGAATACCTATAACTGAAGATTTTGGAAAACGCAGAGGTCAAGTTTAAGGAAGTTGTATTTGGTGGAATTCAAATTAAGAACATTAATTCATGTAGAATTCTGGGGGGGGGGGGAGTCTCACTAAAACAGAAATACACATTCTCATCTACGTTTCTGCTGCAAATTTTGGTCCAGTGAATGATAACAAGCAGAGTGAACAATTCCACAAGGTAATGAATAATTACCATAGGAAACAGAATGCTAATCTGATGGGGAAGTATTGTTAGTTTCTTTAAAGAGAGTGAGGACATGCACTTACAAAAGAAAACAGACTACTTCAGCCTAATATAATCCAGTAGCAGCTGAGCTGGATAAATGAAATGGCTACATGATGATTCTGCTGGATTTTGCAAAGGCATTTGACAGAATACCGCATGGAACTCTGTTACATAAATTAAAACAAATGGAGATGGATATGATACTGATTATGTGAATAAGAGATTGGCTATTGGACAGGTATCAAAAAGTGATATATGGAGGGGAAGAATCAAGACAAAAACAGGTGACTAGTAGTATACTGCAAGGTTCAGTGCTAGCACCACTAGTGTTTAAGTTGTATATAAATGATATAAGAAATAACTTGAAAGGAAATATTCAGTTGTTTGCTGATAACACAAAATTAGGCAGCAAGCAGTGCCGGCCCTAGGAATTTTGCCACCCCTTGCGATAGCATATTTTGCCACCCCTTTCCCCTAAAAAAAAAATCTTTTAATGGCGTCTTAAAAGCCATGATGTTAAGCTAGCCTTCAACATGTCTGATCATAAATTCTAAATAGTAACATTACCTTGATTACCTTGATGGATCTGTGGTTTCAGTCAGGATTTCTCCATGACTGCAGGTCGTAAAGAGTCCAGTTATTCCTGTCCGAGCTTTTCTTCATTAGCTAATGAAAATTCTTAAGTTAGTGAAAAATGATCATAAACTATATTTCTTTACAGAAAGAGAGACAATTAACCCTTTAAAGGTGAATTTTGTATTGAAAACGTGCATCTGCATGGGTAATTAAAATCAACTGCTACTAATAACGACATTACTGGGATCACAATGAGAAGTACTAACCATGAGCTAAGAATTCTTGGTTTCGGTCCTTTCACTTATTTTCTCTTGTACTACATTAGCTGTTTCAGTTTTTAGATATTTATGCCAAGCCCTGCTTTGTTTCTGAATATAGCGTTCTTTTTCCGATTTTCGTTTGCGATATTCTGTGCCTGATAGTTTGTTTTTTTTAATCAAAGTACCTCTTCAATATGAATTTAAAAAATTATTCTGAATTTTATCAGACATATTGGAATGTTAAAATTATTTTAAAAGCCAAATCCTAATAACTGTATCAAAAAAGTATTATTAACAATCACTGCACAACTGTATTATCAAAATACATAAATATAGTCTGTATTTATGTGTTTTGATTCTATTTCTTTAATTGGTTTACTCTTAACCAATTATCTCATTATGATCATTTGGTCTCATTGGTTAAATGAGATTTATCCTCAGTCAAGGTCAACTCACGGCCAACAATGGAATCGGAAATAAATGCAAAATAGGTGTTCCACTATAGTCACATCGTATGATATTAACACTGACAGTGCAATATTAAATGCAACATAATACCACATTATTTTTAATGATCATGATTTAAAAAAAAAAATATATATATATATATATATATATATGCAGCACAATGAATTTTTATTATATAAAAATTTAATGACTTCCTGAAGTCTGGTTTCAACAGAGAAGGAATAAATGACTATTTTTTAATGATTTATTTTTCATATACTTTAGGCCGATTTTGCCACTCCCAAAAACTTGCGCCCCTTGCAAATGCATATGTTGCACCATTGGTAAAGTCGGCCCTGCTTGCAAGATGATTTAAATAGGCTGTCAGTGTGGTCAAGAGATAATGGATGTCAGTTTAATCTGTAGAAATGTATAGTTATGCATTTTGGGATAAACAGATTAAAAGCTATGTACCGTACTGATGGAACTGGGGTCTAATTGACATTAAATGTTATTTAATTTTATAAACACTGCCAAGTTATTCGAACAATCCCGATTTAAGCGTTTAGCTTTGATTTCGCTAAACAAAAGCATCTACATACACTTTGTGGGTGAGAGGCCATCACATAACCACATTCGTATTTACAAAAATGCAGTTTTAACATACTGCGCAACCAGCTGACAATCCCGAAATAAGCAAGGTCTTCCTTCAGTACTTACTTTACTGAATATTAATTGTACAAATTCAGGTGTTGCTAATGACAAATTATCATGCGCGCTAACAACGATTCCTTTCAGAACACATGTCACTGAAAAACAAGTGGTGACTAACAACAGATTTATTTTTAAATTACACGCTCTACCTGTCAGGCAGCGCCACCCGTAGTTAACAACATACTATTGCGTAGTGTGTGCTCATATAATAATCAAAGTATATTGCATCTGCTCGCCTATCTGTGATAATCCAAGCAAGTTAGCGATGGATTCATATTTAAAACGAAAACGGTATTTCTAGCCAAAAAGAAACAAAGGGATCAAAGTATATAAATAATAAACAACCAAGACTAGAAAGGAAATTGAGAATAAAACATTGAACATATTGAAGTTTAATAGGTAAGATAAGAAGGCCTGTGTAGTGCAGTGGAAGTGGCTGCAGTGGAAGTGGCTGCAGTAAAAGCACACAATATATGATACCACAATTGCTTTTCTGGAAAAGTGCCTTCCTGAGAAAGTCATCAGCTCTCTTATTTCGATCAAAAAAAAGACCACCAAGAATGTTTACTGAAATGACTGAAGGATGCCGGTTTATAGAAGGAGACTCCAGCATTGAAAAATTCGTCATCATCATCATCATCATCACGAAACATGGGCTCACTGCCCGTTGGTGTCCAATGCCTCCTTCACTATTTTATTCCACCTTGCTTTGTCCAGTGCACAGTGTCGCAGTTTCTGTAAACTCATTCCACGCCAGTTCTTTATGTCGTCCAGTAGCGCACTCGGGATTTAATCTTGGGGGGGAGTGAGTTGATTAGACGATTTATTATTATTATTATTATTATTATTATTATTATTATTATTATTATTATTATTATTATTATTATTATTTTACACCTCCAGGAGTCCAAAAACTCATCGAGAGAGGGCACCTGCTCTACAACTCTGTCTCCAGCTCTCAATCCACCAACTGACCACAAATATATCAACGCTATCTACTCGACCACTAGTATTTCCACAGAAAATCACAAATATCCATGCCCATGGCGGGATTCGAACAACATAAATAAAAAAATAAATTTTAATTAGTAAAAGATTTTTTGAATAGAGCCTGTGTAGCTCAGTGGATGTGGCGTTTGCACACCACCGCGTTTGGCCGCACGAAGGAAGACTTCGTTTCGAGTCTAGTCGGCGACTAGAGGAAATTTTTCTAAGCCTTTTTTCGACCGGTTCCCGAGTTAGTCGATCTCTGGCACGGGCAAGCAAAACCCGGAAACTGGGGTTTTTCGTCCTGTAAACCCAAGAAAATCGACCGTAGAACCCACATTATTTCAGACATTAAATATATTGTGTTAGGGTTAGGGACCACGAGATGGCGGCACATTTGAGCCGTCTCTCTTCACTGCGTACCGCTTAATTAGTGATAGCTTTGGGCCATCTGTCTCTGATTGGGTACCAGTGGAGATTGAACTGCCCACTCAGTCTCCAAAAGTTAGATAGCGCTTAATGGCCTCGCCTACTCCCGTATACGGGAATAAAAAGGCGTTAGCTGATTTTTTTTGAAGATTTTTGAAATATTTCTAGTGTTTTTTCCTTTTTCTTTATTTTGGGGGAGGGGTAAGGCCCTTCTAGGTGCGCCACTGATGTCATCTATCCATTCTCTGTATGGTCTACCTCTTCTATTTACACCATCCATATTACCAAACATGAATGTCTTTATCATCCAGTCCTCACTCATTCTGCAGATGTGTCCAAATAATTGCAGCTTCCTTTGTGAAATCTTCTGCATTAAACGATCCTTCTGTAAATGAAGAGCTCTATCAGAAAATTGTATTTTAGGTTGTGTCTATCAGAAGATTGAAAAATATGGCTTCTGAATCTTCAACCTTAGTATCACCTCTAGGTTTCGCTCCTACTGAAGATTAATAAAGCTTGAAACTAGTCTGGGTAGTGACCCTTCCCATAATAAATAGCATTACACATGTCTGCAAGGAGATGTGCTTTGCATTATGGAATACTAAGGCAAGTGATGTGAAATCTTAGCTTTCTTATTCAAGTCGCCTCAGTCCTGAAAATATTTCAGGTGCAAACTTTTTTTTACTTACACTTAGATAAAGGATTAAACCAAATACATTTCTTGATATCTTTAATGTATCTTCCGACAGAGCGCTTCATTTGTGATTTTCTGTAACTATCCCATTCTTAGAATCTTTTTGTAACAAGTTTTTTCAAATGCCAAAAATTCTCTTTCTTGAATTCTTATTAATTACTCACAATTCAGATCCATACAGTACACCGCTAAATATGCATCTTTCTGGTATGGTTAGTTTCGTTTGCAGCCTGATCGCTTTACTTTTCCATATGCTATCCATGGCCTTCAGATTTGTTCTTCCCAGGACCGCATTTACCATTAGGCGCATGAGGCGCAAGATGGGGGCCTCACTCTCTAGGGGGCCTCATTTTAAAACCTTACTCCTCACAAAGAACAATAAAAAAACAGCGTAGTTTCAAAATAAAATACTTATTTTTAAATATAAAATTCATAATATAAAAACTAGAGGCCGCTGAAAAATTTGTGAGGCTTCCCACTTCTATTTCAAATACATTGTTCTTTCCTTAGAATATAAAACTAACAGGAACTCTGTGTTCCATAAAATTCATGTATTTAAGCGTACCATTTCTTTGCTGGACTTATTATGAATTATTATTATGAATACACGTCCAGCAAACCTGGATAACGTTCTGTCCACCTGCTGAAAGAACATGGATTAGAAGTGTAGTTTGACCGTCATGTCCGTTAGAAGGTGAGATAATCCTTCACGCTGAAAAGAACACTGAAATACATTACCTGGGGTACGTAGTAGCTACGTTCTGTGGCTTACAGCAAGAAACGCAGTTGCTTGCCTTTCTCGGTAACCAGAATCTATGTTACATCAGACTAAATACCTATGAGTTATATTCATTTTGCTGCTTGTTTTTATCGTATAATTATAGTTTTTAATGCCAGTGTAAAATAAGAAATCCTTTCATACTTTCTTCACTTCATATTGTATCACTTTGGAAGATCAATGTCACTATCAATTTTTTTTGCTAATTATTTTAATCGCCAATACATTTTAAAATTCTCCAAGAACTTGATTGAAGATAATTATTTTTGTCAAACAATTATTTTATAAATTCATGAAAATCCGAATCTAAAAATGAATACAGCCTCCCTCTGTTCCAAATTAAGTTTCCAAATTTATTCATAATCTTAGTTCGAAGGTTAGTCATCATACGTAAATCTTAAATCATTTCAAGTAATGCATAATTTTTATAACGTAATCTGTAGGTTTTTGCATTTCAACTTTCTTGGTTCCCCCCCCCCCCCCTAATCACTCACTACAAATCAAAATAAACGGCAGTTATGAAGTCAACTGTTATGTACATATTTTCGGCTAATTTGGATATGCAGCAGTTTTGAAGTAGCGATATTTTCCATGCAATTTATCTTTTGAAACATGTGTAGGTGCATACGTCAAAATGAAATTTTATTTCCAAACTTTTCATTAGCAAAAAAGGGTCAATCCAAGAAATACGTCAATACGTCAAAATGAAATTTTATTTCCAAACTTTTCATTAGTAAAAAAGGGTCAATCCAAGAAATACAATAATCCGTTAACGGCGATGGGGGGGGGGGGGGGTAATTGCATTTTAACAGATAGAATGCTGATCAAACGTCATCAGCATTCTGCCTTTTTATTAGGTAAAAGGGATTTTGAATATATTTGCGAACAGATATATTCAACATAACTTAGCCAGTTTTGTTGTAAAAAGTGTCGCATTTGAAGAAACATTAGCGGCATAATAATAAAATAGCAAAATTCATAATGATTCAGAATAATATTGTCATTTTGATAATACCAAAACAAGATGAGACACATCTGTAGAAATCTATTATTATTATTATTATTATTATTATTATTATTATTATTATTATTATTATTATTATTATTATTATGAGAGTCCTTTTACGTATGAACTCTATAAAGATATAGTTAATAAATTTGTATTTTTGTGTTTTTAAATAAATAAACTAGTTTCATTTTGTCACAAATGGTTTTCGCTGGACTACCTGGACTTTTAGACTATTGTTCTTATCAATATTTTAAAAACTCGATTGTAGCTTAAATATTCCAAAGCACATTACATCGATTTTTTACTTAGGTCAAGTCCCATAAGAATGTTAGAAAAAATAATACATATTTACAAAAATATTACATATTTTTGTAAATAGCCCTTTGGAAATTAACTGTATCTACTTCTTTAATAAGAATATGTTAGAGTGTTATAAACAAAGGCAATGTTTTTCACCAGAGCTCTATGTAATAGATCTACATGGCGACATTAGAAGGGTTGTTTATTACATTTTGTGTATATGAGAAAGGCTTACAAGCTCTGCACATAAACACCTCTGAAGTCGGTCAGAAAAGTTCAAACAACTTTCCGATGGTCGGCAACTTACAATCAAAAGAAGGCTCAGAAGAGAATAAAGAGCGGGCCGAACTTGAAACTTAAGATGAAAGAATCGTGCCGAATTCTTCGGTGGTTACAAACTTCGTGCGAGGTCTCAGAGAAGGCATAATAAAAGGAGACAAAGCCAAAGATATAGGGCTTCCCAGATCAGAAGTCGCTAGAGAGAGAAGGTTTCCCGTTTCCAGACGTTGCCAGAGAGGATCTTCCCGGTTCCAGTCTTAAGAGAAGGCTTCGAATTGCCGAAAGGCGATGTTCCAATCGCCAGAGAAAAGCTTCCAGGCCAGAGAGAAATCCCGGTTGAGTTGGCCACAATTCGAGTTAGTGGAGGTGGCAGAAAAAGGAGGCAGTCGTCCAGGCATTTTTGGCGAGCCCAAGCAGAGGAGAAAAGGCAAAACAAATTACCCGAAGCACCTTCACACGGAAGTTATTCTTTTCGCAGTGGGAGAATAACTTTTTGCTGGAGCTGTATATGAGTACTGGAGGGCACAGTTCACAGTCCGCTATTTTTCCGATGAGATATTTCTGAAGTCAGATTTCCTGAAGGAAGCTCAAGATCTGAGAGGAATGTGCGATACAGAGATTTTGCAAGTTATATACTTTTCTACAATTCCTCTTATGATGTGTTTTATTTGGACAATTAAGATTTAGATTAACAGAAACAATAAGGGTCAATAAGAGAATCTATTGGCATATTTGAAGTTGATATACAGTTTGTAAAAAGTAACTTAATAGAGAGTTTGCTAACCTCTTTGCAAGTATACTAGATGTTTAATAATTGAAAATTGTAAACAGAGTAAATAAGTTTTTGAGTTAAAGTTTTTGCGATCATTTTTAAACACGTTCCAGAGACAACAGGTTTTTTTTGTGTGCTGCTGCTATTTGTATTAATTAGTTGGGTAAGAGCAGTTTCTATATCACATAAATAGAGCATTTGAATTTCAAGTTTATTATTATTTATAAATTAAACTGATTTTTGAGTTCATTTTTTGTACATCAAGATTCTAGTCATTTTAGGGTAAAATGTCGAGTAAACAAGTAGATGTTAGCGAGCATAGCAAGTTATTGTTACTATTTATTGCCTCTACGTTTTAACTGAAGCTGGAATTATTATGCTTATTACTGCAACTTAAAAAAATCAAAGCTGGAGTTGAATACATCTTGTAATAAATAAATGTTATAATTCCATAAATATGATGATTTTTGCTATAATTTTTATTACCGTAAATTCAAAATTTTTATTTTTAGTGAGAATATCTGAACTTTACAGTTCATGAAGTTCCAATTTTTACCTTGATTAGCAAGCTTAATTTGAAAAAAAAAAAAAAAATCAGCTAATGTCTTTTTTTTAATTTTTTTTTATTACCGTATACGGGGAGTAGGCGAAGCATTTAGCCCTATCTAACTTTTGGAGACTGAGTGGGCAGTTCAATCTCCACTGGTACCAATCAGAGATAGATGGCCAAAGGCTACCACTAATTAAGCGGTACACAGTGAAGAGAGACGGCTCAAATGTGCCGCCATCTCGTGGTCCCTAACCCTAACACAATATATTTAATGTCTGAAATAATGTGGGTTCTACGGTCGATTTTCTTGAGTTTACAGGACGAAAAACCCTCTTGCCGGGATCGACTAACTCGGGAACCGGTCGAAAAAAGGCTTAGAAAAATTTCCCCTAGTCGCCGACTATACTCGAAACCAACTCTTCTTTCGTGCGGTCAAGCGCCGTGGTGTGCAAACGCCACATCCACTGCGCTACACAGGCTCCTTGCTTAATTTTATTGCATTTAAATTCTTAAAAAAAAACAAAAAAACTTTTATCCTTATACTAAATTATTACCATACCTTTCAATATTTTTTCGGTATTCAGAATTTTTTAGCAACTATGATGCTTGGCAATGAAGCTTGTCAAACAAAATCAACGTTCTCAAAATCAATAATCAACAGTGCAATTGAAATCTTTCACAGAAAGATTTTAATTACATCTTTCTTTAAATTTATTATGATTCAATTACATGGAATATTTAAAAGTGTAAATAATATATATATTTAGAATTACATTAAAAGATTTTAAACTATTTAGAAAATTTAATATAAAATATAAAGTATCGTTGAAGTTGCATAATTATTTATAATCCATCGATATAAGTTAGTCATTTATTTCTATAAAATGACTTACAAGGTTGCTAGTTTAATATTACCAAGATTTTTTTAATATTAATATTTATTGTATACATGTTCAATTCGTTTATATTTTGTATTTGTTTTTATACATTCGTTTATATAAACAAATTTTTATATAAACTTTTATGTAAAAAATATATATATATAATTTTATATATATTCGTTTATATTTGGGGAAGAGACACAATAAATAAATTGTGCACCAAACAGGGTCAAATATCATCGTAGAACAGTAAAGGAGAATTCCAAAAAACGGTAATTAAACTGATTTAGTTTGTCTGATGGCGCTGGGGCGTAATGGCGGTTGCCAAGTGCTTATTTATATGATCAGGGATTTTGATAGTTGTTATGAATAATACGGAGTGTTGATTCAGATTTTTTATATAAGTGGAAAGCGAAAGTAAACAAGTAGCTGATGACTGTGTTGTTAATTAGTGATTGTGGTCTCACGATGTGTTATATTTTGTGTTTATATACGTTATACGGAAGTCCTTTAGATCCAGCTCAGGTAAGCATATACTTGAGTATTTTAAACATGACCATTTTAAGTCCCGATGACTTTATCCAATCGTTGGATAAGAAGCTGGCGCTCGATCTCCTCAAAAAACTGCTGAAGAAATTTGAGATAAGTGGCCAGGGTTTCTAAACCGATATTCAGCGACAGACGACTCCACAGAAGGGGACAACTCAACATCAGGGGAAGATGGGAAGATGAACCTGATAATCTCTCCTCCCACTCCAAAACACGATACAGAAACCCATGCACGGAAAAAACGTAAAACAGCGGAGACTCAGATAAACGAGGGGATGAAAGAAGACACCCCCAACACTGACCTCCCCATACCCAACAACGAAAAAGTTCCTCCAATTGTCCTACGGGAAAAAGAACGTTGGACGGCCCTTAGGCCTATTATGCAAAACCACCAAATTGCCTATTCATGGGCAAAAAACGTAGACGAGGGAGTTAAAATCCAGCCTCCCACAGTAGGCGACTACCGACTCCTCACAAAAACCATGGACGAGTCAAATATTAAATATCATACTTACTCACTGAAGTCAGAGAAAAACCTAAAAGTTGTACTCAGGGGAGTAACAGAAAACATCTGCACAGATGAAATTACTGAAGACCTCTACCTCCACGATCTCCCACCTGTCAAGCTTAGCAGAATGCTATGGGCTGACAAGAGTCCAATGCGCCTAGTACTCGTTGAGATACCCAACACACACAAGAACATATACAACTTGACAACGATCTGTGGTCTGAAACTCACAACAGAAACACTAAGAAAAAGAGCCTCGTCAGGCCAGTGCTACAGATGTCAGAAGTACGGACACGCATTTTGCCACATTTGAGGCAATTGACACGCGTGTCAATTGCCTCAAATGTGGGCAAAACCACCCCACAGCAACCTGCTCAAAACCCAGGACCTCACCAGCCAAATGCGCGAACTGCGGGGGCCCCCCCACCCGGCAAACTACAGAGGCTGCAGTCACTACCCTAAGAATAAAACAGACAACAAAAGGAAACAGATCTCTCAACAGGCACCAGAGTTGACGGCTCCCCAGTTGCCTGACACCCAACAAAAGACAACAAAATACCAGCTCTCACAAATGGAAAATACCAACAGTCTGGAAAGCTACCATCGAAGCAGGACATACGCCAAAGTAGCCCGCTCATCCAAAGATATCCAGCAGGATCAAACTCTTCCAAACATGACAACAGTCATCACAGCCTCATTGGCAAACATGCTTCAAGACTTCAGTAAGTCAAACCCTTCACCAAACTCCACAAAAAGATTTCTAAAAGAAACTCAAACCATATTATCAATGCTTTTTAATGAATAAAACTAAATTACTGCCAGACTCACTACAGATCGCCGCCTGGAACGCCAATGGCCTAAAAAACAAGACACTGGAGCTTCAAGAATTCTCTTACAGATACAACCCTGACGTCATCCTAATTAATGAAACTCATCTAAGACCTGCAGACAATCCAAAACTGAGAGGCTACACACTATATAGAAATGACCGACTGGATTACAGAAGTGGTGATACAGCTATACTTATCAGGAACTGCATCAGGCACAATGAAATACTCACTCCCCCCAACCTCCAACCTAGAACTCACCAGTGTCGAAGTCCACACAAATTCAACTGGAAGACTTAAAATCTACGCCGCCTACAACTCCCCTGCTAAGACTCTACTATTTTCTGACTTGGATGCTGTACTAGGCACAAATGAATCCATCATCGTTGCTGGGAACTTAAACTCCAAACATCCCTCCTGGAACAGCAGAACCATAAATAAAAATGGCCGTATCCTCTTCAGCTACACGGGATTAAACAACGCTGTCATAACAGGACCCACCGAACCAACCCACCACAGCCTAACTGGCACAGCCGACATCCTAGACATCGCCATTCTACACAACATCAAATACCAGCACAGCATTCACGCACTGAACGAATTATCATCAGACCACAACCCAATCCTACTTCACTTAGGGAACAAAGATCAGTCACCTCCCCCCAAACCTCCATCATCTGGGAGTAACTTAAGAAAGTGCTACCAGAACACATTGGTCCAGTTCCCCATATAAGAGCCAAGGAAGAAATAGACACAGCAATAAAGAACCTCACCAATCAAATCAATAAAGCCATAACAGCAGCCACAGTATCCACGATTACCCACAAACAAAATCATCTCCCGGAAGAAATCATGGACTTAATAAGGGAAAAAAACAGACAAAGAAAAAGATATCCCAACACTCGTGCTCCCCAGGACAAAACAGCCCTCAACAGATTAAACAAATCTGTCCGAGAAGCTCTTCAGAACCACACGAACCAACAATGGGACAACAAGCTCACCTCCATCTCCACAGCAGATCATTCTATATGGAAATTCCTAAACAACCTCAGGAACAAGCGCAAATCCCTCCCCCCCCCCTCTGCAAGCAGAACAGCACCTTGCATACACAGATGCTGACAAAGCCTAAGCCATAGCAAGAAACCTAGAGAAATAATGCAGTCCTTCATATGAGAACCTAAACATCAGCCACGTATACAAGATCCATCGTAAAGTCAGGTTCACAGTAAATCGTCTCGATGTCAATCCAAGTCCTATAATGCCTACCTCACCTACCGAAATAATCGGTATCATCAACCATCTCAAGATCAAGAAAGCCCCAGGTCCTGACGGCATCACTAACCAAGTCATCAAGGCACTACCACGCAAAGCCATAGCACATCTGTCAAACATCATAAACTCCATCCTCAAATGGCAGCACTTCCCCCAGTCATGGAAAATAGCTGACATCATCCCAATTCACAAACCAGGCAAAGACCCACACCTATCTGAAAATTACCATCCCATCAGCCTGCTATCCAATTTAGGGAAAATAGCTGAGAAAATCATCCTCATCAGACTCCAAGATCATGTAAACCAACTAAATATCATTCCAGAAGAACAATTTGGCTTCCGTCAAAATCACACCTCCACCCATCAAATCCATAGACCGGTAGAATACATCACTACAGGATTTAATTGGAATCAACACACTGGAGCTGTCTTCCTAGACATCTCAAAGGCCTTCGATAAGATCTGGCACCAAGGCCTCCTCTACAAACTCATCATCGCTAACCTTCCGCTAAACATGATACATCTGATCAAATCATATCTCTCCAACAGTAGGATGCAAGTCAAAATCAATGAAACAGTCTCAACCCCACGGAAAATCCTCGCTGGAGTTCCTCAAGGATCACTGCTAGCCCCGATCCTGTTCAACATCTATATGGCAGACATCCCTTAAAATCCTCTTACATCCACCATCTCCCTTTATGCAGATGACACGGCTATTCTAGCCAGATCTCGCCAACCACATTTCGTTACCAAAAAACTACAAGACACCATCCTGAATCTAGAAAAATGGTTTAAAGACTGGCGACTACAATTAAACCCCTAGAAAATCACAACGATACTCTTCACAAGAAGACGAGCATCCCTGAAAGGAGACATCACCCTGTTCAACTCTAAAATTCCCTGGAAAAGTGAAGCAAAATACCTCGGAATACTTCTCGATAAGCGATTATCCTTCAACAGCCACATCAAGAGCACATGCACCTAAGCTTCAAAAGTTATCGCCCAGCTATATCCCTTGATCAACAGACACAGCAAACTAAGCTCAAGAAACAAAATGCTACTGTACAAGACAGTGATCCGTCCCACAGTCATATACGCCTCCCCAGCCTGGAGCCATACCTGGAAGACAAACATTCTCAAGCTACAAAGACTACAGAACAAATGCCTGCGAATGATTCTGGACGCCCCGTGGTTCATTAGAAACGCCCAAATCCACCGTGACATAAATATCCCCTACATCTCTCCATTACTACGCTCCCTAGCAGAGAAATTCTTTATGAAGACATCTACGCATCCAAACCAACTAATACAGCAAGCCGAAAACTATGATGGTAATGACCACTGGAATCATAAAAGACCGAAAGCCATCCTAACACCCAACGACGAATAACCACCTCTGCCCACTCAGGGCGAGCTAAAATAACTCACAAATCTCTCCCATCACTGCTCCCGAAACAGACAACAGGGAATATGAAAAGCGTCACGCTTCACCCTCTGCGCCATATATGTCCTGCGGTAATTAAACTGATAGTTTAATTACCGTTATTTGGCTAGTACTTGTCAATCGGTATACTGTATAGAAGTGTATGTACCTAATTATATGGTTAAAGTAATTGTCGCAGTCGGTAAGAATATATTAAATTAATTATTATTCTTATTTTACTGTTACTCGTTTATTTTAACAAAACCAAGATATAGTTCGCCCACCGATTAGAGATCCTTTGACACTTCTGCGCATCTCAGAAAAAGGAGAATCCATTCCGATAATAGGGTAATCAGTCCGTATAGTGGGATGAATTGTTTATTATTACCGGTCGGAAAATTAACTTCTCCTTTATGATTATTGTAGTTAACTATGTTACTTGTATAACAGTTGGAAAATTTTACCTATAAAGCACGTGATTTCGCGTGTTGGCAACCAATTCGGACGTCCTTCATTTCTTTCTCCCCTTCAGCATGAATCGACTATTCTTGAAAAGACACGAAGCAGGAACCTACAAACGGTGGGCGAACTATACTACAGTTTCTATTTTTGTAATTTTTAAGCTTTTAACGTAATTGTTTATTTTATTTATATGTTTATTTTGCATTTAATAAATATTTATTTCGTTTTTGATAGATTAATACACATAATGATGCCAAGAAAATTTGAATCCGCAGCTAGTAAAAAAAAACGACTTAGAGAAAATGAAAAACAGCTAAATAGTCAAAAGGTGGCAATTTTGTCTTTCTTGCGTTCTGAAAATGAAGAATTTCGTAGAACTAAAGTTGTACTTCACAGTTCTTGGAATGAAAACGAAACATTGGTATCATTATCAGGAGTTCCGCGCGGTTAGCCTAGTGGCTTTGTGCTTCGCAACCATATACCTCGGGAAGGAGTGTCCTAGGTTCGATTGCCGTCAACGACGTGAGGAGCTGAAGGATCTTTCTCAGCCACTGCCAAGTTAACCGGTCTTGGGATTGGAGAGTAGGATTTTTTTCCGCCAGTTTATCTGGTGTTTTTCATCGCGCAAGAAGGCAAACCGGTCCGAGGATATACACGGATTACAGTCAGGAATACTGACCCAGCCACAGGTCTGATTCGTCAGCCTATGCCGGTTCCTGAGCCCGCATAAAATTCGGGGGGAATAGATGGTACTGTGAACTCCCGTAAAAAGGGGAGAACGCTGTATCATCACACGAAATTTATTTATTATCAGGAGGAGATGAAAGTGAAAATGAAGAACATCAAAATGATGTGGAAAACATAGAAGAAGAGAAAGAAGTAAATGAAACAAATCAAGAGGATTCTGAAGAAAATTTTCAATCGGAGTCTGTACTCACCAGCAAGCAAGATATTTCTTATCCTACCGGTTTAGCAGTGTGGCCACTTACTATTAATGAACAATTTATCTAGCATATTTTAATAAATATGTCCCAGAATGTTGGTAAAATCGAAAATTTAAAAAAAGAATATACAGAACGCAATAGAATATATGTCAGAAATAGAATATATATCATTTTTACTGTAAAAAGGCGAATGGAACAAAGGAGAAACGAGAGTGGCTAATTTTTTCAGAAACCAGCAAAGCAATTTACTGCTTTGTTTGTAAATTGTTTTCTAAGTCAAATAATAGCTTAATGAAGGGTTTTAATGACTGGGGAAATATAACACGAACCTTATGTGATCACGAGCATTCTACTGAGCATATACGAGTGATGTGCACATATCGCAAAAGAAAACTAAGTTCTGTAAATAGTCGAATTGAATCTGAATTGATCAAACAAATACAATCTGAAGAAAATTATTGGAGAGAGGTTTAAAAAAGAATAATAGCTACCATTAAGTTACTGAGTAAACTAGGGCTAGCATTTAGAGGAAATGCAAATGATATTTTTTTTGATTCTTGTAGAAATTATTTATCGTGTTTACATTATTTAAGTAAATTTTATGAATTTTTAAAACATCACATGAAAATGTACGCCAACTGTGGTTCTGACAGATCAAATTATATTTTCTAACATACTTGTGATGAATTCATAGCTTTAATAGCTAAAAAAACAAGAGAAATAATAATATCAGAAATCAAGGAAGCTGCTTATTTTGCAATAATACTCGATTGAACGCCAGACATTGCCCACAATGACCAACTACCTATGATATTTAGGTATGCTGCCGCAAATTCTGACATTAGAAAAACATTTATGGTGTTCATCAGAATTACACAACATAATTCCTTATATTTAGAAGAGGGGCAGTTTAAAAAAAAATAAAAGAATTATCTTTGGATATAAAAATGTGCAGAGGGCAAAGCTATGATACGCTGCCAATATGAAAGGTATCTATACAGGTTTACAAGCTGAAAAAACGTAGTCCCTCTGCACATTATATACCGTGCTCTAGTCATTCCTTAAATTTAATCGGCAACTATGCCACCGAATCTTGTCCGGAAGCACTGCAATATTTTTGTTTTATTCAAAATGTATATAATTACTTTTCCTCTTCAACAAGAAGATGGGGTATACTCCTTAAGCATTTAGAAAAAAATCTTTAACAGCTAAAAGACTAAGTGAAACTAGGTGGTCCGCAAGAGCTGACGCTATATTGGCTTTGAAACGTGGATATAAACAAATTAAAGACACATTACTAGAACTATGTATTTCTCCTCATGAAAACCCTATTTCTAAATGAGAGACCTCATCATTGTCTGAACATTTTGACAAACCAGAAACAGCAATTTTAACAGTTATGTGGGACAACATTTTACAACGAATATGGATTTGTTTTTAGCTAATAATTTGTTACACTCTTTAGTTGGTTTCATTTTAGATATAAGAAATAGTTTTGCTGCTGTAAATGAAGAAGCGAATTTATTAACAGATGAGACAAAATTTAAAGATGAAAAGGAAAGAGTTAAAAAACGGAAGAAAAAAAAATGATTGACGAAGTTTCACAATCTAACAATGAGATTATATTACATTTGAAAAAAAATTTCGCTGTGAACACTTTTAATATCATTTGTGATAAACTAATTTTGGAAATTAATGAAAGAACATAAAGCTATTTCGACATATTAGATATGTTTGAAATTTTTTTGAAGGAAGATATAGATCAAGACAAGAACAAGACTAGTATTTTGATAAAATTTTACAAACTTATGGGACTGATATTGATCCAGAAAAATTTACTGATGAAGTTAAGCAATTTTTAATAATGATAAAGGAAGAAAATTCTTCAATTAAAAATATGTACAAATTTATAAACGATGGGTTAAGGTATACTTTTCCGAACGTAGAAACAATTTTAAAAATATTTTTGACGATGCCTATTTCAAATGCAAGTGCTGAATGCTCATTTTCAGTGTTGAAACGAATAAAAAATTATTTAAGAAGCAACTTGCACCAAAATAAAACAAGTGGCCTGTCGTTATTATGCAGTGAATCAGATGTAATGGACTCGTCAATTATGATGACATTATAGATATATTTGCTAAAACCAAAGCCAGAAAAAATAACTTTTAGTTATTAATTTTTTTAATTAAATTTGAACTGATTTATTTTTATACTTTTTTTAAAATACAAATATATGTATACCAATGTTGTATTGTGTTATTAAAATGAATTATTATGGAAATGTTGACTTTTATTTTCAATAAACTAAAAAAATGCTTATTTTTGAGGGCATCGTAATGATGTTGCGCCTCGGGCCTCCAAAAGTATAAATGCGGCCTTGGTTCTTCCCTTTGCAATCCTGATCTTTATTTCTTTTTGCAGTCCAAATCATATGTTATATTGAGAAGTTACGAGTACTACATATCAAATCAAGATCATCATATGCAAAGCTATCTAGAACCATTTTCCCAATACTTCAGCAGAGAGAACAAAAAAGAGGAGAGATCAGACTAAGCTCAGATTTAAACAATGGATTTCGTCTTCCAATATGTCCATTCTATAAAAGATTTTTCTTTAAAGTTCAACAATCATGTTTGCTAACCAAAATGTGGGTTGAGGCAAAAGAATACAGTTGGATGATCTTGCAACCAGTCAATTCTGTAAACAGCCAGAAACACATAATGATTTATTGTAAAAAAGCAGAAGAAACGTGGATTCTTGTGAAAAAATGGATGCCACAAATCAAATAACAAATGAAAATCTAATATTTTGGCTAAATGAGAAAAAGTCAAGCAGAGTACAAAGAATCATAATTATTATAAATATGTTTACTATTTGGACATACATGTATGACAATATGTATGACAGAACAGGTGGGGTGAAAATATCCAAACAACGTTCCATTGATACCTCCAAGTTGTCATGTGGAACTCTATCCTTTTGAAAAAGATGAGCGCAGAGGAATGGAAGTCCTTAGGAATTCGATTTGCAGCAAATTAATCAAGGCTACCCTTCGGATGGCTGACCAGAAAGAATCTTTATATATACGTTTGTGCGTGTGAGAGAGAGAGAAAGCCAGAAAGAGAGAGAGAGAGAGAGAGAGACAGCATCAGTTAATAAGACAATTTCTGAATTGCTAAGTGAACTTCAAGAAATCAAAATGTGTAATAAAATAACTGCGTGTTAAAATAACTGACAATTAAATGGTTAATAACAGTAAAACAAAGATATTAAGATATTTAGACTTGCTGAGATCCTAAGCTATACAAAACCCAGAGGCCCCCTACTGTTTTGAATTACATCAGCTGGTCTTTTTGTTTTTTTATTTGAGTCCCCAGCAGATTGCGAGCCCATAAGCTGTAGTTTGTTTTAGCTTATACGTAAATCCGGCACTGGTAGTACCCTTAAGGAAGTAAAGGTATATATGTAAATATATGATGTACCTATTAATGATGTATTTATTTTTACTACTATGTATTTATTTGTTATTGGTCATTTTGTTATTGTTATTTGTCAATAAAATATACTCAGTGGAAGTGTCAGCTTGCATCTTCTGCGCTAGACCATCCGAAAAAAGACACGGTTCAAGTCTAATCGCCGAATGGAGGAACTTAATCTAAGCCTTTCTTCTACCGGTTCTGGAGTTAGTCGATCTCTGACACAGGCAAGCGGGTTTTTTCTTCCGGAAACTCGACAGTAGAAACCGCATTATTTCAAATAATGAAATATCTATCCTAACAGGATAGTAGCATATCCTGTTAGGATTAGGTACCAAGAGATGGCAGCACTTGTTTGCCGGTCTCTTCATCGGTGGCCACCTATAAATAGTGATAGACAAGGGCCAGCTATCTCTCATTGGTTTCCGGTGGAGATTAAACTGCCTACCTAGTCTCCAAAAGCAAGATAGGGATTAAAGACCTCGCCTAATTCCGATACTGGAATAAAAGGCATTAGCTCATTATATTATTATTATAGATAAGGTACAGAAGCTAATGAATGTTATGGATTTGTGCGAAACACTAAACAAATAAATTTAAAAAATTATCCTCAGTATAGAAATGATAAACTTATAAAATGTCGTATAATTAGTAAGAGGATAATGAATCTTATGGTGTGGTGTATGTGTTTGAAGGTACCATACAGGGCTTCTCGGGTATTTCCAAAATAAATATGACACTGAATTAGTTTAACAAGTAGTATTTTTATCTCAGGAAGAAACCCGTGTTTCAAATTCCGTAACTGTGTAAAATCTACTGCAGGATACATGCAAATAGATAGTAATTAAAATTAGTACTTCATCTTTCATCTACCAACCATGAAAAAGCACTCAAACTTGGTGATGGTAAGAGTTGATAACTGTCAACCGATTTCAAGAAAAGTATCTTCTGCTCTCTTCAGGGAATAAAAAATAGTAGACTCATTTATATTCATTTTACTGTAGATTGCGTCTTAATATTGAAATTAAAGATTTGACTGTGCAAGTGAA
Organism: Typopeltis vanoorti; assembly: GCF_054136105.1. Lineage (NCBI taxonomy): Eukaryota > Metazoa > Arthropoda > Arachnida > Uropygi > Thelyphonidae > Typopeltis > Typopeltis vanoorti. The sequence continues at coordinate 73,153,315 of NC_143564.1, read as the reverse complement.
TGTAATTGTTCCTGTGTAACACGGAGGTGGTTCTGGATCCATATTGCTAAACCGCCAGAAGAAAAAGACTTCAAACTTCGATTCTATTTGCCGATCAACGATTTTTTCTGGAAGTTTTCCTGAGCATATTCTCGAATAACTAGAATATAAACTGGCAGACAGCTGACCAGAATGAGCGTGAGCAGTCTGTTAGTTCATATCCCATAGTGACATGGATATTTATGGAAACCTTTAGTGTCAGATAAAGTTCGCCGTATGAGGCTTTGCAATGTTGAGACGTTGCCTGGATATTGGATTATTAGAGTCACTCTAATATTTCTTATGTTTTTAGAAACTCTTAGTGCAAACACATACTTAATGTATGTGTCCTAATTTCCTAGATTGTATTAAGACAATGAGAGCACAAATTTAGGCAGTGTAATGCAATATTCTGATATGAACTCTGCAGTATCTCAGTAGGAAGTGATAATGTTAATGAATATATGACGAACAACACCACACGAACTTTCATTTTGTCTGAGGAACGACCGAAATGCATTTTCCCATTTACCAATGCTTAGTGAAATTTCTGAGGAGAAGAGTGACGATCTCCAAATCAGAATTTCCGTTGGATAAATAGAAGAAATTATTTTTGCCGAACTTTAGCGGTGGACGAATATGCACCAAGGGTAGAATAGGTTACATAGAGTTTTATATGGAACTCAGTAATTTATATGGACATTTGGAGATAGTGTGATACAGGAGGTGTAATTAAAAAACTAACTCATGGGATTTATTATGTAAGTTTTAAATATAACAAACACATTGGAAACTTCAGATATTTCACGGCAGAAATATTAGTCACCTTTGCATGAATGAGTCCTTGAAGGAGCATTAAGAATTAATAATAATAACAATAATAAAGAAAATAAAAATTAACAATAATAAAGAAAATAAAAATAAAAATAAATATGCTAGCGCCTTTTATTTCCCTATAGGGAGTAGGTGAGGCCTTTTAAATCCTATCTAGCTTTTTTGGACACTGAGTGGGCTGTTCAACCTCCAACAGTAGCCAGGAATTTTGTCGCCCCGTGCAACAGCAAATATGCCGCCCTTCCCGCTAAAAAAAACTCTTTTAATGATATCTTAACATCTAATGAAAATTCATAAGTTAATGAAAAATAGTCATAAACTATATTTTTTACAGAGAGAGACAATTAACTCGTTAACGATGGAATTTTGTTCTGAAAATGTGCATCTGCATGCAGTGGCGTATTTAGGTATTTCCCGCCCCTAGGCCAGCAGAAAGTGCCGGCCCCCCATATTTAATGAACATGTTGATTTACATGCATAACCTATACATATCGTAAATTCGTAATATAAATATAATGACAAAAATACGAGCCCGGAAATTTCTGCGGCCCCCTCAAAATTTGCCGCTCTAGGCCCGGGCCTATACGGCCTATACCGAAATACGCCACTGTCTGCATGGGTAATTAAAAACAAGCGACGTTTGACGAATCTATTTATATACTCGTCAAACACAAAGTAAATGCACCTGCTGTAAATTTTAATTAAATCACAATAAAGTGACAATTACTAAAAGTTGTTTCTTTTGAAAAATTAATAATTTTATTTGCTCCAAAATTCATTAATATCACAAATACCATCCACACAACCTATAAAATGTTTTTTTTTTATAATGTATTACTATTAACTTACATGTGAGTAATGCTCATCACGTCATGTAGAATGAAGCACTGCTAAATCACAAACACATAACTATGGTAAAGATCATTTTTTTTTAGATTTTAGAACACGTGTCATTAAAAACTTTCATTTTAAAACGAAACTTTTCTTGCTTTCATATTCGCAAAATTACAAATAAGGCCAGTATAGTCTAATTTCTGACCAATTTCATGTTCAGTTGAAATCATGGCAAAACCTTCCAATCATGTTTCGGCCATTGTAGAACGTAAATAAGTTTTCATTAGCTTTAGTTTTGAAAGGCTACGCTCTCCGCTTGGGAAATGACAGCGTCCGCATTAAAAGTACAGTTGAAGATTACTCCAGGACCGACTTCATTCCCTGGCCACACCCCAGTATAAAACACGAAAAGACACAGTCATCACATCAATGTTAACACTGCATCTCGGACTAGTCGGATTATCTCTCTCACAAATAAGAAACGACGAAAATCACACATGGAAGACAGAAGAACGACCATTGTGACAATGGTCGTTAGTTTGTCTAACGAACATTGTAACAATGGCGTACAAAATTTCAAATTAATGCAATCATTCTGAAATTTTAAATATAATCCAATCTTGTAATCTATATTCATTAAAAATCTGTTACTGTACTTTCATTACAGAATTTTGATAAATATGCTTGCATTTAGCCTCAGGTCAAGGTCGACTCACGGCCAACAGTGGAATCGGCATCGGAAATAAATGCAAGATAGAAGTTGTTTTGCTATTGTCACGTCGTTTGATATTAACACTGACAGTGTGATATTAAACGCAACATAATACATTATGATTATGATTTTTAGAATATATACAGTACAATGAAGTTTTATTATGTAAAAATTTAACTAATGACATTCTGAAGTCTAAGAAGGAATAATTGACTTTTTTGATGATTTTTTTGTTGTATAGTTTAGTACAATTTTGCCACTCCCAAAACTTTTCGCCCCGTGCAAATGCACGTATTGCACCGTCGGTAGAGCCGGCCCTGACAGTAGAGAATCAGAGATAGCTGGCCAATGTCTATCACTTTTATATTATACATTATCACAATTATAGGCAGCTAAGAATGAAGAGACCGTCAAACAAGTGCTGCCATTTCTTGGTTCCTAATCCTAACAGGATATGTTACTGTGTGAAATAATGTGGGTCCTACGGTCGATTTTCTTGAGATTACCGGTTCGAAAACCGAGTTTTCAGGAGAAAAAACCCGCTTGCCCGTGCAAGAGATCGATGTATACTGACTAACTCGGGAACCGGTTGAAGAAAGGCTTAGAAAAAGTTCCTTCAGGCGGCGGCTAGAATGAAATATAAGTCTTATCTTCGTGCGGTCTGGCACAGGGAATGCAAGTGCCACTTCCACTGAGCTTCCCATTCCCAACTTCGTTTAATTACACACCTTACCCCCCCCCCCACCTTTTCAACACCACAAAACTCGATCATATTAAAAGCATTGTCGACACCCTTATATAAAAATACAGTCTTGAATTGCCTACATAAAATAAATTATCCTGAAACTTTATATGAGAACTTAAAACTAATGTTCACAGAAATGTACACAAAAAAAGAAACAGAGTCTACACAAACGAAGCAATGAACCGAGAATAATCCATGGATAATTGGCGACATTCAAAATAGTATTATTACTGTAAAGGAAAATCTATGGAAAAGACTAAAAGAGTCAACCAGTAACACTCATCTACAAAGATTACATAAAAACACAAGAAATCAGCTAGCTACAAAAATACGTAGGACAAAAGGACACTACTACCAGTGGCGTATTTAGGTATAGGCCGTATAGGCCCGGGTTTAGAGCAGCAAATTTTGAGGGGCGGCGGTAATTTCCAGGCTCTTATTTTTGTAATAATAACATGTTCCTTGTTTGCCGCATCTACTCACAAGTATATTCTTTTCCTCATTGTAAGTTTAGTCTGCAAGCATATTGGCATGTAATCAGATTCTACATAACTATACAGACCGAAACACGTGCACGGAAAGCTATCGTTTTGTCAGTAACTTGACAAAGACAATAGGGATCGCTATCGGGAGAGATTGATGCTAATTAATTTTGTGTCGGTATTATTCTTACTGACTGTAACAACTTTTCCTTCTTTATTATTTAGAATTCAAATTAAGATTGTTAATTGTTGCATTCCTTCAACTCTTTAGTTCAGTATCCAGATATCTTTGTGGCAGTTAAGACGTGATAAAGCTGAAATTATTTTTAGAGTTTTCAGTGCCCTTGTCATATGTTGTCATCAAAGTGGAGGTAATACTGTTTTATTGTTTTGCTTTTAGAAAGTTCTTAATTTCACGAATTGTATTCGTGAAATTAATAAAGTTCGATACTTCCTGTGTGTTTTAAATTACTATTTTAATTTTAAAACATGAGTCACGGTAGAAAGCGACTTAGTGGTAGTAAATATAAGAAGAGGAGAAAAGAAAAGGAAGCGAAAATTAATGAAGTAGCATCAAAGACAAGAAAACTGGACACTTTTTTTGCGTCGGTATCTGCTAATAGTAATTGTGATTTGGAAAAAGAACAAGAAGTGGTTGAGGAGACGGAAATTGAATCTGTTTCAAATGACGTGACTACAACAAATCCCAACAATTTGGCAGCAAAGGTGATAGTGAGTAATGACCCAGCTGAGTGAATTCTAAATGACGTAACACGAGTATATCGCAATTAACGGGTTCCCACAAAATTTAGACAGTGATCTTTCAAAATCACAAGGAGCTTATCCTGAGAAAGTAAGACATGTTTCTAAGAAACTCATTCAGAGAAATCTGACTAATAGCAAAAAAATAATAACAGATTTTCTTGTTTACTCTCCTAGTACTGGAGAACCTTCTGTGCGCCTTGTCGACTCTTTGGTGGAGGGGGGAGCTGACAAGAGTCACTTTGTCAGTGGATTTAATGACTGGTAAAATGCAGAAGCACGAGTGAGTCATCACGGGGAAAGTAACTAGTCATATGAATTGCCTGGTAGATCTGAAATAAAGAGCAAATCTTTCAGGTAGAATTGACTTACAAATAACTCAGCAACTGGAAGAAGAAATTAAGTATTAGAAAGCGGTATTACAACGACTAGTTGCAGTTTTAAAAACATTACAGGTACTTTTTCCTCCATTTCTAAGATTTTTCGATAGCCTCCAATATTGTAGGGGACTTGCGATGAGAGGAAAGGATGATATTTTCAGTTCTGTGCATAATTGAAATGTAACGATGTATTTGGAGTTAATTTGTGAATTTGATCCGTTTCTTGCTGAGCACATTGCCAAAAGCGGGAAAAAAGGAAAAGGTTTCGTTTCCTCTTTCCTTTGCCACGTATGAGGAATTTATTAAAATAATGGGCGAGAAAGTAATCAAATTTATTGTAGAAGAACTTAAAATATCTAAGTGGTATTCTATTCGACTCAACACTAAACTTGTCTCATGTTGATCAGCTGTCCTTCATTGTATGACATGTGCAAGAACGTGGAACTCCTGTGGGGCGTTTCTTGCGTTTCATTCCTAATGTAAGTCACAAATCTGAAGAGTTACAAGAGGCGGTTTTGACTTCACTAAGCAAGCTTGGAATTGATGTAGCAAATTGTAGAGGGCAGGCATATGATAATGCTAGTAACATGTCAGGCAAGTACACAGGACTTCAAGCAAGAATTCGTGAAATAAATCCATTGACAGAATTCACACCGTGCACTGGACATTCTCTATCTCTAATTGATACTTGCACTGCCGAATCCTGTCGGTATTCTTCCGCATTTTTTGATGTCCTTCAGAAACTGTACGTATTTTTCACATCTTCAACACATCGGTGGAGTGTTCTAAGAAAGTACCTGGAAACGTCTGCAAAAGTAATCAAACGTCCTTCGCCTACACGTTGATCAGCTCGTGATGATGCCTTTTGGAGTCTTCGTGAAGGATGGGAGTAAATAATTTCTACTTTGTCCGACATTGAAAATGACACCACCCAGAAGAAAGTTACGCGATGTGAAGCAAGTGGAATGCTACGGCAACTGCAGTCACTGGATGTTGAGATCATGACCTGCCTATGGGGTGATATTCTCGCAAGAATGAATGCCACAAGCAAGAAATTATAAAGTGTAAACATTGATATAGGAACTGTGTGTGAACTGTACGGGTCTCTCGAAGAATATTTCAAAGAACTAGAGTTACTCTATGAATCCTGTGAAGAACAGGGCAAGAAACTTAGTGGAATTGATTTGCATGAGGAAGAAAAAGCCCACCAGGTTTTTTGACGACAGTGCAGATGAAAGTAATGAAAATGAAGACGAGTACAAACCATCAGTCAGTTTCAAAACTGATACTTATGACACAATTTTGAAGTCTCCCATGCGAAGTGAATCAAAGAAAAGTGTCGTATCAAAATCTCTCGAAGGAGTTCCGGTTTCTCACAACAATGCATGTGATATGTGAAAAGGACATCACAAATGGGACAAAAAAAAACTTCAAGAACACTTTTCGACTGACATTGAAGCTGAATGTGTAAACGAGTCAAATCAAGTGGCCTAGAAATAAATACATTTGTACCACTTTCACAGAAAATTCGACAGGAAGCCCTACAGTGTATATATCCCAATTTGGATACTGCTGTTACGATTTTTCTGTGTAAGATGGTGACAAATTGCTGAGCTGAACGATCGTTTTCCGCCCTCAAAAGATTGAATGACTACCGTAGAACAACAATGACAGAAGAAAGGCTCAGCAACTTGGCAGTTCTACAAATTGAGAGCGATATTACAAGGCACTAAACTACGAGGACGTGATGAATACCTTCGGCGAGTGAGCGGCAAGACGTAGGATATTCTACGACATTTTGGGCGAGTCATAATATATATATATATATATATTTATATGACGAATTTAGGATATAAAGAGGTTATGCATGTAAATCATCATGTTCATTAAATATGAGGGGCGGCACTTTCTGCGGGCCTAGGGGCGGGAAATAGCTAAATACGCCACTGACTACTACTGCTATCAAAAATGTATGTAATATAAAGAAACCATAAAGAAAATATTGGCTACACTTAACGAATTATTAACTTGAAAAAAGAAACTTCACGACAAGATTTTATCGCAAAAAAGCTTTGGTCAGGATAGAAGAAATAGCAGACCTATTCAATTATGCCTTCACAAACAATATCACCCAACTCAAAAAACATAATAATCTATCAACGATCAACAAAAAATTACCAGCACAAAATCAACAGCAAACCATATATTTTCCACCATTAATAAAACAGGAACTGAAGGAAGTGCTCTTACAGCTAAAAACAAACACTACTCTATGAATAGACAAAATGAGACTCACAGACCTTTAAACAAACTTTATCAAATAAATCCAATTCTTTTGAGACGCGTGAACATAATATTAGACACTATTATTATTCCAGAACAACTAAACATTGCGATAATCACGCCAATTTATAAACATGGCAAGCCAATTTATAAACGATACACAGAACTTCAAACCAAAAGCTAACCTGCCAATCATCTCCAAAAGTTTTGAAAAAATAACACACCCTAGACTACAGAACTATTTACAAAAGTACAATATTATATTACAAAACCTGGCTTTCAGAAAACAAAGAGCACCATCACCTTACTGGAAGATATTGCCGACGCCATAAAGATAGCTCTCGATAAAAACAAGTTTGCTGTCCATATACTTATTGATTTAACTAAAGCTTTTGAAACACTTGAATATGATATACTACTGGCCGCACTACATTCAATCGAAATAAGAGGAACACTGTATATCTATTTCAGGAACTATCTCTTAAAGAGAACATAAGTGAGAAAAATAGGCACATATTACAGCCAGGTGAACAGATAAAACACGGAATCCCATAAGGCGCTGTATTATCACCTACTCTGCTCAACATATAAATTAATGACATTCACAACTTGACTACATTAAGTAAAATATATCAATAGACAGACGACACTGTGCTACTAGCAGTCTACTAAGGCATTCAACACTGCTCTTTCCGAAGCACAACAAGACCTAAATGAAATCAGAAATTACTTCTACCAAAACTCAATTATAATAAAAAGCACCAAAACGCAGATTTTAAATATGTTAGTTATACATAATCCAAGAATCATGCGCCCTGCACACTGCTACATGGTTACATATACCACTGCACAACAAAAATAGCTGTCAATGACCTGAAATGACACCTGTAAAACATGCAAAATACCTTGGCCATTACATAGATTGCCATCTTAAATGAACAAAACATATAGAATACCTATATAGTAAATTCCGCATCATTGCAGCAAAACTTTTCCAAGTAAAAGACATGATTCCATATAACGTAAGAAAACTCATATATCACGGTCTTTGCGAATCTCTATTCAGGTGCAGCATAACAATCTACTCAAACCATCAAACAGCCACCTAGCAAAAATAGAAACATTACACCGGAAAATTATTTCAACAGTGATTTGGAGGCCTCACATTCAACAGCCAATAACCGAACCCTATATGGCGATGCAAAAATCTTGAACATAAAAAATCAGAAACACTAATTAATGTTACTAAGGAATTACTTCAACAACACCTATTGCAACAACAGAGACACATATCGCATAACAAGACCCAACAAAACTCTATACTCCCCAAGATCCTTCAACAACTCATACGGTTCTGCAGTGAGATCACATCTCATACCCATGCTATTCAACAACCTACCACAAAATTTAAAACACACAGACAATTACAGAGAATTAAAACACGAACTGTGGAAGCTATACCAACACAAATAATATAGCACTCAGATCTATTTTTCACTACACAAACCACCAGTATCCAACGGAACGCCTGCTTTCCACCCATAAAAAATACCAAACATAAAGAGTTTATGCTAATCCATTCTCTTCATAAAAGCTAACACTAGCTTCGAAGTAGATGGGATCAGCACGGCTTATTCAAGTAATCCTCATTAGCAATTCCCTGCAATTAATATGCTGTGTAGGCAGATGGATGCATGCACGTTGTTATCGCTTCTTCCGTTTTTATACATTTAAAGTGGTTTTAATTCATGTTTTTAATTTGAAAGTGCTGCTATTTAATGCAACTAATCACGCTGAGGACAGGGACTTTTAAATCATCAAAATCGGCTAAGTAATATGTAAATTTTCTGTGCTGAAAGTCATAGAGTGAATTGCTGTCAATTGTTTGACAGCAATTCACTCTACTAACAAAGATCAAAGGACGTCGCCATTTTAAAAGTCCCACTACAGTCGATAAAGGGAAGAAAGTCCAAAGGTCAAGGAGACAGCGAAGGGCAAGCACAGCGAGCTGTAACAAGTGTAATAAGCCATTAAGAGACGAAGGGGATGGGCCGCATTGTTCTGGATGTAGGAAAAGACAATACTATCAATGCTCTGTGATCCCAGAAAGCACATGGAAAGCAAAAGGAAACCGCAAAAAGGATCGAATGGCGCTGTATACAATGCCGTGAGAAAATGAAGAACAAAGAACAGACACCAAAGAAAAGCAACGACCCACATCAAAGTAAGTACCTTCCTAATCTTAAAATTACAGACAACTTATGTTCATTCAAACTTTTGGTTAAAGATTTTCTAAATACACACATGGAACAAATTAAAAAAAAAAATTCGGGTCAATACAATAACATGACGATTAAAGAAATGTTAGGAATCGTGCAAGAAAGAAAGACGACATGAACATCAGCGATAGAAACGCAAAAAACACTTATACCCGAAAATGAAGAATTGCAGAAAAAGGTAAACACACTCAAGTGTCAAATAGAGCACATACTACAAAAAAGAAAGAACAAAAGCATTTCAAATTGAGGGAATACCAAAAGAAAAGATAGAAGATTTAAGCAACACAGTGCAACTGATTGGCAGCAAAATTGGCATTCAAGTCACAACCACAGACATCGGCTCTATTAACAAGGCCCACAAAAAAACTATGCGAGACCGCCACCAATCATCGCTCGTTTTACCAGCAGAAGTCCGATAGACTCCATTCTTGCAGCAAGCAAGAAAATAAGGCCGAGAACATCGATCCTAACTGACAAGAAACTCCCAACACCAATCTATATATCGGACCACTAGACTCCATAATTTGAAATTATTTTATACCAAGCAAGGAAGACAAAAAACAGAGAAAAAATGCAAGTTCCTGTGGACTGAAGATTCACAGATATTTATGAGAAAGAATGAAAACACTCGCGTTTATATAATTGCAAGAGAATCCGAAAATAATAGAAAATACTTAAGTTACAAGGGCATATTGCAAAGATTGCCAAAACCTCACATCATATTTCATGGTTACTGAGGAACACCCTGACAAGCAGGGATAAGGAATTAATTGTTCCACTTTATAAAGCATTAATAAGACCTCATTTGGACCATTGTGCACAGATCTGGTCACCTGGATTTCTTGGTGATGTGGAAATGGTGTGCTAGGATTCAGAGGAAGGGTACGAAAATTGTTGCAGGCATGTGGGATGTCTCCTACAAGGATAGATTGAAGGTCTGTGGGCATGAAAAACTAGTTGATAGACGTATGAGAGGAGATGTGATAAAGGCATATAAATTATTAAAAGGGTTTTATAGGATTGATACTGATAACATTTTAAGACCCGTGAAGGATGAAAGAGAACGAGGGGTCATCCCTAGAGATTGTGTAAGAGTGTGGTTAACCAGGGTGTTCGGACTAGATTTTTTGCTTGGAGGGTTGTAAATGAATGGAATGCGTTGCCAGAGGTGGTTGTGAATGCTTCATCTGTGAATGAGTTTAAGGGGAAGTATGACAGGTATTGTGTGAATAATGGTCAATGATGGGTCTCCCGCGATGAGTCTTTTGACTCCATGGAGGCACCTTACATAATAATAATAATAATAACTCTTCACATCCAAGAATAAGATTAGAAATCACTTAAAATCTATATAATGGATATCTCAAATATAGGCGAACATATCCAGTGACACAATATAAACTTCAAGGACTTTGACTCATTGAATATATGATTAGACATTTCCACCAATGCCGACTTCACTATCATACATACAAACATAAGAAGTATATAAAAAAATACTAGCTTATATTGATAACACTGCTCAACCACACCTTGACAAACATAACTGCACTAATACTGACCGAAGTTGCAATAAACGAGACAGAAATTTACGCATACAACATTAATAATTACCAAACCTACAACTTATGTAGACCACAAAAGAGGAGGTGGCATCGTGACATTTATCAAAGAAAATACAATGTGACCGAAAAACAGACTCATTTCGAACATGCGGAAACACTAATATTGGAAATCGCAAATAGCGATAAACATTGTATCAAATACACAATAAACATAATATACAGATCCCCAGATAAAAATCCACTCAGCTTTCTGCATGCGTTAGAAGCATGGCTAAGTGACATCGAACCCCGTACAACATAGAAGATCATCCTAATAGGACACATTAATATGAATACCCTTTACCACGCTTCTTCAGCCACTAACACATACTTTGATATACTAAGTCAGTACAACAAAAACCATACCACTAACTCCCCAACAAGTGAGGAAATACGCAACATTACTAACACAATCATTCATTGATCATATCAATATACGGGATCCCATCCATACATATACATCATCAGTAATTAACGTAAAAATTGCCGACCACTACTCTGTCTCAAATTCGTTTTATTACGTTACCTACCCGCCCTCCCACCACCACAAAAGACGACAAAACTCGATCATATTAAAGAACATTGTCGTCAACCTTGTAAAAATACAGACTGGAATTGCCTACTTAAAATAAATGATCCTGTAACATTATATGAGAATTTCCAACTAACGTTCACAGAAATATAAAAAAAAAGCAACAAAGACTACACAAACGAGGCGCCAAACAAACAATAATGCATGGATATATGGCGACATAGTAAGTAGTATTACTGCAAAAGAAAATCTATGGAAAAAACTAAAAAAGTCACCAGTAACAGACATTTACAAACATTATACAAAAACACAAGAAATGAACTAACAACAAATGAACTAACAACAAATGAACACAAGAAATGAACTAACAAAAAACACTGCTACTTCCAAAAATTCATGGAATATAACGACAACATGAAGAAAACATGGGCTACACTTCACGAACTGGGCTGTACTATCTGAAACAGTACACCTAAGAGCTTTTATTTTAAAATAAAATAATAACAAAGTAGAGGGCATCTTTAGTTTCTGGAAAACTTGTTTCCCCATGGTACAGGTTAACTACGTATTGCTTAGTTAATGTGTGACTGGATGGTGATTTTCTTGTTTGTGTACATTAAAAAAAAAAAAAAAAAAAAAAAAAGATTTACGCTGTCTCGTGAGGTTTTCATGAATAATATACACATTAGCTAATGCAATTTCATGAACGCTTGTTTATTGATATGTTAAGAACTGAGTATATATTTCTTTTACTGTTTATTTTAAATTAAAACTAGAATCAGCGAAGAATAAAGATCGTTTCCGAATTCAGTGGTGTAGGTAGCTTATGTGAGAAAACTGTTTTTCGTTCTCATAGAATTCCGTGTCATTTTCGTTATATACTAATAGACTGTTTAAGTGTTTAAAATGCGAGAAGTACAGTTAGTGAAAACTGACAAACGAGTCAATGGGAAATATCGAGGAAAGCCTACTGTTGTTATTAGAGAACAGTATCTTCGAAATGATATTAGTTGTCACAGTCCATTATGCCGAATATGTTCTCTTCCTCCAAAAAATGGTAGCTGCCTGGCAGAGAGTGAGTAATTACATTTTAAGTCCAAAAAGAGTAATAAAGGGTGGATACTTTAAAATCCACATTGGATAATTTGGGGAAATGCACCATAATCTTTCTCTTAGAAACCAACCTGATTATCATTGATCAGTGATAGATGAAAGAATAGTTTTTCCGATTAAAGGTTGGTCGATTGGTAGAGCCTCTGCTACTAATGGCTCAGTTAAGTAAGTTTGAGCGCGGTTAGCAGTTGGAAGAGGACCAATCGTTCAATGCTGTTGGCACACTCTCCCTCGATGAGTCTTTGGACTACCTGGATGTGTCAAATAATAATAATAATACTGTGATTTGTGAGTGTTTAACTTCAGGGATGAGGCTTCAGACTCCAGGGAGCTTGGAAGTAATACTATTAGAAGTGCGACTGAGCCTGATCAGGCAAAGCATTTGATGAAGGAGGTGGTTGTGGTGGTTAGAAGGATTAACTTTGTGATTATAAAGGCATGAAAATGATAGGGTTGAGGTATGTGAAAAAATTATTGAACATTGTGTTAAAGAGTGGGATTTAATGTTGAATGTGCTGCAAAAAATATATGGTAGAAGTGAGCTAAGAAAGATTAATATCGAATGCTATGACAATTCGAATGAATGGAGAGAATTTGATGAGACAGGGTAAGTGAATGCATTTTGAAATTGGAGAGGACATGAAGAAAAAGGGAAACAAGTGTTTTATGTAGAAATAAGCATTTTGTGTATAAATGAAATCATCTTTCATCTATTACTGATGAAATAATAGGTTGGTATTTCATGGAATTCATAATTCACTGCTCTACACAACACTCCTTGAATCCTATACACTTCTATCTCCCACAGTATACAGTACCATTTTCTAGTAATTATTTATGTTCTCCAGTAGGTTTGCCTGTTTTGTTCAAAGGAAAAGCCCATATAACGATTTCTCATGTTGTGATGAGAATACAGGCTTTTTCCACTTGAAAATCACTTCTTTTAATTTTTCCAACTGTATTGTGTAGATACTGTAGGAGTATGCAGCAGATTGCAACAGATTTTTTCTGAAAGATCCCATTCTGTAAAAAAATTTGGTTTGCTAAGCAAAGGTTCCACATAGCTTTGCTCTTTGTCATTTTATAAACACAAATTCATTGCTACTTATCTTTAGAATATCACTGCCTCATCTGTAGCCTCTATTTTGTCTGCATTGTCTGTGATTCTTATAGGATGAAGGGTCTTTGGCAACAAAGTATACTTCCTATCAGTGAAAAGCAGGAATTAGTGGATAAAGCATCAGCTTTATTCACTTATTCTCCATAATCTGGCTTTACAGGTAGTAGCTTCATAGGAAATATGCAGTTAGTGTAAATGGAGGTGTGGTAAACAAGAACGTATTCACTTGATTTCATTGACTGGGGTAGTAGAAAGGAAAGTTAGCAGCAGAGATGCCATTATGGTTAGGCAAGAAGAGAACTTGTTGTGGATGCAAAGTTGGAAAGTACTACGTTAAGAAGGTGCATCTTGGAAACCATTTGGGGAGTTATACTGTTAAATTGAAGAACTGTTTTCTATATAATTTGGAGTAGAGAAATAAGAATGCCATCCATGAAAAGTTGTAAACCTACAGGATATTAGTACTGTGGGTTAGTTAAGGTTTAGATGATCCAGAAACTTGGCTTTTGAAACCAAACACAGAACTTTTGCAAGCCTCATGTAAACAGTTTTACACCAGACGGTTAAATTCTTCTATCACTAAAGACACTCTGAAACATCCATTTCTAAAGTGGGATTTCAATCAAACAGAAATGGTATTTACTTGGCCCGCAAGGCTAGTAATGCAGTGAACTGGCTATTCCTTACTGTATCTTACCTTCTAAGATGCTCTTCCTGATTAAATTTCTTTAAATTAAATTAAATAGAATACCCATTCTTCAATCAAGAGGCTGTGGGTTCAAATCCTGCCTTCGGCATGGATGTTTGTGATTGTCTTTAGGTGAAGGATGAACTTCATCATCTGGTGTGAGACCACCTCTCCACTTATTGGAGGCCTGAAGTGGCTAAGTGGCTTGAAAAATGTTTAGTCTGTAGAGTAGGGGTTCTAGAGTATGTAAAAAAATAAAAAAATATATAAAAATTGGTAAACATAGGAAAAAAAAAATTCTGAGCCCTCCATCCAATAGGCTTGCAAATAACCTTTTGTGGGTGGGAAAAACATAAACTGGATTATTATCCCCCCCACAAGCTTTTCCATTTTGGGAATTTAGCTAATGATGATGAGCTGACTTCACTTACCATATTATGTTATATATAATATAATATTATATTATCCTTTCTTTCATGCTTACATGGTGATCAAAATACATTTTGAAAAAATTATGGAGACAACTACCATGTTATAGAGTGAAACTTTAGTTTAATATAAACCAAAATCAACACTTGACGTTTCGACCTTCATATCAAGGTCATCCTCTGTAGCATACACAATATATAGAAGAAACAAGCTGCACTACAATCTACATGGTTCGCTAAAGTTACTGACCAACTGTTACTACAATTATTTGCCTGAGCTCTGGTGAAAAAAAAAAAAAAAATCCTTTACTACATCAAAGCTAGTCTTATTATTTTCTATTAGGTTACAAAACTAAGAGTTGGGCTGGAGAGCAACAAGTTTATATATATATGTAGGTATTTTTTAAAAAAAAAGTGATTATACATATAAATTTCAACCATTTGGTGTGGAATAGTTTCTTAAAGTATGCTAGATACTAAGTGGCCTGAATATGTGCCATCCAAATTCTTGGAATTTTTGTCCCACCATTATTGTTGAGATTAGGGTGGTTAATCAGAATTTCATAGGCTTCTTTAAATTTTCTTTCATACCATGTTTTTGTACAAAAGGGTCAAATTATGCAAACTTGACTCCTGCCCAAATGGCAGTTGCTCCTTCTGGTCTCTTGCCAAGGCTATTGTGCAACTTCTGCCAACCCAGATTTCCACTAATCTCACATCTGGATGGCACTGTAGTTACCTCACGTAAAGCCAAGGCCAACTTATTGGCATCACTCTTCTCTTTGAATTCCTGTATTGATGACCTGGGAAAAGTTTCCTCCACACTATCAAGAATAGCTCCCTTCATGATGCCATAGTCTTCTGACAAAAAGAAATCTGAAGAATCCTCAATAGCCTGAACACAAACAAGGTGTCTGGTCTTGATGGCATCCTATCTATTGTGTTAAAAAATTGTGTCCCAGAACTAATATCTATCCTGTATCGCTTCTTTAATCTCTCCTATTCAACTGGCATCTACCCTACAATGTGGAAGCAGGTCCACATCCAGCTCATCCCAAAGAAGGGTGAACAAAGTCAACTACTTGTTGAAAGTTTATTTTTCACTTGGTTAGAGTATAATAAATTTAGTTTAATCCTTTATCCAAGTGTGAGCAAACAAAGTTTGTGCCTGAAAGTATCTTCAGGACTGGGGTAAGGTGGTACAACACCACGGCACTCCTTGCAAAGGTGGAGCAAGCTACCAACACTCCTATCTCAGTATCTCCCATAATGCAAAACACATCTCCTTGCAGATATGTCTAATGTTATACATTAAGGGAAGGGCCACAACCCAGACTAGTATCGACCTTTATTGAGGTCTCTTCAGTGGGAGCCAGTAGCCCAAGTGGAGATACCGGGCAGAAGCATTAGCAGGTCATCTCCACCTATAGGAGTTGCCAAATGGTGTGCCACCCTTTTTTAATAAATTACTCTGGATTTGTTACTGCTATAGTCCCAGTCTCATCAGTTTCTTATATTGCAGTCCCACCAATGGAATGCACAACTTGTAATCTCTTCACTCCAGAATGGATAACCTTACATTTGCAGCTGTTATCCTTTACTGAGTCGAAATCCTTCTGCACTATTTCTGCATCAGTTTCATCTTCTATTATGAGCTTAATAATATGAGCAAACTGGAGTTACTCTTAGAATCATCCCAAATATTATTGTATACACAGTAAAAAGATGCTCGCAATGTTGACCTTTGGTGAGAAGAGGATGTTCTGTGGTTCTTTAACTCTGGAATTCCTTAAACGTATGAAAGTGTGCTTTTCCTTTAATGTTACATTTAATGTTACATGGCTATCAGCATTCATTCTATAAAATTATGGAGATTATGACCATGTTAAGAAAAATTACTTCAATTTCCTGATGCTTTGACTTTCATATTTAGATCATCATCTGGAGCAGTGGTTCTCGATCTTTTATGCTTCCAATGCCTCTGGAAATGTGTATGTAACTGGTGTATTCGTTGTATAGATAGATAAAGCTATAGTTATAGTATAACAATGGGAATAAAATAAAACATATATACACTCATTAAATTTTGTATTCATAGATGAGTCTTTGACTCCATGAGGTCTTGAGGTAATAATAATAAATTACATATATTAATAAACACAAAGAGTGACATAAACAATTGAACAAATCTTATAAAATTATAAACATTTTACTGGGTAATCAGTGAGATGGTTGCGCAGTATCACTGTTACCAACTTAGCGACTTTGTTACTATATCTAGCAACTTTTGAGCTCTCACGGCATAACCCCAAACATTTTACCATGTACCAAAGGGGTACGCATATTACAGGTTGAGAACCCTTAATCTGGAGTACACACACACACACACACCTACATATACAGAGAAGCCATGTTGTATATCAAACAGTATGCCCAAGTGACAATAATTTGATCAATTGTTATTTTACTGGCCTGATATTTTTAATTCATGCTTAAGTGCTTGTTCATTGGAGCAAATCTTGAAAGCACTGTTATTTAGTGTGTTAATTAATGCACCTAGTTTTTGTTTTTGGGTGTTAGTAAGAGTTTATTATTACGTGACACCTCCAGGGAGTCCAAAGACTCATTGAGGGAGAGTGTGCCAACAGCATCGAATGATTGTGACTCTTCCAACTACTAACCATGCTCAAACTTGCTTAACTTTTTGTGTGAGCCATTAGTAGCAGAGGCTCTACCAATCGACGAACCTTTGCTGTTTATATATTGGCCAGTATGTGCAGGCTTACAGTAAATAGGAGGAAAGACTACCAGAGGAAGATGTGTGATAAGTGTATCAAGAAATGGAAGTGTGTTCTGACTTTCAGTTTCGGTTGTGAATAATTTAAAGAGGCCTGTGAAATTCTTATCAACCACCCTAATATTAACAATAATGATAGTTTAAAAATCCCAAGAATATGGATGACCCATATTCTACCCACATAATTTTTGTTTTAAGAGTTTGGTTTAAATTTTAATTACGACTATTAATCCAGGATTTTAGTCTTAACACTGATGTTAAATTATTGATTAGGCCACTGCTATTACTGTATTAAAAGTATCAATATGAATTTGGTCTCTGATGAACTTGTAAATAGGTTGATGTCACATTTTTTTCTCCACTAGAGGTCAGGTTAGTAGAATTATTGTCACTTTGGTATACTGTGTGAAATGTAATATAGCTTGTCTCTCTCTCTCTCTCTCTTTCTCTGTGTGTGCTTGTGCGCGTATGCTTGCTACATCCAGTTCATGATTTCGACCTTAATGTGAAGGTTGAAATGTCAAGAAAGTAATTGTGACTCTTCCAACTGTAGTCTCCATAATTTTATAGAAATGAATATGAGAGTGTTGATCATTGGGAATATTGTTCTCTGCATCCTTTGTGTATTGGGAAGTCAGCCATAGGTGTCATCTCTCAGTTAACCCATATGAGACATTGCGCCTGTCATGCCCACGTTTTATGCTCTTTTGCAGTTTCATTGGTGGCAGGTGGTTTTGTCTATTGGATAATGTGTTGCCTTAATCACTATGTGCCATGAACAACAAAGGTGTGTGTGCCATATTACTTGGGGGGGGGGGGGGCACATGATGCTTGAGTTTCCAATGATCATACTTAAAACTACATGCTATCATTACTTTTTTTCCCCATGGATGCAAATTTCACTCTGGGTTGCACAGCTATGGTAGGGTAGAGTGCTACATGTATCCTTAATACTGTAGTAGACTTTCTTTATCTCTTCGCAGTGGTGTTTCATATTGCCATTGAAAGAATGGGTAGAAATTCTAATTTTAAAATTATTTTATTGATTTCTGTCATGTCTTGTAAACAGTATCCAGTTCATGAGTGTGGCTTTCATGTATTTAAGGATTAACATTTAACCTTTAAATCTTTAATAACAAGTGTATTTTACTAAAAGCTGCTTAGCGAAATATACTAAATCATAGAAATACACTGGTCTCCAAAACCTAGGACGAACACTATCTCTAAATATTTCTAAAGATTGCATCCACAAATTCATACAAATCAGCTTGTGGCACTTCGTAAAACTGATGATTTCAAGTAGAAAGCAGGTACACATTCATATTTTTGAATTGCACTCAAAGGGATGATGTTTGAACAATATTTTTTGAAGGAAGCTCTTCAAAAGGAATAAAGTTGTAAACTTGGATGTCTTGTAATGTCTCATAGATATTATCTAGATGATTTCATGTGGGAAAGAATTATTGGAAAGCTTAAAGAAAGCTGCAGAATTACTGATATTGCCAGAGAGTTTGGAATTGCACATACTATTATATTGAAGCTATGGACAGCATTTCAAACCAATGGAATGTGTTCCAGACGTTTGCTAAGAGGCCATCCTCGCTCTACCATGGAGCATGAAGACGGAAGCATTATAACAGCAAAATGTAATCGACATACCACAGCAGGTCAACTTGCACGTCCTCTCCATTCATGCAGGTACATGGATATCTTGACAAACTGTGGCAAGACATCTGCAACAAGTAGGCCTGTAGTCTGCATCCTTTTATTCGCAGCTCATTGTAGAGCATGTTTTCAGTGGTATTGTATCCATAAAAATTGGATAAGACACCAATGGGCTAATGTATTTTTTTTTTCAGATGAGTCATTTTAGTCTTTCGTTCAGTTCTAGATGACACTTGATCTGGAGTGAAAGTGGTACTGCTTATTGCACTACCAGTTCTGCAGTGTTCTTGAAAGGGATAGATATGACGGTTCTGGAGTCATGGTGTGAGGAGGCATTATGCTTAATAGATGCACCAAGCTATAAATACTGGATAAATGGACTATGACTGGTAAACAATATTGCAACGAAGTTCTTCAATGTTATGCTCGATTTGTTCTTTGGTGCTGTAGGTGAACAATTCATTTTTATGGATGACAATGCCATGCCACATTGTATACAAGCAGTGGAGATACTTCTGGAGACTGAGGATATTAATCTAATTGAGTGGCCAATACACTATCCAAATCTCAATCTCATAGAACATGTTTGGGATGCAATAGGGAGATGCATTGCTGCTTGAAATTCCCCCTCCAGAAAACAAACACAGCCTCATCCTTGCTCTGAAGGAGGAGTGAGCTAGTTTGCTTCAAGAACTCCTGCATCACTTGTTGCCAAGCATGGTACAAAGTTGTGAGAGCTGCATAGCAGTTCAGAGGGACATATTCCATATCGTTTTCCACACAGTTTTCTGTAAGCACTGTACATCAATTCCTTAACTATATCCTCAGGAAATTTGTAACTTTGGCCAAAATAATTTAATTTGTACAAAATTTATAACACATTTTTTGTATAATATAATTTATTAGTATGCTGGCAATAAATTTATGTCCACATTTGGCTGTAGTCATGAAAATGTTTTCATATACAGGTAAAAATGTAGTTTGTCCTTAGCTTTTCGACACCAGTGTATAATTGGAAGTATTGTTAGTATTGCATATTGTTATACAGTTCTTGATTTTAATGTTTAAATTAAGGCATATTAATCTAAATGAATCTAAATTCATTCGACCATCTTAGAAGTAATGTGCTCATTCTGTAATGATTTTTTCTTCTATTTAGGTTCAAGTCATTTTCTTTTATCCAAAGAAGCAACTCATTATGTTATACCCTGTTTTGACATATTGCAGCATTACATAGAAATTTTTGAAATACCTGAGATCAGCGGAGTTATTTTCTTACAGAATATTGTGACTAAAGTAAGTTTTCAAGCTTACATTATATTACTTAATGTTACATTTAATTTCACTGAGAGATATTCATGCAACCATTTTGAGTAATATAAATGAATTTCCTTAAACAACACTTTGTAGAAAAAAAGAAAAGTATTTTTCTGATAGAATGTTTATGTTTTGTAACTTTGTGCAAGTCATGATTTTACTTACTTGAGGTTTTAACTGACAAACTTTTTTCCCTTTTAGGAACCATATTTATATGTGAAGTGAAGTTATGCTCCTCCTCCCTTTTTTTTTAATTCCCTCTGTGAGAAATTTTTGATTTTTCATTGTCTTCAAGCATGGGAGATCATTTACAGCACATCACCCCATGCCTGAAATTCATTCACCATTTCTGCACTCATCACACTCTGATAATGAGTTTTATTTGCCATGCACAAAACCTGTTCCTCACTTCCTTGCTCATACCCTCCTTATACTATCTCAATGGATGGTCTCTTATTCTCTTCACCTTTCACTTTATAATTAATGTCCTCTGTATTAATCTTCACTAATTTGTTTGCCACATCATCCTATTTTCTTTTATCAGATTGCAGATGACATTCCTGTACCTGCCTTTTTTCTGAATTCATTCTAAAATCTTGTTACCTTCAAAACTAGGTGTTGAGATCTGCACATGGAAATCCAAGTATAGCCTGGTAAGCCTTCTGAGCAGAACAGTCAATAACTTTTATCTACAGGTCTATGTTCTGTTCAGCTTTGCTATCATATAAATTATACATGACAAGAATTTATATTCTTGTTTTTAATCCTTTGATCAATAATGAACAAATAAAGACTTGCATATGAAGAATCTTCACGACTAAGTTACTTGTATGTAGAAGCTGACTTCCCATCAAATTGCATCAGTAGCTCATAATGCACAACATGCCCTCTTTCAAACATATATTACCATGCATTAAGGAAGATCACTATCCAGAATAGTTTCGGTCTTTATTGAGGTCTCATCAATGGGAGCTAAATCTATGGTGATATTGAGAGTTGAATGTGTAGAAGTAATATTTTTTATATACAACTAACTAGAAATAGTGTAATACTATGATTCATCCACTCAGAACAGGCAGATCAGAGTTCTCCAATTCTTTCCATCCATATTATTTCTTAATGAACACTGTTTCAACTCAGATTTTTATTTTTTTTTTCTAAATATTCTTTTATTTGGTTTCTCCTCCTTTTCTTTGGTCTTTCCTTGCACTTCTCTCCAGTTTTGATTTCATACATTCTTCTTGGTGTTCATTCTGAATTCATTCTCATATGTCTGGACTACTTTAATTAGGAGTTTCACAGCATTTTGTGCGTGCATGCATGTGTGTGCATCCTAGAATATTCATAATGTCCGTATTTCTTATTCTTTCATTGTTTTTGCCAACGTTACCCTCAGAAAAAAAATGTTTCATTTCCATTGCTGTATTCTACGTACGTCTCTCTTTTTTTTTTTTGTTAGTCTTGTTGTCTCTACTCTATAAGAAAAAAAGTAACTTCTTTTATTCAAAAGCTTATGCTTCAGTGAGACCTCATTATTTCAATATAGACTATTGTTAAAAAGCTTAACAGTAAAATCCTCCTTGATATCTCCTGATCTAAATTTCGATCACTAAAAATACACTTCCCAAATTTGTAGTTTTCACTACTCTTAAACAGTTGTCCATAGTCCAACACCATTAACTTGTACAGTACATTTTTTTCTTTCCATGATTTAAAATCATGCTCTCACTCTTGCCATTAATATAACTCATAGTTCACTGTTTCATTTATTCAGTTTCTTTCTTCTGTAGCTCTTCTGAATGTGCCCAGCTTTTACATTTAACATATGCATGCTTGATCATAATTGGCATTACCGAAACAAATATCACTAAAACAGGTGAGATTCTTCTAAACAATAAGTATAGGATGTTATATTCAGGCAATTTATTTATTTATTCATATGGAGTTTCCTCCCTTTTCTCCCCTGTCCCTATTGGGACAAGTTGAGCCCCCTCATGGGGGTTAAATATTTATGGCTGTAGATCTGTGTGTTCATGGGGCCTGTTTGCCTGCTTGCGAGATGAAAAACCCCAGATAAACCGGGGGAGGGGGAACCCTGCTGTCCACGTCCAAGACCGACTAACTTGGCTATGGCTGAGGAAGACCCTTAAGCTCCTCATGTCGGTGACGGGAATGGAAATTGAACCAAGGACACTCCTTCCCCAGGCATACGGTTGCGAAGTGCATAGGCACTAGGCTAATCGCATGGGCTATTCAGGCAATAACAATCAAGGAAAGGAAGGAGTCACAATAGCATTCAACACCAAACATGAAGATTAACTTTTTGATTGGAAGGTAATTTCAAGTAGAGTTATGAGGGAGAACTTCAAAATGGGGAAATGGATAATGAAACTTGTTTGTGCTTATGGTCCCACAAAAGGTTCTCCTAAGGATGAAATGAAGGAATTCTTTTATTATTATTATTATTATTATTATTATTATTATTAAACAAGACCTCATGGAGTCAAAGACTCATCTAGGAGGTCCTTTTATCTCACACATATCTCATCATACCGTGTCTTAAACACATTCCAACTCCTTGCAGACACTACACTCTCAGGCAAGGCATTCCAATCACTCACAACTCTGCACGAAAAAAACCTGCCTCTCACTCTTCTACTCACACCCTCTTTATACAGTTTCCAGGGATGACCTCTGGTTCTCCCCTGATCTCCCACTATTCTCTGTAGAACTTCTCCACCATTGATCCTATAACAACCCCTTACCAACTTGTAGGTCTCTGTCATATCTCCCCTCTTCCTTCTCTCCACTAGACTCTGCAAATTACGTTTTCAATCTTTCCTCATACTCGACATTCCAAAGGTCAGAAACTACCTTAGTCATTCGCCTTTGGACCCTTTCCAACATCTCTTTATCCTTCTGAAAACCCAGTCACCAAATCTGGGCACAATCGTCCATGTGAGGCCTAATCAAAGCCTTATACAACGGAACAAGAATCTTCCTACTTCTACACGTCAGTGTCCTCCGCATCATTCCCAGAAGTCTTTGTGTTGGCGATGTGTCCCCTAAATTTTAGATCCTTATCCACTATCACCCTCAAATCTCTCATTTCCTCTACTTCTAACAATATATTCTGACCAAGCATAAATTCTGCATCCCATCTTTGTTTTCCAAATTTTAAAACCTTACATTTTGCAACATTGAACTCACATCCCCATTTGCTTGCCCAATCACTCAATTTATTTATTCAAGTCTTCTTGCAAGGCCACAACATCTTCACTACTCTTTATGGTTCGTCCCAACTTTGCATCATCTGCAAACAACTGAATATCTCCATCCAAATCTTCGCCAATATCATTAATATACAAGTTAAATAGTAATGGCCCTAAAACAGACCCCTGAGGCACTCCACTAGTGACTTTCCTTTTCCTGGATATTGCACCCCCATACACAACTTGTTGATACCTATCAGATAGCCAGTCTCCAATCCAATGCACTAATCTAATATCTAACCCCATCTGCTCTAGTTTGACTGTCAACTTATCATGAGGTACTTTATCAAAAGCTTTGCCTCTAATCTTTCTCAGGACTCTCATATCTGCGGTCTCTAGTCTTTGGTCAAGTGTTTTACTTCTGACCCAGCTCTCAGATCCATAAGTTAAAACTGATTTGAACACTGTCTTGTATACAGCTAATTCAGTATTCCGACTAATTTCTCTCTTATTCCATATGAATTTATTCAGTTGACTTCCTACCATACCAGCTTTGTTGATTCTGTTGTCTATTTCCATATTTAATTTAACATCTTCACTAAACATCGTGCCTAAGTAGCTGAAATGTTTTACTTGTTCCACAGGTTCTCCATTCACAACACACAGTTGACATTTTCAGTGATTCTGCCTATTTTCATTGTCTTTGTCTTTTTATTGCTGACCTTCATATCATATCTATTACAACAGTTATTCAATTTAGTCAGAGAATCTTGCAGACTTGTAGTGGATTTATTTAGAAGTATAACATCGTCTGCATAAAGCAAAGAGCTGACATTAACATCTCCAATTTTGATATCATGTTTAATACCACTTTCCTTCATAATGTGATCCATATAGATAATGAATAACAGAGGGGGTAACATACATCCTTGTCTCACACCAGATTTAACATTAAACCATCTTCCTGTACTTCCTTCAATTCTAACTGCTGACTTACAACTCAAATAAAGACTAAGTATTGCTTGATATAATGCCCCATTGACACCATATAACTTCAGCATATTGAATAGCTTCTCTCTTGGCACCTTGTCATATGCCTTTTCCAAATCGACAAAACTTAAATACGGATCTTTGTTATATAATCCAAGTATATTACTGTGTATCCTTCTCCTCTGTCCAAGGAAGCAGCCACTTTATTGTAATAAGTAAGTAGATTACTAAAACATGACCTCCCTTTAGCAAATCCATACTGTCCATCAAAGATTATACCATTGTTGTCAACCCAAATCTGGATCCTAGTTCTCACAAGCTTCTCCAACAACTTAACCACAACACCTGACACACAGATAGGCCTATAGTTTGATGCTTGAGTTCGATCACTTCCTTTATGAAGTGGCACAATCTTGCCCTCCTTCCACTCTTTAGGAACTTGACCAAGTGCAAGACTCGTATTAAAAAAATATGTCAAGGCAGGTGTCAACTCTCTGGCACATTCCTTCAGAATACACGGTGATATATTATCAAGTCCAACAGCCTTATTTACATCTAGTTTACTCAACTCCCCAAACACCTCTTGCTCACTTACAGTCAGTCTCTCCTCCCCATCATCAACTGCTCTTAATCTCTCCATGAAGTCACATTCACAAGATTGAAAGATCTTTGTGAATTGCTCATTAAGTATCTCCACCACACATTCTGCAACAGCTGTCTTTATGCCATTTCCTCCAATCAATGTCATCCTTCCATAATCATTCTTTCTTTTGCTGGCTACATATCGAAAGAACTCCCTAGGATTCTTTTTGGCTTCATTAGCTAACTGCTGTTCATACCTCTCTTTAGCCACTCTCACCAACCAAGTCACCCTCCTTGCCTGGTCTTTGTAGACCTCATGAAATTGGTTACTTCCACTTCTCTTATGCTGCCTCCACAATGCCCTTTTTCTCTGTATTGCATGCTTAATCTCTTTATTCATCCATCTCACACCTACCTTATTGAACCTTCTCACCCATGGTATACATTTAGACATTGCATCTACTAAATAGTTTTTGAAAATCCCCCAAGCTGCATTGATCTCTTTTCCAGCTAACTCCTCATTCCCTGCTATACCCGTAAGCTGTCTCCTGAGCTCTTCATAATCACCCCCCCCTTGTAGTTCCACATATACCCTTTTTTCACAGGGGTCCTTGCACTGCTGGCAACCACCCAGGTAATCACCTCGTGGTCACTTTCACCAATTGGTGGATGATTTGACACCTCACTGATAATTACATCCTCCGATGAGATGACCAAATCCAAGACCCTTAATCCTCGTGTGCCCTCTGTTACATACTGTCTGAGGTAGTTATCCCTCAAAAACTCAAGAAACTCATTTTCTTTACTTCCAGTTGCTATCTCTTCATTCCAGTCTATATTGCCATAATTAAAATCACCCATAATGATCACCCTTTTCTTATTTGACTATACATTTCACTATCACCACCATCCACATTACCAGGTCTATAACAACATCCCACCAAATATTTGATTCTATTCACCTCTATCTCACACCATACTGCCTCAAAACCACTGGCCCTATTTCCCTCTTGCATCTCTACCTTGTATGGACATAACTCTTTCTCTATCATCAATAGCACTCCCCCTCCCTTTTTACCCCTTCTATCCTCATGAAACACATCATACCTTTCCATCTCTATTCCTGTCAGGATGTCGTCCTCATCTAACCATGTCTCACTTATTCCGACAATCTCTGGGTGCACAGACGCAATTAGTGCAACCATTTCATCCACCTTGTTTCTTATACTTCTAGCATTGGTATACAAACACAACAACTAATTTCTGGATCTACAGCTAGTTCCACTGATACCACTCACTCGATGTGATCTCTCCATGCTGGACTGGGGCCATTTCCCTTTCTGCTTCTTCATTTCAGAACCCTTTGCAATTCCATCTGTTTCCTCTTGATCCCTGGTCATCCCATTACTTTCCTGCCTACACATGCTCTCACCTCCTCTTGGAGCATCCACCTTTCTCACGCTGTGTACCCCTGTCCACCCTGAGCCTTCCCGTTTCCCTGCTCCTCTTGCACACCCATTCTCTCATTTTCTATACTCATACCACTCACTTCCCCATTCATTTCCACTTCTTCAATCTCTCCTGTCTTACTCTCCTGCTCTTCCACATCACTCCCCTCTCAATCTGATTCATTCTCTCTATTCACTTCTCTACTTTCCAGCAGCAGTCTCTCCAAGCGACTCACACCATAACCACTCAAATGCAGTCCATCGCTCCCATACAGCTCACTTCATCCCTCAAACTCATTCCACACATTAAGAAACTGTACTCCCATCTCCTCACACATTTCAGCCAGAATATCATTCATAATCCTTGCTCTCGGCCTCATTTCACCACAATCATACCTAGGCAACACACTGACTACCCTTCCTGTCACACTATTCTCTTTTATCTTTCCAAGCAGTCTCCTGACATTCATTTTGACATGCTCTTTATTCTCTCTCAAATCATTTGTACCAATTAATACAATTAACTCTTTTGCTTGCTTCCTCCTCATATTCAATGCCTCAATCACTCTACTCATTTTACTGCCTGGAAAACATACCTTGTGCATTTCATCCTCTAGCACACTTTTAATAATGGAGTCGCCATACAAAGCCACTCGCTCATCTTTCGTTAACTCTTTCATGTCATCAAGATTTATTTTAATAGTTTTGACCTGAATTCTCTTAATTTCATTCCGCATCCATTTCAATTCACCTTCCGAACCTTGCGACACATTCTTTCTATCATTAAATCTTTCTAACTTTCTAACTCTCGACCCCCTCTTCTCACTTTCCCTCTCATTCATCCTTCTTTGTTTCCGTACTTTCGGTCCAACATATGTCCAACTTTCACTATCATTCTTCTCACTTTCACTCTCGTTTATCTTTCTTTGTTTCCGTACTTTCGGACTAACATGCGTCCAACTTTCGCTATCATTCTTCTCGCTTTTACTGTCATTCATCTTTCTTTGGTTCAGTACTTTCGTTTCAACATGCGTCCTACTTAAGTTATTACTGTTTTTGAGTTATTACTGCAGAGAGCTGACAAAGAAGGTGATCCTTGTTAGAGATCTAAACAGCAGAGTAGGAAATGAATGGAAAATATTTGGATAAAAATGAATATGAAATTCATTTTTATTCAAAATTCATGTGAAATAAAAAAAGAAGTGAATTTTGAAATGAAAAAGAATTTTAAGAAAGTTTTAAAAATAATTAAAATTGAGCAGAGTTTACAAGTAACTATAGACTTAACTATACAAACATTATTCAAGAAGAAATGAATAGAAAAAATGAAAAAAATGTTCAAAAACATTTTTGAACATTTTTTTGTTCAAAGCTTTTGAAATCTCAGTGGCAAATTGAAGTAAATATTGATTAATTCATCTAGAGAGGCATGTAGTGAAGTTGTCTATTAAAGTATAGAAAAATAAGAACACCATGATGGATACGAGAAGTTAAAGAAGTGGTCTTGGATAAGAAGAAAGCATATCAAAATTCTTAGAAATAACTTAACAGATATCCTAAATGAATATATAAGATAAATGTCAGGAAGACAGCAAAATGTTTTGGATGCTATTGAAAAAGCTTAGAAATGGAAGAAAGAATACTATAAAAGCAATTTTAGATGATAAAGATGACATGAAAACTTCATGTAAAGATATTCTAGATGTCTCTGAAATGATGACTTTGAAAGACTGTTAAATGAAACAACAGAAAAGTGACAGAACATTAGAATATTCAAGAGGAATGCCAACAGAATTACATATCAATACTTAAGGTAAAAAAAAAAAAAAAAAAAGCAGCTATCAAAAGCATAAAAATGTAGAATGGCAGCTGGAATAAATGATATTCAACCAAAAATGCTCAAATAGGGAGATATAAAAGTTTTGTAGTGGCTGCATACTTTAGATGAGAGATCGGCAACCTTTTCACTAAAAAGGGCACTCTTTACCTTAATTTTGCTAGAGGGGAAGTTTTAAGTTTAAAGTAATTCAATACAAATTTATTTTAAATGAATTTATTAATACAAAATTCTACTTACAAACTTAATATATGCTTCAAAAAAAAAAAAAGCAAAAAACCCATTAATGTGATACTTGGCATTGCAGATATTCAGCTATCGTATTATAATCTGGTACGTAACTGGAATTTCTGTTTCTTAAGCAGTGGTCTAAGTGAGAATCATTGAGCCATGATTGATACTTGGATTTCAAATACTTCATATTTGAAAAAAGAGATTCATATGAATATGTTGAAGCAGAGTAAAAATATATTTTAAGAGCACATTTTCTTAATAAGGGATAGCGATTTTTATGAACTAAATTCCAGAATGTTTATCATTTTGATCTGATCTTAACATTATATAATTTTTTCTATTTCTAATTTCTAATTCCAAATCTTCCACATTACTAATTTAGCAGACATATCCTTGTCTGTAGAGGTGAAAGGATTTGCAAAAAATATTATAAATGAATCCAATTCAGAAAATTCCTGAAATCTAGCATTAAACTCTGCCAGGAGTGTGTCAAAATGCTGTGCAAAATGAGCACTAGAAATACTACTATCAGTAAAATTTTCAACAATATTTTGCAAATTTGGAAAATGTGTTAAATTGTATTTCAGTAGATGCGATTTCCAAAGTGCCAATTTTGCTTTGAATGAATTCATTGCACTTACCATTTGAACAATATGATGATTTCTGCCTTGCAATCTCAAATTTAATTCATTAAATTTTCCCTTTAAATCAGTAAGAAATCCAAAATCAAGTAACCATGTTTTGTCTTCTACCTGTAAGCAAGATTCATTCCTCGACATTAGAAACTCCTTCAATTTAGGTAATAAATTTAAAAACCTCTTGAGCATTTTTCCGCTACTAAGCCATTCCACTTTCATATGAGTAAGGTCATCATCAAATTCCATATCCTCTTGTAAAAGCTCTTATCAAATTTATAATTTTCATCACTGTTTGTATTACATGTTGAAAAGGTATTACTTTTGCACATAATATTTTTCGGAGGACGATGCATTGATATGATGTAAATTTTGTGAATGAACAGTCTTATCAACATAACATGATAAATCCATATTTTGTTACTTTCATTGCTGGAGCCCCATTGGTTTAATTGCAGTCAACTTTTATGATGCCAAATTATTTTCTTCCACATATTTTTTGAAAATTAAAAGAATATCCTCTCCCCTTGTTCATCCTTTTAAAGATAGAATTTTGAGGAATTCTTCCTTTGTAGAAAATTTGTCGAAAACCATCTTCACAATAATGGCTAATTGAGAATTGTCCGATATATCAGTAGACTCTTCTAATTGCAAAGAAAAGTAAATGCATTTTTCTAAATCCTTTTTCAACTCTGATTTGGTGTCAGTAGCAATAATTTCGATTCTTTGTGTACTGTTCTTGCTGATAGTTGGATTGTACTTATTGCTGTTGTTATTTCATTTTTATTTTGTATTCATCAAAAAGTGATTCAGAAGCCAACAACATGGCTTCTTTTACTAACTCATCCTTTAGAAATTGTTCCTTTTTCTTTGCTAACAAATGAGCAATTTTAAAGAGGCAACTATTGCTTTCTTTGGCTTGGTTAAAATGCTTTGCTGTTTAGTTAAGTTCAGTTTCAGCTCACAAAATCCTTGTTTTTTTCTAATTATAGAATTTATAGGAAAGTTTGTATTAAAGTTTTTATGAAGAGTGTTGAAACGTCTCTCTATGTTAGACTCTTTAGGAACCACAACTCTTGCATTGCATAACAAGCAAACACATTTTCCCTTAAAATAAATAAAACCAAATTGTTCTTCCCACTCTATGTTCAAGTTATAAATCTTTTTATTTATGTTATCAATCATGGGTTGTAAAAAATATAATACAAATATATAAAATTATTAGAAACACATCAAAATAAATCATTGATTGTCACTCTAGAAAAGAATTCAAGCCACTAGCCTAGTGCAACAGAAGTGCGTACCCCATAACTGGTGGTGTGTGGTTTGCATGAGCACTAATGACGGTTATTTGACACTTCAATATCTGGCACAGTGGCGGGCACTTGGGTGCCCTCAAGCCTCATGTTGCCACCCCCTGCTTTAGATGGCTGGTCAGAAGGTTGAATTCCATTGATTGGAATAGATCTCTCATAGTTTCCATTTATAAAAGGACAAATAAAGCTGAATGCAAGAATTATAGGATATTTCCTCTACTGAATATTCCAGGTAACATTTATGTAACATACTTGAGAAGAAACTAAGAAAAATTGCAGAAGGGAAACTTGGAGAAGAACAAGCTGGGTTCAGACCAAATAGAGGTTGTCAAGATAAGATTTTCACTTTACAACATATAGTTGAGAAATCATGGGAATTATTATTAACATCTGACCTCTGTGGAGTCACAGACTCATCGTGGGAAGTACACATTTTCACACATAAAGCTCATCCAACTGTGCCTTAAACTAATTCAATGTGTCTGCATTCACAACACACAGGTAATGCATTCCACTCACTAGCTACTCTACATGCAAAGAATCTTCTCACTCCTCTGCTCACATCCTCCTTATATAGTTTCCAGTGATGGCCTCTTGTTCTACCCCCCCCTCCCCTCTCCCATTCTTTGAAAAATTTCTTCCATGTTAACCTGATAACAACCTCTGACCAACTTATGAAGGGAGTCTGGAAAGTTCTGATAAACACCTAGAACAAAATGATATTAAAGCAAGTAATGTAACCACAAGCAAGGACAGACATACTAGTATCAGATTTATGACGGTAACATATGTCCTTGTATTCTTTTATGTTCTTTCTTTTGGTTATATCAGTTGCTTTAATATCATTATTTTTGTTCTAGGTGTTTATCAAACTTTCCAGAGGGGGGGGGGATATGTCTCAGTCATATTCCCCTTCCTATTCACAAGGCTCTGCAATTTACATTCTTTCAATCTGTCTTCATACCCCACATTCCAGAGACCACTTACCACTTTTGTGAATCTTCTCCTGACCCTAACACATCCTTGTCAGCATTAAAACCCAGTGACTAAATCTGTGAATAATAATCCATATGAGGCCTGATCAAGGGCTTATACAGTGGAATCAAAGCCTCTTTATTTCTGCATGTCAGGTATTCCGTATCATTGCCATTATCTGATGTGACGACTTCACATCTTGCACAATGTGGCCTCTGAATTTGAGATCTTTGTTCACCACCATCCCCAGATCTCTCATCCCCTCTACCTCCTTTATAGTTTTCCTGCCAATCATATACTTTGCATCCCATCGTTATTTAAAATTTCAAAACCTTACAATTGAACTGATGGTTCAGTACTGTTGCCCACTCATACAATGTGTTCAAGTCCTCCTGTAATACTATGTTTACTTGACTCTGCAATGCTCTCACCAATTTTGCATCATCTGCAAACAGTTGCATATCACTAGTTAAAGCCATCCCAGTATCATTAATATGTAAATTGAATGATAATGGCCCCAGTACCGGTCCCTGCAGCACACCTCTAGTGACTTTCCTCTTTCAGGATACTCATCATCATCAAATTCCTGACATGTTCCCTCAAGGGGGGTGTACAGGATATGATAGCACATGAAAAATTTACATCATTACTAACTTCCTATATACAATTTTCCTCCAAATCAATCTGTTACCTGTCAAGACGCGAACATTGTCAGATCTTATATTTCTATCTTCTAAGGCACTTTTTAGCTTATAAATCCACCTGTATATCTTGGTCTTCCTCTGGGTCTTTTTCCTGACAACCTGGCAGAGAACACTTCTTTTGCTAATCTTTCCTATCCCATTCTGTTTAGGTGAGTATACCACCTGAGATTAGTTCTGCTAACACATTCCTGGATGGATATTCAGGATACTCTATCTCAATATATAACTTTCTGATACCTATCTGACAGCCAGTCACAGATCCAACTCACTAGTCTGTTATCCAGTCCCATCCATTTCAGTTTATTTACCAGCTTGTCATGTTGGAGTGTATCAAAAGCTTTTGCAAAATCTAAGTATACCACTGTATATGCATCTCTCTTGTTCAAGACATTGTTTAGTACATAAGTAAGTTGATAAAACATGATCTTTATTTAACCAACCCAAGCTGCCAATCACAGAGAATACTGCTGTTATCAGTCTATTTCTGTATCCAATCTCTCCTGTACCCTAACCATGACTTCGAATATACAGATTGGCCTATAATTAATTTAGTTTAATCCTTTATCCAAGTGTAAGCAAAACAAAGTTTGCACCTGAAGTATCTTCAGGACTGAGGCAACTCATGGTAAAGGTGGACCAAGCTCTCATCACTTGTCTTAGTATCTCCCATAATTCAAAGCATATCTCATTGTGGACATGTATAATGCTATGCATTAAGGGAAGGGCCACTACCCTGACCGGTTTCGACCTTTATTGAGGTCTCGTCAGTGGGAGCCAAACCCAGAGGTGGTGATACTAAGGTGGAAGTAATGGAGAAGTCATATTTACCTATACGAGTTGCCAAAAGGTGTCTCATCTTATTATTAAATTACTCTGGATTAGAGAGAAAGATGTTGGAAGTTTTTTCCCACTTGGTTAGACTATAATAAATTTAGTTTAATCCTTTATCCAAGTGTCTTCTCCATTACTTCCACCTTAGTATCACTACCTGTGGGTCTGGCTTCCACTGACGAGACCTCAATAAAGGTCAAACTGGTCTGGCCCTTCCCTTAATGCATAGTATTATACATGTCTGCAAGGAGATGTGCTTTGCATTATGGGAGATACTAAGACAAGTAGTGATGAGATCTTGGTCCACCTTTACCACGAGTTGCTTCGGTCCTGAAGATACTTCATGTGCAAACTTTGTTTTGCTTACTCTTGTATAAAGGATTTTATTATAGTCTAACCAAGTGGGGAAAAACTTCCAACATCTTTCTCTCTAATCCAGAGTAATTTAATAATAAGGTGAGACACCTTTGGGCAACTTGTATAGGTAAGTATGACTTCTCCATTACTTCCACCTTAGTATCACCACCTCTGGGTCTGGCTCCCACTGACGAGACCACAATAAAGGTCGAAACCGGTTGGAAGCTTGGGTGATGAATGGCAATGCTCTATCCCATGAAGTTTTAACTGAGGCTTGGCTGTTGCTGTCACCCAGGTCCTGGGTGGTGGTGGTGGTAGGGGGGGGGTAATGAATAGCAGTGCTGTAGTCCATGAAGTTAACTGAGGCATGGCTGTTGCTGTTACCCCTCAGATGACTATGAGCAAATGAGTGGCTCTGCTCGGTGGTGGGGTGAGCCTGCCACGGGGTAAAGCCAATACTGAGAGTTCTTCTCAGTGGCAGGGTGAGCCTGTTACTGAGGGGAACAATGCTGAGTTTTTGGAGTTCTACCTGTACTTGAACATTCCTTAATGTTCAAGTACAGGTAGAACTTCCCTTAATGCATAGCATTATACATGTCTGCAAGGAGATGTGCTTTGCATTATGGGAGATACTAAGACAAGTGATGAGAGCTTGGTCCACCTTTACCATGAGTTACCTCAGTCCTGAAGATACTTCAGGTGCAAACTTTGTTTTGCTTACACTTGGATAAAGGATTAAACTAAATTTATTATAGTCTAACCAATTGGAAAAAACTTCCAATAGATTGGCCTATAATTTGTTGCCATAGCTTTATCACCACCTTTATGCAGTGGAACAGTTTTACCTTCTTTCCACTCTTTTGGAACTTGTGCTGTTGTAAAACTTGTTAAACAGACGTGCCAATGCTATTAATACCATACATTATGTAAGTAATAAGTGATAATAAGATAATATTTACATTATTGCATCTCTGTGAACAGTCTTTCTTGTCAATAGTCATGATCAAGAATTTGAAGAGGTCATGTTTAAAAAGTCTTGATCAGGAATTACACGTAGCTCTTTCAAGCATTGACCCAGATTTAAAAAAAAAAATGTTTGCAGAAATAAGTCTCTCATTGAACAAATTAATTATTTTACTTTGTGATTATTTTTCAAACATTGTAATAATAAATCTATACAATTTAAATTATTTTTTTCTTTATGTTCTCACTAAGTTCTAAAAGAAAACTCTAAAAGAATTTGCAAGGATTTGTGCATACGATGATTCGTCAGTGTGCCATGATGCAAGAAAGGTTGAGAAGCACTGCTCTAATTAATGATGCTTCTTTCAAAATCTGACAAGTACAGGATAATCATAAAGTTGTGCGACTAAAAGTTTGAATTTGTACCAGTTGTTTCCAAATCATTATAATCATTCCTTATGCCACTAGATGTTACCATCATATTATTAGAAACTATTGGAGAAGCCATATTCACTGTGATATAGATTGTTCTAAGTGTAGTTTTGTTCATTGTGGAAGTGGAATGTCTTTTTCCCAACCGCAACAAGTTTTTATTTTGGAAAGTTATTTTGCTAATCGTTCTTATGCATGTGTTGTCAAGGAATTTCACGAGAAATATCTGAGTACAGCAGTACATTAGAAGTCAATGATAATGAGATTAGTGCAGCGTTTTTAGGAAACTGGATCTATTGCAGTTAGGGATTGTTCTTGAAGACCCTCTATTTTGAGTGACAATAAAATGGATGAGGTAAAGAGAGCATTGCAGTGGTCTCCAACTAAAAGCCTCAGGAAACTTACCATGCAATCATTAATGCTATGTGGTAGTGCTCAGAAAGCTGTAAGATTGTTACACCTTCATCCATATCTTGTGCACTCAGTCCATGAACTGAAGGATCCAGATAAAGGCAAATGAATAATCCTCTGCAGATGGTTATGCTCATTCATTGAAGAACATGGTATAGAGATGCTTAATACAGTTTTCTTATCAGTAGGATTTGGTCATGTGAAAATCCACATGCTTTTCATGAAAAAGTTTTGCATTCTCCAAAAATTGGAGTTGGATGTGGAATATCACAGCATTGTATAGTGGGACTCATTTTCTTTGAAATGATGGTGAATAGTTCCATCTACCAAGACATCATCACACAGTTCATGGCACTCCTCGATGTCAGTGAATGACATTGTTGGTTCCATCAAGAGATGGTGCCGTGTGTTGAATAGTACCGTACATTTTTTGCAAGAATTTTTCAGTGACCTTCTCATCTTGAAAGAATTGTGGCCTCCAAGATCACCAGATTTATCACCACCAGATTTTTTCCTTTGGGGATATCTCAAAGGTGTTGTTTGTCAGAATAATCCTCACACACTGGATGAACTAAAAATGAACATTTCAACAGTGATTGAAAACATCAGTGTGCAGGTGCTTTGCAAAGTGGCATCATATCTGGTAAAAAAAGAGCAAGAGTTTGCATTCATGAAGGAGGGCGCCGGGGCCACTTTCAATATATGTTATGAGGTTCCTATTCTTTTTTTGTTATAAAGGTCTGATTATAATCTGTATTTATAGCTGTATTTATAGTTGTTTGTCAGAATAATCCTCACACACTGGATGAACTAAAAATGAACATTTCAACAGTGATTGAAAACATCAGTGTGCAGGTGCTTTGCAAAGTGGCATCATATCTGGTAAAAAAAGAGCAAGAGTTTGCATTCATGAAGGAGGGCGCCGGGGCCACTTTCAATATATGTTATGAGGTTCCTATTCTTTTTTTGTTATAAAGGTCTGATTATAATCTGTATTTATAGCTGTTTATTTTTTCATATACTTGTAATTCCCGTCTGTGACGTGAGGAATTTATCTGGTCTCTTTTGATAAAAGGTGAGTTAGCCAGTCTCATATGGAGGTAGGGGATTTTTTCACCCAGAAATTCGGGTTTTTCATCCCCCAGAACAGGCAAACCGGTCCTGTGAACACACATGGATTACGGTCAGGAATACTTAAGACTGTCCCTCCAGCCATAGGTCTGATTCGTCAGCTATATAAAATTGGGGAGGGGGCTTAGGTGGCACCATACCTTCCCATAAAAGGGGCTCACAGCCATTGAATCATCATACGAAATAAAAAATAATTAACCTCAAAATATGTGTATTATTTGCGTGTTGTGCGACTTTATGATCACCCTGTAGTTTACAGGTTGTTGACTGAGAAGTGTCAGAAATCAGTCATGCAATTATAGCATGATTATGAGAAAATGACCATTCTTGGTTTAATGTACTCCACACAAGTTGGTTTTGTTTAATTTTACCACCAAAAATTGTCTTATTAAAATCAAAACTGAAATGCTTTGACAGATTTCAAGGGAACCTACATACTAAATTTTATTAAATTCCTCCCAAGCCAGAATTGATTTATCCCAGTTGAATCATTTTGTTAGCCTGCATTAAAAATGATCCAATTGAAACTAAACCACATGAACATATTCAATTGCAGTTACTGCAATATTATAAATCACCCTTTGTACATTTGGAATGAGTTTGAATAAAATGAAAAGTGAGATAGTTCAACCAATTTTTGTTTTGTATAAGGATTCAAAATTTCAATAAAATATGCCTAGCAAGATTCAAATAACTTGCATATATACAGATATACTCAAATCTAATAGGTTGCATACTGTTGCAAAATAAAATATAAAAAAGAATATAAAAACAAAGCCAAAGTAAAAATGTTTGATTTCTTGATAGTAAAATAAAAACCTAAAAAAGTAATTTATTTGTGTGTGTGTGGTATTGCAGAATTTCTCTCTGCATTTCAATATGAAATGAAAATGGGAAAAGCTGAGGGCTTTATAGCCACGCTATATCTTCAGGAAATCAAAAGAATCAGCTACAACCGTAGCTGAACTTCACAAATACAGGTATCCCTTGCTCAACGCGGCTTTACTTAGCGTGGGATTTGATTAACGCGGCGAAATTAATTGAGACAATTCCTTTATATATGCGGCAAGAGCTTTAATTAACGTGCCTTTAAAATTGCCAAAATTCCACCAAATACGACATCATTGCTACAACCCATGGACATGGATGTTATTGCAACTTTTAAAGTTGCAATGACATCCATGTTTTATTTTCTTAAAAAGACATTCTCAAAGGCAGTAGAAACAACAATGAAAGAAAATGCAATTAGGCTCCAAAAATTGTGGAAAAATTTAACATTAAACATGCAATTTAAAACATTCATGACTCGTTAGAGCAAGTGTCTTCTAGCTGCATGAGAGCTGTTTGGAAAAACCTTTTGCCAGAATACAATAATGATTTAGGGGGTTTTCAAAATCCTGTGAACAACATGGCTTGAAGAAATCGTTGCAATTGGTGAAGACCTTGGTTTTGATGGTGTTGATGCAGAAGATGTTAAAGAATTATTGGATTCAAATTGAAAAGATTTCAGCGACAACTATCTTCTTGAAATTGAACAACAACAACAATGTGTGTATGAAGATAACGAACAAATGGAATGTGAAGATGAGGTTCCAAAGGAAATAACAATCAAAGAACTGGATGGAATATTTTTCAGTTTAGAATCGCTTAAGCAGATGTTAATCGAAGAATGCTTGTTTGCCAAGATTGAGAGAGAGAGAGTCATTTTGTTTGTTATCTTAGAATTTATTCTGATAGGAAAAAAAACTAAAACTGTTCAAACGACTCTTGATAACTTTTTTGATAAAAAAATTGCAATAACTAATGTAGTTACAAGCTTTTATTTAGCACTTACACTGTATTCATTTTTATCTTTCCTAAAAGAGTACCATATAAAACAAATTATTAATACAGTAATTGATCATGGATGAATTGTAATTTTTAGCATTGATTATTATATTTGATTAACATGATTTTGATATACGCGGTAACACATCGAGGGATTAATTAATCACGTTAATCAAGGGATACCTGTATTTGATTAGACTTAACATTCCTACAGGAGGACTTGAATATTTTGCACGAGTGGACAACAGTATGGAACTGTCAATTCAGTGTTGCCGAGTGTAAGGTTCTAAAATTTGGTAAGCAACAACAGGATGCAAAGGGTACACTTGGCAGGGAAATTTTGGTGGAAGTCGAGGAGATAAAGAGACCTTGGAGTGGTGGTGGACAAGGATTAGAAATTCAGAGGTCACATTGCACAAGTTGCAAAGACACCACATCGGATTATGGCAATGATACAGAGCACCCTGACATGCAGAAATAAAGAGTTATGATTCCCTTGTATAAGGCCTTGATCTGGCCTCATATGGATTACTGTGCACAGATTTGGTCCCTTGATTTTCTTGGTGATGAGGATATGTTGAAAAGGGTTCAGAGAAAACTGACTAAGATTGTAACTGGTCTTTGGGATGTAGAATATGAGGACAGATTGAAGGAATCCAGTTTGCAAAGCCTTGTGAATAGGAGGAAGAGAGGGGATGTGATTGAGACATTTAAGTTGGTAGAGGGTTGTTACCAGATTAACATGGAAGAAATTTTTCGTAAGATGGGGGAGGGGTAGAACACGGTGGATATGCCTAAAAGTTGTATAAGGAAGGTGTGAACAGGGGCATAAGGAGTAGGTTCTTTGCATGGAGTGGTTGGTTAGTAGAATGCATTGCCCAATATTGTGGTGAATGCAGATACATTGAATGAGTTTAAAGCATGGCTTGGTGGTCTTCGTGTGCAGTGTTTGCCTCCTGCAATAACTCTTTTGACTCCATGGTCTAGTATTAATAATTCCTACAAAGGCTGAACAGACTCAAAGAATACTGCCAGGGTTATTCATAAAAATAATGGGAAACAATGTCATGCAGCATTTATTCAAAAAAAATGGTGAGTCATATTTATATATTTATTGATTACTTGTACATGCTCATGCTTGCCATCTTAGACTTTGAGGTCTAAGATAAGATGTTATTTTGGGTAGGATGTAATGAGTAGAACTCACTTATTAGCTAATGAATTAAGATTATTTGGATGTTTCTTGTCGATGAAAGAATATGACAAGGGGATATTTTTTCTTTCCAGAATTCGACTGAATCTATTCTTTTTGTATTTTCCATATTTAATATTAAAAAGAGATGTGGCTTGACTGACACCAATATTAAGTGACAGAAGGTTGCCATTTCTTGCACTAAAAAGAGGTGGTGTGTCTGTTCTTAAGTAAAATATGTTAAATTGTCGAAAATTTTAAAATCAGTGTAAAACATTTTCAGAAGATAAGAATTATTGATCTACTGTCTATGGACAATAGTAAAACTCCAGAGCAAAATGGCATGTAAGTTTACACACAACAGTAAGTGAAACAATTCAAACTGTAATGGATAAGAGATCTCAAGTCCTAATGTGGCACCCTCTAATGTTGTAAAAAAAAATATTACAGTTCTGTATGAGTTGATCATAGGATTTCAGTCTCCCAAATTTTTGCAAATTAGAACCATACTTGTTAAGGTTAGAATTTGTCATAGCCATTGTTATGTCTAAAAATAATCTTTCTGACCTGTAACAAACTTCTGTATAGCACATTGGTTTTCTTCCATCTAATCCTGTGTGAAGGGGTGTCCAAAGCATAGCCTGCCAGTCCAGACTTGCCATAATAATAGTAGCAAATGTATTTTTGTTCTCCAAGGTGTTGTCACTTCCTTATTTACTAATATATCACTA
The DNA here is from genome assembly GCF_054136105.1 of Typopeltis vanoorti. Classification (NCBI taxonomy): domain Eukaryota; kingdom Metazoa; phylum Arthropoda; class Arachnida; order Uropygi; family Thelyphonidae; genus Typopeltis; species Typopeltis vanoorti. The sequence continues at coordinate 73,112,914 of NC_143564.1, read as the reverse complement.
ACAGACACTCTTGATTTAATAAAGTAACTTTTCCTGATAACTTTGAATTATTCAAATTTACTGCATATACAGGTTACTTTACTTGGCAAGGAAAAATCTACAAACAGATTAATAGTACTGCAATCGGTTCTCTCCCCCTCCCTTAGCTAACTTATACATGGAAACACATTGAGAACAAAATATAAGAGCTACTTACAAACCCTTAGTGTGGTTATGCTTTGTTAATTATGTTATTTGGCCTATGGACAAGATATCTGGATTCTTTTGTAACTTACCTTAACTGCCAACACCCTAAAATTCACTTCATAGAAGAAAAAGAATCAAATATCCTGATTACGGATGTATTGTTTATATTCCATGTGGATGGTGTCTGATCTTCCAGTCTGTCCATAGTAGGCTATCTTGCAGGAACAATATCGGTTTGCCTTTCTTGTATTAGTCACTCACTTTTTAAATGTATCACTATCTTTTTTTTATAGAAAGCCAGTACACGCAGAATGATATCCACATAAACAATCACGTCATCATCATCATCCAGTCCAAGAGTATTGGATTCTTAAAAAACACTTTCACACAGAGCTAAGACTATTTGTTCTAATGATGCAGCTCTGTCCACAGAATTCAACTATCTTTGCCATACTTTCTTGACTAATGGCTACAGCTCCTACAAAATAGATAAAATACTACATAGCTCTCCTTTTTCTCCTTCCCAAGCACACTAGAACAAAACACCACTATTCTTATTCCATATATCCAAGATACATCTGAAAATATAGCCAGAGTACTAATAAAATATAAACTTCAAACCACATGTCAAATTAGCAACTTTGATCCACTCTCCTAAGGACAAATTCCATCCTCTAGTATCTTGGAGTGTATAAAATTCTCTGTGACTTAGCCTATTTTGGACAGACAAGAGACCTGTTAACATCCACCTTGGAGAACATAATAAACATTCACTACCATTGTAAGTCTTCTGGATTGCAGACCATGGTTTGAACAACCCTTCACATAGGATTAGATGGAAGAAAACCAATGTGATATATAGAAGTTTTCACAGGTCAGAAAGATGATTTTTAGAGTCAACAATGGCTATGAAGCAAGACTGGTGTTTAATTTAACAAACATTTGGGACACTGATATCCTAAAATCAACTCATACACAACTGCAACACTTATTCTTTTTTTATAACATAAGAGGTCATCACATTAGGACTTTAGATCTTTTGTCTATTACAATTTGAATCGTTTCATTTACTCATTGTCATATATTAACTGCAACGTTAAGTGTGCTCTGAAGATGCTGATTTGAAATCCAGTGAAATATAACTCTCAGAGAGTAGGACAGTAGGGGTGTTTAAGGATTAAAGCTATATAGCTGAGAGGAGACCTTCACATATCCTTTAAAGGAATGCAGACAACGACCAGGGCTTGCAATTTGGGATTTAGCTGGCTTAAACCACAATATATTCTTATTGGCTTAAACCACAATATAAAATTATGGTATAACATAACAGAATTTCATGTCAGCTGGGGTATCGCCCGGTTAAACAAGGCCTCCCCCCCCAACCCCCGTTGTTTTTGCCTGGGAACCAAGGCAAACAGCAAAAAGTCAGCACTGGAACTAATCCTAAAACACACCCCAACTCAACATCACCAAAGTTCAAGATCAGTACTATCAAATAAGGAGCTTGAATGGCAAAGAAATGGAGCTAGCTGAGAAATTTGATAAGCACCAGATCCACATAATAGGGGTGACTGAAACAAAAAAGATAAAAACTGGTGAGATATTTCTGAACAACAAATACAAAATATTATACTCAGGCAATGACTGTCAAGGAAAAGAAGGAGTAGCCATATCATTCACCACTAAATATTGAGGCTAATCTTCTTGAATAGCAGGCAATTTCAAGTAGAGTGATGTGGACAAATATCAGAATGGTGAACTGTACAATGAGACTTATTTGTGCCTATGGCCCCACAGAAGGTTCTACTAAGGTAGAAGTGGAGGAATATTTTGAGGCTTTAGAGAGAGCAACTGACACAATGAAAAATAAAAAGTTGGTCCTTGTTGGGGATCTGAATAGCAGAGTAGGAAATGATTGTCAGACATACAAAAATATTTTGGGAAAATTTGGAGAAAAGAGCAAAGCTAATGGCAAATACCTGTTGGATTTCTGCTCAGAACATGGACTGGTTATTAGTAACACAATTTTCCAACATAAAAATGTGCACAAATGGAAAAAAGAGGCAAGGAATAAGAAAAGTCTCATTGACTATTATTGTTGATAGTGATGTTTTCTCATTGGTGCAGGACACTAGCGTGTACAGAGGATATGAAATTGGGAGTGATCACCATTTAGTCTTGAGCAGGATAAAATTGAATTTCATATTGAAAAGAAGAACATGTAAGAAAGTTTTAAAGCAAATACAAGTTGAGCAGCTCTCAGATGTGAGCTGTAGACTAAAATACACAAACGTTATTGAAGAAAAAATTAAAGAGTTTGTGAAATGAACCAAACCTTGGAGATTCAATGGCAAGCCCTGAAGAAAACATCAATTGATTCAGCCAGAGAGGCATGTGGTGAGGTTGTCTGCAAGGATAGAAAAATCAGAACTCCATGGTGGATACAGGAAGTTAAAGAAGCAGTGAAGGAAAAGAAGAAAGCATATCAAAAGTTCTTGGCAAATAAGTCAGCTTGTGCTCTTAGAGAACACAGAGACAAATGTAAGAAAGCTAAATACTGTGTAAAATTAGCTAAATAAAAGTCTAGGGAAGACTTTGGTAAGAACATAGAAAACCTTGAAAGTTTTCTCGTAGCTATGTTGTATCATATGGTCTATCTATGTTGTTCCAGGTAGTGTAGTCTACACTGTTAGAAATGCCGTCAAAGTAATTCTGGCAATTAAATCACCAACATTCACTTACTTTGTGTGTTGGATCCTTTCTATAATTAGTGCCAATGAAGTTTTGTGGTAAATTCTTTTGGCTTGTATATATTGAATATGTCCTTTGATTAATAAGAACATGGCGAAAAAGAGAAATGCAGAAAGGCCAAGTTATTGAACTACCTCACATTCCTCAAAAGGTGTAGGGTTTTTCAATCATCCCCAGTTCTTATTAATCAAAGGACATATTCAATCTATACAAGCCAAAAGAATTACCACAAAACTTCACTCCTTATATTTATTATTTTCTCCTTATCATTGATTTTAATCAGTCCATTTTGATTTTTGTAAATTTGATGAATTGTTTTCCTATCCCTCAAGTCTATACCGATATTAGTTAGAAAATTTAGGAGTATTTGCTGGTTTACTTTATCAAATGCTTTCTCTAAATCAAGGAAGCAAATGTAAGTATTTTTTACTAAGGTGTAATCTTCTCTCTATTATTGTTCTTAAACAGAGTATTGCCTCTCTTGTTCCTTTATTCTTTCTGAATCCAAATTGGTCTTTATCCAGTAGACAAACTATTTGTGAATAAATTCTATTTTGAATAATTTTTAGCAGAATTTTGCTAACATGTGGGATTAAAGCTAATGTTCTAAACTGGCTGCATTTATTTGCATTATTCTTTTTTGATAGTTGATTTTCATAAACTCCTTTGGTATTTCTCCTCTATCATAGATTTCGGCTATTAATTGATAGAGTAATGTTTTTGTCTCATCACCTAGATTTTGTAGCAGTTCTATAGGAATATTGTCTACACCTGGACTTTTTCCATTACTCATTTCGGACAGTGCTTTATCAAATTCTTCTCGCATTATTGGGGGTCCTAGATTATCTTCATTTTGATTTTCTATGCTGATATCAACATCAAGTTCGTCGCCATTATAGAGATTTTCAAGATAATTCTTCCATTCCATTAATATATCCTCAGATTCTATGAGTAATTTTCCATTTTCGTCTTTGGCATTGTTTTTGCTGTTCTTATTAAATTTGAAAGTCAATTTGTTAATGTCTTTATAGGCTCTCTCTATGTTTTCTTTTTTTTTTTTAAATAATTCATCTGTGTTATTACATTGTTCTTCTAGGTATTCTTTTTTGGCTTGCCTACATTTTCTTGTAATTTTATTTTTAAGATATTTGTATTTGGCCACATCTTCCTCTTTAACAGCATTTTTATATTTTCTTCTTTCATCCATAAGGCCAAGTATTTCATTTGTTATCCAATGTTCTCTTTTTTCTCTTTCTGTATTTTTCAATAATTGATTTGATGCATTTGTAATAGACTCTTTAATCATATTCCATTAGTTTTCAATATTATTCTGACTATTTATGTTTTCTGGAATGTTATGATCAGTTGCATGTTGATATCTTCTCTTTACTTCTTTACTCTTTAATTTTTCAAGGTTCCATCTTATTGGTTTGTATCTTTGGATTTGTTTCAGTTCTGTTTTCATTAAGACTAGGTTATGGTCACTACTGATGTCTGCACCTGGATAGTTTTTGCAATTTTTTTACTTGGTTTCTGTATCTTTTCTTGACCAATATATAATCTATTTGATATCTATTGGAATCCCCAGGCGCTTTCCAGGTGTATCTTCTTCTTTTTGGAACTTGAAATGGTGTATTTGCTATAACTAACTGTTTTTGTGTACAAAATTCTATTAATTGCTTTCCTCTTTCATTCCTACGTCCAAGACTAAATCTTTCTGAAACATTATCATTGCCCTCTTCTCCCACTATAGCATTCCAATATCCCATTATTATTATATTATCTCTGTCTTTAAAGCTATTCCAGATTTGTTCTATTTGTTCATAAATTTCTTCTATTTCTTCATCGCTATGTGGTGATGTTGGCATGTAGACCATTATAATATTGAGGTTTACTGGTTCATTTTGAATACTTATAGCCATGATTCTGTCACTGTGTTTAATTATCGTAGTGATTAAATTTCCAACTTTTTTATGAAGAATTATTGCAACGCCTGACTCTCCCTTCTTTTGTCCTGAATATATTATCTGAAATTCTCCACTCCAGAAATCACCTGTCCCCCCTATCTCATCTCACTAATGCCCAGAATGTCTATTTTAAGTCTTTCCATTTCTTTTTTCACATTTTCTATTTTATCTGATTCTAGCAGTGTTCTTGCATTCCATGTTCCAATATTCAGCCTATTTCTTGTCTTCGTTTTTGAATAAGTACCAGGATTTCGTTGGCTGTCGACCTGAGAAGCCTGGTTACTTCTCCTGCTGGGCATGACTCCTTCAGTGAAGGCTCCATTGTTCACCATATGGAGATAGTACTTTTTAAATCAGCTAACCTTTCCCAACTTTCTTTTATTTAATTGTGTGTATACAGTATATATATAGAATACGATAGAATAGCAACAGTAGAAGAGAAGGAATGAGAGAGAGAGTTATGAGAATGGTAGAAGAGGAGAGAATAGGAACAGTAGAAGAGGAGAGAATAGGAACAGTAGAAGAGAGGGGAATGATAGAAAAGAAGAGAATGGAAACAGTAGGAGAGAGGGAACGAGAAGAATGTGAGGGAGCCCTGGAATCAGGGATAGAATGTTGTCAGGAAGGCAGGTAAGTAGGGGGAACACAGAGAGAAAGTGTTAGAGGAGAGAGAGTGAGGGATGCATGTGAGCAATCGAGGAACAGAGTTGTAATGTATGGGGACTCAGTGATCCCTGGTGTTCAAGATAGGATGCATGAGGAGTGTTTGTCTGGAGGAACGATAGAAAGTGTGGCTATGGCAATTAAGAGGGGTGAAAGGGGTGGATGAGATGATTGTGATGGTAGGAACAAATGACTTCAGAGGTAATGTAAATTGGGCAGTGAGTGATATGAGATTCTTACTTGAGGTTGGTTGAGGAAAGAAGACACAGAGAGGAAAGATAGTGTGCATGTTGCCTAGATATCATAGTGACTAGCTGAGCAGAAGAGCAGTAATATTGAATAACATAATAGCTAGAATGTGTCAGAAGAGAGGATTGGAATATGTGGATGCTTGAAGGGCTTTTGAGGACAGAAAGGAATTGTATGCGAGAGACTCCTTGCATTTGAATGAGGAAGGGCATAGGCATCTGAAGAGATTGTTGTTCTGAATGAGTCGATGCAGTGAAACTAGAATGCCCAGGGTGGATGGTAGCAGGGATGGCCTCTTGTGGGAATGTGTACTTGGGAGAAGGGGGACAACATCAGGTAGTGCTGAGCCCAGTGGAGTCTAGAGGGGATAATGCTGGGTATAGAAAGAGTGGCATTTTTATGCTTTATAATAATGCCAGGAGTGTCCGGAATAAAGGAGAGGAATTGATGGCACTGATAGTATCAGCGTGGTTGACAGAAGAGGATATAATAACAGGAATAGAAGTAGTAGGGTATAGCGTTTTTTGGCAGGATAGGAAGGGAAAGCTTGGTAGTGGAGTACTGCTTATGATAAGTGATGACTTATGTCCTCTAAGAGTGGAGGCTTTGGAAGGCAGTGACACTAATGATTTTGAAAGCATATGGTATGAGGTAGAGGTGGGTAAGACAGGATATTTAGTGGGGTGTTGCTACAAACCAAGGAGCACAGAGGGTGGGGGAGGGACCAGGAGCTGTTTAGACAGTTGAGCTTGACAAGTGCAAGAAGAAGATTATTATGGGAGATTTTAACTACAGCAGTATAAATTGGGGAGAGGAAGATGCATGTAGCAATAAGGGAATGGAATTTCTAGAATTCTTAAGGGACAAATGTCTTAGGCAACATGTAATAGAAGGAACAAGAGATTCAAGAGTTTTGGATTTGGTCATAGCATCAGACGAGTTGATAATAACTGAGATGACATCTCTCTCCCACCAAGGAATATCAAAGGGACAGGAACATATGTGGAATTGTAAGGCAGGTGATTATAATAGTCTTAGACATCAACTTGGGGAAGTTTCATGGAGGGAGGAATTGGAAGGCCAGGATATCATTAGTGCTTGGGAAATTGTGAAGGAATATTTGTTAGCAGCAATAGTAAACTGTATTCCACAAGTGAAGAAGAGGACACAATTTGGAGTAAAGTGGATGACAAACAATATTAAACAGGAACTGCATGCAAAAAAAAAAGGCCATGGAAGAGATATAAGGAGACAGATGAAGAGCAGATGCATGAAGAATATGAGACACAGGTCAGGAGAGTGACTAGTATGGTAAGGAAGGCGAAACTGGAATATGAGAAGAGATTGTGTGGCTCTAAGATCCAAAGAAAATCCTATGGAATTTTTTAGCTATGTGGCCAATAGGAGGAGAAATGATTGTGGAATAAAAATGGGAATAGAGTGACCGATGCAGAGGACATAGTGGAATTGTTCAATGAATACTTCATTGGAGTATTTCGTCCTGGAGGAGTAAATTTTAATACTAGAGGGATAGGGCAGGTTCGAGCTTTAGAGGTGCAGGAGGAGAGTATGTTCCAAATACTGAGTACTCTGGATGTCAGTAAAGCTGTGGGACTGGATGGTATTTCACCACGAGTTTTGAGAGAATATGCTCAAGAATTGATAGCTCCTTTAACCTGGCTTTTCAATGAAAGTCTGGCTACAGGAAAGGTGCCCAGGGAATGGAAGGAAGGTAAGATAGTGCCATTGCATAAGGGTGGTAGCAGACTGGAAGTATCTAATTATAGGCCAGTTTGTGTGTCATCAGTAGTTGTTAAGCTCTTGGAGAAATTAGTGAGGGACCGTATACAGCATTAAGCAGATGAGGGTAATGTTATCTGTGAGAGTCAACATGGATTTGTGAAGGGGTGCTCTTGTTTTAGTAATATGCTAGCCTTTTATAATAAAGTTACAAGAGCAGTAGATGAGGGAAAAGCATATACTGCCATTTTCTTGGATTTAGCAAAGGCATTTGACAGCGTGCCACATGATAAGCTGATATTTAAGTTGCTGCACATGGGTTTGGATGTCAGGTTGGTCAAATGGATTCAGGATTGGCTGTCCGATAGGTATCAGAGAGTTGTGTATGGTGGGGCAGTTTCAAGGAGGCAGAGGGTTACATGTGGGATCCTACAGGGCTCAGTACTGGGACCTATATTGTTTAACCTTTATATCAATGATATTGTCAGTGGATTGCAGGGGGATATTCAGTTGTTTTTGGATGATGTGAAGCTGGGAAGGGTTATTAGTAATAGTGCAGATGTGGTAGCCCTGCAAGAGGATTTGAATAAGCTAGATAGATGGGCAAATGAATGGGGGTGTCAGTTTAATGCAGCAAAATGTAAAGTCTTGAGGTTTGGGACACATCGATGGGACGCTGCATACTCTATTGGAGGAGCTATACTGGAGCAAGTAGGGGAGATAAGAGATCTGGGTTGATGAATGATAGAAACCTGACATTCAGGAGACATATTGCAAAAGTGGTGAAGGTAACACAGAGGATTGCTGCAATAATGAGAAGGACGCTGACCTGCAGAGATAAAAGAATTATCATTCCGTTGTATAAGACCCTGATCAGACTACACTTAAACTATTGTTCTCAGATTTGGTCCCCAGGATTTGAAAGAGATAAATTAACTGTGGAAAGGGTACAAAGGCTGATGACTGATGATTTCAGGACTGTACAATGTTAATTATGAGGATCAGCTGAGGGAATGTGGACTGCAGAGTTTGGTGGATAGAAGAAGGAGAGGTGATATGATTGAGACTTTTAAACTGTTGAGAGGTGGTTACAGGGTTGGCACTGGGGAGTTCTTTCGCTTGGTTGAACAACAGGAAAGAGTGATGACAAGGGTCATTCCTGGAAGTTACAAAAGGAAACTGTGGGCAAGAGGGTGAGGAGTGGTTTCTTTGCATGGAGGGTGGTTGAAGCATGGAATGAATTGCTGATAGAGTGGTGAGAGTGAGAACTGTCAATGAGTTGGAGTGGTATGATAGACTTTGTGTTTCCTAGAAAGGACCTCCCGCGATGAGTCTTTTGACTCCATGGAGGACTGAATAATAATAATAATAATATAATATATATATATATATATATATTTATTTATTTATTTGTTTTATTTTATTTATATATCTTTTAATAAGTTAGAAAATTTAATGACCTTTTTTTAGATATCTTACATTAACTTCTTAGATGGTGCCTTTTGGAATTATCAGTTATTGTTCGATTAGCTTTTTACATGTACTGAAGATGCCTTTGATACTTAGTCAAAAATTATACTAATAAAATAATATTTTACATGAGTTTATTCCAGTATTATAATATTATATTCCAGTATTATATCACAAGTACTTTCCTAATGCTTCCTAAAAACATTAGGAAAGTATTTGACATTATTAGCATTCAGGAATGTGTGAGTAGAGCTAATCTCAGGTGGTGTGGTCACTTAAACATAACAGGAGAGGAACGATTAGCTAACCATGTGTGATGCTAATAGAAAAGCGGTATAGAAAATCAGGAAAAAGACCCAGAAGAAGATCAAGATATAGGTGGATCGATGCATTTAGAAGTGCCTTAGAAAATCAAGATATGAAATCTGACAATATTACAGTCATGGCAGTTAAGACTAATTTGGAGGAAAATTGTCAATAATAAATTAGCAATAATGCAAACTTTTCATTTATCATCATAGTATTCTGTACACCCCTTGAGGGTACATATCAGAAATTTGATGTTGATAATAATGAAATATTCTTGATCACCAGTAGTTGCACTTCTTTCTCCTGATGTTGATCTCAATTATGATTCTTTGCTATCAAAGAATCATATCTCTGTTTGCTATCAGAGTATCATAATATTTCTGGTGTGTACTGGAGAATCTTCTTTTCTTATATTACTCATCTTGGGAAATGTGAACATGAAAATCTCAAAAAATTTAAAGTTCTTGTTTGGAAAAAAGTGTTCCCAATTTTTTTTTGACATCTGTATGGTATTTATTTGATGAACATTTATCTGACAAACATGCTTAGGAAGTGCACTTTTCAGAGAGTGTTGAATAATAATAAAAATTTTAATGAATAATATATCATGGCAGTGAAATCTAACTTCTTTAAGGTTTTTACACATATATCATTTAAAGGATTTTCTAATGCTTGAATATATTTCTTTTACTTTTAGATTCTTCATGAAACAGGAAAACGAATGTATAAAAAGATACTGAATATAATTCACAATAGCTGTACTTGTGTTCTTTTTTTGAATGAAATACATAGAAACATTAGTATTAACAGAATTTTGGGACAGTCATGTCAGGAATGGTTTGAGATGTAAGTATGATTTATTTCTTAATAATTCATTATACGAGGTGGTATCAAAAAGTTTTGAGACTAGCTCTGTTTACGAGAAATTACTTTATTTATCTATGTTTACACACTATCACCTTCAAAATAGTCCCCTTGCATATCAATACAGCGCTCCCAGCGTTCTTGCCACTTCTGGAATGTGTCCTGGAAGTCTTCTTTTCTAAGCATGTCAAGCACCTTCTGCGATTCGCACTGGATCTCTGCAGTGGTGTCAAAATGGTGACCTTTAGCCAGATCTTCATCTTTGGGAAGAGGGCGAAGTCTGCAGGTAACCAAATCTGGCGAGTAGTGGGTGCAGAAGTGAGATGATGTTGTTTCTGGTGAGAAACTGATGTGTGAAGAGAGCTCGGTGACAGGGTGCATTGTCTTCATGGAGCATCCAGTTTTTCGCGTGTCACAGATCTGGTCGCTTTTGCCAAATGTCCTCCCTCAGATGCCTTAAAACCTGGCAGTAGAACTTGCTATTGATGCACTGCGAATGTCAAAAAAGACAATGAGCATGCACTTGATAGAGCTGTGAATCTGCCTCGCCTTTTTCGGTCGTGGAGATGATGGGCTCTTCCACTGTGAAGACTGTTGCTTCATCTCAGGGTCGTATCCGTACACCCAAGTTTCTTCACTGGTAATGATCCTGTTGCAGATTTTCCCAGTTTCATGCAGAATTTCATGTTTGTTCTTTGTTCTAACTTGCTGTCCACGATGAAATCGCAGATGTGGTAATGCAGGTGGTGGTCAGAATAGCATCAGTTGCACAGCTCCCGATGTACACAGGACGATGTCTTTTGGTACACTTATGAAGGTAGATGCTCCCTGTGACTGTGTGCAGCCGTGTGCTGCCATCTGTTGGCGTGTTACAAACCTAGTCTCGAAACTTTTTGATACCACCTCATAGTTCTTATTTTAAAATATACTGTAAAAAAACTTGAAATTTTTTAGTGTTAAGTGTTTTTATAAGCTCTGAGTCAGCATAAGATTGCCAGCCTGGTTGGCCGAGTGGTTAGCATATCCGCTCTCCAGCCAAAAGCTGCCGATTCGAATCCTGACGTGGGTATGGATGTTTGTGATTGTCTGGAAATACTAGTGGTGGTGGTGGGCCATAGATGGCATTGGTGTAGATGATGCGGTTTGCTGTAGTGGGTGGATTGAGTGGTGTAGATGGAGAGTTGTAGAGTAGGTGCCCTCCCTCGATGAGTCTTTGGACTCCTTGGAGCTATCATGTAATAATAATAATAATAAGTCAAGGAGGATATATAATTTGTTTTGGGGAATCTTATGTTATCCTTTGTAATTATTTACATTATTTGATTGCATTATATCTCTCAGATCTCATTTAAATTATTGCAATTTATTGTGCATGCTGAAATGGTATGTATCTAATTAATATTATGTTGGCATATGATTGAAAACTAAAAATCAATTATTGGAAGTAGTTTTTTGTGGAAAAAAATCAATATTATTTTAAATGGATGGATGAGCAGTAGTATGGATGAGCAGTAGTATCAAGCTTAGATGGATGAGCAGTAGTATCAAGCTTGAACTGCAAAAAAAGAAAATGTTATGGAGAATTTACAAGGAGAAAGGCAATCAGGACACCCATGAGCAGTACAAGGCTCAAGCTAGGAAAGTTACCAGCATAGTAAGAAAAGCTAAATCAGATTATGAGAAGACCTTAGCCAAAGAGATCAAGGGTAATCCCAAAGAGTTCTTCCGCTATGTGGCAAGTAAGAGGAAGAATGACTTCGGAAGGATAACCTTAGTGGGTGCTGATGGTATTGAGGTGACAAAATCAGATGTAATAGTCAAGTTACTGAGTGATCACTTTTCAAAAGTCTATCACCCAAGTGAGGATATCTCTATACCTATAGCAATACCTAATGTGAGAATTGAAGCTAAAGAATCAGAGGTATTAAATATATTGCAAAACTTAAATGCAAACACTGCGGTAGGCTTAGATGGAATATCAGCTCGGGTGTTGCGTGAATGTGCAAATGAATTGTCAACCCCTCTCACCTGGATATTTAACTTAAGTTTGAACTCTGGTTTGGTCCCTAGGGAGTGGAAGTTAGGCAAAGTGGTTCCTTTGCATAAGGGTGGCTCTAAAACTGCGGTATTGAATTACAGACAAATCACCATCTCAGGAGTAGTGGTAAAAGTATTGGAAAAGTTGGTTAAAGACAAAATTCAAGAATGGGTGGATCAGGATATGATACTCTATAGAGGCCAACATGGTTTTGTTAAAGGTAGATCCTGCCTTAGCAATCTATTAACTATTCATAATAGAATAACATCTGAGTTGGACAAAGGAACTGGCTACACAGTGGTACTTCTGGATTTTGCTAAGGCTTTTGACAGGATACCCCATAGAACACTGTTACGCAAATTGGAGCAGATGGGAATGGATATTAAATTGGTGATATGGATAGGAGAATGGCTCAGGGAGAGATACCATAAGGTGGTGTATGGAGGAGCCGAGTCCAGAATGAGGCAGGTGACCAGTGGTGTGCCTCAGGGCTCTGTGCTTGGGCCAATGTTGTTTAATTTGTATATAAATGATATAGGAAACGGCTTAAAGGGAGATATTCAGTTGTTTGCTGATGATGCAAAGTTGTGTAGTGCAATAAAAAATCAAGCTGATGTTGAAAGTTTGCAGGAGGATTTAAATAAGCTGGTAAAATGGGCAAAAGAAAATGGATGTCAGTTCAATGTGGAAAAGTGTAAAGTCATGCATTTTGGGATTAAAAGATTACCAGCTGTGTACTACATCGATGGAAAGGTACTCTAAGAGATTGATGAGGCTAGGGACTTAGGGGTATTGGTAGATAGGGAGATGAAGTTCAGAGGACACATTGCTAAGGTGTCCAAGATTGCACATAGGATTACTTGGTTGTTGAGGAACACACTGACATCCAGAGATAAAGAGGTTATTATTCCCCTTTATAAAGCATTGATACTTCCACATTTGGATTACTGTGCTCAGGTCTGGTCACCTGGATTCCTTGGAGATGAGGAGGCTGTGGAGAGGGTTCAGAGAAGAGTGACCAAGTTGGTGAGTGATATAAAAAATGCTCCCTACATTGATAGATTGAGAGCTTGTGGATTGCAGAGATTGGTTGATAGGCGAAGAAGAGGGGATATGATAGAAACATTCAAATTACTAAAAGGTTTTTATAGGATTGATGCAGGGGAAATGTTTCAGCTGTGTGAAAGTGATGGAAGAACAAGAGGTCATCTCTGGAAATTAAAGAAGAGTGTGGTTAACAAAGGTGTCAGAACAAGGTTTTTTGCCTGGAGGGTGGTGAATGAGTGGAATTCATTGCCTGACTTAGTTGTGAGCTCTTCGTCTGTAAATGAATTCAAGAAGAGATATGACAGATATTGTTTTGCTAGTTTGGGTCTCCCACGATGAGTCTACTGACTCCATGGAGATACCCGTAATAATAATAATAAAAAAAAAAATTTAATTTCTTTTATTTTCAAGAACAGCTTGAATTTATGTATAGTGAAAATTTCACTGTAATTATAGATTTTTGTTATTAAGTGCACTTGGATATCAAAATTATTTTAGTAATGCAACAAAAATATGAAAATTGTTATTTAAGTCTGAGGTATCATACACAAGTTCTGTTATAAAATTTATGGTTTTTACAAACCAGAATTGTTGCAGCTGAACTTTTGAACTATGGTAATACATTTAATCTTTTCAGTATTAACGAAGTTTTCATTTTGAATATTGGCAAGCTTTTTTCTGCATGAGTCTTTTGATGATCATTTGAAAATTTTTGCACTCTACTCCTCTTGTTAAACCATTATTTAGCTGAGTACATTTACAGAATTTGAATATAATCTCACTTACCACTATTTGGATAAGTCTTATATTTCTGTCAACCAGCATTTTTATTGATATATTTATTAAAGTCATGTCACTTGAACAGAAATCTCATCAATGGTTTCTGCTAAAGCCACTTGACTTAAGGGAGGCATTTATTAATGAGTGGTTATTTCAACTTAAGAAACTTCTATTTTGAAGTCTTATTTCATAGAACAAGAACACCAGAAATAGAAAATGAGCACACAGTTTGGTTTTCTCTCAGTTTGGATTACAGTTAATGTGAATTAATGTATTAATTAATAAGAAATACCACTAATCACATATCTGCAGTATATGTAGAATTTTTGAAATGACCTTCATACATGAAGGTTATTTCAAAAATTCATGAAAGTAATTTGAGTTTTTGCAAAAGATCCAGACAAGAGTGACCAAAGTAATGGTATGTCTGTATTGTTTCTTGGATGATTAATTTATTTTGGTTGTTCTGAATTACAGCACACCCAAGGCTATGAGGCATCTGTATTATATCTTTTAATTGCATGGTTATTCTGCAAAGTTTACTTGTTTAGCAGGATGAAACCTCCAAACTTTCAGTAGGAAAAAACCCTGTCAGCACCATATGAGATGTTACCTTTCAATTGAAAATCCTTTCTAAAAGTTCATGTTTTAGACAGTATTCAGATCAAGTCTTTCCAGTCAGAGGGCATTGTCAATAGAGGTCCTTCTCTGGGGTAGGAACAGTAATGTGAAGGTTCTAAGATTAATGTTGAAATATTTAGAGTGGAGGGAGGCATTTCAATTGGTAGCCTCCATGAAAGTTGCATAAGGAAGTTATGAACAATAAAGCAAGGAGAAGGTTTTTGCTTAGTAGTAGGTAAGTGGAATTGATTGGCTGAGAGCAGTAAGTGGAGAAATAATGAGTTTAAGGCATGGTTTAATGAACATTATATTTGATGGTGTTACCATTGAAGCATTTAATGAGCAGTTCATCAGAGTACTGATGAATTGCTCATTGGATTGTTTCATTATAGTTATCTCTATAAAGAAGATTTTTATTCCAAGTATTTATTAATTACACGAACGTTCAATTCCGATTGGTGCAATGGCTTTTAACTATTTCTTTTAGAATTATTGACTCGAAACTGAATAAAAAATACATATACATTTAATGAAACTAAAACAATATATACACATTTAATGAAACTAAAACAATATATACACTTTAAATAAAATTACATAAATAACTACAAAATTAACTGAATCCAAGGCCTTCTAAAATAAATCTACACTTTAGAGATTTTCTTATCCTAAAATATTAAAGTCATTCATTCTCTAACTCATTCTATTATTGGATTGTTTCACATATACTTAATCACGTCTACACGAGATTAAGTATACCTTGTTTTCGCAATAAAACAAGATATACTTTTCACAATATAATCATGTGATACCTTGTTTTCACAATAAAAAAAAAATGTTCGTCAGAGTCAGTTTCCTTGTTAGGACCTTTTCCAAAAGTATAAAATTTTCTTCTTTTCCATGGGATCTTTTTTTTATCTCCCTTATGGAGCATACAATATCATTCCTCCTGTCTCACTAAAGTATAAATACTCTTACCTCTTGCAGTTCTATTTGATGCATAATTTACTAATTTTTGTACCAGAGAAAGAAGTTCTGCTACTACTTCATAAACAACATATCTAAGTTGAGCTCTTCATGTTAAGCCACTTTTAGTTTCAAATTTCATCAATTGTTGTTTCCATAGTAATCCAGTGTCCTTAAGACAGAAGATGAAGCTTTCCATTCAGCGTTTCCTCGAACATTCAATTAGAATGTGGACTGTAATATCTTCTTTTATTTACTGAATACTTGTTGACAGTGTCAACTCCTCCAGTTTAAAGACTCAGGATATATTTCTTTTTGGAATCTTCTGTTAATATTCTTCCAAGTGTCACGTAAAACTTAAAAACTTCCTAAGAACAAAATTCTCAGGTTGCCATTCTCAAATTTCCATTAGCTCTCTCTACTTTTTTTCCTCGTTTCCCCAGATACCGAACGCTCTCTTCTGTCAGCTGTCAATCACCCATCACCCATCAGCAGCATGTGCACTCCATGTAAATAGAAGTTGCATATAATGGCTGACACGTTGTCTTGTTAGCGACAAGAGAATGTCTTTACAAAACACAATACTTAATAATTTTAAATTACAATAAAAATATTGAAAGTAACATAATTATCAGAATCTAGTAAGTACATTAATTGGAAATAGTTTACATTTCATTTTGACAATAATAATATCAATAACGGGCACATCGCAAGTGCTGATATACATGTTACAAAACCAAACTAATAATATATTGCAATAGAGAAACAATTGTAAAAAGATTCATAATTGTAAATTATGATTATTTTTACAGTATGTCATCCTGATGAATGTGTCATTGTTTAAAGTTTGAATGTATAGGTGGTGTTGGAGCCAGTAGCCAGTGAACAGGTGATAATTTGATTAAACCCAATTTTGATAAGGTGATAGAAATTGTTGACATATCACCTCTTGTTTTAAGGAAATCTTCCAGGGAATTAACAGCACAATCAAATTACAAACCTCTGTGTCTGTAGTTGTTAATGAAATTGGTCTGCCACGACATGCAGAGAATGAAAGAAAGAAAGCTAGCTAATAGATAACAACAAATAGAAGACAAACCACACATTGGCAATTTGCTGAGCAACCTCTATGCCAGACTCTTATCAAATGCTTTAGAAGTGTCAAGTACAATAGCTCAGGTTTTCCCCAAACCTTTTCATGGCATGCCCAGGACAAGTGATATAGATTAGGAGATTTGCTGTAATCCATCTATACTGGTGGGCATTGATTAAGTGGTGGACATCCATTTGACTGTTAATGACCTCCTCTATCATTTTAAAGAGGACTGAGGTTGGCAATAACTGATAGTTTGTTGAAAAACTTTTAGCTTCCTTTTCTTAGAATGGACAAATCTAGACACTTCCAAGCTGGGGATAGATCAGCTAAGTAAAAAAAAAAGTATATAGATAGATGATATTGGATGGGTGTTAGTTTTTGGAGAACAGCTTTTAAGTATAGCTGGGAAGTATCATCAGAATGATAAGATCTTTGGGTATGTATGTTATTCATTCAAGATTCTGCCGATGTTTTTCGGGCAAAAGTTTACAGGAAGCATGTGGTTGTAGTGTTTCTAGTATGGTCAGAGTTGATTTGCTTTGGTTATATATGCAGGAAAATTAGAGAAGAATGTCAGGAGATCAGCTGTGCCTTTAAGCATTGTTATAGGAGTGTTATATTTGTGTGTGTGTGTGTGTGTGTGTGAGAGAGAGAGAGAGAGAGAGAGAGAGAGAGAGGTGGAAACACAATTGGTTTGAAGTTATGCCCATTGCATCCATTTATACAAGATATGTTTTATGAATTTTTTGCATTTGAAGTTGGATATGGATTTTTTTAAAATTCATGTTTGGTATTATGGATGGTGTAAACAGAAGAGGTAGACCATACAGAGAATGGATAGATGACATAAAGGACTGGTGTGGAATGGGTTTACAGAAACTGCAACACTGTGTGCTGGACAAAAAAAGGTGGATGAAAATAGTGAAGGAGGCATTGGACACCAACAGGCAGTGAGCCCATGGTTCGTGATGATAAATTTTGGACATTAAAGACACCTGTTAACTTCACTTTTTTGGATAGTTAAACTGTGATAAAACTTAGCTTCGTAGTGATTTTTTGAATTTGAGGAATAGTAGGGCAAACAAATGAATAATACAGAATGGAATAAGGAAACCTTTAAAATCTAGTGAGGATCAAAAAGAGAGAATTCTAGATTTTATATTCTCTAACACTGAGTATTGAACTATACAAATGTGCAAGTGCTACATGCTTGGCAAAAACAATCATAGAGAGAGTATTCCAGGTGGGTTAAGATGAAAACAGATATTTTAGCTGCAATTTCAAGTTCATTCAGATACAACAGATCTGAATATGTGAGTTGGGGATCTGTCACTTTTATTTGTGTTAATGCTTCAAATGTTGGCAGGATAAATCTGTCGAAATTTTTTTTGATAGGATTTTTAGGGAGTTTGTTTTTAAGTGAAACTTAACTGTGAAACTTTTTTTCACAGTTTAAGGAGAGTTAATTTGAGGGGCTGGGACATGTAGTGAGAGGAGATAAATATGTTGCCAACTGATCAGGAAGCTTTATGTGTTTCATCACATTTGATCCCTTTCATTATCAGACATTATTATTATTATATAACACCTCGTGGAGTCTTGACAAGTAACAGACTGATTTGGAGGAAAATTGTAGATAGGAAGTTAGTAATGATGTAATTTTTTCATGTAGTACTGTCATATCCTGTACACCCCTTGAGGGTACATGGCAGGAATTTGATGATGATGATGATATAACACCTCCAGGAAGTCCAAAGACAGGGTGCTTAAAGGTCAAAGCTGTCCAGTGCACTGGACAGTCCAGAGGAACTGTCCAGTGAATTGTGTATTTTGACCTTCTTTTAGACTTCAGAGTTCTTATAACTCTTCATTAGCCTCTGATACCAACCAGTTATCTTCATCTGCAGGATTGACATTGGCATATTATTTTTTTCTGACTTGAGCCATTATTGGTACACTTCACAAAATTGTACAGAATTTCATTCTCCTTGGTATCTCTTATATGTAAGGCGTTTGTTCAGTAGGTAGTGGGTGTTCCAAATCCTGCTGTGGGCAGCTTTTATGTTTTTGACTGGATTTAGGTGGTAACTGAATTTCATTTCCTGGTGTGAGATTACTAATTGTATATTGCAAGCTCAGAGTGGCTGGAAAAAGTTCCATGTATGGAAATCTAGGGGCAAGGTTTTGTATTATATAATCAAATTACCTATCTTTGGTACTAATAACTGTAGGTTCTTACTAAATAGCTTAAGGAAATTACAACGCACAATAGAATATACATTAAAATATTTAATACATTTAAAGTATATTCTATTGTACGTTGTAATTTCCTTAAGCTATTTAGTAAGAATGTATAACCAACGTCTAAGCCTTTCCACGAGAATTAATAACTGTAGGTTTGCAATCTTTTGTAAGTAGGATTCACATAAAAATAAAATAAATAAAATAAAATAAAAAATTGTTTCTAAATTTTTTAATGTGTAATTGTTTCAGCATAACTGGTAACATTTGTAAAGATGTTCAGTTGAACTGGCAAACTAAATATATTCAAATTTGTTTAATTTAATTCAGTGCTTAGGGATCCCTTTTAGAGCTTACACTAGCTCTAATAATTTTACTCTTTTTTTTCCCGATGCATTTGAGCCGGAAATATGCTTCCATCACTTCAGATGAATGAGTACTTTCTGAAAGCACATTGTTGAAAGTTTTTTACCTTGGGTTTATTATACGTTAAAGATACCAAGAATTTATATACTTGGTTTTAATCCTTTTCCCAAGGAAAACAATGTTTTGCATGCAAAATATATTCATGTCTGAGCTACTTGTATATAGATGCTAATGACTTCATATCACTTGCCTTAGTATGTATCCCACAATGTAAAGCACCCCACCCTTTCGGACGTGTATAATGCTACGCATAATGGGAAGGCCCAGACCGGTTTCGACCTTTATTGAGGTCTCATCCCGGGTCTGACCCTTCCCATTATACATAGCATTATACATGTCCGAAAGGGTGGGGTGCTCTTTGCATTGTGGGATAAATACTAAGATGTGATATGAAGTTATTAGCCTCTATATACAAGTAGCTCAGATGTGAATATATTTCCCATGCAAAACATTGTTTTGCTTCCTTGGGAAAAGATTAAAACCAAGTATATAAATTCTTGGTATCTTAAATGTATAATAAACTCAAGGTAAAAAACTTTCATCTTTCTCTCATTCAGAGATTTTTATTAATAAGGTCGAGCATCTTTTGGTTACTTGTATATGAGATATATACATTTAAGTGCTTCCGTAGCGCAATTGGAAGAATGATGGTACGTTGTGTCCTTTGATTAGAAAATGGCTAAGTTCGATTCTCGTCATGACGGGAGGAATCTTTATATGGACTTTTTCAATCGAAGGGTGAGTTAGCTGATCTGATACGGAGGTAGCAGGGTTTTTTCTCCCTGAAACTCTGGTTTTTCATCCCGTATACAGACAAATCGGCCCTTCAGAACACACGCAATTTACAGACAAAAAATACTAGCTGTGGTTGTGGTAGTTGTGGGCAGTAGATGCTGTTGATGTAAATGATTGGTAGTAGAGGTTCCGTGTAGCAGTGGAGATGGAGAGTTGTACAGTAGGTGTCCTCCAGTGATGAGTCTTCAGACTCCTTGGAGGTGTCACGAATAATAATAATATATATGACTTCTGCATTACTTCCACCTTGGTATCTCTCCTGGGTCTGCCTCCCACTGATAAGACCTCAATAAACGTCAAAACAGTCTGGGTAGTGGCCTTTCCCATTATGCATAGTATTATACACATCCGAATTTGGGTGTGCTTTGCATTGTGGGATACATAGTAAGGCAAGTGATATGAAGACATTAGCCTCTATATACAAGTAGCTCAGATGTGAATATATTTCATGTGCAAAACATTGTTTTGCTTCCAGTTATATATTTGGTTTAATCCTTTATCCAAGTGTAAGCAAACAAAGTTTGCGCCTGAAGTATTTTCAGGACTGGGGCAACTCGTGGTAAAGGTAGTATAAGTTCTAATCACTTGCCTTAGTATCCCATAATGCAAAGCACATCTCCTTGCGGACATGTATACTGCTATGCATTAAGGGAAGGGTCACTACCCAGACCGGTTTCGACCTTTATTGAGGTCTCGTCAGTGGGAGCCAGACCCAGAGGTGGTGATACTAAGGTGGAAGTAATGCAAAAGTCATATCACCATATACCAGTTGCCAAAAGGTGTCAACATCTTATTATTAAAATTCTCTGGATTAGAGATAGTTGATGGAAGTTTTTTCACTTGGCTATGCTACCAATTATATATTTGGTTTAATCCTTTTTGCTTCCTTGGGAAAGGGATTAAAACCAAGTATATAAATTCTTGGTATCTTTAACGTATTCTGAAAGCAGAGTTTGAAAGTCATTGTCACCAGTACAAACTTGGGATAGATGAAGAGTGGTCAAATTTTCTTCTGAAAATGAACAAGGAATTTGAAAATATTAGTTACTCATTAGCTTTTCTTTTAGCAGTTTCCTATTTCATTCCTGTTTGTCCTGTATGTGTTAGGCATAATCTGCTCTGACTAAGTAACTTGTTTTTTTTATAAACCCAACTGGTAATGATAAGCAGTTAATCCTTTCTTTCTAAGATGTGTGTGTAATCAGCAGTAATGATTCCATTTGATTGGAAAAATCTAGATTTGAATCTGTCTTTCATATAAGATTTAAGGAATAATTATGGTGACTTTTTAACTGAAGGCTGTATGGCTGGCCTTATATAAAAATAAGGAGAGAATCTTCTCCCTTCTTTACTGCAAAACAGGATACACTGGCTTCATTTTCTTCTTCTTCTTTTTTTTTTTTTTTTTGGTAATTTTAATCTAGCTTGTGTTCTCTGGTTGGATGTCTCTCTGTTTTTCAAAGAGATAAAGCCAAATTTCCAGGACAGAAACCCTACCTCTGCCGTACATGACTAACTCACCTTCACTTGAAAAAAATCTTTATAAATGTTCCTCACATCCAAGACTGGCAACCTAGGTCTTCTCATTCATAGAACATTGTTGCTTCTAGCTGAATTACAGACGTCTCCTTTAGTCATTTTAATATATTTATTTTTAATGTCTTCTGCATTGTATTGTAAAATTCAATGTAGCTTGAAATTTTACGAGCGCTTTACATTAGCTTTTACATAGGTCACATCTCAAAAGTTTGTAAATTGAAAATAACATTTTGTAAAAAGAATATATTTTATTGTATGATAAATTTAACCTGGCCAAAACGTAGCAAACAAAGAAAGGGTAAAGTGTGCAAGAAACAGAAGAAAATGCTATGTAACTTTAACCTATATGTTATTGTTTAACAGAGTGCTTTTGAAACCATTGTTTACAAGCTCTGTGTATGCCCACCGTCAAGGTCATTCTTAAAGGGGACAGGAAAATTCACGAGTGGTTCTGGTGTCTGTCTAATCGGATTTGTGTAGTATACCAGGAGAAGAAAGAACGGGTCGGTTGAAACAGAAGATCAAAGAGTTGCTCCGAATTCTTTGGGGGTCTCAACCCTTCGTGCAAGTCTTGAAGATGGTACAATAAAAGGGGATTGAGGATCGACAGAAAGAGGCAGAAATATCGGCAGTTGGAAACAGGACACGACTATACGGCTAGGGCACGCCAGATGTCGTGGAGAAAGGGAAGTGGATCCACCTGAGGCAGCTTCAATACTGGAATTGGCCATGGAAGATTACCAAAGCTAATCGAGGAGCAGACTTCCACGTCCAGAGAAGAATGCATTACCTTCTGAGCAAGACTGCATGCTGGACCCCTCGTCTGAAGCCCAAGAGTGCCAGAGATCAGCATTCCGAAGCCCTGTCAACAATCCTTGATGAGGCACAGGTGAAACAAGACACTGCAGATAGAAATTTAAGACCCGAGATGGAAGAAAGGTCTAGGACTCTAGTGAAAAATCCTTAAATAAGTGCGCGATCCAGAAGACAGAGCATATGTTAGTTCATTCCAATTTTTTTCCATATTTCTTTTATGTAATATAGGAGAAATAATTTAGATGAACTGTTAAGATATAAGGTACTAGAAATAAGCAGTGTCTATAAGAGAGGCCTCTGATTTGTTAATAATTGGTGCACAATTTGTGAGATAACTTGGCATAGCTAGCTAACCTCTTTGTGACAAACTTGAGTTTCAATAATTTGATTTAATAAGCAGAGAAGTAATTGAGTAATTGTATTGCAAGTTATTTAGTATTGAAAAAGGAAGTTTTATTTCTTAACGCTAAAAGTCTATCAGATAGGTAGAGAGAGTAATTCCCTATTGGTGAATTATTGTATTAATGTAAATAAATAAGTTTAGTTTATATGTCAATAGAATGACACCAGATCTTTCAAATTACAATGCACTGTTCCTAAATCAACACGAACCTAATAGCGGGAACCAAATAAGATTAGCAGAAGCGTGTAGTTAAGTGCAATCAGACCACGACATGTGGTCTAATTGCACTTAATTACACGCTTTTCTGAAGGAATTTGTGTTTTTCTGAAGGAAGTTTTTCTGAAGGAATTTGTGTTAGACAGAGAGAGAGAAATCAACCGGCCGTGTTACTGAGTTATATGCCAAATAAAACAATACTGGTGCAGTTTTAACAAACAAATTTTCTAGTATCCATAGGCATAAAACTCATAGTGCAAAAGGTAGATAAACCTAATACGCAATAGTAAGAAATAGTGAGAAAGAATAAGAAAGGAAGATATATAAGGAAAGCAAAAAACGTATAATATAACAAACTAAAGGTAATACAGAATAGCGGCAAAATAATAGCACAGTAACCAAACAGGTTTATAATATAGTTTTAAATAACATCCATTTACAGTATTACCTTCATATTTAACTTACTAATTTTGTATTACTGAAAGACCTTTGTATTTGCTTTCAATTTTTTTTTTTTGCCTTATCATTAAGTTAATATTGTATTATTCTACAAAAAAAAAAAGAAAAGAAAATTGACAAAGGAGCTTGATAGAAATAAATGAATATATTTCAGTTTAACATGTTTTGTGCGTGTATGTGTGTGTGTGTGTGTCAACTCCAAACATTGGAAGTCAAAAAAACCTGTGACATGACAGTGCCATGTGTGAGCAGGCGGTTAGAGAGATAAAAGGAATCTATGAATTTTTCTTGAAGAGCTGGAATTTGTAATCATTAGAGATAATGATATGGGGAAATGCTGTTTCAATGAACAAAGGTTAAGGCAGAATGAAGTAAGAAGAAGATGAGAAATTGGTTTAATAAGTTTGATGCTAGTTCACGCAGTTAGCCTAGTGGCTGTGCGCTTCACAACCATATGCCTGGGGAAGTAGTGTCTTAGGTTCGATTCCCGTCGATGACGTGAGGAGCTGAAGGATCTTCCTCAGCCAAAGCCAAGTTAGCCGGTCTTGGGCATGGACAGTAGGGTTTTTTCCCAGTTTATCCTGGGGTTTTTCATCCTGCAAAGCAGACAAACCGGCCTTGAGAACTCAACACTATGGACATAGGATACTCCGGGGCATAGGGCTGACCACCTTATCCTGTGAACAGTTTGAGGTCCGATGATTAATAAATCCTCGACACCACAAGGTAAAAGAGGGAAAAAGGAAGATGTGATGAAGTTTGATGCTTAACTGTGTGTGCGGCTGTAGACCACTAGCTTTTGTGTTCATACGTGACTAGAGGAAAACAGAGGAATAGCAGTGGCCCATTTGGTGGAGTAGCACTCATGGTAATACCTATTTAAAAAAAAAAAAAAAAAAAGAAAGACATAACATAATGCAGACATAGAACACAGAACAAGCAATTGGAGGAAATTGGTGTGTGTGTGGGGGGGGGGGGGGAGGATAATCTGTTAAGCAGATAACTTTCTGCTGGATAGTAATGCTTTCTAAGGAAGATTTTGGGTGCTACTCCCAAATTTGAGAACAGTATTTCTAAAGTCAGAAAGATTTAGGCATTATTAAGTGATAGAAGTCAGAACAGAAGTAATATTTAGAATTTTTTTTTGGAGGATGAGAGTCTATAGTGTTTGTGCTTGGTTGACAATCAGAATATCAAAAGTGGAAGAGTAAGGCAAGATCTTTCCTCCTACAAATATGACATGATTGTGCTTTTGTTATCACTAAAATTCATTTACTAGATTATTTTCATCCTGCTTGAGAATGCTAAAGAGATCATTTAAGGCATTTGTTAAAGAACACAGAGTTTGAATCATTTGAAGAATGGAGTATACTGTTATCAGCAGAACTGTGAATAGAATTTTTAGTTAGTGAGAGAAGATCATTGATATACAGGAGGAAGAGCGTGAGAATAAGCACTGAGCCCTGGGGTACTCTAGCATTCATGGGAAAATCTGATGAGAGGGAAAAAAACATCCACTATGACATGCAGTGAACAACAAGAAGCTGGCATCTATTCACAAAGGTCAAGATGGAGACACAGAGACCATAAGGTGATAACTTGGTAAGAAGGCCACGATGCTGGACTTGACCAAATGCCTTGGAAATATCTAGAGTGACCATATGAGGTTCTCCAAAATTTTCCATGGCTTGTGTCATGAGTTAATTAGGAAATATGTTGTGGAACAATAGTGGTAGAATATTGATCCATATTTAATTGGTTAGTTTCTAGGTAGTGAAGTTTGCCATTCATGATGATCACTGTTGTTTTCAGTAGTATTGAAGAGAACAGTGGGATGATGGTTGACTTTTATCTCCCTTTTTTAGGAACATCTGGATAAAGGCTTGTTTCCATGTTGTTAAGTAAATGCCTGATGAGTATGATAGTGTCAGGCATTTACTTAACAACATGGAAACAAGCCTTTATCCAGATGTTCCTAAAAAGGGAGATAAAAGTCAACCATCAAACTATCATCCCACTGTTCTCTTCAATACTACTGAAAACAACAGCGATCATCACGAATGGCAAACTTCCCTACCCAGAAACTAACCAATTAAATATGGATCATAATAAATTTAGTTTAATCCTTTATCCAAGTGTGAGCAAACACAGTTTGCGCCTGAAAGTATCTTCAGGACTGGGTTAAGGTGGTACACACCTTAAAGGTTGGTAGCTTGCTCCACCTTTGCAACGAGTTGCCCTGGTGTGTACCACCTTAACCCAGTCCTGAAGATACTTTCAGGCGCAAACTGTGTTTGCTCACACTTGGATAAAGGATTAAACTAAATTTATTATACTCTAACCAAGTGGAAAATAAACTTTCAACATCTTTCTCTAAATATGGATCAATATTCTACCACTATTGTTCCACAACATATTTCCTAATTAACTCATGACACAAGCCATGGAAAATTTTGGAGAACCTCACATGGAATTGCCCGTATAATAATAATAACAATAATAATACGGGCAAGTCCATGGAGTCTGAGACCTGTGCATTATCCAGTATTCACACAATTTACTAATCATACAAAGTACCTATCATACTTTGCTTTGAACTTATATAGTCATGGCTGCTTATTCTACTCATTCACCACTCTCCAAGCAAAAAATGTAGTCCTCACAACCTTGTTAACCACACTGTTGCTCAGTTTCCAAGAATGGCCCTAGTTCTCCCACCACCAAACTTGTTCTGAAAAATTTCCTGTATCAATCCTGTAAAAACCTTTGAGTAATTTGTATGTCTCTATTATGTCATCCCTTCTCCACCTATCAACCAATTTCTATAACTCATAACTCTTTAACCTATCCTCATAAGATATGTTCCATAAATCTGCCACCATTTAGTCACTCACCTCTGAATCCTCTCCTCCTCATCTCCAAGAAACCTAGGTAACCGGATCTGTGAACAGTAGTTAAGATGGAGTCTTATCACATCCCTTATAAAAAGGTGTAAAAACTTGCATTATAAAGGTAATACAGGATAACTGTTAATTCTGGAGCACAAGCTTTTGGAACAATACGAGGGATACTGTCTACATGAGAGAACTTATTGATATCAAGGCTGTTGAGTATTTTGCTGATTTCCTTTTTGGAAAAAAAATCAGAGGAGATATGTTGTGGATAGTTTGTAGTATACTGGGAGGAATTTTGCCCTAGTCATCTGTACAAAATTGCAGGAAAAGACTGATGCTAAAAAATCTATTTTATCTTTAGGTGAGAGAAAGGTGAAAATATGGAAAGGTGTAAGTTGCACCCAACAGCTTTCTGAGGGATTGGAAAGCCCAACTTCCATTTTAGCAGGCTTTTTTGCATTTGGCCTTTACTAAGGCTGCTATTTATATGTTGTTGATTTATAGCTGTTTTGGTTGTATGTATGGTTTTGCTGAGTGTAAAGCTAAGTTCTGACTTAAGCCATCAAATGTACCAAATTTTTGCTTTGGGCTGCTTTGGCACATTTGTTGGAGAATCAGGGTGTGGATAGGAATTTGCAGTTTTAAGTGGGGAATAAAAGTTCTTATTCCAGCACGAATTTTTTCACTTGTTTGGTTGGAGCAGGTACTTGGATCAGGAAAGCAGAAACAGTAGTTAGACCACTGGGATGACCAACTGGATGATCCCAGTCGATACTGTATCTTCTGACACTGTAGTGCCATAGGTTTTCAGAAAAAGAAACACAAACAATTATGGTTGGAATTGCAAAGAGGAAAACTAACATTTGTAGTGTATTTCGAGGAAGAGTTGGTTAAGAAAAGGTCTAGAGTTTTAGGAGAATGATGAGTATTATCTGGTGTTGTGAGTAGGTGAACAATTTATGTTTGATCATTACCGAGCAATTACCTTGGCTTCCCTTCTAGCCTGGTCTGTTATTATAGAATGGGAGCCAGTTTGAATTATGAATGAAAGCTTCAAGAAAGATTTTCACTGTTTGAAATTAAATTGTATGTGATCAACTTTCACAATCAAACTATCATCCTACTGTTCTCTTCAATACTACTGAAAACAACAGCGATCATCATGAATGGCAAACTTCACTACCTAAAGACTGACCAATTAATTAAGGATCAAGAATATTCTACCACTATCATTCCACAACATATTTCCTAGTGCTGTGAAGGCAACACAATGAGGCAAGGAAATTCTGAGCCAGCATAGATCACTCAGAGGAAATTCAAGATTTGGTTCTATTTAACATGGATTGTCAGACCTGACACAAGTGCATGTTCTGCTCTTATGGAAAGTATTGTGCATGATGAAAGTAGGAAAGTTGAGATGGACTATTATCATAGAGGATGGCAATTGAGGTCAGAATTGAATAAGGAACAACTGATCAGGTTTTGATACCTTTAAGTGGTGGAACATGAATTTAATGTCTGTATTAAGGCCCCAGGCGAAAGTTTTTTTTACATGAGATTTTATTTTTAGGAATTCTTTTGTTATTTTTATATTTTTGAAAATTTTTTGAAGTTTTCTGTTGATTTTCATGGATTTTTTTTTTTTTTTTTTTTTTTTTTTAACTACAGCATCACTCTTATTTATTATGCTGTCTTTCATGGTCTTCTAATATTGTAAACTTAAAGGAAAAGTGCATGCAACAGGGTATGAAGGACTTGTGGACTTCCACACTAAGAGTGTACCTGAATATCAAGTGTACTATTGAGAATGTCCCTTGCCACTGCAAGGGACATTCTCAATAGTTCCAATTACAATTTCCAATTACAAGTTCCAATTACAATTGGAACTCCCTCCAGGGAGTTCCAATTGTAATTGGAACTCCCTCCAGGAATCACATGGCAAATTACTGTATATGTTAGTGTACAAGTTATTTCAGTGTATAAGACAAACCCCAAAATTTCTTTTCAAAATGGTTATTTTGTGACAGCATGTAGGCATAGAAATCATAGCAGGCATTTTGTTTACTATAATTTATGAACACTGTCTTCCAGTACAAGACAATAGGTAAAATATTGTGTTAAGTTTATACTTCAGTTTTGTATATTGTATTTCATGTGCTCATTACTCAAGTAAGGTTTCATTAGGATTTAAATGAGCACACTACATGTTTAACCTAATAAATACAATTATTAAATTCAAATATTTATATGTAAAACATTAATATATTATATCAGTATATATTAATATTCTAATTAGTATAAATGCTAGAGCTTATTACAACACAGTACATGCATCTAACATAACACCATTACAGTGTACATTACTGTAGTAGCTAAATGATGGCTTGATGATGTTTCCATTGCTGAATTCCAAGGTTCAGATTTTATATCTGGAGTATAAGATGACACCATGTTTCAGCAGTTTTTTTTCTTAACTTCAAATATCATCATATGCCCTGACATATATGGTAAGTCCCGGGGCAGAGCTGACTACTACCGAGTGCGTCCCCAGGTGGCGGATCGGGGAACAGCCTTCAGATACGGAGGCTAGCTGCGATATAAGCAGAGCAATCTGGCGAATAAGCAGCCGTGGACCAACAGCGACTGAGCTATCAGGGCGTGGGGGAGCAGAAGTGGCAACTCTGTCTCACTTAAAACCTCACAAAGCCCAATGACAACTCGGTGACATGGCGAGCAGTGCTGTCATTAAATAAGTACCTGCTGAGGTCACTGCCCCTGACATTGGGAAGCAGCATTGTCAGTACTGACACAAGGTTGAAGCCAAATGATGACGGAAAAGCTTGTGATCAGAGATTTGCAGATGGCAATATGATTATATTGTGTATGTCTGTAATACTGCAGAGCAGAAAGCAAACGGAGAAACTACTGCTCTAGCTTATCTCCAGAACAACCACCATGGCGAGCAAACCCTTACAATTGGCCCCAAGTTCCCGGCGTCCCTTAAATGGGACAGGGGTGCGAAGAATCTCCGGGCTCAAAATGGTGTCCACTTTTAAAATTGCAACTTGGAATGTCAGAACTCTGTATGAAGCTGGCAAATTAAGAAGTGCCACAAGAGAAATGAAGAGGCTGGGCATCCGGATTTTGGGAATTTGCGAGACAAGATGGCCAGGATCTGGAAAGTGTCAACAAGATAATACAACAATGTATTACTCTGGGAATGATGAGAACAAACATCGACATGGTGTAGCTGTAATAGTAGATGAAGAAATCAATAAATCAGTACTAAATTGGATTCCATTTTCTGAAAGGATAATGCTGTTACAACTTAAGGGAAACCCCGTTAACATAAATATCATCCAAGCTTATGCACCCACAGCTGACAAAAGTAAAGAAGATGTTGAAGTTTTTTATGAACACCTAAAAGAGATTAAAAACCTAACAAAGATGATATAAACATAGTGATGGGTGACTTCAATGCAAAAATAGGAAGAGGGGGTGATGGAGAAATTGTTGGCAAACATGGCTTAGGCACCAGAAATGACAGAGGAGATCGCCTAGTCCAGTTCTGTCAGGAAGAAGATCTAACAATAGCAAATACCTGGTTTAAACTTCCACCCAGAAGACTGTACACTTGGAAATCGCCTCAAGATAACCATCATAACATTGTCTGAAATCAAATTGATTATATACTGCTAAATAAAAGATTCCACAGTAGTATAAAGAGTGCAAAGACTTATCCTGGAGCAGATATCTCATCAGACCACAATCCCATAGTTGCAGAAGTACGTCTTAGATTAAAATCAGCTAAAAAATCACAAAACAAGAAAAAGAAAATTGATGTAGAAAAACTGAAAGACCCGAACATAAATAAAAGTGCCAAGACACAGCTTAACCTGCGATTACAACAGATTAACATAGAAGAAAATAAAAGTGTGGAATCTCTTTGGAATAGCTTAAAGAATGCCATCGTAACAACAAGTATTGAAGAAGTAGGTTATGTGAATAATATAAAACAACAGGAATGGATGACAGATGAGATTCTTTCTCTTATTGATAAAAGAAGAATGTACAAAAACAAAGACCTAGCCAGGTATACAGAAACACATAACATCATCAAGAAAAAAATAAAAGAAGCCAAGGAAAATTGGATGAAAAATTTATGTACTGAAATTGAACTGTTTCAGAAGAAACATGATAATTTCAATCTGTATAAGAAAATCAACGAAATTTCTGGAAAACTGAGGAAAAAGCAAATAGTGTCTCTAAGAGACAAAAATGGAAAAATAGTTCTAGAAGAAGAGAATAAAGCACAGATTTGGATAAAATATGTAACAGAACTTTTCAATGATACTAGACAGAAGCCTATAAATATAAAAGATAACATTCAAGGACCAGCAATCATGAAATGTGAAATAGAGAATGCTATACGAACAAGTAAAACAGGAAAAGCCAGTGGACCAGATGGTGTGCAAACAGAATTTTTAAAATTAATAGAACCAGATAACATCAAACTTCTTGAAAAACTATTTAATGAAATATATGAAAGTGATGAATTTCCATCACATTGGCTCAAATCTACATTTATCACTATCCCAAAGAAACCCAAAGCTAATTCCTGTGGTGACTTCCGACTTATTAGTCTAATGAGCCAAACATTAAAATTATTTTTGAAAGTAATTCAGAATCGCATTTATAGAAAAAGTGAAGAAACTCTAAGTGAAACACAATTCGGCTTTCGGAATGGTTTTGGTACTAGAGAGGCCCTTTTCTGTACCCAAATATTGATACAAAAATGCATAGAAAAACCGAAGTCTGTCTTTATGTGTTTCATAGATTTTGAAAAAGCATTCGACAAAGTCAGACACACTAACTTAATAGAAGTCCTTCAACAAACAAGGCTAGACGAACAAGACATAAGACTAATAACAAATCTGTATTGGAATCAGTCAGCTACTGTTCAATTAGACAACATTACCACCAGTGATATTAACATCAAAAGAGGAGTGAGACAAGGATGTGTGCTCTCACCACTCCTGTTCAACATATACGCAGAGGTAATCTTTAAAAAAGCATTGGAAGAATGTCCAGAGGGAATCACAATAAATGGAAAGATTGTTAACAACCTACGATATGCAGATGACACCTGCTAATTGCAGATAACATTATGGATCTCCAAAAACTCATTGACAGAGTATACATAGAAAGCCAAAGAATGGGAATAAATATAAACATCAACAAGACAAAATACATGATCATCAGCAAACATCCAGCCTCATCAATGAAACTGACACTCAATGGGAAAAATATTGATCAAGTGTCAAGATATAAATATCTTGGTTGTTGGCTTAATGAACGGTGGGATCCAGAAATAGATATAAAGACAAGGATTGAAGTTGCACGGCAGTCCTTCATGAAAATGAGAACACTATTCTGCAATAAAGACCTAAACATGGAAGTCAGATGCCGAATGCTGAAATGTTACGTGTGGTCTATTCTGCTCTATGGAGTTGAAACATGGACATTGAAGGAGACAACCATCAAGAAAATCAAAGCCTTTGAGAATGAAGAGGTCTTAAAATCCATTGGCAAAGCTAAACATCTTGTACAAATAATCAAGAAACGAAAAACATCATATCTTGGCCACATCATGAGAAACAGCAAATACCAACTTCTAGAAACTATTTTGGTAGGAAGAATTGATGGCAAAGGAACTAGAGGAAGAAAAAGAATATCATGGTTTGACAACATCAAGACGTGGACAGGAAAGAGCAGTGCACAACTGCTCAGATTAGCACAAGACCGCAGTTTGTTCGCCAAGATGGTCGCTGACCTTCGATAGAAGATAGCACAATAAGAAGAATATGGTAAGTAGAAGAATATTCACCAGCTAGTTGGGGGTGTTATGTGTTACCAACAGGTTCTGTCTTTTGTATTATCTAGCAGTAGCCTGCATAAAAATGCTTTACTACTGTATACTTGAATGGAGGAGGTGCTGGCTCCCTCAACAGTGTGTTAAGCATGCTGCTTTCCTCCTCTTTCTTCACATTGCATGTTGAGTGGGTTGACGTTACTATTTTCCATATATTGTTACATCATCCTTCCCTTTAGTTCTTTTAGCATTACTTAGGTCAGTTTCTAAGCATATCATAATCATCTGGTATTGTTGTATATACCTTCTCCATTTTTGTTAACTGAAAATTCCACATTCTTAGCTATCTCTTAAGTAAAAACTGTGTGATCATCTTTTCTGTTTAAAGGCTACAGCTGTCTTGGTTATGAACAGATCCTCTGATGCACTCACCTGCTCCAGTACTGCTATACTTTGAATCTCCTCCATTCCATGTTGGACTTAATGGAGTAGAACAGCACTGGGAAAGTATTAAAAACATTATTTTACTCTTTCAGTATTTCATCTCAATCACAGAGACATCTTTACAAAGTACAACTTAAAACTTTTAATCCTTCCCGCACTCCATGACCTTCTCTTCAGAATTTAGCAGTCACCATCCTTTACATCCAAGACACATCAGAAAAAAATAGCCAGATTTCTAAAGAAATACAACCTAATTTCAAAGAACAACCTTAGCACAGCCTTCAGTTCCTGATGTGTATAGTTTCCTGTTCCTGTAAGTTGGCCTGCTATGAACAGGAAGATTAGCCACCTCTGCATAGAAGAACATACATCTGTAATCTGGACTATGATCAGTTGGGTCTTTCAGACCATGCTTTAGATACTACTCATGGAATTATTTGTGGGGAAAAAAAATCCACTATGCTCCATTGCAGCAAGATTAGAAGAGAAAGGCTTTTTTAGAATCTGCAGCTGCCCTCAGAAATCAGCCTAATCGAATTAAATATGCATAAAACTTTACAAAATATGGGAAACACTAATCCTTTGAGATCCTAATTTACAACCGATGCCTCCAACAGGTGCATACAGAGAGTGACTCAGCTAGTTTGGACTCTAGTCTTTTGTCCACGTTTCACTCAGTTTTGTATTGCCTTTATGTGTGCATATTATAAGTTTTATATTGTATTTCCTGAAGATGTTTCTGTGACGGAGATTAAATATTGGAAGAATTAGTGTTTTTCATCTTTTCCCAGTGCTATTTCCTCCATTAAGCTTCCAACAGGAGTTCCTCCTAGCACTTAACCTTTAACACACAAATCTCCTTCATCATACGCTTTTAAGGAGGAAGAAAATTATATCTTATTAGCTACATAAATTCAGTTTTCTTCCTCCTTCTGTCTTTTCCTTTTTTCAATTTGCCCTAATTTCTGAAGTCTCCTGTAATAAGCATACTTGCCTTATGCTCATTGAGCTAATTTTCCATTGCTATCACATCTTCCTTTTTTTTTTTTTTTATGTGAAAGTTTGTTAACTATAGTACATTTAGTAGTACCCTGAGTGAGTTAAGGATTTTTTTTTCTATTTTTATTAATTTCATAATTTTTTTGCATTATTATAATGCAAAAAAATTTAATATAGTCTGGAAACTCTGCTCTAGAGAAGATCACAAATATCCATGCCCATGTCATGATTTGAACCCACAACCTATTGGTTGGAGAGTGGATATACTAATCCCTTGGTCAACAAAGGTGGAAAAAGGCCTTTGCAACCATGAACCCTATAGCAGTAGTAGACTATATTTGGTGCTGTTTATCTTTATCTCATATTAGATAACTTTAAATGCACTTCTTCCCACAACTCTGCCGTTGTTTTTCTGCAGAACTTCTACTCTTATTGGTTGTAATTTGGCCATTATCAAAAACACCCCCCTCCCACATCATGTTCTCTCTGTCCTTCCTGAAAATACAATATCCACTTATATTGTATTCTTGAAACCATATATCATCCATTGTCAACTATAATATTTGGCCAAGTTGAATTAACCAGTGCCAAAATGCCTGAATTATTTCACAAAAATTAACATGAATTCATATTCTGTGGACATCATGTGTAAGGTTAGGTTAGGTTAATCCATTTCCATCTGGATTTAATACTACATTAGCTGAAATTTGAAGATGAATGGTTAGACACTTATTGGCAGAAAGCACCATGCTGCACCACCCTTCACAATTTCACTACACTGCCCTGACTTGATGGTACTTGTGTGATATTGTTGAAGTACAACTCATCTTTAAGTTAGTAAGATCTGAGACAATGTAACTCAAATGGGTTGTATGGTCTCAGATATAAATGGAAAAGGTTTTTAATTCTGAAAAGTCTGGTTTTTCTCCTGAAGAGCTAACTATTGAACATATATATAACTGGCAAAAACATATATATAACTGGCAAAGATCCCCAGAATTAACGAATAGTTGTTCTTGACATGATGTTAGGGCCTCCCTCGATGAGTCTGTCGACTCCTTGGAGTTGCCCGGAACAATAATAATAATAATAATAATACGAGAATTGTGGTGAATGAAGTGGAGGTGAGTAGTCTATTGCATAACCTCAATGTCAATACATCTGTGGGATTGGATGGTATACCAGCTCGTGTTGTACGAGAAGCAGCTAAAGAATTGTCAGTACCCTTGACCATTTTGTTTAATTTGAGTCTCGGGTCTGGGTTAGTCCCGAGGGGGTGGAAAGAGGGGAAAATAGTTCCACTGCATAAAGGTGGTTCCAAGACTGCTGTTGTAAATTACCGACTGATTAGCATATCAGGAATCATTCAAGGTCTTAGAGAAATTAGTCAAGAAAAGAATACAGGATTGGATAGATGAAAATGGGATATTGTATGGGGGACAACATGGTTTTGTGAAGGGTAGATCATGCCTCAGTAACTTGCTCACGTTCTATAACACAGTGACGGCTGAACTGGATAGGAGTAATAGGTTTACAGTGATACTACTGGACCTTACCAATGCCTTTGACAGGATACCACATGGAACCCTAATCAGTAAACTGGAGCAGATGGAGATAGATATAGGGTTGGTGAGATGGATAGGAGGGTGGTTGAAGGAGAGATACCAGAGAGTGGTTTATGCAGGAGTGGAGTCTAAAAGACGGCTTGTGACTAGTGGTGTGCTGCAGGGCTCTGTTCTTGGATCACTGCTTTTCAGTTTGTTCATCAATGATATAGGAAAGGATTTGAGAGGAAGTGTTCACTTGTTTGCTGATGATGCAAAGTTGGGTAGAGCAATTGTGAGTGCACAGGATGTCAAAATTTTACAGGATGATTTGGATAGTTTGGAGGACCGGGCTAGAAAAAATGGATGTCAATTTAATGTGGCAAAGTGTAAGGTTATGCACTTTGGGGTGAAAAGAATAGCAGCAGTATATCGCATTGGTGGAACCGTACTCCAGGAGATTGATGAGGCCAGGGATTTGGGAGTGTTGGTGGATAGGGAATTGAAGTTTAGGGGGCACATTGCAAAAGTGACTAAATCAGCTCATCAAATCACTTGGCTTCTAAAAAATACTTTAACATGCAGAGACAAACAAGTTGTTGTTCCTCTGTATTGAGCCTTGATAAGAACCCATCTGGACTACTGTACCCAGGTATGGGCACCAGGGTTTCTTCATGATGGGGAGGAAGTGGAGAGGATCCAGAGACGAGTGACCAAGATGATAGAAGGTCTGTGGAATGAACCTTATGAGAATAGGTTGAAGATTTGTGGGTTGCAGAGATTGGACGATAGGCGAAGGAGGGGTGATATGATTGAGACATTCAAATTACTGAAGGGTTTCTATAAGATTGATCCAGAAGATATTTTTGAAAATATGACTGGTGGTGGGAGGACTAGGGGCCATGCATGGAAGCTGGGCAAGAGCATGGTTGACAAGGGAGTTAGAGCTAGGTTTTTTACTTGGAGAGTGGTGAATGAGTGGAATAAGCTGCCAGAGTCTGTTGTGGGTGCTACGACCGTGAATGAGTTCAAGGCAAGGTATGATAGATACTGTGTCAATGTCGAATAGTTGTTCTTGACACGATGTTAGGGCCTCCCTCGATGAGTCTGTCGACTCCTTGGAGTTGCCCAGAACAATAATAATAATAATAATAATCCTTTCTTAACAATAATTATGTTTATGAAAACCAAGTTATAATTTGCTTACACCATATCAAAGATTTAGAGATCACAGGAATAGTTTATTATAGTGAATGGTTTGCTGTAAATATCCATTAGACCTGTGCTTCTAATGTGAATTGCGCTTGTAGGGCACCTGTGGTGCCCCATAAGCGCAGTACTATTCCATAATAAATTCATGATACTATTGCACAATACATTCCATTAATGGTGCTTTTTAGATAATTTGTTATAGTGAGTGAGGTTAGTTTATTATGACTATATTTGCTAAAGTGATACAGTTGAGTATCACTTTAGTATTGTGCAGTTGACTATACCTAGTCATAACAAGTCATACCAAGTCATTGGGCTTGGTATGCTAATGGAAAATGAGATGCTATGTTGTGAAAATTAAAAAAAAAAAAAATTGGTAGTGTGAAATTACTTTGAAATGGTATCACATTCTTTGCATGTGAAGTGTTCATATGTGATTGACATCGATTTATTTTTGGTTTCTTTTTAGGATTACATACAGGTCTGCTGTTTGGTATGCTGAACATCTCAGTAGACAAGTGCCTATCATTTTGATTAGTGATGATAAAAAGGTAACTATTGCATTCCAAAAAAAAATCTCTTTCTAGGCACTACATGAAAGATAACATTTTTACCTTGATATGGCTGTGTGCCATTGGACCATTGTAATTGTGAGTTTTTATTTATAATATGTTCATTCCACCATGAAAAAAATTTGATTGGGCATCACAACATTCAAGCTTGTCAAGGTAGAAAGTCCGCATAGAACATTTTGTAGAGTCACTTGTGTTCTTCATATAAAAATTAAAGTTCACAGGTGGCATTAATTTTTGAATGAAGTAAACAAAGGACTATGATGGAGATGTCCAAAATGATCATGAATAACCTATGTTATGATTTACAGCTTGCCACATTTGTGAATGACTTGCAGAAATTAATTGTTGTATGGAAATAGTTTTTGTTACTCCTTTTTGAGTTCTTAGCTTGTAAATTTTGTGGCATAATTATATGGCATTTTATACAAATCAATTGCTGTTTGATCTAGAGACCAAGATTCTTTATATTGTTTGTAAATAGTGTTTCCACAAATATTTTCAGTTACTACTATATCTGCATCTAATTGCTAGCCTTGTTGACAGAATGGGTTAGCCTATTTTCTTTCTAGTCAACAGGCTGTAGGTTCAGATTCTGTCATGGCTTGGATGTTTGTGATTGTCTTTGGGTGGGAGATGAATTTCATCACCCAGTGCAAGACCAGAACTGCACTCTAGTGCAGGATTTCTGTTATGTAAAAAATATATAAAATTCATTTAAAATAAAAATAATTTCCCGGGTCACCCAGTACTAATGTACTATAGTTTTACAAACTTTTGTAATGGGAATGACATAAAGAAAGAAAAATAAAAAATTAGGACTTCTGAGATTCTAGATGACTTGCAGATTGGACCCCAATTTCAGATCAGATATATGATGTTTATAGTGTTTACAAATAAAGAAAAATAGGTACTTCAGCAAGGAAGTGAACTGTTGTATAAGAAAAAGATAAAGGTAACACCAGATACTTCAGTTGAGAATAACATTATTGCCGATGTTAATTATTAATAAAATCTATACAGTGGAACCTCGGTTATCAAATGACTCTCATCTCGAACAAATCAGTTCCCGAACATATTTTCCAAACAAAAAACACACTGGTTTCCGAACAGAATCTTGGTTCCCGAACAGGTAAATCAGCAACCACGTGTTCCTCGAGCGAGATGTACAGCAGGAGAGCATCAGTTACGCCACAGCCTCCGCTCAGTGCAGACACCTGCCTCAAATTTGCAGTGCCTTTTCTTGATTTCTTTGTGTTTTGTTGTTTTTTTATAAATTATTTTTAAATAAGCCACCATGGGGCTGAAGAAGGATAGTGATAGCAGCAAAGTGAAAAGAAAAGTTGTTAGAACCACGATATAGGTGAAAAAATAAATCATATCCAAATATGAAAATGGTGTTCGTGTCTCGGATCTTGCTATGCAGTTCGGTATGGAAAAATTAATAATCTTTACAATACTCAAAAATAAAGAGGCAACCAAGGGAGCTGATGTTGCAAAAGTAGTGAAAATTCTTACTAAACAAAGATCACAGACGATTGAAGAAGTGGAAAAATTGTTGCTGATTTGGATAAACGAGAAACAGTTAGCTGGTGGTAGTGTTTCTGAGGCTGTAATATGTGAAAAAGCAAGGTGATTACATGATGACCTGTTAAAGAAAAACCCTGATACGAGCGGTGATATTGATGTGTTCAAAGCTAGTAGAGAGTGGTTTGAGAAATTTAAGAGGAGAAGTGGCATACATAGCGTGATTAGGCATGGGGAGGCTGCGAGTTCGAACCAAGAAGCTGCTGAGAAATATGTGCAAGAATTTAGTGACTATGTAAAGGCTGATGGTTTTCTTCCTCAACAAGTGTTCAACTGTGATGAAACTGGCCTATTTTGGAAAAACTTGCCAAGGAGGACCTACATCACTCAGGAGGAAAAAGCATTGCCAAGGCACAAGCCAATGAAGGACAGGCTGACTCTTTTGCTGTGTGGAAACGCAAGTGGGGACTTCAAGGTCAAGCCATTGCTTGTATACCACTCAGAGAATCCAAGGGTGTTTAAGAAAAATAACGTGATGAAAAGTAAATTGTCTGTTATGTGGAGGACTAATAGGGTAACTAGGCAATTTTTTATTGAGTGGATCCGTGAAGTCTTTGCCCCAACTGTGAGAAAATACCTTCAAGAAAAAAATTTGCCTATAAAATGCCTTCTAATGAAATCAAACTCTTCCACCAACTCATCTTCCAAGCCTTCCAGGCTTGGAGGACAAGTTGGTGGAGGAGTTTGATTTTATCACAGTGAAGTTCCTGCCCCCTAACACGTCTCCTCTAATCCAGCCCATGGACCAGCAGGTAATTTCAAACTTTAAGAAACTCTACACCAAAGCACTGTTTCAAAGGTGTTTTTGAAGTGACCTGTGACACAGAATTAACACTCAGAGAATTCTGGAAAAATTACTTCAACATCTTTCATTGCTTAAGTATCCTTGACAAAGCCTGGGTGCAAGTGACTTACAGGATGATGAACTTGGCCTGGAGGAAATTGTGGCCAGACTGTGTAGCAGACAGAGACATTGAGGGCTTTGACACTGAGTATGTTGCTATTGTCGATGATATGGTGTCTCTGGGTAAAAGCATGGGCTTAGAAGTTGACAATGCTGATGTGGAGGATTACAGGAATGAGCGCTTCATGGAAGAATTGGAACACCTTCAGAAGGAGCAGCAAAAGATGGTGGTGGAGGAAATGTCTTCAGAGACAGAGGATGGAAGGGAGGATGTTCCTAGTTTTGTGATCAACAAAATGTGTGCAAAATTGGGTGAGGTGCAAAGTTTTGTGAAACGATATCACCCTGACAAAGCTGTAGCAAACTGCATCATAAACCTTTTCAATGACAATGCCACGTCTCACTTCAGAAACATTTTAAAACTCAGGTAAAAACAAATCTCAATGGATAGGTTTTTAGTGAGACAGAGGCCCAGTCTGTCTCAAGCAGAGTTGAGTGGTGCCAAGAGACAGAAAAGAAAGAGAAAACCCTCTAGAAGTACAGTTACCTGATGTTTTTATGGAAGGGGACTCTCCCCCTTCCTCACCACCTTTCATTTATGCCATCAACTCTCCCCTGTACAGATAAAGTGAAGTTAAATTTTCATCTATATTGTATCTATTTATTGTGTTTATTCATTTTGTGTAAGATTTTATTCATGAAGTACTGTTATATAAAGGCTTAAATAAACAATCATCTGGGGTTCGGGAATGGATTAATCCATTTTCCATTAATTCTTATGGGAAAATGGTTTCAGTTTCCAAACCTAATTCGTTCCTTTAGGAATGAATTACGCTCAACAACCGAGGTTGCACTGTATATATTAAAATTGAAATTTAAATTAGTTTTGCATTAATAGATTTCAGATCAGTGGAAGAATTTGGCCATCCCTCACATTAGCAGTTAATACTTGACAGTGAAATGTGTTTTTAATTCACAGGACTGCAATTCTGTGAATTAAAAAAAAAAAAAAATGCATGTCACAATAAATTTTAAAGATTGCAATTGAATTTGGGTGGTGATGATGATTCATGAGTAATGTTCTTCTAGAGACCATACTTTTTTTAAACTATTTCAGGCCTGTAAACAGTGTCACGATCTCACACTGGGTAATAAAATTCAGCTACCACTTTACATTATTTATAAACATCCATGGGACAATTAGAATTTGGGCTCATGGCCTGAAGGTTGGAGAATAATATTATCTATCATTGGCCACTTGGCCAACCAGACTAATGTACTATAAATTAAAGATACCAAGAAATTATATACTTGGTTTAATCCTTTATCCAAGTCTAAGCAAACAAAGTTTTCACCTGAAGTATTTTCAGGACTGGGGCAACTTGTATATAGAAGTTGATGACTTCACATCACTTGCCTTAGTATCCCATAATGTAAAGCACATATCCTTACGGATATATATAATGCTATGCATTAAGGGAAAGGTTACTACTCAGACTGGTTTCGACCTTTATTGAGGTCTCGCCAGTGGCAGCCAGATCCATAATGCTTTGCACTTCCATATATGAGTTGTCTAAACTCTCCTGCACATTATGAAGAGCTTTTAGGGAAAATTTTGGTGCACCATTCTTAAGACATGAATAATATTCTAAGATTGGTAGATTTGAAATGATTTGCACTGGACAGGAAAATAGTGATGTTTTGAGTGCAAAAGGACAAAAAAATTTTTGTTAGCATTAAAGATGATGATATTGTCCTCTTCCTATTGGACAGTCAAATAGCAGTGGATTATCAGAAAACTATGTGGGACTTCAAGGTCAAGCCATTGAATAGAGTTTGGGAGTAGCAGACGTGCAATTTCCACACCAATGTGAGAATATTACAGAGGCCCGGAATATTCTTGACATTGGTGGGGAATGTCTGCTCCTACGTACATAAAGACCTTTTCTCACTGATCTCAGTCTAACCATAGCTTTTCCAATGACCCATTCCTTTTCATTATATTACTAACCTTGTAGTGCATAATCATTTGAAGCTTCAAGATTTTTTATAATCACCTTAACCTCTGATTTCCTTGCTATTTTTTGGCAAGTTGAGGATTACTTTGTGAATTTTGTTGACACCAAAATGTAGCCCTGTCTTATTTTTCACAAGAACATTCTCTCATTTCACTTCCTCTTACTTAATACCCATTTTCCAGAAATGATCACACTTCTCTTCTGACTTACACCTCTAGCCTTTCCTTGTGCAAACATATCTCAGTCAACATCCTCAGTCTCAAAAAAAAAAAAAAATCCCCTCCCCACCTTCAAGTTACACGTCACCTCTGCAACTTCTGACACTGTATAGATACCAAATGTACACACACACACACACACACACACACACATAGAATACTGCCCATAGTGTGTCCCAAACCACCTTAAGAATGCTTAATGCTATCCAGAAGAGGCTTTAATTAATTTATTAATTAATAATCCTCCTCACAGATTCACTTTCATTTGGAACAGCTTCCTTGCTCTGTCTTTGCTGGAGAAAGAGAGAGAGAGAGAGAGAGAGAGAGAGAGAGAGAGAGAATGAGCATTTCGCAAACAGTCTGAGTTTAAGGTTGTTCGAAAAACAACCTTAAACTAGATTCCTTCTTTTCTTTTAACCTCTTGCCTACATATAGTGGATGTGCTATAGATTTTGCAACTTTTCACTTGTAGATTTGATATATATAAGAGAGTCTTTGGATATTCCTGCATTGGTGGATATATCTGAATGATCTACCATGCATTGTGACCAGAAAGAAAATTGGCTATCTAGTTTTTGTGTGTGTGTGTGTGTGTGAGAGAGAGAGAGAGAGAGAGAGACTATCATATGGCAGTTCTAAGCAGGACTCCATACCAGACTTAATCTTTACCCTGGAAATGCCAAGAGCAACAGGATATGTTTCTCCAGTCCTTCCTGTAGCATATTCAAAAGAGAGTGATGTGAGCTAGATTTACTGTGGAAATAGTGGCGGAATCTATATTAGTGGTCATTGATTAACTAGTATTTTTCCAAAGTGGTAAAGAAATTCACAATTAACAATTTTCTTCATTATTTTGGTGTGGAATGAGATGTGGACAGCAGACCAAAAGCTTAATTTCAGACATTTATCTTTTTTTTTTTGAATGAGCTGAATATAGAATTGTTGATGAATATACCAATATAAAAGTATGAGTATAAAAATGTATAGTAGTGATCTTGGGATGGGTGTTGGTTTTGAAGAATAGTTAAGTACATTTGGAGGTGCCACCTTCACATGATGTAGATTTATGAAAAATTCTTGTAACATCTTTCTTTGAAAGACCACTATTTCTACTATTATAGAAGATTACTTTTCTTAACATTTCTTCTGGAGTTAGAAATGGATAAGAACAATAGCAGGAGGACTGTTTTTGTAGGCCTTACTGTGGAAGTATAGAAGCTTCTGAATGAGAATGAGAGAGAGAGA
Source organism: Typopeltis vanoorti (assembly GCF_054136105.1). NCBI lineage: Eukaryota > Metazoa > Arthropoda > Arachnida > Uropygi > Thelyphonidae > Typopeltis > Typopeltis vanoorti. Next base: position 73,069,763 of record NC_143564.1, on the reverse strand, counting down.
GGATGCAAGTCCACATAAGCAGAAATTGCACTAGCTGCCTTGACAGGGATAAGAGGCAAATTCTCTGCATTTTGCTCTTTCAAAATCTGATTTGAATTTTTTTGATGATTGTTTTGTAATGGTTGCATGCTTCATTAGGCTGAGAATGAAGTTGGAGTTATTGTCTGAAGCCTCTTATGTTATGTCGAATGCTTTCTCAAATGTTGTGGTACACTTTTTGGAAAACAGAGGTTCATTGATGGGTGGGAGTTTTGGTGTAGGGAATAAAAACTTACTTTCCATCCACCCAATTCTCCATTTACAGGGTAGATTGATTCTAGAAAAAACCGTGTAAATGAAAACCATGTAAAGAAGAATACAGTGCATATGAAAAAATAGAAGAATGGTTCCAGATGTGAAAACTCAATATGAACAATAAGTTATTTTCAAACAAAATATATGAAAATCATTGAATAAAACTATTTAATTGTAATGGAATGTTTTTTTTATTTATTTTTTATTTTAAATACTTATTTAAAGTATATACATATGTATCTTTCTTAAAGAAAACAGTGTGTCACTAATGAAACAGAAATTCGAAAAGGCTCAAATAGCAGCAATAGCAATAATAACTGCACATATGGTTATTAAATTTTATTCTCTGTCACTTTCTGACAGTAGCCGCATTCTTTTGTGTGAGACTGAAATTAAATCACTTTCATCACTTGAAACACTTTGGCCTTCTTGTTCGTACTGCAATGGCAAAAAATTTTCTTCAGTAAAAAGAACTAAATTAGCACCAATTTCCAATAATTCTGAAGGTTTTTTCTTTTTTTTTTTAGCATGAACTCTGTAATTAATCGTTGAGATCCTGTTTTGACTAGATCTTTGTATAATTCTTCATATCGCACCATACATGACTTCAGTTCACGTTTAAACTGTTCAACTTGTTCAATATTTGGATCATGTGTAAGAAAATTATCTCTTCTTCATCATCACTCTTTTCTTTTTCATAGAGATTCTCAAGGACAGCTTCTATTATTTCGTTATCACTGACAGCCTTGTCAACCATCAATTCTTCAATATCTGCAGATGAAAAATCATCAAATCCTTCTCTGCCAGCTGCATGTGCTAATCTGATGATATTGGGATATTCAGTTGTATGCAAAGGTACAGGGTTTTTCACAAATTCTGGCCAAGTAGCTATCCAGCATGTATTTAAAGTTGATGGTTTCAATTCTGATAATGCCAACTTAGCAAGTTTGAAGCAATCCAAAATAGAAAATTTCTTCCACACATCAGTAACTGTCAGTAAATTATCCTTATCTAATTTATACAAAATGTATTGTATACAAAATGTACATAGCAGCCCCAATTACATCACGATGGCGTCGTGTGAACTTATCATTGGTAACCTTAACCAAAGAAGCCACTAGTGCATTAAGTCATGGACACAATTTTGCTGTTACTCCTAAAGAAGTTCCAAAAACCAAAATAATGGCTTCCATTGAACGTGGGATATATGACCTGCCTCCAGCAATAGCCAATAATATTAGGTTAGACGTGGCCAATATCCTAATCCATTCTAAGCCTCCCAAAAATAATATCCCGCATAAAGAAATAATGGATCTAAAAGAGCTACACAATAATAACCACATTACAATAACCAAATCAGACAAAGGAAACACAACTGTAGTAATGGATACAACAGAATATCAAAGCAAAATGCACTTACTTCTCCAGGACTGGTCACCATATCAAATTATAGATCGAGATCCCACCAACTCACAAAAGAATAAGGTGTTCAAGTTATTGAACAAAGCCACTTCCTGGCCAAAAGAAACAGTCAACAAACTCAAATCCTTTCACGTTAAAACACCCAGAATATATGGAGCTCCAAAAATTCACAAAAAAAGGTACATCTTTACGCCCTATTGTAGATAGTATAAACTGTCCTACATATAAACTGGCTAGTAGTTTGGCTAAACATTTAGCCAAACTACTAGCCACTTGCACAAAAAATTCTCATCATCATTATCATCAAATTCCTGCCATGTACCCTCAAGGGGTGTACAGGATATGATAGTACCACATGAAAAAATTACATCATTACTAACTTCCTATCTACAATTTTCCTCCAAATCAGTCTGTTACTTGTCAAGACTCCAACATTATCAGATCTTATATTTCTATCGTCTAAGGCACTTTGTACCGTATCAATCCACCTATATCTTGGTCTTCCTCTGGGTCGTTTTGCTGCCAACCTGGCAGAGAACACTTGTTTTGCTAATCTTTCCTCGCCCATTCTATTTAAGTGACCATACCACCTGAGATTAGCTCTGCTAATGCATTCCTGGATGCTGACAATGTCAAGTTCTTTCCTAATATCCTCGTTTTTTAATACGATGTTGCCATTTATATATCCAGAATATAACCATCAAATTCTTAATTATCTCATCCAGACTCACCTTCTGGGAATGGATATCACAGATCAGTTAAATGACTACCTCCATGTTGAATTCTCTGAACACTTCATGCCTCGTCAACATCAGCCTACGTCTCATTCTACAATGACTTTGTCAAGTATGAAGCAGAGGAAGAGGGCCTATGCAGCTATGCAGGCCCTCTATAAAAAGAATAGAGGGAAATGTGCCAAAACCATCCTTAACGGTGCTTCCCCTCCACCTCTAGCAGACTTACATGATGATTTTGTCAAATTCTGGAGTACAGTCTTTTCTGCTCCACCTCCACACTTCCCTGATTATGATGACCAACCTACGATATTGAGGTCCATTCCTGCCCTTCAAATATACCAGGCTGTCACCATCCAGGAGATTAAAGCAGCTCTTCCATCCAATTTCTCTGCCTCCAGACCTAATGGCTTTCCTGCGTCTAGCCTTCAGAAGGTGCCGTTGAAAATTCTCCAAGGCATAGTGGACATTCTCCTTTCCAGTAAAGTAATACCACCATACTTACGTGCTTCAAGAACTATCTTCATTCCGAAGAAAGAAACTTCAAGCTGTGCATCAAACTTTAGACCTATTGCCATCTCTCCTGTGTTACTTAGACTCTATCATAAAATATTAGTTAAACGACTTCAGCAACATATACAGCATGATTATAGACAGAGAGCTTTTGTCCCTTTGGATGGCTGTGCCAAGAATATATATCTTCTTTCTTCTCTCTGATTCCAGATGCCACCTCATCATCAAATTCCTGCCATGTACCCTCAAGGGATGTACAGGATATGATAGTACTACATGAAAAAATTACATCATTACTAACTTCCCATCTACAATTTTCCTCCAGATCAGTTTGTTACTTGTCAAGACTCCAACATTATCGGATCTTATATTTCTATCGTCTAAGGCACTTTGTACCGTATCAATCCACCTATATCTTGGTCTTCCTCTGGGTCGTTTTCCTGCCAACCTGGCAGAGAACAGTTGTTTTGCTAATCTTTCCTCTCCCATTCTGTTTAAGTGACCATACCACCTGAGATTAGCTCTGCTAATGCATTCCTGGATGCTGACAATGTCAAGTTCTTTCCTAATATCCTCATTTTTAATATGATATCGCCATTGATGCCATCTGTTCACGCCTATAATCTTTCTCAGGACTCTCATATCTGCGGTCTCTAGTCTTTGGTCAAGTGTTTAACTTCTGACCCAGCTCTCAGATCCATAAGTTAAAACTGGTTTAAACACTGTCTTGTATACAGCTAATTTAGTATTCTGACTAATTTCTTTCTTATTCCATATGAATTTATTCAATTGACTTCCTATACCAGCTTTGCTGATTCTGTTGTCTAATGCTATATTTAATTTACCATCTTCACTAAAAATCGTGCCTAAGTAGCTGAAATGTTTTACTTGTTCCACAGGTTCTCCATTCACAACACAGCTGACATTTTCAGTGATTCTGCCTATTTTCATTGTCTTTGTCTTTTTATTGCTGACCTTCATACCATATCGATTACAACAGTTATTCAATTTAGTCAGAGAATCTTGCAGACTTGTAGCGGATTTATTTAGAAGTATAACATCATCCGCATAAAGCAAAGAGCTGACATTAACATCTCCAATTTTGATATCAGGTTTAATACCACATTCCTTCATAATGTGATCCATATAGATAATGAATAACAGAGGGGATAATGTACATCCTTGTCTCACACCAGATTTAACATTCCTGTACTTCCTGTACTTCCTTCAGGAAGTACAGGAATGTTAAATCTGGTGTGAGACAAGTTCTAACTGCTGACTTACAACTCAAATAAAGACTAAGTATTGCTTGATATAATGCCCCATTGACACCATATAACTGTAGTGTATTGAATAGCTTCTCTCTTGGCACCTTGTCATATGCCTTTTCCAAATCGACAAAACTCAAATAGAGATCTTTGTTATATTCCCATGATTTCTCCACTATTTGTCGTAAACTGAAGACCTGATCCTGCCAGCCTCTATTTGGGCGGAATCCAGCTTGTTCTTCACCCAGCTTTTCTTCCACAATTCTTCTCAACTGTTTCTCGCCAGGAACACTTAGTAGGGAAATACCTCTGTAATTCTCACATTCAGTTTTATTTCCCATTTTATATATGGGTACTATGAGAACTCTACTCCAATCATCGGAAATTCATCCCTCTGTCCAGGCTTTCTGAACAATGCAGTGCAGCCACTGTCAGACTTTTATACCACCATACTTCAGCATTTCTGGTCGAATATCATCTACTCTGCTGCTTTCTACATTTTAAGCCTTTGATGTCTTTTTCTACTTCAAGTATAGATATGTATTCCTGACTGCATGCCTGGTCAGTGTTTTTTACCACTGTGCTGTCATCACTGCTTGTTTCATTTAGCAGTTGTTCAAAATAATTACTCCATACTTCAAGGATATCTTTTTCTTCTGTTTTCGTCACCTTTATCATCTTTAACTACTTTTACAGCACTCTTTCCTCCATTCCTAAGCTTCTTCAACAACCTCCAGAATATTTTGGCACCATCTTGATATATATTTTCTATATTCTTGCCAAAGTCCTCCCATGACTTTTGTTTAGCTAGTTTTACACAGTGTTTAGCATTCTTGCATTTGTCTCTTTATTCTCTAAGAGCACAAGCTGACTTATTTGCCAGGAAATTTTGATATGCTTTCTTCTTTTCCTTCGCTGTCTGTTTAATTTCCTGTGTCCACCATGGAGTTCTAATTTTTCTATCCTTGCAGACAACTTCACCACATGCCTCTCTAGCTAAATCAGTCATTGTTTTCTTCAGAGTTTGCCACTGAATCTCCAAGGTTTGATTCCTGTTCTCAAAGACTTTAATTTTTTATTCAATAATCTTTGTGTATTTTAGTCTACAGTTCACATCTGAGAGCTGCTCAACTTTTATTCGCTTTAAAACTTTCTTACATGTTATTCTTTTCAATATGAAATTTAATTTTATCCTGCTTAAGACTAATTAGTGATCACTTCCAATTTCAAATTCTCTGTACACTCTGGTGTCCTGCACCAGGGAGAAAACATCACTATCAACAATAACATAGTCAATGAGACTTTTCTTTTTCCTTGCCTCTTCTCTCCATGTGAATTTGTGCACATTTTTATGTTGGAACATGGTGTTAGTAATAACCAGTCCATGTCCTGAGCAGAAATCCAACAGATATTTGCCATTATTATTAGCTTTGCTCTTTTCTCCAAATTTTCCCAAAATATTTTTGTATGTCTCACAAACATTTCCTACTCTGCTATTCAGATCCCCAACAAGGACCAACTTTTCCTTTTTCATTGTGTCAGCTGCTTTTTCTAAAGCATAAAAAAATTCCTCCACTTCTACCTTAGTAGAACGTTCTGTGGGACCATAGGCACAAATAAGTCTCATTATCCAGTTCCCCATTCTGATATTTGCCTACATTACTCTTCTTGAGACTGCCTGCCATTCAAGACGATTAGCCTCGTATTTTGTGTTGAATACTATGGCTATTCCTTCTTTTCCTTGATTGTCATTGCCTGAATATAACATTTTGTATTTATTGCTCAGAAAGATCTCACCAGTTTTTGTCTTTTTTGTTTCAATCACCCTCTATTATGTCGATCTGGTACTTCCTCAGCTAATTCCTCAGCTAGCTCCATTTCTTTGCCATTCAGGCTTATGTTGATAGTACCGATCTTTAACTCTGGTGATGTTGAGTTGGGGTGTTTTTTCAGATTTGTTGCAGTAGCTGACTTTTCGCTGTTCGCCCTGGTTCCCTGACGAAAACAACGGGGGCCATGTTTAACCGTGCAATGCACCAGCCGGCATGAAATTTTGTCATGTTGTACGATCATTTTGTATCTTGTACCAACCTACAAAAAATTCTACCCACCTAAAAAGTATTTTAGAAAACCACACCTTAAATAGTTCAGACCTAATGGTGAGTTTTGATATCACCTCATTATTCACTAATGTACCATTGACTGAAACACTTAACTTACTAAATTCACAATTTCCCCTTGATATATTTCAGCTATTTAAATTCACAGTACAGGCAGGTTATTTTACATGGAAAGGGAAAATATACTAACAATTAGATGCGATAGCTATGGGATCCCGCCTTTTTCCCTCTTAGCCAACTTCTACATAAAACATCTGGAAAAGCTAGCTATCAACACAGCCACTCTCAAACATAGTCTCAGGCTACGCTATGTTGATGATGTGTTTGCTATTTGGCCAAATGGCCCAGACACATTGAATGCATTTTTAGTGCATCTGAATAGCCAGCACCCTAAAATCCACTTTAAAATGGAACTAGAAGCCAATGACTGCCTGGACACACTGATCACACGTCTTCCAGAAGGTTTCTTATCATTTTTGGTTTATAGAAAACCCACACATACAGGGAGATATTTACACAAACAATCACGCCATCACCCTTCTCAACAATATGGTATCTTATAAACACTAACCCATAGAACTAGAACATAGGTTCACAAACTTTTTCGGGCCACCGCCCACTTTGCAAGACATAAATTTTGTAAAAACCCCCCCCATTATATAAATTATATAAAATTGGGTTTATTTTTGTACAAATCAATTAGAAAAGTGGTTTTATATATTTTATATATATTTTGAAATGAAATATAACGAATATATTTGCTACTGTAAACATAACCTATTATACACACAAATATACATGCTCTATTTTCTCATTGACATAGAAAATTGACATCTATTTCTATCTGACATGGTAAATTTTCAAATGATTAAATAATTGAAATAGAAAATCGATAAAAAAATTGATCGTGTAAGACGGCATAAGATGAATTAAAATGCAATATTTAAATTTTAAATTATTATCTAATCGCAAAATCACGAAAATAATTAATTTTTAAATATATATTATTAATTTCTTCTTTAAAGAGCCACCAACCCCTAGACTGCTTGAACGCCCCCATATGCTTCTGATCCCACTATAGCCCCCCCCCCCCCCCACGAAGGCTTCAGCGCCCACTGGGAGGCAGTAATGCCCACTTTGGGAACCTATCTATGAACTAGAGCAGTCTGTTCCAATGACATTGCTCTCACAGTTGAACTTTCTCACCTGCGTCACACCTTCCTAACCAATAGCTATAATTCCAATAAGATAGATAACATACTAAATGCTACCCAGAAATCCCCCACACTATCTACCACAGAAGACTACAACAAAACTATCACCATCCCATACATTAAAGGCACATCTGAAAAGATATCTAGGGTGCTTAACAAACACCAACTGCACACCGTATTTAAACCTTATGTGAAATTGGCAACTCTCATCTGTTCACCTAATGACAGATTCACTCCTTTATCACATCCAGGAGCTATGAAGTGCCCTGTTCATGTCATCGAGCCTACTATGGACAGACAGGAAGAACTGTGGACATCCGCCTCGGTGAACACAAAAAATATATCCGGCACTTTCACTATGGCAAGTCGGGTCTGGCAGACCATGCTTTGGATACCCCGGCACACAGGATCAATTGGAAAAAAACAAAAGTACTGCACAGAAGCTTCTACAAGTCAGAGAGGTTGTTCCTGGAATTCTCAGATACCTTAAAACATACTCTAAACCTTAACAAGAGTCCGCGCGGTTAGCCTTGTGGCTTTGCACTTCGCAACCATATGCCTGGGGAAGGAGTGTCCTAGGTTCGATTCCCATTGCCGACGTGAGGAGCTAAAGGATCTTCCTCAGCCATAGCCAAGTTAGTAAGTCTTTGGCGTGGACAGCAGGGTTTTTTCTACCAGTTTATCTGGGGTTTTTCATCCTGCAAGCAGGCAAACCGGCCCGTGAACACACAGGGATACAGCCAGGAATACTTAGAGGCATAGGGGTGACCATCCTATCCTCGTACTTCGGTTACGAAATCCAAGCATGCTTGGAAGGTTGTGGGCCTTAAAGGCCTGTTAAAGACATAGGAATAGGAAACCTTAACAAGTATGGCTGTATAAATCTACCAAAGATTTTATTTTTTTCAAAACTGGACTACTCTTTTTCAAACTTTCAAAAACTACTATTTGGATTCATGTTAGAGGTTTAATGGAATATTAACAGCAACGAGAAAGGATTAAAACTAATTTAAATTCTTCCAATATTTCATCTCCGTCACAGAGACCTCTTTGGGGATTACAAAAACTTTTTGTAACAACACACGCACGCACACACACAAATACAATACAAAGTGAAACTAAAGTCCTATTTAGGTAGTGTGCCCTCTATGGACATTTGCAGGTGGCCTGGGATGTAAAGAAGGATCTCTGATAATTAAAGTTTCCCAAATTTTGGGAAGTTTAATGCAACCGTATTTGTTTAAATTAGGTTGATTGCTAAGTGCAGATGCAGATTCAAAGAATAGTCTTTCTTTTTTGAATTTACTATGGTGGAGCATGGTAGTTTTTTCCCAGGAGATCCTGTGTAATGTATCCAAAACATGGTCTGCAAGGCCAGACTGACCATAATCATGTTTGCAGATCATCTGGTTAGAAGAAATGTGTTCTTCTAACCGGATGGATGCTGACCTGTCCAAAGTAGGCAAGTTTACAGGAACAAGGTACTCTATATACACCAGGCACTGAAAGAGGAGGGAGCTGGTCTTTAGTGGAGCGGATAAGGTAGCAAGTTTACGGTGGGGCTTAAAAGCTGTATGGAGGTTGTACTTTTTTAATGATCTGGCTATATTTTTGAAGTATCACGGACGTAAAGAATGGTGATGGCATTTCTGAAGAGATGGTCGGGGAATGGGGAAGGACTTGATTATTTTTTTAATTCTGTAGTCATTATAGCCATTGGAAAGGAAGGTGTTGTGTATTGTGTTGTGTATCTTATTTTAAATAATACAACTGTATTGGTCAGCTTTGACATCATCTCGTTGTTTACAAATATTCCCCTAATTGACACCTTAACACACTTAAAAACGTTTTTCCTTCTGATATCTTAGAGCTCTTTTCCTTTGCCATCAACTCTGGTTATTTCTCTTGGAAGAACAAAATCTACAGACAGCTGGAGGGAACTGCCATGGGTTCCCCCCCCCCATCTGACTCCCTCTTTCCAATTATTACATGGAAAATTTTGAAAAACGAGCCATTGACTCTTCCCTCTAAAACCTTCTATCTGGCTAAGATATGTAGATGATGTGTTCTCTATTTGGCCTCATGGCCCAGACACATTAGATTCCTTCCTCAGTCACCTCAATAGTCTACATCCAAGAATCCAGTTTACGATGGAAAAGGAAAATAACAATAGTTTACCCTTCCTAGACACCTTAGTGACACGCCTTCCTAATGGTAACCTTTCTTTCTCTGTATATAGAAATCCTACTCATACAGGCAGATACATTCACAAACTCTCCCACCACCACCCCTCCTAGCAATATGGCATTATTAAAACTCTGACCAATAGGGCCCACAATCTTTGTTCCAGTAAAACTGCCCTTTCAACTGAACTCAAACACATACACAACACCTTCCTTTCCAATGGCTATAATGACTACAGAATTAAAAAAAATAATCAAGTCCTTCCCCATTCCCCAATCATCTCTTCAGAAGGACTTCAGAAATACCATCTCCATTCCTTACATCCATGGTACTTCAGAAAAAATAGCCAGATCATTAAAAAAGTACAACCTCCATACAACTTTTAAGCCCCCACCGTAAACTTGCTACCCTTATCTGCTCCACTAAAGACCAGCTCCCTCCTCTTTCAGTGCCTGGTGTATATAGAGTATACCTTATTCCTGTAGACTTGCTTACTTCAGACAAACAGGCAGGTCAGCATCCATCCGGTTAGAAGAACACAGTTCTTACATCTGCAAACATGATTATGGTCAGTCTGGCCTTACAGACTATGTTTTGGATACATTACACAGGATCTCCTGGAAAAAAACTACCATGCTCCACCATAGTAAATTCAAAAAAGAAAGACTGTTCTTTGAATCTACATCTGCACCCAACAGTCAACCTAATTTAAACAAATACGGTTGCATTAAACTTCCCAAAATTTGGGAAACTTTAATTATCAGAGATCCCTCTTTACATCCCAGGCCACCTGCAAATGCCCATAGAGAGTGCACCACCTAGATAGGACTTTAGTTTCACTTTGTATTGTATTTGTGTGTGTGTGTGTGTGTGTGTGTGTGTGTGTGTGTGTGTGTGTGTGTGTTGTTACAAAAAGTTTTTGTAATCCTCAATGATGTCTCTGTGATGAAGAGAAATATTGGAAGTATTAAAATTAGTTTTAATCCTTTCTCAGTGCTGTTAATATTCCATTAAACCTCCAACATGAATTCTTCACAGCACTTAAGCCTCAACACACCTACGATTTGGACTACTATTTTTTAAAAACTTTGGACTACTGTTTTTTTTTTTTTTTTTAAACTTAGATGGTGCCTTATTAGGACTTTAGTCTTGTGTTGCACACTGCAATTACTTATCAGTAGTTGTTAAGATCAGTAGTTGTCATCAGTAGTTGTTAAGATCTTGGAGAAAGTAGTGAGGGACCGTGTACAGCATTGGGCAGATGAGGGTAATGTTATCTGTGAGAATCAACATGGATTTGTGAAAGGACGCTCTTGTTTTAGCAATATGCTAGCCTTTTATAATAAAGTTACAAGAGCATTAGATGAGGGAAAGGCATATACTGCAATTTTCTTAGACTTGGCGAAGGCATTTGACAGGGTGCCACATGATAAGCTGATATTTAAGTTGCAGCACATGGGTCTGGATGTCAGATTGGTCAACTGGATTCAGGATTGGCTGTCTGATAGGTATCAGAGAGTTGTGTATGGTGGAGCAGTTTCCAGGAGGCAGAGGGTTACAAGTGGGGTCCCACAGGGCTCAGTACTAGGACCTATATTGTTTAACCTTTATATCAATGACATAGCCAGTGGATTGCAGGGGGATATTCAGTTGTTTGCGGATGATGCGAAGCTGGGAAGGATTATTAGTAATAGCGCAGATGTGGTAGCCCTGCAAGAGGATTTAAATAAGCTAGATAGATGGGCAAATGAATGGGGGTGTCAGTTTAATGCAGCAAAATGTAAGGTCTTGAGGTTTGGGAAACATCGATGGGATGCTGCATACTCTATGGGAGGAGTTATACTGGAGGAAGTAGGGGAGACAAGAGATCTGGGGTTGATGATTGATAGAAACCTGAAGTTTAGGGGACATATTGCAAAGGTAGTGAAGGTAACACAGAGGATTGCTGCTATTATGAGAAGGACACTGACCTGCAGAGATAAGAGGGTTATCATTCCGTTGTATAAGTCTCTGATCAGACCACACTTGGACTATTGTTCTCAGATTTGGTCCCCAGGATTTGAAGGGGATAAATTAACTGTGGAAAGGATACAAAGACGGATGACAAAGATGGTTTCAGGACTGTACAAGGATAGTTATGAGGATCGGCTGAGAGAATGTGGACTGCAGAGTTTGGCGGATAGAAGAAGGAGAGGTGATATGATTGAGACTTTTAAACTGTTGAGAGGTGGTTACAGGGTTGACACTGGGGAGTTCTTTCGCTTGGTTGATCAGCGGGAAGAAGTGATGACAAGAGGCCATCCCTGGAAGTTACGAAAGGAAACTGTGAGCAAGAGGGTAAGGAGTGGTTTCTTTGTGTGGAGGGTGGTTGAGCCGTGGAATGCATTGCCTGATGGAGTGGTGGGAGCGAGAACGGTCAGTGACTTTAAAGAGTGGTATGATAAACTTTGTGTTTCTCAGGGGGGGGGATCTCCCCTCGATGAGTCTTGACAGACTTTATGTCTTAGGAAGGACCTCCCTCGATGAGTCTTTTGACTCCTTGGAGGCCTGAATAATAATAATAATAATAATAATTATACTTGCCCCACTGTTACACCGGATTGTGGTTGTTTTGCATTTGTAACAAACTTTGTTTGTGTGCTCTGAAGATGCTGGATATAATACCAGTGAAATATTAGCTTTTAAGTTAATAAATAGTTATTTTCTTATCAATCTGTGTTCGTATCAATACCGCTTAAATCCAATTCAACAAAATGTATTGGAATGTTCTTCTTATTTAGTAAGTTTTGAAAGTAGTGATCACACCCTGGTCTAGTGGTTGTATTAAGAATGTTATATTAGGCGGCAGAAAATAAAATTCCACATTCGGGTGTTCTAAAACAGGATGGGCAGGTGCATTGTCTATAATCAATAAAACTTGAAAGTTCAGATTTTTATTTTTATTTTTTTTCATCAAATAATGTTTAACTTCTGGAACAAAACAATGATCGAACCATTCATTAAAAATTTATTTTGTAACCCAACCTTTTTTGTTTGCCTTCCGGTGCACTGGTAATGTGTTAAAATCCACACCTTTCATTGCCCATGGTCTTTGAGATCGATTAATGAGTAATAGTTTTAAACATTTCGAATTGTAAACAAGAAATGATTGTTTAGCAAACAACTTAACCCCTTCCAAGCAGCTTTATATAGGCCCTTCCTATATAAAGCTGCTTGGAAGGGGTTAGGCGGGCCTCCAGTAACGGATCAACTTAACTTCGAGGAATCAACATCAAGTGTTGGTTCTTTATTTTTTTTTGCCACAATTGTCTACATTCTGTAGTGTAGAGTAATTCCTGATATTTAAAATATCGAGGGGGGGGGAGTTCCCTAAAATTCAAGTTTAAGCACATATGTACCGTTCTAGGAAATGATAATTATAATGAAATACCCTTTTTAACAGAACTGAATTCAAGTAGAAATAAAAATAAGCGCCATTTGAACAATGTAAAATCAAAATATGCCATGTAAAAATAAACTGCTTGTTTTCTAAACTGTGTTATTTTGAAAAAAGGCCATGTAAAAAGAGAATTAGCTGTATATAATTTCATCAGAGCAAGTGTTTGGATACAAGTATTGAAACAGTAGTTTGGTGATAGAAAAGAGTAGAAGTCAAAGGCAGTACACTCAATGGCATTATAATGCCAAAGGACACAAGAATTCCCTGCTACACTTGAAATATTCGTTATAATTATTATAAGGAATATTTTCCATTTTGAAACTGTCTTGAGCATACCATATATTTGTAGCATATTGAGGATGTTGTAGAAGTGATGTGATTATACCAGGAAAAGTTACAAGTCACAGTCAGTTCAAGAACAGAGATCTGATTTTGACTATTAAGTTGAGCATTATCATAGGTAAGAGGATAAGAACTAAGGTTTTTTGTGAATTAAAAAAAAAAAAAAAAGACAAAATTATGTTTTTAAAAGCATTAAATGTAACTAGGTTATCACTCTGTCGAAGGATGGCATAGAGATCAATGCTTGTTACACTTATTGGAGATGATTTTGAAGCTTGAGATGTTTGGGTAGGATGAATAGAGAGTCCTGTCATCAGCAAATCTGTAAATGGGATTTGTGATAGAACGTCATTCGTGTATATGAGAAAAGAGGTTGTGGGAAAATAAGAGCTCCAAGACCTGCACTTGTCAGAAAATCTGAAGAGAGATTTACTATTTTCACTATTTTGCACTGAATGACCTAGAATTCTTCTTTTTGTAACTGGCATTCCATTAACAAAAGGAACAATGCAGACCATAAGATGGCAATTTAATGAAAAGCCCTCAATGTCAAAGCCTATCAGATGTTTTTAAAATATCAGGTGCAACAGCTTAAATTTCTGCAGACCTTTCTATAGCACTCTCCACAGGTGGGTGATGTAAGCAAGGGAATCTGCTCTGGATCTGACTGTTGGAATTCCTGTTGCTGGTCACTTATTAGTTGACAGTTCTCCAGGTGTTGAAGATGTTGACTGTTGATGTTTTGCCTCTTGTTATTAGCATCAAATTTGGTTGTTTCCCATTTCTTTTCTCATTATATTTTTCCTCAGAATGGCTGCTGTTTCTATAGTTTGCTTTGTAACTTGGTTATTTGAGCAGTGAATAGGCACAATTCTTGCATTTTTTATGGCTTACCAACACTTTGAGGAGGAGAGGTATAATTTTTATTAATAATATTGTACTCAAAGTTTTCTCATCCGTGATAAAACTTTTAGACAGTTGATAAAAATGTCAAACTTAAACTTTTACAGTCACTAATAAACACAACAACAATATTAAGTTTAATGGGCTGTAGTTCTCATGCTGTTCTGATGGATTATTTTTCTTCTGCTATTGTTAAGGAAATAGGCATGTGCCTACCAATGACCATAATGGCTTGTTAAGTTTGATATTTAACAAATATTGAAGCAGATGAGCTAGTTCAAATAATGAGTCCTTCCTTCTCCAAGATCTATCAGCCTGGTGTATATAGCATAGTGCACAGTGCTACCTCTATATTGGATGAAGAGATAGAAGTGCATGAGGCAGTTCTAGAGCTATTGCATAACTTGGATAAGAATTCAGCAACTGGGACAGATGGTATATCAGCATATGTGCTAAAGGCATGTTCATCTGAATTGGCTAGGCCCTTGACATATTTGTATAATTTCAGTTTTTTCAGTATTTTCAGTATTAGTAATTTTCACAGCCCAAGAAGTAACCTTAAGGAGCCGATGGAGTGTTAAGGGCCTGTGGAAATTACTAATAAACTAAAACCTTTTAACTCTAGACCCCCCCCCCAGAATACATGGACTTCCAAAAATCCATAAACAGAATGTGCCATTACGTCCCATTGTGGACGGCATCAATTCCTCCACATACAAACTAGCCAAAGTGCTCACACAATATACTGGCAACACACCTTCACACATTAAAAATTCAGCCCACTTTAAAGCCAGTATAGAAAACCTCTCACTCCAACACACTGACATAATGGTCTGTTTTGATGTCTCTTCCTTATTCATCAATGTTCTACTCAAAGATACTTTGGACCTCATCCAAGGCAAATTTCCTCCCGATATCTCAGCCCTATTTCAGTTCACCATGAACTCAGACTATTTCGTTTGGCAAGGAAAATTCTACAAACAAATAGAGGGGACTGCCATGGGTTCTCCACTCTCCACACCTCTGGCCAACTTCTTCATGGAGACCTTCGAAGAAAAAAAGCCTTAAACTCGGCCCCACTTAAACCTATTGTTTGGTTATGCTATGTAGATGATGTGTTCGCTATTTGGCCACATGGCCTAGACACACTCGAAAACTTCCTCTCACACCTAAACAATCAACACCCCAGGATCCAGTTTACCTTAGAAAAAGAAAACAATAACAATCTCCCTTTCCTAGATACTCTGATTACACGTCAGCCTAGTGGATCCCTGGCTTTCTCATTTTACAGAAAACCTACACATACAGGTAGATACATTCACCAGCGTTCACACCATCCCTCCTCCCAACAATATGGGATTATAAAAACCCTATATAACAGGGCAAAATTAATCAGTTCAGATAACAATGCCCTTACTACTGAACTTATTCATATTCTTAACACCTTTGTAGCCAATGGATACAATGCCCATAAAATCCAAAAAAATATTAAAATCAGTTAACCCCCCCCTCCCCTCCTCCACAACAAGGATTACTCTAAATCTGTCACTATTCCTTATATTCGTGGTACTTCTGAGAAGTTAACAAAAATCTTAAAAAAATATGACTTGACAACTTTTTACAAACCATATCAAAAATTGGCATCTCTATCCACTCTCCAAAGGACGAGCCACTTCCTCTAGACCTACCTGGAGTTTACCAGGTCCCTTGTAGTTGTAAACTGTCTTACTGTGGCCAAACAGGCAGGACTGTTAATATCAGGATATCTGAACGTAAGAATTATATCTGTTTCCACCGTTATAGCCACTCAGGACTTGCTGACCATGCCTTGGACACCTGCCATAAAATACGTTGGAAGAAAGCTTCCTTACTGCACCGCAGCAAGTTTAAACATCAGAGATTATTCTTAGAATCAGTCTCAGCCTTAAAAAATTCCCCAAACCTCAATAAATTTGGATGCATGAAACTACGCCAAATATGGAAGGCTTGCATTCTTAGAACATCAGCCCAAACAGCTAAGATTAATACCCAATTTGGGCCACTAAGTGGCACCCTTTAGGACTCTAGGACTGACTTCAGTTGTTTTCTTCAGCCATTTTTGCTCAGTGTTAGTGCCTGCATGCACATTTCATTAATTTTTATATCCTGAAGATGGTAATGTAACATTACCAAAATGTTGGAAGTATTAATTAAAGTTATTTAGTTAATATAATAATACATGTTGTTCTTTCCTTAAAATTAACAGTTATGTATCACCAACATATAAGCTTATCTACAAGTTTAAGTGACCATACCACCTTAGATTAGCCCTACTCACACATCTTTGAATGCTAAGTGTCAAGTTTCTTCCTAATATTTTCATTTTTAATAATTCTTCCATTAATACCAGCTGTTCACTCTTCTAACTTTTCTCAGAATATCTATCTGTGATCTCCAGTTTTTGGTCAACTGTGTTATTTCTAACCCAACTCTAAAATCCATAGGTTAAAATTGGTGATTAGTATTGTCACAACACTAGATTAGTGTTGTGACTACTTTTTTTTGTATAAATTTATTTAGCATATTCCCTACTACCATACATTTATCTGTTTCCATATTTAATTTGCCATCTTCACTGAAAACAGTGCCTAAAACAGATGAAATCTCACTTGTTTTCTATTGATAATGCAATTGAAGTTTTCCCATATGTATATTTTCATGTTTTTTGTCTTTTTATTGCTGATTTTTATGCCATATTTGTTACAGCTGTTCTGAAAACTTCTACTGAATATGTTTAGAGTACATCATCTGCATAAAGCAAGAGCTAAGCTTGATAATCTTCAGTTCTGATATAAAGTTTAATGCCACTTAATGAATAATAAGAGTGAAGATAGAATGCACCTCTCCCTCCCTCCCTCTCTCTCTCTCTCTCTCATACCTGATTTTACATCAAACCATCTTTTTGTACTTCTTTCAGTTCTAACTGCTGACTTACATCTTAAATATAGATTATGTATTGCCCTTTATAACATTCCATTTTTTACATATAACTGTAGCAATTTGAACAGCTTTTTTCTCACCACCTTGTCATGTGCTTTTTTGAGATTCGTGAAACTTCAGTTCTTATTATACAGGGTGATCAAAATTTAAGTATCCCTGTTTAAGACTTTGTGTAGTACAACCCAGTGATCCAAATGCTGCAAAACTTCATGGGAATACATTGTGCATCATGCAGAAATGATATCTGAGAAGGAAAAAAAAAGTAGTTCTAAAATTCACCATTGGGGCTGTATGATGTACTGAATTTAGATGTTGTACTTTTTTCTGTGTGTGTAAGGAGAAAAGCGACACAAGCATAAATAACACATTATGCATTCGTGGGCTGTACTGTTCAATGTGCTTCCCTTCTTAGGTATGCAGTTTGGTATGCCACAAACTGCATCCTTTGCACAGTGTGTTTAATGGCAGAATAAAGCTGGTCAGGACTGATGTTGTGCACATGCAGTGTTATGCCATCTTTCAATGCTGGCAAGTTATCAGGATGATCCCGATAAACCCTGTCTTTGAGAAATCCCCAGAGCCAGAAGTCACAGCATCAGATCAGGTGAATGAGGTGGCCAGGCAGTGGGAAACATGTGGCTGATCATTCTGACTTCCATGATATGTTCTTGAAGAACCTGCTGTATGGATTGATCAATGTGTAGGGGCCCATCCTGCATGAAAATGACTGAATCCATGCACATGTGCTGCTGCTGTGGTACAACAAAATTATCATATCACGATACCTCTTGGCATCAGTAATTGAGCAGGTCACAGGACCCAATTGGCAAACTTCCTCAAAGAAGAATGGTCCAATGATAAATGAAGCTGTAAACCCACACCAGGCAGTATAACTTTGGGTGAATGCAAAGGAATTTGTTGGATTACATGCAGGTTTTGCATAACCCATACATGGCAGCTGTGGGCATTCCCAGCTCCGTTCTGGTGAAAGTGAGCCTCATCTCCTCACAAAATCATCCACAGCCATGCAGCATATGACCCCACTTGAGTAAGGAATGTTAAAGCTAATGTCAGTCAACTTTCAAAGTCCTGCGGGTGCAACTCTTGTCAGGGTCATCTTGAATCGATAGAAATGCAGAATCTTCTGTAGAGTTTTTTAGACAGTTGTGTAAGGAACATCCATGTGCACTGCAGGGCCAACACTGTTATTCACATTATGTTGGAGGTTTAATGGACTTTTTTACAGCACTCACAAAGAATTAAAATAGAATTTAATAATTCCTATATTTCGTCCTAGTCACTAGGACATCTACGGGGATTACAAAGACAATTAATGTAACATGCACACAAAAACTTACAATACTAAGCCCAACCACGTGGGTGACAATAAAGTCCTATCTAGGTGGAGCGCCCTCTAAGGGCAGTTGTAGGTGGCCTGGAATGTAAGGTGGGACCTCTGGCGATGACTGTTTCCCAAATCTTCGGAAGCTTAATGCAACCGTATTTGTTAAGATTTGGTTGGTTTTTGAGAGCTGCTGCTGCTTCTAAGAAAAGTCTCTCTTTCTTGAATTTGCTGTGGTGGAGCATGGTGGTTTTTTTCCATGATACTCTGTGGGTGGTGTCCAAAACATGGTCAGCCAAGCCTGAATGGCCATAGTTGTGTTTAACGATGTACGACTTGTGTTCCTCTAGGCGGATGGATGCTGATCTGCCTGTCTGTCCAAAGTACGCAAGCTTACAGGAACAGGGTACTTTGTAAACTCCAGGCAGAGAGAGAGGAGGGAGCTGATCTTTCGTAGAACGGATAAGGGTAGCCAGTTTGCGGTAGGGCTTATATGCTGTGTGTAGGTTATACTTTTTTAGTATCTTAGCTATTTTTTCCGAAGTGCCACGGATGTAGGGTATGGTGATGGCATTTTTAAATTCTTGTTGATGAGAGGGGCGGGGAATGGGGGAGGAATTGATTATTTTTTTGATACTGTGTTCGCTGTAGCCATTGGAGAGGAAAGTTCTGTGTATGTGGTTAAGCTCAGTAGTGAGGGCGGTTCCACTGGAACAAAGATTGTGGGCTCTCTTGGTAAGGGTTTTAATGATGCCATATTGTTGTGAGGGGTGGTGGTGGGAGAGTTTGTGAATGTATCTGCCTGTGTGTGTGGGTTTTCTGTATACAGTGAAGGCAAGTGTATCATTAGGCAGGCGCGTGACTAAGGTGTCTAGGAAGGGTAAACAATTGTTCTTTTCCTTTTCCATAGTAAACTGGATTCTTGGATGTAGGCTATTGAGATGACCAAGGAAGGAATCTAACGTGTCTGGGCCATGAGGCCAAATAGAGAACACATCATCTACATATCTTAGCCAGATAGAAGGTTTGAGTGGGGCTGAGTCTATGGCTCGTTTTTCGAAATCTTCCATATAGAAATTGGCAAGGGGGGGTGAGAGGGGGGAGCCCATGGCGGTTCCCTCTATCTGCTTGTAGATTTTGTTATTCCAAGCGAAATACCCAGAGTTGATGGCAAAGGAAAAGAGATCTAAGATGTCAGGGGGAAAAACGTTTTCTAAGAGAGATAAAGTGTCAGTTAAGGGAATATTAGTAAACAAGGAGGAGATATCAAAGCTTACTAATATGTCTGTATTATTCAAGGTTAAATTTTCTGTGAGGGTTGAAACAAACTCTCCCACCACCACCCCTCACAACAATATGGCATCATTAAAACCCTTACCAAGAGAGCCCACAATCTTTGTTCCAGTGGAACCGCCCTCACTACTGAGCTTAACCACATACACAGAACTTTCCTCTCCAATGGCTACAGCGAACACAATATCAAAAAAATAATCAATTCCTCCCCCATTCCCCGCCCCTCTCATCAACAAGAATTTAAAAATGCCATCACCATACCCTACATCCGTGGCACTTCGGAAAAAATAGCTAAGATACTAAAAAAGTATAACCTACACACAGCATATAAGCCCTACCGCAAACTGGCTACCCTTATCCGTTCTACGAAAGATCAGCTCCCTCCTCTCTCTCTGCCTGGAGTTTACAAAGTACCCTGTTCCTGTAAGCTTGCGTACTTTGGACAGACAGGCAGATCAGCATCCATCCGCCTAGAGGAACACAAGTCGTACATCGTTAAACACAACTATGGCCATTCAGGCTTGGCTGACCATGTTTTGGACACCACCCACAGAGTATCATGGAAAAAAACCACCATGCTCCACCACAGCAAATTCAAGAAAGAGAGACTTTTCTTAGAAGCAGCAGCAGCTCTCAAAAACCAACCAAATCTTAACAAATACGGTTGCATTAAGCTTCCGAAGATTTGGGAAACAGTCATCGCCAGAGGTCCCACCTTACATTCCAGGCCACCTACAACTGCTCTTAGAGGGCGCTCCACCTAGATAGGACTTTATTGTCACCCACGTGGTTGGGCTTAGTATTGTAAGTTTTTGTGTGCATGTTACATTAATTGTCTTTGTAATCCCCGTAGATGTCCTAGTGACTAGGACGAAATATAGGAATTATTAAATTCTATTTTAATTCTTTGTGAGTGCTGTAAAAAAGTCCATTAAACCTCCAACATAATGTCCTCACAGCACTTAAGCCTCTACACAAGGAATGTTATTCACAGTCTGTTCCACAATGGCAGTAACAACTTCATTCACTTGTGAATGAAGTTGCTACCACCTGGCAGAGGTTGCAAAACAACTGATTGCTTTGCAACCTCTGCCAGGTCTAACTCCCAGTGATCCCATTTCTTCAAAATGGCTAATCATTCATCGTAGAGCAAACGGAATAGTGGCCCTTGTCGGCGTTTGTTCAGACGACAAAATTCGTAGAGCAACAGCATTGCAGTTGTTTAAGTAGTACAGCTTCATGAGCAAATCACATTGGGACAAGGTTAGTGGCATCACTGTGGATATTATTAACAACCAGAATGAAGGAAAAAATCTCTGTCCATCTTTTTAAGCCCTCTGGGCACTTGCTGAGTTGCATGATATGCATTTAGTGTTTACAATGCCCCCTGGCAGTGAATTGTGGAACTACTTTTTTCTCATCATTTTCACATGGTGTACATTGTATTCCTGCAGCATTTTTTTATATTCATTTGTATTCCTGCTGCAGAGTTTTGCACCATTTAGATCATTGGATAGTGCTCCACAAGGCCTTAAACAGGGATAGTTTAATTTTGATCACCCTGTATTTCTATGAATCCTTAGCTGTCTGTTGTAAAGTGAAAATCTAATCTTGATAACCTCTATTTGACTTGAACTCAGATTTCCTTCAAGTTTCTCTTCCACAGTTGTTCTTAGCCTCTTCTCAAGAATGCTTGAGTAATCTTACCTGGAACATTTATTAATTTTATCTGTAATTTTTGCATTCAGTTCTGTTTTCCTTTTTAAAGATGATAATTGAGAGCTGTATGTTAGTCATCTGGGATTTGACTACTGTAAGTCCTGAAATTATACAGTGGTGCAATCACTGTAAAGCTTTTATATCTTCATATTTGAACACATTTCATTGAATATCATGTGCTTAATCTGCTTTTCCACATTTCAAGGTTTTGACGCCTTTTTCTTCTTAAAATATTGATATGTACTCCTGATTGCATTTCTCTTGAATATATTCCACCACTATTCTGGTTGCTTCATTTAACACCCTTTCAAAGTAATTACTCCAGATATCCAGATCTAGAGTAATTACACTACTCTTTCCTCAATTTCAAATTTTTTCAATAGCATTCAGAACATTTTGCCACCTTCCTTGATATTTGTCTTCTCTTTCTTACCATAGTCTTCCCATGACTTTTGTTCAGCTGTTTTTGCACATGGCTTCATTTTCATACATTTTTCTCTGTATTCTCTCAGCACACATGCTGACTCACTTGCTTAAAACTTCTTCAATATACTTTCTTCTTTTCCAGGACTGCTTGTTTAACATCTGAGTCCATCATGGAGTTTTCTGATTTTTGTGTCCTTTCAGACAACCTCACCATATACCTCTCTGGCTGACTAAATAAGTTTTCTTCAAAGTTTGCCACTCAGACCCCAAGGTTTGATTCTTGTTTCTGAAATCTTTTATTTTTCTTTGAATAATATTTATATTTACAGTAAACCCTCGATTTAATGGATATTCAATATTAGCACTGTAATAACAAAAAAAAAATTGTTTTACACACACTTTTAGATACGAAAATGTGTGTAATAAAACTGTCACAAAAAGTCACGCCACCCGACAAAAGAACAATTACAGTGCGATTGGTGTGATCATGTCCTAATCATTCACTGAACATGTTTTATGAGCAGTGATTCATTTATGTCAGATAAATTACTAGTGTTTTTCCAACATATGATGACTTATTCGCCAAAATTTGTTGAAAATAACAGGAAATTAGTAACAAAAAATCACCTGTTAATTTAATTATAAGCAAATCCTGACCAATTCCTGACTTTGAAATTTACCCACATAACATTACTTGAAATTGTCTTCCAGTCAAGAAGTTTTTTATCATCATGTTTGGTGTTGAATGCTATCGCTACTCCTTTCTTTCCTTAATCACTATTGCCCATATACACTATCCTATTATTATTAACATCTGACCTCCATGGAATTAGAGACTCATCGTTTGTTACTTAGCAGGAGCTTGCCTATTTTAGTATTCTTAATTTCATTAACACCAATTATGTCCACTTGGTATGTATATATATATATAGTTCTGCCAGTTCAACTTTACATTGATACTTTGTATTTTTATGATGCCTATCTTGAGTTCTGCTGACACTGAGTTCTAATAGATGATGTTATGCGCTGTTCACCCTGATTCTCCTGATGAAAATGGGGGGGGGGGACTTTCTTTAACCAAATGATGCCTCAACTAGCATGAAATTATTTCATCACATTGTACAATGATATTTGTTTCTGGTTTAAGCTAGTATAGAATACAGTTTGCCAGTAGAGAATATAGTTTTTTTTTTTTATTATTATTATTATGCACTTCATTGAGAAGTATAAAGATGTGGACTCATTTTTCAGGATTCTACAATTCACATTGTACTTGGAAACATATGGTTTATCGATCTCAAATTGCCTGCCCATTCTCATCCATTCAGTATCCAGTAGATACCTACTAGTGGGGGGGGAAGCACATCGTATGAAGGTGAGGATTGAAATTAAGTTAGAATTCCTTGGCAGGTTTGTACATTCCTTAAAGGTTATGTGTCTCCTGCCGGTTATTTAACTTTTACCTTTAATTAGTCCCTTAAGAATTTAGTGTCTAAGTTATTTAATATTCTTTTAATGTTGTCTCTTTTTTTTTTTTTGCTGAAAAACCACGAGGCATGGAGGGTGGGGGAAGACAACCCAGAACCCCTTATTTCTAGAGACTAAACAGTATGTGTCATTTCAGGCCTACACTGAGCAGTGAATATTATCTACCACCTGGTGAGTCTAGTTACCATTTCCTCCAACTATGCTTATTGTGTATGCAGAGCCCTTTTTGTGGAAACAGGCTACACTACAATGTTTGATGCTCAGTTTACATGATTTTTATTTGAAGCATATTCAAATAAACTAGTTTATATTAAATTCATTGGTAGGTCATAACCAATTTAAGATTCATTAGTTAATGAGCAACTTGAAAAAGCTTAAACAAATTTTGTATTACTAGTTTAGTGAACATGTGTGTGTACTGCAATGTTTTCAGTAGATCTTATAACATAATAAATAAAAAATTATTTGATTATGTTAAGAAGTTTCTTTTATTATGCAGTTCATTGAGAAGTATAAAGATATGGACTCTTTTGTCATGGTACTGCCATTCAGAGTATACTTGGAAATATATTGGGTATCACTTAAATTTGCTCAAGAATTATACGATTCAATCACCTTGAGTATCGTTATCTGTCATGATGTGGGTAAGTACCATTCCTTATTTTGTTGAGTATTACAAGTGGTTCGCCATTACTGATATCTAGGCACCATATCATGCTTTTTTTTTTTTTTAACTTTACTTTGAGGAAGTGCAATCCTAGCAGAATTAATCATTATTTTATAGTGAAGAATTTATGGAGACATAGCACATATGTTGGAATGATTACTTATAATTAAGAAAGTAACATTCGACATTTTGATCCGTGCATTGAGGTCATCATCGGCAAACATACATATGTACAGGACACAAGCTGCATGACACTACACTACACAAAAATAAGATAAATCTCTAAATGCTTGTTAATAATTTACCCTAGCCTGACCTCTGGTGGAAAAAAGAAATAAATTCACAGAACATAGTCTTTTCGTACTACTATACAGATGATAAAAAAAATATAGCAGAACTACATTAAACAATTTCTAAAGTCCCCTCATATTAGAGTTTGCTTCTGTTTGGTGTTGTTCTGGATGCTATATGGGTTGAAGATGGGTCCTCCAAATTCTTATGCATGAGTGGATATTCTCACTATGAAGAAGAGATTTCCTCCCTCTTACAGGTGCTGTAGTTTGATGAGAACTCTTAAAAGTACATATGTGTTAAGGTATGTTGACGCGTATTGTGTGTAAACTCAAAGTTGTAGTGTAAATCCTTTTCCAAGCAGGACTCCATGCTGAGAAGTTAATCTAAAGCTGCCAGTAAGAATTTGAACATTGTATAAAGTTTGATTTGAGCACACTGATTATTATAATTTATTACACCCTCCATGGAGTTTGCAGACTCATCCTGGAAGGTTCATTCAATTGACAACATATTTATCATACTGAACCTTAAAATCCTTAACACTCCCTACACTAACGTGTTCTGGTAACGTTCCATTCATTCACAATTCTCCATTAAAAAAATCTACTCCTCAGATCCTTCTTTACCACACTTACATAACTTTCAGTGACAGCATCTCGTTCTTCCCCTCTCACCTTCTACTCTTTTTATAATCCCCTATGGATTAATCTGATAAAATTCCCTCACTAACTTAAACGTTTCTATCATATCTCTTCTTTACCTCCTATCCACCAAACTCTGCAATCCATGTTCCTTCGATCTCTCTCTCCATAGCCAACATTCCAGAGTCCTGATATTGTCTTAGACTCAGTGAAAACCAACTAACTAAATCTGAGTGCAACAGTCCAAGTGTGGTCTGACCTGTGCTTTATACAGTGACACAACTACATCCTTATCACTATATGTCAGTATACTTCTTATCATAGCGACACTATGATGTGTAGTCTGTGCAGCACTTGCAATATGCCTTCTAAACTTCAGTCTGCTGTCAACCATCACTTCCAAATCTTGAATCTCATTCACTTGCTGCAATGCAGCGCCATCAATATAGTACACAGCATTATATTTCTACACTCCAAAATGCAATACCTTGCGCTTATTAATATTAGAACTGTAACTCCCCTCCTTTGTCCATGTTAAAAGTCTATTCAAATCTTCCTGAAAGGAATTAACATCTTAAATAAAATTCCTGAAAGGAATTAATTAACTTATAATTCTCCCCAATTTTGCATCATCAGCAATCAACTGAAGATTCCCAGTCAGCCCACATGATATATCATATACACTATTTAAAAAGCCTTTTCTCAGCACAGTTCAAAAACACCACTACATTCACACACAATGTTCACTCAAAACATGTTGAAACCAATTAAATTAATTGATGTTTATAACAGACTTAAGTTATTGATAACATAATTGGGTTGTAATACAAGCACAGATGTACAGAAGTTGTATCCAACAGTTTTTATGAGGGACCAGAAGACATGATTTCCATTGACACAGTGGATTGCAAATTTATAACATCATAGGGTGTATGATTAGTGTGTTTTCCTTATATTAAATTATTATTGTTAATTAATCTTGTGCTGTTCCTGAAAATCTGAGCAGTCACTATTAAGAGACAACCATTTTATCATTTTAATTAAGAGATGAATTTGTTTTCACACCGCATTACATACTGAGTTTGTGAGACCGATCTGGGTTGTAACAGAAGCACAGGTTTTGTACAAAAGTTGCATCCAACAGTTTTTATGAGGGACCAGAAGGCATGACTTCCATTGCCACAGGTTGCAAATTTATTATATTTTGCTCAATTAGATTTAGTCCTTTTTAATAATGGTTTTGCAAGTATTGCTAGCTTCCATATAGGCTGTTAATGAAGTTGGAGCATTTATCTCATACCCTTTACTATAAGCTGTTTTCTTTTCTTGGACTGTGCTAGCATACTTTTTGGAAAACCATGGCTTGGATATAATTCCAACATAAATAATTTCTGTAACACGATCACAAGTATAAGCTGGAGAATGAAAACAGTAGTCTGACCATAGAAAGGAGAAGTGAAAGTCTCAGGTCTTCCTTGGTCATAGTCTCAAAGTATACGAGGCTAAAAATGGCTGTGGGGGAGGATATTCTAGAGATCAAACTTGGATGAGATTGTAATCTGAATTATCAAGAGAAGCAATCACCTCAACAGTGTACCTGAAAGAAGAACTGGTTAAGAGATGATCCAGAGTGTTAGATGAGTGGAGAAGATTGTCAGGGATTCGATTCTGACTAGGAGGTGAATGGCTTGTTTTAAATCATTATGTACATTATGTAGAACAAATACCTCTACTTCTCTTCCAGCTTGGTCAGTGGAATTGAAAAAAAAAAAAAAGGAAGCCAGTTAGAGTTGTGGATATTAGTCACCAAGGAAGATGACTTCACTGTTAGTGAATTTAGATGGCATGAAATCAAGCTTCAAGGATAATAAGCTGAAGAGGTCAGAGTGATTTTCAGAATTTGGGAGGACAGTAGAGATGGCAAATGAATGAGAAATAATGAGGCAGGGAAATTTTAAGCCACAGAGGATCTAAAAGGGGGAAATTCAAGATCAGGCATCCTCTGGCAAGCAATATTGCATTGTGCAAAAGCACAAGTACCAACCTTGTGGCAGAAGGAATCATACAGGGTGTAGTTTGAATAATTAACATCGGCTGTGGTGGTTGTGGTAGAGATTTGGGGTTCAGACATAAAAGGAGATTAGGTTTGGATGTCTGCAGGTGATGATCTGCATCATTTGGGTTCCTGTTTATACCATCAGTGTCACTGAAGTGATTTTGGAAGAATTTTTTTTTGTAAGATTTTTGAGTGAAATTTATTTTACTGCAGTAACACTACATTTATTACATTTATTTTTCTCAAAAAGAACAGGGGAATATATGGTGAGAGGAGGTTCTTAGACATGTCGATGTGCATATCCAGTCTCCATGCCATAACATGGCTTCAACAGTGCCCCTTGCATATCATTACACAGCCTCCTTTTGTGCATGACCTGGCAGTGTAGATGGTAGCAGCATTATGTGTCAGCAAATCAGAAAGCCTTCTAAATATATTACCATCGGTTCAGTCATGTACACTGTCAAATGGCCAGTGGACTGCTTTACTGCCGTACACTCAAAAGTGAGGGAGGTTCTGGATCTGTACAGTATATTTGGCATGCCCTGAAGTGATACCACTACATGTTTAAATATTGGGAAGGGGGACAGAAACTGGAAATCCTGCTCTTGGAATCAGTTATAACTCTTTATATCTTATTCAGGATCTAAAATGGCATCAATGAAATGCAAGTCATCTACCATGTAGTAAGCTTAGTTGGTATTTTCTCCACTTAGGAATTTTCTCCTTCAAATAATGAAAACTTCAGTTAGACCCATCAATGGGTGACTGTTTCAAATGACATCTGGCATAGCATTGTGTAACTGTGCTGTTAGCTAAAACCTTTTCATTTTTGGGTTACTTTTTAAATGCCAAAACACTAACCATGTTTATCCTTGGGAAATGCTATTACTGATTTCAGACTTAAATGTTCAGCTCAATATAAAGAGTCCTTCTTATTAAATAGATTAAGGAAATTACAACGTACAATAGAATATAGATTAAAATAAATTTTAATACACTTCCAATATTTCGGTAACGTCACGTTGCCATTATCAAGGAACTTAAATTTCCTCCCGATATCACAGCCCTATTTCAGTTCACAATGAACTCAGGCTATTTTGTTTGGCAAGGAAAATTCTACAAACAAATAGAGGGGACAGCCATGGGTTCTCCACTCTCCCCACCCTAGGCCAACTTTTATATGGAGACTTTTGAAGAGAAAGCCTTAAACTCGGCCCCGCAAAAACCAACCACATGACTTCGCTATGTTGATGATGTGTTCGCTATTTGGCCACATGGCTCCGATGCACTCCTCTCCTTCCTAACACACTTAAACAACCAACACCCCAGAATCAAGTTCACCCTGGAAGAAGAAAAAAACAACTGCCTTCCTTTCTTAGACACACTAGTCACCCGCCAGCCTGATGCAACTTTGGTTTTCTCAGTTTATAGAAAACCCACCCACACAGGCAGATATATTCACCAACAATCTCCCCCCCCTCACAACAATATGGAGTCATTAAGACACTACACAACAGCGCTAAATTTATCTGTTCAAATGACAATGCCCTAACCACAGAACTAAACCACATTCTCAACACTTTCTTAGCCAGTGAGTGGCTACCCCCCAAAAAAATCCAAAACATATTGAAATCAATAAACTACAACCCCCGCCCCCCTTCGCAACAAGGATTACTCTAAATCCATCACCATACTCTATATCCGAGGCGCCTCAGAAAAAATTACAAAAATCTTAAAAAAACATGACTTAACTTCTTGTTTCAGACCATATAAAAAATTGGCATCCCTTATCCACTCCATTAAAGACCAACCTCTCCCCCCCCCCCCCAAGACCTACCTGGTGTATACCAGGTCCCTTGCAGTTGTAAGTTGTCCCACTTTGGCCAAACAGGCAGGACAGCAAATATCAGAATTTCAGAACACAAGGACTACATCTGGTTTCACCAATACAGCCACTCTGGTCTTGCAGACCATGCGCTGGATTCCTGCCATAGAATACGGTGGAAGAAAGCAACGATAATACACCATAGTAAATTCAAATACGAAAGACTATTCGTGGAATCAGCCTCAGCCCTAAGAAACAATCCAAACCTAAACAAATTTGGTTCCATGAGACTGCCTCATATTTGGGAAACCCACATCAGAAGACCTTCAGCCCAATCGGCCAAGAATACCAGCAATGCCCACTCAGGAGCACCATCAGGACTTTTAGGAGAAAGAGTAGCTTCCTGCTTCATTCCTCATTTACTGTGTGTTGTGCTTGCATGCACGTGTCTTGTATTTAAGTTCCTGTGATAATGGCAACATGACGTTGCCAAAATATTG
This sequence comes from Typopeltis vanoorti, assembly GCF_054136105.1. NCBI lineage: Eukaryota > Metazoa > Arthropoda > Arachnida > Uropygi > Thelyphonidae > Typopeltis > Typopeltis vanoorti. Next base: position 73,040,097 of record NC_143564.1, on the reverse strand, counting down.
GAAGTGTGTTACAATTTATTTTAATGTATATTCTATTGTACATTGTAATTTCCTTAAGCTATTTAGTAAGAATGTATAACCAACGTCTAAGCCTTTTCACGAGAATAAAGAGTCCTTATTGTAATGTATTACAACTATAGTCAAAAATTACTCTAAGTATATCAAAATAAAAAGTTTAATTCATCAGGTATTATTTACTGTAATTACATGCAATCATCATACTGTCAAAAATCCAGTATTGTCTGATCTTATGTGAAAATCTACTTAGATTTATTAAGATCACATAAGAACAATCTACTAAGATCTTATGTGATCTTAGTAGATTGATGCACTTCTAACTGCATCAGACCACCTAGATCAGGGGTGTTCAACCCGTCGATTGCGATCGACCGATTTTTGGTCGATCTCTTGTGTATTCCTCCTTACTTACAGATTTAAATAAAACTGAAAACATAATATTTATTTATTATTATTTTGTATTCTTTTTAATTCGCTTTAAGTGTATTGCTATTGTTTATTTATTTTTCATTAAAATTGTCAAATCAGTAATTTTCTTATAAGTCCGGGTAAATGAATTAATTTGGATTAGTGGAAGTCAAACAGCGAGCTGAGTGAATATGATTATAAGCAAAGTGTAAAAACTCGATTGCAGCTTAAATATTAAATATTCCAAAGCACATTACATCGATTTTTTACTTAGGTTAAATCCCATGTGAATATTATAAAAAAATAAACTTTGTTTGTCTCTGTATAGTTTGTATTAGATGTTTTTGTAAATAACTCTTTTGAAGCTAACTGTATATACTGCTTTAATAAGAATATGTTAGAGTCTTAAAAACAAAGGCAATGTTTTTGTTGCCGAAGCTGTACATGGCGGCATTAGAAAGATTGTTATTGAAACTTGTATGTATGAGAAAGACTTGCAGGCTCTAAGTGTAAACATTTCCGAAGTCAGTCAGAAAGAGTTCAAACAACTTTTCAATGGCCGGCAACTTACAATCAAAAGAAAGCGGAGGAGAGCCAAAGGCGTGCCGAACTTGGAACTTAAGATGAAAGACTCATACTGATTCTTTGGGGGTTGCCAAACTTCATGCGAGGTCTCAGAGTAGGCCTAATAAAAAGGGACTGAAGCAAGCAGAAGGGGTCCCGGTTCCAGAATTGCTGTCAGAGAGGAGGCCACCTGATCCAGAGTCGCCGTCAGAAAGACTGCCTGGATCCATGTTGCTTGAGAGAGGAGTTTCCTGCTTCCAGAAAGGAGCTTCTTGGTTCGAGATGTCGCTAGAGAGAGACTACTTCTAGGCCGCAGACAAGATTTCAAATTGCCAAAAGAAAGAGTTCCAATTGCCGGAGAAAAGTTTCCAGGCCAGGTTAATGTCAGACATTCACCAGTGTGTTGCATTTTCATTACAATTTGATGAATCAAACGACTTCACTGATATTGCTCAGTTAATGGTATTTATTTGCATGGTATTTCAAGATTATTCAAGTAAAGAACTTCTGAAAATTATTGCATTATTGGGAAGGACTAGGGGAGAAGACATTTTTTCGACATTTGATGAATTTGTGAAACAACACAAACTTCTGCTTTTTAAACTTGTGTCTATTACTACTGATGGTGCTCCTGCAATGATAGGTAATAAATCAGGCTTCATTTCATTATGTAAAAACAATGACAAATATCCAGGTTTTTTAACATACCACTATTATTCACCAACAAGTGCTGTGTAGTAAAAGATTAAACACAAAAGATGTTTTGGATATTACATTTAAAATTGTAAATTCTGTTCGCGGAAAAGCCCTGCAATGGTGGTTATTTAAATTACAGGCAGATGATGATAGAGAACTTCTGTTGTACAATAATGTTCGCTGACTCAGTAGAAGTTAATTTTTAGAAAGATTTCTTGTATTAATTAACGATATAAAAAATTTTCTTGGTGAAAAAGGAGATATTTATCCACAATTGAGTGATAAAAGATGGTTGTTACACTTATCATTTTTAGTAGATTTCTGTACGAAATTAAGCAATTTAAATTTAGAGTTACAAGGTAGAGATAAAAATTTAATTGACATGTTAAGTTCAGTAAAAACTTTCCAACAATACTTACTTTTATTAAAAAAATATATAAATGACTGCGAATTTAGACATCTCCCATATTTATTAAAATTTTTTGAACAAAATCAAGAAATACTTCGCTATGATTTAAAAGAATTTATTCATGAAATAGAATTAGTTAAGGAAGAAATAAATTCAAGATTTAAATATTTTAATAAAACTGAAATGATTGTATCTTTTATCAGTAATCCATTTCAAGAAAACTTGAACATCACAGAAATTTCAAATAAAATTAGTGGGCTGTTTGATATAAACCAAGCTGAAGTAGAAAGTTTATTGATTTGTATTGTAACGTATAGGAAGGTTTTAAATGTCAAAGTTAGTACAGTGAAAGGATAATTTAATCTACATAGTTTTAAATAATTAAAATAGAGTGAGTTGATCACATATGTCCAGGTGCTACAGCATATAGCGTATTCAGACTAATATAGGGTTAACTAATGTGTTAATTAGATCTGGGATTATACATATGAGTGTATGAGTTGAATTTGTTATGGCGACATGATCGCAATATCCATATAGGATCATAGCCAAATTACTTGTGATAAGCTAATGTTATTTTGTAAATGTTTTCTTAGTATTGAATTGAATTATATTAGAAATTGAATTGTACCATACTAATGAGTTTAATAAACCTTTGTTCATTGATAAAACAGTTGTCTGAAATTGCTGCCCAATGCACCACTTGAAAACGTACGAACCTATTCACGTGGGAAATTAATGTGTTAAGTAACGAGATAAAGTGTCACGACTGCAATATTGTTTCACATTCAGACATATTTTAGTAATTGTTCCTTGTTTTTGTATTTTATATATCAAACTAAATGTCCCAAAAGGCGCAGTATAATATAAATATTAGGGACACTAAGGGGAGAAATAGCTTAAATATTTGTATTTTGGGGTGATATCTCGTACATAGATAATAGTTGAATATAGATAAGCAGAATTTCACTAGATAGAATAATAATCATAAATTGGGACACAACAGTAACAATGTCTTATGTAGTGGTGAATTTGAGTCAATCTGGTGTGAAGTGGTGGTTAACATAATGAAATATATGGTGGAGTGTTGCTACAGACTTGGCAGTTCAGTTGCAGGAAGACTAAGAAATGCATGGCCAATTTAGCCTTATGAGTACCAAACGAATGATATTATGGGTGACTTTAATTTTCTTAACATTGATTGGGTAGAAGAGAAATCTCACGATAAGAAAGAAGAGGAATTTATTAAATTGTTGCGAGATGACTTTCTCAAGCAGCATGTGAAAGAAGAAACTCGAGGTCAAAGGGTGTTGGATTTGCTCATAGCATCAGAAGGGGGGGGGTCCTCTGTCAAGAATATGGCTATTTTACTACCAATTGGTGACAGTGATCATGCTGTACTTTCTTGGGAAGTATCTAATTGTATTGATACTCTGATTAAAACAGGTTATATGCTGAACTGCAAAGCTGGAAATTATGATAACTTAGGAGAATTTGGTTTCATGTATCAGTTACTGAATGGAAAAAATGTCAGCAGTGCATGGGAATCTTTGAAAAAGTGCTTAAACAAGGCAGTATCTGAATGTATCCCGAGTGTTCGAAGAATAAATAGATTAGGAGTGAAATGGATGTCCAACCTTATTAAGCAAGAAATTCACAAGAAGAAGATGATGTGGAAAGAATATCATGAGAATAAGAGTGAGAGGAGTTAAGAAATATATAAAACTCAGGCTAGAAAAGTAACGAGTGTTGTGAGGAAAGCTAAATCAGAGTATGAAAAGAAATAGGCCATGCAAGCTAAAGGCAATCCAAAAGAATTTTATCATTATGCCACAAGTAAAAGAAAGAAAGAATGAATGCGAAAGAATATCTTTATTGAATGCAGATGGTACTCGAATGTCAGAAGCTAATGGGATTGTTCGGTTAATGAGTTCTCACTTTGCTAAGATATCTCAACCAGGTGTATGTAACATGGTGTACAGTGCTACTGCTACATTGGATGAAGAGTTAGAGATTCATGAAAATGAGGTTGAAGAGCTGCTGCATAACCTGGATAAAAATTTGTCTATAGGGACAGATGGAATATCAGCCCATTTGCTAAAGAAATGTTCAACCGAATTGGCTACACCGTTTACATGTTTATATAACTTGAGTCTCAGCTCAGGATTGATGCCACTTGGAATGGAAGGAATGTATGATAGTTCCATTGTACAAGGGTGGTGCAAAAACTGATGTATCTAACTACCAACCTATCAGTATCTCTGGTGTGATAGTGAAGATTTTAGAGAAGTTGGTTGTTGTTGTCGAGTCCATTGAAAGCTTCTAGATATGACTGTGGAACTGTAGAACTGCTTTGGCAATCTGTTGAACTTTGATGGAGTGGAGCCTTTCTCTAGAATTATTGTCACTTTTTTGTAGAGCAGCAGCAATTGCTGGACAAGAATAGATATAGGCAGGTGTTCGTTCAACTCCTGGACAGTTCTTGCATACTTCATAGCTCCTACTACTGTCTGGCTGAATTTTCATGCCTTTAAAATGTTCCATCCTTAGTCTGGTGATGATTGTGGTTATTTCTCTGTTTTCATTAATTTCACTGATTTCATTCTTCTTGAGTGTTTGTTCTACTGAGTTAGCATCAGTTAGTGATAATGGGTGCGATTTTTGAGATAAATGTCTTGTTTCTTTCGCTAGCCTGTCTACTCTTTCATTGCCTTCAATATTTACATGGGGCTGGTATCCATTGTAGTATACAGTTCTTATTTTTCAAATTTAATGTTGTTAGTTGTTCATGAATTTCCTGTGTGAGTTTTGTTTTTCCATTTTTTAATGCTTCAAGTGCAGATTTAGAGTCGCTGTTGATGGTTATTCCTTCTGTAATGTTTATTACTGGATTAGAGAGATAGAACTTGAGAGCTGTTTGTATGGCTGTTAATTCACAAGTGAAGTTTGAAGCTATTTTGCCAGCTGTGGTTTTGATTTTCATTTTCTCACCTACAGGTAGAGTTAGAAAAACCCTTGAACCTCCTTGGTTGAGTGCTTCATCAGATGATCCATCAGTGTAGGCAGTGACATGGTTTAGATTATTTAAGTGATGTATAGTGTCAAGTCCTTTTTTTTTTATTTTCTTCCTGTGAATCCTTTTTTGAACAAGGTTCTAGGAGGTTTAAGTTTATCATTGTGTTTTTTGGTAGAATAGTGGAAAGGAATGGCTCTTTGCTTATTTCAATGGACAGGTGTTCTAAGTCTATCTGTTTTCTAATTTCATGATCGTATTGTATGGATGATCTCTTTAGTCTAGATTTTCTTGTCCAGGCACCGAAAGCCCTGAGTGAGATGTGATCCTGTTGTTTGCTCCTGATCCAGTTTATGAATTTAACTTTGTGAATTTAACTGTGGAGAGTTTTCTTCTGTCTTCTAATATGTGAAATCCACACTCTTGTCATGCTTTTAAATTATTTGTGGATGAGACTGCACCAATAATAATTTTTGCTGCTCTTGATTGTACTCTGTCAAGTTTTACTTTTGAGCTAGTAGAAGCTGGTACCCATATTGATGAGGCATATTCCATAGTGGGTCATATGAGTGCAGTATATGTAGTTTTAGGTGTCTTTGGTTTTGCACCCTACTTTGTTCCACAAAGCCTTTTGATGATATTAAGCTTTTTAAGAGCTTTATTAGATATATTTGTAATATGAGTTGAATCTCAGTTCAGTATCGAGGGTTAGGCCTAAGTATTTTGGAGACTGTTTTTTCTATTTTGGTATTATATTTTTGACAAGTGACATACAGTTATTTGCTGATGATGATGCAAAGATAGGTAGGGTAATCAGGAATGCTGCTGATATGCAGTCTTTGCAGAATGATTTGAACAGGCTGGAATTGTGGGCATGGGAAAATGGATAATTGGAGATCTTGAGGTGTTAATAGATAGGAAGTTGAGGTTTAGGGGCCATGTGGCAAAGATTGCAAATACAACTCAAAAGATAATTGGAATGCTGAAACGAACGTTCACATGTAAAGATAATGATGTTATTTTGCCTCTTTACAAGACCTTGATAAGACATCACTTGGACTATTGTGCGCAGGTCTGGTCTCCTGGTTACCATTGTGATTCTGATATATTGGAGAGAGTACAAAGGAGACTGTTATGTTAAAAATGATATCAGGATTGTGGAATACTGATTATGAAGACAGATCGAGAATTTATAGACTGCAGACACTAGCAAACAGGAGAAAGAGGGGGTGATATGATTGAGACTTACAAACTTCCGAAAGGGTCATACAAGATTTCAATTGATGGGATTTTTCAATTTATGGAGGGTGGGGAAAGGACGAGAGGGCATCCTTGGAAGCTGAGAATGAAGGCTGCCAAGAAGGGTATGAGGGCTAGATTTTTCTCTCAGAGGGTGGTGTGTGATTGGAATGGATTGCCATTTGATGTTGTGAGTGCAAGCAGTGTGAACAAATTCAAGAATAAGTATGATAGCTGGTGTGTGTAGTATGTGGCCTCCCTCGATGAGTCTCTGACTCCCTGGAGGTCTCTCTTGATGATAATAATAATAATATTTTGATTTTTGAAATTATGTCTATTTTTTCTGTCAGTGGAGAAGATGCTGAGTTTTGTTTTTTCTGGGTTTATCTGTAATTTAAGTTTCTTTGCCTATCTGTCTAAGCCTTTTAATGAATTATTTAGGACTCTTTCAGATTGTTGAGGATTACTGCTTGTGTGCCAGATTGCTATATCATCTGTGTAGCATGCTATTTTTGTGTCATTTGTTATGTGAGAATGGATATTGTTCATATAGATGAGAAATAGTAGTGGTCTTAAGACAGAACCTTGTGGACTCCAGCCCAAGTTCAATGCATGTTGGAATAAATTCGATTAACTTTTACTTTCATTTTTCTTCCTTTCATGAAATCAGAAATCCAAATTAATGCATTCCAATTTATTCCAATATCGTATGCAATTTTTATTAATTTTTGTCTCCAAACACGATCGAAGGCAGCTGTGAGATCCAAGAATGTTGTTGTTGTTGTTGTCTTCTTTGGTGATTTTTTCTTGAAAGCCATCTATGACTGATTGGCACAGATTAAATAATTGATCTTCTTTACTGTGTTGAGACCTATATGCAGTTTGGTAGAAGTTGATCTTGTTATTTTCTAAGAGCTAGTTCATAAGTCTGGTATGTATTATTCTTTCGTTTAGTTTGCAGAGAGTGCTAGTCAAAGCTATTGGTCTGTAGCATTTACAGTCACTAGGGTTTTTAGTAAGAACTCGCAATTTGCCCATATTTTATAACAATGTTATGGCAGAGTTGGATAAAGGGAATGGATACACTATGATAATTTTGGATTTTTTTTAAGATATTTGATAGGATACCACATGAAAGGCTGTTGCATAAACTGGAGAATATGGGATTGAAATATAAACTCTTGACTTGGATCGGGGATGGTTGACAGACAGATATCAAAAAGTGATATACAGTGGGTGTGAATCTGCCAGATTTAAGGTGACCTGTGGTGTACCTCAGGGCACAGTCCTTGGGCCATTGTTGTTCAATCTATACATTAATGACATCAGGAAGGATCTAACATCAGATGTGCAATTGTTTGCTGATAATGTGAAGATAGGCAGGACAATCAAGTATGCTACTGATATTCAGCAATTACAAAATAATTCGAATAGACTGGGAATTTGGGCAAACGAAAATGGCTGTCAATTTAATATTAGGAAGTGTAAAGTTATGAGCTTTGGCATGATTAGAGTTCCAGTGGCATATTATATTAGAGGGGTTATGCTACAAGAAACTGAAGTGGCAAGGGATCTTGGCATATTGGTGGATAGGAATTTAATGTTCAAAGGTCACATAGCAAAAGTTTCAAATACAGCTCAGAGGATAATTGCGATGTTGAAACGTACCTTGACATGTAAGGATAAGGAAATCATTTTGCCTCTTTATAAGACTTTGATAAGACCACACCTGGATTATTGTGTGCAGATTTTGTCTCCCAGGTTCCAAGGGAATAAAGAAGCTGTATAAAGGATACAAAGAAGAGTTACAAAGATTATATCTGGATTATTGGATTTAATTATGAAGAGAGATTGCGAGTATGTGGATTACAGACTTTGGTTAACAGGAGAAAGAGAAGTGATATGATAGAGGTCTATAAACTTTTAAATGGGTGTTATAGGATATCAACTGATGAAATTTTTTGTTATATGGAAGGTGGGGATAGAACATGGGAGCATCCATGGAAGTTAAATTTATTTGCAGTCAAGAAAGGGGTAAGAACTAGGTTTTTCTCCCAGAGAGCAGTGAGTGAGTGAGTGGAATAATTTGCCCTTAGGGGTGGTGAGTGCATCTAGTGTGAATGAATTTAAGCGAAGGTATGATAGCTGGTTTGGGTGATTATACTCTCCCTCGATGAGTCCTTGACTCCCTGGAGGTCTCAGGTCTCAGATAATAATAATAATTATTATCTGGAATATTCATTAAAGAAACCTCTCTAATTCTCCACATTCAGTTTCATTTCCTTTTTATAGATGGGTACCATGATATCTCTACTCAAGTCACTACTTAAATTCAAGCAAATAAATTGTGAAAAATTTAAGAATGGCTTCAAAACTGAAGAGAAGACGTGAAGTGCTCAGTATTAGTGAAAAATCAAAGATTATCAATATGATTGAAGTAGAAAAAAATAGCAATTGCAACCGTTGCCGAGATCTATAATACAAATGAATTTTCGATACTTGAAGTGTTGAAGAACAAAGAAAAAATTCATGCCAGTCTTTCCATTATGCCCAAATCTGCAAATGTTATGGATACAGTGCATGATAAGGCGTTACTCAAGGTAGAGAAAGCTTTGAATTTGTGGGTGGAAGACATGACAAGAAAAAGGATTCCTATTGATGGTAACACATTACAACGAAAAGCATTGATCCTATATGAAGATATGCAGCCTCAAGACGAAACAGAAGAGGAAGAAAAGTCATTTTTAGCAAGCAAGGGCTGGTTGCATAGATTCAAAACTAGGTTTAATCTAAAAAACATAAAAATTCTGGGAGAATCTGCATTGTTCCCAGCAGAATTTTAAAAAAATATTGCAGAGAAAGGTTATCATCCTAAGCAAGTTTTTAATTGTGATGAAACTGGCCTCGTTTGGAAGAAAATGCCCCAATGGACCTACATCCATAAAACTGTGAATCAAGCACCAGGCTTTAAAGCATTTGACAGATTGACGCTGGTACTTTGTGGCAATGCAGCTGGTCATATAATTAAACCTGGCCTTGTTTACCAAGAACAGAATCCACGTGCCCTTAAAAACAAAAGTTGTCTGCCTGTTTTTTGGCAATCAAATCCGAAAGTGTGGGTCACGGCCTTGTTATTTACAGAATGTTTCCATCAATGTTTTATTCCGGAGGTGAAAAAATACTTGGAGAGGAAAGGATTACCATTTAAAGTTTTATTGACAACGCTCCAGGGCACCCTGAGTCACTAGTCACCAAAGATGAAAATGTTCAAGTGGTTTTCTTCCCACCTAATATGACCTCATTGCTTCAGCCACTCGATCAAGGTGTCATTAGCTGCTTCAAGCCTCATATGCTCGGCAGGCTTTCGATATCATTCGTGCAATGGTTGAGGATTCTGCTGATGTTGGAGTCATGGAATGCTGGAAATCATTAACAATTGCAGGTGCAGTTGTATTCATCAAGAGACGAATTGAAACCAGAAACTGTAACTGCATGCTGGAAGAATTTGTGGAGTGATGCTATTCGTAATTCCCAAGACACCCCTGATATTAATTCACAGATAACAACGATAATTAACACAGCATGGAAAATAGGTGGAAAGGGATTTGACAATATGACAGAAGAAGAATTGAATGATTACATAGATGGACATCGTGAAGTGCTCACTAACAAGGAATTGAAAGATCTTGCCAAATCTTCTACAGAAGAGGATGATGATGAGGATGAAAGTGAACAAGAACTACCAGCGTGGACACTCGGAAAATTTGCCATGATATTTCAAACGGCTCAAACATTAAAGGAATAATGGATTATGATTCAATGATGGAGCGCAGCATAAAAATTGCTCGCACTATAACTGAAGCTTTGGAACCTTTGCAGAACCTGTTTACTGAATTGAAGAGACAAAAACGGCAGCTTCCAATAACAATGTTTTTTAAAAAAGTCGACAAAGCTTCTACTATCAACGATCCTCAGCCATCTACATCATTTGCTCAGTAGGCAAGCAAACAGCCGACAATTCGGAAGATGAATAAATATGTAGCTGAGCACAATGAGGTGTTCTGATCTCAGTTGATTCCTCCTAATAAGAATAAAAATGTTAAGATTTTATTAACAATTACATTTTCATTAGCATATTTTCTCATTTCGTTCTATATAATTATTATGTGGGTTAAATTTTATTTGTTTAAAGAAAGTTTTATTGAATGAGGCAATTTTTTTGGTTTGCCACTTCACCCGTACTAATCGGAGGTGCATTCTACTGCATTTTTGCCTAAATGTGGTAGATAGCATTCCTGGATAGTATGGGTGAAGTGGTAGTCTAGAAATTACCTCATTTAAATAACTTTTTATTAAATGAGGTCCTAACATGTGAGACTAAGTCAATTTACTAATAATTTCCTGCTTCAAATTTGCTATATATGTGCAAAAATCTGTGTCTCACTAGTAGTTTGCTACTATTTGCAGTTTCAGGTATTCGCTGAAGATGATGGAACCAAACCCTGCTGATATGGTGTGTGTGTGTGGGGGGGGGGCTACTGTACTTCTAGTTAAGTGTATTTGGCTGACTTGATTGTTTTTCATATAAATTTATTCATTTGACTTCCTATATTTCATAAAGTGACCACTTCAGGTGATGTGATTGTCTGTTAAAATACTAGTAGTGGTGGTGGTCTGCGGTAGATGGCATTGGTGTAGATCAGTGGTCGACAACCTTTTTGGAGTGAAGAACCATTTTTAAAATTATAACTGTTAAAAAAAAATTTAGGGAGCCGCACGCACAGTAATGAGAAACCAATGGTCCTTGGGCTGCATGTGGCCCTCTCAGGTTTTTTGTGCGGTCTACGGTGTTCGTTTTGTATAGCAGAATTAGTATATTTTAATTAAAAATCAACATTAATGAATGTTGATTTTTACATGTAGATTTATTTGTGCAGGTTAAAAAATTAAAATATACCTAAATAATGGAAAATAATACTTTCTTATCAAAGAAAAAGAAAATATTCTTTATGCAGATCGAACAGAGTATTTGATTTACTATTTAATTGCTCATCACTGCTTTAAATTTAGTAACTACATTGAAAATATTATAATTAAATTATTTATTCAGGTTTTTTTTACAGTAACACGTTATCATACTTGTAAAACACAAGGGTGGCATGTCACAGGAAATTATATGATATTTTTAAATATTAAATAATGAAACAAAGATTTCCTCCTCCTTACAAAAACATATGTATAAAATCCAATAACATACCTATTTCTTTAATTTTTTAAATTTAAAATATCTTCTCATTGCGACTTTTTCTGTTGAACTTGGGATAGTTTCTCAATATGCGGCAAATAACTATTAATAAAATTCATATTAGAAAATTTTGCTGACAGAAATATGTCGATTCGAAAATTGATAAAAGTCCAAATGCATATATTTTTAACTGAATGTAAGTGTCTGATAAATAATTCCACATGTCAAATACAATCTGATCTTGCTTTTTAAGATCTTCCATTTCAGACCATTTGTGTATATTGTAAGGGTAGATTTTTGCCTTTCGAAATCCTCCAGGTCAGCTTCAACATTTCTAAATTTTGAATTCCACAAATCCTTGGTTTTCAGGTCCTCTAACTCAAGTTGAAAGCAGCCTCATCAATTCCAGCAAAAGGTGAAAAATTTAATTCGGCAGGATTAATTTCAAGTGGTTGCAATAAAAATGACATAGTTGCCTTGTTCTTTCTAAACTCTTCAAATCTCCCATTAAATTCAGATCGCATATTTACCACAATTTCTTTGAAAAAGGTTAAATTTATGGAATTATTATCAGCTTGTTCTTGTTGCTATTTCTTCAACGTAGGAAAATGTAATAATGTGCCTTTCTCTAAGTCTGTCGCAAATAAATATAATTTTTGTTCAAACAAAATCACTTCTTCTAAAAGAAAAATCACTGCTTAAAAGAAGTGATTTTTCTTTTAGAAAAAATCACTTCTTCTAAAAGAAAAAAAAAATTTAGTGCATTTAAATGGGAAGGCATATCTATCATAAAGTAGAATTTTTGTAACCAATGAGTATCTTCTAACTGTGCATATTCAAGGTCTTTTTGTCTTAGAATCAACTTAACCTCTCAACCTTGTGGCAAATCGCATCACCACCTCACCTCTGGAAAGCCACCTTATTCTGTTATGCAAAAGAAGATTGAAATATTTGCAATTGATTTCTTTAAGGAGTTTACAAAATTGCCGATGATGTAGCGGTCTTGTCATTATTTTGTTAACAATTTCTACAACCAAATCCATCACTACTGTTATCTCTTTTTGAAAAGTTTGTGCACAAAGTATCTCTTGATGGATTATGCAGTGGAAGGAAAACACATCATGCAAAATTTGTTTTTTAAATAAAGAAACAAAACCTTTTTTTTGTACCTTTCATGCTCTCCACCCCATCGGTCGCAATAGATATTATTTTGTTAATATCAATACCCTTACTTTTCAAGCAAGTGGTAACAGCTGATTCAATGTCTTCTCCACGAGTTTGTCCTGTAAGTGGCAGTATATCGAGTAATTCTTCTTGAGATCCTTGAGAGTTTACGTATCTACAAATAAGTACAATCTGTGCAATGTCATCCACATCGCATGATTCGTCACAGGCAATGGAGAATCCTGGTGTTGAATTTAGATCTGTAACCTGCTGATTTGTTATATCTTCTGCCATTCATATAGTTCTGTCCTTTACAATCTTAGCAGATAATGGTATGTCTTTTATTTTTGTAATTATTTCCACTTTGTTTTTAAAATCGCAAAAGAGAAATCGGACATTTTAATAAAACATTCTTTCACATATTCACCGTCCGTAAAAGGTTTTCCTCGTTTAACAATTTCTTGAGCGTCCACGAAACTAGCAATAGTTGTATTTCTTGATGCTTTTATCCATTTGGAAAATGAACATTTAGTTAGGTTCATTTTGCGTTGCAGCTGTTCTACTGCCTTTTTTTCTTTCATCTCCCCGTGGATATGCTTTGTCAAATGTATCGTGTTTATTTAAAAAATGTCTTTGTATATTTGATTTTTTATTGTTTGAAAGCTTTTCATGGCATATTAAACACATTGGAAATCCTGCTGTATTTCCTACAAATGTGTAGGTTTCGGTCTATTCACTTTTAAACTCCCGATTTTCTTGTTCTATCTTTCTCTTCTTTGCTGACATTCTAAATACTACAAAAATATTTTTATTTTGTAATTAATGTTTAATTTAATGTTACAATATTCACATTACCTAACACAATCACCAGTAAATGAAAGCACTGCAACATCCACTACAAAACCTTTACTTATTTTAACAAAGTGAGCAGATTTACAAACCGCACCTGCACTATATGCGAAGACAGGCAAGCGCCACCTTAGCGCTACATGTGCTAGCCTAGCGTGACGTATTTGGTTTAATAAATTAAAACAACATAAAACATAACTTAAGTTTAATTATTTAATTAAAACTCGTGATTTTGTATTGCAAGTGTTATGTTCCTCATCATATTCATAAAATAATTAACACAGTCCATCGTAGTAATTCTTACTACCACATCATGAATCAAATCAGGAAGATTATTTCTTTCCATTCCCGAAGACAAAGCCTCTCTCACATTAGATTTTATCTTCGAAAAAATGTTTTCTATGGGATTAAGCATGTATGAATATGGTGAAAGTCATTTTAATTGGCATGAATAATTAAAACAAATATTTGACAAATGAGTGGGTTTATGAATTCTTACATTATCCATGATAATTCAAGACAAATGTAAAGAAGGATTATCGCATATGATTTCAAAGAGTTCAAAAACATGAAAGTATTAAATTTTTCAGCATCACATGTACTATATTCAATTGTAAAATATCCTTGACTTAATGTAAAATGTCCTTAATTTATTGCAAATGCTATATTTAGAGTTTTTAGTTTCTAATTTAATAAATAACATTCATTTTGCAAGTCAAAAATAGATTGTTTAATAACGAAAAGAGCTGCAATTATTCATTCAAAGAGCTGTATGCGGCTCAGGAGCTGCAGGTTGCTGACCGCTGGTGTAGATGAAGGTAGTTGCGGTTGGTGGATTAGTGGAGATGGAGAGTTGTAGAGTAGGTGCCCTCCCTCGATGAGTCTTTGAACTCCCTTGAGGTGTTAAGTAATAATAATAATAAAAGTAATACCGCTTTTCTTATGCTATCATCTATTTTCTACTTTAAATTTTCATTTTCACTAAAATTGTGCCTAAATAGCAGAAATATTTTACTTGTTGGGAATGCAGTTGATCTGTTTCATGTTTTGCCTGTTTTTTAATTTTATATTTTCATACTAAATTTGTTACAGAAGCTATTCAGTTTTTATGAGCAGTTTTGGAGACTTATCCAGGCAGTCTCTGGATAAGTCTCCAAATCACTCCAATTTACGCTGATTCAGAGTTATGGACAATGTCAATAAATCTTCCAGTGAAATTTATACCAATGAGGGGTTACTGACATTCTAAGTGAAAATTTCAGTTAAATTCATGATTGTCCGACCAATGACATTGTTTTATTTATTATTTTTTTTTATGATTTCCTGGATTAAATATGGAAATAAAAGAAATTACAAATGAGATCAAGACATTGTGAGCCTATTACATGACATTAAACCATCTACATCAACCATAAATAGTCGTTAAGGAGTGCATATTAATAGAGCATTTTAAATTATTTGAATAATTGAAATTCATTATAAATATTTTAAACTGTTTTCAAATTGTCTTAAATTTATGATTTCTTAATTTATTTATGCCATTTACCATGAACAGTTTATTTTGAATTTCTCAGTTTTATCACTTAACATTACATTCTAAACATTTCCAACTTATATGGCAAACTTCTGTCGGAAGAGGCTGATCCAACTTATTTAAGTTTTGGCTTATGAATGGTCCTCCAGGATGCAACCCATCTGTCAGTCAGGGACTGCCTCTATTGGATTTCTTTATGAGTACAACACATCTCCATAAAATAAAGAGCTGAATTTAATATTTTTGGTTTTGATATCAGGTTTAACCATGTCATCGTCTATGTGGATGAAATATAGCACTTTCATGCACTTTGTATCCATGATATTTCAATGTAATATCAATGATATTGCAGTTTCAGTGTGCACTGCATACCTTGACATTTATGCACATCAAGGATAATTGCATAATTTATACCATTTTCTTTCATAAAGTGACCCCTTTAGATGATGAATAACAGTGGGTGCATGTCTCATACCCAGTTTTACAGTGGCTTTGCCATATTTCTGTTCATTTTCATTCCTGACTTGTCACTTAAATATAAGATATATATAACCAGCCTTGCTGGCCAAAGTGGTTAGCATACCCACTCTCCAACCAACAGGCTGTAGGTGTGAATTCTACTGTGAGCATGGATGTTTGTGATTGTCTTCAGGTGGGAGATGAATTTCATCACTCAGTGTGAGACCACTTTCCTGCTTATTGGAGGCCTGAAGTTACTTGAAAAAATTTCATGTTTGGCCTAGAGCAGGATTTCTGGACTGTAAAAAAAAAAAATTAAAAAAAAAATATATATATATATAATGAAGAAAAAAATCCTTAGCGTACCCATGGTATGAATGCACCATAGGTTTACAGAAAAACCTTTTGTAGATGGGAGCTACATTTAAAAAAAAAAAAAAAAAATATATATATATATATATAGATATATAGATATGTAGCTCTATACAGCATCTCACTTATATCTATTTGGTATTATATTATATCATAAATGAGACACCACATTTTGGCAAATTTGGTGTAGCTTTTTTCTTTACACCTTATTGTATGCTTTTTCCTGATCTGCAAAACTTAAATATCGATTAGTATGCTTTCCTTGAGTTCTCAGCTATTTGTGTTAAATGCTTCAAAAAAATCTGATCCTATCCTGCCTGGTCCCTCTGATCTGATCTACCTCCCAAGTCCCTTTTCCTCAATTTTTTAAACCACTTAAGTAAGCTTGCATGTTTCTTACGTGGAACATTCAGAAACATTTTTCTGTAACTCTCTCACATTGTTTTATTTCCTTTTTTATTAGTTATATAATTCAGCCCTTTAGAATTCAACTTCCTGACTAGCATAATTTAGCATAATAGCAAAAACTAGCATAATTTAGAAGGCTGTACAACATTTATACCTTCTTATTTGTCTATTTATGATTGAAATCATCTACTCAAGCTGCTTTCCCAAATTTCAGATTTGTGATAACATTTTCTACCTCAAGTACTAATATGTACTGACTGCATTCTTCTTGAATATTTTCTACCATTATTCTGTCAGTCCTTATCTCATTTAAATCTTTCACAGTAATTGGTTTTATTATCACCTTTTTTTTCTCTGATCTTCCATTTTCAAACTTTTTTATTTTTTGAATAGCCTTCAGAATGTTTAGCAGTCTTCATGATATACGAGTATATCTTCTCTTATCCTTCCATGACTTTTCTTCAGCTAATTTTTACACATTACATTGATTTCTTACATTTTTCTCTATATTCTCTCAGGGCATTTGCTGAATGACACTCCAGCAACATTCATCAAGATTTGTTTCCCAGGACTCCTTTAACTTCTTGAGGCTACCCTGAAGTTCTAATTTTTCTGTTCTTCCCAATTACTTCATTATTGCTTTACTAACTGAATATTGTTTACTTCAGATTTTGCTATTGTGTCTCCAAGGTCTGGTTGTTTTCAAACTCTCATGTTCTTAAACTTTTTCATTTTTTCCTCCAATAATATTTGTATACAGGATGTCCCATAATTTTTAGTGCAATTTTGATCTTTAACTGCTTCAAAAGTATCACAGTTACAGAGTCACAATAAATATCATTTGAAAGTATAACTATTATTATTTCATTATATTTTTCTTTTTTTTTTTCCTAGACTGGTGTGATTGAAGATGGCAAAAGTTGAAAAAAAAGTCAAATGCATCCTGTGGCTTGCTGAACTCAAGTCCATAACAGCAGTGAGAAAGAAATTCTCTGCCCATTATAACAAGGAAGCTCCCCACAAAAATTTAATTAATAACTGGATGAAAAAATTCAAAGAAACTGGATCAATTCATGACAAACCCAGACCAGGAAGCGTTCATCAAGGAAAGTGAATGTGGTTGAAATTGAAAGGACATTTGATAAGACTCCCAAGAAATCAGTGCTACACTGCTGAGTTAAATGTACCAAAAACTACAGTGCACAGAATTCTAACCAGACAACACCATAAACATGCTTACAAAATGACGACTGTTCAAATGCTACAAGAAGAGGATTATCATGCCAAGTTGGATTTCTGTCAACTGATGAAGACACAAATGGAAAATGACAGGGATGTTATTTGACATGTTGACTTTTTTTTTTTTCAGATGAAGCAACATTCCACATAAGTGGGAAAGTTAACCATCACAGTAGCCACATTTGGGGTACAGAGAAGCCTCAGGAAATGTGGCAACACAAAAGAGACTCACCAAAAGTTAATGTGTGGTGCACGGTTAGGAGGTATTGCATTATCAGGCCATTCTTTTTCAATGAGCCCACTGTCAGGGGTGAATCTTATTTAGCAATGCTTCAGAATTTTTTTATTCCCGAATTAAAGAGATTAAAGGACTAAGGAGACCTGGGCTAAGGAGAATGGGTGTCAATTTAATGTGGCAAAATGTAAGGTTATGCATTTTGGGATGAAAAGATTAGCAGCAGTATATCACATTGGTGGAACTGTACTCCAAGAGATTGATGAGGCCAGAGACTTGAGAGTGTTGGTGGATAGGGAGTTGAAGTTTATTTTCTACTCTACTGTTTAGATCTCCAGGAACAAACTTTTGTTTTTTTTCTTTATGTCGGCTGCCCTCTGTGACTCAATGAATTCCTCTGCTTCCTTTCTACAAGAACCTTCTATGGGACCTCATGCATTAATAAGTTTCATTATCCAATTTCCAGTTTCGCAATTGACTCAAATCACTGTATTTGAAATGGTCATTCAAGAAGTTTGTTTAGTGTTGAATATTGTTTGTTTTCTCTGATTACTTTTATCTAAATATCTTAGTTATTATTTAGCACTGTCTTATTTTTCTTTCATCTTGGCAGGCCCAGTTATGTCAGCTTCATATATTTTACATCTTTAGTTAGGTCTGCTGCTTTTCTGCTGACACTTTTTAGATTGATATTGTTGACCTTTAGTTTTGTTGAGGTTGAGTTGATGACTTTTCATTGTTTGTCCACTATAGCATATCTGCAGGAAAGAAAATAGCTAACCAAATGCATTCTTCCCATAAGTCTGAAATTGCCAGTTCATTCTTGTTCGTTCAGTATCCAAATGCATACCTGATACTAGGGCACACCATAAAAATATGAAGATTAAATACTGGGTCAGAATCTCTGGTTACTTCCTTAAATGCCATGTAGATGTCTCTTTCCGCCTATGTGGTTTTGATCCTTAGTGATTCCTAGGTCAAAATTAAGACAGAGTGTTTATGTTATTTTTTGTCCCCCCCCCCACCCCAAGACTAAAATATAATTTATGACAACTTGAGTATTTCTTGAATGGTAATGTAAAGTGAAATGTTGGTTTAGTTGGTGAATAGAATCTTTGCTATCCATCCAGTTGAGTTTTAATTCAAATCTTGTTGTGGATGTTCCTCTTTAGATGGGGGAATCATTTCCTGGAGTGTGTGTGTGTGTGTGTGTGTGTGTGTGTGTGTGTGTGTGTGTGTGTGTGTGTGTGTGTGTGTGTGTGTGTGTTATGTAATTTAGTTCCTAAATTACATAACCCTTAGCTAGCTCATGTTACTAATATGCTCTTCTATAACTTTACCTAGGATCAGAAGGTCATATAAAAAGGTTGTTGTATTCAGGATTATAATCAGAACTTAACAGATGATGCAAAACCTTACTCACCATGCAAAAAATTTACTCATCCAAGATCCCTCTCTCTGTCCTCACATTTTTTTTATATGTCCCAATAAGTAATTTCGAGTTCTATAAAGTGATTGGTGATGTTGCATCTGCTTTTTATTAAAATTATTCTGTTTAGAAAGTTTTTTTTTTATTAAATAAAATTTTATTTTTTGTCAAGTCTATTTGCAGCTACTTGTCAGTTGGCAAAATCTACTCACTAGTGGTGAGTAGGTGAGTGTATTTGTAGAGCCCTTGTTATAATATAGCTTTTTTGTTAATACGAATGCTTACATTCGTATTATACATAAATAATATATAATGTACTTGCATATATACAGTAAAACCCCTTTTTTACACTTTTCAGGGGACTGATGGAAAAAAGTGTAAATAGCAGGAAATGTAAAAAAACATTAAAAAAACGCTAAAAGATGACTTACTGCTAGTATGTGAGGTCTACATACTAGATTACAAAATTTAATAACTGAAAATAAATGAATGCTAAATTACGTAGCAGAAATTCTGTAATATCAATTCGTACTGTGATTGAAAAAGCACGGTATCGCTCATCACTACATTACTGCTGCAAGCGTGTAAGTCACTGTGATGGCAGAAACAAAACTACAGCCAAAAGCAATGCCATCTGGGAACAGAAATGTGCAGATTTCTGCAGAAATCGATTCAAAAATCAGTATTGCCACCTGAGAAAAAAACGCAAATCACGGGAAATAACATCCACATCAAGTTGTTAATGGTGGGAAAACAATATATTGTAGGAATAGGCCTTAAGACGGAACCAACGGAAAATAACCTAAATGGCAGGAAAACATAAATTGTGGGAACGTAGGGGTTTTACTGTATATATATATATATATATATATATATATAATATTATGTATAATAATATATAATATAATAAATAATACACTTTGTAATGTTTATTTTACAGATAAATCAAAAGCTTACATGCCTTATTTGTCTCAAGATGCATTACAGACTGGCATCAAGGCTGGTTGTTTTTTTACAGGAATTCTCAGAGTTAATAAACATCATCCTCAAGAAGAAGCTTTTGTTACTTCATGCATGTAAGTCTGTATTATTGAACTTGTATTCAGAAATCAGGTCTTATTATTATTATTATTATTATTATTATTATTACACCCTCCATGGAGTCGACAGACTCATTGTGGGAGGGTCATTCAACCGACAACATATTTCATTCAACAAAGTTCATTCAACTGACAACTCCATTAAAAAATCTACTCTTCACACCCTTCTTCATCACACTTTTACATAACTTCCAGGAATGACCTCTGGTTCTTCCTCTCTAACTTTTTACTCTTTTTATAATCCCCTCTGGATTAATCTGATAAAATCCTCTCACTAACTTAAACGTCTCTGTCATATCACCTCTCTTCCTCCTATCCACCAAACTCTGCAATCCACATCTCTTCAACCTCTCTCTTTCACTCCAATGTCTCCACATCAGATTGAAAACCAGGTGACCATTCTGAGCATAATAGTCCAAGTGTGGTCTGACCAGTGCCTTATACATTGGCATAACCACTTCTTTATCCTTGCATGTTAGAGTACTTCTTATCATAGCAGCACTACGATGTGTAACCTTTGCAAGCCTAGCAATATGCCCTCTAAACTTCAGTCTACTGTCAACCATCACTTCCAAATCTCTAATCTCTTCCACTTCTTGCAGTATGGTACCATCGATATAGTACATAGCCTTATATTTCTGCACTCCAAAATGCAACACTTGCACTTATTAATATTAGAACTGCAACTCCCCTCCTTTGT
This sequence comes from Typopeltis vanoorti, assembly GCF_054136105.1. Taxonomy (NCBI): domain Eukaryota; kingdom Metazoa; phylum Arthropoda; class Arachnida; order Uropygi; family Thelyphonidae; genus Typopeltis; species Typopeltis vanoorti. Next base: position 73,019,016 of record NC_143564.1, on the reverse strand, counting down.
CCATGTTAAAAGTCTCTTCAAATCTTCCTGAAAGGAATTAACGTCAGCAGTGCTACTTATAATTCTCCCCAATTTTGCATCATCAGCAAGTAACTGAAAATTCCCAGTCAGTCCACATGATATATCATTTACAAAGTTAAACAGCAGGGACCCAAGAACAGAACCCTGGGGCATGCCACTGATTACCCTTCTTTTTTGAGACATTGCTTCATCATACACAACCTGCTGGCATCATTCAAAGAGCCAATCTCTGATCAATCTAACCAATATACTGTATAATTCCCATTTTCTGCAGCTTGTACACCAACTTATCTAATATATGTGGTGTATATCTATCAAATGCTTTTGCAAAGTCTAAGAATATCACTGTATATGATTCTCCCTTATTTAACACACTCGTCACCTTATAAAATGCAAGTAAATTACCATAACAGGACCTACCCTTTTCAAATCCATGCTGACCTTCATAAAGAATGCCATGTCCATCAACCCAATTCTGTATTCTCTTCCTTTTAAGCATATGTGGTGATATGTGTCATCCATTCCTACAGCCTTATTCACATCTAACCCAACCAATATCTGATACACCTCTGTTTCTTTCATTTCCAATTCTCCTAATACTTGCCTCTCTTCTATATATTGTACCGGATAATTTATACTAGTATGATATACACTGATAACGTGCTCGTTCAATAATTCCACTAATCATCCTTTGCAGCTGTTAGTCTGCCATAATTATTCTTCCTCTTGCTTGTCATGTAGTGGAAAAATTCCCTCAAGTTAACCTTGGTCTGACCAGCCAATCTCCTCTTATACTACACCTTTTCTTTCTTTAGCATGCTCGTCACCTTTCTAGCCTGCACCTTATACTCTTTATGGATCTGATCACAATTAACTGTCTTGTACCTCCATAACATTTTCTTTTCCAGCACAGCTTGCTTGATTTCGCTGTTCATCCATTTCATTCCCACTCTATTTACTCGCTTAACCCTCTGTATGCAGTCATAGATTGCTTTTGTCAGATACTGCCTTGTTTCCATGCATTTTCAATATCTTTTCCACTCAGCTCATCTACCCAACATACTGATGCTAACTGACTACAGAGCTTCCTATAATCACCTGCTTTATACTTCCACATATATTCATTTTTGGCAGTGACCTTTTCTTGTTTAATCACTTCCCAAACAAGTACCTCATGATCACTCTTACCAACTGGCGGCAGTGTCAACACCTCATTAACAACTACATCTTGTGAAGTTATCACCAAATCCAAAACATTAAAGCCTCTAGTTGCTCCAATCACGTGCTGCTTAAGATACTTATCTCTCAGAAATTCCACAAACTCGCTTTCCTTGTTCCCATACACTATCTCCTCCTTCCAGTCTATATTCCTGTAATTAAAGTCTCCCATCAGGATCACCTTCTTTTTACATGCCCAACTAATTTGCCTAAACATTTTACAATCAGTATTCTCTGCATTATTTTATTTGATTCTCTTTCTTTATTCCCATGAATGGTTAGCCTTTCAGAAAAATCAGAAATCTACTGTACTCTCTGAATAGAAAGTTTTAAGAAATGGTCATAAACTGGAGCATTATTAAAATTACTTTATTCATCTGCCAACAGAATAATTCAGAATTACTTGTCAATAAACACGGTTGCTCTACTTACTCCCTTTGTAAATAAAAGGTATTGGAGGATTTATTATTATTTTTTTAGACACAGTTGCTTGATATTATCAGGCATTGATTATCTTTCTTACACAGAATGGTAACTTGCAATGTAATATAAAATATTTTATTATTTGTAGTGGTAGCAGCAGCAGCTATATATATAAAACAGCATTTATATATAAAACTACTATATAGTAGTAGTTTTATATATAAATATATATATAATAGGTTTCAGGAAAGGCAAATCCACAATTTATCAGATACATAGAGTTAAACAATTAATAGAGAAATTTTGGGAATTTGATTTAAATATTCATCAGATTTTTGCTGATTTTCAGCAAGTGTATGACAGCATTAATATGCTTATGATATGTTTTGGTATACCAGATAAGTTAGTAAGACTGACAAAGTTAACAATGGAAAATTCAGAAGCACAGGTTAAAATATAAAATGATTTAACAGATCCCTTTCCAGTAATACAGATTGTATCATATGCAAATGATACAGTACAGATTGTATCATTTGCATATGATACAATCTGTACTGAACTGTTTACTAGAGTGTCCTTAGTATCTATTGCCAATGATTAGGTAATGTGTTCCAAAGCTAAGCTAAAAAGTATTGCAAATGATATTAATATGCCAAGAGCCAAACAGAAAGCAGAAGAAGAAGTGTATTTGGAACTAGAGAGACTGGACTAAACATTAATCAGCAGAAATAACCAAAATAATGATTAATACTAGACAGAATTAGTTAATTGATACAAGCAAATTGGGAACCTTGAAATAGAAAAAAATTTAACGTGGAATAAAGTGGAATAATTTAAATATTGAGGAATAATGATCACTAGCCAACCAAATGAGATGGTGGAAATGCAGAATAGAATAAAGACAGGTAATTGGACTTTTTATTCTCTCTCTCTCTCTCTCTCTCTCTCTCATGTGTACTGAGATCAAAAGCTATTCATTAAAAGACTAAAGTAAAAATATGTAAATCAATAATTCATCTAGTTGTTACATATAAATGTGAAACCTGAATGTTTACAGCAAGGGTGAAGAATTTGATTTCAGCTTTTGAAAGGAAAATCCTCAGAAAGATATATGGCCCAGTTAATGATAATGAGCTCTGGATGTTCAGATACAACTATGAGTCATCAATTTTATAAAGGACCCACAATATCTAGTATAATCAAGTTTAAAAAGTTGCAAGTTTAAATTAAAATCAAGTTTAAAAATTTAAAAAACGTGCTTTTGTTTTGTATGGAAAATGACAATAAACACAAATCTCTTACTTAAATATAAAGAGCCAATAGGCTTCATATCGGTGATATAAACTTTATTTAAATTAAGGGGATATTAAATCCCACATTGTTTTAAAACCGAATAAGAAACTCAAAGATTGCAATCAGAGAGTTTCATGCCGAATATAGTATAATAAACTATAAAAGTATCGGCGATTACTAGCGTGAGCTAATGCAAGTAGTCCTAGTATGTAGTACAAACTCGGGCAACTTGCAGCAAAGGTGGTAAAGTTCTGATCGCTATTCTTGGTATTTTCCATAATGTAAAAACACATTTCCTAGGAAATGTATGCTGTTATTACATTATGGTGGAAGGTCACTACCCATACCAGTTTCAGCCTTTATTGAGGCTTCAGAACTTTACCACCTTTGCTGCGAGAATAGAGCTAATCTCTAGTGATATGGTCCTTTAATAGAATGAGAGCAGAAAGTTTAGGATGTTTGATGCCTGGATGGCAGGAAACAGATTCAGAAGACCAAGATTATTATTATTGCATGGCTATTTCCATGGAGTCAGAAGGTTGATTGTGAAGGTCCACAGTAATTATTATTCTCATAATACCTATCATACCTCTCACTCATTCACTGTCTAAGTCCTCACAACCACCTCTGGCAGTCTGTTCTGGTCGTTCACGACTCTCCAGGCAAACATTCTAGTCCTCACATCCTCACTAACAGAAATTATATATCTTTCAGTAGTGTGATCCCTTATTTTTTTCCCTTACTCATTACGTATTGAAGAATTTGTTTTGCAACTTATAAGTTTCTCTTATTTCTCCCTCTTTTCTACCTTTCAACTAAATTTTGCAACCCCATACACCTTCACTCTCTCCTCACAGGAAGGATTCTACAGATTTGTCACCTTGATCACTCATCTCTTCATTCTCACTGCTACTTCCTCATGCCTAGCCAACCCAATCTATGCACAGTAGTCCATTTGCAGCTATATCGTAGTCTTATAAAGAAGGGATAATGTCATCCTATCTCTACTGGTTAATGCATTCTTCAACATTCAAGTAATCCTTTGAGCTGTTTTGTCCACTTTTACATTATACATTTCAACATTCTGTTTATCAGGTGAATTGATGTTGTTATTGCCTTAGAAGAACAAAATATTACATTTAACATATTTGAGAACTGATAGACAACAGACTAATTTGAAGGAAATTGTCAATAAGAAGCTAGTAAATGGAATCATATAATACTATCATGATATCTTGTATATCCCTCAAGTGTAATTACCAGGAATTTGATCATGATAAAATATATTATATTTTTTATAGTCATAGTGACAAGTGAATTTCTTTATTATGAGACATTAAAAATTTATAATGGCTATTATTATAAAATCATATTAACAGAGTATTGCACTGCTTTAAACAGAAAAATAAATTAATACATTAAATTATGTCTTATAATTTCTTTTCCTGTTCATCTAATTTAAAATATTATAATTTTGAGTAAGTAAATTAAAAATAATTTTGAAAATACATGGTAGTAATCATAATGATAATCATCAGATACTCTCCAACAGGCTGATATCTCATCTAATTCCTTGGCTGTATTCACAGTTAGATTTTATAATATCCCTTAGTACTTTCAATTCATCTGCCTCTGTTCTCACATTAGTCTCTGCCTTATCAGTCCCTGCATTATCTCCACTTAGATAATACACCCTTGCGAAGTGATCACTTAGTAATTGATATTTCTTCCACTTTTGTAACCTTCCTGCTATATGTAGTCATTAAATATATCCTTCCTTAATTTTCCTTTAAATTTATTTAAAGGAAAATAAAATAAATTTAATATATCCTTTCTTAATTCTGACCACATACTGAAAGAACTCAGATTTATTTGGCTTGCTTGATTGTTTTCTTCTCTTAATCTGATTTTCTTTCTTTAACATAATTTTCACCTTTCTTGTTTGTGCTTTGTACTGTACAGGAGATCACTGATTGACTTTTTTCATTTCATACAGCTTTCTTTCCTCATATACCGTGTGACCATTTCACATGCACTCCTAACATCATCATTCCCTTAGAGTTAATCCATGGTACTGCTCCAAGCCACTTCCTAAGTTAATTGTAATCATCTACTCTGTAATTCTTATCACCCCCCCCCTCCCATCCTTCTTAGCTGAAAATTCTGTATTCCTAGATACCTCCAAATCACAAACTGCATGATCAAATTTTCTGTTTGAGGGGCAAAGTGGCTATCTTGGTTATAGATAAAATCTCTGATTCTATCTCCCGATCTAGCACTATTAATCTCCCTCCATTATATGCTGTTTCAGGTAAATATCTCTCAAAGCTGGATAAATTCCATTTTCTTTCCTTTAATTACCATTGAACATGTCATTAGTCATTAATTTGATCTTATATATAATCTTTACATTTTAATTAATTCACTCTCTACCCTTAACCATACTCTAAATCTTTTTTTTTAAATTTCTAAATTGATGATTTTAATAATTCATAGCTGAAAGTCATCCTACATATTTGCTACTGAAAATGTAAAAAATGAACAGAAAAAAAATGTTATATTTGTTTTCTCTTTTCACTAACTTTTTTTCATTATGCACAGCAAGTTCCAACCAAGTGAAACAAACTTAACTGTATCCATGTATATTCCTTAAATTAACTTATAAGCTTCAGTTAAATCTCCACTCCATATCCTATTAGATAAAAAAAAAAAAGTATTCAACTAACGAGCTAATTCTTGCAACCTCCACGCACGAATGACCTTTGTGTGGACCAGTTCACTAGTCATTCTCCTATTCTTTAACTTTTTTTCCTCCATTAACAGTTGATAGATAACATAAAAAATTCAGTTATGCTGCAGATTAGAAAAAAAAATGTTGTTCCAAAAAAATAGCAACAATCCAATCAAAAAAAAAAAAAATCATTATTTTTGTTATGTGACACCTCTAAGGAGTCAGATGACTCATTGGGAGGGGACTCCACACCTCACAACCTATCATCTGCATTACTTCATTCTTTCTTACATACTGCATCACTATCGCTATCTATATACTATGCCATCTACCACCCATTAATAGTATGTTTGTCTGTTAATTTTCTCTGCTTGCACGTGTGTGTGTTCTGGCTAATTTGCTGTATTTTACCCTGATTTTTCAGGCTAAAAAACCCTCCGACCAATTGGATATTGCATCCAATTGGTTGGAGATTGTATCCAAATAGAAATTGGATGCAATTTCTATTTTTCTTGGACTTTAACTTTAGTCTGCTTTGTTCTGTGTTTTCTATCATTGCAAAGAACTTCACTACTACATGCTTATCTTGTGCTCAGACAATCATTCATTTCTTGCTTTTGTCACTTTTTTCCCAATAGTATTTGTGTATTTGAGTCTGCAATTCACACCTGAAAGCTTACAACTTTTATCCTTTTTAACACATTATACATGCTTTGCTTTTCATTGTAGTAGTACTCATTTTTATCCTGCACAAAACTAAATAGTGAGCACTTTTCTGATACAGATCCACAGTATATTCTGGCTTTCAGCCATTTCCCTTATTTGTATAATGGTAAAGTCCATTCACAATCAACTTCTTCACCACCTGATCCACAGAACTCTTCCTCCTAGCCTCAGGAGGATAAGAGGCCTGTTACATAAGAGGTGGTGAATAAGTTAAAAATATTTCCAGGGCATTGAATGGATCTGGCTGGTAGAAGTCCACTTCCCCTATTTCCATTTTCATCTTGCAATTTCACCAGTTTTCTAATGAAGTTGCAAGATAGAAATGATGGAAGCTTACTGTAGTACCAGAGTATCTCAGAGCACTAACTGCACTTTATCCATGTTTTTCCTGATATACATAAAAATATCTTTACTTACTTCAAATCCTATCCCTAGTTTTGTTGATGACTGTATTTTTAGACCTCTTTGTTGACAAACTGTGTGATGTTCAAATGTTCCAAGTTTCAAAATCATTCATACCATTCTCCACTGAAGTCACTTTATGAACTTTGGTTTTAACAAAACGCAGTCCTCGAAAGAAAGATCTCACTTCACTTCCCCTTTCCTTTGATGATACTCAGATATCCAGGTAAGATTTTGCTTATTTATACCTAGTCTTTCCTTGCACAAATGTATTACACCCTCTGTCCAAAAAAGAAACCAAACTTTTGATAGAAAATAAAACACAGGCCAATTATAATTATTCAAATCATTTATTTCATTCGATATACTCTCACTCAGCTTTGATACAGCGTTTGGCACGGTCGATTAATTCGTTAAATGAGTTTTTTATATCGATTTTTGGGATACTGTTGAGGGTCGTGGTTTCTGCCGCTTGAATGTTTTCAGTGGTGTCGTATCGCTTTCCTTTCATTGGCAAATGAAGTCAGGGGAAGAGAAAGAAGTCACAGGGTGCCAAATCAGGTGAATCCGGCAAATGATCTAACACACACACACACTTGGTTTTTGCTCAAAAACTGTCTCACAATGTTCAAACGATGAGATGGTGCATTATTGTGCAAAAGCGACCAGCTGCCTGCATCATGATATTGATGCCGTACGTGATAAATTCTCACTATCAATCACTTCAAAACTTCAAGATAAAACTCACCATTGACCATTTGGCCAGGCGGAATGAATTCTTTGTGGATAATGCCCTTCGAATCATAGAAACAAATTATCATTGTCTTTACTTTTGACTTCTCCAAGTGACTTTTTTTCCGATGCCTCTCTTCTGGTGGTCTTCACTCAGCATCTGGCATTTTGTTTCGGGCTCATACTCAAAACACCAAGCTTCGTCACCAGTAATGACCGTTTCAAGGAAGTTTGAGTCCTTACGAGCGGTTTTAATGAGGTCCTTGCAGTGTTCAATTCGATACATTTTTTGGTCATCAGTCAACTTGTGGGGAACAAATTGCGAATTCAATTTACGAGGGCCCAAACTCTCAGTCAAAATGTTGTGCACAGTTGATTTTGGAATCCCCCAATTCATCTTCAATCAATCTCATGGATGATTTTTGGTTTTCTTTGATGAAAACACACACAAAATCAATGAATTTTGGATGTTAACTTCGCTCAGTCCAGTTTTTGGGTCTGCCTGGCTTTTTGTCATCCTCTTAGTCAAGCGTCTCACGACCACATTGAAATTGCTTGAACCACTTGTAAATGAGTACAGGATAAACATTCATCACTGTATGCTTTTTGAAGCATTTGATGCATTTCGGTAAAACTTTTACCAAGTTTAACACAAAAGTCAATCGCATCTCTCTGTTTGAAACTCATTTTCTGACCGTTCATCAAAACACACTGTTGCTCTTGGCATTATAACTCAGCTTCTAATGAAACAAATGTCATAAGCAGTTGATACAATACTAATGAAGGTTGCCGCTTTTGACAACAAAAAGATACAACATTTGGCATCACTAATTTCTTCTATTTTCGAAAAGTTTGGTTTCTTTTTGGACAGAGGGTGTACATCCAAAGTCTCCTCAGCCTCCATAAAACTTTTCCTTTCCTCAAGACACTTCTTCTTGCCTATACAACTGCTAACACTATTTTCATTATCAGCTATTTTCTGCCCACTGCTGAATGAAAGCCTCTCCCAAAGTCCTCCATTCATTTTCCTATCTTGAGCCTTTCTGTGTCACTGAGTTCTTGCCATATCTTTAATCTCATCTTCCTACCATCTCTTTAGTCTTCCTGTAGCTCTTTTTCCATCTCCAGGACATCATTGTTATATCAACTTTGTCCATTTTTGAGTGTTACTTTTTGTAAGATGACCTGCCCATTGCCATTTAATGATCTTTTAATGACTTTTATAATGTCTCTCACCATAGTCTGAGGTCTGACCCAAAAATGCACTTCTTATCTAGATTGGTAAAATACCGAGAAATGATCTTTCCATTTTCTTCTGGGTAATCTTCAACTAGTTGGTCAATTTTTTAGTCAAAGTCCATGTTTCACTTCCATATGTCATGAGCAGAAGTATACAACTGTTGAATATTTTTCTTTTAAGACAGATTGGGATGTTTCCTTTGAGTGCTTTATGGTGTTTTACAAAGGCTAACACTATATAAATTCCAAATATCCTAAACTTTAAAATACTGTTCTCATATTTGTGCACTAGAAACCAGCCTTCAAATAGTTGATGTTTTTTCAGAAGCATCTTTAGAAGCCATAATAATGCATCTTCAGAAGCATTTTTATGGCTACTGCTGCTGCTCCACAGAACTGCTTGCCATCATTCCTCCACTTCTTTCCCTTTGAATTTGTCAAGACAAGTGTCAACTGCTAGTCATCATCTGTACACAGTTTAGTTTTTAAACTTTCCATATCAATTTCTTGTCTTTCACTTTCATTCCATATTCTTAGGAACAGCCTTGTTTAGCTGTTCAAAAAAACACAACAGTTCCCACACAACACTAATGCGGTCTACATTTTGCAACCTCTCATGTTAGGATGACATAAAAAAAAGTTGACAACATATCCAGTCCACAGTTTAGGTGATGACAGTATATCGCACTTTTTTTCTTTCTCATTTAGCAAACTAAACCTTGAATCTAGATTATCGACTTCTCAATCCTAATTCTCCAAACCACTTTAGTGGGAGTTTTGATAATCCTATTCAATTATTCACAAAATCAGTTTTGTTTTATTTTTCCCAAAGAAGAACCTTACTTCCAATCTTATTTTTGACATCCAAATCTCTGACCAATATGTGATTTCCCTTTTGGAGCATCTCCGATCTTCAGTCTGACAATAAACATATTACAAGTATTGCCTTTTTAGCGTCACCCGGATAAACAAGGCATCTTATCAGGGAGCTAGAGCAAACAATGAAAAGTCAGCTACTGGAACTAGCTCCAGCTCATCATCTAGAAGAAGAAGAATAAACTGAACATCAGAAGAACTGAAGGTAGGACTCATCAGTATAAGGAGTATTAATGGAAAACAAATCAAACTTGCAGAAGAATTGGAAAAGTACCATGTGGACATAATTGGCATTACTGAAACAAGAAGACAAAAACAGGTGAAATCTTACTAAATAATAAGTATAGGATGTTATTTTCAGGCAATAATGATCAAGGAAAGGAAAGGAAGGAGTAGCAATAGCATTCAATACCAAAGTATAAAATCAAGGTATGAAAGTTTTGCAGTGGCTACACTGCATAATTCAGATGGCCTGGATTGGAGTAGAGCTCTCATAATACCCATCTATAAATTATAAAAAAAAAGGAGTAAAACTGAAAGGTTAAATTACTGAAAATTACAGAGGAATTTCTCTACTGAGTGTTCTAGGTAAGATTTATGCAAGCATACTTGAAAAGAAAAAGATTGTGGAAGAGAAACTTGGAGAAGAACAAGCTGGGTTCAGGCCAAATAGAGGTTGTTAAGATCAGCTTTTCACTTTAAGACAAATAGTTGAGAAATCATGGAAATATTACAAGGATCTTACTTGAGTTTTGTAGATCTGGAAAAGGTATATATATGACAAGGTGTCCAAAGAAAAGTTTTTCAAAACACTACAATTACATGGGATGAATGCAACATTATTCAGAGCAATACGTAGCTGTGTTTAAGTTGTTAGTCAGTAGTTAGAATTGGAGGAAATACAAAAAGATTGGTTGATGTAAAATCAGGGGTAAGACAAGGATGCCCATTATCTCCACTCTTATTCATTATCTATATGGATCACATTATGAACGAAAGTGGCATCATATCTGATATTAAAATTGGGGATGTCAAACTTAGCTCTTTGCTTTATGCAGATGATGTTGTACTCCTAAACACATCAATTTAATATTACATAATGTTACAGATATTCACTAACTAAATTGCATAACAGCTGTAACAAATTTGGCATGAAAACTATCATTAAAAAGACCAAAACTATGAAAATAAGCAGGAGCATAGTAAGCTTCAGCTACATTCTGAATGGAGAGCCTATAGAACAAGTAAAAATATTTTAGCCATTTAGGTACAGTTTTTAGTGAAGATAGTAGGTAAAATCTGGAAATAGACAATAGAATAAGCATAGCTGGTATGGTAGTTAGCTAACTGAATAAATTTATGTGGAATAAGAGAGAAATTAGCTAAAACACCAAACTAGCAATATACAAGACAAAGCAGAGAATTATCATCATTAGACCACCACAGTGTAAAGGAACTCTTCACAGGAGGTCCCATTGCCACACACAGCTCATCATACCTTGACTTAAATATATTTGTTATCTCTGCACTCATCACACTTTCAGGCAGTGCATTCCAATTACCCATCACTCTCCATGCAAAAAATCTACTGTATTTACTCTAATATAACTCGCCCTCACGTATATATCACACACCCCCTGATTTTACTTTAGGAAAAACACAAATAAAGTTTTGCATATACCTTGCACGTGAAAAAAGTTTAAAACTTTAAGAAATAGATAATGAATGTTGTTATGGCAGTTTCAGATTTTTGGATTTCAGTTGAAGGAATTGGCATGTCAGCTCAACAATCTTTGGCGTACCTTTGTCATCAAGTAGTGTGACCAAAGGACAATAACAGAAAATGACGAAAAAAGTGTGACAGTGTGCACAACTGGAAGAGAAAAAACAGCGATGCACAATCATGCTCACAATTACAGCAAATGGAATAAAGTTGCCTCATTATGTAATATTCAAAAGGAAAAGAATGTCAAAGGCAAAATTTCCTCCTGGAATTCATGTAACAGTTCAAGAAAAAGGGTGGATGGACACTACAATGGTTCAAGATTGGATTAGAACAGTTTGGGGTAAACGGCCAGGGACTTTATTTTGACACACGGTTCTCCTTGTGTGGGATAGTTTCTGCAGAAACTTAGGACTTGAAATAGTAAAACAACTTTCGGATGAATGTGAAGACTGATGTGGCCATTATTCTTGATGGTCTTAAACGTTGTCTACAGCCTTGGATGTATGGAACAAACCATTCAAGGACTATGTACAAAAATTCTACATGGAGTGGATGGCAACCAGTGGCTATGACCTGACTCAGGCAGGGAAGATTAAGAGACTATCATTAGAGCTGTTGTACAACTGGATTTTGAGCACTTGGAACATGATTTTGCAAGAAATAATTGCCAAGAGTTTTTTAAAAAACCAGCATCTCTAATGCCCTGGATGGGAGCAAAGACGGGAGCTATTTGTGTAGATGACCTTGACAATGCACACGAGGAAACTACTCTCAGTAGCAAATAAGAGATTCTTTGTGAGTCACCCATTTTCAGTATTTTTTTTTTTAAATCACGGTGAATGTATGATTCTGAAATGATAAAAGGACAAGTAATAATGAAACTGTTTGTTTTCATTTAATTACATAGGCATTGTTGCTAAAGATTCATATATATCTCGTGATTAAGGTGAGCGGCCGGTCATGTAAATAACATTGATCATTAAAATTTAAATGTATTCATTTTATAAATAATGTGAGCAATTCAAATTATAATGAATACTGAATCAATTTAATTTTTTCCTGAAAAACTTTAGTTTCCAAAAATCCCTGCATATATCTTGCACCGCAATTTTCTCACTTCAATTTTGGGGAAAAAAGTGTGAGTTATTATTATTATTATTATTATTACGTGGCACCTCCAGGGAGTCCAAAGACTCATTGAGGAAGGGAACCTACTCTACAACTCTGTCTCCACCACTTAATCCACCAACTACAACAAACTGCAACTATCATCATCATCTACACCAACGCCATCTACTGCCCACTACTACCACCACTAGTATTTTCACAGACAATCACAAACAACCATGCTCAATGCGGGATTCGAACCTGCAGCCTTTTGGCTGGAGAGCGGATACGCTAACCACTCGTCCAACCAGGCCAGCATTATACTTGAGTAAATATGGTACTCCTCTCACCTTCTTTATATAGCTTTCAAAGATGGCCTCTCGTTCTCCTCCTGTCTCTGGCCATTCTGTGACAAATCTCATCTGCATTAATCTGCTAATTACCCCTTACCAACTTATATACTTCGATCATGTATACCTCTCCTCCTTCTATCCACTAGGTTCAGCAATTTGTGTTCTCTCAATCTATCCTCATACTTCACATTCCAGAGATGCAACAAATGGCAGTCAACCATTCTGAACCCTCTCCAACAACTCATCATCCTTTTGAAAATCAGGTTACCAAATCTGCCCACAATAATTGTTATTCAGTCTGAACAAAGCCTTGCCATAACATCCTTTCTTCTACATGTCAGTGTTTTATGCATCATTGCTATAATCTACTGTGCTGTGCTCTGCTCACAGTTTTAGCAAAATGTCCCTAAAATTTCAGGTACCTATTTCCCCCCCCCCCCCACACACACACAGATCTTTCATCTCCTCCATCCCTTCTATGATATCCCCCACTAATCTTAGACTCTTGTTGAAAGTTTTTTCGCTTGGTTATACTATAAATTAAAGATGCTAAGAAATATTGTTCATGTAATTCTGTATCCAAAAGTGTAAGCAAAAAATGTTTGCATGTGAAGTATCTTCACAACTGGGCTACTTATATGTGGAAGTTAACGACCTTACATCACTTTCCTTAGTATCCCATAATGCAAAGCACACATTTTTACATATGTGTATATGTATAATACTGTGCATTATGGGAAGGTCAAAACCACTACCCAGATTGGTTTTGACCTCTCCAAAAACTCTGAGTAATCTACAAGATGGCTGCAAATATCAATGAGCGATCTACTACTATTAAACTCATCAGCCCTGAATCACTCCTGGACAGGAAACTTGGCAGTTGCACCACTCTGTGACAGGCAGAAACCAGCCACCAAGCAGAACCTCTCTACTCCCCTGAAAGCAAGCAACCATCAGTGGGAGCCATACTCAGAAGAGATATGAAGGTTGAAATAATGCAGAAGTCACATACTCCACATATACAATTAGTCCAAAGGTATCACACCTTATTATTAAAATACTCTGGATTAGAAGTAGATGTTGAAAATTTTTTCACTTGGTTATACCATAAATTGAAAATGCCAAGAAATTATATTCTTTGTCCTTCATGCACAATGTTTGTGCATGAAGTATCTTTACAACTGTGCTACTTGAATATAAAAACTAATGAAGATACCTCACATTTAAACATTGTTTGCTTATTTGGATTAATGACCAAGAATATAATTTCTTGGCATTTTTAATTTATAGTATAACCAGATGCAAAAGCTTTCCACATCTATCTTTGATTCAGAGTAATTTAAGTTGATACACCTTTTCACTACTTGTATATGAATTATATATGATTTCTGCATTACATCAATGTTGATATCTCTTCTGGGTTTTGCTCCCACTGATGAGACCTCAATAAAGGTCGAAACTGATCAGGGTATTGGCTCTTCCTATAATACATAGTATTATACATGTCTGAAAGAATGCGTGTGTTTTGCATTATGGAATACTGAGGCAATTGATGTGAAGTTGTTAGCCTTTCTATTTAAGTAGCCCAGTCGTGAAGATACTTCATCTGCAAGCATTGTTTGCTTTCACTTGGATAAAGGATTAAATTAAGAATATAACTTCTTGCAATCTTTAATTTAAGTGTACAAAAATGAACCACATTGGTGGAATAAACTTTCCATGATGCATTTTATGACACTGTGCAGGCCCACTAGTAGTAATAATAAAAATACCTCTGACACCTGTCATTGTTCATTGTTATTTGCTGCATTCATTTATACGATCTTGCTGAAGCTGAAGTATATTCTGATAGCCACTGCTGTTTATTGTACTTTTTTATTTTAAAAATAAAATGAAAAAAGTGCATATGTGCATGCTTCTTTGTTCCCACATATATTATAAACTTGCATGAAAAGCTGTTTTTAAGTACTGGAGGAAGTGGGGGATGCAAGTGATCTGGAGGTGATGATTGACAGAAACCTGAACAAGGAACATATTGCAAAGGTGGTGAAGGTAATCCAGAGGATTGCTGCAATACTGAGAAAGACACTAATCTGCAGAGATAAGAGTTGTTATTCCATTGTATAAAGCCCTGATCAGACCACACCTGGACTTCAAATATGGTCCCCAGGATTTGAAGGTAAATTAACCATGGAAAAAGTGTAGAGGTGGATAATAAAGATAATACGAGGACTGTACAATGTTAGTTATGAGGATAGGCTGAGGGAATGTGGACTGCAGAGTTTGATAAATAGAAGGAGAGGCAATATGATTGAGACTTTACTGTTGAGAGGTAGTTACAGGGTTGACACTGGGGAGTTCTTTCATTTGGAACAGGGGATAGGAGTGAGGACATGGGAGCCATCTCTGGAAGTTATGAAAGAAAATTGTGAGTGAGAGGGTAAGGAGTGATATTTTTGCATGGAGGGCGGTTGAACCATGGAATGCATTGCCTGATAGAGTGATTAGAGCATGAATGGTCAATGGGTTCAAAGAGTGGTATGATAGACTGTTTTCTAGGGTGGGCCTCCCACGATGAGTTTTGTGACTCCATGGAGACCTAAATCATTATAATAATGTAATTGGAATACATTCACTTTTTTCATTATATATTATCAATACTTAGATTCATTGGGAATCTTTGTAATTAAAAAGGAAAAGAAGCCCTCTATTGAAAATCTTTTATCAAATAAAGTTGAAATTAACCTGCGCTGGTTTTCAACAGTTTTTTAAAATATAAATAAATATTTCTTGAAAGAAAGAAAAAAAAAAGTTGAAACCAGAATCCTGTGGAAATGATTTCTGCAGATACCTTCGCAAATTGGGTTAATGATTATGGGGATGGGAGCAGGACTTTTTGGAAAATGAGTATTATCTTAAGTGCATTTTATAATGAACACTCCTTACCATTTTCTAGTATTTATTTGTTTGGTGAAAAATGTTGTACACGTTTACAGAAATTATTTTCTTTCTAAAATTAGCTGTTTTTCAATGAATTTTATTTATAGCAATATTTGAAAACAGTTATCTGATAATGAACGATTCTTGACTTGTTGGAATTTATTTAAATTTATCTATACATTGATAATGCTTAAAATACAAATAATATCTAAATAAAGTACTTTTATTAAAAGCTTAATATTTTAAGCTTCGTAACAATGATTCTTTTATAATCAGCTCTTCAGGCGGAGAAATGGAAGACATACTTATACCAGGAATAAAGTTCAGAAATCGAGCTGTGCAACTAGATGAAGTTGTGGTTCAGCTGCTGCCAAAATTGGAATGGAAGAATAGAATCCAGTCTTTAAACACCAACAATGGAAGTAATTACTAACACAACAATTTTTTATTGTATTCAATAGAATATTTTTTTATATGTAGCGATAATGATTTACTGTTATCTAAAGCAAAAATACTTGGGATTAGGTGAGTCATATTATTGAATTTCATCTCTCATTATGGCAAATAACATTATAACAAGTTGCTTATTCTAACAAACTACTTAAAACTCTATTTACATAAAACTTTTATACATAAGCTTCGTTGCCTAAAAGAAATCTCTTCAACAGCCAACTCTGTGCTCTTTATAAATTATGCAAAGACAAAAATATACTTACTTGATACAGGTTATACTACTGTAGTCCTCAATACTAGCAAACAATTGAAAAATGAATGTGTTCTGCATTGACTGCACCACTTACAAATCTCTAAATTATGGCAGTTATAACCTCTCTAATTCCTAGAAAAAAGGCATAAAAAAGTCTACTTAAAAATGGTGCATTTTGGCCCACTGAAATGGCTAAAAAAACTCAAACTTTTAGTCCCCCCAATGTATGGTATACCTAAAATTCATAAACTAATAATCATCTCTGTCCTGCAGCAGGTGCTACTGCTTCCTTGCCTTTTGATTACCTCTCACCTCCTCTTAGTCAGTTGTACTTCATTTTATATAAAAAATTCTACCCTCTTCAAAACTTTAATCCAAAATTTAGTTTTAAATAGTACCGATGTCATGGTTAGTTCGAGCCATTCTCCCATCCTGACATCACAGATCTCTTCAGTTTTGCCATCCATACTGCTTACTTCACTTGGAAGGACACCATATATAAACAGATAGAGGATACAGCCATGGACGCTGTCTTCCTCTAGCCAATTTCGATATGGTGCATTTTGAAAAACATACTCTTGACACTGCCATCCTCTGACCTTCTTATCTGGCTAAGATACAGTGATGATGTGTTCTCCATTTGGCAACATGGCTCAGATACATTAGATGCTTTCGCCCATCCCTACAGCCAGCACTGCAGAATCCAGTTCACTATAGAAAAGAAAATAACAATAGTCTGTATTTTCTAAAAACTGTAATCATGCATCTTCCCAGTGATACTTTCTCAATTTACAGAACGGTATATGTATAGGTATCTATCCACACAGGTAAAAACATATACAAACTTTCCCATCATCATTCCCTTCCCCTTCTCAACAATACGGTATCATAAAAACCCTTGTTAATAGAGCCTCCATCATCTGTTCTGACCAGACTTCCCTCATAGACCAACTCTCCTTTATTTGCTGTACCTTCCTGTCCAATGGCTACAGTGCTGAAAAAGTTTAACAAAAGAATTGTTCCTTCTGCCACTTTACATCTCTCTCTCTCTCTCAATATACAGGTTATGTTAATTATATATTTGGTTTAATCCTTTATCCAAGTTTAAGCAAACAAAGTTTGCACCTGAAGTATTTTCAGGACTGGGGCAATTCGTGGTAAAGGTGGAATAAGTTCTGATCACTTGCCTTAGTATCTCCCATAATGCAAAGCACATCTCCTTGCTGAGATGTGCTTTGCATTATGGGTCTTTCTCCCACTGACGAGACCTCAATAAAGGTCGAAACCGGTCTGGGTAGTGACCCTTCCCTTAATGCATAGCAGTATGCATTAAGGGAAGTCTACAAGGAGATGTGCTTTGCATTATGGGATAGTTATCAAGGCAAGTGATCCCACCTTTACCATAAGTTGCCCCAGTCCTGAAAATACTTCAGGCGCAAACTTTATTTGTTTACACTTGGATAAAGGATTAAACCAAATATATAATTGGTAGCATAGCCAAGTGAAAAAACTTCCATCATAGATTATGTTAATGCCATTACTATTCCGTATATCTAGGTCATCTTATTAAAAATAGCCAGAACTTTAAAGAAATATAATCTCTGCACTGCTTTCAAACCTCATGAAGTAGGCTGCCCTTAACCACTCTCCTAATTATCAACTCCCTTCCCCATCACTATTCCACGTGTACAAGGTTCCTTGTTCTTGCAACTTGTCATATTATGAACAAATTGGGACATCAGCCAACATCTAGCACAAGAAATACATCTGCTGCCACAGCTATGGTTAGTCTGGCCATATCTTGGATCCTGGAACAAAGAATCAAATGGGGGGAAAAAACTACCATGCTTCACTTCTGCAAATACAACAACAGATTGTTGCTGTATTTGCTGGAAGCAGATCTGTTGGCTGAATTTAAATAAATATGATTGTGTTAGATTTCCTAAGATTTGGAAAACATTAATTATTGAACTGCTTGCACAGCAGCCAAGGCATATTACTAGCACCAAAGAGGTCTCTCTTAGGACTTTAGGCTTCCAGTCATTTTCCATTATTGGTCATGTCTTTTTTGACAAGTTTTATATTCAATGCAAGAAGTTGTCTCTGTGACAGAGATGGAAGTTTTGGAACTATTAATTCTTTGATTAATTATTTTTTTGCTCTGTTTTCATTCTGTTAAATCTACTATGAACTATTGTACCAGCAGCTAAGCTTTAATACTAGTTTACTGTCCAGAACCCCCATAATCATGCCAGCCTGGTTGGCTGAGTAGTTAGCGTACCGGTTCTCCAACCAACAGGCCATGAACATGGATGTTTGTGATTGTCTTTAGGTGGAAGATGAATTTCATTGCACAGAGTGAGACCACCTCCCCACTTATTGGAGGCCTGAAGTGGCTGAAAAAAATTCCATGTGTGGGCTCTAGAGCAGGGTTTCCAGACAATGTACAAATAAATAAAAAATTACAACAGAAGTGTGCACATGAAAGAGCAATTTTAGTGTATTATGAAGTTATTAATTTCTCATCATTGTTAAATTAAATATAATCACAAATTTGGGATAAGATTACTATTTTAAAAAATTCATGTTTTTTAGGGTAAGCACCATAATCATTTATGAATGAGTGAACATACTGATAGTGTAAATGGGCAGATCTGTTGAATCTAGACTCTCTATTGAAAAGCATATAACTTCCATCAGAAGATCAGAACTATCACTGTGGCCAGTTTCATGATTATTATACAGTAATAAATTTTGTTAGTTCACACATTTTTGTAAGTTAATAGCACTAGATATTAGGAATCAAATTATTGATGGCAATTTTAAATTGTATTCCTGAATGGAATACAATTTAATGCATAGCAAATTCTTCTTTTCCAGGACTGCTTCTTTAACTTCTTACATCCACCATGGGTTCTTATCCTTGCAGACTTCACCATATACCTCCCTAGCTGAATCGGTGTCCTCTTTAGAGTTTGCCACTGAGACTCCAAGTTTTGGTTCTTGTTTTCAATTTGTTTCATTTTTGCTTCAATAATCTTTGTATAGTCTAGTCAACAATTTGCTTATACTTTATTTATTTAGCTGCTCAACTTTAATTCTTTCTAAAACTTTTTTAGATACTGTTCTTTTCAATGTCATATCCATTTTTATCCTGCTTAATACAAGTAATGGTCACTTTCAATTTCAAATCCTTGGTACACTCTTGTACCCTGAACAAGCATGAAGATATCACTATGAACACTGACATTTAATGAGGATCCTTTCTTTGAGGCTTACATGGTGATCAGAATAAATTTTGGAAAATTACAGAGACAACTGCCGTGTTTGAGTAAAACTTTAGTTTAATATAAACCAAAATCCACACTAGACATTTCGACCTTTATATCAAGATCATCTTCTGGAGCATATATACTATATACAGAGAAACAAGCTGCACTACAATCTACATGGTTTGCTAAAGTTACTGATAACCGTTACAACAATTATTGACCTGACATCTGGTGGAAAAAAAAAAAAACTTACCACATCAATGCTAGAGTCCTATTATTATTATTATTTACTGGTTGTAACATTACATTGGGCTGAGGAGCAACAAGTCTGTATATATATATTAACAACATGATTATATATATAAATAGAAGAGAATAAATTACTACTATTTTTTTTTTTTTGTCAAATTTATTTTAAAATCGAGAGTTGTCACTAGAGGGCTACATGGTGTGTAGTGTTTTCAGAGAACTCCCGAAAGCTAAGTATAATTTTGAGTGAAAATTGGAATATTGGTTTAAATTTTAACGTAGTATTGTTTATTTTTGATAGCTTGTTGTGTCTGTGTGATTTTGGTGTGAATTCCGTTTTATTTAACTTAGTATTTTAACGATACGTTTCATAGAATAGCACGTGCTGCCAATGCGACGTAAGATAATGCCATCCAAAAATACGA
Source organism: Typopeltis vanoorti (assembly GCF_054136105.1). Lineage (NCBI taxonomy): Eukaryota > Metazoa > Arthropoda > Arachnida > Uropygi > Thelyphonidae > Typopeltis > Typopeltis vanoorti. Next base: position 72,998,577 of record NC_143564.1, on the reverse strand, counting down.
CGGCTTTGTTTAAAAACTGTAATGTGAGGGAGTTTGTCCAATGTGATGTGTATAGGACATATGCATTCCTGAAGGAGGCTGGAGTTTGGATAGAAAGTGATAGTGGGTGGAGAATGTGCAGAAAGTGTAAGCAAAGTGAGAAATTGAGTATGTGTCAGGTCATGAGATAGTTATGGTTGAAAAAAGCCAGAATGTGAGTGAAAATAGTGGCTTGATAGGGAATTGCGATGTTGTACAAGATGGCAATGAGAGCAGTGATCAAAGAGAGAGTGAAACCAACTATACAGAGAGAGAAAATGGTTTAAATGATAAAAAAAAATGAGGAATTATTTGTAGGGAGTGAGAACGCTAGGTTGCACGCAGTGATACACAGTGCGCAGCGAGAGTTGGAGCAAAACGAGAAAGAGTGCAAAACTCTTTCCAGAGTGCCTCGGCTAATGGAAATAAACAAGTGTTTGAAAGGAAAAATAAGAGTAAGAGTGGGAGAGTTTCTGAAATGAAGGAAAGAGTGTTGTATGGTGACTCGTTATTAAGAGGAGTAATAGATGGGAGTTTAACTAAATCGTACTTACCGGGTACGAAATTTAAGGATGTAAGTGAGAATATTAGAGCGCAAAAACAGAGGGTGAAAGAATTGATAGTTGTGGCAGGTATGAATGAATTGAAAGGAGATAAATTTTTTATGAGAGAGAGGACTTTCAAGTTTTGTTAAAGGTAGCGAAAGAAAAGAGTGACAGAGTTAAGATGGTGAGTCTGTTGCCGTGGTATGACAGAGGAGTTTAGAAGGAGGGCCATAATTGCAAATGAACTTTATGCGCAGGTTATGCAGACGGTGTGGCGTGGAATTCGTGGACGTGTGGAATGAGTTTGATGAGTGAAAGGATTTATACAAGATGGATGGCCTGCATTTGAATGGATTTGGTGTGCAGAGACTGGAAAAAGTGTTGCTGAATGAAGTGCAAATGGATGTGCAGAACCAGGGAAACTAGAACTATCAAGGAGGGGGGGGGAGTGGATATGTGGACATCAGTGAGACAGTTGAGTGTAAGAATGTATATAATGTACCCGAGCCAGTACTAAGGACAAGAAATTGAAATGGGATAGTTAGAATAACGCATCAAGATTGGGGTGGGACAAAGGGACCTCTGCATTTCACGTATACTAATGCCAGGAGTATTAAGAACAAGAAGGAAAAATTTTTGGCCTTGATTGGCTCTTCCTGGCCACAGGTTATTGGCATTAGTGAAACATGACTGACAGAAGATGATATAGTTAGTGGGATAGAATGTGTAGGTTATAGTGTGTTTAGGAGGGACAGAGAGAATAAAATGGAGGGGAGGAGTGTTATTGATGATAGCTGATGAACTGCAGCCAAGGAGAATTGAAGTTGTATTGCAGGATAGTGAAAAGAGCACATTTGAGGCTATTTGGTGTGAGATTGAGCTAGCAGAACAAAATATACAATTGGGTGATGATATAGACCAGCTGATGGAATAGATGGTGGAGATGGTATGCATAAACAGATTGATGAAATGAGTGGAAGGAGGGTAATTATTATGGGGGTATTCAACTATGGTGACATTGATTGGAAGGAGGAGAGGACACATGTGAGGAAGGAAATGGATTTTATTCAATTATTAAAGGATAACTATCTGTGACAGCATGTAATTGAAAATACTAGGGGTTTGAGAGTGCTTGACCTGGTAATAGCATCTGAGAATTTGACTGTAACGAATATGACCATGTTGCCACCTATTGGTGACAGTGATCATAAGGTCACATTGATTATGATCATAAGGTCATAATTACCGTGCTGGCAAGTATGACAAGCTTAGGAGATTGCTTGAATCAGTGCTATGGCATGTAAACCTGCAAGGGCTGGATATCGATAGAGCATGGGAAGTGGTCAAGGAGCATTTATAGGAGGTTATGGCTGATTGTATACCTAGGGTCTGAATAGTAAAACAAGTAGGGGTTAAATGGATGAATAACACCATTAAGCTTGAGCTCAAAAAAAGAAACAAGTGTGGAGGGAATTTAAAGAGAAAGGTGAGCTGCAGGCACACAAACGATATAAAGCGCAGGCCAGAAGGGTAACGAGTGTGGTAAAAAAGCAAAAGCGGATTATGAAAGGAAACTAGCTATGCAAGCAAAAGAGAATCCCAAACAGTTGTTTCAATATGCTGCAAGCAAAAAACAACTGTACACAGCAGAATGATTTTAAAGAATGACAATGGTAAGGAGGTCACTGAATCAGTCGATATAGCGGAATTACTGAGCGAGCACTTTACAAGATTATATCATCCAGGTGGTGACATTGAAAAAATGAAGGAACCATTAGTTTATACAGGAATTGTGATAAATGAAGCAAAGGTGAATAGTCTATTACAGAACCTTAGTGTGAATACATCTGTTTGATTGGATGGTATACCGGCACGGGTCTTACGTGAAGTGCCTAAAGAATTATCAGTGCCCTTGACCATGTTGTTTAATCTGAGTCGGGTATTTAGTCCCGAATGTGTGGAAAGAGGGGAAAATAGTTCCACTGCATGAAGGAGGATCCAAGACTACTGCTGCAAATTACCGACCGATCAGCATATCAGGAGTCATTGTCAAGGTCTTGGAGAAAGTAGTCAAGGGAAAAATACAGGAATGGATTAATGAAAATGAGATACTATACAGGGGACAGCATGGCTTTGTGAAGAGTAGATCATGCCTCAGTAACTTGCTCAAGTTTTATAACGCAGTGACGGCTTAACTGGATAAGGGTAATGGATTTACAGTGATACTGCTGGACCTGGCTGAGGCATTTGACAGGATACAACATGGAATTCTAATCTGTAAACTACAACATACGGGAATGGATATAGGGTTGGTGAGATGGATAGGTGTGTGGTTCATGGAGAGATATTGGAGAGTAGTTTATTCTGGAGTAGAGTCCAAAAGACCGCCTGTGACTAGTGGTGTGCCGCAGGGTTCTGTTCTTTTACCACTGCTGTTTAATTTCTTCATTAACGATATAGGGAAGGATCTAAGAGGAATCTTTCATTTGTTTGCTGATGATGCAAAGTTCATCATCATCATCATCATCAAATTCCTGCCATGTACCCTCAAGGGGTGTACAGGATAATGATAGTACTACATGAAAAAAATTACATCATTACTAACTTCCTATCTACAATTTTCCTCCAAATCAGTCTGTTACTTGTCAAGACTCCAACATTATCAGATCTTATATTTCTATCGTCTAAGGCACTTTGTACCGTATCAATCCACCTATATCTTGGTCTTCCTCTGGGTCGTTTTCCTGCCAACCTGGCAGAGAACACTTGTTTTGCTAATCTTTCCTCTCCCATTCTATTTAAGTGACCATACCACCTGAGATTAGCTCTGCTAACGCATTCCTGGATGCAGACAATGTCAAGTTCTTTCCTAATATCCTCATTTTTAATATGATATTGCCATTGATGCCATCTGTTCACACCTCTAATCTTTCTCAGGACTCTCATATCTGTGGTCTCTAGTCTTTGGTCAAGTGTTTTACTTCTGACCCAGCTCTCAGATCTATAAGTTAAAACTGGTTTGAACACTGTCTTGTATACTGCTAATTTAGTGTTCCGACTAATTTCTCTCTTATTCCATATGAATTTATTCAATTGACTTTCCACCATACCAGCTTTGCTGATTCTGTTGTCTATTTCTATATTTAATTTACCATCTTCAGAAAAAATCGTGCCTAAGTAGCTGAAATGTTTTACTTGTTCCACAGGTTCTCCATTCACAACACAGTTGACATTTTCAATGATTCTGCCTATTTTCATTGTCTTTGTCTTTTTATTGCTGACCTTCATACCATATCTATTACAACAGTAATTGAATTTAGTCAGAGAATCTTGAAGACTTGTAGCGGATTTATTTAGAAGTATAACATCATCTGCATAAAGCAAAGAGCTGACATTAACATCTCCAATTTTGATATCAGGTTTAATACCACTTTCCTTCATAATGTGATCCATATAGATAATGAATAACAGAGGGGATAATGTACATCCTTGTCTCACACCATATTTAACATTAAACCATCTTCCTGTACTTCCTTCAATTCTAACTGCTGACTTATAACTCAAATAAAGACTAAGTATTGCTTGATATAATGCCCCATTGACACCATATAACTGCAGCGTATTGAATAGCTTCTCTCTTGGCACCTTGTCATATGCCTTTTCCAAATCGACAAAACTTAAATACAGATCTTTGTTGTATTCCCATGCTTTCTCGACTATTTGTCGTAAAGTGAAGATCTGATCCTGACAGCCTCTATTTGGCCTGAATCGAGCTTGTTCTTCACCAAGCTTTTCTTCCACAATTCTTCTCAACCTTTTCTCAAGTATACTTGCATAGATCTTGCTAGGAACACTCAGTAGGGAAATACCTCTGTAATTCTCACATTCAGTTTTATTTCCCTTTTTAAATATGGGTACTATGAGAGCTCTACTCCAATCATCGGGAATTCGTCCCTCTGTCCAGGCTTTCTGAACTATGCAGTGCAGCCACTGTAAGACTTTTATACCACCATACTTCAGCATTTCTGGTCGAATATCATCTACTCCTGCTGCCTTTCCACATTTCAATTCTTTGATGGCTTTTTCTACTTCAAGTATGGATATGTATTCCTGCCTGCATGCCTGGTCAGTGTGTTTTACCACTGTGGTGTCATCACTGCTTGTTTCATTTAGCAGTTTTTCAAAGTAATTACTCCATACTTCAAGGATATCTTTTTCTCCTGTTTTCATGTCACCTTTATCATCTCTAACTCCTTTTGCAGCACTCTTTCCTCCATTCCTAAGCTTCTTCAACAACCTCCAGAATATTTTGCCACCTTCTTGATATTTATTTTCTATATTCTTGCCAAAGTCCTCCCATGACTTTTGTTTAGCTAGTTTTACACACTGTTTAGCTTTCTTACATTTGTCTCTGTATTCTGTAAGAGTAAAAGCTGACTTATTTGCCAGGGACTTTTGATATGCTTTCTTCTTTTCCTTCACTGCCTCTTTAACTTCCTGTGTCCACCAGGGAGTTCTGATTTTTTTATCCTTGCACACAACCTCACCACATGCCTCTCTGGCAGAATCAATCAATGTTTTCTTCAGAGTTTGCCACTGAATCTCCAAGGTTTGATTCCTGTTCTCAAACTCTTTCATTTTCTTTTCAATAATAATTCTGTATTTTAGTCTACAGTTCACTTCTGAGAGCTGCTCAACTTTTATTCACTTTAAAACTTTCTTACATGTTATTCTTTTCAATATGAAATTCAATTTTATCCTGCTCAAGACTAAATAGTGATCACTTCCAATTTCAAATCCTCTGGACACTCTGATGTTCTGCACCATGGAGAAAACTTCACTATCAACAATAATATAGTCAATGAGACTTTTCTTATTCTTAGCCTCTTCTCTCCATGTGAATTTGTGCACATTTTTATGTTGGAACATGTTGTTAGTAATAACCAGTCCATGTCCTGAGCAGAAATCCAACAGATATTTGCCATTATTATTAGCTTTGCTCTTTTCTCCAAATTTTCCCAAAATATTTTTGTATGTCTCACAATCATTTCCTACTCTGCTATTTAGATCCCCAACAAGGACCAACTTTTCCTTTTTCATTGTGTCAGTTGCTTTTTCTAAAGCGTCAAAAAATTCCTCCACTTCTACCTTAGTAGAACCTTCTGTAGGACCATAGGCACAAATAAGTCTCATTGTCCAGTTCCCCATTCTCATATTTGCCCATATCACTCTACTTGAGACTGACTGCCATTCAAGAAGATTAGCCTCGTATTTTGTGTTGAATACTATGGCTACTCCTTCTTTTCCTTGATTGTCATTGCCTGAATATAACATTTTGTATTTATTGCTCAGAAAGATCTCACCAGTTTTTGTCTTTTTTGTTTCAGTCACCCCTATTATGTCGATCTGGTACTTATCTAATTCCTCAGCTAGCTTCATTTCTTTGCCATTCAGGCTTATGTTGATAGTACCGATCTTTAACTCTGGTGATGTTGAGTTGGGGTTTGTTTTCAGATTTGTTCCAATAGCTGACTTTTCGCTGTTCGCCCTGGTTCCCTGGCGAAAACAACGGGGTCCTTGTTTAACCGGGCGACGCCCCTGCCGGCATGAAATTTTGTCATGTTGTACCATCATTTTTTATTTTGGTTTAACCAATAAGAATACAATTTGGTCGGCTAAATCCCAAATTGCCAGCCCATCCTCCTTCGTTCAGTATCAAAGTAGATACCCAACAGGGTGCACCACGAGAAGGTGAGGATTGGACATTAGGTCAGAAGCCCTGGTCGGTTCTCCGCATTCCTTTAAGGGCTATGTGGAGGTCTCCTCTCAGTTATACAGCTTTGACCCTTAAGCATCCCTGATGCAAAGTTGGGTAGAGCAATTGTGAGTGCACAGGATGTCAAAATCTTGCAGGAAGACTTTGATAGATTGGAGTTCTGGGCTAAGGAGAATGAATGTCAATTTAATGTGACAAAATGTAAGGTTATGCATTTTGGGGTGAAAAGATTAGCAGCAGTATACCACATTGGTGGAACTGTACTCCAGGAGATTGATGAGGCCAGGGACTTGGGAGTGTTGGTGGATAGGGAGATGAAGTTTAGGGGGCACATTGCAAAAGTGGCTAAATCAGCTCATCAACTCACTTGGTTGTTGAAAAATACTTTGACGAGCAGAGACAAGCAAGTTATTGTACCTCTGTACCGAGCCTTGATAAGACCTCATCTCGACTACTGTGCCCAGATTTGGTCACCTAGGTTTCTTATTGATGGGGAGGAGATGGAGAGGATCCAGAGGCGAGTGACCAAGATGATAGCAGGTCTATGGAATGAACCTTATGGGAACGGGTTGAAGATTTGTGGGTTGCAGAAATTAGTTGATAGGCGGATAAGGGGAGATGTGATTGAGACATTCAAATTTCTAAAGGGTTTCTGAATGAAATATCCTATAGGATATTTCATTCAGAGGATATTTTTGAGATCAGGACTTGTGGTGGGAGAACTAAGGGACACCTATGGAAGCTGGGCAAGAGTGTGGTTAGTAAAGGTGTTAGAGCTAGGTTCTTTACTTTTAGAGTGGTAAATGAGTGGAATAAGCTGCCAGAGTCTGTTGTGGATGCTATGACAGTGAGTGAGTTCAAGGCAAGGTATGATAGATACTGTGAGAATGTCGTATAATTGTGTGGACATGATGTTTAGGGCCTCCCTCGATGAGTCTAAGAATTCCCTGGAGTCGCCCGTAATAATAATAAAACAAAGTTACAAAATAAAGACTTATTGTTACATAGACCACATATTTATAACGTACTTGTGTTCTTACAAATTGCCTACCGGTTTCGCTAGTAACTGACTAGCTTTCTCAAGGCTTGCATAGTACAAAAAAAGGTAAATGCAAAAAAGGTTTAAAAATACAAAGAACCGTTGGTATCTGTTAGGTAGCAGATACCTAACAGATAGTAACGATTCTTTGTATTTTTAAACCGGTAGGCAATTTGTAAGAACACAAGTTCGTTATAAATATATGGTCTATGTAACTGGTTTCACCAACTGTGGCTGCTGGCTTCATCAGGGTAAAAGACGTATAAAAATAGTAAGAACACTTAAATGCTAAAAACTGTTAACACTAAAACCATAAAATAAATCGAATACAATTGTATTTTTTATAAAAACAGAAGAACGCGTACATCACACGCATAGCACATGTGTGATCTGCTAGTTATCATGTAGGAACGATTTGTAGTTGGCGGCAAAATTCAGTTCTGGCATGTTGAAAGATCTAATAAAGGTCTTCCAGATCTCGGGTAGAATCAGTCCTTGGTTTCTATTATGGTTTTGTTCTGAGCAGAGAACCATTGTGGCTATTTTTATAATTCGGGAACAAAAGTCCTCTGAGTAGGGCATTTAGCTTTTATCCCATTCTATAATGTGATTAGTCCTCGTAAAATGAAAGACTAACCCCGATTTGTCTTCTCTGTTATTATTATTGATGTCTCCTATGTGCTCCTTCTTCCCGATTTCAAAACTTCTTGAAGTCTGGCCAATATAATTCAAGCCACACGAGCAGGGTATGTTGTAAACTCTGGCATATTTAAAAAATGGATGAATGTCTTTTGGAGATCGTAAAAATTGGCGAATGGTCTGTGCAGGTTTAAAAGCTACTTTATACCATGTGGCTTGAGGAGTCTGGCAATCTTATCAGAAATTGTCCCTACAAATGGAATCCCAATGGTAGAATTATAATGTATATCTTCAGGTTGTCTTTGTGGGGGATCACAGAAAAGTATCTTGTGGATCAATTTCTTAGGATAGCCATTCTTTGTAAGTCATTTGATATCCAGAAAAGTTCAGCTTGGAAGTCTTTATCATCTGTCGTAATGAGAGAGGCTCTATTTTTTAGCATGCGTACAATGCTGAGTTTCTGAGAAATATGGTGTGAAGAAGTGAAGTGCAAGTATCTACCTGTATTGGTGGGTTTGCGATAAACTGTAAGGTTGATACGTCCATCTATTGATTTCTTGATTAAAATGTCCAGAAATGGTGATTGATTATCTTTCTCAAGGTCTAGAGTGAATTTAATTTTTTGATGCAAAGAGTTAATCTTGCCTAGAAAATCAAGCAAAAACTTTTCCGTATTTTTCCAAACAATAAAAATATCATCAACGTATCTCCACCAAACTGTGGGTTTAGGGTCTAGTTGAGATAAAATTATACTTTCAAATTTCTATTTCTATTCTAACTGCCTCAACTGCATTCTGATAAACATCTTTTAATATAACTCTTTCTTTTAAGGTTACACGGTGATCAGCATTCATATCTATGAATTTAGGGACACAAAACACACATGTTGAAAAGATTATTTTACTGATTAATAATAAAATAATAACTTTACGTTTTGATCCCTGTATTGAGGTCATGTATCATCTTCAGAAGGATACATGTGTATAAGAACAAGCTACATGCTGTTGCACTCTATACAAGTAAATTACATCTACGTTGTTAACTAATCTTTTTTCTTAGCCTGCCCTCTAGTGAAAAAAAAAAAAAATAAATAAAATAAAAATAAATAAATAAATAAATAAAAAAAATAAACAAAAATAAAATAAAAACTACAATAAACTCTGCTAAAGTCCTCACGTACTAGGATTCTTCTGGAATTATACAGTTTATATTGTTATATTACAATTATCTTCTGGATTTGTACAGTACAGGTTACTATTGAATGTTCAGGAAAAAAAAAAAAAAAACTTCACTAAGTCTTCTTGTATTGAGATTTTTCTTCATGGTTGCTATGAAGGTTGTAGATGGGTCCTCCACATTCTTGGAATAGTTAGACCATCATTTTTATTCAGATTTGGATCATGTTTGAGCATTTCACATGCCTCCTTGAATTTCCCCACGAACCAGGTTTTGGTGCGGTGTAGGGACTTGGTACCTTTCCAATCAATTCTGTGGTATGTTTGGAGTGCATGGTCAGAAAGGCCGGTTTTTTCAAAAATGGAGGTATTTTATGTGACGTTTGTGTTCATCCTTTCTGATTGGGATGGTTCCCTGTTTCCCCTATGTATGGTATGTTACATGTGCAATCTATTTTATAAACCCCTGGGTGGGCTAAGTGTGGCAGGGGATCCTTGGAAGAACTGAGTAGGTGTCTTAATTCTGTTGGGGGTTTAAAGGTGGTTTTGATGTTGTATTTGTGTAGTGTTCTGTCTATTTTTTCTGAAATGCCTCTAACATATGTTATAGCAATAGCATATGTTATAGCAATGGTGTTAGTAATGACTAGTCCATGTCCTGAGCAGAAGTCCAGTAAATATTTTCCATTATTATTAGTTTTGCCCTTTTCTCCAAATTTTCCCAAAATGTTCCTAGAAAAAAGAGATTCATTTCCTATTCTACTGTTCAGATTCCAGTGTGAATAGCAGAATAGTGGAAAAAAGTTTCAGAATAGTTTCAGAAAGAATAGTTTCAAAATGGAAAAAGACTATTTTTTCCATTTTTTTTATGTCAACTGCCTGTTCTAATGACTCAAAAAATGCTTCTACTTCTTCCTTGGGAGAATCTTCTGTGGGACCATAGGCATAAATAAGTTTCATTATCCATCTCTCCATTTTGAAGTTTGACCCCATAACTGTACTTGAAATTGCCTTCCAATCAGGAAGTTTATCTTCATGTTGGGTATTGAATGCTATTGCTACTCCTTCCTTTTCTTGACATTATTGGCTGAAAATAACATCCTTTGCTTATTATTTAGTAAGATTTCCCCTATTTTTGTCTTCTTTGTCTCAGCAATGCCAATTATGTCCATGTGGTACTTTTCCTATTCTTCTGCAAGTTTGATTTCCTTTTCATTAATATTCATTATATTGATGATTCCTGTTTTCAGTTCTACTGATGTTGGGTTTATTTTTCTTCTTCTAGATCTCAATTTGGATGTTGTTCCAGTAGCTGACTTTTCACTGTTTGCCCTGGTATCCTGACGAAAACAGTGGGCCTTGTTTAACCAATTGATGCCCCAGTTAGCATGAAATCTCATCATGTTGTACCATCATATGCATTGGTAGTTTAAGTTAATAATGAGTAAAATTTGGTTGGCTAAGTCCCAAATTGCCAGCCCATCCTCATTCATTTATTACCCAGTAGATACCTACTAATGGGGTGCACCGTGGGAAGGTGAGGATTGGACATTAAGTCAGAAGCCCCCAGTCAGTTCTCCACATTCCTGAAAGGCGATGTGAAGATCTCCTCCCAGTTATTTGGCTTTAAGCCTTAAGTGACTCCTGGAAAGGTGGAAAGAATGAATACGAAAATTCACGGGAATTGTCTTTTCACAGTTATGAACTTTCTTTTGAATTCATGGAAGTCTCATGCTCAGTTATTCATAAAATTATGACAGAAAAGCTTGGTTATAAGAAATTGTGTGCTAGATGGGTCCCAAAAGTGCTGACCAATGTGCATAAACAGCAATGAGTGGAATCAGCTAAAAAATTTTTAGAGCACTACGAAAATGAAGGAGATGAACTGTTTTCTTGTATCTTGACTGGGGACAAAATGTGAATTTCTTACACCGATGTTGAGTCAAAACAACAATCGATATAGTGGTATTATTCATCATCTCCAAAAGCAAAAAAAAAAAAAAATCAAATGGGCACAGTCAGTCAAAAAAGTGATGGCCACTGTCTTCTGGGACTGAAAAGGGATTTTGCTTGTTGATTTTCTTCAGTGAGGAACTACAGTTAATACTGATATGTATTGCAAAGTGCTGAAGAAAGTCAGACAAGCAATTCAGAACAAAAAGATGAGGAATGCTGTTGTCCATGATCGTGCTCGTGCTTGATGATGATGTGCGAGTTTGCACAGAAGCTTGAACAGTTCAGCAAATTGAGAAGTTTGGGTCGGAACTTTTCAACCACCCATCCTACAGCCCTGACCTTGTGCCCAGTGACTACCTTTTGTTCCTGCATATGAAACAGTGACTCCTATCTCAGCACTTTGAAGAAGGTGAAGAACAGCTTGACTCGGTGGTTGAACTTACTGATGGCAGACTTTTTTAACATGGGTGTGAAGAAACTTGTGCCACAATATCAGAAAAGATATTTCTGATTGTCATTTTGTCAATGGTGGCTATGTGGAAAAATAAAGTATATATATGAGGGTTCTTTCTTCTGATATACCAGAAGAAAGAACATATTAGTAGCAGAGTTATGAAGGTAACTTATGTTCTTTCTTGTAGTTATATCAGTTGCTTTAATATCATTTTTGTTCTAGGTGTTTATCTGAACTCCCCCCCCCCTTGTATGTTGTTATATTTATATATCAACATACAAGGGAGGGGGAGTTCTGTATTGAGTACTAGCATATTAAATAAAAATCTCAGGATGAGAGAAAATGGAAAATAGGATTAAAACCAAGTTTATAAAATTGCTTGGCATCTTTAAAGTATAGTATACCCAAGGTAAAAAGGTAAAAAACTTTCTACATCTTTCTCTCATCCTGAGATTTTTATTTAATAAGGTCAAAGCACCTTGTGGCAACTCATATAGGTAAAAATTATAAGTTTTGCATTACTTCAACCTTGGTATCACCACCTCAGGGTCTGGCTCCCACTAATGAGACCTCAATAAAGGTTGAAACTGGTCTAGGTAGTGGCCTTTCCTTAATGCATAGCATCATACATGTCCACAAGGAGATGTGCTTTGTATTATCGGAGATACTAAGGCAAGTGATCAGAGCTTATTCCACTGTTACCAAGAATTGCCTCAGACCTGAAAATACTTCAGGCACAAACTTGGCTTACTTGGGAAAATAGGATTAAAACCAAGTTTATAAAATTGCTTGGTATCTTTAACACACACACACATATATATATACACACACACACACACACACACACACACACACACACACACACACACACACACACACACACACCAGAAGAAAGAACATACTAGTAGCAGAGTTATGAAGGTAACTTATGTTCTTTCTTCTAGTTATATCAGTTGCTTTCATATCATTTTTGTTCTAGGTGTATATATAATGCTGTGTTAAAATAGTAATTCTCTTTCGGAGTAAAGTTGGACATTATTTTAATCATATATTACTTTTTTTTTTTTTTAAATAATAGATGACATTTCTGATAGTAAAGATGATTCAGTTGAAATGGCTATGCCCACTGGTAGGATCGTTGGAATATTGCAACGACGATGGCGAGATTATGTTGCAACAATGCCTGATGATGAGGTAAAAAAAAATCTGGAATTACTCTCTTTCACTCTTGCACATGCATAGTAAATGCAAAAATATTTCTATTAAGCATGGTATTATTATTATTACATGACACCTTCAGGGAGTCCAAAGACTCATCGAGGGAGGGGACCCATTCTATAACTCTCCGTCTCCACTGCATTATCTACACCAACACCATCTACTGTCCACCACCAGTATTTTCCAGACAAGCACAAACATACATGCCCACAGTGGATTCTAACCAACAGCCTTTTGGCTGGAGAGTGGGGATGCTAACCACTCGGCCAACCAGGTCAGTTAATACATACCATAGATTATGGTATATACCATAGATTATACTCATCCTTTTCAAAGCATCAAAAATCAATGCTTAGATTCAAGTTGAAATTCATTTGAACGTTGTTTCATATACTGGTACTTTAGTGTTTTGGCTAATTACTTTTTTATTCTGCATTGGTGTGTGTGTGTGGGGGGGGGGTCATTGAAGAAATGTCATTTTTGCTGGAAGGTAGGTCTTCAACCTCAAATAATTTCTGTAAATTGACTGAAACACACGTTTAGGATTTCACTAAGAAAAGAAAGAGATCATCTCACTTAATCTCCAAGCATAATTAATGCCCAGCATTATATTTCATTTACAGCATTATGACAGAGGACAAAGATCAAGACTCTCTGAGAACTTCTTCGCTATCAGGAGAGAATGCTTTTTGCAAGGTCTGAGTTATGAAATAAAATAAAATAAATAAATAAAAAATAAGATGGGATCTCTACAACTGGAAGGAAGCTAGTTAAGAAAGGTTGATGAATGGAATTGAAAAAGGGAAGCCAGTTGGACTTGTTAATATTAAAGTCATCAAGAAAGATGAGATGACCTCACTGCTTGGGTAGTTGGACTGCAGAAAATCCCATTTTCTCTTTATATGTTATTGGGATTTGACAGGCCTATTAGTATGCTCAAGTAACTTGGCTGCTTTGAAACATAATTAATGCTCTGATAGAGCAGTTATTCTTATTTGTATAATGTATTATGACTGTTGCATATCTTCTTCTTCTGGCTAGTTTGATTCTTTTGTTTTGACTGATTCACCTTCAATTAAAAAGTCCTGATAAAGGTTCTTAATGTCCCAGATGGGATTTAAATCCAGTTCTTTCCAACCAAAGGGGAATCATCAAAACCAACTAAGCTGCTGAAGTTCTCTCTGTGTGAGTAATATTTTTTTTATTTTTTACAGATAACGAGAATTTTACGAACAAAGAAATTCATAAAACAGCATAAAACACCTTAGAAAGCTCATCCAAAATAGATTACATAATAACCAACTAGAGTAAATTGGAGAGGCGGTAAGATTTATGCAAATGTACTTGAAAATAAGTTGAGAAAAATTGTGAAAGAGAAACTTGAAAAATGAACAGGCTGGGTTCAGGTTAAATTGAACTTGTTAACATCAGATTTTCACTTCATAACAAATAGCTGAGAAATCATGTGAATATGACAAGGATCTGAATTTAAATTTCATAGATCTGGAAAAGGTATACAACAAAGTATCCAGAGAAAACCCTAAAACACTACAGTTATATGGAGTAAATGGAATAATATATATAGAGTATATTAAATTTAGTTTAATCCTTTATCCAAGTGTGAGCAAACAAAGTTTGTGGTACAACACCGGGCAACTCGTTGCAAAGGTGGAGCAAGCTAACATCACTCGTATCTCAGTATCTCCCATAGTGCAAAACAGATCTCCTTGCGGATATGTATAATGTTATGCATTAAGGGAAGGGCCACTACCCAGACTAGTTTCGACATTTGTTGAGGTCTCTTCAGTGAGAGCCAGGCCCAAGTGGAGATACAGGCAGAAGCATTACCAAGGTCATCTGTCCTGAAGACAGGTCATCTGTCCCCAGTCCTGAAGATACTTTCAGGCACAAACTTTGTTTGCTCACACTTGGATAAAGGATTAAACTAAATTTATTATAGTCTAACCAAGTAAAAAATAAACTTTCAACATCTTTCTCTAAATCCAGAGTAATTTAATAAAAAGGTGGCACACAGTTTGGCAACTCCTATAGGTAGAGATGACCTTGCTAATGCCAAGTGAAAAATAAACTTTCAATATATATAGAGTAATACACAGTCTATATTTAAGTTGTAAGTCAGCAGTTAGAATTGAAGGAAATGCAAGAAAATGGTTGATGTAAAATCAGGGTAACACAAAGATGCACATTATATCCACTTTTATTCATCATCTGTGTGGATTGCATTATGAAAAAAAAGTGGCATTAAACTTCATACTAGAATCAAATATATATCAAACTTAGCTCTTTGCTTTATGCAGATGATGTTGTACTCCTAAACACATCCAGTATAGGTCTCCAGGATTCTCTAATTAAATTGCATAACAGCTGTAACAAATTTGACATGAAAATCAGCAATAAAAAATCTAAAACTTTGAAAATAGGCAGTAACATAGAAAATTTTAGCTGCATTCTCAATTGAGAATCTATAAAACTAGTAAAATATTTCAGCTATTTAGGTACAGTTTTTAGTGAAGATTTTAGTGAATTATATTGGGAAATAGATAACAGAATGAGCAAAACTAATACGGTTGGGAGCCAGTCGAACTAATTTATATGGAATAAGATAAAAAGTAACCAAAATAGCAGTATACAAGGCATATGACATTTTTTAATAGAACTAGATGTTATTAAAAATAATATTAGATGTACTTCCTTGACATGTCTCACTGTCTATATGGCTGACAGCCTCTTCAGGAGGTTGTTTAGTAACTTAAGTAAAAAATCAACAAAAAACTAAACATTTTCCAACAGCCACTATTTCTGTAAATCAAAAAGGCAGGAATGATAGTTCAATCATGCATATCATTAGGCATGTTATGTGCAGAGTCTACATTGTTTTATAAACTCTGTATGTGACTGCTATCATAACTGAGGTCTTGAATGTTACAGATATTCAATTCACGATTTCCAAATGTCGTGAAGGATCATTCCTTGTTTCTATTTAGTGTGCCTTTTGAAAAAATGACCTCAAAATACTTCTTAAACAATCCATCGAAGTAATTCTTTTCTAAGTAAGGCATGGAGGATGCTTGTTAATTTATCATGTGATGTTCTTTGAGGATGTATGATGTGAGAGTCCACTTTTTTTTTCCACCTTTTGTTTTCAACATTACATATATATTCTTTGTTACAGATTTCAAAACTTCTCCCAGTTTGACTTACATCTTTCCACAAGAACACGGAAACTTGTATACTCCAAGATGTTTATAAAATGGAACTTTGTCATTAGGGAAACATAGAAGTTCATAAGGTGTAAACTGGCTTGAAGGCTGTTCTTATGGAGATGTTTTTGTTCATAAGGATATCCAGTAACGGTAATTTTCTGTCATTTTTATTACTTGTAATGTGAATTTGATTTTTGGATATTGATTATTCATTAAATATACAAATTCTTCAAGGTTTTTGTGGGTATATGTTTCCAAATAATAAACATGTGATCATCGTATATCAACCAGACATATTTTAAGGTCACCTGTGCTATAGTTACTTCCTCAAATGGAAGCAATAAAGATGAGCCCATTGCCAGACCATATTGTTATTAATGCATCCTCCATGGGGTCGGCAGATTCATCATTTTTAATGACATCTAGTGATAAAAAAAATGTCAACTGCCTTGTATACTGCTATTTTTGTGTTTTGGCTAATTTCTCTCTTATTCCATATATATTTGTTCAACTGGCTCTCCACCATACCAGTTATCCACCATACTCAGACTGTTGTCTATATCATTTAATTTAATTGCCGTTTTCACTAAAACCTGTACTTGAATAGCCGAAATATTTTACTTGTTCTATAGGTTCTCCATTGAGAATGCAGCTAAACTGTCGTGTGTTCCTGCCTATTTTCAAGGTTTTGGTCTTTTTTATTGCTGATTTTCATGCCAAATTTATTCCAGCTGTTATTGCAATTTAGTTAGAGAATCCAGGAGACTTGCACTGGATGTGTTTAGTGTACAACATCATCTGCATAAAGCAAAGAGCTAATTATATCTTCAATTCTAATATGAGGTTTAATGCTACTTTCTTTCATAATGCAATCTACATAGATGATGTGCATCTTTGTGTTACCTGTGATTTTATATTGACCCACTTCTTGCATTTCCTTCAGTTCTAACTGCTGACTTACAAAGTAATACACAATCTATATTTAAGTTGTAAGTCTGCAGTTAGAACTGAAGGAAATGCAGGAAAATGGTTGATATAAAATCACGGGTAACACAAAGATGCACATCATCTATGTGGATTGCATTCCATTTACCTCATATAACTGTGTGTTTTAAGAAGTTTTCTCTGGGCACCTTGTCATATTCCTTTTTGAGATCTACAGAACGTAAGTACAGATCCTTGTCATCTTTGCATGGTGTTAGATCTGAAACGGCGACCTCACTCTAAATGAGGTCACCTTTCCAGAGTCTAACAGAAGATATCCATTAAATGAGTATACTTATCATTTGGTACAATTTAACTATGTCTTAAAAGAAATAACAACTGGCAAATTAGAATAAGAACTGTTTGTATTGTAGTTAGTGTATTTATACCTTAATGTAACTGTAAGTCAACAAAAAGTGCTCACATGAGAGTAATTATCAGTGAATTTCTACACGTGAAAGAATGCCAATAATTTGGTAAGAAGGGGCAAAGGTCGCCCAATACTACAATAGCAACGTAAGCTTCCGTGGGTGCTACCTCTAAGAAAACATCAAGACGCATGCATTCCCGGAATCGGAAAGCCCCGTATGAGGATTGGTGAAGTCACCCAGTCGGGGACGAATCAGAAGGGCAAAAGGAGAGATCAAACTCAGAAAGGTGGCACTCTTGGGGAGCGTATAAAACCTGCAACACAGAATTGAACCCCCCCCGTTTTGTTTGTTCCTGTATTCTCACCGTCTGCTTCGAGTGGTCATCGTGATTCAGTTCTTATCCTTAAGAGCTGATCTCCGAGAAATCCCAGTATGGCACCGCCACAGAACACGGCAAACCTTGAATGTAGGCTGTCGGTAAGGAATAGCATCGACTTAAATCCTTAGTAAAGAAACCGAACACACGATCCAGGGAGAGCACATGATTCCCACGTGGCAACAGAGCCAAGGCAACCAGAACTTCGTAAGAAGAAAGGACGGAGAAAATCCTGAAAGAACCTAAGATAGTGTAGATAAGTACTTTTACATATTCTAGTCCTTTAGAGAGCTTGACTAACAGAAACGGAAGAAAGTGTAACTCGAATTTATGACAAGGATAAGCATGAAGAATTATTATATGTGTGAATGACTTTATACCATTAGACTGAATTCTGAGAACTATTAATTTACTGGAAATTCTGTCATGACCGACTTGAGGGAGATTAATAATGTGCCAAATACTTAGCTGGCTCCTATTAAGTTGTAAACTAAATATTTGATAAGTTAAAGGAATAATATTGTAGAGATTAAGAAATCCATGGTTATCTAAGAATGAGAAAGTGAGAGAAACGTAAGAGTTTTAATCTAGCATAAATATAAATTTTGTCTTTGTATTGTAATTAATTATGAATTCATTAAATTTGTTTGTTACCTTCCATGCTTGCTTTTCTAACCATGTTGACTGACCTACACCCTTCATAAAAATACGAACCTGGTGATCATATACGTGCGCGGGGATATCCTAAATAAGAAAGGAAAGGTGGGCATGACTGCAAACAGACAAAAGGAAAACCTACACTTCTGATTTTAAGCAAATTATATTAGTAGCATCTGATGCTCTATAACCATCCTTAGACTGAGTTTGACTCTGTCCTTAAAGCCCAGGCTGGCGCTGGAAATAAATTTGTCTGAGCGAATGTGGATGACTTATAGAGATCAGAGAATAGGTATTTTCTGGGAGCTGAAAATTTAGAAATTGTCAGATAAGCAATAAGATCATATATGTTAGGCAGACGATTTAGGGATATATAAGGGTTAAAGATGGCAGACAGAGGCCAACATATATGATAAGATAAGGGATGGGATAGTGATCATTAAATCAAGATAGCATTATACAAATGAAAAAAAAAAAAAAACAAGACTTTACAAATGGTTTTGCAGCCGTTAGTCATAAAGTGGAAATTTACTTTGACAAACTCAATTTGTGTCAATGGGGCATTATATCAAGCAATACTTAGTCTTTATTTGAGTTGTGAGTCAGCAGTTAGAATTGAAGGAAGTACAGGAAGATGGTTTAATGTTAAATCTGGTGTGAGACAAGGATGTACATTATCCCCTCTGTTATTCATTATCTATATGGATCACATTATAAAGGAATGTGGTATTAAACCTGATATCAAAATTGGAGATGTTAATGTCAGCTCTTTGCTTTATGCGGATGATGTTATACTTCTAAATAAATCCGCTACAAGTCTGCAAGATTCTCTGACTAAATTGAATAGCTGTTGTAATAGATATGGTATGAAGGTCAGCAATAAAAAGACAAAGACAATGAAAATAGGCAGAATCATTGAAAATGTCAACTGTGTTGTGAATGGAGAACCTGTGGAACAAGTAAAACATTTCAGCTACTTAGGCACAATTTTTACTGAAGATGGTAAACTAAATATAGAAATAGACAACAGAATCAGCAAAGCTGGTATCGTGGGAAGTCAATTGAATAAATTCATATGGAATAAGAAAGAAATTAGTCGGAACACTAAATTAGCTGTATACAAGACTGTGTTCAAACCAATTTTAACTTATGGATCTGAGAGCTGGGTCAGAAGTAAAACACTTGACCAAAGACTAGAGACCGCAGATATGAGAGTCCTGAGAAAGATTAGAGGCGTGAACAGATGGCATCAATGGCAATATCATATTAAAAATGAGGATATTAGGAAAGAACTTGACATTGTCAGCATCCAGGAATGTGTTAGCAGAGCTAATCTCAGATGGTATGGTCACTTAAATAGAATGGGAGAGGAAAGATTAGCAAAACAAGTGTTCTCTGCCAGGTTGGCAGGAAAACGACCCAGAGGAAGACCAAGATATAGGTGGATTGATACGGTACAAAGTGCCTTAGACGATAGAAATATAAGATCTGATAATGTTGGAATCTTGACAAGTAACAGACTGATTTGGAGGAAAATTGTAGATAGGAAGTTAGTAATGATGTAATTTTTTCATGTAGTACTGTCATATCCTGTACACCCCTTGAGGGTACATGGCAGGAATTTGATGATGATGATGATGAACTCAATTTGGCCTGAAACCAACCTGTTCTTCTCCAAGTTTTTCTTCCACAATTTTTCTCAACTTCTTTTCAAATATTCATTCCATAAATCTTACTTGGAACACTTAGTAGAGAAATTTCTCTTTAATTCTCACATTCAGCTTTATTCCTTGTTTTTTTATAGATAGGAGCTATGAAAGCTGAACTCCAATCATCTGGAATTCATTCTTTTTTTCTTCTGCCCAGGCCCTCTAAATTATGCAGTAAACCACAGCAGAACTTTTATACCTCCATATTTAATGATTTCTGGTTGAATGTCATCTAATCCAGCTGCCTTTCCACATTTCAAGTTTGTGATGGCACTTTTTCTAACTCAAGTGGTTCTTCTTTTATCTAAGCTAAGCTTTTTATCTTTTTATTCTATGTGTTTGTCTTCAGTTAGTTTTTGATTTAATTATTTTTTCTCTTAATGCTTTGTGTGCTGCTTTATATGCAGTATCTTTAGAAGTCGTCCATTTTTATTCTGCTGTTAGTTTATTTTTTCCTTTTTTTTAAAAATCTAATATGCATATAACAGTCTCTTCTAGCATAGTATCTTATACTTTCTTTTTGGAGTTATTTTAGCATATGTTTTGTTGTTCTCTATATATATTGCATTTTACTTTAGTTTTTGATGCCTTTTATAGTTTCTGATATGATTTCTCTGTTATATATAATTCATTACAGATTTTTGTCCTCTTGTGTTCCTGCATGTTATTCTCTTGTATTTTATGATCAAAGAATGTAACAGATTTATTCCATTTTCATTTATTTATTTTTTCATTAAATCTTTGGCATATACCTAGAATAGCCACATTCTTTCTGTCATAAATTTCTTTCATATATATATATATATATATATTTTTTTTTTTTTTTTATCTATTATTTATTTATTTTGTCAATCACATTTTGTAGATCTTCATAAAATTCTTCAGTTTCTAGTTTTGGGTTTACCTTCCTTGGGATTATATACACTAGTAGCATTTAATAATTTTGTCATCTTTCATTAGTTTTAAATCTGGTATTCTGCTTAATGTATAATTATATTCTTATACCTGGCCTCTTATATCTTTATGCACTATTCTAACTTCTCTAGTTTCCCTTTCATGTTTTTCACCTGTGCTGTATATTAATATGTAATTGCCGATTTGCTTTATTCCTTTGCCTTTTGTTTTTTTTTTTTACTTTTGTCTCAATACTGCACAAATTTTAATGATATGATTTTCATGTTCTTCAGTTAGCTCTTCTTCTCCTTCAGTGATCTTACATTGTAGCTGTTCTTAGTATTTCCTCTTCTAGTTTTTCCTTCCTTATTCTATTCCTGGTCAGTTCCATATGGACATCTGGACTTTCAAACTTTGGTTTCTTTGAACATTTGGATTTAACATTCTCCTGTAAGCTGCTAACCCAACTAGAGAATGCACCCTCTGTTGATGCAGCCTACATATCTAAGATGAACTTTCTGTTATGAATTAAATATAAATTAAAGATACCAAGTAATTATGTTGAAAGTTTATTTTTCACTTGGTTAGACTATAATTAATATAGTTTAATCCTTTATCCAAGTGTGAGCAAAGAAAGTTTGCACCTGAAAATATCTTCAGGACTAGGGTAAGGTAGTACAACACCAGGCAACTCGTAGCAATGGTGGACCAAGCTAACATCACTCCTATCTCAGTATCTCCCATAATGCAAAACACATCTCCTTGCGGATATGTATAATGTTATGCATTAAGGGAAGGGCCACTACCCAGACTAGTTTTGACTTTTATTGAGGTCTCTTCAGTGGGAACCAGGCCCAGAAGTGGAGATACCAGGCAGAAGCAATGGCAAGGTCATCTTTACTTATAGGAGTTGCCAAAAGGTGTGCCACCTTTTTATTAAGTTACTCTGGATTTAGATAAAGATGTTGAAAGTTTATTTTTCACCTGGTTAGACTATAATAAATTTAGTTTAATCCTTTATCCAAGTGTGAGCAAACAAAGTTTGTGACTGAAAATATCTTCAGGACTGGGGTAAGGTAGTACAATACCGGGCAACTCGTAGCAAAGGTGGACCAAGCTAACATCACTCCTATAACAAAATTCAAATCCAATCATTCATAAGCATTTCTTCCCCACAATGGGATTCGATTCTGCAACATGTTGGTTGGAGAACAAGTATATTACCCACTTGGCCAACCTAGTGAGCAAAACAAGATAAAAGAGAAATGCATAGCATACATTGGTACTTGTTTTTTGTTAATAACTTATAATGCATAAACATAATTTGAACAATTAATAAATAAATCATGTGTCATGTCTCTACCCTCCCAAATTGTCTTTGCTTCCATATTTTCCTTGAAATGAGATTTTCCCTTCATATCCTGGATGGATGGCCAAGTGTATCTGCTCTTCAACCAACAGGCTGTAGGTTCAAATTCCACCATGGGCATGGATGTTTGAATGTCTTTAGGTGGTAGTTGAGTTATTGTCCAATGGGAGATTACTGTACCACTTATTGGAGACCTGAAGCAGCCTGAAAAAGTTTCATGTTAGTTTCTAAAGCAGGGTTTCCAGACTATGTAAAAAAAATAAATAAAAATGCAAAAAAAATATAAAATTAACAAAAATAGAAAAAAAATCCTTAGCCCTCCCATGCTACTAATGTACTATCACCAAAGGTTTATATAAACCTTTGATGATAAGTCCCATAAAAAAAAAAATATATATATATATATATTATACAGGAATAGAAGTAGCAGGGTATAACATTTTTCGGCAGGATAGGAAGAGAAAGCATGGTGGTCGAGTACTGCTTATGACAAGTGATGACTTATGTCCTCTAAGAGTAGAGGCTTTGGAAGGCAGTGACACTAATGATTTTGAAAGCATATGGTGTGAGGTAGAGGTGGGCAAGACATGATATTTAGTCGGGTGTTGCTACAAACCAAGGAGCACAGAGGGCAGGGACCAGAAGATGCTTAGACAGTTGAGCTTGGCAAGTGCAAGAAGAATGATTGTTGTTATGGGAGATTTTAACTACAGCAGTATAAATTGGGGAGAGGAAGATACATTTAGCAATAAGGGAATGGAATTTCTAGAATTCTTGAGGGACAAATGTCTTAGACAACATGTAATAGAGGGAACAAGAGGTTCAAGAGTTTTGGATTTAGTCATAGCATCAGACGAGTTGATAATAACTGGGATGACATTTCTCCCACCAGTTGGAGAGAGCGACCATGTGATTTTGAATTGGAAGATGAATAGACATGCAGGGATATCAAAGAGACAGGAACGTATGTGGAATTATAAGGCAGGTGATTATAATAGTCTTAGACATCAACTTGGGGAAGTTTCATGGAGGGAGGAATTGGAAGGCTGGGATATCATTAGTGCTTGGGAAATTGTGAAAGAATATTTGTTAGCTGCAATAGTAAACTGTATTCCACAAGTGAAGAGGACACAATTTGGAGTAAGGTGGATGAAAAAAAATATTAAACAGGAACTGCATCTGAAGAAGAAGCTATGGAAGAGATATAAGGAAACAGATGAAGAGCAGATGCATGAAGAATATAAGACACAGGCTAGGAGAGTGACTAGTATGGTAAGGAAGGCAAAACTGGAATATGAGAAGAGATTGTGTGGCCCTAAGATCCAAAGAAAATCCTAGGGAATTTTTTAGCTATGTGGCCAGTAGGAGGAGAAATGATTGTGAAAGAATGACATTGGAGGATAAAAATGGGAATAGTGTGACTGATCCAGAGGACATAGTGGAATTGGTCAATGAACACTTTATTGGAACATTTCATCCTCGAGGAATAAATTTTAATACTATAGGGATAGGGCAGGTTCGAGGTGCAGAAGGAGAGTGGGTTCCAAATACTGAGTACTCTGGATGTCAGTAAAGCTGTGAGACTGGATGGTATTTCACCATGAGTTTTGCATGTGCTAAAGAACTGTCAGCTCCTTTGACCTGGCTTTTCAATGAAAGTCTGGCTACAGGAAAGATACCCTGGGAATGGAAGGTAAGATAGTGCCATTGCATAAGGGTGGTAGCAGACTGGAAGTGTCTAATTATAGGCCAGTTTGTGTGTCATCAGTAGTTAAGATCTTGGTGAAATTAGTGGGGGACCATATACAGCATTGGGCAGATAAGGGTAATGTTATCTGTTAGAGTCAACATGGATTTGTTAAGGGGCACTGTTGTTTTAGTAATATGCTAGCCTTTTATAATAAAGTTACAAGAGCAGTAGATGAGGGAAAAGCATATACTGCCATTTTCTTGGACTTAGCAAACACATCTGACAGGGTGCCACATGATAAACTGATATTTAAGTTGCAGCACATGGGATTTGGATGTCAGGTTGGTCAACTGGGTTGAGGATTGTCCATCCGATAGGTATCAAAGATTTGTGTATGGTGGGGCAGTTTCAAGGAGGCAGAGGGTTACAAGTGTGGTCCCACAGGGCTCAGTGCAGGACCTATATTGTTTAACCTTTATATCAGTGACATTGTCAGTGGATTGCAGGGGGATATTCAGTTGTTTGTGGATGATGTGAAGCTGGGAAGGGTTATTAGTAATAGTGCAGATGTGGTAGCCCTGCAAGAGGATTTGAATAAGCTAGACAGATGGGCAAATGAATGGAGGGTGTCTGTTTAATGCAGCAAAATGTAAGGTCTTGACGTTTGGAACACATCGATGGGACGTTGCATACTCTATTGGAGGAGCTATACTTGGGGAAGTAGGGGAGATAAGAGATCTGGGGTTGATGATTGATAGAAACCTGAAATTCAGGGGACATATTGCAAAGGTGGTGAAGGTACCACAGAGGATTGCCACAATAATGAGAAGGATGCTGACCTGCAGAGATAAAAGAGTTATCATTCCGTTGTATAAGACCCTGATCAGACCACACTTAGACTATTGTTCTGAGATTTGGTCCCCATGATTTGAAGGGGATAAATTAACTGTGGAAAGGGTACAATACAGATCCTCATAATTAACATTGTTCAGGATTATACAATGTTAATTATGAGGATCTGCTGAGGGAATATGGACTGCAGAGTTTGGTGGATAGAAGATGGAGAGGTGATATGATTGAGACTTTTAAACTGTTGAGAGATGGTTACAGGGTTGACACTGGGAAGTTCTTTAGCTTGGTTGAACAGTGGGAAGGAGTGATGACAAGGGACCATCCCTGTAAGTTATGGAAGGAAACTGTGAGCAAGAGGGTGAGGAGTGGTTTTTTTGCATGGTGGGTGGTTGAACCATGGAATGCATTCCCTGATAGAGTGGTAAGAGCAAGAATGGTCAATGAGTTTAAGGAGTGGTATGATAGACTTTGTGTTTCCTAGAAGGGACCTCCCACGATGAGTCTTGATAAACTTTGTGTTTCCTAGGAAGGACCTCCTGCGATGAGTCTTTTGACTCCATGGAGGCCTGAATAATAATAATAATATATATATGTGGGTGGGGTTAAATTTTAAACTATTGAGCTTTTCATTATTTTTGTTACTTTAAAATTATATATTAAATATTAAAATGCAATTATCAAATTTATTTATTTATTTACTGTGTTAAAAATTATAAATTTTTAGGAGTTTAATCCCACAAAAGGTGGTGATAGGATTCTTGTAATTCCATTTGACTACCGTATACCACGAATAAGGGTTGTTACAAAACAAGCTGATAAATTACAGAATCAGCGGTAAGAGTTTTAAAGTCCTTTTTCGTGAATGCATATAAATATGTCTTGTCTATTATTATGCTTGTTATGCTCCAGCTTTATACTGACTTTATCATGCTTATATGAGCTGTGTGAAAATCTTTTGCAGAAATAAATAAATAAAAATTAAATTTAAAAAATGCTTGTTTTTCTTTTGTAACTTAATGTTCTATGATGATTTAAATGTATCACTTGCAGGATTCTAGCTTATAATATGCATTATAATGAAAAAAGAAAATCACAAATATAAGTAATTTCTTTGAAAGAAAAAGAATATAGTTTAGCAATTAGTTTAAAAAAAAAAAAATTAATAGTGTGTCAAATTTAGCTTGATTCTTAGTTTTTTTCTGACAAAAGAATAATTTCATCCAGTTACACTAATATATTCTTAAGTTTAACTTTGCTCATTTGAAATAATTTTTGCTCCAAATTAGTGAAAATTGTTTACATCACCATAAAAGCATATTTTGTGCCTACTAATGTTGTAAAAAAGAAAAAAAGAAGTATTATAGCTCTGTAGGAGTTGATCTTACTATAACAGTTTCCCAAATTTTTGGCATATTAATGCAGCCATACTTGTTCAGGTTAGGAGAATGCTTCATAGCCATGGCTGACTCTAAAAATAACCTTTCTTACTTGTAAAAGCTTCTATGTAGTACATTACCTTTCTCCATCTAATCTTGTGTGAAGAGGTGTCCAAAGTGTGGTCCGCCAGTGCAGACTTGCCATAATATCATTCAGCACCTCAAATGTTGGTTGGGATTTTGCTCAGTGGATGGCATTTTGTAATTGGTGCAATGACAGTTACATTGGTACATCTCGTTCTGTAATGAACAGTTCATCCACAACAATGTCAATACTTCAGTTCTTATATACAGTCAGTAACGAATTCATGCCACTTCAATAAACAGTTTTCAATATCACTTTCGTTCATTGTGTATATGGCATCATTTGCAATTAGTTCTTTGATCCATTTGTTTTTGAAGCGTCTTACAAATGACATTTATTCACAGTTTCTTCACAACAAATTTCTGTTGCTGTTTGATGACATACATTTTGGTTTTGTAGTGTAATATGTAGTTGCAGTGCAATGACATTTTTCTTATGCATTGAAAATTCATCAAGACTGTTTCTAGCCAGCCAACTAAGGATATCTAATAGATATCTTTAGTTGGCTGTTGAGTGTTGAATGTTATTCATAATTTATTTTAATGCTATTACAACACAAAATTAACTAAATTATAAAAAAGATGTTTATTAACTGACTTACATTTCATTGGATTTCAAACTAGCATCTTCAGAGCATAAAACAACATGTAACAGTTTACATGCAACAATGAGTAAGTGAAAAGATTAAAATTATAATGAACAAAAGATCTCAAGTCCTAATTTGGCACCCTCTAATGTTGTAAAAAAAATATTACAGTTATGTAGGAGTTGATCTTAAGACAACAGTCTTCCAAATCTTTGGCAAATTAATTCATCCATACTTGATGAGGTTAGGAGAATGCTTAATAGCCATGGCTGACTCTAACGATAACATTTTTGACCTGTAACAACTTCTATTTAGCACATTGGCATCTAATCCTGAGTAAACATTGACCAAAGCATGGTCTGCAAGTCCAGACTTGCCATAATAATGATAGCCAATGTATTTTTTTATGTTCTTCAAGGTGGAGTTAACAGATTTTCCTGTCTGTCCATAGTAGGCCAAGTCAGAGGGAACTACATATACTCCAGGATATGCTATGAGATGGAGTTTATCCTTAGGAGAGCAGATCTAAGTTGCTAATTTAACATGTGGTTTGAATGTGTTGTGAAGGTCATATTTTATTAGTACTTTGGTTATCATTTCTGATATACCTCAGACACGGAATAGGAATAGTGATGTATGTTTTTGTGTGTTTGAGGAGGGAGGAAGTAAGAGGGCCACATAGTAGTTTATCTATTTTGTAGGAGGTGCATTCATTGACCAGGAAAGTATGGCAAAGAAGTTCTGTGGACAGAGCTGCATCATTAGAACAAATTGCCCTAGCTGGATGATGATAATGTGATTGTATAGATATCTTTCCATGTATTGGCTGGAAAAATGGAATGGAAAAAGATAGTGAACCATCTGAAAGGCAGGTGACTAATGTGTCGAGAAAAGGAAAGCAGTTATTAGATTCTTTTTGTTCTGTGAAGTGAATTTTGGGGTGCTGGCTGTTTAGGTAGATAACAAAAGAATCCAAGTGTCTTGCCCATGGGGTCATATGGCAAACACATCATCAACAATGCATAACCACATTAAGGGCTTGTATGTAGTTGTGGGAAGTCCTTTGTTTTTGAAGTGTTCTATGTAGAAGTAAGCTCAAGGGGGAGGGGAACCAATATCAGTACTATTAATCTGTTTGTACATTTTTCTTTAACATATAAAGTAACCTTCATACATAGTAAATTTGAATAATTTGATGATATTGGGGAAATTAGACTTTATTAAATCAAGAGTGTGTATCAGTTATTAGTGGTACATTAGCAAATAAAGAAGTGACATCAAAACTAACCATTAGGTCTGAATTTTTAAGGATGTGATTTTAAGGACATGATTTGAAATGAACAGAATTTTTTATAAAAGTAGAGTTTTGCTAGTAAAGGGGGAGGTGGGGAGAAGTAACTTAGCTAACTGTTGAGCAAGTTTATAAGTAGGGACTGTCTATGCTATCAGCTATTGGGCTTAGGGGAATATCAGATTTGTGGAGTTTAGGTACTCCATAAATACCAGGTGGTTTAATATGAACAGGTTTTATTTTGTTGATTTCTTTGGCGATGAAGTCACTTTTTTCAATAATTTAGACTTTTTTTTTTTTGGAAATAGTGGGGGTCTCAATCAATAATTTGCTAAGTAGAACTGTCACCTAGGAGATCTTGCATTTTTTGTTGTTGTAATCCTCTTGATTTATGATAATTGTGGCATTACCCTTATCAGCTTTAGTAATCACAGTATTTTTATTCCTATATTACTTTTTAAAGTGGCTATACCATTCTGTGGTATATTATTTTTAGGTGGTTTAAATTTGTTTAGCATGCTTGCTATGTCTGAACAAATGTTATTGTCTATTGAAGGTGGAAGACTGTAGATGCTTTGTTTATCATAATTTCTAGTTTTGGAATTTGTTTAGGCATAACACTGAAGTTATGACCATGACTGAGAGAGCATTATTAGCTTCATTTGTAAGAATCTGTGATGAAAAATTTATAATCATGCGATCTCATCAAAGTTGCAGGATAGTATGTTGGTGCTATTGTAGGATTTCAAATTTCTTTAAGTATCTGCTTTTAACTTTTATGACTTTTACAACTTTTTTTTTTTTTTTTTGCTGAAACTTCTGAGATGTGATATAGGATGGTCTCCACAGTTCAGGATTTAAAACATTAAATAGTTCTTCATGTGGAGCCATTATAGTGCTGTTTAACTTGGTAAGTTCTATGCAGTGACAGTTTGTTCCTGTAGGAGCACCAAACTTACCTGTCAGTAAATACAATGTGCCTTAGCCGAATGTTATTTTGCTTTGAATTTGAGAAAAGTAGAAATAATATCGCTATTATGGCATCATTTGAGGAAGGCTAACCTGTGTTCAGTTGCTTGGCTAATTTGAATTGTTTCGCTTATTGTTTTATGTAAACTGTAATATGTTGTTTTTGTGCTCTGAAGATACTGGTTTGAAATCTAATGAAATATAAGAAAATTAATAAACTTTTTTATAATTAATTCATTTAATGTATTACTGTTAAAATAAGTTATAATACTAAAATTGGTTTGAACACTGTCTTATATATATGGCTACCACCATCCTATCACTGCATGTTTCATTTAGCAATCTTTCAAAGTAATTACTCCAGGCATTCATAATATCTTTATTTTACATGTCGTTTATCATCTCTGATTACTTTTACAGTACTCTTTCCTTGATTTTTGAGCTTTTTCAACAGCTTCCAGAACTTTTTACCACCTTCCTGGTAATTATTTTCTATATTCTTACCAAAGTCTCCATGTATGAAGATTTGATGATAATAGGTATACTTAATGAGAATTTGAAGAAAGCATGTTCCCAGGTGCAAGGATCAAGGATGTTAGCGAAGTTTTAGTTTTCAGATGGGAGAAATGAAAGAGTTGATTGTTTTGGCAGGATCAGATGATTTGAAAGGGGAGAAATATGCAATGAGAGAGAATGTGAAAGAGTTGTTGAAAGAAGCGAATGAAGAGTAAAAAAAAAGTAAAGATCATCAATCTGCTGCCTTGGTATGATAGGACAGAGTTGAGAAGGGCCATGATTGCTAATGAGGCAATGAGAAGATTTTGCATGAGGAATGAATGGTATGCAGTTTAAAGATGTATGGAGTGAACTGGTGTGTGAAAGGACTTATATATGACTGACAGACTGAAGGATTTTAGAGTTAAATGTTTGGAGAAAGTGTTGTTTAGTGAGAGTTCAGAAGTGCAAAACCAGGGAAACTAGAGATATTGGGAGGGGGGATGCAATTAGGCATGTATCTGGCCACCCCTGGGATATATAAGTATCTATACAGAAATGATTATGCAATGCAGAATGTGATTTCACAGGTCAGATTTGAATGGGTTGGTAATGACATTACACAAGAGTAATTGTGGGGTCCAAGAGGATGTTGAAATGCATGTACACAAATGATAAGAAGTATCAGAATATGGGAGAGGAGTTTTAGGCATTGGGCAGCTCGACTTGGCCAAAAGGTTATAGGAATCAGGTAGACCTGGTTCACAGAAAATGATATAATTACATCAGTATTGTTTTCAGGAAGGATAGAAGGAATAGGACAGGAGGTTGTGCATTGCTGATGATAGCTGAAGAACTACAACCATCAAAATTTGAAATTACAGAGGATTTTATGTTTGGGGAAGATGTTTCGTTTGAGATTATCTGGTGTTAGATAGAGACAAATAGGGCAAAATATATTCTTGGTTGCTGCTATAGACCAGGAGGTCCACAGGAAGATGTAGATGTCATGCATCAGCAGATTAGCACGATGAGTGCAGACTGAGCAATTATTATGAGAATATGAGGACATAGATTGGAGTGAGTTAAGGAATCATGGCAAGATGGCAGTGGAATTTATACAGGGTAAGGAAGTCATTTTATCTTTTTGTAAGGCTTTGATAAGAGACTGCATCTGGTTTATTGTGCACAAATTTGGTCTCCTAGGTTCGAGACCAGATGAAAGAAGATGTGGGAAGGGTGCAAAAAAGAGTTACAAAGATTATATCCGGATTATGGGATTTAGATTATAAGATTGAGAGTATGTGGATTACAGACTGGTTAACAGGAGGAAAGAGGGGTGATATGATAGAGGTTTATAAACTTCTGAATGGGTGTTATAAGATATTGTCTGATGAAATTTTTTGTTATATGAAAGGTGGGGAGAGAACACAGGGGAATCCACAGAAGTTTGTTCACAGTCAAGAGAGGGGTAAGAACTAGGTTTTTCTCTCACAGAGCAGTTCAGTGAGTGGAATAGTTTTCCATTAGCTAGTAGTGTATCCAGTGATCAATGAATTTAAGGAATATAAACACGTTAACACAAGAATATTTTAATATTTGCCAAATATTTCAGTCTGAAATTAATAGACTATCCTCAGTGGCTTGATAGGAACAGTTTTCACAAGGTGGAATACAAACAATTGATCATTCAAAAGTAGAACGAGCTGCTTGATGTTACATTGCTAAGAACTAAAGAGAGGTAAATTTCATCAGAGTGATGAATAAATTCTAGGTATTAATTCACAATTTCATATAATAATCTTAATTTATAAATTCAATTAAAGATAATATTAGACTAATGTAAGAATTAGAAGGTCTCAATTAAAAAAAAAAAACTTAGTGTGTTATCCGGATTAAACTTTCCCATATTTTTCACAAGGATAGGCAATCATTTCGATTCAAGTTAGGGTGTTGAAGTAAGGCCTCAGCACTCTCTTTGAATAGGCGTTCGAATTTATAGCGACATCTGCGTAGGAGGCGAGTGCTGGAGCAGAGAATGTTGTGGCTTGTCTCTATCCCATGCTGCACTAATCCAGACTTATCGGATTTGTTGTGAAGAATGTATGATTGATGTTCTTGTATTCTTTTTTCTATAGAGCGTCTGGTTTGTCCAAAGTACAACAGATTGCAGTTACAAGGAACTTGATATACACCAGGCAGCGACATAGTTGATGTTTATCTTTAGAAGATGGGAAATATATGGATATTTTGTTAATAGGGATATAATAAGTTAAACTTAGGATTTAACTTAAGTAACTTAGGGTTAATAGGGATATAAGTTAAATCATATTTCTTCAAAATTCTTGAAATTGGTTCTGAGATTCCAAAAATATATGGAATTGGAACTCAACATATTGATTATTTGTTGTTTTGGTTTAGCTTGTAGGATTCGAACAGATGTTGTGTAGTCCTTTTGGAGAAGCCATTTAATTTCATATTTTGTTTGATAGTAGAAAGTTTTTTTCTGTAAATGATGGGGAGTTGAACAGTTAGTTCTAGCTCATTGAATTAAACATTTTATAATTTCTGTTTTTTGATAATGATGATGGGCAGATTGTTTGAGTATGTAACGTCCAGTAAAAGTGGGTTATCTGTAAACCGTTGTTGTTAGAATACCTGAAGGTGAGCAGATGAGAAGGATGTCTAAAATCAACAAAGAATCAATACATCGAGTTCCAATTCCATATATTTCCGGAATCTCAGAACCAATTCCGGAATCTCAAAACAGGATGTGCTCAGCATATTGAAAAATATCAATGTGAATATAGTGCTGGAACTGGATGGCATGTCAGCCCATACACTATGTGAATATGCAAGAGAATTGGCATCCTCTGATGAAGTTGTTCAGTCTAACTCTCAGCTCTGGCAAGGTTCCAAGGGAGTGGAAAGTGGGTAAGATAATTCCATTATAAAAAAGTGACTCCAAAACAGAAAGAATCCAACTACGGACCAGTTAATATACTATGATGAGTGGTTGTTAAAGTATTGGAAAATTGAATAATGGGTGAATAAGGATACTATATTTTACAGTGGGCAGCACGGATTTGTAAAGGGTTGGTCTTGTCTTTGTAATTTATTCACATTTTATAATGAAGTGATAAAATAAAGGAAATTGTAAACAGTGATACTGCTAGACTTTCAAAAGACATTTGACAGAACACCATATGGGAAACTATTACAAAAGCTAAAACAAATGGGAATGTATACAAAGTTAGTATATGTATACAGGGGAGTTGACAAACAGATGCCAGAGAATAGTATATGATGGAGTGGAATCTAGGAGAATCAGGGTGACTAGTGAAGTGCCTCAGGGTTTTGTACTAGGCCCACTGTTTAATTTGTAATGCAATGATATAGGGAAAGATTTAAGGGGATTATTCAGTTGTTTTCTGATGATAATGCAAAACTGGGAAGGAAAAGAATTGATAAAGGTGATGTACATATCCTGCAGGATGGATTGCACGAAATTGATGAAGCTAGGGACTTGGGATTAATGGTAGACAGAGAATTGAATTTCAGAGGCATGTTGCAAAAGTTGGTAAAATAGCTCAAAGGATTACTTGGAAGTTGAAAACACACTAACCAATAAATTATTATCCCTCTTTATAAGACTGTGATTTGGTGCCATCTTGACTACTATGCATGCACAGATTTGGTCACCTGGGTTTCTTAGGGATCAGGAAGATGGTAGAGACGATTCAGAGATGAATGACAAAGCTAGTGATAGGTCTATGGAATGCTATTTATGAAGACAGGTTGCATATGTGTGGGTTACAAAGTTAGTTGATGGGCAGAAAAGAGGGGACATGATAGAAATTTATAAGCTATTAAAGGGGTTTTATAAAATTGACCTAAAGGAAGTTTTTCAATATATGACAAATAGTCATATTCATAGATTTTTCATGTGGAGAGAGTGGTGAATGAGTGGAATGGATTGCCTGAATTTGTTGCAAGTGCTCTAATAATGAATAAGTTTAAGGAGAGGTATGATACATTTTGTGTGTATAAAAGTTAGTGTTGATCTAAGACGAGTTTCCAGTTAACATCGGACGCTATCTCAGACAAAGCTCATCCAGCCATGCCTTAAACTCTCCTGTTCACACCCTCCTTATACAATTTCCAGAGATAGTATCTTGTTCTACCTTTCCCTCCTCTCCCATTCTATGAAACTTTTCTTCCTGGTAACAATTTCCAGGGATAGCATCTTGTTCTACCTTTCCCTCCTCTCCCATTCTATGAAACTTTTCTTCCTGGTAACAATTCTTGATTAACTTGTATCAGTCATATCCCCCTATTCACAAGGCTTTGCAATTTACATTCTTTCAATCTGTCTTCATGCTCCACATTCCAAAGACCACTGACCACTTCCATGAATCTTTTCTGGGCCCTTTCTAACATATCCTTGTCACCATGAAAACCTGGTGACCAATAACCTACATTTCAGGTTCTTGTCCAACACCACTCCCAGATCTCTCATCTATACCAACTCCTTTAAAGTTTTCCCATCATGTATACTTTGCATCCCATTATTGCTTACCAAATTTCAAAATGTACACTTTGCAACATTTAACTGATATTTCCACTTACCTGCCCATTTATACAATCTAATCAAGTCCTCTGTGTATGGCCATAACATATGCTTGTTTCTGCATTGCTGTCCCTAGTTTTGCATCATCTGCAAACAGCTGCATATCACCAGTTAAACACATCCCAATATCATTAATATACAAATTGAATAACGATGGCTCCAATACAGACCCCTGCAGCATACCACTAATGACCCTTCTCCTTCAGGACACTGCAACCCATATACAACTTTCTGATACCTGTCTGACACCCAGTCACTGATCCAACTCACTAGTTTGTTATCCAATCCCATTTCTTTTAATTTATTTAACAGCTGGCTGGTAGTCTTTCAAAAGTTTTTGCAAAATTAAGTATACCAATTTTATGCATCTCTCTTGTCCAAGACATTTTTGTTATAGTACATAAGTAAGCTAGTAAAACATGATCTCCTTTTAACAAACTCAAGCTGCATACCACAAAGAATACTGCTGTTATCAACCAATTTCTGTATCCTAGTTCTCATCAGTTTCTCCAGTAACTTAACCACAACTCCATATATATATATAGATTGGTCTATAATTTTTAGCCACAGCTTTATCACCACCTTTATGCAGTAGAACAATTTTACCTTCTTTCCACTCT
The DNA here is from genome assembly GCF_054136105.1 of Typopeltis vanoorti. Lineage (NCBI taxonomy): Eukaryota > Metazoa > Arthropoda > Arachnida > Uropygi > Thelyphonidae > Typopeltis > Typopeltis vanoorti. The sequence continues at coordinate 72,963,519 of NC_143564.1, read as the reverse complement.
TTTGGAATTAACATCATCTTACCATAATCATTCTTCCTTCTGCTTGCCACATATCCTTGAAAAACACTCTAGGGCTGGGGTCGCCAAAGTGGTCGATATTGATCCCCAGGGGTCGATATAACATTATTAGGGGTCGATTCGGGCTCGGGGGGGTCGATAGAAAAATATAAGACATCATCATTGTACGGGTAATATTTAATTCGGTTAACTTGGATTACCTCCATCCTGAATGACAACGCAATTAAGAGTGAATCGTGGGAACAGTGACATGAATAGGACCTGTAAAATGGAGCAAGGTCATGAAAATAGTTATGGAGGCCAATCAAGTAGGCCAAAATGACATATTTACCAATAAACGGATGTTGGTGGTTCCCGCCTGGCAGGAGCGAGATTGCAACACATGCGCAGTTGCTTATTTACTTATACTTACACGTATTTGAACCCAGTCTCATTTTTGCGCATCGACATGCAAGTGAACGTTAAAGTTCTAAAATTCATCACCATACATATTAGGTAATATTAAAATTACGTAATAGTAAAATAGAGGGGGTTGATTAAAAGTCAAGAAATTCTTGAAGGGATCAACGGGCAAAGAAGTTTGCCGACCCCTGCTCTAGGGTTTTCTTGGCCTGATTTGCTAACTTCTTCTCGTATTGTAGTTTTGCTGTTCTTACTAACTGTGAGTCACCATCCTGGCCTGCTCTTTATACTCGTCATCCAATTGCTTGCTACCATTATTCATTTTGTGCTGTCCCTACAGTATCCTCTTCTTCCAAATTTCATACTTAATCAATATGATAACTAATAATTAAGGAATTAACAGCATACACTAGAAATATAAATTAAATAAACTTTAATATATACTTTCCGATATTTCGGCAAATGTCATGTTGCCATCTTCTTGGGAACTTATTACAAAGACAAGTGCACACAAGTACTACATGACAGCAAATGAGAACTGAAGCTAGAAAGCTAACGTTTTCCTAAAGTCCTGATGGTGCCCCCTGGCAGGCTATATTGTTAGTTCTTGGCCTTTGGGCTGAAGTTCTTCTGATACATGTTTCCCAAATTTGGGGCAGTGTCATGCATCCAAATTTGTTGAGGTTTGGCATGTTCCTAAGGGCTAAGGCTGATTCCATGAATATTCTTTCATATTTGAACTTGCTGCGGTGTATTACTGTGGCTTTCTTCCATCTTATTCTGTGGCGAGTATCCAGAGCGTGGTCTGCAAGCCCAGAGTGGCTGTACTTGTGAAATCGGATGTAATCCTTGTGTTCTGAGATTCTGATATTTGCTGTCCTGCCTGTTTGGCCAAAGTAGGACAGTTTACAGCTGCAAGGGACCTGGTATACACCAGGTAGGTCTAGGGGAAGTGGTTGGTCTTTAGTGGAGCGGATAAGGGATGCCAATTTTCTATGTGGTCTGTAACAGGTGGTCAAGTCATGTTTTTTTTAAATTTTGTTGATTTTTTCCGAGGTGCCTCGGATGTAGGGAATGGTGATGGATTTAGAGTAATCTTTTTTGTGAAGGGGAGGGGATGGCGGGTTGTGGATAACTGGGTTAAGTATTTTTTGGATTCTTTTTTTGGGGGGGGGGGGGTAGCCATTGGCTGAGAAAGTGTCACGGATATGATTTAGTTCAGTGGTTAGGGCTTGATCATTTGAACAGATTATTTTTGCCCTGTTGAATAGTGTTTTAATAACTCCATATTGTTGTGAGGGGGGGGTGATGGGATTGTTGGTGAATTTATCTGCCAGTATGGGTGGGTTTTCTATAGACTGAGAAAACCAAGGTTCCATCAGGTTGGCGGGTGACTAGTGTGTCTAGGAAGTGGAGGTTATTGTTTGCCTCTTTTTCCGGGGTGAACTTGATTCTAGGGTGTTGGTTGTGTAAGTGTGTTAGGAAGGAGAGGAGTGAATCCGGGCCATGTGGCCAAATAGCAAACACATCATCAACGTAGCGAAGCCATATGGTAGGTTTTTGTGGGGCTGAGTTTAAGGCTTTCTCTTCAAAAGTCTCCATAAAGAAGTTAGCCAAGGGTGGGGAAAGTGGTGAACCCATGGCTGTCCCGTCTATCTGTTTGTAGAATCTTTCCTGCCAAACAAAATAGCCTGAGTTCATTGTAAACTGAAATAGGGCTGAAATATCGGGAGGAAATTTAGCTTGGATTAGCTCTAAGGTTTCTTTGAGGGGGACATTCGTGATAAGGAGGAGACGTCAAAACTGACCATTATGTCATTATGTTGGAGTGTAATGTTTTCTATACTGGCTTTGAAGTGGGCTGAGTTTTTTATGTGTGATGGTGTGTTGCCAGTATAGTGTGAGAGTTGGCTAAATGCTTGGCTAGTTTGTAAGTGGGGGAATCAATGCCATCCACTATAGGATGTAATGGCACATTTTCTTTATGTATTTTCGGGAGCCCATCCTTTTATTATTTTCGTCAGTGTTGTTAAATATCTTTTGGTCAGTTCTCACACAGCATTTATCTCACACTTGCATAACACCTTATTCCATTCTATAGCTCCAAGTTGTCTCCTAAATCACCAGTCTTGTAAAAGGTGATCACTTCATGATCACTCTCACCAACTGGATGGAAGTGCAAAACCATACAATTACATCCTCTAATGACATGATCAGATCTAAAACTCTTGATTCTCATGGGCCCTCCTTTACATATTGCCTTGAGATAGTTGTCTCTCAAGAACTCATATTCATTTTTCTTATTCCTATCTCTTCATTCCAGTCTGTACTGTCACAATTAAAATCACCCTTCCCTTGTTCACTGACCCAAGTTGCTTATACATTTCTTTATTACCTCCCTCTGCATTACCTGGCCTATAGCAATATTCAGCTAAATATCTCACACCTGATTCCAAACCATTACCACTATTTACATCTCATATCTCCACTTTGTGTGGATATAATTCATCACCTACTATCATCAATATCACCCTTCTCCCCCACTTATTTTTACTTATCACTTATTTTAACAATTTTTGAGTGAGTAAACTCAATCAATGAAATAATTTCATCTCCATTAAAAAATAAACAAAAAATGTTTATTTTTTAACAGTATATATTAGAACACAGAAAAATAAGTAAATAATTAATTTATTAACTTATTGTTGATATTTCGCTGGTGTAACCAGCATCTTCAGAGCACAAAACACACAATTTGTCACAATACGCGAGACTATTATAACAACATGGTGTAATCAATGGACTAGTTAAACAAAATTGTAGCAGCAACACAAAGACTAGATTCCTGCTTTTGGCACCCTCTATCTGAAAAAAAAAAATTGCAGCTATCACATAAGACTAGAGTCCTAAACAGAGAAAAAAACCGGTACCAGTTTTTTCTTAAGATGACTGTCTCCCAGATTTTAGGCAAATTTATACAGCCATATTTGTTGAGATTTGGAGTGTGTTTCAGGGCTTCTGTTGCCTCTAAGAACAATCTCTCCGACTTGTAAGAGCTTCTGTGTAGTACTTTTGTGTTCTTCCAGTTGATGCTGTGTGCAGGGGTATCCAGAGCATGGTCTGCTAAGCCTGACTTGCCATAGTGATAATGCCGGATGTATCTTTTGTGTTCGTTGATGCGGATGTTCACAGTTCTTCCTGTTTGACCGTAGTAGGCCTGCTTACATGAGCAAGGTACTTCGTAGACACCTGGATGTGATAACGGGGGAATGCTGTCCTTGGGTGAGCGGATAAGGGTTGCTAATTTGTCACACAGTCTGAATGTGGTGTGTAGTTCATGTTTATTAAGAATTCCTGAAATCTTTTCGGATGTGCCTTTAATGTATGGGATGGTGACTGTTTTGTTGTAGTTCTCTGTGGCGGATAGTGGGAGGGGTTTCTTAGGAGCGTTTAGTATTTTATTTATCTTATGGGAATTATTATTATTTAAAAAAATTTTTTTTTATTTTTTTTAGATAGAGGGCGCCAAAATCAAGACTCTAGTCTTTGTGTTCTGCTACAATTTTTTGTTTAACTAGTCCATTGATTACATCATGTTGTTATAGTCTTGCGTATTGTGACAAACTGTGTTTTTTGTGCTCTGAAGATGCTGGTTATAACACCAGCGAAATATCAGCAATAAGTTAATAAATTAATTATTTACTTATTTTTCTGTGTTCTAATATATACCGTTAAAAAATAAACAATATGTATGACGAACACATAAGTCTGTCCACACCTTCCCATGCTACTTGTAGGTTGAGATTTCCCCATACCTAACCATTCCCAATTGTCTTTATCACCATGAACCTATGTATCTCTTGAGATTCAGTTACATCCCATATATCCTATGCCATCTCATCCCCATACATGTGCATTCATTACTACTTCCAACATCTACTCTCCTTATACTGTGTTTCCCTGTCTATCTTGTGTTCTCCTAACATTTATCACTCAGTACTACTGTTCTCATTTACAATCACTTCAGTTTTATTAGTTCCTCTCTCCTGATCTTTTGCTTCACTTCTTACTTCCTCTGCTTTCTTGCTAACATTCTTCATTTACTCCTTGCAGCAATAGTCTCTCTGATTCACACCAAATCCATTCAAATGCAACCTGTCACTTTCGTATATTTCCGTTATTCTTTCAGATGCATTCCACACATTCACAAACTCCACTCCCGTCTCCTCACACACCTCTGCCAACTTACCATTCACGATCCCTGCTCTTTGTCTCAACACGCCATTATCATACCTAGGCAACACCAATCATACTGTTATCTTTCACTCTCCTCAACGAGCTCCTATCCATTCTTACATGCTCTTTATGTTCAAACAAATCATTTGTTCTACAACCATTATCAGCTCACTTGCTCATCTACTTTTGTTATCTAATGCATCAGTTATCCTAATTCTCCCTCCTGGAAAACACACCTTATGGAATCTCTCATTTACCACATTTCTAATAATAGAATCTTCATACATTGCTATTCTCAAATCATTTGTCATCTCTTTTTCTCTGCTTTCCTTCAACTTAACCATTTGTACTCATGTATTCTTATCCACCAAACTTCTCATCTCACTAAGCATATTTTTCATTTCACTTCTTATTCTGATCACCTCGTTTTTCTAGTCTTGCAGCCTGGCAATTACTGTCGGTCTATCTTTCATTTTTTCATTCTGATTTTCCTTACTTTCTACAGTGTCACTTGCTTTTGTTTCTTCAGCTATACTTTCTTTTCCTTCCATAGTCCCACTCGCTTCCACTCCGTGATTTATACAATAATTTGCTTCCATTCCATCATTCATACAGTCATTTGCTCCTGCAGTTACACAGTCTTTCATTCCATCTGCCAGTTTTACATTTACAAATAACTCATAGTCCAACAGAATATTACACTTTCAATATATCCATACCCACTCTCATCTCCTGTTCAGTCTCTCCACAAAATACACTCTCCACATTCCACCACGCATACATGTTGCATTCAAAAGCATGTACTATTCTCAGAAAGTCCTCAGTGTTAATTACATTTGATTTTGCACTGCACGATGCACTGATATCATTTGTACTGTCATTTTATTATTGTTTGCTGCAAGCTTCAAAAATAGTAAAAATAAAAGTTTGTTGCAAACACACAAATCTTCACAATCACTCTGTTATGCTAAACTATGAAAAATAAACAAACCTACACCAAAACACAAATCCAAATTGCTACTTTATTACAAAAATAAAACTTATCCTTGCAGTAGCAACTTTTGATGGTTTTTCACTAAATGACACTCTAGTGCCCTCTCTGCATATACTGTATGATAGTAATGAATTTAGCTAAATTTACACATTGCATCACTTTCTTACATTTTTCGTTGTATTCTCTCAGAGCACATACTAATTTACTTGCTGAGATCTTTCAATTGCTTTCTTCTTTTCTAGGACTGCCTACTAAACTTCTTACATGTTCCGTGGATTTCTGATTTTTCTCTCCTTTCAGGTAACTAATACTTCACTAATTGAATCAATCATTATCTTCTTCAGACTTTGCCACTGAATCTCCAAGGTTTGGTTTTGTTTGCAAACTGTTTTAGTTTTTCTTGAAGAATATTTGTATAGTTGAATTTACAGTTTGCCTCTAAATGTTCCTGCACTTGCATTTATTTTAAATATATTCGTGTTTTTGCTGCTCAGAACTAAATGGTGATCACTTGTTATTTCAAATCTCTTGTATATGCTTCTGTCCTGTTTGAAGATATTACTTTCAACAATAGCATAATAAGTGAATTTTTTTTTTCCCCTTCATTCTTCTCTCCATATGAGTTTGTGTACATCTTTGGTTAGTTTTAGTAGCGACTAGCCATTGTCCTGAACAAAAATCCAGCAGTTAGTTACCATTATTATTAGTTTTGCATTTTTCTCTAAATTTTCCCAAAACATTTTACATGTCTGGTGTTCTTTTCCTACTTTGGTCTTAAATCTCCAACAAGGCACAACTTTTGCTTTTTTCTTCATATCAGCTACCTTCTCTAATTTCTAGAAAAATTGGTTCACTTCTTCCTTAGTAGAACCTAGTACAGAATGGTTAAATAAGTCTCATTGTCCAAATTCCCATTTTGATGTTTGCCCAAATCACTGTATTTGAAATTGCCAGTTATTCAAGCTGATTATTTTGCTGTTTCTTAGTTATCATTTAGAAAATTTTCACTTTTTTTTTGTGAATTTTGTTTTGGAAACACAAATGTGGTACTTCTGTAATTCTTTTGCAGTTGCCCATCTTTTCCATTGATAAGTCTTATACTGATGGTGTCTGTCTTGAAATCTTCTGATGTCAAGTTTGAGTTTGTAATGTTCATCTTAGTCAACATAATCCTCAGTCTCCTGCATTTATACTATTTTCAGTTTCTTCATAACTACTCTTTATTCATTCTTTCTATCCATTTAAATTATGTAAAATATGTGGAAACTGAAGAGCATCTCAAAGAAATACATAACGTGTCTAATCTTTATAAAGACACCTGTGGCATAACGTACATAATAACCAGAGTAATTAACTTTAATGAAAAGTACAAACATTTCATATGCAAAATAACAGTACATCATCAGTGTTGTTAGATCTTGAATGGGGGACTCTTTCAACAAAAGTGTCACTCATGCAAAATCTAACAGGAAGCACAACACTGAATAAGAACATACTTGTGCTCCTAGCAATCAAGCTCATTTTATCAGAAAACATGTCATGTTTAACATAGAAATCGAGATAATAAGTCCGAGATTTGAATATGTCATCTGAAACTATGCTATTGAAATAATATTGAAATAATATGTTTGGATTATGTATAATATTATTTTAAATATTAGTATTAAAACTGTGTCTTATGCAAGAAAGTAAATGTACTGCCAACAAAAGTCCAAAGGTTGCAGGCTAACCACCATCGGTGACGTAACGCCTGAAGCTAGGATATTCGTAGAAGGCAAACGGGGCACGCGTTCCCCAAAAAAGAGCAGACACCGTAATCCAGGACCTCGTTGGGACAAATAGGGGAGGACAAATGGATCCCAAACACAGGCCATCGGTGAAACTCTGCCGATGAAAGCAAAGGACTCCCTTTGAAGTCGAGTTAGGCGGTAGCGACTTACGTGATAAGCGAATGTCCAGCAGGAAAGAGTGGCCATTTCGAAACGAGCACGTGACCTCCACGTGGTAGCAGTTTGCAGCAGCGGTGATATCCCACAACAAAGGACGGATGAAAGGTTCCCAATGTCAACACTGCAGAGTGGTAACGTAGTGTGACTTTTCTTGCTTTATATTGATAAGAATTTTGTGAAAGGGAAGGAATAAGAACTTGGCTGAAAGAAGGAGAACTTTAATGATAATGCATCTTCAGGGACTCTCTAACATTATTAGACTAGTAGTCTGAGAAACCAAGTATTGTACAGTTCCAAGAATATTGTAAAGGGATTGTTAGTTAATAATTCATAAGTTCAGAATTAGAATAGAGTCTTGTGTACCAAATTGTATGTGAATAATATACTAAATATTTAGTAGATGAATTATGTATATAATAGTGAATTATATGCCTAAAGTATGAATGTTGTGCGTGAGATTTAGATCATTCCTTTTAGTATTGCTTTGTTTGAGGTAGAATGCTAACCTCGTATTGTATCTAATTTATTGTAATCCTTTTAGCCATATAATAAACATGTTTTCTTATGTAAGCCTGTATGTGATCTAAGCATGAGACTGGCTTCACCAATCATTAAATTTCGGACCTATGCGTAAGGGGAATATACAAACAGTTTTAGAGTTAATAGGCCATGAATGCAAAGTTAAGATATCTATCGCTTCCTAATTTATTTTACAAATTTGGTGACACTTAATTTCTGGGAAACTTCCTTAGGACAAGAGATTTCTGTCTTTAGGCTCTGGCTGGTGCAGCAAATCAAACAAATTTTGTCAGAGACCGAAAAAGGGATTGGCTCCAGAGAACTAGTTTATAGATAATCTTAGAAGGCACTAGAGTAATAATAAAAGATAAAATAACAAAGTAACAACATAACAGTATGTAGAAACAACCAGCAATTCAAAGGTCAGGAATATGAGGTGCATACAACAATCGGTTTACCAATTGCCGCTTGCTAGAAATTAACATTCAAAATAATATTATAAATATTTTTGATATTTACATTATTTGGTTTTGCCACGTTGATGATGTTTTTACTATTTCACCTCATTCTGAAAACCAACTTACCATTTTCCAGATCGGATCATCAGTCTTCACCCGCACCTTCAATTCACCATGGAAAAAGAAAATGCTACTGGTTGATCATTCTTGGGCATCTTTCTTACTTGCACAGCCTCTAGTACTTTGTGAAACAATATTTGTCAGAAACCTACCTTTACTAGTAGATACATTTATCAAGAGATGAGAAGTCTGCTCATCACACCTCCAAAAAAATTTGTGTTGTCAAGTCGTTAATTAATAGAGCGCATACTTTTTGTTTCTCTTCCTGAGGCTTACAATAAGAACTTCTCACTATCAAAAATTTAATGGAATTACAGCCTTCATGAAATCCAACAGATAATTGACTCCTATGTTCCAACACCTAGGGATTCTTTGACAGACTGCAAGGTTCCATTCTCTTATATTTCTGGTATCTCTAAACCTATTGGTAGAATTTGAAGAAGTTTCACCTTAATTCCACATATTTTCCTAACAACAAAATTCCTCATCTGTTACCATCTACAAGGACAAACTGTTGTCTCTATCTTTAGCTGGCATTTACCAGATCCCTTCTGAATGTAATTTGACATATTTGGGCAGACAAGTTATTCTCTGGGGAAAAAAAAATTATTGAGCATCAGTACTACACTGAATACCTGAAACCTCAAAAGTATGGTCTGGCACAGCATAGTATTGATACTAAACACAGTATTCTGTGAGATGAAGCTTGTTTTTTCCATAGAAGCAGTCTTAAATATAAACACCATTTCAAAAAAATGTTGTGAAGCCTTATTACATTGATCTAGACTGAATTATAATGATTGTCTCCTGCTCCCAAAAGTTTGAAAGATTCTCATCTTATGTAAATATCAAAAATAGTTTTAATATTAATTATAAAAATCAAGTGGATATTAAATCCAGCATTATTTCAAAGTCAAATACATAAACTATAAAGGAAAAAAGAAACTGAAATTGGACCAGAGAGCTTATGGGAATACACTCACTGGTATTTACTAGTTTCCCTAGCCGGACTTTATAGGAGATGCCCGCTATGACAAGTGTCTATATATATTTCCTCATATTGGTCCAGTATTTACTAAAATAAAGACCCTTTTGGCTCTTTATTTTAGTAAATACTTTTATGCACCGACCGAGAGTTCGCTTATGGAAAATACACCTCTTTGATATTTCAAGTTCCTTAATACTGAGAGTTTTTGCTGTCTTAAGGTTTCTGCCTGGTCTCTGGTGAAAACCAACCAGTTTGAAACAGCTGTCAAGCCAGTGAAACTTTATCAAAATGGACCAATAGGAGGCAAACATATGGACGCTTGTCATTGCAGGCGTGTCTCCTATAAGGTCTGGCTAGAGCAACTCATAAATACCAGTGAGTGTATTCCCTTAAGCTCTCTGGTCAAATTTTATACGAAACACTCACTGGTATTTACTAGTTTCAAAGGTCGGCTTTGAAATAATGCTGGATTTAATATCCACTTGATTTTTATAATTATTGTATGCACCTTGTATTCCTGTTCTTTGATGTGCTTGTTTCTACACACTGATGTACTGTATTTTCAGTATGGAGTATTTTTTTCTTTTCATTAAAATTTTTACTGGGTATCATATAATTTTTGTTGTTTTATATGTGAGGTGTGGAGATAAGATTATCAGATAAAGAATGTTCAGAGGCAGTGATTGATGCTGTTGAAGAAAACGTCAGTCATAATATGATTGATGAGATCATGTGATTTGAAGAATTTGAAATAGTAACTCAAAAAAGATTGAAGATTATGATGAGCGTTCGTTTTATATTATATGTTATATATGGAGATGGAATTTGTTGCCATAGAGATAAGATTAACTAAAGAATTCTCAATTGTTCAAGTTAAAATTTTTTTTTTTTTTCGACTGAAACAAATTATTCCTTGCTGTAAAAGTTGAAGGCATTGCAAGAATTGCTGCAATGGATGCTGTCAGATCAAAAGTTAATTTTCAGAATGTATTATTTTTTGTCTTTTCTGTTGGAGATGAACATTTATATACTCCTCACTGAATATGAAATTCTCTTATGTTTGTATACAAATGCCAGAAGTATAAGAAACAAAGAAATGAAATGGTTGTATTTATTGAGTTTGTTCACCCAAAAATTGGTGAAATAAGTGAGACATGGTTGGATGAGGATGACATCATGACAGGAATAGAAATGGATGGAAGGGTATGGTGTATTTCGTGAAGATAGAAAGGGTAAAAAGTGAGATAGAATGCTATTGATGATAGAAAAAGAGTTATGTCCATACAAGAGGGAAATGTTTGCAGTGGTTTTGAGGCAGTATGGCATGAAACAGAGGTGAATAGAATGAAATATTTAGTCAGATATTGTTATAGAACTGGTAATGTAGTTGGTAGTGATCATGAAATATATAATCCAATTAGCCAAGCAAATAAGAAAAGGGTAATCATTATGGGTGATTTTAATTATGGCAATATAGACTGGGATGATGAGGTAGCAACTGGAAATAAAGAAAATAAGTTTCTTGAGTTTTTGATGGGCAAGTACTTCAGGCAGTATGTAAGAGGGGGACACGAGGTCTTGGATTTGATCATCTCATCACAGGATGTTATTATAAATGAGGTGTCAAATCATCCTAAAGTTGGTGAGAGTGACCATGAAGTGACCATGTGGTTGCCAGAAGTGTTGAGGACTTCTGTACAGAAAGCGTATATTGTAGAACTGCAAGGCTGGTGATTATGAGAAGCTCAGAAGATACTTTGCATGTGTAGCATGGAATGAGGAGTTGGCTGAAAAGGAGTTCAATGCTTCTTGGGTGATACTCAAGAACTATCTAGTAGAAGCAATGTCTAAATGTATTCCAAGAGTCAGAAGGTTAAATAAAGTAGATGGGAAATGGATGAATGAAGAGATTAAGCATGCAGTACAGAGGAAAAAGGCATTATGGAGGCAACATAACAGGATTGGTAATGATAAATTCCATGAGGATTACAAAGAACAGGAAAGGAGGGTGACTCAGTTGGTAAGGGTAGCAAAAGTTTAGTTCAAGCAGCAGTTAGCTAATGACAAAAAAAATTCTAAGGAGTTCTTTGAATATGTTGCCAGCAAAAAAAAGAAAGAATGATTGTGGAAGGATGACATTGATTGAAGAAAAGGGTATGAGAACAACTGCTGCAAAGGATTTAGTTGAGATATTTAATGAGCATTTCATAAAGGTCTTTCATTCTTGTGAATGATGACATCATGGTGAGTTTGAGAGCAGTGGATGATAAGGTGGAGAGACTGACTGTCATTGAGTAAGGCATACATAGGCTGTTCAATAAGTTATAAGACTATATTTATACAGAAAAGAGATTACCTTTAATCGTTATCATTTACATGGTCTTTTTCGAAGTAACTACCGTGAGACGTGATGCATTTGTCACAACATTGCATCCACTTCTTAAACACATGTGAAAGTCCTTTTTTTGAGAGTTCTTTCAAAACCGCCTCCGCAGCTTTTACACATGCTTTGTTGCTTTCGAAATGGCGGCCTCTTAGTGGTTTCTTGAGTTGAAGAAACAGCCAGAAATCGCACGGTGCTAGATCAGGACTGTATGGAGGGTGTGGTAGGATATCTATGTTGTTCTTCTGTCCACTACACAACCAGCAATATGTGGCCTTGCATTATCGTGGTGCAATAAGAAGCCATTCTTCAGCAATGGACGCTTCCTTTTGACATGCTGTACCATTGTCCGTAAAACATCCGCATAGTATGAGCCGTTTACAGTATTCCCGGGTTCTATAGCGTTTTGGTAAACAATGCCTTCGTAGTCAAAAAATATTATGGTCATAACTTTACCAGCCGATTTTACAGTTTTTGCTTTCTTGGGGGTAGGCGAAGACAGATGCTTCCATTCACTGCTTTGTTGTTTCATTGTAGGGTCATAGTGATACAACCAAGCGTCATCTGCTGTAATGATGCATTTTAAGAAGTTGTCGCCTTCTTGTTCCAGTCTTTCTTTCCATTCTGTGCACACATCCACTCGATGCTGCATTTGCTCCGGTGTCAAGAGTTTGGGAATCCATCAGGTGCAAAGACATTTCAGTTCCAAATGTTCAGCCATGATTGAGTGAACACTTCCCACAGAAATATTCAGGACAACATGCAGCTGGCGTACTGTAATTCTGCGATCCTCCTTGATGATAATCACTGCTGTGTTGATCATTGTCTCTGTGATGGACGTTGAAGGTCTTCCCTCACGTTCAAGATCTTCCACATTTTGCCTTCCTTCCTTAAAAGTTTTATGCCAGCGAAAAACACTTGCCCTCAACATCGCTTCATCGTGGAAGGCTTTGCATATCATGATAAAAGTGTCCGATGCCGATTTTTGCAAATGCACACAAAGTTTAATCTCATAACGCTGTTCCAAGTATGCTTCCATATCGACGATTGGTCGCGGCTCGTAGGCACGCCGAAACAAGCTCGTGTTTAGTCACGTGACACTCTGGCACATCCTGTATACGCCATCTATTAACCTCTTTTGTTAATACAGACAGCAACATTTCTTTATTCCACAGAAATTAATATTGTGATGAGTGGTTTCGCGACAGTAAAATTAGTCTTATTATTTATTGAACAGCCCTCGTATATAGGGAATTGAGAAAACTAGATGTTAATAAGACTGTGGGACTGGATAATATATAACCACGTATTTTGAAGGAATGTGCCAGGGAGTTGCCTTAACATATTTGTTTAATATGAGTCCAAGTGGAAGGAAGGCAAGATTGTGCCACTTCATAAGGGAGATGACAGAACTCAAGCATCAAATTATAGGCCCATCTGTGTGTCAGTTGTTGTGGTTAAAGTGTTGGAGAGAACCAGGATCCAGAATTGGGTTGACAACAGTGGTATTATCTTTAATGGACAGCATGAATTTGCTAAAGGGAGGTAATGTTTTAGTAATCTATGGAATGACTTCTAATGGGACTATATTGATCAAGTACATATAATAAACAACTATGTTATACCAACCAGTTACAAACTATAATCAACCAATTCCAATTATATTAGACAGAGAACAATACATGCATAGAGCATGCATGATCTCACTTGTTGTTATTTAGGAACATTCTATAGTTGGTACTGTGGCATTGAAAGTGAGAATGAAGGTAAACATACAGAACGATTGAATGAATCATCAGAAAATAAAAATGATGACACTGATGCAATGAGTGAGATCGCTTTATTACACAGAGCGATACATAGGGTAAATCGGCAACTGGATCGTTGGCAAAAATGTTTACCGAGCATACTGATAATCGACAAAAGTATTATAGAAAATATAAGGGTATGATAGTGAGTGTAAACAAAATGAAAGAGCATGTGTTGTATGGAAATTCCTTAGTAAGAGGTGTGTTAGTTGAGAGTTTAACAAAATCGTACCAACCCAGTGTGAACATTAAGAATGTAAGTGAGTCAATTAGAATGCAAAAGGAGCAGGTGAAAGAATTGATAGTGATGGCAGGTACAAATGATTTGAAAGGAAACAAAAAGGCTATGAGTGAGGATGTGAAGGAATTGCTTGAGGTAGCAAAAGAGAAGTGTGCGAGAGTTAGGTTGGTGAGTCTGTTGCCACGGTATGACAACATGAATTATGTTTGATGAGTGGTGTGGAATGAGTTCAATGGGTGAAAGGATTTATATAAAATGGATGGTTTACATTTGAATGGATTTGGTGTACGGAGACTTGAAAAGGTGTTGTTGAATGTAGTGGAAGTGAATGTGCAGAATCAGGGAAACTAGAGTTAATAAGGGGGGGGGGGGAGTAGATATGCAGATATTAGGGAGATAGTTGAGTATGTGAATGTGTGTAATATGCCCAAGCGAGTAGGAAAGACCATGAATCAGAATGGGATAGTTAGTATAAGGCATCAAAATAGGGATGGGACAAATCGGCTTCTGCAATTCATGTATACAAATGCCAGAAGTATTAGGAACAAGAAGAAAGAATTTTTGGCCTTGGTTAGCACTTCCAGACCACAGGTTATTGGCATTAGTGAAACATGGCTGACAGAAGATGGCACAGCTAGTGGGATTGAATGTGAGGGGTATGGTGTGTTCAGGAGTGACAAGGAGAATAAAATGGGGGAAGGAGTGTTATTGATGATAGCTGATGAGCTACAGCCAAGAAGAATAGAAGTGGAACTGCAAGATAGAGAAAAGAGCACATTTGAGGCTATTTGGTGTGAGATTGAAACTAGCAGAACTAAATATACAGTTGGGTGCTGCTATAACCATGTGATGGAATAAATGGTGGAGATAGCATGCATAAGCAAATAGAAGAAATGAGTGGAAGGAGGGTAATTATTATGGGAGATTTCAACTATGGTAACATTGATTGGAAGGAGGAGAGGACACATGGGAGAAAGGAATTGGATTTTATGTGGTTATTAAGGGATAACTATCTGTGACAGCATGTAATGGAAAATACTAGGGGTCAGAGAGTGCTTGACCTGGTAATTGCATCTGAGAATTTGCTGTAACGAATATGACCATGTTGCCACCAATTGGTGACAGTGATCATAGGGTCTTGACTTGGGAGGTGGCTAAAGGTGTGGAATTTGCAATTAAGACAGGGTAAATGTGGAATTATCGGGCTGGTAAGTATGACAAGCTTAGGAGATTGATTGATTCAGTGCCATGGCATGTACAACTGCAAGGGCTAGAAGTTGATAGTGCATGGGAGGCGGTTAAGAAGTGTTTGCATGAAGCAGTGGCTGACTGTATACCTAGAGTCCGAATAATAAATCAAGTAGGGGTTAAATGGATGAATAACACTATTAAGCTTGAGCTGCAAAAAAAGAAACAACTACGGAAGGAATTTAAGGAGAAAGGTGACCGACAGGCACATGAACGGTATAAAGCGCAGGCCAGAAGGATAACGAGTGTGTTAAGAAAAGAAAAAAAGGATTACGAAAGAACATTGGCCATGCAGGCTAAAGAGAATCCTAAACAGTTTTTTTGATATGTTGCAAGTAAAAGAAAAAATGTACATGGCAGAATGATTTTAAAGAATGCCGATAGTAGGGAGGTAACCGAATCAGTTGATATAGTTGAATTACCGAGCGAGCACTTTGCAAGAATATATCTTCCAGGTGGTGACATTGCAGAAATGAATGAACCAATAGATTATACAGGAATTGTGGTGAATGAAGTGGAGGTGAATAGTCTATTACAAAACCTCAATGTCAATACATCTGTGGGATTGGATGGTATACCAGCTCGTGTCGTACGTGAAGCGGCTAAAGAATTGTCAGTACCTTGACCATTTTGTTTAATTTGAGTCTCGGGTCTGAGTTAGTCCCAAGGGTGTGGAAAGAGGGGGAAAATAGTTCCACTGCATAAAGGAGGTTCCAAGACTGCTGTTGTAAATTACCGACTATTAGCATATCAGGAATCGTTGTCAAGGTCTTGGAGAAATTAGTCAAGAGAAGAATACAGGATTGGATAGATGAAAATGGGATACTGTATGGGGGACAACATGGTTTTGTGAAGGGTAGATCATGCCTCAGTAACTTGCTCATGTTTTATAACACAGTGACGGCTGAACTGAATAAGAGTAATGAGTTTACAGTGATTCTACTGGACCTTGCCAAGGCCTTTGACAGGATTCCACATGGAACTCTAATCAGTAAACTGGAGCAGATGGGGATGGATATAGGGTTGGTGAGATGGATAGGAGGGTGGTTGATGGAGAGATACCAGTGTTAAACTGTGAATGAAATTGTTTTGTATGTTTTTATTCTTCATTCACATTTAACATAATCTACCATATACTAAGCAAGACTTGTTTAAATATTATTAGTCCCTTGCTTAAGATTTATTATCCATGTATTATTCTTGAATTTTATCAGTTATTATTTAATTATATAATTTTAATGTATATTATACTATTGAAAGGACTCTGTAGTGAATAACATTTATCTTATTACTTTATTCCTCAATAATATTATGAGGAACTCTATGTATGTAACCTTTATGTGCCTTATATAAACTGTAACATATGATTTATTATTAATATTTGTAAATGAAAGTGAAGGAGAAATTAAGTAACTATAATATTTTATTTATTATTTTTCATTGCTAAGTGTAAAGGTATAACCTTATGTAACGCTAATGCTTATGTTTACGTTCTGTTTTGATCATTGCCATGGAGATAGAAATAAAATAGAACGCGCAAGGTAAGGCGTGAGCTTCGATAATTGTGAGAAAAGGAATTAACGAGTTAGATGAGTGAACAAGTTTAGGCGGGGAGAAGAAAGGGATATAAGCGAGAGGTAAAAGTAAACAAGAGGATTGAAGGGCAGGAAATTCAAGGGAGTAGTATTCAGAAGTGTACGGAGATGAGGAGAAAACTTGGAGACAGCTGAAAGTAAAGTCAGCGGTGGCAGTAATAAGAATTTAGTGCCATAATAGGATAACTAAAAGACCAGAAGATTAATAGAAGATTCAGAATAAATGCACACTGAGTTTTAGAATTACTACGTATTCCTATATCGCTTTAAGGAAGGATTGTACAAAGCTCAATTTGTTACACAGTAGTAAACATGAAATAATTATTCTGCCTTAAAGTAAGCCCGTCAAGAATTGTGTAGCACGATAAATAATAATTCAGTTATCTCCTTGAAGAATTCTTTTGAATAGTGTTCTATCGGAGTAATAAGTGAATATAGTTTTGAAATGTGCTCACATTGAATCTAATATGCTAAGGATTAATCCTGGTAAGGACAGTCCTATTTTATTTTATTTCAGTGTGAAAGTTAGGGTGATAGCTCCATCTCGAATATCCTAACATTTACCGTGGCATTTCATTGAATGTAGCCAAAGTTAGGAGTTTGAAAGTAATTCCCCTTGAAGTAATAACTGACGCGATTAATAATATTATAAGTGCTTGCTAAGTGTTAAATGCAGAGTGTAACTGAGAGATACCAGCAAATTTATTTAGCAAGAGATTCTGTAGTGTTGGTCAGTGTGAACAATCTTCTTATTGAGAGAACTGTGAATTTAGTATCTGAAGATTTGAAGTCTAATTTAATATGAATGTTTTTACCTGAAGAACTCAGTTAATTGTATTATCTTATTTTCGGAGCTAAATTTATGTACTTATCATATAACCTTGTATTAAATGTTTTGTTTTATTGATTTCAATATTGAGTGTGCCTGATTCTTTTTCATTGCACCGTTCATAAAAAGTTCGAACCTTGCGGGAGCCCTAAGTGTAAAATGTTAAATTCAGCCTGTTAGAATAAGGAGACTGCTAAGTTAATTGAAGATTGATTCTACTATTTTACATAGGCTAATATAAATATAGGGTGGTGCAGTATAAATATAAATTTCCCTATATTTAGGTTAGTAATCAACCAGCAATTAATTGATTTTATTAAGAACAACTTTACAACAAGATGGCGGATCAAAGGACACAGAAGGATGTTCCAACACCAGAGAGTGGTTTATTCAGGAGTGGAGTCCAAAAAGACGGCTTGTGACTAGTGGTTTGCTGCAGGGTTCTGTTCTTGAACCACTACTTTTCAATTTGTTCATTAACGATATAGGAAAGGATCTGAGAGGAGTGTTCACTTGTTTGCTGATGATGCAAAGTTGGGTAGAGCAATTGTGAGTGCACAGGATGTCAAAATTTTGCAGGATGATTTGGATAGTTTGGAGGACTGGGCTAGGGAAAATGGATGTCAATGTAATCTGGCAAAGTGTAAGGTTATGCATTTTGGAGTGAAAAGATTAGCAGCAGTATATCACATTGGTGGAACCATACTCCAGGAGATTGAGGCCAGGGATTTGGGAGTGTTGGTGGATAGGGATTTGAAGTTTAGGGGGTACATTGCAAAAGTGGCTAAATCAGCTCATCAAATCACTAGGCTTCTGAAAAATACTTTAACAAGCAGAGACAAACAAGTTATTGTTCCTCTGTAATGAGCCTTGATAAGATCCCATCTAGACTACTGTGCCCAGATATGGGCGCCAGGGTTTCTTCTTGATGGGGAGGAGGTGGAGAGGGTCCAGAGACGAGTGACCAAGATGATAGCAGGTCTGTGGAATGAACCTTATGAGAACAGGTTGAAGATTTGTGGGTTGCAAATATTGGTTGATAGTCAGAAAAGGGGTGATATGATTGAGACATTCAAATTACTGAAAGGTTTCTATAAGATTTATCCAGAAGATATTTTTGAGAATAGGACTGTGGTGGGAGGACTAGGGGCTATCCATGGAAGCTGGGCAAGAATGTGGTTAGCAGGGGTGTTAGAGTTAGGTTTTTTACTTGGAGAGTGATGAATGAATGGAATAAGCTGCCAGAGTCTGTTGTGGGTGCTATGACCGTGAATGAGTTCAAGGTGGGGTATGATAGATACTGTGTGAATGTCGAATAGTTGTTCTTGACATGATGTTAGGGTCTCCCTCGATGAGTCTGTCGAGGGAGGCCCTAACATCATGTCCTTGGAGTTGCCCGAAATAATAATAATAATAATAGTAATTGTATCCTGTTATGTACCCTGAAGATGCCAACAGCCTTAGTTGGTGAAACTAGTTGGTATAACATAGTTGTTTATTATATGTACTTGATCAATATAGTCCCATTAGAAGTCATTCCAGAGCTTTTATGGTCAAGAAAAAACGTTTTTTAACATGTTTTAGTAATCTATTTACTTATTAAAGGTGACAGCTTCATTGGACAAAGGAGATGGATACACAGTAGTATACTTAACTTTTGCAAAGGCTTTTGATAGATTTCTGCATGATAAGTTGACAGTAAAAGTAGATGGTTGGGGTGGATATTAGACTAGTGCATTAGATCGGAGATTGGCTATCTGATAGGTATCAGCTATTTGGAGTCTCTTTTACGGTGATTGCTGTTTAACTTGCATGTTAATGATATTGGGCAAGATTTGAATGGGGATATTCAGTTGTCTGCA
Organism: Typopeltis vanoorti; assembly: GCF_054136105.1. Taxonomy (NCBI): domain Eukaryota; kingdom Metazoa; phylum Arthropoda; class Arachnida; order Uropygi; family Thelyphonidae; genus Typopeltis; species Typopeltis vanoorti. The sequence goes on along the minus strand of NC_143564.1, from coordinate 72,943,869 downwards.
GATGATGCAAAGTTGGGAGGAACTATCAGGAGTACAGCAGATATTCTGGCCTTACAAGAAGACTTGAATAGATTGAGCGAATGCGTATTGAAGTGGGGATACCAGTTCAGTGTTGCAAAATGTAAGGTTTTTAAGTAACAAAGACAGGATGTAGAATTTACCCTTGTTCGGGATATATTATTGGAGGTGGAGGAAATAAGAGATCTTGGGATGATGGTGTATGAAGATCTAAAATTTTGAGGACACATTGTCCAAATTGTTAGGATAACACAATGAATTCTGGGAATAATGTAGAGGACTTGTAGAAGTAAGGAGATTCTTGTTCTCTTGTATAAAGCCTTGATTAGGCCACACATGGATTATTGTGCACAGATTTGGTGACCTGGTTTTCAAAAGGATGAAGAGATTTTGGAAACGCTCCAGAGGTGACTGACTAATGTAGTTTCTGAGATCATCCCTGGAAGCTTTACAAAGCAGTGAGAAGCAGGTTTTTTGTTTGCAGAGTTGTGAGTGATTGGAATGCCCTGCCTGAGAGTGTGATGTCTGCAGAGAATTTGAGTATACCTTGCCTTAAATACACTCAAATTGATGACCTGTGTGTATGACAAAGGGACCTCTTAAATGAGTCTTAAAATAATAATAATAATCTCAAGCCATCACTAGAAATTAATTAACGTTCTTTCTGAAAACCTATTTACATTGAATTAAATTAAATTACAGGTAAAACAAAATGTGACTTGAAAAGTGCAAAAGTAAAGCTTCACTTCCACATTTTTCAGTTCTCTGTAATTCTCTGACAGCGTCATTTCATTTTGTTCAACAGTAAATAATCATTTGTTGGGTTAATTTTTAACCCAACTCCAAAATACTATTTGAACACAATTGCATTGTGTTCAAATAGTATTTTGTTTTTTGAAACTGTCAATCATTATGTTGCTTGATAAACTTACTGAAAGGAGAAAAGTATGGTATGAGAGAAGATATGAAAAAGTTATTGAGTGAGACAAAAAGGAAGAACAAAAGAGTAAAAAACGTGAGCCTATTGCCACATTATGACAGGAATGGACTGAAGATTGTGTAGATTGTGTAGGAGAAAGAGTGCGCAGTATATAGATGTGTGGCATGACCTTGATGTTCAAAAGGACTTGTACCTATGAGATGGATTGCAATTGAATGGTTTTGAGGTAGTGAAAAAATTGTTTAGTGAAAGAGCAAATATCAGGGGAGCTGGATATATCTGGGTGTTGACATGAAAGCATGGATGTCTGCATTAAATTAAGTTAAAGAAATTGTGAGTGTAATGAGAAACAGAGAGAGAGAGAGAGAATGATAGCTTAAGAAATTAAATTGTATACCAAAGTGAAAAGGGAAAGAATTGGTTAAGGAATCAACTTCAGTTACCTGTATGAACAGAACATGCTTCAAGAGGAATCACCTGAACATTGATGAGCTTAGTAATCAACTTGCATGCCTATACACTAATACCAAAAGCATTGGGAATAAAAGTAAGTTCTTAGTATTGGTAGATGTAGTGTCACCAAAATAATTGGAATTAGTGAAACATGGCAACAAAGGTGAATATTACAGTAAGAGAATGTAATTGGTTCAGTTGTATTCAGGGAGTATCGGCAGAAGACTTAAATCCAAGTAGAGTAAAATTTTCCATTGGTAGTATGAGTAATACATGCACTGGTTTCAAAGCTGTTTGTTGTGAGATATAAATTAACCAAAAAAAAAAAAAAATGCACAATGCAAGACCAGTATCTTCTGAAGAGGACTATGAACTGTGTACACAGATAAATTAAATGTAATAGATACCATAGGAATTATCATTATGCGCACTTTCAATAAAGGGGTTATAGATGCCATTGGATTGTTATATAAACTTAGAGGAATCAGTATGCAAAATTTACTTATGACATGGATAGAAGTATGTCTGACTAATTAGTATCAGAAAGTAATGTATGGAAGAGTATAAGTTCTTTTCGCTATACACTTTGGTATTAACTGGGTCTAGCTACTCACTGATGAAGCCTCAAAAAAGGCTGAAACCGGTCTGGGTAGTGACCTCTCCACCATAATGTAATAACAGCATACATTTCCTAGGAAATGTGTTTTTATATTATGGAAAATACCTAAGAATAGTGATCAGAACTTTACCGACTTTGCTGCGAGATTTCCGGTATTGCACTACGTGCTAGGGTCGCTTGCATTTAGCGGACGCTTAGTGATCGCCGATACTTTATAGTTTACTATACTATATTCGGCAAGAAACTCTCTGATTCCAATCCTTGAGTTTCTTATTCGGTTTTAAAACAATGTGGGATTTAATATCCCCTTAATTTAAATAATGTATGGAAGTTCTTAGTTTGAGAGCATGAAGGTGACTAGTGATGTACTACAGGGTTCTGTGCTCATGCCACTGTTATTTTTTTGCGACTCCCACTTCAGGCCTCCAGTAAACAGGGCTATAGTCTCGCACTGGATGATGAAATTTATCTTCCACCTAATTTGACTTTATATATGGAGGATTATGGTGTCTTAATATTTTAGATGCAGTGAACAATCATATTGTCTTCCTTGGGAACATTAATGTCTGTAGCTCAAAATTGGCTTCCATTCTCCAGTTCCACTGCAATTTCATCAAGCAAGTAGGGATACTGAGGTATTTCCCTCAGTATCCCTACTTGCACAACACAGATAATCCATTTTTACCAGAATATTAGACAACCCATCATCTTGCCAACACCCTTGACCTCTTCCTAACATGCTCTCCTGTCACATATACTGTGGATGTCATTTCTCCTCTTGGTAATGCTGGCAACCTGATCCAACTTTCCTTCACTTTAGAATATCCTACACCTATCCATTCTTAGTCTCATGTATTTTGGCATTACAAGGGTGCCAAATGGGACAACTTCCATGATTTCTATTCCTGCTTTCCATGTTTCCTTACTGTTTCAGTTCTCCTGATTCAAACACTTGATCAGACTGAATAACACAAATAATTATAACTGGAATGAAGGCTCTCATCCCTCACTCCACTCAAAATATCCAACTAGTATCCAAACATTGGTTCTCCAAAAATTTTTTAAACAGTCTGAAAAAAAAAACATCAATAAATCTAAATCCAATTTTGAAAAGGACAAATGCCACAAACTTATCATTCTCTTCTAATGGTAGTCAAGCTTTCTGGTCCCTAGCCATTGTGTTCAACTTCTGCTTTCACTGCTCTCACATCCAGATGATACTGTTGTGATATCACCCAAAGCAAGAAGATCTATTGGCATTATTCTTTTCTTTTAATTCCTTCATTAATAACCACTGCAAAAGTATCCTCCACCCCATGACGAACTACTAACTCCATTCTCACATTTAGTTTTCTGCCAGAATGATATTAGAAAAATTTTGAATAACTTGGACATAACCACCTGTTGTGCTAAACACTTGTTCTCTAGCATTAACACATATACCATATTGCTTCCATTCTCTCAAAAACTGTGGACAAGATTTTCAACAACCAAATTTTACACGGCCTGGAATCAACCAGCTAATTAATGAACAACAATATGGATTCAGCCAGCTCAATCCACAGCTGATCTTCTAGTATTCATCATACACCTCTGAACTGAAGTCATGGAAAGGTTCAGAGAAAATCACATTTTTGCTTTTGACATTTCTGAGGTGTTTGATCTGGTGTACACAGAAAGCATTCTGCTCAGCAAACTACCATCTACTAGATTGTCAGCTTTCTCTCTGCTTGCTCCATGAAAACCTAGTAGATGGTTTTCTGTCCTCAGATTTCCCAGCCACTGTAGGTGTACCCCAGGGATCTGTACTTTCATTTCACTCTTCATCCTGTACATAAATGACCTGCTTTCAGTGACCTCAAATCCTGTTCATAGCTATGCTGATGACAGTGTACCTCAATCTTCCTTCTTATTTGACAAACATTTCAATTCCCAGATATTAAATGTATGAAAATCCTCCATATTTGCATTCCAGAGTTGACTTATGTCATCTTTTTATGCTCTCCTTCTCCACTGGCATGTACCTTACACCTTGGAAATTAGTCCATGTCAAACCTATTCTTGGACATGGAGAGTAGTTATAAATGATAAATCCTTACCATTGAACTACTGCTCAGTCTCTCTCACCTTGGTTCTCTCCAAAGTAATGGCGACAACTGTTGACACCCAGCTCATATGCTGTCACTCAACTAATAAATGACCACTAGTATAAATTCTGTCAATGCCATTCAACAGGGGATCTGCTCTTCTTTGTTGCCTATCTCTGGATAAGTACCATTTAAAAGTTTGGTGAATAGTAAGTGGTTGCACTTTACATCACCAAGGCTTCTAACTGGGTCTAGCACCAGTAAGGCTCTCTTTATTGGATCTGTTGTGTTACTTCTGCAGTTGGGTTGTCAGTTTAGTCACTGAAATGAACATTGCACATGATGGTGGATGTTCCCTGTCTTCTAACTATGCAATAAAGCTGGAGTCCTGCAAGGTTCTGTACTCTCACCCACCCTCTTTCTTCTCTATGTCATACATCAGGGACCTGCTTCATTTCACCATTGATCCCATAAATGGTTTTGCTGATGACAAGTGAGAAGTCATGGAACTTGGATGACAAAGTCATCCAAGTTCCATCAAAGAATGGTAGGGAGATCAAAATTTAGGTGTGTAGAAATTGTTGCTCTGCAGGTTGTGGTGGTTTGTTTGGTGCAAGATTTGTCAAGTGAGAAGGAGGAATGTAGTGTAACAATTTCTACACACCTAAATTTTGATCTCCCTACCATTCTTTGATGGAACTTGGATGACTTTGTCGATTTCATTGGCTGCAAAACACATTTCTGCCTTATTCCCCATTAAGAACCATACACAGTGTACCCATTAAGTAGTGAGGTTGCTTTTTTACAAGACAGCCCTTTGAATAAAAGTAACAAATGTCTTTATAGTTTTTACTGCTAGAGTGTGTTGTAATCACAAGTGCAACTTTCCTGTTGAGTGACACAGCAGTTTTTGTTTGGCAACCATCGAAATAAGAGTGTGAGTGGAGCATGTCAAACATTGATTCACTCTGTGGACAGCCAGTTTCTGCATGGACAAATGAAAATGTGATGAAAGCTAGGGAAATTGTTGCCCATGACAGGTGAATAACCACTAGGCTACTCAGTGTATAGCTTGATGTTGGTAAGGAAATGGCTAGATTAATTTTAGAAAGAAATTTGCACAAGAGGAAGATTTGTTCAGCACATGTTGACACACGAACAGAGAGAACACTAGGTTACATGTCAAAATTTCATCCATGCAGTTGATCAAGATAGTGATGTGTTGCAAAGAATTGTCAATGGTGATGAAAGTTGGTATTTTCAGTTTGATCCAGAAACGAAATACCAGAACATGGAATGGTGTGGAACGTTTTCTCCTTGGCAGAAGAAAGGTTGCAAAAATCATGTGTCGAGACAATGGTCATTGATTTTTTTTTTTCAGTGCTACTGAAATTATCCACTGTGAATTTCTTCCTGAGGGCATCACAACAAATGGTCAGTATTATTTAGGAGTAATGCAATGTCTATATGCCCACATGCAACATGTTAGGAAAGAACTGTTCCACAGCAACAATTGCTTTCTGTTGCACGGCAACACGCCCTTGCACTTTTCTCTGCCTATGAAGCAGTTTCTGGCTTCGCAGTCGATCTGTGGGATCAAACATCCCCCCCCCTTCCCATTTGCCAGATTTAGCTCCCACAGAATTTTTCCTCTTCCCAAAGATGAAGTGTGTCTTGAAAGGGAGAGTGCTTCAGTGACATTGAGGACATCCATCACGGTGTGACTCAGACACTGAAGGAGGTTCCCATTCAGGACTTCCACGATGCCTTTGAACACCTGTATGACAGATGTAAACATTGTGTGAAGTTGGAGGGAGATTAATTTGAATCTGTGTAATTGACAATTTCAAATATAGTTCTTTGTTTTGATATAATAATTGTTGTCTCATTACTTAACGAGCACACTGTGTATTCTCCCAGCCTTACCTTTTGACAACACTCAAATCCCTAGTCAAGATGAGATTTCTTTCCTTGGGATTATCTGGACATTAAGATTCTCTAAGTAAATAAATAAAATAAATAAGAAAACTTATTGCTATTCCAAGTGTATTTTGCTATGCTGAAATTTTCACTAAATGTATGAAATAGCCATTCTGAATCAGTTACTTCTGTTTCTGTTATATTTGTCTATGATGTTGGGATCAGATTAGTTATATGTATATGTTATACAGTAGTATTGTTCCATTATTTGCATTTGTCCATACTTTGTCCATACTAACAAATAGTATGGACAAAGTACTTATTAGTCATCACATGATTTGTCTGATAAATTTAAAAATAAATATCTAAAAACATATTTTTTCTCTTTTGCAGGATAATTGTAAGAATAGATAATTGGGATGTAGAGTCTCAGTATCCTACAGGTCACTTTGTCAGATCACTTGGGGAAATTGGCCTTCTAGAGACTGAAATATCTACTCTTCTTGTTGAACATGGGATCACAACATCATTGTTTTCAAAAAATCTGGTATGCTATACTTCTGTTTCATAGATTTGTCAAAAAATGAAAATATTTTCTGTATAGATAAGTGCAAAGTATAATAATACAAAAGAAGCACTTTTATTATAATACATGAATCTTTTAAGTCTTAGTGAGTTCAGATTGATGGCATATCAAAATTATGATATTTTTACTTCAAACGTGTTTTGAAAACATACATTATTAGTTCCTTACAACTCCCCTTTAGCACCACTATTTTAATACTAATACTGCTGTGTTAAATTAGTGTTGCTTCATGAAGTCAGTTTAGTTTCTACAGTTGTTACTTACAATTATAATAACGGAATTAACTCATGTTAAATATTCTTTATTAGTAGAATTTTCGCCTGAGTATCACAGGCATCATCAATACAAGCACAAAGGCTAATTAAACAATAACTGACTTATTCACATAGCGCCACCTAAGTAGCTAAAGTAAGATAACTAAAATGATAACAATTAACTTGAATTTCCTAAACTAGTTTAAAAAAAAAAAAAACTGTATTATTATTATTATTATTCCGGGCAACTCCAAGGAGTCGACAGACTCATCGAGGGAGGCCCTAACATCATGTCAAGAACAACTATTCGACATTCACACAGTATCTATCATACCTCGCCTTGAACTCATTCATGGTCGTAGCACCCACAACAGACTCTGGCAGCTTATTCCACTCATTCACCACTCTCCAAGTAAAACACCTAGCTCTAACACCCCTGCTAACCACATTCTTGCCCAGCTTCCATGTATGGCCCCTAATCCTCCCACCACCAGTCCTATTCTCAAAAATATCTTCTGGATAAATCTTATAGAAACCTTTCAGTAATTTGAATGTCTCAATCATATCACCCCTTTTCTGCCTATCAACCAATTTTTGCAACCCACAAATCTTCAACCTGTTCTCATAAGGTTCATTCCACAAACCTGCTATCATCTTGGTCACTCGTCTCTGGATCCTCTCCACCTCCTCCCCATCAAGAAGAAACCCTGGCGCTTATATCTGGGCACAGTAGTCTAGATGGGGTCTTATCAAGGCTCAATACAGAGGAACAACAACTTGTTTGTCTCTGCATGTTAAAGTATTTTTCAGAAGCCAAGTGATTTGATGAGCTGATTTAGCCACTTTTGCAATGTACCCCCTAAACTTCAAATCCCTATCCACCAACACTCCCAAATCCCTGGCCTCAATCTCCTGGAGTATGGTTCCACCAATGTGATATACTGCTGCTATTCTTTTCACCCCAAAATGCATAACCTTACACTTTGCCACATTAAATTGACATCCATTTTCCCTAGCCCAGTCCTCCAAACTATCCAAATCATCCTGTAAAATTTTGACATCCTGTGCACTCACAATTGCTCTACCCAACTTTGCATCATCAGCAAACAAGTGAACACTTTCTCTCAGATCCTTTCCTATATCATTGATGAACAAATTGAAAAGTAGTGGTCCAAGAACAGAGCCCTGCGGCACACCACTTGTCACAAGCCATCTTTTGGACTCAAATCCTGAATAAACCACTCTCTGGTATCTCTCCATCAACCACCCTCCTATCCATCCCATCTGCTCCAGTTTACTGATTAGGGTTCCATTTGGTATCCTGTCAAAGGCCTTGGTAAGGTCCAGTAGTATCACTGTAAACCCATTACCCCTTATCCAGTTCAGCCATCACTGTGTTAAAAAACGTGAGCAAGTTACTGAGGCATGATCTACCCTTCACAAAACCATGTTGTCCCCCATACAATATCCCATTTTCATCTATCCAATCCTGTATTCTTTTCTTGACTAATTTCTCCAAGACCTTGACAACGATTCCTGATATGCTAATTGGTCGGTAATTTACAACAGCATTCTTGGAACCTCCTTTATGCATTGGAACTCTTTTCCTCTCTTTCCACTCCCTCGGGACTAACCCAGACCCGAGATGCAAATTAAACAAGAAGAACAAGTACATGTGTATATATGTACAAGTACATGTGTACTGTATATATGTGTATACAGTTATAAAAGTTAGTACCCTATAAATCATCTAATTTTTCGTATCTCCCACAAAGGGGGATAGACAACCTAGTAGATGGTAGATGATCTGTTTAAGTTAGAGGAGTGAAGTAACGTTTCACACGTTTCTTTGAAAAGCTGTTCCATGAGGAACCGACTTTTGTGAATGACTTTTGTCTTGTTCCACTGAACTCTGTCTGGTGTTGATGGCATGCTCTGCAAGTCCAGACTGTTCAGGTTCAAGGTACTGAATATACGACTTGTGTTCTTCTAACTGGATAAGCACATCTTCCTGTTTGTCCGAAATATGATAATCCACAAGAGTAGGGATTCTGGTAGACATCTGGATAGCTTAGTTGTGGGAGGTTTTCTTTCGGAGACGTGAGGAAGGTGGAGATTTTTCTGATGGGTCGAAAAGCAACACGAATATTTAGTGGTTTTAACACTTTAGCTATGTGTTCGCTAAAGCTTTGCACCTAGGGGATAGGTACATGTGTTATTTCTTCTGTATTTGAAGAGGATGTTGAAACACAACTACTCAACGCTCCTTTTATGAAGGAATTCTTATATCCATTGGATAAAAAGGAGGAATTGATATATTGCAGCTCTTTCTGTAATAGTTCTTCTGATAAACAAAAGGAGTGGGCTCGATGAACCAGTGTTTTTATAGTACCTACCTTTTGACTGGGATGGTGATGTGATTCAGCATGGATGTAATGTCCTGCATGTGTCTCCTTCCTATAGACTGTGAATTGTAGGTTACCATCTGGTTGGAAGAATTAAAAGATCAAGAAAGGCTAACTGTTTATTTACTTCTAGGGTGAACTGCATACTTGGATGAAGTGCATTTATTTTTGAGAGAAACTATTGTAATTCTTCAGAAGTGCCCTTCGATATGGCAAAAATGTCATCCACATATCTGAACCAATGGTTAGGTCTAGGTGAAATGTTGTCAAAAATACGTTGTTCGAAGTGTTCCATGAAGAAGTTGGCAATAGCAGGAGATATAGGGTTACCCATTGCTGTTCCTTCAATTTGTTGGTATAACTGGTTTTTGAAGGAAAAATAACCAGACTTTATTACAAATTCAAATAATTTGACTATGTCTGGAGGAAATTCTTGGTGTAATAATTGAATGCTGTCTGCTAATGGAACATTCGTAACCAGACATAGAGTTCAGTGGAACAAGACAAAAGTCATTCACCAAAGTTGTTTCCTCTTGGAACGGCTTTACAAAGAAACGTGTGAAACATTACTTCACTCCCCTAACTTAAAACAGATCCAATGGTCTACATCTATCCCCTTTGTGGGAGATAGTACTCTATAAATCAGCTAATCTTCCCTAACTTTTATAATTGTATACACATATATAGTTTTTTTTTGTTGTTGTTTTAAATAAGTTTAGGAGATTCAAGTTAATTGTTATCATTTTAGTTATCTTACTTTAGCTACTTAGGTGGCGCCATGTGAATAAGTCAGTTATTGTTTAATTAGCCTTTGTACTTGTACTGATGATGCCTGTGTTACTCAGGCGAAAATTCTACTAATAAAGAATATTTTACGTGTGTTAATTCTGTTATTATAATTGTAAGTAATAGTCTATTCACGGTATTTCCTTCTACAGTTGTTATTGTTGTGTTTGCAGAACTGTGCAGTGTTTTATTTTTACATTTTTGTTTTGTCAATTCTTAATAATGACTGGTAAAATTTTTGAAAAGCCATTTTTCAGATTATAAAAAAAATGCAATACCTTTACATTCAATCGAAAATCGATTATAATAAACATTCTACATTCTTTTGCTTAAAGTGCCTCCTGGCAAAATGTTTTTTTATCTTTCTTATCCATGAAAGGCTATAGTACATCAGTGCCATGGGTAGGTTAAGGAATTATTTATTTATTTTTTTTTTTATTTTTACATAGTCCAGAAATCCTGCTCTAGAGACCAAACATGCAACTTTTTGTAGCCACTTCAAGTCTCCAGTAATCTGGACTGTGGTCTTGCATCAGACAATGAAATTTATCTTCCATCTAAAGACAACCACAGACATCCATGTCCAAGACAGGATTCAAACTGATTGGTATTGGAGAGTCAGTACACTAACCACTCAGCCAACCAGGCCAGCAACATGAAAGATACTTTTATTATTATTTTCCTTCCAAGACTTAGGTGTATCTTGAGTGTCAACAACATGATCTTCACAATTTACTTAGTTCCTGTTTTCTGCCATTTTCTTGACATTTGGTTGTAACACCATTACACCCTCAATGTATTAATGACTTTGATTGATTTTTGATTATTGATTTTTGTTTTTCACAAGGTAAAAGAACACTGGAGAATTGAGTAGAAAATAAATTCATAACTACAGCCTGAAACCAATGCAGAGTCTAAGGAGTTGAACAACAAGCAAACGTGCTTGAGTAGTCATTACTGTAACCATATCAATATTTGTAACACTCATAGTTTAACTTTTTCCCATCCTCCATTTTCTCACATTTTTCAAAAATTTCTTTTACATAGTATGTAAGCATGCTCTTTAAACACACACAGCAACATTACTGACATGGTAATTGTCCTAATCTTAGCTCTTAACAGTTATCTAATTTTTTTTTAAGACTTAGTATTGACTGAGTATGGTTTGAGGCTACCTGGTGTGACGACATGCTGTTATGAAGCTCCTGTAAGATCAGTGATTTTTGTTAATTTATTGAGTGTTTTCATAGATTACTTGATGTATCTTGAGCATATTATTGTTGTTTTTTAGGGTATTTATTGTATTAGTGCATTTTGTAACTTAATTGTAGAGATATTGTTAGTTTTTAAAAGTCATAAAATTGGCACCAAAAATTCACTGCAGCTGGGTGGTGTCTAAAGCACAGGTTAAAGTAGTTACTACTGAGGAGAACCTTTGTCTCAGTGAGCAGAAACATTGCAGCAGTGATGATAATATAACCAAGAATAATCTGGCATTAAAAATATCCCAATTAAAATAAATTATTAGAAAATTGAAATAAATGTCACTGTTAATAAAAGTGCTGGTCTGTCGTACTGTTGTGTACCTTCCCAAAAAAGCACTGGTAGTTAGCTTTCCATGGCAACCTTCTGATCTTTTTGTAGATATTATTCTTCCAACTAAAATAACCAGCATGCATGACAAAGGAAGGTTTCTGATTCCACATATTTTGAGCATGTGTGATTCAGTCACCAGGATTTTGAAGCTTGTTTATATTACCTTGTCATACTTCCAGGCTTTGGGCCTCACTGCTAAAGACATGCTATTGCCTTTTTGTTAGTTAATGTATATCAAGTAAATTTGACTTCTCTTGTATTTGGGTTAAACTGAATGTTATTCCATTTGAGAAGAGGATTGTTAAACACCAAAACTTCATCTATTATGGTGAATCATCATAATGGATTTAGTTTTTATACTTGTCCACAGAAGCTCTTTTTAGCATGAATGCTTATTCAAGAAGCGTGCTGAGGACATATTATATATTGGTGTCCAAAAGCTAAAGGCAAACTATATTTGTATATAAAAAAAATTTTCATGACTACAGCCACATTTAGACATAAATTTATTGCCAGCATACTAATAAATTATATTACAAAAAAATGTGTTATAAATTTCATACAAATTAAATTGCAATGTGTTTTTGGCAAAAGTTGCAAATTTTCTGAAGACATAGTAAGGAATTAATGTACAGTGCTTACGTAAAATTATAGAGAGACAACATCCTTTAGAGCAAGGATGATGCCTTGCTTGTTTTTTGGAGGGGAATGTCAAGCAGCAATACATCTCTCTATTGTGTTCCAAATGTGTTCTTTTGGGTTGAGATCTGGTGATCTTGCTGGCCACTTGATTCAATTAATATCCTCAGTCTCCAGAAGTATCTCCACTGCTTGTCTACAATGTGGTATGTCATTGTCATCCATAAAAATGAATTCTTCACCTACAGCACCATGGAACAGTCAAACATAAAGTTGAAGAATTTTGCTTCAATATTGTTCACCAGTCATATTCCCTTTTTACAGCACTTGTAGCTTGGTACATCCATTAAGCATAATGCCTTCCCACACCATGATCCCATCACTGCTTTTTCTGTCACTTTTAAGAACATTCTTGCGATGGTAAGCAGTACCTAGATGTTGAAGGTTTTTTCACTTGGTTGTACTATAAATTAAAGATGCCAAAAAATTATATTCTTGGTTTCATCATTTATCCAGGTGTAAGCAAACAAAATTTGTGCGTGATGTCACTTCACTAGGGCTACTTGTATATAGGGACTAATGACTTCACATCAATTACTTTAGTATCCCATAATGCAATACAAATATCTTTACGGACATGTATAATGCTATGCATTATGGAAATGGCAACTACCCAGATCGGTTTCCACCTTTATTGAGATCTCATCAGACAGACCCAGAAGTGATGCAGAAATGATGAAGTACAAGTAGTCCAGTTGTGCAAACTTTATTTGCTTACACTTGGATAAAGGATGAAATCAAGAATATAATTTCTTGAAATCTTTAATTTATAGTATCTTCTTCTTATTGTGCTATCTTCTATCGAAGGTCAGCGAACAAACTGCGGTCTTGTGCTAATCTGAGCAGTTGTGCACTGCTCTTTCCTGTCCACGTCTTGATGTTGTCAAACCATGATATTCTTTTTCTTCCTCTAGTTCCTTTGCCATCAATTCTTCCTACCAAAATAGTTTCTAGAAGTTGGTATTTGCTGTTTCTCATGATGTGGCCAAGATATGATGTTTTTCGTTTCTTGATTATTTGTACAAGATGTTTAGCTTTGCCAATGGATTTTAAGACCTCTTCATTCTCAAAGGCTTTGATTTTCTTGATGGTTGTCGCCTTCAATGTCCATGTTTCAACTCCATAGAGCAGAATAGACCACACGTAACATTTCAGCATTCGGCATCTGACTTCCATGTTTAGGTCTTTATTGCAGAATAGTGTTCTCATTTTCATGAAGGACTGCCGTGCAACTTCAATCCTTGTCTTTATATCTATTTCTGGATCCCACCGTTCATTAAGCCAACAACCAAGATATTTATATCTTGACACTTGATCAATATTTTTCCCATTGAGTGTCAGTTTCATTGATGAGGCTGGATGTTTGCTGATGATCATGTATTTTGTCTTGTTGATGTTTATATTTATTCCCATTCTTTGGCTTTCTATGTATACTCTGTCAATGAGTTTTTGGAGATCCATAATGTTATCTGCAATTAGCAGGTGTCATCTGCATATCGTAGGTTGTTAACAATCTTTCCATTTATTGTGATTCCCTCTGGACATTCTTCCAATGCTTTTTTAAAGATTACCTCTGCGTATATGTTGAACAGGAGTGGTGAGAGCACACATCCTTGTCTCACTCCTCTTTTGATGTTAATATCACTGGTGGTAATGTTGTCTAATTGAACAGTAGCTGACTGATTCCAATACAGATTTGTTATTAGTCTTATGTCTTGTTCGTCTAGCCTTGTTTGTTGAAGGACTTCTATTAAGTTAGTGTGTCTGACTTTGTCGAATGCTTTTTCAAAATCTATGAAACACATAAAGACAGACTTCGGTTTTTCTATGCATTTTTGTATCAATGTTTGGGTACAGAAAAGGGCCTTTCTAGTACCAAAACCATTCCGAAAGCCGAATTGTGTTTCACTTAGAGTTTCTTCACTTTTTCTATAAATGCGATTCTGAATTACTTTCAAAAATATTTTTAATGTTTGGCTCATTAGACTAATAAGTCGGAAGTCACCACAGGAATTCACTTTGGGTTTCTTTGGGATAGTGATAAATGTAGATTTGAGCCAATCTGATGGAAATTCATCACTTTCATATATTTCATTAAATAGTTTTTCAAGAAGTTTGATGTTATCTGGTTCTATTAATTTTAAAAATTCTGTTTGCACACCATCTGGTCCACTGGCTTTTCCTGTTTTACTTGTTCGTATAGCATTCTCTATTTCACATTTCATGATTGCTGGTCCTTGAATGTTATCTTTTATATTTATAGGCTTCTGTCTAGTATCATTGAAAAGTTCTGTTACATATTTTATCCAAATCTGTGCTTTATTCTCTTCTTCTAGAACTATTTTTCCATTTTCGTCTCTTAGAGACACTATTTGCTTTTTCCTCAGTTTTCCGGAAATTTCGTTGATTGTGCTATCTTCTATCGAAGGTCAGCGACCATCTGGGCGAACAAACTGCGGTCTTGTGCTAATCTGAGCAGTTGTGCACTGCTCTTTCCTGTCCACGTCATGATGTTGTCAAACCATGATATTCTTTTTCTTCCTCTAGTTTCAGCATCTTTCTCTAATCCAGAGTTTTAGTAAGAAGGTTTGTTGTTTCAAGGATGTTTCAATCCTCCATTCTTCACAACAAACCTGAAAAGTCTGGATTGGCTCAACACGGATTGAAACTGACCACAGCATCTTTTGGTCCAGGACTCGCCTCTTACATAGATCCCGTTATAGGTTCAAACGTTTGTTCAAAGAAAGCGTGGAGGCCTTGCTCCATCGCCCCAACCTGAATCATAATGACTGTATATCTATATCAAAAATCTGGGAAAGTCTAATCAAGATTACTCATTAATTAATGAGTAATCTTGATTAGATGTGGAAATATGACTTGGGGAAATATGGCGTATGTGGAAATATGACTTTTGCATCACTTCAACCTTGATATCACTTCTGGGTCTGGCTCCCAATCATGAGACCTGAATAAAGGTTGAAACTGGTCTTGGTAGTTGCCTTTCCCATAATGCATAGTATTACACATGTCCATAAGGATAATGTGCATTGTATTATGTAATACTAATGTATAGTATTATCACACAGTTTGTCGAGATATCCTCATTAATGACTTCACATTAATGCAATTGATGTGAAGTCATTAGCCTCTTATATACAAGTAGCCCACTTGTAAAGTGAATTTACATGCAATCTTTGTTTAGACTTGGATAAAATGAAACCAAGAATATAATTTCTTGGCATCTTTAATTTATAATTTATGGTAAACAGTACCACTTTCACGGCAGATCAAGTGTTGTTTAGAATCAGAGGAAAGACTAAAACGACTATCATCTGTAAAGAGTACAGTAGCCCATTGGTGTCGTGTCCAGTTTTTATCTATACAACACCACTGAACAAAGACAGCTGAGTGGCTGATGAATGTGGACATAAACTTATAATTCAAATGATGACTCACTATGTAATTATGTGCAATGGTTTATTTTTATGATTTTATATATACATATATTTTATATTCTGTTTCTTAAGATTGCCATTTAATTTTTATTGTACTTGCTGTGTACCCATACGATAAATAAATATCTAGGGCACCACATTAAAAATAGTCAGAACTTATTATTATTATTCCTGACACCTCCAAGGAGTCTGAAGACTCATCGAAGGAGGACACCTATTGTACAACTCTCCATCTGCACTACTACACAGAACCTCTACTATCAATCACCTTCATCAATGCCATCTACTGCCCACCACAGCTAGTACTTTTCGTCTGTAAATTGTATGTGTTCTGAAGGGCCGATTTGTCTGTATGCAGGATGAAAAACCTGAGTTTCTGGGAGAAAAAAATCCTGCTACCTCCGTATGAGATCGGCTAACTCACCTTCAGTTGAAAGAGTCCATATAAAGATTCCTTCCATCATGATGAGAATCGAACTTAGGCCTTTTCTAATCGAAGGGCACAACGTACCGTCGTTCTTCCAATTGCGCTACGGAGGCGCTAACTTTAAAGAAATAAAATCTCTGCACTGCTTTCAGACCGCATATGAAGATGATTTTTCCTTGTATGTTGTGCTAAAAATCAGGCTCTCTTTCCTTCTCTTTCTCTTTCTCTCTTCCACATGTACAAAGTCTCTTGTTCTTGCAGCTTGTTGTATTATGGTCATACCAGGAGATCATCTAGCATCTACCTTGAAAAACACAAGAGTCATTTGCCACCATAACTGTGATCATCCTGGTCTAGCTGACCATACCTTGGACACCATGCACAGAATCACATGAGAAAAAACTACTATGCTGAACTGCAGTAAATATAAACATGAAAGACTTTTTCAAATCAGCAGCAGATTTACAAAACCAACCAAATCTAAATAAATATGGTTGCATGAAACTTCCCAAGATTTGGGAAGCAGTAATTCTTAAGCCTCCAAGACTAGCTAGCGTGCACACACACACAAACAGACAATAAGTTGAAGATATCAGACTTCTAGTTTAACACCTTTCACTTGTTGCTCGTATTTGTGTGTGTTATTACAATGTTTGTATTGTATCCCAGATGATGTCTCTGTGATAGAGACAAAATATTTGAACCTATTAAACTTGCTTTTTGCTTAATTATGCTGTTTTCATTTCATTAAACATTAGTCCTCTGCTTGTTTGTGATAGCTGATGAAGGACTGGCTGAAACCAATTTGCCATCCTCATTTGCTGAGTGGTTAGCATATTTGCTCTCCAACCAACAGATTATGAATTTGAATCCTGTTGTGGGCATGGATACTTATGATTGTCTTTAGCTGGGAAAAGAAGTCCATTGCCCAGTGTGAGACCACCACCCTGCTTATTTGAGGGCTTATTTTTTACTTAGCCTGTAGTGGCTTAAAAAAGTTCCATGTTTGGTCTGTAGAGCAGAGTTTTTTGAACTATGTAAAAAAATAAATAAAAATACAAAAAAAATTAATAAAAATAAAATAGAAAACACCCTAACTCACTCACTGTGCTACGATACTATAAGCTTACAACCTTTTGTGAGTGGGAATCACATAAAACAATGAAAATGGATTTGATATTCTTACTACAGCAAGAATATCAGATCCCCTTTCTTGTCTGATGGTTTCAGCTAGTTCTTCAACAAAACCATAAATAGATATTGGGGTCTTCTTACTTCAGCCATACAGGCCGAATATTTAGGATTATTTCCATATTGTGGATGGACACATGACAGATGATAGCTTCTATGGTTGTCACTGATAACCTTGTTATGTAAATTCAAGTATAACCAGCATATCATCAAAAATGCTTTTTATTCTGCTGGTTTATTACACATTATGACATACTTCCTCAGGAATATAGTTTCAACAAATTGAATATATACAAAAGCAGAGTTAATCTTGAAACATAAACTAGTATTAAGAGAATCACTATTAAATTTGTCAGGTGATATTGCTGTTATCACATGCATGTTCATTGTTGATCTATTCTGCATAACATCCATCAAAACCTACTGTAAATTTCAGTTCATGAGCAGATCAAAGATGCTTAGGATCTTTGATCCTAAGCATCTTTGATTCGAAGACCTTAAGATCAAATAAACCTTGTTGTTTATTGTATCAGTAATGTAAAATACTCTAGATTAGAGGTAATTGTTGGAAGTTTGGCTACTCGTATTTGAAAATATGGCTTCTGCATTACTTCAACCTTACTATCACCTCTGGGTCTGGCTCCCACTGATGAGACCTCAATAAAGGTCGAAACTAGTCTGGGTGGTGATCCTTCCCATAATGCATAGCATTATACATGTCTGTAAGGATATATGCTTTGCATTATGGGATACTAAGGCAAGTGATGTAAGGTCATTGGCTTCTATGTACGAGCTGCTGCAGTCCTGGAAATACTTCAGGTGCAAACTTTGTTTGCTTACACTCAGATAAAGGATTAAACCAAGTATATAATTTCTTGGTATCTTTAATTTATAGTATAACCAAGTGGAAAAACTTCCAACAAAATGCCTGAAAGTTACAGGACTAGTTATGATTAATCTTATGCAGCATAAATCATCAATCAATTTTAACAGTGATCTCTTTAATCTTGGTTTGTTTCAAGACTCGTTCATCTTTTATTTATATTCAGATTATTAAAATTCTGTATTTCTGATAAAGTATGCCATTGTGTGTGTCAGAAACTAGTATAATAAAAAAAAACATTTTTGATCATATATATGCTAGTTACATCAGAATTAATGTAATAAGACATAAGAGTTATAGCCAGGGAGTACAATATATTCAAAAATTCTGAAATGTCTTTTTGCTAAAAGATCAAATGATGCATGCAGTGAATTGTTTTTGGTAGAATAGGAGAGGATCTGCTTAATTCTGTTCAACAGAAGTTGGTGGAGAGGAATGATGCTAGAGGCCAGTTTTTCTGCAGATGATATTTTCATGTTGTTTGAAGTAGAAGTACCTGATACCTTGGCAAAAGACTAGAAGGCCTTACATAAGAGAAAATTTCTCTTATGTAAGGGAGTTCTGTGATTCTGGTTTTATTATAGCTGTGAGCATTGTGCAGGCAAGCTTAGTGTCTTAAGCCATCTATGAAAAATTGATTTTGTTTAGATTGCTTGGGAAAATTAAGGTTTGGCTACTGAGTGAGATTTAGAATGGAATGGAGAGTGATGGCCTTCGTTTCATAATTATTTTAGTAATCTGATCAGTACAAGAATAACTTAGAAAAGTTATTCTTGTACAAAATAAATAATAAAATTCACATAGAACTCTCTTTCCAAGGCAAGTGGTCTGTGGTAATTCAGCCTGGTAACAGATTTCTTTCTTAACATATTTATATTCTATAATTTGATCTCTTTATGCATAATCAGGCACTGCAACTTTATGGAAATTTACATTTTATAAATTTACATCTTTGGTTACATATATTGTATAAATATTATTTATCTTGAGAAAAATAACATTTCAGTTTCGAAAATTGAAATTTTACTTAGCTTGCAGAACTTCCTACTAATTCTGCTGATAAACCATGGAAAGTTAAGCAGCATGAAATAAATAAAAGAAGAGACCTTCGAAATACTCATTTAGTATTTAGCATTGATCCAGAGGGCTGTGAAGATGTCGATGATGCACTTTCTTTGAAGTAAATATGATATTTGATAATTTTTATTATTTATTTTATCAAAAAGTATTAAAAAATTCATTTTATTATCAGTTCAGATCCCTCAATTTGGAAGAAGCAGCTTTTAAATCTGTTTCTTCCAAATTGCAAAATTCAAAGTTGTAAAATGGCATCAGCATAGTCAAGAGATAAAAAAAAAGAGCATTTAGCACGAAGAGAAATCCTTTTCACACCTTCTGGAAAACAACAGAAGGTGCTAAACAGTATTAAATTAAGAATAATGTGCTCTGTTTTATTTTTTTTTTAAAACTTTTATAAGAAAGTCACTGCTAAAAAAGTAATTAATAAAGAAATGCTCAAAAAACATTAGCCTTGCTCAAAGTCAGCACTTTATACACACACGCATCTGGAGAGTATGTATGATGTTCCGATTGTAATACATAGTGATTCACTAGTGGATCATACTATCCTAAGGAATAAGCTGAATCTTTGCTTTAAAAAAATCACCAGGTGACATTTTTCTGGAAGTTTTGTGTAAAGACACCCATTTTAGATAAATTTTTTGGAATAATTAATTGTAAATAAGTGTGTGTTTATGAGTAAGAGTTGCTGCAAAAGTTGTGTACTTGCATTGTTTACAAAATTGTTACACTTAATGTGGAGTATAGTAACCAGCAAAGGAAAGATGGTGGCAGCTTTATCTCTGCAGGAATTTAAATTTGATTTAATTGTTTCGTGAAATGTGAGGTGTGCTATATGTATTCATTCAATTATGTAGATAAATTATGGATATTTAAGGCAGATGGAAGAAAGGTGTGTGCAAAGCGTGATCTGAATGAGTGGTAGCGTATTGGTAACTGAAAGTGTTACTAGCAAGAATGCCACAAGGAGGATGAGTGTTTGTCTGATAGCAAAGAGGGATAGTGTAAAAGAGCAGTGAAAAAAAAGTTTTGAAAAAGTGAATGAGTGATCTGATGAACTTAACGATAGTGAGAATGACAAAAGCAATACAAATGTAGCAAAGTTGAAAAACAGAGTGCAATTAAAGGTAAAGTAGCGAGCAGTGTTGAAAATGAACAAGCATGTATGGCTGGCAATAAAATTGAGAGAGTGAATGAGAGTGAAAATGTGGTACGAGATTTGAAAGCTGAGTTGGTTCAGATGATGCAAGAGATGAAATGGATGTGGAGTGAAATTAATAGTATTTGAGAATGAAAGACCTGCAAGTGGCATTGTATGGGGATTCAGTTATTAGAGGTGTGGTAAATGAGAAGGTGAACAAGGTTTGTTTTCCTGGAGGTAATATGAATAGAGTGATTGAAGTATTGGATATGAGTAGTAAGCAAGCAAAAGAGTTGGTAGTGGTAATAGGGACAAATGACTTCACTGGGAAAAAGGAACTCATAAGATTAGATATCAGTCAGTTGTTGAGAAGGATAAAAGATAATAGCATGATAGGGAAAGTAATCAGTGTGTTTCCCAGGTATGATAGTGATGAAATGAGCCGGAGAGTGAAGATTGTGAATAACATGTTAGCAGAAATGTGTGAGGAGAAGGGAGTGCAGTTTGTTAATGTGTGGTTTGAAGGATGAATTGAAGGGTTTGGGTGTGAGTCATTGCAGAGACTGCTGGAAGACAGAGAAATGAGTGTAGAGAATGAATCTGCTCAAGTAAGAAGCAGTGTGAAAGAATGGGAGAGTAAATAAAAAAGAGAGTTATGAATGACTCTCTTGGAGTGACTATAAAAAAGAGTTATGAATGAGGAAGTGGGTAGCATGAGTATAAGAGAATGAGAGTACAAGCGTGCAAGACAAAGAAGGAAACGGGTGGGCTCAGGGTGGACACGGGAACACAGTGTGAGAAAGTTGATGCTTTAAGATGTGAATGCATGTGTAGACAGAAAAGGAAGGCGATGACCTTGGATCAAGGGAAAAGAGTTGGATTAGAAGAAGATTCTAAGATGAATAATAAGCAAAAGAAAATGACCAGAGTTAAGTATGGAGAAGTCACATCTAATGAGTATCAGTGAAATTATTATTAGTGAAACTTGTTAAGATCCAGGAATAAACTGTTATGTTTGTATGTATACAAATGCTAGAAGTGTTAAGAAACAAGACCAATAAAATGATTGCATTGATTGAGTCTGTTCACCAAAGAACTGTTGGAATAAATGAGACATGGCTGAATGAGAGTGACATCCTGACACGAATAGGGATGGAAGGTTATGATGTGTTTTGTGAGGATAGAAAGGGTAAAAATGGAGTGAGGGTAGTGCTATTGATTATAGAGAAAGAGTTATGTCCATTCAAGGCAGAGGGAAATAGTGGCAGTGGTTTTGAGGAAGTATGGCATGAGATAGAGGGTAATCTAGTAATGTGGATGGTAGTGACCGTGAAATGTATAATCAAATTAGCCAAGCAAATAAGGAAAGGGCAAATTTAATTCTGAAATTATAGCAACTGATAGCAAAGAAAATGAGTTTCTCAAGTTTTTGAGGGACAACTACCACAGACAGTATGTAAGAGAGGGCACACGAGGATTGAGGGTGTCGGATTTGATCATCTCATCACAGGATGTTATCAGAAATGAGATGTCAAATTACCCTCAAGTTGGTGTGAGTGACCATAAAGTGATTACCTGGGTGGTTGCCAGCAGTGTGAGTATGCCTGTGAGGAAAGGGTATATGTGGAATTACAAGACTGGTAATTATAAGAAGCTCAGGAGACACCTTGCATGTATAGCATTGAATGAGGAGTTGGCTGGAAAGGAGATCAGTGCTGCTTGGGTGATATTCAAGAACTATCTAGTAGAAGCAATGTCTAAATGTATTCCAAGGATCAAAAGCTTAAATAAGGTAGGTGTGAAATGGATGAAGAAGAGATCAAGCATGCGATACAGAGGAAAAAGGCATTATGGAGGCAACATAAGAGGAGTGGTAATAATCAGTTCCATGAGGATTACAAAGAAGGTGACTCAGTTGGTAGGGATAGCAAAAGTTCAGTGTGAATAGCAGTTAGCTAATGAAGCCAAAAAAGAATCCTAGGAGTTCTTTCGATATGTAGCCATCCAAAAAAAAAAAAAAAAAAAAAAGAATGATTATGGAAGAATGACATTGATTGGAGAAAATGGTATACGAACAACTGCTGCAGAGGATATAGTTGAGATATTTAATGAGCAGTTCATAAAGGTCTTTCATTCTTGTGAATATGACAACATGGTGAGTTTGAGAGCAGTGGGATGATAACGAGGAGAGACTGACTGTCAGTGAGCAAGACATATGGGGAATTGAGCAAACTTGATGTTAATAAGACTGTGGGACTTGATAATATATCACCACGTATTTTGAAGGAATGTGCCAGGGAGTTGACATCTGCCTTGACATATTTGTTTAATATCAGTCTTCCACTGGGTCGAGTTCCAAAGGATTGGAAGGAAGGCAAGATTGTGTCACTTCATAAGGGATGACAGAATTCAAGCATCAAATTATAGGCATATCTGTGTGTCAGTTGTTGTGGTTAAAGTGTTGGAGAGGTTGGTGAGAACCAGGATCCAGAATTGGGTTGACAACAATGGTATTATCTTTGATGGAGATATGGATTTGCTAAAGGAAGGTAATGTTTTAGTAATCTATTCACTTAATACAATAAGGTAACAGCTTTGGACAAAGGAGATGAATGCACAGTAGTATACTTAAATTTTGCAAAGCTATTTGGTAGATTTCTGCATGATAAGTTGATTATGGAAGGAATCTTAGATCATAAGATTACTTGGCTGTTGAAAGAACACATTAACAAGTAGAGATATGTTAGTTGTTATTCCTCTTTTTAAGACCTTGATATGTCCACATCTAGACGTATCAAGGTAAAAGTAGATTGGATGAGGTTGGATATTACACTAGTGCAGCATTTTTCAACCTTTTTAAGCCCAAGGACTAGTAAAATGCCTAAAACAATTCTACGGACCACTAAGTTAAGTGATTTTTTTAAAAAACCTATGTGTGGATTACCAACATTTGGTAAAAACTGTGCCATTTATAATATAATAAATTAAATCTAAAAGCATTTTGAATACGTATTGGAAACAAAATTAATTAAATTAGAATTAAACGATTAAAAGTATCATCATTGAACAAAGTTTTAATTTTCATTATACAAATAAATAGTATAATATAATTATGTTACTACTATGAGATGGTTGGGCTTCTTGGCCGTTGCAGAGTTGTTGGATATCTGGCTCAATATTGGTTTTAACTTCCGTCAAAGATCGGCGCGCACACACACATACACACAAAAAAAAAAAGATGATTTCTGTATTTTGTTTTTATTTGAAGGAGCGATGAAAATCCTTTCTCATGAAGATAGATTGGAGAAAACTGCATGATGATTTTCAATGCTGCTTCACATAATTCGGGAAATTCACTTCTCACTGGAATTGCATTTTAAACCCAGTCACTTGAAATCTCAATTAACCTTTTTTTTCGATAACGAAAGGTCGTTTTCGTGACTGTAAGCCTGAAATGGATCGCGAACCCACAGAAATTTCTTATAGAAGTTATTCGGAAAATATGTTTCAAAATTCTTTTTCAGAGTTTTAAGGTGGTCACAAACCCTTTCTAGAAATCAGAATCAACAAAAATATCATTTTCCACTAAAAAAGGATTCCAATGTGAAAATGTGCAAATTGTCTGTCTTTTACATAACTAATCCATAACACCAGTTTTTTCTTGAATTCCTTTATTTTGTCGTAGGCATCAAGAACAGTTAAAGAATTTCCCTGAAAGGAGAGATTTGGTTCATTTAATTTCGAAAAAATGTCTGAAAGACAGAATAGTGTCGATGACCATGGTTCGTCAACAAGGAGTGATGTGGAATCAGAATTACGTTCATTTACAAACAATAAAACTTTCTGCCTTAAATAAAATAACCTTGTTAGTACTTTGCCCCTGGAAAGCCAGCGAATTTAAGATTGAAGCAAATGTTTTATATATTCACTACACATTTCATCACAGAGTGCTGAAAATAACCTTTTATTTAATGGTCGCGCCTTGATAAAATTAACTAGCTTTACAATATTGTATAGCACAGTTTTAAATTCTGGTGGCATTCCTTTGGAAGCTAATGCTTCCATATGTATGAAACAATGTACCCAATTCATATCCGGAGCTACTTCCTGTAAGGTTGCGAGCTCCATCCGAACAGAAGCCCATGCATTTTTCCCACTGGATCCCTTTGTGTATTATGTAATTATTGAGAGTGTGAAATATTTCTTCTCCAGTTGTTCGAGATGACAAAGTTCTACAAAACAGAATATTGTCATGAATGTTGTTTATGCGCATATCTTACATAGCATATTAACTGTGTATCATTTGTAACATCAGTAGTTTTGTCTATTTATGATGCATAATAAGGGCTTAACTCTTTCAATTAACTGAGATTCTACGTCATCTGACATATCATTAATTCTGCAACCGACAGTGTCATTTGAAAGAGGAATCAAATCAACATGTTGCCAAACATAGTTTTTACCACATCTTTTATAGCTGGAAGTAGTAAATTTTCCTTGATAGAATGAGGTTTCCCTGTTTTCGCTATGCACAAACTTAACAGATAGAATCTTCCAGTGCCCTGCTATTAATCGAACACATGGCCAAAACTATATCTTTCCCATGATAGCGGCAGAATGTTCATGGAAGAGCATTCTGCCACTATTTGTTGGTTTTTTTAAATATCCATTTTAGTTCATAATTTTTACTTACTTATTCTATTTTAATTTGTTTTGTGTGGATAATTAAAAAAAAAAGGTCAAAGCTGTATAACTAGGAGGAGACCTCCACATAGCCTTTAAAGCAATGCGGAGAACCGACCAGGGCTTCTGACCTAATGTCCAGTCCTCACCTTCTCAAGGTGCACCCTGTTGGGTATCTACCTCCATACTGAACGAACGAGGATGGGCTGTCAATTTGGGATTTAACCGACCAAATTGTATTCTTATTGGCTTAAACCAGTATACAAAATGATGGTACAACATGACAAAATTGCATGCCAGCTGGGGCCTGGTTAAACAAGGCCCCTGTTGTTTTTACCAGGGAACCAGGGCGAACAGCCAAAAGTCAGCTACTGGAACAAATCTGAAAGCACACCCCCAACTCAATATCACCAGAGTTAAAGATCGGTACTATCAACATAAGAAGCCTGAATGGCAAAGAAATGGAGCTAGCTGAGGAATTAGATAACTACCAGATCAACATAATAGGGTTGACTGAAACAAAAAAGACAAAAACTGGTGAGATCTTTCTGAGCAATAAATAAAAAATGTTATATTTAGGCAATGACAATCAAGGAAAAGAAGAAGCAGCCATAATATTCAACACAAAATATGAGGCTAATCTTCTTGAATGGCAGGCAGTCTTAAGTAGAGTGATGTGGGCAAATATCAGAATGGGGAATTGGACAATGAGACTTATTTGTGCCTATGGTCCCACAGAAGGTTCTACTAAGGTAGAAGTGGAGGAATTTTTTGATGCTTTAGAGAAAGCAACTGACACAATGAAAAAGGAAAAGTTGTTCCTTTTTTGGGGATCTAAATAGCAGAGTAGGAAATGATTGTCAGACATACAAAATATTTTGGGAAAATTTGGAGAAAAGAGCAAAGCTAATAATAATGGCAAATATTTGTTGGATTTCTGCTCAGGACATGGACTGGTTATTACTAACACCATGTTCCAACATAAAAATGTGCACAAATTCACATGGAGAGAAGAAGCAAGGAATAAGAAAAGTCTCATTGACTATGTTATTGTTGATAGTGATGTTTTCTCCCTGGTGCAGGACACCAGAGTGTCCAGAGGATTTGAAATTGGAAGTGATCACTATTTAGTCTAGAGTAGGGTAAAATTGAATTTCATATTAAAAAGAATGGCATATAAGAAAGTTTTAAAGCGAATAAAAGCCTTGTCTAACATTGGCGAGAATGTTTATGTTTGTCTGTTGTCATGGAGACGCGTAAAATAAACGAGTGCGAGTGGAACAGAGCGTGGGCTAAAGAGAGAATAAAAAAAATAATGAAAAAAGTAAGTAGAGGGGACGGAAACTGGGAAGTAAAAGGAAGTAAGGTGATAAACTAAAGAAGTAGAAGTAAATAAAAGGTTCTTAAGGGTAGGAGTTAAGTGGATAATTTTTATAAGTGAGCAAGAATGTAACGAATTTTATAGTTAGTTGAAATTGAAATCAGCAGTAATAATAGAAGGAAAATTAAAGCTACAATCAGATAAAGTAAAAAGCTGAACATTCAAGGAAGAATTCTGAATAAACCCAGCTGATCTAGTATTGCAGCTTATTTCCGATTTGCCCTAAAGAGAACCTCACAGTGTTTTAATTAATTTATGAGTGGTAATAAGGATAGTTGAAGTGCCCTAATTGATGTCAAGAATTCTGAAGCGTAATTGATAGTGCTTTAAGTATAACTGCGGATAAGTTTTGTAGATGTGTTTTTATTCTTTAAGTGTGATAAGTAAATTCCAGAAGTTTGCTCACAACATAATAGATGTTCTAGGAACCATTTCCGGTAAGGTCTATCATAGTGAATTATTAACTTTAACTGTGGAAACCCTTCGTGATTGAGAGTTAGAGATAGGAATTGTTTGAAAGATATTTTCAGCTATTAGATCCTGTAATATTTTGAACTTATAGCATGACTGAAAAATGTGTGAAAACTAATTAGATTGGATGTTCTATTATATTCATTTAAGTGTAAAAACTTTATAACCCAGAAGCTAAGAAGGTGTATGTGAAGACTTGGAAGATTGTGCTAATGTAATTGACTTGACTTAATGTTTGACTTATTTCTATTGTTTAAAATTAGAAGTAAAATTTATGTAAGTGTTATATGACCTATATTAAATGCTTTATTTGTTAACCTAACTGTTGTATTTGCCTGAAATTCTTTTTACTGCACCGTTCACAAAAATTCGAATCTAGCGGGAATCCCAAAGAGAGAAAATAAATACTTCGGCCTGAATGAATAAAAAGACTGCTAACTAATTTTGAATTGATCCTACTATTTCATATAGACTTATCTAAGGATAGAGTGGCGCAGTATAATAGAAATTTCTCTACCCTTAGATCAGTGATCAATTTACAATTAGTTTTCCTTTATTTTATGAAGTGACTTTTAACAAGATGGTGGATTCGAACATCAAGAGAACAACGTCTCGAAAATGGCAATAGTAACAGTTGAAATAAGTTTAAACTCCTCTATTCCTGTCATTTGTAATATTATAGAACAATAATTTAAAATAAAACAAAAACAATGCTTAAAAGCCTCAATGGCCATGCCTACTCATCTATCTCTTAGGAAGTTGTTAGAGCTTCTTACAAAAATGTTCAAGTAACATTTCATTAAAAAAAGCTGCTTCATTGAGTTATGAAAAGTTGTTAATTTGAAAATTATTGGTTAATAGTTAATGAATATAATGAATTGTTTTTATGATGAAATTGGCTTTCATTAATTTTTTTTTTCCTAAATTTTTTTGAAAAAATTGACATTCAGTGAATTTGTCTTTCTGCAAACCTGTTTCGGTGAATGTTCTGAAGACACCATTATTTGTATCTTTGATTTTACATTTATTGCACAAAACTATTGTTTCAATTTTAAAACTTCTACATTTTTTTCCTTTTTTATCTGTATCTGTAATAATTATCTTTATCTGTTATAACTATTCCCATCATTAACATAGTTACATAACATTGTCGCTCTTACACACAGATTCTCACGATTCCTCACATCAGAATTCAGTTTCCGCGACTGTGTTAAGTCTTATATCAATAATTTTTCAAGACTCCTGATGCCAAGCAAATTCAATATAGGCCTTCCCTCTTATACAAATCCAATCTTCTCTCAAACTCCACACATCCAAAACCTTGCATCCATTCCTTCTAAACAGCCTATGCATCATCATTTGCCATTATAGCCCTTCTTCTTAATTCATTTTTATCATATCAAGGTAATATACTTACTATTTTTTTTAGATTGTGGTTGTCGGTGAATTTAGTGGTCATGTAAAATTGGTGATATTTGTCTGTTTTATAGTATATTATTGTAGATTTTAGTGTTTTTACTGTATTTAGTATTTTATAGCATAGTTTTATTGACCGCGCGGTTAGCCTAGTGGCTTTGCGCTTCGCAACCATATGCCTGGGGAAGGAGTGTCCCAGGTTCGATTCCCGTTGTAGACGTCAGGAATTTGAGGATCTTCCTCAGGCATAGCCAAGTTAGCCGGTCTTGGGCGCGGTCAGTAGGGTTTTTTCCGCCAGTTTATCTGGCGTTTTTCATCCCGCAAACAGGCAAACCGGCCCCGTGAACATACACCTCTACAGTCAAAAATATATCCCCCCAGCGGCAGACCAGGTGACGGGTCGGTTGGGAGTAGTACTAACAGGTAGTCGCATCTAAGTAACACGCGGACCCTGCATAGGAAGCGGGAATAACGCGAAGAAGAAGAAGATAGCATAGTTTTATTAAGAAATTTCAACAATAAGTATAAGTTTAAAATTGCGCCAAAAATGCACAAGAAACGTAATGCTAAAAAGAGCACCGCAGGCGAGAACAAGAAGGCTAGTCCTGCTAATGAGGTTATTGGAGATGTGGAGGAAGTTAATGAAAATGAATTAACCTCCAAAATAGCAAAGTTAAAGCAGATCATCAGAGAGATGATGCGGGAATTAGAAAAAGTTGAGAGGTGTTTAAATGAGCATAGGGAGAAAAAGAAAATTAATCAGCAAAATAAGAAACAACAAAGCACAGAAACAGGTAAGTCAGGAAGTCATGGAAATCAGGTAAGTGAAGTTGTTTGTAAAAAGAAAGAAAGAAGTTATTTGGTATGGTGTCTCTATAATAAAACATGCTATCGATAAGTGAGTTATAACTTCGAGTTTTTCTGGAGAAAAAATTAAGAATATAAAGGAAACAATTCAAAAACAGAAAAGGAAAGTAAACGAAATCATAATTGTAGTAGGCACTAATGACTTAACTAGTGATAAGATCAGTATTAGAGAGGACATGAAAGGGTTGTTGGAAGAGATGAGCATGAAGAGTGAGAAAGTGAAAAATCATCAGTATTTTACCTCTATTTGATAAAAATGAATTAAGAAGGGCTATGATGGCAAACAATTCAATGCGTAAGCTATGTAGAAGGAATGGATGCAAGTTTTTGGATGTGTGGAGTGGGTTTGAGGGAAGATTGGATTTGTGTAAGAGGGATGACTTACAACTGAATGTGTTTGGTATCAGGAGTCTAGAGTCTAGAGAACTGGTATGAGACACAGAGAGTCAGGGAAACTAAATTATAAAGGGAGGAAATGTGAGAATGTGAGTATAAAAGCAACAAAGTTATATAACTGTGTAATGACAGAAATGGGCTTTGTTATGGAAATGTTGAAGAGCAGAGAACGATTTCGACTTTGTGTTCATCCGGTTCAGACCTATCAAACATGTGTAAAGATGTCTACATGTATAAGGCATTAGAGAAGAATAGAGATCTGTAAGTTGTCCAACTGTGTCATGCAGACTGCAGACAAGAGTATACAAAAAACATGCAGGTAGATTATTATGTCTGTACACGAATGCTAGGAGTATCAGAAACAAAGGGATAGAGTTTGTTGGGACCTCAGATTATAAGCAATAGTGAGACCTGGATATGAGAATCAGACATACTAACTGGTATCGAGTGTAAAGGATACACTATTTTTTAGAAAGGATAGAGAAGATAGGAAAGGAGGAGGCATGCTGCTAATGATATCGGATGACTTGAATCCATTTAGAGTTGAGACCTATGATTGAAACTACTACTTACAGTATTTCATGTGGAAGTGAGTTTGAAGCCATCTGGTGTGAGTTGGCATCTAACAAGATCAATTACATAGTGAGCTGTTGTTACACACCTGGTGGATCGGTTGCTAGTGATGAAGAATTGCATCACCAAATAGACAAGATGAGCACGAAAAGAATAATCATAATGAGAGACTAATTAACCAAATATTGATTGGGAAACAGCAGAATCTCATGAGGAGAATGAAAGTGCATTTATTGTGCTGTTGCAGGACAACTTCCTCAAGCAGCATGTGATGACAGAAGGAACTCGAGGTCAAAGAGTGTTAGATATGATTATAGTGTCATAGGGTGTTTCAATTAAAGACTTAACTACTCGACCTCCAGTTGGTGACAGTGATCATGCGGTACTCACTTGGGAAGCGACTAAGTTTATGAATGTTCCATTCAGAAAAGGTGACATGCTGAACTGCAAAGCAAGAAATTATGACTAGCTGAGGAGTATACTAAGTTGAGTGGAATGGGATTAGTTGATGGATGGGAAGAATATCGACAGTGCATGGGAAGCATTTAAAAAATTCTTAAATGATGCGATATCAGAGTGTCCCGAGAGTTTGACAAATAAATAGGGTAGGA
Organism: Typopeltis vanoorti; assembly: GCF_054136105.1. Classification (NCBI taxonomy): domain Eukaryota; kingdom Metazoa; phylum Arthropoda; class Arachnida; order Uropygi; family Thelyphonidae; genus Typopeltis; species Typopeltis vanoorti. The sequence goes on along the minus strand of NC_143564.1, from coordinate 72,912,931 downwards.
GTCAAATGGATGTGTAATCTTATTAAGCAAGAGAGATTCGTAAGAAAAGGATGATGTGGAAGGAATACCATGTGCATAACGATGACGTCCATTATGAATGTTATAAGCAGCTGGCTAGAATAGTCGCAACTGTTGTACAGAAAGCAAAGTCTGATTATGAAAAGAAACTGGCTCTGCATGCTAAAGACAATCCACAAGAATTCTATCGTTATGCTGCAAGTAAAAGAAAGAATGAATATGAAAGAATAACTCTTCTAAATGCAGATGGTGTGAGGTTACAGATGCAGAAGAGGTTGTTCAACTAATGAGTGCCCATTTTGTTAAAAGCTATCAACCTAGTGTATGCAACATTAAGTTAACTGCTGCCTCTTCACTAGATGAAGAAACTGAGATGTATGAGGACAAGGTATTAGAGCTGTTGCACAAACTAAATAAGAATTCAGCTATAGGGACTGATGGGATATCAGCACTTGCTAAAAGATGGGATATCAGCACTGTGCTAAAACAGTGTTCATCTGAACTGGCTATTCCTTTGACCAGTCTGTTTAATACGAGTCTCAGAACAGAGATGATTCCGCAGGAATGGAAAGAATGTATGGTAATTCCATTGCACAAGGGTGGTGCAAAGACCAGTGTGTATCCAACTATCGATCAATTAGTATCTCAGGAGTGGTGGTGATGTTTTGAAAAAATTGGTTAGGGCTTGCATTCAGAAATGGGTCGACAGTGAATCTCTACTTTGCAATGAGCAACATGGGTTTACTAAGGGAAGGTCATGTTTTAGCAACTTGCTCACTTCTACAACAATGTTACCATTGAACTAGACAAGGGGAATGGATTCATCATGATACTATTAGATTTTGCTAAGGCTTTTGACAGAATACAGCATGGTAGACTGTTGCATAAATTGGAGAATATGGGTTTGGATTATAGAATATTAGCATGGATAAGAGGATAGCTGACTGACAGATATCAAATAGTGGTATATGGGGGATGTGAGTCTGCAAGATTTAAGATAACCAGTGGTGTACCACAAGGATCAGTGCTTGGTCCACTGTTATTCAATCTGTACATTACTGATATTAGGAAGGATTTGACAAGCAACATACAGCTATTTGCCGATGATGATGCAAAGAGAGGTAGGATAATCAGGAATACTGCTGATATGCAGTAGTTGCAGAATGATTTGAATATGCTGGAATTGTGGGCATGGGAAAATGGATGTCAGTTCAATGTTAGTGAATGTAAATTCATTCACTTTGGTGTGATTAGATATCCAATGTCATATTATATTGGTGAGATCATGCTTGAAGAAACTGATGAGACTAGTGATCTTGAAGTGTTAATAGATAAGAAGTTAAAGTTCAGGGGCCATGTAGCAAAGATTGCAAATATAACTCAAAAGATAATTGCTTTGCTGAAATAAAGTTTCCCATGTAAAGATAAGGAAGTCATTTTGCTCTTTACAAGGCCTTGATAAGGCCTCACTTGGACTATTGTGTGCAGGTCTGGTCTCCTGGTTTCCATTGTGATTCTGATATATTGGAGAGAGTGTAAAGGAGAGTATTAAAATTTATATCAGGATTGTGGGATACTGATTATGAAGACAGATTGAGAATTTGTAGACTGCAGACACTAGCAAACAGGAGAAAGAGGGGTGATATGATTGAGACTTACAAACTTCTGAAAGGTTCATACAGGATTTCAATTGATGAATTTTTCAATTTATGGAGGGTGGGGAAAGGACGAGAGGGCATCCTTCTAAGCTGAGAAGGAATGCCGCTAAGAAGGGGATAAGGGCTAAATTTTTCTCTCATACAGTGGTGTGTGATTGGAATGGTTTGCCATTGGATGTTATGAGTGCAAGCAGTGTGAATGAATTCAAGAATAAGTATGATAGCTGGTGCGTGTAGTATGTGGCCTCCCTTAATGAGTCCCTGACTTCCTGGAGGTCTCTCTTAATAATAATAATATATATATTGAAGGTATTGAGGGTAACCATCATCAATATTTTCAGTCTAGTTTCTCACAGAAATAGATGTATTGTTGGACTGGATATGTTCGTAATATTTTACTACCATAGTGAGTAAGTTGTGGCCAGTCAGGTCATTGCTTCTATAGCGTGCTGTGGCATTTGCTCCTCATTTGGAAAGGCATGGATTCAAATCCAGTTTAAAATCTTAAGAACTTTTATGAGGACTTTTTTTTAACTAAATTCAGTTAGCCAATCTCATGAGATGTACAGCATTTTCAATCTGAGAAACGGGTTTTTCATCCCAAAATTGATAAAAACTAGTCAGAGAACATACAGATATATGTACTGATTTCAAATCCTTAATTGCCTAAATATAAAGATAATCATTCTATGCCTATTTGTCTGCTCATTTACATTTACCAGGCCACTTTGTGGAATGGCAGATATTGATATGTCTGTCATTTGCTCTAATTTTTCTTATAAGATAGTGAAGATAGTGCTAGTTATCTAGATTTGATTTAAGACCATGCAAAAATCCAAAGGTTTTTTTAACACACACCATGGGAAATAAGAAGATTGCGACCAGTCAGGCCATTGCTTTCATGGTGCATTCACAAGGTCAGTGCCTACTATATATATAATTTTATTACTGTACCTTTAATTTTTCGTCCTGAAATTCTAACATTGTGTGTCATTTATTATTCAAATTTATAATGACGTTGTTGAAGTAGGTTGTTGAAGTAGAAAATATGTTGAAGTAGAAAAAGTCATCAAAGCCATCAAAGGCTTGAAATGTGGAAAGGCAGCAGGAGTAGATGATATTCGACCAGAAATGCTAAAGTATGGTGGTATAAGAGTCTTACAGTGGCTGCACTGCATAGTTCAGAAAGCCTGGACAGAGGGACGAATTCCCGATGATTGGAGTAGAGCTCTCATAGTACCCATATATAAAAAGGGAAATAAAACTGAATGTGAGAATTACAGAGGTATTTCCCTACTGAGTGTTCCTGGCAAGATCTATGCAAGTATACTTGAGAAACGGTTGAGAAGAATTGTGGAAGAAAAGCTTGGTGAAGAACAAGCTGGATTCAGGCCAAATAGAGGCTGTCAGGATCAGATCTTCACTTTACGACAAATAGTCGAGAAAGCATGGGAATATAACAAAGATCTGTATTTAAGTTTTGTCGATTTGGAAAAGGCATATGACAAGGTGCCAAGAGAGAAGCTATTCAATACGCTGCAGTTATATGGTGTCAATGGGGCATTATATCAAGCAATACTTAGTCTTTATTTGAGTTGTGAGTCAGCAGTTAGAATTGAAGGAAGTACAGGAAGATGGTTTAATGTTAAATCTGGTGTGAGACAAGGATGTACATTATCCCCTCTGTTATTCATTATCTATATGGATCACATTATGAAGGAATGTGGTATTAAACCTGATATCAAAATTGGAGATGTTAATGTCAGCTCTTTGCTTTATGCGGATGATGTTATACTTCTAAATAAATCCGCTACAAGTCTGCAAGATTCTCTGACTAAATTGAATAGCTGTTGTAATAGATATGGTATGAAGGTCAGCAATAAAAAGACAAAGACAATGAAAATAGGCAGAATCATTGAAAATGTCAACTGTGTTGTGAATGGAGAACCTGTGGAACAAGTAAAACATTTCAGCTACTTAGGCACAATTTTTACTGAAGATGGTAAACTAAATATAGAAATAGACAACAGAATCAGCAAAGCTGGTATCGTGGGAAGTCAATTGAATAAATTCATATGGAATAAGAAAGAAATTAGTCGGAACACTAAATTAGCTGTATACAAGACTGTGTTCAAACCAATTTTAACTTATGGATCTGAGAGCTGGGTCAGAAGTAAAACACTTGACCAAAGACTAGAGACCGCAGATATGAGAGTCCTGAGAAAGATTAGAGGCGTGAACAGATGGCATCAATGGCAATATCATATTAAAAATGAGGATATTAGGAAAGAACTTGACATTGTCAGCATCCAGGAATGTGTTAGCAGAGCTAATCTCAGATGGTATGGTCACTTAAATAGAATGGGAGAGGAAAGATTAGCAAAACAAGTGTTCTCTGCCAGGTTGGCAGGAAAACGACCCAGAGGAAGACCAAGATATAGGTGGATTGATACGGTACAAAGTGCCTTAGACGATAGAAATATAAGATCTGATAATGTTGGAGTCTTGACAAGTAACAGACTGATTTGGAGGAAAATTGTAGATAGGAAGTTAGTAATGATGTAGTTTTTTCATGTAGTACTGTCCTGTACACCCCTTGAGGGTACATGGCAGGAATTTGATGATGATGATGATGATTTATAATGACATATATAAAGTCCCATAATTTACTTAAACTGAAATTATTCACTGATATGACTACTTTTAATTTTATTTTCTTGCTTCAGTTCATTTTCAGTTTTTGAAAGGAATAATACTGCAATTAAGTATAACTTTAAAAGGATACATACAGAGTGAAAGGAATGGTGTGGGCTTAAATCCCATCTAGGAAGCTGAGAATTTTTATAAGGACTTTTCAGCCAACAGGTGAATTAGCCAGTCTCATATAAAGGTGGTAGTTTTCCACTCCTAGAAACTCAGGTTTTTCATCCCCTCCCCCCCCCAAAAAATGGACAAACCAGAGAGAGAGAGAGAGAGAGAATACACACAGTTCAAAGACAAAAATTACACTACAACCAATAAATAGTATTATGTTGATTTAAGATGGTGCTGTACCTGCCTGTATGGGCTTCACAGCTGCTGTACCATCATATATCAAATATGTCTCACTATTCTGAATGCATGGAAACCACAGAAATAGTTCATTATGGTGAATAGCTTGATATAGTAAATTGCTTTTAATGGCATTTGTTATGAGTTTTTTGGTAATTTGCTATGATGAATGAGTTTGTATAATGGTGTTTGCTACTCAGAGAGAGAGAGAGAGAGAGAGAAAGAAAGAGTTAATTGTGTATTTGTAATTCATCATTTATTTATATTTTTTTCCTGATAAATTTCCCTAATTAAGATTTTTATTGCAGATATCTTGACAATGGCAGTATAGAATTAGGTGTACATATTGCTGATGTAACCTATTTTGTAGCACCTTTTTCACTCACTGATCAGGAAGCAAAGACCAGATCAACATCAGTTTATCTACCAGATCGCCGGTTTGATATGCTTCCCCAAATTTTGAGTTCTGACTTATGTTCTTTGTTATCAAGAAAAGACAGGTTAAAGACTTTTTAATATTTTAAAAATTGGCCATTATTTTGCTATAGTTTCATATATAAATTCTGATACTAATAAAATTTTAAGGTTATTATTAATTTCATAGTTCAGCATTACAGCAATATAAGATCATAATGATTTATTGAACAAAATTATTATTGTATTTACTGTTATTACTACATTATCTGATCTGGCTTTCTTCACCCAGTTTTCTTTGGTAAAATCATATTCCATGCAAATACAATAATCACTCAGTTACAACATTCAGTTAACTAACCAACTTTTGAATGGATTGGTGTGTCTAATGACTTCTGGTACAGCACCACGTGATCTTACCCTCACTAGATGAAGGTAAGATCTAGTTCAGTTATCTGACTGGAAAATGACTCTCCCCCTCTGTGAGTGGATAATTCACAGATTACTGCAATATAAGTCCATGAGCATTCTTCATTTTAAGCGATATCTGTAATTATAGCTGATAAAGGTGATGTATTTTTTATTATGTATTGAATAATGGTTACATATAGGAGCTAATAAATATACATATTTCTTCCATCATACAAGGACATCATTAAGGTGAAACTAAAAGATCATTTAATAATATTCAGACTTGTCATGAGTTGTATAGCATATTTGTCATGAGTTGTATAGCATATGTTTACTTCACATTTCAGTCACAGCTGAGTAAACAGGAGAACAAACTATTAGAGCTCAAAGAAAGTAATGGTTAATTACTAATTTAATAAGCCAAAAGGCTGTTTTCCCAGAAAATATGTTAATAGAAAGGTGGATGGTAAATCCATTTATGTTTTTATAGCCGGGTACGAAACTCGGATCGAAATCCAAAGAGTTTCATGCCGAAAAAAACTATCGGCGAGCCCAAGTGTAAATGATCACTTGGGTAGTACAACACCAGGGCAACTCCATGCAAAGGTGGAGCAAGCTCCGTCACTAACTTTAATATTCTCTCATAATGTAAAACCCAGCTCCTAAGAGATGTATATATATTGTTTTACATTATGAGAAGAGGTCACTACCCAGACTGGTTTCAACCTTTTTTTGAGGTCTCATCAGTGAGTAGGTAGACCTGGAATATCAAGGTTTTAAGTGAAACGAACTTACATACCTCTACTATCGGATTGCCGAAGTGGTGTACTCCTATATTTATTGTTAATTACTAATTTAATAAGCCGAAAGGCTATTTTACCGGCGAATATGTTAATAGAAAGGGGGATGGTAAATCCCTTTATGTTTTTATAGCCGGGTACGAAACTCGGATCGAAATCCATGGATTTCGATCCGAGTTTCATACCCGGCTATAAATGTGAATCATTACAGGGTTACATGAATCATTAAAAAAAAAAAATATATATATATATAAATATATTTTTACAACTCATGACAATTCTGAATATTATTAAATGATCTTTTACTTTCACCTTAATGATGTCCTTGTAAGATGGAAGAAATATATATAATTAACTCCTATATGTACTAAGTATTATTCATTACATAATAAAAACAGTAATCATTATTACATCTTAAATTTTGAGATAAACATGCAATCAGATGAGATTCAGATAACAGCATAGTTTCATATTTCAAGGAACAGACAACCATATTTAAATCTATTTAAGTGCAGTTCAAGTTCTTGACTTAATTTCAATGAACTCTGGTGGTCACTGTCATTGAAATGGTAAGCAAGACCACACTGATCAGATTTCAAGAATTTTATGTAATTTTGGTTTTCCTGGATTCTAAACTCAGCAGAATGGCTTGTATGACATGCCATTCTGCTGCTGCCTGTATTAAAGGTGGGTATATATATTAAACTTGTATAGAACCTATGCTATTTGTTCTGAAGTTCCTTTATAGTATGCTATGATAATTTATTTATCATCCAGTTGTGGTCTGGTCGAGGGATGATATTTATTGGTAATTTCTCTGGATGGAGGCCTCGTTATATCAATTAACAGTTGTGGTGATTTTTATTTTCTTTAATTCTTCCAACCAAATGGAATCAGTAGAATAGATGGAATGAACCCAGTATAAAAGTTTTCATAATACTTGTCTTCTGTGATAGATGATCTTATTATTATTATTATTATATGTGCACCTCCATGGAGTCTGAAGCCTCATCGTGGGAGACCCAATCTATCCACACAATCTATCATGGCTTTCCTTGAACCCAACAGACAAAGCACTCACAACTGACTCTGCCAACCCATTCCACTTATTCACAACTCTCCAAGCAAAAAATCTAGTCCTCACAGCACTACTAACCACATCTGTATTCAACTTCCAGGGATGATCCCTTGTTCTGGTCCTTCTAGCCAAGTGCTGAAACATTTCCCCTGCATCTATCCTATAAAACCCTTTAAGCAACTTGAATGTTTCTATCATATACCCTCTTTTTCTCCTATCAACCAACTTCTGCAATCCACGCACTTTCAATCTATCCTCATAGGGAACATTCCACAGGCCACTCACCATCTTGGTCACTCACCTCTGAATCCTCTCCACTGCTTATTCATCCCCAAGAAACCCAGGGGACCAGAGCACAGTAATCCAGGTGTGAGCATATCAAGGCCTTATAAAGAGGAATGACAACTTCCTGTATCTACTTGTTAATGTGTTCTTCAATAGCCAAGTAATCTTATGGACTACCTTAGCAATGTGTCCTCTAAACTTTAACTCTCTGTCAACCACCACTCCTAAATATCTAGCTTCGTCTATTTCCTGGAGTACAGTGCCATCAATGTGATATATGGCTTGTAATCTGTTTATCCCAAAATCGTCTTGATTAACTATTCTCTACCTAATTTCACATCATTAGCAAACAACCAAATATTTCCTTTCAGGTTATTTCCTGTATATGTAGAAATTAAACAGCATGGTCCCAACACTGAACCTTGTGGCGCACCACTAGTCACCTGTTTTTGCCTCGATTCTGCCCCTCCATATACTATCACTTTTTTGGTATTTGTCCATCAGTCACCCTCTTATCCACTTAACCAGTGTCATAATCCATCCCCATTTGTTCTAATTTGCATAACAGAGTTCCATGTGGTATTCTTTCTAGTGGCTTTTCAAAATTATCATGTAGCCATAAGCTGTTACTCTATTATAAAAAGTTAGTAAATTACTAATGCATGAACAACCCTTCACAAAGCCATGTTGACCCTCATACAGTATCATATTTTTATCTACAAATTCTTGAATTCTCTTTTTTACCAATTTTTCTAGTACTTTTACCACCACTGCTGAAATACTTTTTGGTCTATAATTTGACACTGTAGTCTTGGAATCTTCCTTATGCAAAGGAATTATTTTGCCATTTTTTTCTCTCTTTCCACTCCCTTAGAACTCTACCATAGCTGAAACTCAAAGAGCCTAATCAAAGGCATTGCCAGTTCCTTTGCACATCCTTGTAAAACCCTAGCTGATATCCAATCTAATTATTATTATTATTACATGACCTCCAAGAAATCTAGTGACTCATCGAGGGAGGGCATTTACTCTACAACTCTCTGCCTCCAGCACTCAATTCACCAACCAACTACAATGAACTGCAACTACAATCATCATCTACACCAATGTCGCCTACCACCACCACTAGTATTTTCACAGACAATCACAAACATCCATGCCCATGGCAGAATTTGAACTCACAGCCTTTTGGCTGGAGAGTGGATACGCTAACCACTCGGCCAACCAGTCCGGTAAAGGTGACCAGCATGGCAAGGCTGTATTTACATTGAGATTCTGCAATATAATAAGGACCTCCAATTCATCCACCTCTGTTCTCACATTAATGTCTGCCACATAGGTTAAAGCAGTAACCTCACTAGGATAATACACTTGTGGCCAAAATTGGAAACCTTTTGGAAAAAGTATATTTCTGAGGTTTGATGGCTCATAACATCACTTTTTTTTGGAGTAATACCATAAAATTATATATCAATGGAAAGATAATTTAATCAAGAATGTAATGCAATAACTTTTATGAAGGATTTTTTATTAGAACAGCAGTTATAAAGAAGAAAAGTGAAACACACAGAAAAAATGAGATATACAAAAATTCTCACAATGTGAGTTAATACTTAGTTGGGTAACCTTTAGTGTTAATTACAGCCTTACAACGCCTTCCCATGGAGTGAACCAAGTTTTTTAGTTCTGCAGCTGTTATAATGTGAAACCAAGATTGAATTATTGCCTCTATTAATTGGGTTTTATTGCTGGGTTGCTTCTGACTAACAAGTTTCTTTAGTCGGCTCCATAGATTTTCGATTGGGTTAAGGTCTGGGCTACCCAGGCCATTCCAGCAGTGGAATATGATTATCTTGAAACCACTTTTTGCACACAGCAGCAACATGACATGGAGCTGAATCTTGAAATATAAATGCTTCGTTATCTTGGAAAAGATCACATGCAGAAGGCTTCAGTTTGGGCTCAAGTATTTCATTTATGTATTTTTGGTCATTTATATTCCCGTTAATCATGCAAATTCTTCCCACACCTTTTGATCTCATACAACCCCAGATCATAACACTAAGTGGGTGTTTCACAGTAGGTGTAATGCAATCAGGATGCAAATCTTCTCCGATTTTTCTCCTTACATATTTTATGCCATCACTACCAAACAGGGAGATTTTGGTCTCATCACTCCAAATAACACTGTCCCATTGTTCTGCTGTCCAGTTAACATGGGTTTTAGTCTAGTTTAATCTTTTCAACCTTTGTTTGAGATAAAAATGGCTTTTTTTGTGGAATTCTAGCATTTAGACCAAATTCCTGCAGTCTGCACCGAACAGTCCTTGCACTCAACTTCATATTGTATTGCGCCATTTCATCTTGTATACACCCAGATGATTTTCTTCAGTCACTAACACATAGGCACAGTCTCTCAATTTTTCTATCATCACTTGATGTTGTGCACCTTTTCCTGCCTTTACCAGTCTGGTTTTGTAGTGACTGAGTCTCCTTATACCTCTTCAAAAATTTAGAAATGCCACCTTTGGTTAAGTTTCCACCAACTTTTCTTCTAATTTCTTCATAACTGTAGCCTTGTTCACTTAATAGTACTATTTTACATCGCTTTCTGGGTGATCAGTGAACTCTTTGAGCCATTTCTTTAATTTTATTACGTTTTACAAGCTCACTAAATGAAAGAACACAAAAAAAAAACAACCAACTTGATGGCAATCACATAACACACTGACAGATGTCCTCCTCTCAGCTCCAGTACATGACATCAATAGCTGAATCTTACTGTGACCTTATTGGCTCACTGCCAAAACAAGATGATACCTGATTGGCTCTCTAAATACTCAAGCTTATTGGCTACATTCAAATGAAGGAAAGTTACTTCATATCAACCTAAGCAAGTTGTGCTTCTTTTTTCTGGTTATATGGCTATAACTTTTCATAGAATACAGATAATTGAACAGACTTTATTGAATTACATTCTTGATTAAATTATCTTTCCATTGATATATAATTTTATGATATTACACCAAAAAAAGGTGATGTTATGAGCCATCAAACCTCAAAAATACACTTTTTCCAAAAAGTTTCCACAATTTTGGCCACCAGTGTATATATCCTTGCAAAGTGGTCACTCAGTAACTCAACTATTTTATCCGTTTCTGTCTTCTCATGACTATCATCACTCATTAAGATTAATCTTCCATAATCATTCTTCCTCTTATTTGCCACATAATGAAAGAACTCTTTGTGATTTTCACTTGCTCGGTTAGATTCTTCTCATAATCTGATTTTGCCTTCCTTGCCATGCTGGTCACCTTTCTTGCCTTAGCTTTGTACTGTTCATGAGTTTGCTGGTCACATTTCTCTTATATACCCTCAGCATTTTCTTCTTCTGCAGCTTATGCTTAATGATATTACTCATCTATCTAACTCTTACCCAATTAATGCTCTTTACCCTAGTTATACAATTTAATACTGCTTCCTCTAGATGACTCTTAACTATATCCCATGCACTACTAACATCCTTACCCTGCAGTGTTTTATAACATGGTACAGATTTAAGCTTCTTCCTAAGCATGTCTTAATCACCTGCCTTATAGTTCGACAAATACTCCTTCTGGAATTATGAGGAAGGATAGATTTATCTACAAGTAAAGGAATGTTTTCAATAACCATACACAATCTCCAGCCAACAGGATGCAAGTTTAAATCATGCCGTGGACGTGGATGTTTGTGATTTTCTTTAGGTGGGAGATGAATTTCATTACCTGGTGTAAAACCATTATTCTGCTTATTGAAAGCCTGAAGTGACTTAGTTCCACATTTGGTTTCTAGAGAAGAGTTTCCATACCAAGTAAAAAATAAAAAATTAATAAAACTAGAAAAAAAAAAAAAAAGAATCCTTAGTCTACCCACAGTAAAAATGTACTGTAGGTTTACAAAAAACCTTTCATGGATAGGAGTCGCATAGAAACATAAAATCGAATGGTGCTGGTAGAAGTGTAGATTATTAAAGTGTCCAGAAAAGAAAGGCTTGTTGTGAGATTCACATTCACTAGTGAATTTAATTCAGGAGTATATGACTTTTATTTTATCTAGAAATTATAGTAATTCAGGCTGTGAGTATGATCAATCTATGATGATGTCATCTACAAAGAAAAGCTGAATATTTTGGACTTGATGATATATCACCACATATTTTGAAGGAGTGTGCCAGGGAGTTGACATCTGCCTTAGCATATTTGTTTAATATGAGTTTTACATTGGGTCAGGTTCCAAAGTAGTGAAAAGAAGGGAAGATGTACTGCTTTATAAGAGAGATGACATAACTCCAGCACCAAATTATATGGTTCCATGAAAATTCATCGAAAAAACAGTTAATCGAAAGACAATTAGTCAAAAATGCAATTCATCAAAAAAACAATTCATTGAAAATTTTAACTAAAATTTCATTAAATTGATCCAGCCAAAGCAGAATTGCTAATATCATTCAAAACTTTTTTTCGGAAATGTTATGATAAAAATGATCCATTTAGAACAAAAACTGAACCGTGCAGACAGATTTTTGTACCAACAACTTCTACTAATTCTGCTAAGTCAGAGAGTTATTGTGATACATAATTTGGACACATTATTTCTTTGTTGCCCCAAATATAGCTGAACTGAAAACTGAAATTGTTCGACATTTTCTTGTAAAAGTTTCAAATAGCGAATCTGATTCAGATTCACTATTTGAAAACTTTTATTCATCCCATAATAATTGCTGCATTGAAGTCGCATATTACTACTAGTAACAATAAGGCAAATCAGTCCCATGAACAGACATGAAACAGTTATCGGACCAGAAAGACAATAAGAAACCATATTGTTCTATAATTATTCCCTATTAAAGTAGCATTTCTTTCTCACTCTGCATGGTTCAGTATTTGTTCTAAATGGATCACTTTTATCATAATATTTTCAAAAAGTTAAAATTTTTGGTGAATTGTTTTTTCTATGAATTGCCTTTTCGATGAACTCTCCGGATACCAATCATATATGCCAATCTGTGTGTCAGGTGTTTTAATTTAAAGTGTTGGAGAGACTAGTGAGAACCATTATCCAGAATTGGATCAACAACAGTAGTATTATCTCTGATGAATAGGACAGCACAGATTTGTTAAAAAGAGTCATGTTTTAGTAATCTACTTACTTATTACAATAAGGTGACAGCTACATTTGATGAGGAAGATGGATACCCAGCATTATACTCAGATTTTGCAGAAGCTTTGATAGATTACCACATGATAAGTTGATAGTCAAACTAGAACAAATAGGGTTGGATATTAGACTAGTGCCTTGGATTGGAGATTGGCTGTCTGAAAGGTATCAACAAGTTGTGTATGGGGGAGCAATATCCCAGAAGAGGAAAGTCACTAATGATGTACCTCAAGGGATCAACCTCAAGGCAGGTTAAACAGAGGCCCTGTTTTAGGGCCTCTGTTTAACCTGCATGTTAATGATATTAGGGAAGATTTGGGGGATATTCAATTGTTTGTATATAATGCAAAGTTAGGAAGAACTATGAGGCATAGAGCGAATAGAATGTTGGGACAGACAGGGGAGAACAAGATGTCATTCCTGGAAGCTGTACAAGGAGGGTGTGAGCAAGGTGGGGGGGGATATAGGATTTTTTCATTGAGAGTTGTGAATAATTGGAATATATTTAAGGCATGGTATGATGAGCTGTGTGTATGACAAAGGGACCTCATGTGATGAATCTTTAATTCCATAGGGGATCTTAGGATGATGATGATAATAATATTCCATAAAAATCTGCAAAAAAGCTGATAAAATAGACTGCATGTTGTTCCTTCAGTTTGTAAGTCAGTGCAGGCTATTTCACAAAGCATTGATAAAGATGACGGTCATAGTAAGAAGACAAAATCAGATTACAAAAGGAAATTAACTGAACAGACCAAAGAAATCTCTCTCTCTCTCTTTCTTGCTGCTTTTTTGCTGTACGTTGAAGTAAAAGGAAGAATGATTATGGTAGAATAACTTATGGAATATTAGTGATAGGAAAATGATAGAAACAGAAAGAATAGTTGAATTACTGAATGATCCTTTTGCATAGTTTTTAATTTTTTAGAAAATGACCATGTATACTAGAATATTAATTAAAAAAATTTAATCAATACCTTCTTGTATTCCAGCAATGTTACACGAAGTCACTAACACTGAGCAAACGAGGCTGAATAAGGGCAACAGAAGTTAGGCCTAGAGTCTTAAATGCCCCTAGTGGGCTAAATTGGGTTGCCTTAGCCATTCGGCTGATGATCTTAAAATGTATGCTTCAAAAATTTGGGGCTGTCTCATGCACCCAAATTTGTTTAGATTTAGAAAATTCTTCAGAGCTGAATCAGATTCGATGAATAGTCTTTTATACTTGTATTTGCTGAATGGGAGTGTAATAGAGTGTAACTCTCTTACACTGCAGGCTCTCTCTGTTCTACTACACTGCCAGTAATTATTAATTACTGGCTGTTGATATCACATAATAGTCTAAATCTTGAATAAGCTAAATAAGCAATGAATTATTGATTTTCAAAAATTGCTAAGTGATCATCATCATCAGTTGCATCAGTCTTGGGACTGGTAGCTCAGCAGCAATTTCCTACATTCTGCTCTGTCATTGGCTTTCTTCTTAACCTCCTGGTAACTCCTCAAACCCGTGCTGTCTTGGACTTGGTAAGAAAGCTTTTCCTTGGTCTGCCTCTTCTTCTTTTCCCCTCTAGTTTTCCTTCAGTTATTCTTTTCACAAATCCATCATGTCGAAGTATATGTCCAAACCACCTATCCCTTCTAATTGTGTTTGATTTTATTAGAGTTCTTGTTTCGTTTATCTCTCTCAGGACTTGTTGGTTTGATTTTTTTTCTGTCCATTTTATTTTGTTCATGCGACGCCAGCACCACATTTCAAAAGCCTCCAATCTTCTTACATCTTCTCTGCCTAGAATCCAGGTTTCACATCCATACAGTGCAATGCTCCATATCAATGTCTTTACTAATTTTTTTTCCAATTGTAGGTTGAGGTTTCCTGTTAAAATGCTTTTAATCTTAGAGAATTGGGCTTTTGCGTTGTTTATTCTTGATTTTATGTCTTCTCTTGTTCTGCCATCTTCTGTTATTAGGCTTCCTAAATATTTAAAGCTTTTCACTTGTTTTATTTGTTCTCCGCTGATGTCTATATGCTCTGTATTGATAGGGATTTTGCCTGTAACAAGGATTTTAGTCTTATCTGTATTGATTTTCATTTTATATTTTTCAAGGTTATTATTTAGTAATTCTAGTTTTTAACGTTCTTCTGTTTTCTGCTACAAGGGCTATGTCATCAGCAAATCTTATACACACGACTTGCTCACTATTTATCTTTATGCCACTATTTATTTTATCTTTAGTTTCCTGAATGGCCTTTTCAATATATAAATTAAATAAAAGTGGTGAAAGTATACATCCTTGTCTTACTCCACTCCTGATATTTATTATTTTCTCCTTATCATTGATTTTAATCCGTCCATTTTGATTTTTGTAAATTTGATAAATTATTTTCTTATCCCTCAAATCTATGCCGATATTACTTAGACAATTTAGGAGTATTTGCTGGTTTACTTTATCAAACGCTTTCTCTAAATCAAGGAAGCCAATGTAAGTATTTTGACTAAGGTCTAATCTTCTCTCTATTATTGTTCTTAAACAGAGTATTGCCTCTCTTGTTCCTTTATTCTTTCTGAACTAGAGTAGGTCTCTAGGTAGGTCTAGGTAGAGTAGGTCTCTAGGTAGGTCTACGACTAGACCTACCTGGTGTATACCAGGTCCCTTGCAGCTGCAAATTGTCCTACTTTGGCCAAACAGGCAGAACAACAAATATCAGGATTTCAGAACACCAAGACTACATCCGGTTTTACCAGTACAGCCGCTCTGGGCTGGCAGACCATGCCTTAGATACCCACCATAAAATTCGTTGGAAGAAAACAAAAAATAATTCATTGCAGCAAGTTTAAATACGAAAGATTATTCAAAGAATCTTCAGCAGCTCTAAAAAACGTTCCTAACCTCAACAAATTTGGGTACATGAAACTACCCCAAATTTGGGAGACTTACATTATGAGAACTTCAGCCCAACAGCCAAGACTACCAAATTAGCCCGCAAGAGGGCACCATTAGGACTTTAAGGAACAATATTAGTTTCTTGCTTTCTTCCTCATTTGCTTTGTGTTAGTGCCTGCGTGCACATATCATATCTTTATGTTCCTGAAGATGGCAATGTGACATTGCCGAAATATAGAAGTTATTCATTAAAGTTACCTTTAATTAATATACTTTATATGCGTTGTTAATTCCATAAACTAATTACCAGTTATGTCTGACCAACTTATAAGCCTTGCTACGATAACAGCATTTTTATATTTTCTTCTTTCATCCATAAGGCCAAGTATTTCATCTGTTATCCAATGTTTTCTTTTTTCTTTTTCTGCATTTTTCAATAATTGATTTGATGAATTTGTAATTAACTCTTTAATCATATTCCATTGGTTTTTAATATTATTCTCGTATGAAACTCGGATCGAAATCCATCGAATCCTAGAGTTTCATGCCGAAAAAACTATTGGCGAGCCCAAGTGTAAGTAATCACTTGGGAAGTACAACACCAATTTCAATTTAAAGTGTAAGTGATTACTTACACTTGGGCTTGCCAATAGTTTTTTCAGCATGAAACTCTAGGATTCGATGGATTTCGATCTGAGTTTTGTACCCGGCTGTACAATAATACGGGATTTATCATCTCCCTTAAACTTAACTTATATCGCCGGTAAGTAGTAATAACAATATATAAGTACACCATTTTAGCAATTCGTTAGTAGAGGTATATGTAAGTTCGGTTCACTTAAAACCTTGATATTCCAGGTCTACCTACTCACTGATGAGACCTCAAAAAGGGTTGAAACCAGTCTGGGTAGTGACCAGACCGGTTTCAACCGAACCAGTCTGGTCACTACCCAGTACATTATGAGACACTGGTCTCATAATGTAAAACAGTAATACATCTCCTAGGAGCTGCGTTTTACATTATGAGAGAATATTAAGGACAGTGACGGAGCTTGCTCCACCTTTGCTCCGAGTTGCCCTGGTGTTGTACTTCCCAAGTGATTACTTACATTTGGGCACGCCGATAGTTTTTTCGGCATGAAACTCTAGGATTCGATGGATTTCGATCCGAGTTTCATACCCGGCTGTACAATAATATGGGATTTACCATCTCCCTTAAAATTACATGGGAACCTTTCATCTCAGTACTCCACAATGGTGATGATGCATTTTTTTCTTTTTTTCTGAAAAGTAGATCTTGCATATAATATTCACTTTTGGGCAAATAATATAAAAAAACATGAAGAGCCTGTCATAGTATTCTCAAAAATAGAGCTCCCTTAGAAATAGGGCCCTAGCAATTGCTCTTATTAGAGACAGCAGTCTCTAAAAAATGAGTTTCAAATAATAAGCAAAACATTTATAAGGAATAGCTATGACACATAAATAGTTAACAGAAAATCCCTCCCATAGAGGAATATCAGTGAAAATAGAACATTGCAAAACCGCAGTATTATCATCATCATCATCATCATCATCATCATCAAATTCCTGCCATGTACCCTCAAGGGGTGTACAGGATATGACAGTACTACATGAAAAAATTACATCATTACTAACTTCCTATCTACAATTTTCCTCCAAATCAGTCTGTTACTTGTCAAGACTCCAACATTATCAGATCTTATATTTCTATCGTCTAAGGCACTTTGTACCGTATCAATCCACCTATATCTTGGTCTTCCTCTGGGTCGTTTTCCTGCCAACCTGGCAGAGAACACATGTTTTGCTAATCTTTCCTCTCCCATTCTATTTAAGTGACCATACCATCTGAGATTAGCTCTGCTAACGCATTCCTGGATGCTGACAATGTCAAGTTCTTTCCTAATATCCTCATTTTTAATATGATATTGCCATTGATGCCATCTGTTCACGCCTCTAATCTTTCTCAGTACTCTCATATCTGCGGTCTCTAGTCTTTGGTCAAGTGTTTTACTTCTGACCCAGCTCTCAGATCCATAAGTTAAAATTGGTTTGAACACAGTCTTGTATACAGCTAATTTAGTGTTCCGACTAATTTCTTTCTTATTCCATATGAATTTATTCAGTTGACTTCCCACGATACCAGATTTGCTGATTCTGTTGTCTATTTCTATATTTAGTTTACCATCTTCAGTAAAAATTGTGCCTAAGTAGCTGAAATGTTTTACTTGTTCCACAGGTTCTCCATTCACAACACAGTTGACATTTTCAATGATTCTGCCTATTTTCATTGTCTTTGTCTTTTTATTGCTGACCTTCATACCATATCTATTACAACAGCTATTCAATTTAGTCAGAGAATCTTGCAGACTTGTAGCGGATTTATTTAGAAGTATAACATCATCCGCATAAAGCAAAGAGCTGACATTAACATCTCCAATTTTGATATCAGGTTTAATACCACATTCCTTCATAATGTGATCCATATAGATAATGAATAACAGAGGGGATAATGTACATCCTTGTCTCACACCAGATTTAACATTAAACCATCTTCCTGTACCTCCTTCAATTCTAACTGCTGACTCACAACTCAAATAAAGACTAAGTATTGCTTGATATAATGCCCCATTGACACCATATAACTGCAGCGTATTGAATAGCTTCTCTCTTGGCACCTTGTCATATGCCTTTTCCAAATCGACAAAACTTAAATACAGATCTTTGTTATATTCCCATGCTTTCTCGACTATTTGTCGTAAAGTGAAGATCTGATCCTGACAGCCTCTATTTGGCCTGAATCCAGCTTGTTCTTCACCAAGCTTTTCTTCCACAATTCTTCTCAACCATTTCTCAAGTATACTTGCATAGATCTTGCCAGGAACACTCAGTAGGGAAATACCTCTGTAATTCTCACATTCAGTTTTATTTCCCTTTTTATATATGGGTACTATGAGAGCTCTACTCCAATCATCGGGAATTCGTCCCTCTGTCCAGGCTTTCTGAACTATGCAGTGCAGCCACTGTAAGACTCTTATACCACCATACTTCAGCATTTCTGGTCGAATATCATCTACTCCTGCTGCCTTTCCACATTTCAAGCCTTTGATGGCTTTTTCTACTTCAAGTATGGATATGTATTCCTGACTGCATGCCTGGTCAGTGTTTTTTATCACTGTGCTGTCATCACTGCTTGTTTCATTTAGCAGTTTTTCAAAGTAATTACTCCATACTTCAAGGATATCTTTTTCTCCTGTTTTCATTTCACCTTTATCATCTCTAATTCCTTTTACAGCACTCTTTCCTCCATTCCTAAGCTTCTTCAACAACCTCCAGAATATTTTGCCACCTTCTTGATATTTATTTTCTATATTCTTGCCAAAGTCCTCCCATGACTTTTCTTTAGCTAGTTTTACACACTGTTTAGCTTTCTTACATTTGTCTCTGTATTCTGTAAGAGTAAAAGCTGACTTATTTGCCAGGAACTTTTGATATGCTTTCTTCTTTTCCTTCACTGCCTCTTTAACTTCCTGTGTCCACCAGGGAGTTCTGATTTTTTTATCTTTGCACACAACCTCACCACATGCCTCTCTGGCAGAATCAATCAATGTTTCCTTCAGAGTTTGCCACTGAATCTCCAAGGTTTGATTCCTGTTCTCAAACTCTTTCATTTTCTTTTCAATAATATTTCTGTATTTTAGTCTACAGTTTACATCTGAGAGCTGCTCAACTTTTATTCGCTTTAAGACTTTCTTACATGTTATTCTTTTCAATATGAAATTCAATTTTATCCTGCTCAAGACTAAATAGTGATCACTTCCAATTTCAAATCCTCTGTACACTCTGGTGTCCTGCACCAGGGAGAAAACATCACTATCAACAATAACATAGTCAATGAGACTTTTCTTATTCCTAGCCTCTTCTCTCCATGTGAATTTGTGCACATTTTTATGTTGGAACATGGTGTTAGTAATAACCAGTCCATGTCCTGAGCAGAAATCCAACAGATATTTGCCATTATTATTAGCTTTGCTCTTTTCTCCAAATTTTCCCAAAATATTTTTGTATGTCTGACAATCATTTCCTACTCTACTATTTAGATCCCCAACAAGGACCAACTTTTCCTTTTTCATTGTGTCAGTTGCTTTTTCTAAAGCCTCAAAAAATTCCTCCACTTCTACCTTAGTAGAACCTTCTGTGGGACCATAGGCACAAATAAGTCTCATTGTCCAGTTCCCCATTCTCATATTTGCCCACATTACTCTACTTGAGACTGACTGCCATTCAAGAAGATTAGCCTCGTATTTTGTGTTGAATACTATGGCTACTCCTTCTTTTCCTTGATTGTTATTGCCTGAATATAACATTTTGTATTTATTGCTCAGAAAGATCTCACCAGTTTTGGTCTTTTTTGTTTCAGTCACCCCTATTATGTCGATCTGGTACTTATCTAATTCCTCAGCTAGCTCCATTTCTTTGCCATTCAGGCTTCTTACGTTGATAGTACCGATCTTTAACTCTGGTGATGTTGAGTTGGGGTTTGTTTTCAGATTTGTTCCAGTAGCTGACTTTTCGCTGTTCGCCCTGGTTCCCTGGCAAAAACAACGGGGGCCCTGTTTAACCGGGCGACACCCCAGCCGGCATGAAATTTTGTCATGTTGTACCATCATTTTTTTATTTTGGTTTAACCAATAAGAATACAATTTGGTCGGCTAAATCCCAAATTGCCAGCCCATCCTCATTCGTTCAGTATCAAAGTAGATACCCAACAGGGTGCACCACGAGAAGGTGAGGATTGGACATTAGGTCAGAAGCCCTGGTCGGTTCTCCGCATTCCTTTAAAGGCTATGTGGAGGTCTCCTCTCAGTTATACAGCTTTGACCCTTAAGCACCGCAGTATTAAGACTATTCAAATCAACCACAAAATTATGAGCCTACTCTGCTTCTCCAAAGATCCCCCCCCCCTCACCTCCTTTGTCCACCCAGGGATATACAAAATCCATTGCACACCTATTATAATTTGTCCTACATAGGAGAAAGATTGTGTAGTGTACAGTTCCTATAAGAAAAAATGAACACAAATGACACATTAAATTCCTTAAATAGGAATAATCAAGGCATTCTGATCACACACTACAAATGTGCCACAGAACTGATTGGAAAGACACACCATTTCCTACACAGTTTCAAAACTTGTTATGAAAGAAAATTCAAAGAAGCCTGTGAATGCTAATTCATCATCTCATTCTCAACAGAAATAATGGCTTAACAGTTTTTGAAGAGTCTGGAAGACAATCTACAACCCATGTAGCATCTAAGAATAGAACAACAAACAGGGTTGGCAGAACTCAAAAAAAACCTCCCAAGTTTAAAAAAAAAAAAAAAAAAGGGCAGTATAGATCAATATTCGATGGACAATAAACGAACAAATAAACCAAAAACAACACTAGTATAGAGAATTTAACTAATAGCAATTGATATAGTTCCACTTATGGATGTGTTTAATTATTATTTTTACTATTTAAATTTTTCTCATACAGAGGTCTGGCTTTGCTTTACAGCATATTATTCTGTCAGTGTTGGACAGAGATATATGCTGTAGCTTACTGAAGCAGATTGTGATGTAGCTTGTGTCCCAGTGTGTATATATATATATATATATATATATATATATATAAGTATTCCTGATGCTAACCTTGATACATAGGTCAAAATTTGCAGAGTTATTTTATTTTAGTTTTAAGTAAAGTGAATGCTCTAACACAAAAGTTTGTTTCCATAATTCTACACAATGAATAACTCTTGTTTTGTTTCACTTTTTACTCTTTCATTTGCTATATCTTATGTAGTCAACTGTTAGTGTGGCAAATATTGTTTATGATTAATTCATTCATTATAACAAACTACCAAAACATTCCTACCAGAAACCCATAGTACTGTATTAATGCTAATTTGAATTATATTAGCTATAGAAAGGCTTTCAATATAACAAACCATTCCTTCAATCTTTACCACACTTCATTTTAGATGTGTATGTTGTTGTGCATTAATTAAAGAGTGCTTGGCATTACAGAATACTAAGGCAATTGTGAAATCAACAGCCTCTGCATACAAATAGCCTAGTCATGAAGATACTTCACCTGCAAACTTTGTTAGCTTACACTTGGGTAAAGGATTAAACAAAAATGTAATTTCTTGGTAAGTATAATTGACTTTGTAATCAAGTGAAAAAGCTTTCTACATGGAAATACTCAGGGATAACTATCTTAAATAGAAAGTGATGGAAGGGACTTGCTGTATGAAACTATTGACTCTAATATCTGAAAATCTGCCAGAAGCTGATAATGCATAGAGATTTGAATAAGAATGAGCATATGTGGAACTGTAAAGAGATGATTATAATAAACTACGAAGGCAGTTTGTGGCAGATTTTCAGATATTAGAGTCAATAGTTTCATACATCAAGTCCCTTCCATTACTTATTCCTTTGACTTATTCCTATACATTGTTGATTACTCTATCATGCATAAGAAATTGCATGATAGAGTAATCAACAATGTATAGGAATAAGTCAAAGGGCATGATGGAAGCTGCATCTGACTGCATCCCCATGGTTAGGAGAACTAATCTCATGTGAAAGGAAATTATACTTGCTAAGAAATTATTTTCTTGTTTAATCCTTTAACCAAGTATAAGCAAACAAAGTTTGCACTAAAGCATCCTCATGACCGGGTTACATATATAGCGACTGATGACTGCACATCATTTACCTTAGTATCGCATAATGCAGAGCACACATTCTTTCAGATGTGCATAATGCTAAGCAATGGAGGATCATTTTTCTTGATAAGTATAATTTACTTGATCCCAAAGTGAAAAAACTTTCTTCATCTTTATTATATTGAAAACTTTATTCTTATGGAACAGGTCTTTCCTGACATGTCACATGCAGACATACAGACATTGCAATGTAGGAGTAATGCATTACTCCTAAATTAGGTATTAGGTAACTTTAACAGCCATAGTGTTAACTGGGGTTACACAAAGTCCAACGAAGATGGAGAACTTGTTGAAAAATGGGCTGAAGACCTTTCTCTAAACCTGATACATAATCCAAAACTCCCTGCATCTTTCAACAGTGGCAGATAGAAGCGAGGCTATAACCCTGACCTCATATTTGTTAGCTCAAAAATATCCAGCATTTTTGTGTTAAAAAAAAGGTCTTAAATCCGATTTCACATACTTGACATAGACCTATAATGCTTCAATTCCACCCAGCAAAGACAGTCTCTTACAGACGACGATTTAATTTCCAAAAAGCTAATTGGAAGGGTTTCATGGTAGATCTCGACCCCTCCATAGAACAAGTCCCTCCAAACCCTCAAGAGTATCCTGAATTCATAAAAATACTGAGGAAACTCTCCACCAAACACATCCCCTGAGGATGCCGCACAAACTACATTCCAGGCCTTTCCAGTGACATACAAGCCCAGTATGCTGATTACTTACAACTTTACAACACCAACCACTTCTCAGAAGAGACTATCCAAGCAGGAGAAAATTATGCTCCAAGATGGCAGAGGAAAGGTGTTCCTCATGGAAAAAAGAAATAGAAGCCCTTGATATGATCCATAGTAGCAGAAAGGCATGCAACTTTATCAACAGAATTAGGAAGGATTTTACTAAGCCATATGAGCATCCTCAGGTAACAGCTAATCAAATTGCTCACCAGCTGCTGCTGAATGGAAAATTCCCTAAAAAGCACACAAAAAAGAAGATACTTAGAACCCCAAGTGAGGAACAAAATATGATTAACTCAGATTTCACCATCACTGAACTCAACGCTGCCATAAACCTATTAAAACCTAGAAAATCTGCAGACCTTGATGATGTCTGTAATGAACAGATTAAACATTTTGGAAACAGGACTAAAGAATGGTTATTAAACCTATACAATACTTGCCTCAGAACCCTAAGGATATCAACTATCTGGAGGCATGCCCAATTAGTGGCCTTTCTGAAACCAGGGAAAACTCCAACAGAAGCAAAAAATTACAGACCTATATCACTACTCAGCAACCTCTTTAAACTCTATGAACGATTAATTTTGAATAGGCTACAACCCCTAATCGAACCCCACCTTATTGCTGAGCAGGCTGGCTTTAGATCAGGCAAATCCTGCGCATCACAAATTCTCAACCTCACTCAATATATAGAAAATGGTTATGAGCAAAAACTAGCCACAGGAGCAGTCTTTGTAGACCTAACTGCAGCATATGATTACCATAAACCATCTCACACTCAGAAATAAAATATACAGAATAACTAGAGACTATCGCCTTGTCTTCCTGATCCAATCACGCTTGGAAAACAGACGCTTTTAAGTGGACCTAGGGGGTAGGAAGAGCCACTGGCACCTCCAAAAAAATAGCCTCCCCCATGGAAGTGTGTTATCACCATTACTTTTCAACATCTACGTCAATGATTTCCCCATCTTTCCAGGAACTAGAAATTTTATCTATGCGATGACCTTGCCATAGCTACTCAATCAAAAAATTTCAAGTCCATTGAAACTACTCTATCACTTCCCTTAAAAAGTCTAACCACATACCATACCATACCAACAATCAACTGAAACCAAACCACTTGAAAACCCAGACTGGCCTTTTCCACCTTAACAATAAGGAAGCCAACAGGAAGCTACAGATTTCTTGGGAAGGCTCTAAAATAGAACATTCCTGGAATCCAATCTACCTCGGTGTGACTCTTGATCGCACCCTCTCATATAAAATCCACATAGAAAAAACAAAGGCAAAAGTGAATGCAAGAAACAATATACTAAGAAAGCTTACCTCCTCCAAATGGGGTGCAGACCCTAACACACTGAGATCTTCTGCCTTGGCCCTTTACTATTCTTCTGCTGAATAAGCCTGCCCAGTATGGTCCAGATCCTGCCATGCTGTAAAACTTGATCCAGCATTGAATGAAAACTGCTGCTTAATTACAGGATGCCTGAAACCAACACCACTAAAAGACCTGTATACTTTGGCTGGTATTGCATCTCCTTCAATTTGAAGATCTGCATTCTCAGCTGATGAAAGAAGCAGACAAATGAATGATGAATGCCACCCGCTATTCAGCCAGACCGCAGTGCCCCAAAGACTAAGATCCCGACATAGCTTCCTGGCAACGTTGAACCACCTGAAAACCTCCCAGAGATGAGACTTCAACAATGGCTTTATATCCTGAAAATAGCACTGGTATTCCAACAGCTGAACATCTTCCATATGGTGCCCACTTGGACTGGAATACTTGGAAAAACCTCAACAGACTGCGAACGATAGGACACTGCAAACAAAACCTCATCAAATGGGGCTACCTCACTGGCCCAAACAATTGTGAGTGCTGGACAACCCAGTCTGTGGAACACCTTCTTTCTTGCCCCTTTCTTCCATCACCTTGCACAAAAGAGGACCTTATATCCTGCACAGAAAGAGCAGTTGATTGTGCAAGATACTGGAGGAACATCTAGCCATATTTATTGTATATAAGTTATGTATAGTTTCTTTTTTTTTCATATTTAATTATTATTTCCCTGTATAATTCACCTACCAAATCTGAGCTGATCTCACTATAACGTATCCTAATTTGCTGTAAATCATGTTGTACTACTTACTTACTACTGTACCACTTGTGTTTGGATATGAACTAAATAAATTACTCCTAAATAATACTGACCGTTCACCATGGTACCATGGTGAACGGTCGGTATTAAAGGAACAAATTCAAGGTGGATAATTCCAGCAGTGTCTTGACAAGTGATTTTTGCAATTGGACTTTCTTCTTCCAGCAAGAAGACATTCCACACAATTCCATGCTCTGGCATTTCGTTTCCAGATCAAACTGAAAACACTATCTTTCATTACTGGTGATAATTCTTTGCAACACATCACAATCTTGATCAATTACATGGATGAAATTTTGACAACATGCAACTCAGTGCTCTTTCTGTTCATGTCAACATGTGCTGCACAAACCTGAAACAAATCTTTCTCTTGTGCAAATCTCTTTCTAAAATTAATCTGGCCATTTCCTTACTGATACCAAGCTATACAGTGAGTAGCCTAGTGGTTATTCCCATGTCATGGGCAATGGTTGCCCTAGCTTTCCCCATATTTTCATTTGTCGGTGCAGAAACTGTATCAGAATGTATACCCAGAGATAGAACAATAAATCAGGCACAAACAAATAGATATCAGCATTAAACAAGAGTTGCAGACAAAGAAAAAGTTGTGGATTGAATGTAAAAAAAAAGGTCATCAGCATATCCATGAGCAGTACAAGCAAGAAGGGTGACCTACATGGTAAAGAAGGCCGAAGCTAATTATGAGAAAAAGCTATCTGTTGCAATCTTAAAGAGTTCTTTTGCTATATGTTAAGTAAAAGGAAATAACTAGGGAAGGATGACTTTAAAAATTGATGATAATGAAGAGGATTCAATGGAAACAAACCAAATAGTTGAATCACTGAGTGATTCAACTATTATAAGGGATGATGTTGCAGTGCCAGATGTTGACAGTGGCTGATGGAAGAATCATCATCGCAAACCATGGGCTCACTGCCCATTGGTGTCAGATGCTTCCATCATTATCTTCTTCCACCTTTTTTTGTCCAGTGCACAGTGTTGCAGTTTCTGTAAACCCATTCCACACCATTCCTTTATGCCGTCTATCCATTCTCTGAATGGTCTACCTCTTCTGTTAACACCATCCATAATACCAAACATGAATGTCTTTATCTTCTGGTCCTCACTCATTCTGCAGATGTCCAAATATTTGCAACTTCCATTGTATAATCTTCTGCATTAGATTCTCCTTCGGTTGTATCTTCCAATAGAGCTCTTCATTTGTGATTTTCTGTACCCATCCTATTCTTACAGTCTTCATGTAACAAGTTCTTTCAAACGCCAAAATTCTTTTTCTTGATTCCTTATTTATTACCCATGTTTCAGATCCATACAGTACACCACTGAAGATGCATGTTTCCAGCACTCTTAGTTTTGTTTGCGGGCTGATCACTTTACTTTTTCAGATGTTATCCATGACCTTCAGATTTGTTCTTCCCTTTGCAATCCTGATCTTTATTTCTTTTTTACAGTCCAAATCATATGTCATTTTACTTCCCAAATATGTGAATTGTTCTACATTTTCTATATCAATTCCATCCACTTGTATCTCTTGTTTCATGTTCTTCTCACCAAATACCATTGTCTTTGTTTTTTCCAAGTTCATAGCAAGTCCAAATCTATTCCCTTCTTCATTTTTAACAGTTTCAATGTGTTTTTGTAGCTCTCTTTCATCTTCTTCAATAATAACAATATCATCTGCAAATCTCAGATTGTTAATTCTCATCCCATGTACAGATATTTCTTTTGCATTTTCCTTCATTTTATCCATTGCTCTTTCTAAATATGCGATGAAAATGCTTGATGATATTGAGTCCACCTGTCTAGCACCTCTGCTTGATCTAAACCATTTTCCCAGATCACCACCTATTCTAACTACTGCATTCTTATACACATCTTTTAATATAGCTATTAGTTTTCTATCAATTCCATCAATTTTTGGTTGATACTGTCAAATGCCTTCTGAAAATCAACAAAGCAAGTATATATGTTTTTGTTTTTTCTCTTAGCTTTCTCTGCTATTAACCACATTGTCAAAATATGTTGAATTGTAGTGCTATCTTTCCTAAATCCTGCTTGCTCACCTGCAAGATATGGTTCCAATTGTGTTCTCAATCTTTCTGTCAATATCATCATCATCACCTTACCAAGGTGACTTGTCAAAGCAATTGTTCTATAATTTTCACATTCTAGCTTATTTTCTTTCTTGTATAATGTCACTAATATCGATTTCACCCACTCTGGCATTTTCCCTTCTTTCCATACCATATTACATACTTGGTGCATTTCTGTAACCATACTTTCACCACCATATTTAATAATTTCTCCAGTGATGTTATCGTTACCAGGACTCTTGTTGTGTTTTAGCCATCCTATTGCTTTTTCTACCTCTCCTCTTAAAATGTCCATATCATGCTCATTACCTGGCAGTGATATCTGCTTCAATTCTTCAATCAGTTTCCCAACACTATTTAAATCTAGTTTTTCTTCATATAACTCACATATTTCTTATTTCATATAATTCATATTTCTTCATATAATTGTGTCCACTGCTGTACAATTTATCTTTATTCATCAAATCAATACTTTGCCTTTTTTTCATCTTCAATTGTGGTGTGTTTTGGTTGCCACCCTCTGTTAATGGTTCTAATCATTACTACATCACCTAGTTTTATGCTCTCCATAGTGCTGTTCTATATTATTGCATTGGGCTTCTAACCATTTCACCTTATCCAATCTGACTGCTTTTTTTCACCTCATTACACGTTCTTCTATATTGCTCCTCTATTTGTTCTTATATCCCTTCTTATCTTCAACATTCTCTTCTTCTGTACTAACTTCAGTGTTTCTTGTCTAATCCACTTCTTCTTGATCTTCTCTTACTGTTTGTTCAACTGTGTCTTCTATCACCTTCATTACTCCTTTCACTCTTAGATTTGAATTTTTTTCTTTATCCACACTTTTAAGTTTCTCTTCTAACACTGTTCTATACCTTCATTCTATTTCACTGTTCTATACATTGTTCTATTTCTGCTTCACTTATTCTTGCTGTATCTCTTTGTTTCTGATGATGAGGTTTATATTTTCTTTTTAATTTCAACTTGATGTTTGCAATCGCTATGCTATGATCCGAATCTATATCTGCCCCTTGAAAAGTTCGACACTGCTGTACTGATGTTATCCATCTTCTTTTAATCATAATCACATCAATCATGTTCTTGGTTTTCCTATCATTTGATCTCTATATCCATTTTCTACACTCCTTTTGCTGGAATCTTGTGTTACAAATCATCATCATCTCGTGGTCCACAGCAAATTCTGACATTTTTTCACCTTGTTCATTTCTTTCTCCAAAACCATATTTTCCCATGACACTTTACCAACCATCATTGTCTACTCTGACTTGGGCATTCCAATCTCCTTCAATAATTAGTGTATCTTGCTTTGGTATTGTTTCTGTTGTCTCTGTCAGATCTTTGTAAAATAAGTCAATATCCTCATTTGTGCTGTCAGATGTGGGTGTGTATATCTGGACTGTTGATATATTAAATGGTTTTGCTTGAAATCTTGCTACTACGATTCATTCATTGACTGGTTTGTAGCCTAACAGTGCCTTTCTAGCTTTTTATGTTAAGAAGGAAACCTGCTTCGTGTTTGGTGTCATGCCCTGACCATATGACTTTGCATCCATTATCTCTCCTGATGATGTCCATCACAGCTCCGCCAGCCTAGTATATCACACCAATATCTCTTCATTTCCTTGCAAAGTAATTCTAGTTTTCCTGACATCCAAAGTGTCTGTACATTCCAAGTTCCTACTGATAATAGTTCTGTTAGTTTCAGTTACTGTTTACTTTCGGTATCCCACTTCTTGATCCAACCCTGATCTCTTGATTGGTATTGTGGACCTTGATCATCCAGGCAACATGCAAGCCGACATGTTTTAGCTGTTGATTGTATAGGCATGAGATAACAATCTTTTTTTTTTTTTTCTTTACGGTCAGAGCATTGACACTCATCTGACCGACCCTCCTCCTTTATCCAGGCTTGGGACCGGCATGAGACCTCTAAGGATCCCATGGAGGAGTTTGATGGGAGAATAGAGGTTGAAAAAGGAAGTGCTTGTAACATTGCAGAACCTCAATGGAACACAGCCATGGGATTAGATGGTATATACACCCATGTATTATAAGAATGTGCAAGGATTATCATATCCTCTGACCAAGCTATTTAATTTAAGCCTCAGTCATGGGAAGATGCCAGTGGAGTGGAAAGAGGGCAAAATAGTCCCTCTGCATAAAGGTTGCTCCATGACAGAAGTAGCAAATTATAGGCCAATCAGTATTGAAAGATAGAATTCAGGATTGGGTAGATAGGAATATGATACTCTATGAGGAACAACATACTTTTATAGGAAATATTCAGTTCTTTGCCTACTACTACTATGTTCACTGGGCATCTACAGATGCCGTATGGTCACTCCGATGCTTTGTGATGTGCAACACCAGGCCTCGCCATGCAGTCCTGTTGTTTGCTTTTCTGGCTGCCTCAACTCTCTGAAGATCAGTCACTCCACACACGCCATCCATCTCATTGATGATCTACCCCTGCCTCTTTTTTCCAGGAACTTTACCTTCTATTACTGTTCTGAGAAGTCCCCCTTCCATCCTTTTTGTGTGTCCAAAATATTTTAACTTTCTTCTGTCAATATCTTTAAGGAGCCTTAAAGTTTTACTGATGTTTTCTAACACCCATTCATTTGTATGCCTTTCAGTATATGATATCCTCAACAGCCTTCTGTAACACCACATCTCAAAAGCAGATATCCGTTTCTTATCTGACTTCTTTAGGTTCCAAGTCTCACATCCATAAGTCACTGTTGGAAAAACAACTGCATCCAAAATCCTCAACTTTGTTCCCATGAAGATAGATCCATCCTTCCAGATTTTAGACAGGTCTCTGTTGTTTTAGCCATTCCTAACCTTTTTCTGACATCTTCTGAACAGCAATTCTTCACATTAATAATGAATCCCAGGTACTCAAACTTGCTGACTTCCTCAATTCTTTCTCCATTAAGGTACACTTTTTTCTCGAGAGCTTCTCTGTTTGTATTCCTTTGAAAACCATAATCTTTGTCTTGCTAGGATTGAGTTGAAGTCCTCTGTTATTACTGATCTTGTTAACTTTGTCAAGAATTAGTCCTAGTTCTTTCATGTCATTACAAAGGAGTACTGTATAATCAGCATACCTCAGATTACTGATCAATCTACCTCCTATCCTGAGCTCATCCAGTGCTTCATGCATGATGTCCTCTGCATATATAGTAAACAAGCGAGGTGAAAGTAAACATCTTTGCCTAACTCCTTTTCCAACTTGAAGCCAGTCAGTCAATCCAACACCTGTTCTTATCATGGCTTCTTGCTCTTTATACAAGTTGGCTATCAACCTGATAGTGTGTTGAGGAAAAACCCATTTTTTTCATTACTTCCCACAGTTTCACATGCTCAACACAGTCAAAAGCTTTAGAGTAGTCTAAGAAACACATTACCAGAGGGAGTCTGAATTGTTTATATTTTTCTATGATCTGTCTAAGGCTAAGGATCTGATGGGCAATGATGCTAAACTGGGAAGAGCAATGGTAAATGAAAGGTGATGCAGAGATCCTATAGGAAGACTTAAACAGGCTAGTAGTATGTGTAAAGATAACTGGCAATACCACGTTCTTCCCAAGGCACTTTGGGAAGAGATCACAAGCTTGATGGAACTGAACTGCAGGAAACTGATGAGGCTAGGGACTTGGGTGTAATTTTGGACAGGAAGTTGAAGTGTAGTGGGTATGTTAGAGTTTAGCCAGCCTGGTAAGCCAAGTGGTTAGTGTATCCACTCTTCAGCCAACAGGCTGCATGTTTGAATCCCACCATGGGTGTAGATGTTTGTGATTGTCTTCAGGTAGGAGATGAATTTCATTTCCAATTTACATTTCTGCTGCCTCACTTATTGGAGGCCTGAAGTGGCTTGAAAAGTTTGATGTTTGGTCTTTAAAATAAGGTTTCCAGACTACCTAAAAAATGAATTTTAAAAAAATATGGAAAATTGATAAAAACGGGAAAATAAATTCTTAGCCCACCCACAGTACAAAATGTACTTATAGGTTTGCAAATAGCCTTTCATGGATGGTAGCAAAACATAACAAAAAAAATATTGTGAAGGTAACCAAAAGAGTACATCAGATTATGTGGTTGTTGAAGAACACTCTAACAAGTAGGAGTAGAGAGGTTATTGTTTCTCTGTATTAGGCTTTAATAAGGCCACATGTGGACTCCCAGATTCCGTGAGGATGAAGAAGTTGTGGAGAGGATCCAGAGGCGAGTGACCAAAATTGCAGCATGTGTGTGGAATGCTCCCTATGAGAATAGATTGACAGTCTGGAGACTTCAAAAATTAACTGATAGGTGAAAAAGAGGAGACGTGACAGAAGCATTTAAGTTATTAAAGGGGTTTTATAGGATTGACACTTTTTTGTCAATATAGGAAGTATTAAATTCTATTTTAATTCTTTTTGAGTGTTGTAAAAAATCCATTAAGCCTCCAACACGATGTCCTCACAGCACTTAAGCCTCTACACACGAATTCTAATCATTCATGGAGAAGATTTAGCATGCAAATCCAAGCAATACGGTAAGTCAAAACTACGACTATCTAGGCAACTAAATAGGCTGGCCTTTCTAAAAAGATGTTGGGATACAAGAGTGATGCCGAACTGCGTTAAAATGAAGATCAATTTCCATTCCAAAAAAGCACTCCGTATATATAACCGTGCCAGCCTGGCATTACTACGTGAGCAAATTGCCTCTACTCGTGCCACCCTCTCAGTGACGAACGCCGCCATTTGCTCCTTACATTCAGAGCTCTCCACCGTTCTTAACCCTGAACTTTGGTCGATTCTTTCTGGCATTTCGGAAACCTCTGCACAGAGAGAATTTCAAAAAATAAAAAATAAACACTTCAAGAAATATAGCAACCTGGTTAAAGATAAACCACAACCACAAATTCAACCGCTCCAGACAGTAGTAAACCTCTCTTCCAAAAGGCTCAACGACGATACCATCAGCGCCCTTTGCCTCGGCTGTAATTTTGCCGTCGCTCTGAAGGAAGTGCCGGTGCTCGATTTTTTATGGTTAACATCGAACGGGGGATTGGTCGCTTACTGTCAGAGATAGCCAACAACATCAGACTTGACGTAGCCAACATCCTCGCTCATTCTTCGCCTCCAAAAAGCAACTTATCGTATGCCCAACG
This sequence comes from Typopeltis vanoorti, assembly GCF_054136105.1. Classification (NCBI taxonomy): domain Eukaryota; kingdom Metazoa; phylum Arthropoda; class Arachnida; order Uropygi; family Thelyphonidae; genus Typopeltis; species Typopeltis vanoorti. The sequence continues at coordinate 72,880,123 of NC_143564.1, read as the reverse complement.
CATGGCTCTCCTGAAACTATGCAAAGAAAAAAGTATCGTCATCACCAGAGCGGATAAGGATAATGCCACAATCATTCTTAATACCAGTGAATACAATCATAAAATGAACATTATCCTCCGCATTATCCTCCGCAATCGCGCTACCTACATCCTGCTAGAACACAACCCCACAAAAACACAAGTTAAGAAATTAAAAATCTTACTTAAAAAAGTAACCTCCTGGCCCTCTGATGTCACAAAAAAACTTAAACCTTTCTGCCTCCCATCCCCCCCGAATATACGGTTTACCAAAAATCCACAAACCCAATTCCCTACTCAGACCTATAGTAGATGCCACCAATGCACCTTGCTACAGACTATCCAAACAGCTGGCCAACTTTCTGACCCCCCTAACCGGAAGGTCCACTTCCTATATAAAAAATTCGACCCACTTTAAAGCCCTCACAGAAAATTTAACCTTGAATAATGCAGACATATTGGTAAGCTTTGATATCTCCTCTTTGTTTACCAATATTCCCTTAACTGACACCTTATCTCTCTTAGAAAACGTTTTTCCCTCTGACATCGTAGATCTCTTTTCCTTTGCCATTAATTCTGGGTATTTCTCTTGGAAGAACAAAATCTACAAGAAGATAGAGGGAACCGCCATGGGTTCCCCCCCCCCTTGCCAATTTCTATATGGAAGATTTCAAAAAATGAGCCATAGACTCAGCCCCACTCAAACCTTCTATCTGGCTAAGATATGTAGATGATGTGTTCTCTATTTGGCCTCATGGCCCAGACACATTAGACTCCTTCCTCAGTCATCTTAATAGCCTACATCCAAGAATCCAGTTTACTATGGAAAAGGAAAAGAACAATTATTTATCCTTCCTAGACACCTTAGTCACACGCCTGCCTAATGATACACTTGCCTTCACTGTATACAGAAAACCCACACACACAGGCAGATACATTCACAAACTCTCCCACCACCACCACCCCTCACAACAATATGGCATCATCAAAACTCTTACTAAGAGAGCCCACAATCTTTGTTCCAGTGGAACCGCCCTTACTACTGAGCTTAACCACATACACAACACTTTCCTCTCCAATGACTACAGCGAACACAGTATCAAAAAAATAATCAGTTCCTCCCCCATTTCCCGTCCTTCTCGTCAACAAGATTTTAAAAATGTCATCACCATACCCTACATCCGTGGCACATCTGAAAAAATAGCCAAGATACTAAAAAAGTACAACCTACACACAGCATATAAGCCCTACTGCAAACTTGCTATCCTTATCCGTTCTACGAAAGATCAGCTTCCTCCTCTGTCGCTGCCTGGAGTTTACAAAGTACCCTCTTCCTGTAAGCTGGCATACTTTGGACAGACAGGCAGATCAGCATCCATCCGCCTGGAGGAACACAAGTCTTACATCTGTAAACACAACCATGGCCATTCAGGCTTGGCTGACCATGTTTTGGACACCACCCACAGAGTATCATGGAAAAAAACCACCATGCTCCACCACAGCAAATTCAAGAAAGAGAGACTTTTCTTAGAAGCAGCAGTAGCAGCTCTCAGAAACCAACCAAATCTTAATAAATACGGTTGCATTAAGCTTCCGAAGATTTGAGAAACACTCATCACTAGAGGTCCCACCTTACATTCCAGGCCACCTACTACTGCCCTTAGAGGGCACTCCACCTAGATAGGACTTTAGTGTCACCCACGTGGTTGGGCTTAGTATTGTAAGATTTGTGTGTGCATGTTACATTAATTGATTTTGTAATCTCCGTAGATGTCCTAGTGACTAGGATGAAATATAGGAAGTATTAAATTCTATTTTAATTCTTTTTGAGTGTTGTGTAAAAAATCCATTAAGCCTCCAACATGATGTCCTCACAGCACTTAAGCCTCTACACACAAAGAGGAAGGGAAGGATTGACACTGAAGACATTTTTTCAGTTCATGGTCAGAAGAGAGAGAACAAGGGATCACCAGTGGAAGTTGTGTGGTTAGCAAGTGTTTTAGGACTAGATTTTTTTGTTTGGATGGTGGTGAATGTGTTTCCAGAGTTGGTAGTGGGTGCTTCATCGGTGAATACGTTTAAGGAGAAATATAGGTATTGTGTGAATGATGGCTAGTGAGAATAATGGACCTCCCATGATGAGTCTTCCGGCTCCATGGAGATACCTGTATGGTAATAATAATCATTTAGGAATTCTCAACTGTATAAACAAGTGTGAATAGCAATCTTAGGGCAGGTGTGTTTGGAATTTGTAAAGTGTTAGGAGTTAGGCAGGAGAGAATTAGTGTTTTGAATGAAAATAACACCAAGTTTTACTTCATTACTCATTTGAAAATGAGTAATGAAGTAAAAACTGATCTTGACTGGTGATTGAAACATTATTAGAAGTAAAAGGAAACAAAGAAACCTCTTACTTTTGAGAAATAAGAACTGTGTTTTGATAGCTTTGAAATTGACGAGATTTACCCCACTTGAAAATGACGGAGATCGGTGTTTAGTACATTGGTTATGGAAATCTTGAAGCTTGAATCATGCATGGTTTCTCGAGTGAAAAAGAGGAATGGAGAGTACTTTTGTGAACAATAACAATACTGGAGATAGAATTTGAGGTTTAAGAAAGCCTTGTTTAAAAAAGATATTAAATATATAGTATTGGTGAGAGTTCAAAGCTCTGGTGTACTCTAGCATTGATCAAAAAATCTAATGAGAGGAAGCCATCCACCATAATGCACAATGAACTAACTGAGCTCGTGTGGGGACACCTGTAACCCCCATCGGGCACGTCCCCTGGTGGCGGATCGGGGAAGGCTCGTCATAGTTTACTATGAAGAGTAGAAGGGAAATAAAATACCTCCCGCGGACCAACAGGATAGCACTTCCCTCATAGGCCGGTCTGGGGGCCTTGAAGGTGGCAGCCCCACCACCAGACTCGGGTGCTGAAGGCTAATCCCCTGCACACCTTAAAATTTCACTCATTAAAAGAAATAACAAAGAGATAGCCGAACTGGCTAAATGGTTAACGACAAAGCGAGGAAAAAGGTATATGAGATACGGAACATGGAACGTTAAAAGTCTACATGGAAAAGAAAACGAATTAATAGATGAATTTAAAAAATCAAGATTGGATTTTCTAGCAGTCACAGAAACAAAAATGAAAGGTCAAGGGTGCCAGAAAATGAAAGATGGGTATATACTTTTCTATTCAGGGGTAAACCCAAGAGAATGGAGAAAACAAGGGGTAGCTTGCATAATTAAACCAGATCTCAAAGAATATATTACTAAATGGCAACTAATAAACGAAAGCTTGTTGACAATTACTATAGATTTTAAATCAGACAACCAAGTATTCACTGTAATTGTTGCATATGGCCCAAACGATAATGCCAATAAAGAAATTAAAGATGAATTCTTCGAACTCTTACAAAAAACAATTAAAGGAGTTCAAGGGCATATCATACTACTAGGAGACCTTAATGGCCGGGTAGGGAATCAAGTAGATGAAGAAACGAAACAAGTGTTGGGATCACAAGGAGAAATAACCCGGAATAATAATGGAGAAAGAATAATAAATCTTTGCCTTACAAATAATTTAGTAATAGCGAATACTATGTTCAAGCATAAAGAAATCTATAATCGACTATGCCATCATAAGCAGATCATACTGGAAGTATACAAAAAATGCAAGAGTCTACAGAGGTCCTGAAATAGGCAGTGACCACTACTTATTAGTATTGGAAACAATCTATAACATAAAAGTTGAAAAATGTAGAAAAAGTAGCAAGGAAATAAATGTTAAGATAAAGAACTACAAACTAAAGAAAGAAGAAACAGCCATTGAGTATAAAAGTAAAATAGAAGAGAAGATGAAAGAAGTAGAAAAGAGATATATGAAGACCAAGATGTAGAAAACCTATGGTACAGGTCCAAAACACTTCTTCTAGAAACAAGCAAAGAAATTTGTGGTGTGTCATTAAATAATAAACAGAAGAAACATAAAACACCCTGGTGGACTGAAGAACTAAAAGAAGAAATTAAAAAGAAAAAGCAATTATGGAAGAGATATATAACATCAAAGCTGCAGGTTGATAGAGAACTATACAGCAACCAAAGAAATAAAGTTAAAACCTTAGTGAAAGCAGAGAAAAGGAAATGCTGGGAAGACTTCGGACATACTTTAGAACAAAATTTTAAAGGAAACCAAAAACTCTTCTATAATGTTTTAAGAAGAATGAGGTCAGAGAAAGAATGCCCCATAAAGTTTATCAAAAATAAGGATGGAAATCAAGAATTATTGGAAGATGCAGGACACAGAAAAAATAGAACCCTAAGAGCAAGACACACAAGCAAAATAGAAGATCAGAGTGAAGAAATTCATGCAAATAAACTGTTAGCAGCAATAAATAAAATAAAACTGGGCAAATCAGCAGGCCATGACCAAATAACACCAGAAATGGTAAAGAATTTAGGAACGAAAGCCATAAAATTTCTTTTACACCTATTCAATGTTGTATGGAAAAAGAAAATTATTCCCAAAGACTGGGAAGTAGCTATAATAATCCCTATATTTAAGAAAGGAGACAACCGCAAATGTGGAAACCATAGAGGAATTTCGCTTTTAAGCATTCCAGGAAAATTATATACCCTCATTTTAGAAGTGAGGTTTAGGAATCAAATAGTGGACACACTGGATGAAATGCAATATGGCTTTCGAAAAAATAGAAGCACACAGGATCTTCTTATCTTCAGTCTTAAACAAATATCAGAGAAAACATTGGAATATGGAAAAGAACTACATTCATGTTTTATAGATTTTGAAAAGGCCTTTGACCGAGTTCCCAGACACTTAATATGGCAAACATTAAAGTAAAACAAGATACAAGATAACTTAATAGCAGCCATACAAAGCCTCTACAAAAGTAATAGAAATTATGTAAGAACCAGTAATAATAGATCAAAATAATTTGAAACAAATGTAGGAGTGAGGCAAGGCTGTATCCTCAGCCCTCTTCTCTTCATCGTAGTAATGGATGAAATTTTAAAGGCATGCCAAACAAAAACAAAAAAATTCCACTTATGATACAGGAAACTGAAAGAAACCAGGATTTCACATATGGCTTTTGCAGATGATGTAGTGATTCTAGCAAATACAGCTGAAAATCTGCAGTACAATATCAACATTTGGTATGAAGAAACAAAGAAAAGGAATATGACCATAAATATAAACAAAACTAAAACAATGATCATATCTAGAAACCAACAAAAACACATAATAAAAATAGAGAATCACCAACTGGAGCAAGTCCACTCCTTTAAATACTTGGGATCATATATACAAGAAGATGGTAGACTAGACACAGAAATTAACAACAGGATAAGAGGGGGAACAAAGCTATTCTATGCAATGAAAGGCCCACTCCTAGATAAGAAAGAAGTCACCCAAAATACCAAAATGGCAGTGTACCGTTCAGTGTTTCTATCAACATTTACATAGTTGTGAGTCTCGGTGTTTAACAACAGGAAACAGAAATAAACTACAAACAATTGAAATGAAATATCTCAGGAAAGTGGCACAAAAAACAAGACTAGACCAAATAAGAAATCAAACCATAAGAGACAGCCTTCAAGTTGCACCTCTGAATCAATTCATGACACAAGCCCAAATGAGATGGTTTGGACATCTCAATCGAATGGAAGAAGGAAGAATAGCAAAAACTGTATACGAAAGCCAGAAAATAGGAAAAAGAAACATAGGCAGACCCAGGAAAGGTTGGCAAAAGGAAATTAAAGAAAAATTGGAAAAGAAGGGAATTAACTGGAAAGAAGCAAAACAACAAACCTTGGACAGGACGGCATGGAAATCTCTTTGGCAAAATCTCGACGCTTAAAGCATAAGAGATCATAGACGAAGAAGAAGAACTAACTGAGAGGAAACTGGAAATCCAATCATAAATGCAAGGAGGGGAGGTGCATAAGATAACTAGGTAAAAAAACCTCTATGCTAGACACCATTACATGGCTTGAGAATATGGAGAGAGTGACCATATGATCATCTTCAGACTTTTCTGAAGGTGGGCAAGGTTTTACAATGAAGTCAACTTTAGAATGAGAGTGAGTGAGAATTCAAATTCTCCTTCTTCTTCCTTAGCTTTCTGAACCTCTAAGGTTTTTTGCTGCAAGTATCGACTTCTTCCATTCTTTTCTGTCTTGAACTCTCTTCATTTCACTCCAGGATTACTATCTTAGCTGTCTTTTTGGATGCTTTCCTCCCGTGCTCCTGTGGCCCTCCTCCAGGTCACTTTCCATCAGGTCTCATCTTGAATGCTTGTTGAGCCAATCTCTCCTTACCCATTCTTTCCACAAGCCCAAGCCATCTCAGTCTGAAAGTTCTGATTTCATAAGATAGAAATGGCAATCTGTAGAGTTCATATAGTTCTTGATTATGTTTTCTTCTCCATTCACCCGTTGTGTTATCTCTTACAGATCCTTAGACTTTTCGGAGCATTTTATTTTCAAAGATATGCAAACCTTTGCATCTTGGTCTGTTATGCTCCAGGTTTCTGCTCCATATAAAACAATTGGTCTAATGATTGTCTTGTATATTTCTGCTTTCACTCTGCTTGACAGAATTTTGAAAGATATTGAATGATAAGATCTCTCTTTTTTTTTTTTTTTTTTTTCATTTTACATAAATTATGGACTCTACAACCATGTTATAAATAATTAGTTTAATTTCCCGACGTTTTGAACTTCATATCAAGGTCATCATCTGGAGTATACACATATACCTCATGTTGGAGGCTTAATGGATTGTATACAGCACTCAGAAAGGATTAAAACAGAATTTAATACTTCCTATATATTTTGTCTCAGTAAATGAGACATCTTCAGGGATTACAAAAAAACTAATGTAACATCAAAAACAAATAACACACAATACTAAGCCCAACCACGTGGGTGACACTAAAGTCCTATCTAGGTGGAGTGCTCTCTAAGGACGGTTGTAGGTGGCCTGGAATGTAAAGTGGGACCTCTGGTGATAAGCGTTTCCCAAATCTTAGGAAGCTTAATGCAACCATATTTGTTGAGATTCCTGAGAGCTGCTGCTGATTCTAAGAATAGTCTCTCTTTTTTGAATTTGCTGTGGTGGAGCATGGCAGTTTTTTTTTTCATGAGATCCTGTGGGTTGTATCCAAGACATGGTCAGCCAAGCCTGACCGACCATAGTTGTGTTTGTGGATGTATGACTTATGTTTCTCCAGGCGGATAGTGGCTGATCTGCCTGTCTGTCCAAAGTATGCCAGTTTACATGAACAGGGTACTTTATAGACTCCAAGCACTGAGAGAGGAGGGAGCTGATCTTTTGTAGAGCAGATAAGGGTAGCAAGTTTGTGGTGGGGCTTAAATGCTGTGTATAGGTTGTACTTTTTTAAAATCTTGGCTATTTTTTCTGATATGCCACGATGTAGGGTATGGTGATGGCATTTCTAAACTCTTTCTGAAGAGAAGACCGAGGAGAGGGGGAGGACCTGATTATTTTTTTAATACTGTGATCACTGTAGTCATTGGAGAGGGAAGTGTTGTGTATGTGGTCAAGCTCAGTTGTAAGGCGGTTCCACTGGAACAAAGATTGTGGGCTCTCTTCGTAAGAGTTTTAATAATGCCATATTGTTGAGCGGAGTGGTGGTGGGAGAGTTTGTGAATGTATCTGCCTGTGTGCGTGGGTTTTCCATATACAGAAGGAAAGTGTACCATTGGGAAGGCATGTAACTAAGGTATCTGAGAATAATCTAGACACCTTAATGTGTCTGAGCCATGAGGCCAAATAGAGAACACATTGTCTACTTATCTTAGCCAGATAGAAGGTTTGAGAGGGGCTGAATCTATGGCTCATTTTTCAAATTCTTCCATATAAAAATTGGCAAGAGGGGGGAGGGAACCCATGGTTGTTCCCTCTATCTGCTTGTAGATTTTGTTCTTCCAAGAAAAATAACCAGAATTGATGGCAAAAGAGAAGAGATCTAGGATGTCAGAAGGAAAACGTTTTTAAGTGTTAATGTATCAATTAAGGGAATATTGGTAAACAATGAGGAGATGTCAAAGCTTACTAATATATCTGTGTTATTTAAGGTTAGATTTTCTATGAGGGTTTTAAAATGGGTTGAGTTTTTAAATAGGATGTGGAAAGTCCAGTGAGGGGGGGGGGTCAGAAAGCTGGCCAGCTCTTTTGACAGCTTGTAGCAAGGTGCGTTAGTGGCATCTACTATAGGTCTTAGTGGGGAATTGGGTTTATGGATTTTTGGTAAACCGTATATTCGGGGGGGATGGGAACGGAACGGTTTGAGTTTTTTTTTGTGATTTCCGGGGGCCAGGAAGACACTTTTTTAACTTGTGTTTGTGTGGGATCATGTTCTAGCAGGGTGTAGGTAGAGCGATCTCGGAGGATAATCCCCATTTTTCAATTGTATTCCATGGTATTAAGAATGACAGTGGCATTACCCTTATCTGCTCTGGTAATGACGATACTTTTTTCTTTTCGTAATTTCATGAGAGCAGTGCGTTGGGCGGACGATAAATTACTTTTTTGGAGGCAGAGACTGGGTGAGGATGTTGGCGACGTCAAGGCTCTCTAACCCCCCCTCACTGGACTTTCCACATCATATATAAAAAACTACCCATTTTAAAACCCTCATAGAAAATCTAACCTTAAATAACACAGACATATTAGTAAGCTTTGACATCTCCTCATTGTCTACCAATATTCCCTTAATTGATATGTTAACACTCTTAAAAACGTTTTCCTTCTGACATCCTAGATCTCTTTTCTTTTGCCATCAATTCTGGTTATTTTTCTTGGAAGAACAAAATTTACAACAGATAGAGGGAACTACCATGGGTTCCCCCCCCTCTCATTCCCTCTTGCCAATTTTTATATGGAAGAATTTGAAAAATGAGCCATAGACTCAGCCCCTCTCAAACCTTCTATGTGGCTAAGATATGTATATGATGTGTTCTCTATTTGGCCTCATGCCCAGACACATTAGACTCAGTCCTCAGTCACCTCAGCCTACATCCAAGAATCCAGTTTACAATGGAAAAGGAAAAGAACAATTGTTTACCCTTCCTAGACACCCTAGTTACACTCATTCCCAACGGTACACTTTCCTTCACTGTATATAGAAAACCCCCACACACACAGGCAGATACATCCACAAACTCTCCCACCACCACCCTGCTCAACAATATGGCATTATTAAAACTCTTACTAAGAGAGCCCACAATCTTTGTTCCAGTGGAACTGCCCTTACAACTGAGCTTGACCACATACACAACACTTTCCTCTCCAATGGCTACAGTGATCACAGTATTAAAAAAATAATCAGGTCCTCCCCCTCTCTTCGGTCTTCTCTTCAGAAAGAGTTTAGAAATGTCATCACCATACCCTACATCGTGGCATATCAGAAAAAATAGCCAAGATTTTAAAAAAGTACAACCTACACACAGCATTTAAGCCCCACCACAAACTTGTTCCCCTTATCTGCTCTACAAAAGATCAGCTCCCTCCTCTCTCAGTGCCTGGAGTCTATAAAGTACCCTGTTCATTTAAACTGGCATACGTTGGACAGACAGGCAGATCTGCCTGGAGGAACATAAGTCATACATCTGCAAACACAACTATGGTCAGTCAGGCTGGGCTGATCATGTCTTGGATACAACCCACAGGATCTCATGAAAAAAAACCATCATGCTCCACCACAGCAAATTCAAAAAAGAGAGACTATTCTTAGAATCAGCAGCAGCTCTCAGGAACCAACCAAATCTCAACAAATATGGTTGCATTAAGCTTCCTAAGATTTGGGAAACGCTTATCACCAGAGGTCCCACTTTACATTCCAGGCAACCTACAACCGCCCTTAGAGGGCACTCCACCTAGATAGGACTTTAGTGTCATCCACGTGGTTGGGCTTAGTATTGTGTGTTATTTGTTTTTGATGTTACATTAGTTTTTTTGTAATCCCTGAAGATGTCTCATTTACTGAGACGAAATATATAGGAAGTATTAAATTCTGTTTTAATCCTTTCTGAGTGCTGTATACAATCCATTAAGCCTCCAATATGATGTCCTCACAGCACTAAGCCTCTACACACGGACACATATACTATATTTGATGGCATATAGGACAGTTAGCGTATAAGACTTCAAAACTAACATTTCGTAGATGTTCTTTATTTACCGGACGTCATCATCACTTGAAATCTCTTGGACATAATTAGTATATTCTTGTAGACAGGCTTATACGTTGGTTATGCATTATTAAAACACTTAAGGAATAGAACAACGTAGTTAAGGATATAAATTAAATTAAACTTTAATAAATATTTTCCGATATTTCGGCAACGTCACATTGCCATTTTCTAAAGGAACTTACAAAAAAGTTACGTGCACGTAGGCACTACAACACAGAAACTGGGAATGAAGAGATGAAGCTATTGTTCTCCTAACAGTCCTGATGGTGCCCTCTAGCGGGCTAAGTAGGTGTTCTTGGCTGTTGGGCTGAAGGTCTGCAGATGTAGGCCTCCCAAATTTGGGGCAGTCGCATACAACCAAATTTGTTGAGGTTTGGAGAATTTCTTAGGGCTGAGGCTGATTTTCCATAAAGAGTCTTTCAAATTTGTATTTGCTACGGTGTATCACTGTAGCTTTCTTCCACCGTATTCTGTGGCATGTATCCAGAGCATGGTCCGCAAGCCCAGAATGACTGTATTTGTGAAAACGGATGTAGTCCTTGTGTTCCGAAATTCTGATATTTGCTGTCCTGCCTGTTTGGCCAAAGTAAGACAGTTTACAACTGCAAGGGACCTGGTAAACACCAGGTAGGTCTAGAGGAAGTGGTTGGTCTTTAGTGGAGCGGATAAGGGATGCCAAATTTCTGTAAGGTTTGTAACAGGAGGTCAGGTCATGTTTTTTTAAGATTTTGGTAATCTTTTCCGAGGTGCCTCGGATGTAGGGAATGGTGATGGATTTAGAGTAATCCTTGTTGTGGGGGGGGGGGGGGATCTGTGGTTTGTAGGTTCTAATATTTTTTGGATTGGGGGGGGGGGGGGGTAGCCATTGGCTGAGAAAGTGTTGAGGATGTGATTTAGTTCTGTGTTTAGGGCCAAGTCATTTGAACAGATTAGTTTAGCCCTGTTGTATAGTGTTTTCACTACTCCATATTGTTGTGAGGGGGGGGGGGGGGAATTGTTGGTGAATGTATCTGCCTGTATGGGTGGGTTTTCTGTAAACTGAGAAAACCAATGATCCATTAGGCTGGCAGGTGACTAGTGTGTCTAGGAAAGGGAGGCTGTTGTTTTCCTCTTTTTCCAGAGTGAATTTGATTCTGGGGTGTTGGTTGTTTAAGTGTGTTAAGAAGGAGAGAAGTGTTTCAGAGCCATGTGGCCAAATAGCGAACACATCATCAACGTAGCGAAGCCATATGGTTGGTTTTTGTGGGGTAGAGGCTAAGGCTTTTTCTTCAAAGGTCTCCATAAAGAAATTGGCCAAGGGTGGGGAGAGTGGTGAACCCATGGCTGTCCCCTCTATTTGTTTGTAGAATTTTCCCTGCCAAACGAAATAGCCTGAGTTCATTGTGAACTGAAATAAGGCTGAAATATCGGGAGAAAATTTAGCTTGGATTAGCTCTAAAGTTTCCTTGAGTGGGACATTTGTAAATAAAGAGGACACATCAAAGCTGACCATTATGTCAGTATGTTGGAGTGTAAGGTTTTCTATGCTGGCTTTGAAATGGGCTGAGTTTTTTATGTGTGATGGTGTGTTGCCAGTATAGTGTGTGAGCTCTTTGGCCAAATGTTTAGCTAATTTGTATGTGGGGGAATCAATGCCATCCACTATGGGACGTAATGGCACATTTTCTTGGTGTATTTTTGGGAGTCCGTAAATACGGGGAGGGGTATAGAGTTAAACGGCTTTAATCTGTTGGTAACTTCTACAGGCCAAGAAGTGACTCTCTTAAGGAGCCTGTGAAGTTTTCTAATTTGAGAGTTGGTGGGATTGTAATTGATAGGGAGGTAAGTGGCCCGATCTAATAGAAGAGCATTCAGCTTACCTGTGTAGTCCTTTTGGTTAAGTACTACAGTTGCATTTCCCTTATCCGCTTTGGTGATAACTAATTCTTTATTATTCTTGGCCAAGAACACCTACTTAGCCCACTAGAGGGCACCATCAGGACTGTTAGAAGAACAATAGCTTGATCTCTTCATTCCCAGTTTCTGTGTTGTAGTGCCTACATGCACGTAACTTTTTTGTAAGTTCCTTTAGAAAATAGCAATGTGACATTGCCGAAATATCGGAAAATATTTATTAAAGTTTAATTTAATTTATATCCTTAACTACATTCTATTCCTTAAGTGTTTTAATAAAATTTTAATAATCATTAGTATAATTCTCATTGCATACTTCGGCTGGTTTGGTTATCAAGAAGTTAGTAATAAGATATTGATTACCACTATGCTGCAATTTTTTATTAAGTTCATAATACGGAGCTAAACAAATATCCAATTATCTCGTGAATTTTTCGGAGCGCACCATTGAGAGATCATTATCCATAAAATAATTTTCTTGCCAAGTCCAGTCCTTCTGCTGATTTCTTTAAACTGAATTCTTTAACGGATTCATCACAATCAGAATCTTCGACAGAACTTTCCCCGCCATTTGGTTCAACGTCATCTATTAATTGTACCAGTTCCTCCTCATTTAAATCTATTTCCCCATCAGTTAATTCACTAATTTCATTTTCAACCATATTGCAAAAACGCTCTAAGTGGCCATTACTATAATTTTTTTTTTTACATTATAAAAGGCATTACATATTGTATGTAACTCACCAAAATATAAAGTGCTCAGCTTGAGATTCACACACTTATGATTTTTAATGCGCTTTCCTTGCAGAAAATGAAGACAATTTTTAACAATAAATACTTCATACGGTAAACAATTGACGTTTAGAATTGATGAAACAATTTCCCCTAATATAAATTCGCTACTTATAACTACGTGCGCGGTACGTGCAGACGCAAATTTACTGAAGATAAAATTTGATTTTTAAGTCATGGGTTGAAAAATATATGAAAAGATAAAGGATTACTGCAGTTTTATAATGTAGACCGTCTTATATCGAAACCATGTTGTATTAGTACCATGTTATATCGAAACCACGTCGTGTAAGTACCGTGTTATATGAGGGTTACTACAATTTGTAGACCGTGTTGTATAATTACCACGTTATATGAGGTAACCCTCATATAACGCGTTACTGTATTGGAAATATGGATGAAACCCAGCTTTGATAATGATAAACAATAAAACAGTGGAGTCTAAAGGTAGTAAGAGTGTGCTAGTTCGAAGTATGGGTCATGAAAAACCAAGGTTTACGGTTGTGTTGTCATGTTTGGCTGATGGAACCAAGTTAAAACCAGTGATCATTACTTAAATTAAGGGGATATTAAATCCCGCATAGTTTTAAAACCGAATATGAAACTCAAAGATCGGAATCAGAGAGTTTCTTGCCGAATATAGTAAACTATAAAGTATCGGCGACACTAGCGTTAGCCAATGCAAGTGATCCTAGTACGTAGTACAATACCGGGCAACTCGTTGCAAAGGTGGAGGAAGTTCAGATCGCTATTCTTAAGTATTTTCCATAATGTAAAAACACATTTCCTAGGAAATGTGTTTAAGTATTAAGTATTAAGTATTAAGTGTTAAGTATTTTCCATAATGTAAAAACACATTTCCTAGGAAATGTGTTTAAGTATTAAGTGTTAAGTATTTTCCATAATGTAAAAACACATTTCCTAGGAAATGTGTTTTTACATTATGGAAAATACCTAAGAATAGCGATCTGAACTTCCTCCACCTTTGCAACGAGTTGCCCGGTATTGTACTACGTACTAGGATCACTTGCATTGGCTAACGCTAGTGTCGCCGATACTTTATAGTTTACTATATTCGGCAAGAAACTCTCTGATTCCGATCTTTGAGTTTCTTATTCGGTTTTAAAACTATGCGGGATTTAATATCCCCTTAATTTAAGTAATGTTTTCATTGCCGAAATGAAGCTTATTAGCTCTTTATACTTAAGTAACCAATGATCATGTTTAAACGTAAATCAAAACCTAAGATAAAATTTCCTTCAGGTGTTTTTGTACATTTTCACGAAAAAAGGATGGATGGACGAAAATGGTATGAAATCATGGATAAATAATGTGTGGAACATTCGACCAGGCAGCATAATAAAGAAACACAGTTTATTAGTATGGGATATTCAAGATACCAAGTAATTTTATATGAACTTGGTGTTTTAATCCTATTTCCAAGTGAGCAAGCAGACAAGTAAGTCAAGTTTGCATCTGCACGTAGTGCAAGTCTGAGGCAACTCGTGGTAAAGGTGGATTAAGCTCTCATCACTTTCCTTAGTATTTTCCCTTAATGTAAAGCACATCCCCTTGCGGAGATGTATGATGCTATGCATTAAAGGCAATGGTCACTACCCATACCGGTTTCGACTTTTATTGAGGTCTCATCAACGGGAGCCAGACCTGACAATGCTAAGGTTGAAGTAATGCAGAGCTTATATGAATTTTACCTAAACAAGTTGAAACAAGGTGCTTTGACCTTATTAAATAAAATCCCAGGATGAGAGATAGATGTAGAAAGCTTTTTAACTTGGGTGTATTATGTATTCAAGATACCAAGTAATTTTATATAAACTTGTTTTTTTAATCCTATTTCCCAAGTGAGCACACACAGACAAGTAAGTCAAGTTTGCGCCTGCACGTAGTGCAAGTCTGAGGCAACTGGTGATAGTGCCACTCTAGGCAACTCGTGGTAAAGGTGGATTATGGTCTGATCACTTTCCTTAGTATTTTTCCCTTAATACTAAGGAAATACTAAAGAAAGTGATCAGAGCTTAATCCACCTTTACCACGAGTTGCCTAGAGTGGCACTACCACCAGTTGCCTCAGACTTGCACTACGTGCAGGCACAAACTTGACTTACTTGTCTGTTTGCTCACTTGGGAAATAGGATTAAAAAACCAAGTTTATATAATATTACTTGGTATCTTGAATACATAATATACCCAAGTTAAAAAAAACTTTCTAGTATGGGATATGTTTCATAGTCATTTAACTGAGAATACTAAAAGTCTTCTAAAAAGAAATAACACAAAAATTGCTGTTAAACATGGTGATTTAACTTCTATATTGCAACCACTAGACATCTGCTTGAACAAACCATTTAAAGATCACATGTGAGAAGAATGGAATAATTGGATGTTGACTGGTGAAAAATCATTTACAAATGGTGGATCTATTTGCCTACATCACTTGATATGTTGTGCAATTTTGTGATCAAAGCATGGAATAAAGTAAAAGTAGAGACTGTAATAAAATCATTTAAAAAGTTTGGTAGCTTTAAACTTATGGATGATATGGAAGATGATCTGTTGTGGGACACTGATGACGATGAAAACAAAATCAGTTCACCGAATTCGAACTGGGATTTATATGATGATCATTTAAACAATGAATCTGAAGAACTATTTTCAACAGATGATGAAGAAAATTAACATGAAAATTGAGGTTAATAATTATTATTTGTTTTTTAAGACTTACATCTATTGTAATATTTTAAATAAATTTATGTAACAAAAAATTAATCTGATTTGTTTATAAACACTGCCTATTTTCTTATATAATGATGTATTGTAACTACCTAAATGTTCATCCAAGAAACTAAGCTTCTCTTTTTATATTCGCTGTATAAGACGACCCATGATTTCGAGTAGTTTTCTGTGGTATTTGAGTCGTCTTATACGCTGACATATAAGATATATAAGACAAGCTAAATTACATTTCACATAGTATGCTGAAGAGACGATGATTTGATCAACAGTTATTCTACTGGCCTGACCTCTAGTGAAAATAAAGTAAACTTACAATAAATAAATGAAATTAAATAAATTAACTACATCAAAGCTATATTCTATTTAAGACAACATCAGAGAAACATTTTTTTATATTATAGTTTTATTACAGTGAAAATTATGTGCTAATTGAACATGATAATTGTTATATTAGATTAAGATCCTGGATTACCTATGGTTCTATTTAAAATTAACTCTTAGGGAGAAAGGTTAAGTGGGCAGAATATGTGCCTTCCATATGTCTGGGATTTTTAGACCATCATTATTGTTAAGATTAAGGTGATTGATAAGAATCTCACAGGCCTCCTTAAATTTACATTCATACCATGTTTTGGTGTGACGTAAACAACAGGTGCTTTTCCAGGCAATTCTATGTAAAGTGTTTAGGGCATGATTAAAAAGACCAGCTTGACCATAGTTATTATACTTAATGTGTCATTTATGTACCTTTTTTCATATAGGAATTGTGCATCCTGTTTTCCCTATATAGGGCAAATTACAGGTGCAATGAATACGGCAGCATTTCTCAAATTTTTCCTACAACGGAACACTTCACAAATCCTAAAATTTTAACAGAACACCTTCGTAAGAGTCGAGTATCACCGGTCTCATAAAGCTAAGTGCACACTAATGCCGAAGCAGGATGCATTGCATTGCAAAAATGCAACAGCGCATACTACAGCCGTACAGGGCCGGGCCGCATCCCATTGACCCTGCTTGTGACCACACGTTTCCTATAATAGATACTTCTGTACCTCACTCATGCTCGGAAGTGTTGACAGCTGCAGGCGGCTGAGTCAAGGCCTGCGTGCACTGGCCTTAATAGCACAATCCACATGCAAAATGAGGAGTGCCTGATTTTCAAACATGTTTGAACTTGTTGCAGCATTTAAAACCATTCCAGGCTCATATTAATTTTGATAATTTTTCATGGAACACTTATTCACTTTCAGCGGAACACCGATGTTTTACGGAACACAGTTTGGGAAATCCTAGAATACAGTATACCCCAGGGTGGGCCATTGGAGGGAGTGGATTTTTGGATGTGTTGAGTAAGTTCTTTAATTTTGCACGAGGTTTAAAAAGTGGCTTTAAGGTTGTATTTTTGTAGTATTCTGTTTATTTTGTCTGATATCCCTTTAATGTATGGAATGGTTACAGTTTTATTATAGTCTTGTTTATTTTTGTTTTTAAGTGAGGTCTTGTGCAGAATTTTGTTGATAGTATTTTGGCTGTAACCATTTTTTAGGAAGCTATTGCTGATAACTTTTAATTCATCTTTAAGTGCTTGTTCATTGGAGCAAATCTTCACAGCTCTGTTTTTAAGTGTATTAATGCCCCATAGTTTTTGTGTTGGGTGATGGTAGGAGTTTTGTGTATATATTGGCCAGTATGTGTCAGTTTCCAGTAAACAGTGAAGGAAGTAAGCTGCCAGAAGGAAGAGGTGTGACAAGCATATCTAGAAACGGAAGTGTGTGTTCTGCTTTTCAATCTCGCTTGTGAATTGTATGTGTTTTTGTTGTTTATTTAGGTGGCAGAGGAAAGTGTCTAGTGTCCGGTGCCCATGGGGCGAGATAGCGAAAACATCATCAACCTATCTAAGCCAGATTGTGGGTTTTAAAGGAGAGTAATCTAGAGCATGTTGTTAAATTGTGAATGAAGATATTTATAATTAATAATACTTCATTCATAATTAACATGATCTACCATATCATAAGCAGGACTTATTTAAATTTATTTTGTTAGTCTCTTGCTTATGAAATGTTATTCATGTAATTCCTTTTGAATTTTGTTAGTTAATTTTATTTGTAATTTTAGGGTATATCATAGACCTGAAAAGGGTCTGTATTAAAGTGTCATTTATTTTATTTGCTTTATTCCTTTAATAATAATATAAGAAACTGTGATGTATGTAATTTTAATATATTCAGAAGATTTCTTGTGATATCATTTGATTGGTTGTTGTGAGAAATCATGCAAATTTCTCCTAGCACGTGAACCAAGGGAAAGGCAAGTTCGATGTGAGCTAAACTGGTGAAAACCAGTTACTGGCAGGAAAAAGGAACGGGTGGATACGAAAACGAAAGTAAAAAGGAGAAACGAGTGGGTGAGCATAGAGAACAGTAGCTAGAGACTGAAGGGGAATTTTGATGTGCCAAAACGGAATAGAAAGGACCGAAAATCGCTTGGCATTTTAACTTACCTTTTTTGGAGTTGGATTTCTACCAAAACTTCACGCCTAGCAGTGGAAAAGTGCAGGACATAGGATAATATGTATAAGAAAAGGGAGAAATGGGTAAATAATTTAAACCAAGTGCAAAAAGGTTATATTTTCCTGAGTCTATAAATCAATCACGGAAATAGAAGATTCTTTTAAGTTTGTGTTACTACAAAGTAAAAGTCAGCAAGGACTTTAAAGATGTTGTTCGATCTCCTTATGATGTGATGAAGCTATATCCTGGTAAGATTACCTTTACTATATTTAGTGAGAAGTAACGAAAATTAATTCCGCCGAAAGTAATTTATTCCTAGTTGCTGTATTCAGCGAGTCAAGATTGAATGTGTGATGTGCTAAGACTTTTCCTCTTCAAGTGACAAATGCTATATTATTGAATTAAGTGTTCATTGACTGAATGAGAATATTGAGAAGCCTATTTGTTGTAATTTAGGAATCTTGAACTTACAAGAACTAATTTTGATTGACTGAGCTTAGAGAATTACAAATGAATGTCTGATGGTTCATGAGTTGTATTCTTTCTGAATATCTTGAACTGATTTGATATTTAAAATGTTTTGAGATGTAACCTTGGTTAGAGTAAAGTTGTGATAGAAGTTCTTTATAACAAGAAGAATAAGATCTGTTAATATAGTTTTTAATTATAAATTTTAAGCTCAGCTGAGTAGTATACTAGTATCTTAATGAGAGCTTTATATTCATTTAATTGTAATGTCCCTGTTTTAATTCTGTGTTATGATGTAATTTATGTGACACTGCATTAAATAATTTTAATTGAATTGAATCTTGTATTTGCCTGATTTTTTTTGTTGCACCGCTCATTAAAATAATTCGAATCTTAGCAGGAACCCTATATAACAAAGAGAACCTTGGCCTAAAATTAGCTTTATAATAACCTAGTACAGTTGATGGTTGATTTATCAAGGTTGCTCATGCAATTCAGAACATGGAGTGGTGCAGTATAGTATAAATTTTCTTCATGTTCGGATGATATATCAGCCTACAACTAGTTAAATACTAACAAGAGAGAACTATAAGACGATAAAACTTGATTGAGCAGAAGCTATGACCCAACAACGTGGCTCAAAATGTTCTATGTAAAAGTTAGCAATTGAGGGGATAATGGTAAGCCCATGGCTGTGCCTTCTTTTTGTAGGTAGAAAGTATTTTGCCACACAAGATAGCCAGAACGTAGTACATGTGCAAAGTGTGCCGTGATATCGGAAGGGAATTTGTCCTGTAATAGGATTGTGTCATTAATTGGGACATTTATGAAGAGGGCAGAGACCTCGAAACTGACTAATAAATCATCTTTTCCAGTTTGATGTCTTTGATTTTGTTTACAAAGTGTTGTGTATTTTTAATATAGGAGGGGGAATTACCCACCAATTGCTTGAGTATTGATGCTAGTCTCTTGACTAAGTGATAATTGGGGCTGTCTATACCTTCGACTGTCAGTTGGAGTGGTGTGTTTTGTTTTTGAATCTTTGGTAGACTGTAAATTCTCAGGGAATGAGCATAGTGCAGAATTAATTTTTTAATGGTATCTTCAGGCCATGTGGTGATGGGTTTAAGTAGCTTCTCTGTTTTCTTTTTTATTCGATTGATAGGGTCATTGTTAACTAGTTGATATGTGCTGTTGTCTGAGACTATTAGATTCATTTTTTCCAAATAAGTAGTTCGATTTAGAATAACTGTGGCACTGCCTTTATTGGCTCTAGTAATTACGATGTCCAGATTTAATTTTAGTGATTTTTAGCACTGGCAAATTCGATTTTGTTAGGTTGCTGGTTATTGTTTTAGTATAATTTAAATTTAAAATGTTAGAGGTTTCCAAACATACTTTGTCTGCTACCTGCAGACAAAGTATGCTTTTAGTGCTTTGTTTGCTAAAATTAAATCCGGACATCGTAATTACAGTTTGCCAACGATTCACAAAAAAAAACACACTACTCTGGCCAATAGTCGAAGGTATTCATGTAGCCAAGAAACTAGCTTATTTATGACTTATTTTTAATAGTATTAATGACACCAAATGAACTATTTTATAAAAAGATGTTTTATCAACTTGCTTATATTTTGCTGAATTTCAAATCAGCATCATCAGAGCACAACACAGCATGTATATGTGACAGTGAGTAAGTGAAACAATACAATTGTAATTGACAAAAGATCTAAAGGTCCTATTTTGGTGCCCTATAATGTTGTAAAAAAAAAAAAAAAAAATTACAAGCTATGTGGGAGTTAGTTACTCTTAAGATATCAGTCTCAAATTTTTGGCATATTAATCCAAACATATTTGTTCAGGTTTGGAAAATTCTTCATAGCCATGGCTGACTCAAAAAATAATCTTTTGGATCTGTAATGACTTTTAAATAGCACATTAGAAGGCATGTCCAAAGCATGGTCTGTCAGTCCTGACTTGCCATGATAATTATTATTCGTGACACCTCCAAGGAGTCCAAAGACTCATCACGGGAGGACACCTACTGTACAACTCTCTGTCACCACTACTACACAGAATCTCTACTACCAATCACCTACATCAATGCCATCTACTGCCCACAACCACTACCACCACAGCTAGTATTTTTTTTTTTTGTCTGTAAATTGCATGTGTTCTGAAGGAGTGAATGTATAATGTTAGTGAATGTATTTTTTTGTTCTTTCAGGCAGATGTTAATAGATCTTCCTGTCTGCCCATAGTAGGCCAAGTCACAGTCACAAGTAACTTCATATGCTCTGGGGTGTGCTAAAGGGTGAAGTCTACAAGGTGTGGCTATTAAATAATGAGACTGGCTGCAAAAATGTGGTTTGTTAACTTAATTGTTATCTCCCTTCAACATACTCCCCTCCTTTATCTATACACCATTACATATGAATTTTCCATTGTTGGAAGCAGTGTTGCAAGTCATCAGGTGTTATCGGCTTCGGTAGTGCTGTCGTTTTCTCCTTTACCTCATCCACTGACTGAAAATGGATGCCCTTCAGTGTGGATATTAACTTTGGAAAAAGGTAAAAGTCACATGGAGCAAAGTCTGGCAAGTAAGATGGATGGTCCAACACTGGGATCTTCTTATCAGCCAGATACTGCTTTACAGATAGTGCACTGTAGGCTGGAGCATTGTCCTGATGGAGAATCCAAGCGTTGTTCTTCCACAGATCGGGTTTCTTCTTCCTCACTCATTCTCTCAGCTTGGCCAGAACCTCAAGGTAATAATGTTGGTTAACTGTCTGACCCTCTAGTACCCATTCAACTATTACCACGGCATTGATATAAAAAAAAAAACTATCAGCATTGCTGTCAGTTTTGACTTGCTCGTTCTTGCTTTTTTTTAATTTTTGATGACGTGGGAGTTTTCCAGTGCATTGATTGTCTCTTTGTTTCTGGATCGTACTGGAAAATCCATGTCTCATCACATGTGACGATCTATTCCTGCAAGTCTGGCTCTACTGTCAGCTGTTCCATGATGTCAGTGCAAATTTGTTTCCGAATGTCTTTCTGCTCCTGACAAAGTTTTTGGAAACTATTTTGGTGCAGACTTTGTTCATGTTCAATTGCTCATGCAAAATTTGTCCTATAGTCTCCTTATCAATGTGCACCATGTCTGCTATCATTCGAATGCTTAATCGGTGATCGTTTCAGACAATTTCATTAATTTTTGCAACATTTTTTCAGTTCCTGCCATGACTGGGTGACCCAGTCATTCATCATCTTCAACGTTTTCTCAACCTTCGGCAAAGCGTTTGTGCCATTCAAACATTCACGCACGTGACATTACATTATGACCATACACCTTCTGCAACAGTTTCAAACACTCGGTCAGTGATTTCTTCAATTTCATAAGGAATTTGAGATAAATGTGCTGCTCGAGTTTAACATTAAACATTATTCCAGCAAAGTGACTTTCTTTTATAACTGCCTACAGACTAACTATGAGTGACAGTGAACAATGCTTATCTCAACTGCTTCTAGAACCTTCAACGTCATTTGCAGCGCAAGTGCATTCCACTGCTACGAGTACACGATTCACAGTGCACCTTGCCTCGTTATTTAATAGCCACACCTCATATCTTTAAGTGAGTGGATCATTGCTAGTTTAACATGAGGTTTGAATGTGATGTAAAGGCCATGTTTCATTAATACTTTGGCTGTCTTTTCTGATGTACCACTGACACAGGGAATAAAAATAGTAATGCTGTTTTAAAATAGTTCCTGTGTATTAGAGGAGAGAGAAGTAATGGGGCTATGCAATATTTGTCTGTTTTGTAGGAATTGTTGCCATTGGCCAAGAAAGTATGGCACAGATATTTGACTAATCTTTAAATCTTTTACATCGGCCAAATTTAAATCGAAATGATTGTCTCTCTCTCTCCCAAAAGTTGGAGATTCTTATCTTATGTAACCATCAAAGAAATAGTTTTTAAGAATTATTTAATAATATTTTATTAATATTAATTTTCTAGCACGTGGCAACAATTTTAATTGGTAATCCATCGACTGTTCTGTACTTTGTATTCCATTCCTTAACTGTTTGTTCTACACTGATGATATACTGTTAATTTCAGTACAAAATATTTGTACCTTTATTTCATTAAAGTCAATTACTGTGGTTATTGTGTTAAGTTAATTTTTACAGATATTTGAGTTGTGTGGACAGAGCTGTATCATTAGAACAAATTGCTCTGGCTCTGTGTGTAAGTGTTTTTAAAATGCCATACTGTTGGGGACTGGATGATGATGTAAATATCTTCCTGTGTGTGTGTGTGTGTGTGTGTGTGTGTGTGTGTGTGTGTGTGTGTGTGTGTGTGTGTGTGTGTGTGTGTGTGTGTGTGTGTGTGTGTGTTGGCTTTCTGTAAATGGAAAAAGATAGTGATCCATCGGAAAGGCAGGTGACTAATGTGTCAAGAAAAGGTAAACAGTTATTAGATTCTTTTTTCTACTGTGAAGTGGATTTTAGGGTGTTGGCTGTTTAGGTGGTGACAAACGCATCCAAAGTGTCTTGTCCATGGAGCCAATTGGCAAAAAAACATCCTCGACATAGCGTAACCACACTAGGAGCTTGTATGTAGCTGTAGTAAGTACTTTGTTTTCAAAGTGTTCCATGTAAAAGTTTGCTAAAGGGGGAGAGGAGGGGGGGTGTATGATTAATCTGTTTGTAGATTTTTCCTCCCCATGTAAAGTAATCTGCATACATAAAGTCAACACACACAGGAAGATATCTACATAAACAATAACATCATCATCCAGTCCGACTATGACATTTTAAAAACACTTACACACAGAGCCAACTCTGATCTGCTCGCCTAAGGATAAACTTCACCCTCTAACACACCCTGGAGCATAAGAAGTTCCTTGTGACTGTGACTTGGCCTATTATGGGCAGACAGGAAAATATGTTAACATCTGCCTGGAAGGACATAAAAAATACATTCGCTAATATTATCATGGCAAGTCAGAACTGACAGACCATGCTTTGACATCCCCCCCCCCTCCCCTCTTCTAATGTGCTATTTAGGAGTTGTTACAGATCTGAAAGATTATTTTTTGAGTCAGTCATGGCTATGAAGAATTCTTCGAACCTGAACAAATATGGTTGCATTAATTTGTCAAAAATTTGTGAGACTGTTATCTTAAGAGCAACTCCCAATAGCTGTATTTTTTTTTTTTTTTTTACAGCACTGAAGGGTGCCAAAATAGATCTTTTGTTCATTACAATTGTATTATTTCACTTACTGTCATGTATACATGCTGTGTTGTGCTCTGATGATACTGATTCGAAATTCAGCGAAATATAAACAAATTAATAAGATATCTTTTTATAAATAGTTTGTTTTTGGTGTTGTTAATACAGTCAAAAATAAGTCATGACCAAATCCATTCAAATGTAATCCAGCTTGCAAGTACAAACCCTTACTACCATCAAAAAATAATCCCTATTTTTTATTTATTTATTTTATTTTTTTTTTTATGTTGCTCCCACCCACAATAGGTTATTTGTAAACCTATAATACATTTTGTATTATGGATGGGCTAGGAATTTTTTTTCCTATTTTTTATCAATTTTATATCCATATGCTAACATTCTGCGCTCTTATTATCTGTAACATCTGCCACTTTGCTCTCTCACTTGCAAAACACTTTCTACACACTCTTACTCTAAAACCATAAATCATTTACCTTCAGTAAAGTACATTTCACACTATACCTCACAAAGTCCTTTATGCCAAACTCTCTAAACAGTGATGTCTTGGGCACCCATTGTTTATGCATTGGTGCTATGTACTGCATTATTTTCCTACACTACTCTAAATATATACTAAATATCTAAGTCTAAACTAAACTAAATTAAAAGAAATCTAAAGTAAACTAAATACAAATTAGAAAACAGTATCACTATTTTTTAATAAAATAAGCTTATCTTTTTGGAGCAGTCTTTATCATAGTCTTTATCTCAGTGTTAATACACTGAGATAAATTACACACACTTTTATTAAGTGTATTTCATATTAGTTAACAAATATATAAAGCACTAGTCAGAAATGGATCAAGTTCTTTGATCTGACAATAGCAGACTCAGTATAGCTTCTACAAGTTTTCTTCTATAGTTTTCCACCAAAAAAAAAAAAAGTTTTCTTGAATCATACTGAAACAGTACAAACAATTATTTTTACGAGCTGTAGGAAGTGTTATTACATTTATTGTTAGTGTAATTTGAACATTATTAGTAATATTCTTAGGATTATTCCAAATATTTTTAGGTATGCTGTAAGTGTTATGTGGACCGTTGATAAAAATTATGAAGTAAAACATACTTGGTTTGGTAGAACTGTAATTTGCTCCAGTTATAAGCTGTCATACGAGGTAAGCATTTTATTAACATAATCTGTATATATGCTGTACATGTTATGTTGCCATTTTCAGCTTGTGAAAAAATTGAAGGTTTTTTATAATTTTTTTTTTTTCATATCTTTTGTTGTTTTCATGTCTGTAGTAAGGATAATGTGCCCATTTTGATAGCATTAGCAAAATGATGTGATAAAAATATGTTGTTGCTGGCCGATAATAAGATTGAAGGAGCAGTGAAGGAAGAGGAGGAGAAGACATATAATGAAGCTTCAAATTCAATGACAGTTTGAATTTTTTCAGGTTATAAGCAAGAAATACCAGTTTGGGTAGTAACCCTTTCTCATAATGCATATCAAAAAGTTCAAAGAAGCCTGTGAAATGTTGAAATCAACCAAATCTAAACAAGAGTGATAGATTAATAATTCCAAGAATCTGGAGGACCCATTTTTTTTTTTTTTTGAATCATCAGTATATTATTATACTTATATGTATGAAAAGTTTATTTTATTTTGTGAATTAATTTTTAATTTTGTATATATTTAATTTAATTTTTTTTCCACCAGTGGGCAGGATAGAGTAAATGATTAACGAAACATTTAGATTCATCTTTTGTGTAGTGTCATGTAGCTTGTGTCCTGTACATATGCATGTTTTCCTGATGATTACCCCAATAAAGAAGTCGAGTAATTACTCCAACATGTGTGTTTTTGTCTTGATAAATTCTTCATTATGAATGCTTACTGTCATGTAACCTTTAAAGAAAGAACTAACCCAATTAAGTTTCATTATTACTTGCTTCCTATTGGTAGTTATCTTCTAAATTAATCTTTGGTTTATCTTTTCAACATTGTTGGCAGATGCATTTTGTTCTTCTAATGTATTGCTATGTGGCATTGATATGCTTAACCTTGGTCATCCTCTAGGTCTTTTTCCAAGATATTCTTGAAATGCTATCTCTTCACTCCCTTGAATTTCTTCAGAACTGATATCCGTGGTCTTCATACCAACTGTTTTATTTCTACCCAGATTCTGAGAACCATATTTTAAAATGGCTTAAATATTGTCTATTATTTATAATGTTTTGTATAATTTTGCTCTTTCCATATTAATTTGTTGTCTGCACTAAAATTGTGCCTAAATAGCTGAAATTTTTTCTGGTTCTATAGATTACACAATAGTATCTGATGTTTTTCATGATTTTGCCTATTTCCATTGTTTTTGTTTTTTTCATTGCTGATTTTCATATAAGTTTCTTACAGCACTTATTCAATTTAATTAGCATGCTGATTTGTAGTGGATTATACCAGTCATTTATTACCTCTAATTTTGAAAACAGATTTACTTTTCCTAACTGTCATTTACTATCTCTCTCTTCCCAGTTTTGCATCATCAGCAAACAACTGAATATTTCCATCAAATCATTTCCTATATCATTGATGTGAAAACTAAACAAAAGAGAACCAAGTACTGAGCCCTGTGGCACACCACTAGTCACCTGCCTTCTCCTGGACTCCACTCCTTCATAAACTATTCTTTGATATCTGTCTATCAGCCACCCTCTAATCCACATCACCCGATTCATATCCATCCCCATTTGCTCCAATGTATGCAACAGAGTTCTATGTAGAATCTTGTCAAATGCCTTTGCAAAGTCCTGAGTAGCCATTTTCTTTATACAACTCCATTGTCAGTTTATTATAAAAAGTTATCATATTATTGAGGCAAGACCTACTTTAACAAAACCATGTTGTCCCTTATAAAGTATCTTATTCCTATTCATCCAGTCCTGGATTCTGTCTTTCATCAATTTCTCCAATACTTTAACCACCACTACCGAGATGCTGATTGGCCTATAATTTGCTACTTCTGTCTTGGACACAACCTTTATGCAGTGGGACTATTTTGCCCTCTCTCCACTCCAATGGCACCTTCCCAGTACTGAGGCTTAAATTAAACAGCCTGGTCAGAGGAGCTGATAATTCCCTTGCACATTCTCATAATACATGGGCTAATACGCTATCTAATTTCATGGCCATGTTCACATTGAGGTTCTGCAATATTCTGAACAGCTCCAGTTCTTCAAT
The DNA here is from genome assembly GCF_054136105.1 of Typopeltis vanoorti. Classification (NCBI taxonomy): domain Eukaryota; kingdom Metazoa; phylum Arthropoda; class Arachnida; order Uropygi; family Thelyphonidae; genus Typopeltis; species Typopeltis vanoorti. Next base: position 72,852,952 of record NC_143564.1, on the reverse strand, counting down.
CTCTGCTCTTCAAATGATCAGTATCACATTCACTATGCAATAACACAACTTAGATGGCACACCCCTGCAAAATGATCACTCAGTAACAACCTTTTTGTGTACTTCTGTTACCCCCCCCTACCATTAGCACTTTTAGTACATTAGCATTTTCCAAGTTATGTTCCCTCCCTCTCTGTGACCATTCTTCCTCCCATAGTTAAAATATTTTATAATAGTTACTGGACCTGCACTTATCATGCTAATTTGCAAATGTATGCCATTGGATTATAGCAGTACCCAATTATATATTTTGTCCTGTTGGCATCTGTCTCACACTTCATAGCCTCAAATGAACTGCCTTCTGCCTTCCTGTCAACTTGATGTATTTATTATTATTATTATCCTAAGATCCCATGGAGTCAAAAGACTCATCTAGGAAGTCCTTTTGTCATACACACAGCTCATCATATCATGCCTTAAACACATTCAAATTCTCTGCAGACACCACACTTTCAGGCAAGGCATTACAATCTTTCACAACTCTGCATGCAAAAAAACCTTCTCAACCTTTGCTCACACATTCGTTACATCATATCCAGGGATGACCTCTGGTTCTCCCCTGATCGCCCACCGTTTGCTGTCAAACCTCTCCAACATTGATCCTATAACAACCCCTTACCAACTTGCAGGTCTCTATCATATCACCCCTCCTCCTATCCACTAGACTTTGCAAATTGCATCTTCTCAACCTTTCCTCATATTCGACATTCCAGAGATCTTTGGGGGTTGCCAAACTTCATGCAAGGTCTCAGAGGAGGCTTAATAAAAAGGGACTGAAGCAAGCAGAAGGGGTTCTGGTTCCAGAATTGCTGTCAGAGAGGAGGATGCCCGATCCAGAGTCGCCATCAGAGAGACTGCCCAGATCCACGTTGCTTGAGAGAGGAGTTTCCCCGCTTCCAGAAAGGAGCTTCTCGGTTCAAGACGTCGCTAGAGAGAGACTACTTCTAGGCCACAGACAAGGTTTCAAATTGCCGAAAGGAAGAGTTCCAATTGCTGGAGAAAAGTTTCCAGGCCAGGTTAATGTCAGACATTCACCAGTGTGTTGTGTTTTCATACAATTTGATGAATCAAACAACTTCACTGATATTGCTCAGTTAATGGTGTTTATTTGCATGGTATTTCAAGATTATTCAAATAAAGAAGAACTTTTGAAAATTACATCATTATTGGGAAGGACTAGGGGAGAAGACCTTTTTTTGGCATTTGATGAATTTGTGAAACAACACAAACTTCCACTTTTTAAACTTGTGTCTATTACTACTGATAATGCTCCTGCAATGATAGGTAATAAATCAGGCTTCATTTCATTATGTAAAAATGATGACAAATATCCAGATTTTTAACGTACCACTGTATTATTCATCAACAAGTACTGTGTAGTAAAAGATTAAACACAAAAGATGTTTTGGATATTACATTTAAAATTGTAAATTTTGTTCGAGGAAAAGCCCTGCAACCACGGTTATTTAAATTACAGGAAGATGATGATAGGGAACTTTTGTTGTACAATAATGTTTGCTGGCTCAGCAGAAGTCAATTTTTAGAAAGATTTCTTGTATTAATTAATGATATAAAAATTTTCTTGATGAAAAAGGAGATATTTATCCACAATTGAGTGATTAAAGATAGTTGTTACACTTATCATTTTTAGTAGATTTCTGTACGAAATTAAGCAATTTAAATTTAGAGTTACAAGGTAGAGATAAAAATTTAATTGACATGTTAAGTTCAGTAAAAACTTTCCAACAATACTTTTATTAAAAAAATATATAAATGACCGCGAATTTAGACATCTCCCGTATTTATTAAAATTTTTTGTACAAAATCAAGAAATGCTTCACTATGATTTAAAAGAATTTATTCGTGAAATAGAATTAGTTGAGGAAGAAATAAATTCAAGATTTAAAGATTTTAATAAAACTGAAATGATTGTATCTTTTATCAATAATCCATTTCAAGAAAACTTGAACATCACAGAAATTTCAAATAAAATTAGTGGGCTGTTTGATATAAACCAAGCTGAAGTAGAACTTTAGATAATAAACATTCAGAATAGTTTAATTTAAAATCAATAAACAATGAAGTCATTTGGAAGTATGCACATGAAAAATTCCAAAATATTAACTGATATTTCGCAAAAAATTCTGTTGTTTTTCAGATCGACATTCTTGTCAGAATCCGCTTTTTCAAATATGACCATCATAAAAAATCAATTAAGAAACCAAATTTCAAATCATCATTTGGATGATTATCTGTGATTGGCCACTTCTTCATATCAACTTGACTATGAAAATATTGTGAGGTCCAAACAATGCAAATTTCACATTAACTTTTTTTTTTTTTTTTAATCAACCAGCATTTCCTGTAACTTGTGAGTTTGTAATCAATCTGTTGTTTTTTCTAATTCTGGTTTTCCAAAATAGAGAAATAAATATTTTATTCCAATATATTTGAGTTTTTTTGTTGTATTAAAATAATTAAAAGTGATAAATAAAATTTTAAATACACAAATAAACTCTTTAGTTGTTTATTTGTGCATTACCAGGTTGAGGGAACGTGATCTATATGAGAGAGTAGATCGCTGAATAACTTATATATAAGAGAGTAGATCACCGAATAACTTTTTATAGAAAAGTAGCTCACGTGGTAAAAAAGGTTGAACACTACTGTACTAGATAGTTCTTGAATATCCTCGAAGCTGCATTGATCTCTTTTCCAGCTAACTTCTCATTCCGTGTTACACTTGCAAGCTGTCTCCTGAGCTCTTCATAATCACCAGCCTTGTAGTTCTACATATACCCTTTTCTCACAGGGGTCCTCACACTGCTGGCAACTACCCAGGTAATTACTTCTTGGTCACTCTCACCAACTGGAGGGTGATTTGAAACCTCATTTATAATTACATCCTCTGATGAGATGATCAAATCCAAGACCCTTAATCCTCATGTGCCCTATATATTTATACTCTTTGGCTTCAATTTCTCTGCTATCATTAGCAAAACCCCTTCCTCTTCCTGTTTCTTCTGTCCTCTCTGAAGATACTATATCCTTTGCATTATATTCCTATAACTATATCATCCTCAGTCAACCAAGTCTCGCTAATGCCTACTATAACTTTTGGCCAAGTTGAGCTAACCAATGCCAGAAACTCCTCATCCATATTCCAGATACTATTTGAATTATGCATAAACTGCAATACCTCCTTCACCTCACAACCTCCCTTGCACCTTGTGTTGCTTATCCCAATAAAGAACCTGAGGAGCTACATTCAGCATCATGTGACACTCACCTGCACCCCTCCCCACCTAAACATTCTAGTTTCCTTGACTCTGCACTTCTGATCTCTCACTGAGCCATACTTTCTCAAGACTGCTGATTCCACATTTATTCAAATGCAAGCCATCCACCATATATATAAATCCTTCTTACCATCAAACTCACTCCACACCATTCCTCTGGCACAACTTCACACTGACTCATTCACAATCATAGCTCTCCATCTCAGCTCACCTCTATCATACTGTGGCAGCAGACTCACAACTTTTACTTTCTCACTTTTTTTTTTCACTTGCATAACAACTCTTTCAGATCTCTTTGCATGCCACACTTGTTACCTGCCATATCATTCATACCAGCCAAATAAACATATCTTTTGCATTCACTCTTCACATCCTTACTGCATGACTAACATCCTTAATCTTGGCTGGATAAAAACAAGATTTTATCACACTCTCCTCAAGTACTCCTCTTATCGATGAATAGGCACACAAAATTTGATCCTTATTGCACTCTTTTATTCTTTCATACTCTGTTTTTTTTTCACTTGCATCTCCCAGTGTTTCACTTGTGTCATACCATCCACCAGGCATCTCTCCAACTCTCAATCTCAGGTTTTGTTTTGTGGAGAACTCCACATAAGCATGCTATCTTTTCCATTGTCATCTGGTAATTCTCTTCATTTCCCACTGCTTCATTCTTGCTATCATTCATACCACATGAAATGTTAACCTTGCCTGTTAACCTGTTTTTTTTTTTTTTTATTATAGCCATTTTTTACAAATGTATGATTAATGATTTGAATTCTTGGTCATGTAGTTTTATTAATACCATATGATCCTCTTCCACACCTAGCCCACCCAGGGGTTTACAAAATCCAATGTACATGTAACCTATCCTATATAGGGAAAACAGGACACACTATCCTAATCAGAAAAAGACGAACAGAAACGACACATTAAATACCTCCATTATGGAAAAACAGGCCTATCAGACCACACACTCCAAACATACCGTAGAATTGACTGGAAAGGCACCAAGTCCCTAGACCACACCAAAACCTGGTTTGAGAGAAAATTTAAATAAGCCTGTGAAATGCTAAAACACAATCCAAACCTGAACAAAAATGACAGACTAATCATTTCGAGAATGTGGAGGACCCTTATAGCAACCGGAACAAACCCAGAAGGAAATCTCCATATGAGAGGACTTTAGAAATGTTTAATGTAGTTCTGTTTTTAATTTATTTTTATATTTACTTTTTTTAAAAACTTTATTTTATTTTTTATTATTTTTCCCCCCACTAGAGGTCAGGCTAGATAAAAGATTAATAAGCAGCTTAGATTCATTTTACCTTTGTAAAGTGCAGTAGCATGTAGCTTTTTTCTTATACATATGTATTTTTCTGATGATGACCTCAATACAGAGGCTGAAACGTCAAATGTTACTTTCCTAATATTAACTAAAGTAATTATTTTAACACGTGTGTTGTGTCTCCATAAATTCTTAACCATGAATGCTGACCACCATGTAGCCTTAAAAGAAAGAATTACTCTTCTCCTTGTATAGCATGATTCTGTACTGATACATAATCATCAACAGTGATTAGGGGCTATATACTAATAAAAAAAAAAAGATATTAAAATGGAACACTTTCCTGATTCATCCATATATTTTAGACAAATATAGAAAGATGTACTTGAAGTAGAAAAAAACTATCACAAACCTGAAATATGGATATTCGATATGATATTCGACCAGAAATGCTAAAGTATGGAGGCATTTGGAAGGGGATAACCTCCCATTTGGATAGGTAGTTTTATTAAGTAAAAATTGAAATAAATAAAAAAGTTAAAAAAATTAAAAAATATATAAAAGTTTTACAATGGCTACACTGCATAATTCAAAAGGCTTGGTCAGAGAGTCAAATTCCAGATGATTGGAGTAGAGCACTCATAGTACCCATCTATAAAAAAGATAATAAAGCTGAATTGAGAATTACAGAGGAACTTCTCTTCTGAGTATTCCTGGTAAGATTTATGCAAATATTCTTGAGAAATGACTAAGAAAAATTGTGGAGGAGAAGCTTGGACAAGAACAAGCTGGGTTCAGGCCAAACAGAGGTTGTCAGGATCAGATTTTCACTTTAAGACAAATAGTTGAGAAATCATGGGAATATAAAAAAGGATCTGTATTAAAGTCTCATAAATCTGGAAAAGACGTATGACAAGGTGCCAAGAGGAAATCTTTTCAAAACACTCCAGTTATATGATATAAATGGTACATTATACCAAACAATACATTGCCTCTATTTGAGTTGTAAATCAGCAGTTAGAATTGAAGGAGGAAGATGGTTTGATGTTAAGTCAGGTGTGCGACAAGGGTGTACCTTATCTCCACTATTATTCGTTATCTGTGTGGATTACATTATGAAAGAAAGTAGTGTTAAATCTGATATAAAAATTGGCAATGCTAATCTTAGCTCTTTACTTTATGCAGATAATGTTATACTTCTGAATAAATACATTATAATTACTAAAATAAAGAGCCAAAAGGCTTCTGTTTGGCAATGCAAAATTACATAAGCAAAGTGGATATTAGATCCAGCATTATTTCAAAGCTGAATGTAGAAACTATGAAAGTTTCGTGAGTTGACCAGAAGGAGAGAGAGAGCTTGAAGAGAGCTTGGCATTTGCGAGTTGCCTTAGTGTGGACCACTTAAAAGACATATGCACCGCCCAAGCATCTATATATTCATCTTTTGTTAGTCCATTTTGAATACAAGTTTGCAGAAGATGCTGAGGGATTCTCGCAAGCTCTCTGGTCAACTCATGAAACTTTCATAGTTTCTACATTCACTTTTGAAATAATGCTGGATCTAATATCCACTTTGCTTATGTAATTTTGCATTGCCGAACTCTTTTGGTTCTTTATTTTAGTAATTACTTTTATGCACCAACCGAAAGTTCACCTGTGAAAAATACATTTCTCTGACATTTCAAGTTCTTTAGTACTAATGAAAATTTTTACTCTCTTGAGATTTCTGCCTGGTCTCTTGAAGAGAATCAACCAGTTCAAAACAGCTGTCAGGCCAGTGAAACCTTATCAAAATGGACTAAGAAAAGGTGAATATATAGATGCTTGGGTGGCAGCTACATCTTTTAAGTAGTCTACACTAAGGTAACTCGCAAATGCCAAGAAATGTATTCTCTCAAGCTCTCTGGTTAACTCACAAAATTTTCATACATTTAGCATTTTAAATAATGCTGGATCTAATATCCACTTATGTAATCCAGTATAAGTCTGCAAGATTCCCTGACTAAATTCAATAACTGTTGTAATAAATTTGGCATGAAAATCAGCAATAAAAAGACAGTGAAAATAGGCAGAAACATTGAAAACCTCAACTGTATCCTGAATGGAGAACCTATAGAACAAGTAAAACATTTCAGCTATTTAGGCACAATTTTCAGTGAGGATGGCAAATTAAATATAGAAATAGACAACAGAATTAGTAAAGCTGGTATAGTGGGAAGTCAGCCTGAATAAATTTTTATGGAATAGGATACAGATATTAATAGCCGATTCATTGTATTCTCTGTATTGAATGTAAAAATATAAAGTAAATTATGTTAGAGGGTAAAATGATTTGAGTATAGTATTTTTTTTTATTGTGGTCTGGTGTCTTGTTATCCTATTTAGAGTACTGTTCAAAACTTATTTTCAGATAGCCCAAAAAATTTTAGATGAGAATGCTGATGATAATGAAATAAAGCAGTCAATTCCAGAGCTGCAGAAATATGAACCTAAATCCCTTAATTCCAGGTTAGTAAAATTATTTTCTAAAATAATTTCCTAGTCTTTCTTTTTTTTTTTTTCTTGGAAAAATATCTGGGATGTTTTTCAATTTATAAGTATTTATCCATTCTTATAACTTTAGTAGTACATATTCAGAGTTTCAAGAAGAAGAAGAAAATATTTTGTATTGTAACTATCATTTGGGAAGGACTTTAGGAGCAACATGTTCATTGATAATTGACATATTGATAATTGTTCTAATGAAAATTTTTCATTCTCTGTTTGAATGGAAAATATTATTTGTTGTGCACATGATACTTTTTGAAAAAATTATGCATTGTTGTAGAAATAGAATAACAGAAATTTACTGAAACTTTGTTCATGTGTTCCTTTTCATTTTAAAAATTTTATGGAATTTACAACCGTGTTAAAAAAAAACTTTATTTTATTATCCCGACGTTTCGATCTTCACATCAAGATCATCATCTGGAGCGTACATAAATATACAGGACAAGCTGAGGTACATCATTAACTGTAAGCTAGAGAAACAATGATTTGATCACAGGTTATTCTACTGGCGTGACCTCTGGTGGAAAAAAATAAATAAAATAAAATAAAAAATAAATTTTTACATCAAGCTAAATTCTATTTTTACAATGACAGGAATAAACATTCTTTTAGATGGTTTTCTTTCAGAAACAATTGGTGTCCTATTTTTAATATTACAATTCTTATTTTTGATTTACAATACTGGATTTTCTACAGTCCTGTTTATAGTTCTTGGTGAGGAAGGTCGAATATATACCTTCCATATGTTTGGAATTTTTAAACCATCATTGTTGTTCAGATTGGGGTGGTTGCTGATAATCTCACAGGCTTCCTTGAATTTCCGTTCATACCATGTTCTAGTGTGATGTAGACAGCTGGTGGTTTTCCAGTCAATTCTGTGTAAGGTATTCAGGGCATGATCAGAAAGGCCAGCTTCACCATAATTATTATATTTAATGTGTCGTTTATGTTCTTTTTGTCTAATAGGAATAGTGCATCCTGTTTCTCCTATATATGGTATGTTGCAAGTACAATAAATCCAGTATACTCCAGGGTGAGCTAGTGGAAGGAGTGGGTCTTTGGATGAATTGAGTAAGCTTTTTAATTTTGCAGGAGGTTTAAAGGTGGCTTTGAGGTTGTACTTTTGTAGTACTCTGTTTATTTTGTCTGATATTCCTTTAATGTAGGGAATGGTTATAGTTTTACTGTAGTCTGGTTTGTCTTTGTTTTTTATTGGTAGAGAATTTTGTTTATAGTGTTTTGGCTGTATCCGTTTTTTTTGTAAGTTATTACTGATAAGTTATTACTAATCAAATCGTTGTTTCTCTAGCTTACAGTTAATGATGTAACTCAGCTTGTCCTGTATATTTATGTATGCTCCAGATGATGATCTTGATGTGAAGATCGAAACGTTGGGATAATAAAAAAAAGGTTTTTTTAACACGGTTGTAAATTCCATAAAATTTTTAAAATGAATGCTGATCACTGTGTAACCCTAAAAGAAAGGATTCATGTGCTCCTAATTTAAAACAGTATCAAAATATAACTTACAAAAAAATGGATACAGCCAAAACACTATAAAAAAATTCTCTACATTTTACTGTAGTTTTACTACAATAAAACTATAACCATTCCCTACATTAAAGGAATATCAGACAAAATAAACAGAGTACTACAAAAGTACAACCTCAAAGCCACCTTTAAACCTCCTGCAAAATTAAAAAGCTTACTCAACTCATCCAAAGACCCACTCCCTCCACTAGCTCACCCTGGAGTATACCGGATTTATTGTACTTGCAACATACCATATATAGGAGAAACAGGATGCACTATTCCTATTAGACAAAAAAGAACATAAACGACACATTAAATATAATAATTATGGTGAGCTGGCCTTTCTGATCATGCCCTGAATACCTTACACAGAATTGACTGGAAAACCACCAGCTGTCTACATCACACTAGAACATGGTATGAATGAAAATTCAAGGAAGCCTGTGAGATTATCAGCAACCACCCCAATCTGAACAACAATGATGGTTTAAAAATTCCAAACATATGGAAGGTATATATTCAACCTTCCTCACCAAGAACAACTATAAACAGGACTGTAGAAAATCCAGTATTGTAAATCAAAAATAAGAATTGTAATACTAAAAATAGGACACCAATTGTTTTTGAAAGAAAACCATCTAAAAGAATGTTTATTCCTGTATTGTAAAAATAGAATTTAGCTTGATGTAAAAATTTATTTTTTATTTTATTTTATTTTTTTTATTTATTTTTATTTATTTTTTTTATATATATATATATTTTTTCACCAGAGGTCACGCCAGTAGAATAACCTGTGATCAAATTATTGTTTCTCTAGCTTACAGTTAATGATGTAACTCAGCTTGTCCTGCATATTTATGTACGCTCCAGATGATGATCTTGATGTGAGGATCAAAATGTCGGGATAATAAAAAAAAAGGTTTTTTTAACACGGTTGTAAATTCCATAAAATTTTTAAAATGAATGCTGATCACCATGTAATCCTAAAAGAAAGGATTCATGTGCTCCTAATTTAAAGCAGTATCAAAAAATAGCAGAGCTTATTTGGGTGATGCTAAATACCAATGCTAAATTAAATCTGACTAATATAAAGTTTTAAATTTATATTAAAAGAGTAATTAAAAAGACATATCATGTTTTGTATTTTTCAAAGATAGGAATGACAAGGTATTCAGAGTATATGATAAGAGAAACCAACAAAGCTAGTTAGTTTTGCACTCTTTATCGTGTGACGATGATTCCTATGAAACAGCCAGCACACTGTTATGTTGCTGCTCCTTATACACTTCACCTGTTTTTGTTATTTTTCTTTAATTTTTAGTTTTCATGGTTTAAATTTTTCCTCTTTTGAAATCTATCACAAGCAATCAATATGGAATTGATTGCTTTTGATTCATCATCTTCATTGTTTATCAGTTTTATTCATGTTTCATTTTTGGCTATTGAATATACATATTTAAGTTCACATAATTGAGCTTCATTCTCAGCACCTTCCACTTGTCGTACATGTTGGCTCAATCAAGTCTGACTGTAAATATCTTGTTACCTCTAACTTTCTAAAAAAGATGCAACCAGGTGTGTCTTTATAATTACACTTAATATAAATTTAAAATTGTGTATTTGTTTAGGAGTGTTTTAAATTCATTGGTTTTTTTATTCAAGAAAATTTTTAGGGCATTATAAGTGTATTTTAAAGGGAAATATAGCAGAATAAGTGAAGAAGAAAATTTTGTACATACCTTGTTTAGATGCTAGGATGACTTCATTCTCCATATTTCTGCTGTTAGACTGTTAAAGGGGGGGGGGGGGGTTTGACGCCAGGCAGGAAGAATAATTTTGAAAACCTGTTTTTTTTTTTCTAAAATAATATATATATATATATATATATATATTATTATACTTAAGGGTACTTCTTTGGGGAAGGGTCATGGTCATGACCGAAACAGCTCGCACCCCATTGACGCTCTCCCCAGCCCCAGTTTTCCCATAAAACCCTTCCCCTTTCTCAAAGAAGCGCTCTTAAGTATAATAATATATATACAGGGTGTTCGGGATAAATTTGACAGTTTCGTAAGGAAAAAGAAAATCTTCTTTGTATCTATTAAATTTAATGAATTGACAAAAAAACATTACAGGCAGAGTTAATTACAATACTATCAACAAGATTTACTCAAAATAACCACCATTAGCATCGATCACAGCTTCAATTCTGCTTCGGAACCTCGAACAAGCTGATGCTACAGTCTCCCTGGGAAGGGCCGCAAAAACTGTTTTAATTTTATCCATTAACTGGGCTTTTGTATTACTGGAAGTGCGATTGGTGTCTTTTTCAACTGCGCCCCATACAAAATAATCCATGGGGTTAAGGTCTGGGGAGTTTGGAGGCCAAACATTTGGACTGGTGAAGTCGTAGAAATTTTCAGACAACCATTTTTGACTTTTCCCAGAGGTGTGGCAAGGGGCCGAATCCTGCTGCCATACATACGGCCTACCATTGGCTACCCTTGTTATCCAGGGCTTGACTACAGTTAGCAACTCCACGAACAAAGCCCGAATTCCAATGCCAGGGTTCTTCAACACCTGTTCCTGCAGATTTGCGAGGAATTCTGCTGTACGAACGCAATCAGATCGTCTGCTAGGGATCTTTCTTCTTGCTACATCCTCGTAGTCACCATTGCAAGTCTCTAGTTCATGCCTGATTGTTTTTACTGTATTCAGGGAGCATTGGGCAGCAGTCGTAATATCCTTATTTTGATGGCGGGCACGAATCATCATGATACAAGTTATTCTCTTCCATGATTCAGGTGGGTTCCAGCTATCCATCCTTTCTGACATCTTGTATATGAATGAAGAAGGGTCCAAACTTTTAAATGAAGAGAAGTGTGTGTTAATACATGTAACTTACGGAAAAATATAATTAATTATAAATATGTCAAATTTATCCCGAACACCCTGTTATATATATAATTTTAGGGAAAAAACCCAGGTTTTCAAAATTATTCTTCCTGCCTGGCGTCAAACACTCCCCCCCCCTTTAACAGCAGAAATATGGAGAATGAAGTCATCCTAGCATCTAAACAATGTATGTACAAAATTTTCTTCCTCATTTATTCTGCTATATTTCCCTTTAAAATACACTTATAATGCCCAAAAATTTTTCTTGAGTAAGAATTCAAAAAAGCCAATGTATTTAAAATAAGGGACACTCCTAAACAAAAACAGGCTATAACAGCCGTAAAAGTAATAGTTTCAAGAAGAGTAACATGGGAATTTTCCCAGAAATCATACCTATATTAAAATTATGTATTAGTCAGATCTAATTGAGCCTTTGGTTGGAAAGCAGGATAGCTCCTTCACCCAAATAGTGTTTGCTATTTTTTTTTTTTTTTTTTTTTTTGATATTAGAATTACTTTAATTTAGCCATAAGTTGGATTTAATGGGTTGTACTGGATAGATTAAAATTATGATAATTATATCCAATCTTTCATCCTGTTCATATTGACATCATCAGACATCAAAGTGATGCTGTGATTAAAGACGAAGTACTATATTCATCAAGGCAATAAATCTTTGTGATCAGAATGTGACTAGCATGATCTTTTTGGATATTTTTATTTACTAACTTTTGTTGTTTTATTGGTTGGAAGTACATATGCGCATCAGTAATCTATCTTAAATTTTTTAGCAGCTTCTGGCAGCCATATTTGTTTGTTTGATGTATTTGTCTCTGCTCATCCAATGAATAATCGCTGGCTATTAAATTTGTTCTGGGACATTAATATTTATTTGTTCCATTTTACTTGATGGAGGATCTCCAGAACAATGTCTTTTTGGTGTTCTTCCCTTCTTATATCCGGAGAACATTCTGATTGAGTAGAACATGAGAATATTAAGGTTTAGGTGCTGGTTTAAGCTTGTAATTGGGATTTAATAGAATGAATACAGCACAGAGAAATAATTCAAATTTAATTGTTCCATTTCATCTCTGTCACAGAGACAGCTTCAGTAGTGTCCTCTATGGGTGCTGTTGGCTAGCCTTGGCATTTTGGTGAGAAGTCTAAGAATTAATGTTTTTCAAATCTTGGAAAGTTTAACACAACAATATGTATTTAGATTAGGTGGTTTTTTAAACCTGCTGCTTATTTAAAAAAAAAAAAAAAAAAACGTCTTTCAAGTTTGTACTTGCTGCAGTGAAGCATAGTAGTTTTTTCCCCATTCTATTCTGTTCCAGGTAACCAAGGCATAGTCGGCCAGACCTGAGTGACCATCTTTATGGCAGTGCATATATTTCTTGTTCTCCAAAGTGGATGCTGACAGATCTCCCCGTTTGCTCATAATATGGCAGGTTACAAGAATAAGGAACCTTGTAACAACTGGAACAGAAAGGGGGGAGAGAGAGAGTGCATCTTCAGGAGAACAGATAAGGGCTGCCAGTTTCAAATGAGGTTTGAAAGAAGTGCAGATATTATATTTCTTTAAAGTTCTAGCTATTTTTTCTGAAATACTCCAGATATAGAGAATCTGAGAGATCTGTATAGTATATACAGATCTTTTGTTAATTTTGTTCAAGATTTTGTTAATCTTTTGAATTGTAGCCATTTGACAAGAAACTATGGTGAATAAGAGAGAGTTCATATATGAAGGCAGTCTGGTTCGAGCAGATGTTGGAGACTACTGACAAGGGTTTTAATCATATCATATATTGTTTGGGGGAAGGGGGAGTGATGTGAAATTTTATGTATATTTCTACCCATATTGGTAGTTTTCTGTAAAACTGATACAGAAAGAGTGCCGTTGGAAAGATGTGTGATTATTATGTCCAGAAAAGGCAGGCCATTGTTAATATCTTTTTTTTTTTTATAATGAACTGGATTCTGGGATGCTCACTGTTAAAGTGCAGGAAAGATTGTAATGTGTCTGAGCCATTTGGCCAAATGGGGAACACATCATCAATATAAGAAGAAGAGCCAGATAGGTTTGCAAATAGCACTATCAAAAACATGTTTTGAAAAACATGTTCTTGATAGTTCTTGTAGAAATTGGCTAGAAGAGGAGAGGCCATTGTTGGTATCCTCTATCTTTTTTTTTTTTTTTTTCTTAGTATCATGCCAAGTAAAGTAACTGGTATGGATAGCAGAACTGAAGGGATCAGTGATGTCAAGAGAGAGAGGGAGGGGAACATTTTTTTTTTTTTTTTGTAAAATTAACTGTCAGAAAGGGAGTTATTGATGAATAAAGATGTGAAATCAAAATCACCATGCTTAGTGCTACTTAAAACTAAATTTTGGATTAAAGACTTCAAGTGGATGGAATTTTTTATGTAATGTGTCTGAGCCATTTGGCCAAATGGAGAACACATCAATGTAAGAAGAGCGCCAGATAGAAGGTTTGCAAATGGCACTATCAAGAACATGTTTTTAAAAATTTTCTCCATATAGAAATTGGCTAGAAGAAGAGAGAGGCCATTGTTGGTATCCTCTATCTTTTTTTTTTTTTTTTCTTAGTATCATGCCAAGTAAAGTAACTGGTATGAATAGCAAAACTGAAGGGATCAGTGATGTCAAGAGAGGGGGGGGGGCATTTTTTCTTTTTTTTTGTAAAATTAACTGTCAGAAAGCGAGATATTGATGAATAAAATTTAAAACTAAATTTTGGATTAAAGACTTGAAGTGGATGGAATTTTTTATATAAGATGAAGTATGGTCACTAAAAGAGTTTAAAAGAAAAGAAGATGTGGATGCCATGTATTGACAGATTAACACAATGAATGCCGGCTGAGCAATTATAGGAGACTTCAAGTATTGAGGATATAGATTGTAAGGAAGAAAGGGCACATGACAAGATGGAAATGGAATTTAAACAGTTATTCAGGTAATATTGATATCACAGAGATTGATGAAACAAGTGGGGCTGCACCTTTCAGTGAATATTAGTAATTATTTTAGATTGTTCAGTGTGTGTTTATTTGTGAAATTTGATATGCAATATTGTTCAGAAAGCATTTTTCATGGCACCAGTGCATACAAAGAAAATGGCAGCCAAGGCTTCTTTGTTCACTGAATTTAGCATGAGAGATTTTGTAAAATGTAGTATATGTTCTATGTATGCATTGCCAAGAGTGAATGGGGGTATAGTACAAAAGCAAAAATGGAGAGAGAGAGAATGTGTGTGTGTGTGTGTCATAAATGTGTTGTTTATGAGTGCAAGAAATGCAAGTCGTGTGGAAAACAGGAGAATGAAATGACTAATATTAACAATGTAATGAAAGATATCAAAACCATTCTCCAGAACACTTTCATGAATTAATGTGAATTGGAATTAGTGAATCATATTGCATGAAAGATTCATGCAATATGATTCAAATGACAAAATGGGAGCTAGAGCGACTGGAGAAACATTTGTCATATGGTACATCAGAAGAAGAGAGATAGAGAGAGAATGAAAGAAAAAGTGGATGGAGAATGTATGAAAGTGCAAGAAATTGGAAATAAGGAGATGGCATTGTATGGAAATTCGATGATAAAAGTATATTTAATGAGAAATTGACAAAAGCATGTATCCCTGAGGTAAGAAGATCAAGGATGTTAGTGAAGCTGTTAGTTTGCAGAAGAGAGAAGTGAAAGAAATTATTATTTTGGCAGGAACAAATGATTTGAAAGAGGAAAAATATGCAATGAGAAAGAATATAGAAGAGTTTGAAAAAAAGCAAAAATGAAGAGTAAGAAAGTAAATATCATGAGTCTGCTGCCTTGGTATGATAGGACAGAGTTGAGAAGGACCATTCTTGCTAATGTATCAATGAGAAGATTGTGCTAGAGGAATGTTATGCAGTTTATAGATGTATGGAGTGAATTTGATTGATGAAAGGATTTATATATGCTTGACAGACTATATTTGAAGGGTTTTGGAGCTAGATGTTTGGAGAAAGTGTTATTTAGTGAGAGTTTGGAAGTACAAAACAGGAAATGAGAGATATTAGGGAGGATGCAATCAGGCATGCATCTGGCAGCCACTGGAATAAATGAGTATGTATACAGAAATGATTATGCAATCAGAATGTGATTTTGCAAGTTTCAGATTCCAATGGAGTTATAATGACATTACACAAAGGGATGTTGAAATGCATGTACATGAATACCAGAAGTATCAGAAATAAGGGAGAGGAGTTTTTAGCATTGGTCAGCTCAACTTGGCCAAAAATTATAGGCATCAGTGAGACCTGGTTGACAGAAAATGATATAGTTACAAGGATAGAATGTAAAGTGTATTGTATTTTTAGGGAGAATAGAGGGAATAGTACAGGAGGTGGGGTATTGTTAATGAAAACTGAAGAAATACAACCAACAAAATGAGAATTTTAGGTCTGTGGAAGATGGTTCATTTGAGGCTATCTGGTGCAAGATGGAGACCAATAGGACAAAATATATTGTTGATAGCTGCTATAGACCAGAGGATCTACAGGAAGATGCCATGCTTCGGCAGGTTAATGGGAGATTTCAATTATGAGGGCATTGATTGGAGGGAGGTAAGATATCATGGCAAGATGGAAGTGGAATTTATACCATTATATTGTATAAATTCCCTCTCTCTGCTTCCCTCTATAACAACATGTTATAGACAGAAGCTGGAGTTTGAGAGTGCTGGTTCAGAAGATATATCCATAACCAGGGTAGACACTCTGCCTCGGAGTGTGACCACACAGTCTTGTTCTGAAAGTTGCTAAGCATGTGAAATTCTCTAACAAAAAAGGGTTTATATTGAACTATAAAGCTGGTAGTTATGACAGATTTAGGAAGCATCTTGGAGCATTACCATCGCTTGATAGCTAAAAAATAAAGAATGTTAGTAGTGCATGAAAGTGGTCAGGAGGGATTTTTTTGAGAGAAGCAGCATTACAGTATTAGACTGCATACCCCAGGTCAGGAGGATAAACCAGTTTGAGAGTAAGTATGGATGAGTAGAGATATAAAGCAAGAGATGCAAAAAAAAAAAAAAAGAAAGAAAAGAAAAAGAAAACACCATGGAGGAAATATAAAGAAAAATGTGATCAGTATACTCATGAGTAGTAAAAAGGGTGACTAGTATGGCAAGCAAGACCAAATCAAATGATGAGAGAAAATTAGCTAAGCAGGCCAAAGTAAATTGAAAAGAGTTTTTTCATTATGTATCAGGTAAGAGGAAAAATGACTCTGGAAGGATTACTTTAATCAGTGCTGGTGGTAGGAAGGTGACAGAGGCCAAAGAAATAGTTGAGTTATTACTAAGTGATCATTTTGCAAAGGTGTGTCATCCAGCTGGAGATTTTGCAGTTGCTGATGTGACAGGGCTATACGTCAAAATTGGGGGAGATGAACAGGTGGTGTTCAGCATATTGAAATATATTAATGTGAATACAGCAGTGAGATTGTATGGCATGTCACTCTGTGTACTACTTGAATGTGCAAGAGAATTGACATTGCTTCCAATGAAGTTGTTCAATCTAAGTCTTAGCTTACCTTCTTTTTGCCTCCTTGGAACCTTGCTAGAGCTGAAACTTAGATTGTGAACACCTTCATTGAGGCAGTGCCGATTCTTTTGCACATTCACGTAGTACACAGACTGACATTCCATACAGTCCCACTGCCATATTAACATTAATATATTATCTGAAGGTGGCTCCAAGACAGAAGTAGCAAACTAGAGAGCAATTAACATATCAGGAGTGGTTGTTAAAGTATTGGAAAAGTTGGTTAAAGGTAAAATGCAACAGTTGGTGAATAGGAATACAATACTCTATAGGGCAGCATGGCTTTCTAAAGTCTAGGTCCTATCTTAGTAATTCATTCACATTTTATAATAAAGTGATAGCAGAATTGGGCAAAGGAAATGTCTTCACCATGATACTGCTGAACTTTGCAAAAACATATGCCAAAATACTATATGGAAAATTTCAAAAGTTGAAGCAAATGAAGTTGCATGGATTGGGGGGGGGGGGGATAGCTGACAGACAGATACCAGAGAGTAGTATATGGTGGAGTAGAATCTAGGAAAATGAAGGTAACTAGTGAAGTACCTCAGGGTTCTACTATGGTCTTTAATTTTAATATCAATGATATAGGGAAAGATTTAAGGGGAGATATTCAGTTGTTTGCTGTTGATGCAAAACTGAGGAGGACAGTGGTTGATAAAGGTGATGTAGATATCCTCAGGTGAGTTAAATAAATTTGAACTGTGGGCAAAGAATAATGATTGTCATTTAATGTTGCCAAATGTAAGGTGGTCGAAAAGGTTGCATACCGTGTATCACATTGTTGGTACTGGATTGCAGCAAATTGATGAGGCTAGGAACTGCAAAAGTTGGTAAAATAGCTCAAAGGATTATTTGGATGTTGAAAAACATGCTATCAAATAAAGATAGGGAAGTTATTATCCCCTCTTTATAAGTCTATGATTCAGCCACATCTTGACTGCTGTGCACAGATTGAGTCACCTAGGTTTTTTGGGAATTGGGAAGTGGTAGTGAGGATTCAGAGATGAATGACCAAGCTGGCAAAAAGTCTGTGGCATTCTCTCTATGAGGATAAATTAAAGGTGTGTGGGTTAACAAGGTTTAGTTGACAGGCAGAAAAGAGTGGACATGATAGAAATTTATATGATATTAAAGGGGGTTGTATGAAATTGATTGAAAGGAAATTTTTCAATATATGACAAATAGTCAGAGCTAGGGATCATCCATAGAAGTTGTATGAGTGTGGTTAGTAAGGGTGTGTGTGTGGACTAGAATAGATTGCCTGAATTTGTTTCCTGTGCCCTGACAGTGAATGAGTTTAAGGAGAGGTATAATAGGTTTAGTGTGTATACAGGTTAGTATGGGTCTCCCATGATGAGTTTCCAGACTCCATGAGGATATCATATAATAATAATAATAATTACCCAATACAGCCATATGATGGAGGGAGCCAGGTGTTTGAGAGAGTGCTGGATCTGGTAATAGCATCAGAAGATCTATATGTAACTACACTAGCAACTCTACATTTGATTGGGGAAAGTAATCATGCAGTCTTGTTCTGGGAGGTTGCTCAACATGTGAAAGTCTCAATCAAGAAGGGTTTATATGGAACTACAAAGCTGGATATTATGACAGATTTAAGGCGGTAGTTTCGAGCAGTGCCAGGCAGCTACAAGGAATGATTGTCAGTAGTGCATAGGAATTGTTTTGAGAGGCAGTATCAAACTGCATGTGCATGCTATAGGAAAAACTGAGTAGGGATTAAGTGGGTGAGTAGCAATCAGTGGCGTCGCGTGCCCATTTCGGTTGGGTGTGCTGTCGTGTGGGTTATGCAACCCTTGCTACAAATTTCATCAATTTGACCATATGCATGGCCGTGCATCTGCAGAAAATTCCCAGGGGGGGGGGGGAAGCAAAGCTTGGAGACATAATTACATCAATAAATGTCTTTTAGCATTTTTTATGTAATTATTTGTCGATGTAATCTATAAATACATTATTTTTATTTTACATCGATTTTAATGATCTTTAATTCTTGGGAAAAAAAAAGTATTCAGAATTAATGCAGTTTTTAGCACAATTTCATATATAAAAAAAATTGACCGTCATATTTTATTAAAAATCAACTAATTAATTAATCCCAAAATCCTAAATTAAATTATTTCAGTTTAAAAGCAAAAAAATCATAAAACTAACAAGTAAAATAATATTAAATTACATACACTTACCTTTTAAAAATGTATTTTTCTGTTTAAATTTGTTTCACTATAAATTTACAATTCACACTTCACTCAGTTACTCACTAGACACAGAGGGCAAACAAACTAGTCTCTGTTCACAACAGTAATGAACATTTTTTTTTACAAATCAGAAAAAGATGAACCAAAAACAGGAACACCTGTTTTATTGCAGCAATAAAACATGTGTTCTATGGCTACCCCGCATTAGGCCGAAACAGGCCAACCCATAATAAAATTTTAAGACAGACAAAGGGTCCCAGGGTCGAGGGTGTAAGATTACGTATCTCAATCACTTTTACGATTATAATTTGTGGAATATTTTACTCAATCCCAGGGAAAATGCTCCGTTTCCCCCCCCCCCCCCCTTTGTGGATGCCCATGACTGTGTGATTGCATTTTTATCGATGTATGAAAGTTTTGAGAGTGCATAGCGCATCGGCACTCATCTTAATTGATCCAATGCAATTACCGTATTTGCCGGCATATAAGATGCACTTTTTTCCTTTGAAAATAGGTCTGAAAAAGAGGGTGCCTTATACACCAATACTCAGTTTTTTATTACTTTCATTTCTGGAAATTTTCTCTGTTCCGAGTTACATGATTTTCTTGCTTCCTTGCGGTGTGTGAGATCATTCCAGTTATGCAGAGTTCAGTGGATGCTCATGCGCTGTCATCGATGATCACAGCTGTGTTCCTGTTTGTTTAAACTTTCCAATTGTTGTCGTGGTTGTTGTGAACGGTGATAAATTTCTGCCGTTAAATTTTCTCTAAATTTCTTGGCAAATTATGGCTGAAAGACGTTGGCATTGCTACAATATTGCATACAAGCTTCGTGTGATTGCGTATGCTAAAGAACATGGAAACAGGGCTGCAGAGAGGCATTTCGGGCCAACTCCAACTAAGAAAACGATAAGAGCTTGGATAAAAATGTGTACAATAAAGGGGGGTGCGTCTTATACACTGGCAAATATGGTAATTTCAGGATAACCTTGAATACTTCTGCATAGAGTGTGGGAACAATTTGTTTGTTTTAGGATTTATTAGAAAACAACAATGAAGGCGAATGCTATATTTAGTTGGTATATATTTATATTTGAAATACTCAAAGATGAAAATATGTGAACTATCATTTATAAGACATGTAAGAACAGGAAAGAATATGTGTGAGTAGGAACACTTTTATTAATGGTAAAAGAATTATTAATAATTATCATTTGTGATATGTGTGTCCTATAAGTTGCTGGGTAGAGCGAATAGCATGATCCTGTGAAGTCTAAACATGAATAAGTGAATTTATTATGGCATAATTAAAAAAAAAACTTATGAAGAAGAAGAGAGAGTATTTCAGGAATAAATATGGTTTGATGGAGCAGCAAATCATCTCGTAAAATTTGTTGTATATGTTATGTGTATTTCTCTGGTTTGTGTATATTTCGCTCCATTTTCCAAGAATTTTATTTTGTTGACTGAGACTCAGTATGCATGACATCTGATCATTATCGGAATTATCCACACTTTTGGGAATCCTACATTCATTAGATTTTTTTTAGTATCAGCGGTTCTTCTGTCTTATCATTCTCGCATATGCTGGTATTTTGTTGTAGATCAACAATAACAAGATTATTCAGGAATAGATTTTTTACTGTCTGTTGTTTCCAAAGACTAGAATAAAAATGTCTCTATACTGTTAAAAAACTTTGCAACCTCAACAGATGCCATACTGCCTAAGCAAAAGAAAAGACAGTTATCATTTTTCTCCTAACATCCACTTTCAAATTTTCAGTTCCAGAAAACATGTGTAACAGCTGTTTGTAATACAGCCATCAGATACAGAAAGCGCTCAACTCATGACAAGTGACAACATTCAATTGGATTGGTTGACACAATAACCAATCACAGCCGCTAGGTGCTGGGTGAGCTCAAAATGTTAGCTCACCCAACCTCGCCTTCTCAGCGGTTTAAAAATACTAAAATGCTAAGAATTTGACTCGCTGCACCCTCTTTACATCTTTTTGAAGGGCCCAAAGGTGTTGCATTTTGAAAGCACAGCCTGGCTATTAATGCGAATGTGATGCAATGTTTACACGTCGAAAAGTGCCCTCTTCATGAAACACTAATGCTTTATTACCCATGTGAAGAGGACAATGAAGCATTAGTATATTAGAATCATGCAAAGTCTGCAAACAATTAGGGGAGTCTTTAACGGGAATAAATGCAAAAATATAATATCGGTGATACTGATATTTTGTGGATGAGCACCGTACACCTGGAAGATTCGCCCCTGATAGCAATATAAAGTAGGATCTGCAAAAAAAATAAAAAAAAGCATTGTGGAAGGAATATGAAGAAAAATGTTCATGACCAACATGAAAGGTGATTAATATGGCAAGGAAAACAAAAAGTACAGTTTTTTCCACTAGGGTTGGAAAAACTGTACTTGTTGGGATCTTCTTCTTCTTCTTCTGCAGCTTCTCCCACTTAAGTGGGGTCACTATTTGTAATGAGTCTCCTCCACACCTTCCTGTCTTGGGCTGTCACCACATCCAAGTTCTTCATCTTCAAGTCCTCTTCTACCAGCTCCCTCCATCTCTTCTTTGGCCGCCCACGCTTCCGCCTTCCTTGCACATCCATCTGCATGACCCTTCTTCCCACATATTCGTCCTCCCTCCTCATTACATGACCAAACCATCTCAACCTTGCCTCCTGTATTTTTGCTCCTAAATTCGTAACTTTCACTGTTCCCCTGACATAGTCATTTCTCAGACGATCCTTTCTGGTCACACCGCACATCCATCTAAGCATTCTCATCTCTGCTACCTCAATCCTGCTGATGTTATTTTTCCTCAGGGCTACAGTTTCTATAGCATATGTCATAGCTGGCCTCACTACTGTCCTATAAAGTTTGCCTTTCGGATTGATCGGCACCCTCTTATCGCATAACACTCCAGCCATCTCCCTCCAGTTCCTCCAACCTGCTTGTATCCTGCATCCCACTTCCTTCTCAGCTCCTCCATCTTCTTCCACTATTGAACCTAAGTATCTAAAGTCTCTCACCTTCCTGATGACATTTCCTTCCAGCTCCAGATCTGTCTCCTGGCTGCCGCCACCCACTGCGCAACACATATACTCTGTCTTACTTCTGCTCAGTCTCATACTGCTCTCTTCCAGTACTTTTCTCCATCTTTCCAGTTTAGTTCCTGCTTCTTCTCTTGAATCTACACACAGCAAGATGTCATCTGCATACAACATTGTCCAAGGCGCATCTTCTCTCACCTCCTCTGTTACCACCTCCATCACAATATTAAACAGAAACGGACTTAATGGTGACCCTTGATGCAAGCCAACTGTTACTTGAAAACTTTCTGTCTGTCCCAAACAGGTCCGAACACTTGTCTTCACATTTCTGTACATTTCCCGCACCAACCTGACATATTTCTCCGGCACCTTCTTCTCCCTCAGACACTTCCAGACTTCTTGCCTTGGCACTCTATCGTATGCTTTCTCCAGATCAATAAATACCACATGTAGCTCCCTTTGTTTCTCTCGATATTTTTCCATCATCTGTCGTAACCCAAAAGATAGCATCTGTTGTTGATCTACCAGGCATGAAGCCAAATTGTTCCTTTGCAATCTCCACCTCCTCCCTCAATCTACCATCAAGAACCCTTTCTAGGATCTTCATTGTGTGGGACATCAACTTTATTCCTCTGTAATTTTTACAGTCTTGTGCACCCCCTTTACCCTTGTAGATGGGAACAAGAGTACTCTCCCTACATTCCTCGGGTATATTTTCCTGTTGGCAAACTTTCATGAACAGGTCCCACAGCAGGTCAATTCCCTCTTCCCCCAGTGCCTTCCATGCCTCCACTGGAATTCTGTTGGGACCCACCGCTTTTCCACTCATCCTCTTCATGGCCTCCGTCACTTCCATTCTATTGATGTTCTGCACCATCCCCTCAGAAGGCTATAGCCCTTATATCATTTTCTCTTCGACTCATAATCATAGTTTGAGTTGGCACTGAAGTTTTCCGACCAGATGCCCTTCCTGACATCAACCCTCGCATTTATCCGGGCTTTCTGGCAACTGGCAACTTCAGATAATTCTTTCTGTTGGCACATTTGTAGCAATTGGAATATTGGAGCTGGAGTCCTAAAATACTTAGCAATTGCTGTTTAAGCCTTTAGGAAAACAGCAGAAAAGTGCATTTTGTTCAAAACCTTTTCTGTTGTAACAAAAGAAGTTAGTTTTATGATCTTGAAAGAATTGCCTGGAGAATCTTGGAATCGTTTAAGAAAAGAATGGAAGACATTTTAGAGATCCTGTGGCATCATTTCTTCTTAAGATAATTAATGATGACTTGTTAAATTTTCTGTTTTATCAAATTTTAGTGCAGAGTCAAACCTTAATATTAGTTTCTCTTTGTATTCAGCATTCTGCATATCCCAGGAAAATAAGCTAATTGCCAGGATTTCTAGGAAACTTATATTAAGAGAACAGCAATTTTTTTAATTATTTGGTGATAAGATACCATTTTAGAAATGGTATAATTAATTACTTATGACTATCTAAATGACTATTTTATACATTATAATACTTGAACTGTATTCATCAATGGCAGTTATTATTTTTTAAGCATATCTTGTTATGCTATTCATGATCAGAGAACATATAAAACAGTAAAATATTATATTTCTTTAATTATAATTCAGTATATTTGCAAATTACAATAGAAAAGAAACATCATTGAAAAAATAATTTTAACATTTTATTTCAAAATATTCAGCACTGCAAAAAAAAATCATTAAAAATTTAATTTTATTATTTTATCTTAAGAGATTTAGTCATTTTTTTTAAAAAAAATAATTTCTTATAAAACATAAGCAATCAATACTGCTTTCATCTATATGAGTTCCAACTTCGTTATAAATAAACCTCCTGCAGAAAAAGCTCCTTCTGATTCAGTGGAAATTGGCAGAATGCTTTTCGGTGTTGAATAATAGCAGTTCTTGCTTCAAATGATTGTTTAAACACTGAGTGTGAACAGCCATGACTCAGTAATTGAGTTTTTAATAAAATATTTCCAAACAAATGATATTGAATCAGACATTGAGGGATTTAATAAAAAAATAAGACAGTAAATATACCATAACAGCATGGATGATAGGTGGCAGCATTGCCAGAATATCAAAGCTTGAATTGTACCATGAGAGTAAAAATAATTATTCTAGTAATTCTATGATTTTTTTTTTTAATGATTTTGTTGAGTCATATTCAATAAGCTGATATTTGTTAATGTCAGCAACTAATAAAGTAATTTTTTCTGTAGATTGTGGATAATATCTCCACTCTCTCCCCTACAAGCAGTGGATTTAAATCCCATCATTGTAGATGTTTATGAATATCATCAGTGGTAAATGAAATCTCTCAACATGAAACCTCTGTTCTGCATATTGGAGGCTTGAAGCAGCCTATAAAATATCATGTTTTCTCTCAGGTGCAGAGTTCCCCAGCTTAAATAACACTAAACTCATTTTCAATACTTTATGTGCTGTAAGCTTATCTCCTTTCATGGATGGGATTGTCATAAAAAAATGTAGGTTTGCAATCAAGAGCTTTTGTTTCATTGTGTTCAACTTTTGTTATCTAGATGTCTTCTTGGCTTTCAAATACTGAGTTGTTTTCCTTGTGGTAACATTCTTAAAGAAAGTGAT
The DNA here is from genome assembly GCF_054136105.1 of Typopeltis vanoorti. Lineage (NCBI taxonomy): Eukaryota > Metazoa > Arthropoda > Arachnida > Uropygi > Thelyphonidae > Typopeltis > Typopeltis vanoorti. The sequence goes on along the minus strand of NC_143564.1, from coordinate 72,827,796 downwards.
TGTCTTTTTCAGTGTGACTTTGAGGTTTTCTGTGACCCTCACAAACCCATAAAACCAGATTCTTTATTTAATGATGTCTGTTCATCTTTATTTAAGATGTACTGAGAAGTTAATCACATAGTGGGATGTAATCTCTGGGAATCATGGCTCTTTGCTTATTGTTGTTTGAACCTGTCAATTTTGGCTGTGAGACTTGCTTTATTTGGTGAAAAAATGGCTGCCATGTTGTTACTAATGAATTTGATATCAGTATCTCAGATTTGAGTCAGTAACTAATGACTTAGTGTTTAGCTTTTGTTTTTGGTTAATGCTAAGTTTTGTTGAGTTTCCTGTATTTATTCTTTCAGAAGCGTGGTATAATCATTGGCTCAAAGTTTATGAAGAAGGCCAGGGTCCTTCTTCAGAAACTTCTGCCAGCCTTACTAAGTTCCTTAAATTTTTGACTCCCAGAGCCTTAATAACCTTCCAATCTCAAGTTAGGTCCTCCAATTTTCCTTTTTCCTTCTAGCCTAGCATTGAACATTTTCTCAACTACTCTATTATTATCCATGTATATTATATTATATCATTATGTCCTGCTCAACTTAATCTATTGATTTTAATGTGCGTAATAATCTTGGGCTCATTAAACAATCTGTACACTTCACTTTTTTTTTTTAGGCCAGATGTGACTAAGTGTTTCCTAAGTCCATAGAAACATCCACGTGCAGAAAGAATGTTTCTGAATCTCAACACTGATATCATTTTTACAATTATTATCTGATCCCAAGTATATAAAACTGTGTGCAGTTTCAAATTTATAGGAACCAGTTCCAATTTGAAAAGCATCATCATCATCACAAATTATTCTAGTTACTAGCAGGTATTTTGTTTTTTCTTGGTTAATATACTGATGCATCTTCATTGCTGCCTTTTCTAAACTGATAAAAGTTTCTTTCATTGCTTTTTGTGTCCTTCCTTATAATACTGATATCATCTGCATATGCCAGAATTTGTATCAATTTGTAAGAAGACAGTTCCCCTTGTATTAATACTAACATCTCTGAGAACCTTTTCAGGTACTATATTAAGCAGTAAGCAAGCTAAGGTATCCCCTTTTCAAACACCATTTTCTATATATGTATTGGATTAGATAACATGTTTTGAATTTTAATCTGACAATGAGTGTTTCTCAATCATCTTTAATAAAGGCAACAAATTTCCATGGTATCTATAATTCCTCCATTGCAATAAATAAATCAGATCTGTTTATGCTGTCATATGCATATCTAAAATTTATGAAGAGTTGATGTTTCAGTTCCAAATTATTATTATTATTAACATCCAACCTCTATGGAGTCAGAGACTCATCGTGGGAGGTACACACTATTGCACATAATGCTCATTCAACCGTGCCTTAAAATGATTCAATGTGTCCACATTCACAACACGCTTGAACAACGTATTCCAGTCACCAACCACTCTCCATGCAAAGAACTTGCTCCTCCCTCCTCTGCTCACACTCTCTTTATAGTTTCCAGCGATGGCTTCTTGTTCCACTCCCCTTCCCCCCCTCTCATTCTATGAAAAATCTCTTCAATGTCAACCTGATAACAACCCCTGACTAGCTTATATGTCTCAATCATATCCCCCCCCCCATACTCCACATTCCAAAGATAACTGACATCCTTTGTGAATCTTCTCTGGACCCTTTCCAACATATCCTTGTCACCATGAAAATCTGGAAACCAGATCTGTGCACAATAATCCATATGAGGCCTGATCAAGGCCTTATACAATGGCATCATAACCTCTTTATTTCTGCATGTCAGGGTCCTCTGCATCATTGCCATTATTCGATGTGATGTCTTCACAACTTGTGCAATGTGGCCCAAGAATTTCAAGTCCTTGTCCACCACCACCACTCCCACATCTCTCATTTCCTCTACCTCATTTAAAGTTTCCCCACCAAGAGTATACTTCACATCCCATCGTTGCTACCAAATTTCAAAATCTTACACTTTGCAACATTGAACGGATAGCTTCACTTACTTGCCCCTTCATGCAATCTATTCAAGTGCACCTGTAAGGCATAACATCTGCTTGACTGCATTACTCTCCACAATTTTGCATCATCTGCAAACAGCTACATATCACTAATTAAACCCATCCCAATATCATTAATATACAAATTGAACAACAATGGTCCCAAAACTGACCTTTGTGGTACACCATTAGTGACCTTTCTCTTACGAGATACTGCACCATCATATATAACTTTCTGATACCTATCTGACATCATGTTAGTGATCTAATCCCATCTGTTTCAATTTATTTAATAGTTTGTTGGGTGGGAGATTATCAAAAGCTTTTGCAAAATCCAAGTACGCCACTGTATATGCATTTCCCCTATCCAAGGTATTTGTCACCTTGTTATAGTACATAAGTAAGTCAGTAAAACATGATCTCCCTTAACAAATCCATGCTGATAACCACAAAGAATACTACTGTTTTCAACCAGTTATGTATCCTACTTCTCACCAATCTCTAGTACCTTCACCACAGCTCCAGAGATACATATTGACCTATAATTTGAAGCCGCAGCGTTATCACCACTTTTATGCAGTGGAACGATTTTACCTTCTTTCCACTCCCTTGGAACCTATCCTGTTGTAAGACTTATTAAACAAACATGCCAATGCTACTGCCAATTCCCTGGAACAGTCCCTTAAGATACATGGTGATGTGTCATCAAATCCTATCGCCTTGTTGACATCAAGGTTATTTCCTCGAATACCTCCTGCTACCTCACAATTAAGCCATTCTTTCTTATGTCCTCTACACTTAAGTTCCTCATGATTCCACCCTGATGAGGATGAAACACCTTATAAATTGATCACTGAATACCTCAACAATGTCTTCTGCAGCAGTTATCATTCTACCATTTTCATCCATTAACATCATCTTACCGTGATCATTCTTTCTTCTACTTGCCACATATCTTAAAAAAAACAAAAAAACTCTAGTGTTTTTCTTTGCCTGATTTGCCAATGTCTGCTCATACTGCACTTTCGTTTTCCTTACTGAGTCACTCTCCTGACTCGTTCTTTATGCTCTTCATGAAACTGATTATTATCATTATTCATCTTGTACTGCCTCCAGAGTATCTTCTTCCTCCAGATTTCTTGCTTAAGCCCCTCATTCGTTTATTTTACACCTACCTTATTCACCCTTTTGACCTTCAGAATAAGAAAAATGCATTTCTTTTTTCTTATGTATTTCTGCAACATTGATGCTGTTATGTATTTCTTTGTCAGTTCCAAAGCAGCATTTATTTCCTTACCACTCAACTCATTCCATGCTATAGCTCCAAGCAGTCTCCTAAGCTTGTCATAATCACCAGTCTTATAATTTCACATATATCCTTTCCTCATAGAAATCCCCATATGGCTGGCCACAACCCTGGTGATCACTCCATGATCACTCTCACCAATTGTAGGAAAGTGTGAAACCCCACTCACAATTACATTCTCTGATGATATGATCAGATCTAAAACTCTTGATCCTTGTGTACCACCCTCCTTTACATGTTGCTTGAGATAGTATCTCTCAAGAAATTCATTTTTCTTATTCCCAAATGCTCTTTCTTCATTCCAATCTATACTGCTAGAATTAAAATCGCCCATAATAACTACCCTTCCTTTGTTCACTTATCCAAGTTGTTTATACATTTCTTCATCAGCAGCCTCCACATTCCCTGGCCTATATCAACATCCAACTAAATATGTCTTCCTATCAACTTCCACGTTACACCACACTGCCTCATAACTACTGCCACTATTTCCCTCTTTCATGTCTACCTTATGTGGATTTAATTTCCCTGCTATCATCAGCAGCACTCCTCTCCCTTTTTGCCCTTTCTATCCTTATGAAAAATTCCATTTCTATTCCCATTACGATATCATTTTCATTCAACCATGTTTCACTTATTCCAATGATTTTGGGGCAAATAAACTCAATCACTGAAATCATTTCATCTCCCTTATTTCTGATACTTCATTTTTGGGTCTATAACCAGTCCTACCCAAACTAGTCAATCACAACTAACCAGTTGTGGGGAAATCATAACTGGTTAGTTGTGATTTCCCCACTACACCTGCCCTTGCCCGATCATCTTTATCACCACTAACCACATATATCTGCTCAGTCTCAACTTCCCCACCCACATCTTCATACACTCATTCACTGCTACTTTCAACATCCACTCTCCCTATGCCATGTCTTCCTGTCCACCTGGACTCTCCCCTCTCCCATTTCCCTGTTCCTCTTGCATTCCTGTCCTCTCTTCTCTCCATCGTTTCCACTGCCAAGCACTCCTGTTTCTTCAATACCACTCTCCTTCTCATTCACTTCATCTCTTACTTTTGATCTCTTGCATGCAGCACACACTGTACTTCCATTTAGCAAGACTTTCTCCAGTACACTCATTCCAAAACCATTTAAATGCAACCTATCACATCTGTATAATTCCATTCTTCTCTCAAACACATGCCATACATCCACAAACTGTATTCTCTTCTCCTTACACAGCTCCGCTAGTATACCATTCATGATTCCAGCTCTCTGTCTCAACTCATCGTTGTCATACCTTGGCAACACACTGACAACCTTTCCCCCTACATGGTTTTCTTTCACTCTTTTCAATAACCTCCTGATATTTGCCCTTACTTACTTCTTATATCCACTTAAATCATTTGTCCCCACGACCACCCTGATCATTTCTTGATCATTTCTTCCTCATGTCCAATATCTGAATTACCCTGTTCATTCTCCCTCCTGGATAGCAGACCTTATGGATTCTCTCATTATCTAATTCTCTAACTATGGAATCTCCATACACTGCTATCCTGAAGTCACTCATCATCTCTTTTACCCTTTTTTCTTTCATTCTATTCTTTTGCACACTTTCATTAATTTCTACTAAATGTCTCAAATCACTCCACATATTCCTCATTTCAGTTTTCATTTAATTTCATTTCTCAAATGCAGATTCATTGCATTTTTCAATTATTTGGTGTATAATGGAATTCTGGTCATTTGTTGATCTTCCTTGATGGAATCCACAATGATTATTGCCAATAACATTCTCTACATAGCGGTAAAGTCTCTTAAATAGAATGTTGAAGAAAATTTTATAGGTAGTACATAATAAATTGATTCTGTGTAGTTAGAGAAGATCATTACATCACCTTTCTTATTTCTTATGGACACCTTTCGCCTTTCTTATGACACTCAGATTTGACTTGTCCACATGATTGTTTCATTAATCTAGATTTTGGTTATAAGTTAAAACAGATGCTTGAAATATTCTGTACCTGCATTTTAATTAATTCTGCTTGTATCATGTCTGTCCACTTCAGCAATTGTTGGTATTAGTTCAGCTGCTTCTAAATCTTCTGTTTGGCTCTTTTTTTATCCATGTCATCCAACTAATCAAGTATTCAATAGTTCATCAAAATGCTCTACACATCTTTCTAGTATCATTATCCCTACATAACGTTGTTCTAGGCTGGAAGTCTTTCTGGCTTCTATTTAACTATTGATAGAAGGTCCTACTTTCATTTGTGCTTCAGAGATGATCCAATTCCTTAAGTTTGGCTTCATATTTCTTCTTTCTATTCTTATATACTTCTTATATACTCTTTTTTTTCTTCCTTTCTGGCCATATGATATTTCTCTACAGCTTTACCTATGGTTCCATTACTGCATTTACCTATGTGCCTCATTTTTTTCGCTAAAGTCACACATTCACAATCTACATTGAACTAATAATTAAATTCAGCTCTACCTACTTTTTTTTAATACCATATCTGCTGTTGCCATTATGATCCTTAAGAGTTTCCTAAATGCTATTAACATTCTCATTATCAGTTAGACAGGCTTTCATTAATTTTTTCACCATATCTGGCTTTAATTTCTGATTCCTTCAGTCTTGTATTATTAAACTTTCTTGTATAGGATCCATACATTTTCCTTGCATTTGAGATTCTGCTTCTAATCTTTGATATAACTAAATTATTATTATTATTATTATTATTACTATTCAGGCCTCCACGGAGTCAAAAGACTCATCGCGGGAGGTCCTTCCTGGGAAACACAGTCTATCAAAACTCATCGAGGGAGGTCCCTCTTAGAAAACACAAAGTCTATCATACCACTTAAACTCACTGACTGTTCTCGCTCTCACTACTCTATCAGGCAATGCATTCCATGGTTCAATCACCCTCCATGCAAAAAAAACACTCCTCACGCTCTTGCTCACAGTTTCCTTTCATAACTTCCGGGGATGGCCCCTTGTCATCACTCTGTTCCTTCATGCTGTTCAACCAAGCTAAAGAACTCCCCAGTATCAACCCTGTAATCACCTCTCAACAGCTTAAAAGTCTCAATCATATCACATCTCCTCCTTCTTCTATCCACCAAACTCTGCAGTCCACATTCCTTCAGCCAATCCTCATAACTAATATTGTACAGTCCTGAAACCATCTTTGTTATCCATCTTTGTACCCTTTCCACAGTTAATTTATCCCCTTCAAATCCTGGGGACCAAATCTGAGAACAATAGTCCAAGTGTGGTCTGATTAGGGTCTTATACAACTGAATGATAACTCTTTTATCTCTGCTGTTTAGTGTCCTCATTATTGCAGCAATCTTCTGTGTTACCTTCACCACCTTTGTAGTATGTTCCCTAAATTTCAGGTTTCTATCAATCATCAACCCCAGATCTCTTATCTCCCCTACTTCCTCCAGTATAGCTCCTCCAATAGAGTGTGCAGCGTCTCATCGATGTATCCCAAACCTCAAGACCTTACATTTTGCTGCATTAAACTGACACTCCCATTCATTTGCATATCTGTCTAGCTTATTCAAATCCTCTTGCAGGGCTACCACATCTGCACTATTACTAATAATCCTTCCCAGCTTCACATCATCCGCAAACAACTGACTATCCCCTTGCAATCCACTGACAATGTCATTGATATAAAGGTTAAACAATATAGGTCCCAGTACTGAGCCCTGTGGGACCCCCACTTGTAACCCTCTGCCCCCTTGAAACTGCCCCACCATACACAACTCTCTGATACCTATCGGACAGCCAATCCTGAATCCAGTTGACCAACCTGACATCCAGACCCATGTGCTGCAACTTAAATATCAGCTTATCATGTGGCACCCTGTCAAATGCCTTCGCTAAATCCAAGAAAATGGCAGTATATGCCTTTTCCTCATCTACTGCTCTTGTAACTTTATTATAAAAGGCTAGCATATTACTAAAACATGAGTGCTCCTTCACAAATCCATGTTGACTCTCACAGATAACATTACCCTCATCTACCGAACGTCCGTCCTCATTCAAATACAAGTGGTCTCTCGCATACAATTCCTCTCTGTCCTCAAACACTCCAAGCATCCACATATTACAGTACTCTCTTTTGACACATTCCGGCTATTATATTATTCAATATTACTGCTCTTCTGCTCAGCTCTTCACTATCATACTTAGGCAACACACACACACACACACACACTATCTTTCCTCTCTGTGTCTTCTTTTGCACAACCTCAAGCAAGAATCTCATATCTCTCGCATCCCAATTTACATTACTTGTCAAGTCATTTGTTCCTACTGTCAAATCATCTCATCCACTCTTTCACCCCTCTTAATTGCCATAGCCACACTTTCTATCGATCCTCCAGGCAAATACTCCTCACGCATCTTATCTTGAACACCACGGATCATTGAGTTCTCCCATACACACCTCTTACCACCCTGTTCCTCAATTGCTCACATGCATCCCTCACTCTCTCTCTCTCTCCCTCCCCCCTAACACTTTCTCTTTGTGTTCCCCTACTTACCTGACATCACTCTATCCCTGGTTCTAGTGATCTCTTGCAATCCTCTCATTCTCTCTCTCCTACTGTTTCCATTCTCTTCTTTCATTCCCTCTCTTCCACTGTTCCTATTCTCTCCTCTTCTATCATTAATATAACTCTCTCTCTCTCTCTCTCTCTCTCATTCCCTCTCTTCTACTGTTCCTATTCTCTCTTCTATCATTCCCATAACACTTTCTCATTCCCTCTCTTATACTGTTCCTATTATCTCCTCTTCTGCCATTCCCATAACTCTCTCTCATTCCCTCTCTTCTATCATTCCCATAACTCTCTTTCACTCCTGCTCTGATTCACCTTGCATTCATCTCTTCCATTTGCCTAATCTCTTCTTTCACCCTTCTCATCTCATTCCCTAAACATTCCACCTGCTCTTTCAGCTCATCTATCTCTCTCTGCAAGTCAGCCACTATCATTTGCCATTCATCCTCCCGATTCAGACCATCTCTAAATACTTCACTATCATTCAACCTTTCCTTACTCCCCACTCTCATTATTTTATTCATATTTCTCTCGTCCTCTATCCACTCATCTATCTACGTGGAGAATCTCCCATCTCTGACTCAACGAGGTCAGTTTTAGTATTCTCTAATTCACCAAGTTCCTCCCATTGCCTGCATTTTGTGCACATATGTATTCCCCCTTCTCTCACCTGCCACATATACAACCGCCCGGGACGCATACATTCCACAAGTCCTGCATGCTACAAAATCCCCTATGATATTGCGCAAAATGGAGTCCTTAAATGGGGGAGGACTTGGTGATATGCCATTTGCTATTGTAACTGCCGCTGTTACAATATTCAAAATAGTGTCGCAACTAAATATGTATAAGGGAGTATTACTATATAAAAGTACAAATGATTACAAACAAAACATTTAAGTGTACTAAGTATAAATAAAATAAAACTAAATAATCAAATAAAACTAATAATGAAAACTTATATTTCTTTGTCTTTTTTTCCACTGTTATGTTTCCGATTCTGACCTCATCTTCTCAGTAACCAAAATACACAATATCACGCCGACAACTAACTTCTAAATCAACCACTGACGGACACTTGTATTCAGAAAAACAATGTAGCACTACAAAAACGTAGAAAAACAGACTATTCACCAATTAAAAAAGCACTTTTTTTAGGACAGCTCAAATTCCCTGCCAGGTTCTCTGGCGACTCTAGCACCCTAGTTGTCAGAGTCAATATTTACCCCTCTGTAGGATTTGACATCCATTATATTAGACAAGTGTCTTGCATCTATTAGGAGAGTGATCAGTTTGGTTAAAGGTGTTTCTGTGAGGAGACTTCCAGGTCAATGAATGTCTTTATGATTGAGCATTGTAGTACTAATAACCATGTTTCTTGAAGAAGCAAAGTTGATCAATCTGTTCCCATTATCATTGGCCTCATTATGCAAGCTGTATTTCCCATTGGTTGATCTGTATGTATGTATGTATGTATGTATCCTCTTTGCCTACCTTGACATACAAATCACCTATGATAATTTTAATATTCCTTCTTGGGCATTCCTGTAGATCTTATATAAATCATCATAAAAGTGATCTCTTTTCTGGCATCATTATTTAAAATAATGATGCCAGAAAATTTTGCTTTGAATTTATAATTCAAAGCAAAATCACCTAGAATAGGTGATTTTGCTTTGAACTCCATAAGATGTTTTATTGTCTTGTCTTGTTTACACTGAAGCCTGCTTCAAACATATTATCTTTCTTTTGGAAGCTCTAGAATATATGTGATTCTTCTTTTCTTTGATTCCCTCTCCTGTTCATCTCATTTCTTGTATATAGCAGAAACATGTAGCTTGTATTTATCCAACTGCTCCAACAGCATTCTTAAGGCTCAAGACTGGTAAAGAGAAAGCATGTTCCATGATCCAATTCTCAAATCTTTAAAACATTTGGCATTTTATCTCATTTAGTCCATTCAGCAGTTATTGTTTCTCAAATTTTGTGACATGGTAATTTGTCTTGGGGCTGACGATCCAGAGTGGGATTATCAGCCCCATGCCTAACTCCAGAAATTCTGGAGGACCACTGTTTACTATCGGAGTTGTCTCCCTTAGCTGAATGTTTCCAATTTGCTGGCCTGGCCAAGTGGTTAGCATACTGACTCTTCGACCACCAGGTCGTGAGTTTGAATCCAGCCGTTAGCATGGATATTTGTAATTGTCTTTAGGTGGGAGATGAATTTCATCACTCAGTGTGAGCCCACTGCCCTGCTTATTGGAGGCTAGAAGTGGAACTTGAAAAAAAGTTCCATGTTTTGTCTCTAACACAGAGTTCTGGAGTATGTAAAAAAATAAATGAAAAACTGTAAAAAATATATAACATTGATAAAATTGGGAATAAAAAAAACTTAGCCCACCCACAATACAAATGTCCTATAGTTCTAATAACCTTTCATGTGTGGAAACCATACATAAAAAAAATTGAAATGCATTGTGAACTTGCTTTTTTTTGCCTTTGCATAACTTACCATAAAATTGTTGCCCAGATGCCACAATTAGCATATGTATGCAGCGCCAGACTTGATAGGAATAATTGGCATTTTCCGAATTTTCATAATGTAGATTTTCCAGCAAGATGTGTAGCTTTAAAACAACATACTATCTCTTTGACTCCCAGCCTGGCATAGTATGAGCATAAAATACTATAATCATCGTCATCATCATCAAATTCCTGCCATATACCCACAAGGGGTGTACAGGATATGATATAATTTTTTCATGGAAAAAATTATATTATATCATTACTAACTTCGTATCTACAATTTTCCTCCAAATCAGTCTGTTACTTATCAAGACTCCAACATTATCAGATCTTATATTTCTATCGTCTAAGACACTTTGTACCATATCAATCCACCTATATTTTGGTCTTCCTCTGGGTCGTTTTGCTGCCAACCTGGCAGAGAACACTTGTTTTGCTAATCTTTCCTCGCCCATCGTGTTTAGGTGACCATACCACCTGAGATTAGCTCTGCTAACACATTCCTGGATGCTGACAATGTCAAGTTCTTTCCTAATATCCTCATTTTTAATACATATTGCCATTGATGCCATCTGTTCACGTCTATAATCTTTCTCAGGACTCTCATATCCGCAGTCTCTAGTCTTTGGTCAAGTGTTTTACTTCTGACCCAGCTCTCAGATCCAAAAGTTAAAACTGGTTTGAACACTGTCTTGCATACAGCTAATTTTGTGTTCCGACTAATTTCTCTCTTATTCCATATGAATTTATTCAATTGACTTCCCACCATACCAGCTTTGCTGATTCTGTTGTCTATTTCTATATTTAATTTACCATCTTCAGTAAAAATCGTGCCTAAGTAGCTGAAATGTTATACTTGTTCCACAGGTTCTCCATTCACAACACAGTTGACATTTTCAATGATTCTGCCTATTTTCATTGTCTTTGTCTTTTTATTGCTGACCTTCATACCATATCTATTACAACAGCTATTCAATTTAGTCAGAGAATCTTGCAGACTTGTAGCAGATTTATTTAGAAGTATAACATCATCTGCATAAAGCAAAGAGCTGACATTAACATCTCCAATTTTGATATCATGTTTAATACCACTTTCCTTCATAATGTGACCCATATAGATAATGAATAACAGAGGGGATAATGTACATCCTTGTCTCACACGATTTAACATTAAACCATCTTCCTGTACTTCCTTCAATTCTAACTGCTGACTTACAACTCAAATAAAGACTAAGTATTGTTTATTATAATGCGCCATTCACACCATATAACTGTAGTGTATTGAATAGCTTCTCTCTTGGTACCTTGTCATATGCCTTTTCCAGATCTATAAAACTTAAATACAGATCTTTGTTATATTCCCATGCTTTCTCAACTATTCGTCGTAAAGTGATGATCTGATCCTGACAGCCTCTGTTTGGCCTGAATCCAGCTTGTTCTTCGCCGAGCTTTTCTTCCAGAATTCTTCTCGACTGTTTCTCAAGTATACTTGCATAGATCTTGCCAGGAACACTCAGTAAGGAAATACCTCTGTAATTCTCACATTTAGTTTTATTTCCCTTTTTATATATGGGTACTATGAGAGCTCTACTCCAATCATCAGGAATTCATCCCTCTGTCCAGGCTTTCTGAACTATTCAGTGCAGCCACTGTAAGACTCTTATACCACCATACTTCAGCATTTCTGATTGAATATCATCTACTCCAGCTGCCTTTCCACATTTCAAACCTTTGATGGCTTTTTCTACTTCAAGTATGGATATGTATTCCTGCCTGCATGCCTGGTCAGTGTTTTTTTACCACTGTGCTGTCATCGCTGCTTGTTTCATGTAGCAGTTTTTCAAAGTAATTACTCCATACTTCAAGGATATCTTTTTCTCCAGTTTTCATGTCACCTTTATCATCTCTAACTCCTTTTACAGCACTCTTTCCTCCATTTCTAAGCTTCTTCAACAACCTCCAGAATATCTTACCACCTTCTTGATATTTATTTTCTATGTTCTTGCCAAAGTCCTCCCATGACGTTTGTTTAACTAGTTTTACACAATGTTTAGCTTTCTTACATTTGTCTCTGTATTCTCTAAGAGCACAAGTTGACTTATTTGACAGGAACTTTTGATATGCTTTCTTCTTCTCCTTCACTGCCTCTTTAACTTCCTGTGTCCACCATGGAGTTCTGATTTTTCTATCCTTTCAGACAACCTCACCACATGCCTCTCTGGCTGAATCAATCAGGGTTTTCTTTAAGGTTTGCCAATGAATCTCCAAAGTTTGGTTCATGTTCTCAAACTCTTTCATTTTTTCTTCAATAATCTTTGTGTATTTTAGTCTATAGTTCACATCTGAGAGCTGCTCAACTTTTATTCGCTTTAAAACTTTCTTACATGTTATTCTTTTCAATATGAATTTCAGTTTTATCCTGCTCAAGACTAAATAGTGATCACTTCCAATTTCAAATCACCTGTACACTCTGGTGTCCTGCACCAGGGAGAAAACATCACTATCAACAATAAAATAGTCAATGAGACTTTTCTTATTCCTAGCCTCTTCTCTCCATGTGAATTTGTGCACATCTTTATGTTGGAACATGATGTTAGTAATAACCAGTCCATGTCCTGAGCAGAAATCCAACAGATATTTGCCATTATTATTAGCTTTGCTCTTTTCTCCAAATTTTCCCAAAATATTTTTGTATGTCTCACAATCATTTTGATCTGGTACTTATCTAATTCCTCAGCTAGCTCCAATTCTTTGCCATTCAGGCTTCTTACGTTGATAGTACTGATCTTTAACTCTGGTGATGCTGAGTTGGGGTTTGTTTTCAGATTTGTTCCAGTAGCTGACTTTTCGCTGTTCGCCCTGGTTCCCTGGCAAAAACAACGGGGGCCTTGTTTAACTGGGCTACGCCCCAGCCAGCATGAAATTTTGTCATGTTGTACCATCACTTTTTATTTAGGTTTAACCAATAAGAATACAATTTGGTTGGCTAAATCCCAAATTGGCAGCCCATTCTCATTTGTTCAGTATCCAAGTAGATACCCAACAGGGTGCACCACGAGAAGGTGAGGATTGGACATTAGGTCAGAAGCCCTGGTCGGTTCTCCGCATTCCTTTAAAGGCTATCTTGGGGTCTCCTAACAGTTATACAGCTTTGACCCTTAAAGCATAAAATATTATAAAATACATATTAAGTTTTACATCATTGATTTTACTATCTTGACATTGTTTAATAAATTTAAATGGATAAATGAGATAAATTAAAAAATGTTGTTATTATGTGTTACATTGTTTCATAATTGAGACAAGTAATCTCAAACTAAATTAAAAATGAATTACTTATGAGAACAGTTTTATTTTCATGTATGATATTGGTATTGTAGGCATCTTCAGCATGAAAAATTGAAGCAAAAGTATAAGGATTTATTACAGAAAAAATTATCAGGAGTTCAGATAGATCTGCATAGTGTTATAACCGAAGCCCTAACAGTCCATTGGAGGTGGGGAGAGAGAGAGGGAAGGCCATGGTATTCTATCAAAATTCAACGTGTCTGCATTGTACAATCTTTCTTGTACTTCCATTTTTTTATTACCAAAGATGCCTGTGATACAATAGGCAAAAATTCTACATATAAAACTTTTTTTGCCATTTAATTCAATCCACGTTTCTTTTTCTTTTGTGCATTGCACTATATATACACAATCTCTCTCTGTCTCTCTCTCTCTCAAGACAGAGAAGTCTATAAATCTTATACAGTGCTGTCCTACATGCAAAGAAAGAATTCTCTATATGAAAGACCACTCTCACTATTTGTGGTGAAAAATAGAGTTCTGATGAATTTCTTGAATTAAAAAAATAATAATTCGTTGTCTTATGAATAAGTATCAGGGGAGCAGATGTATAACTGTGATAAAACTGGATTAAACTATAAAATGCTGCCTTGCAAAAATTATAGCTAGTGTATTAATAAACTCTAGTTACTATATTAATAAACAAGGTTTCATCCCTCGTCCACAATTTCTATATTGTCACATTTTTATTTATCTGACTACCTTTCAGTACCATTTGTTGGATAATTGAGACTGCTGTACTCAAGAGGATGCTTATGATATATTAAGGCACAAACTTACAAATTCAGATGTGGACTGATGTGATTTTGCAATCACTGAGTGTTGAAAGACTGACTTTCAAGTAAAGGCACATGTGTACACACACATTCCTCAGTCACAACACTAGAACTAGATGATCCACTAGTAATGTGCAACTGTTATCTTGAATGAGGGATGATAATGGATGTTAGACAGGCTTGTTAGAATAGCCTAAGATACTTTTACTAGTCTATCAGTAATGTGGCAGAGAAAACTGCCAATGAAAATGATAATCAGATGATAGATATAATATAATAAAATCCAGTAAACATACTGCATTTTCATTCAGATGACTATGCAATACAACATAACTTATGAGGAACATGGAATGGGATATAACAATAGAGTAAACAGTAGTGAAGTTGGATGAAAAAAATTTCAGCATTAGATACTAGAGGACTAGCTCAAGATCACATGAACTAATGAATTCTGGTTCCTGCTATTTCATGTGGAGGATTGGTTTGATGACAATAGCTTGAAATCCTACACCCATTTTACTTGGCAACAGTACAAGCCAATGGAATGATAGTCTGTTTTCCTGATAGTGCTATCAGAAAATTGAGGACCATATAATGCCTAAACACTGCTGACCAAGTACTCCTACTCATTCACTATTTATCCTGCATGTGACACATTTCTAATTGGATAAGATATCAGTCATGTATTGATTGATTAAGGTACTAATATAAATTAAGTACTTTAATGAATTAATCTCTCCTTCCCATTATTTAACAGATTTCACTCCCATTCCAGCATCTTTGAGATGTTGTTAATGAGACCTCACCAGCACCATCAAATCTGAGGGAACTGAAGGAATTCTTCATGCCTGGTGTGAACTATTTTGAGAACCTGCCAGGACATATTGCTGACCTGTGAATGAATTTAAGAACAGGTATAACACATCCATATACTATGTTGAGACTGTTTTTGAAGGCTCATGTTATTCAGGCAGGTGTTTGTAAGAAATGAACCAATTGTGTGTGTGTGTGTGTGTGTGTGTGTGTGTGTGTGTGTGTGTGTGTGTGTGTGTGTGTAAGAAAACACTTGGCTGTTCTGGCCTGCTGCTTATAATTTTCATAATGGACATAACCCTTTTGCACACGGTATTCCGTCCGCATCATTCTTTTCTTACGAATCTCTTGCTTTTTTTATGTTGATCCCAACATGACCTCAATAGTGTGAATGAATTCATGAACAGATATAACAGTTGATGTGAATAGTATGGGTTCCCTCAGTGAGTCTCTGACTCCCCTAGAGGCCTCTCTTAATAATAATAATAATACTTATGTTTTATTATTTTGTGACAATTAACAAATGGCGGTAATATTATGTTTGCTAAAAAAAAAAGTAATACTGAATTTATTTTAATTTATCTTCATTTTTTGTTTATTTTTTCTGCTTATTAGATTTATTGAACTTAAGAAAGCTATTATTGGACTAACAGACATTTCTCGGACATTAAGGAGAAGGAGGCAAGAAGCTGGTTGCTTGGAGCTAGACACAGTTGATCCACAGTTTGAATTTGAAAGTTCATCTTCAGGATCTTATATCAAAAATATAATGCCTAAACAGGTGAATCTCTGCTATCCTAATGTACATAAATGTTTTAAAAATTAATATATGAATTTCTGTTTTTATTTCATTTTATTATTATTTTTTCAGTAAAAGCATTTTTGCTTTATCTAGTTCAGAAAATTAGAAAGAATAATGAATGAATGAAGCCAGAGAGGCATGTGGTGAGGTTGTCTGCAAGGATAGAAAAATCAGAACTCCAGGAAGTTAAAGAGGCAGTGAAGAAAAAGAAGAAAGCATATCAAAAGTTCCTGGCAAATGAGTCAGCTTTTGCTCTTAGAGAATACAGAGACAAATGTAAGAAAGCGAAACACTGTGCAAAACTAGCTAAACAAAAGTCATGGGAAGACTTTGGCAGAGCATAGAAAAGAAATATCAAGAAGTTGGTAAGATATTCTGGAGGTTGTTGAAGAAGCTTAGAAATGGAGGAAAGAGTGCTGTAAAAGGAGTTAGAGATGATAAAGGTGACATGAAAACGGAAGAAAAAGATATCCTTGAAGTATGGAGTAATTACTTCGAAAAATTGCTAAACGAAACAAGCAGTGATAGCCCAGTGGTAAAAACGCTGACCAGGCATACAGTCAGGAACACATATCCATATTTGAAGTAGAAAAAGCCATCAAAGGCTTGAAATGTGGGAAGGCAGCAGGAGTAGATGATATTTGCCCGGAAATGCTGAAGTATGGTGGTATAAAAGTGTTACAGTGGCTGCATTGCATAGTTCAGAAAGCCTGGACAGAGGGATGAATTCTCAATGATTGGAGTAGAGCTCTCATAGTACCCATATATAAAAAGGGAAATAAAACTGAATGTGAGAATTACAGAGGTATTTCCCTACTGAGTGTTCCTGGCAAGATCTATGCAAGTATACTTGAGAAACGGTTGAGAAGAATTGTGGAAGAAAAGCTGGGTTAAGAACAAGCTGGATTCAGGCCAAATAGAGGCTGTCAGGATCAGATCTTCACTTTACTACAAATAGTTGAGAAAGCATGGGAATATAACAAAGATCTGTATTTAAGTTTTGTTGATCTGGAAAAGGCATATGTCATGGTGCCAAGAGGGAAGCTGTTCAATACGCTACAGTTATATGGTACGTGATTGATACGGTACAAAGTGCCTTAGACGATAGAAATATAAGATCTGAATGTTTGAGTCTTGACAAGTAACAGACTGATTTGGAGGAAAATTGTAGATAGGAAGTTAGTAATGATGTAAATTTTTCATGTAGTACTATCATATCCTGTACACCCCTTGAGGGTACATATCAGGAATTTGATGATGATGATGATGAAGAATAGAACTTCTTAATTTTAGTATATTTCTGGATAGTAGATAATATCCATCACTCAATGAAACACCACTACCTTGCTTCTTGGGAACATGAAGTGGCAGATGTCATGTTTGATCCTTAGAATAGGATCTGTAGTTTCTGTTCACCACAACCACTATCATCTATGCATTGCAGGTGACATAATTTGTAGTTCCCCCCCCCCTACATACGCCTTAGATGATTTCATAAAGGTGACAGGGTCACATGATAAGCTTAAAATTTAAGTTGCAGCACATGGATTTGGATGTGAGGTTAGTGAACTGGATTAGGCTGCCTGATAGGTATCAGAGAGTTGTATATGAGGGAGCAGTATCAAGAAAGCAGAAGATTACAAGTGGGATCCCACAGGGCTCAGTACTGGGACCTGTATTGTTTAACTTATATATATATATATATATGTGTGTGTGTGTGTGTGTGTGTGTGTGTGTATCAATGACATTGTCAATAGATTGCACGGAGATATTCAGTTGTTTGCAGATGATGTGGAGCTGGGAAGAGTTATTAGTAGTGCAGATTTGCTATCCCTTCAGGAGGATTTGAATAAAATGGACAAATGAATGGGGTATCAGTTTAATTCAGCCAAATATAAAGTCTTGAAGTTTGGGATACACCAATGGGACGCTGCATACTCTGTTGGAGGAACTGTACTGAAGGAAGTTGGGGATGCAAGGGATCTGGGGATGATGATTGATAGAAACCTGAAATTCAGGGAATATATTGCAAAGGTGGTGCAGGTAACAGAAAGTTGCTGCAATACTGAGGAGGATTCTGAATAGCAGAGATAAAAGTTGTCATTCCATTGTATAAAGCCCCGATCAGACCACATCTAGACTGTTGTGCTCAGATTTGGTCCCCAGGATTTGCAGGGGAGAAATTAACCTTAGAAGGAGTGCAGAGACAGATAGCAAGGATGATGTTGCGACTGTACAATGTTAGTTATGATAATGGACTGAGGAAATGTGATCTGAAAGGTTTGTTGGATAGAAGGAGGAGAGGTGATATGATTGAGACATTTAAACTGTTGAGATGTAGTTACAGAGTTGACACTGAGGAGTTCTTTGGGTTGATGGAACAAGGGGAAAGAGCCATCCCTGGCAGTTGCAGAAGGAAGTCATGAGCAAGAGGATGAAGACTGATTTCTTTGCATGGAGGTTGGTTGAACTGTGAACTATGGAATGTATTGCTTGATAGAGTTGTGAAAGCACAAACAGTGAATGAGTTCAAGATGTGTTATGATAAACTTTGTGTTTTCTAGGGTGGGTTGGCCTCCCAAGATGAGTCTTGTGACTCCATGGAGTCCCTGAATAATAATAATAATCTTAACAACATTCATCTCTGCATAAACTTCGCTGTTAGAAAACAACAGATATCAGCCTTTTTTGACATGCTCTCCTGGAGATTTCCAAATGGAATGAACTTAGTTATATCTACAGAAAACCAACACACATACCCACAGATGAATACCTCCATGCAACATCTCAATAACCATAGGGATATTACGGTTCAAAAAAAAACATTGTAAAAACTTTTAAGACAGAACATACATATAAAACTTAAAGCAATACAGAGAAAAGAAGTAAAGAATACAGTTATTATTATTATTATTATTATTATTATTACGGGCAACTCCAGGGAGGTTCTAAACGTCATGTCCTCACAACTATACGACATTCTCGCAGTATCTATCATACCTTGACTTGAACTCGCTCACCGTCCTAGCACCCACAACAGACTCTGGCAGCTTATTCTACTCATTTACCATTCTAAAAGTAAAGAACCCAGCTCTAACACCCCTGCTAACCACACTCTTACCCAGCTTCCATAGGTGTCCCCTAGTTCTCCCACCACCAGTCCTGATCTCAAAAATATACTCTGAGTTAATCCTATAGAAACCCTTTAGCAATTTGAATGTCTCAATCATATCTCCCCCTTTCTGCCTATCAACTAATTTCTGCAACCCACAAATCTTCAACCTGTACTCATATGGTTCATTCCATAGACCTGCTATCATCTTAGTCACTCGCCTCTAGATCCTCTCCACCTCCTCCCCATCAAGAAGGAACCTAGGTGACCAAATCTGGGCACAGTAGTCGAGATGAGGTCTTATTAAGGCTCGGTACAGAGGTACAATAACTTGCTTGTCTCTTCTCGTCAAAGTATTTTTCAACAACCAAGTGAGTTGATGAGCTGATTTAGCTACTTTTGCAATGTGCCCCTAAACTTCATCTCCCTCTCCACCAACACTCCCAAGTCCCTGGCCTCATCAATCTCCTGGAGTACAGTTCCACCAATGTGATATACTGCTGCTAATCTTTTCACCCCAAAATGCATAACCTTACATTTTGTCACATTAAATTGACATCCATTCTCCTTAGCCCAGAACTCCAATCTATCCAAGTCGTCCTGCAAGATTTTGACATCTTCTGCATTCACTATTGCCCTACCCAACTTTGCATCATCTGCGAACAAATGAACTGTTACTGTTAGATCTTTCCCTATATTGTTAATGAACAAATTAAACAGCAGTGGTCCAAGAACAGAACCCTGTGGCACACCACTAGTCACAGGCCGTCTTTTGGACTCAACTCCTGAATAAACTACTCTTTGATATCTCTCCCTCAACCACCCACCTATCCATCTTACCACTATATCCATTCCCATATGTTGTAGTTTACGGATTAGAATTCCATGTGGTATCCTGTCAAATGCCTTTGCCAGGTCCAGCAGTATCACTGTAAATCCATTACCCTTATCCAGTTCAGCCGTCACTGTGTTATAAAACTTGAGCAAGTTACTGAGGCATGATCTACCCTTCACAAAGCCATGCTGTCCCCGTAAAGTATCTCATTTTCATCAATCCATTCCTGTATTTTTCCCTTGACTACTTTCTCCAAGACCTTGACAATGACTCCTGATATGCTGATCGGTCGGTAATTTGCAACCGTAGTCTTGGATCCTCCTTTATGCAGTGGAACTATTTTCCCCTCTTTCCACACCTTCGGGACTAAACTAGACCTGAGATTCAGATTAAACAACATGGTCAAGGGCACTGATAATTCTTTAGCCGCTTCATGCAAGACCCGTGCCGGTATACCATCCAATCCCACAGAGGTATTCACATTAAGGTTCTGTAATAGACTATTCACCTCCACTTCATTCATCACAATTCCAGTATAAACTAATGGTTCCTTCATTTTTTCAATGTCGCCACCTGGATGATATACTTTTGCAAAGTGCTCGCTCAGTAACTCCACTATATCGACTGATTCAGTGACCTCCTTACCATCGTCATTACTTAAAATCATTCTGCTGTGTACAGTTTTTTTTTTTTTTGCTGGCAGCATATTTAAAGAACTGTTTGGGATTCTCTTTAGCTTGCATAGCTAGTTTCCTTTCATAATCCGCTTGTGCTTTTCTTACCGCACTCGTTTCCCTTTTGGCCTGCACTTTATACCGTTTGTGTGCCTGCAGGTCACCTTTCTCTTTAAATTCCCTCCAAAGTTGTTTCTTATTTTTGCAGCTCAAGCTTAATGGTGTTATTCATCCATTGAACCCCTACTTGTTTTACTATTCGGACATTAGGTATACAATCAGCCATAACCTCTTGTGAATGCTCCTTGACCACTTCCCATGCTCTATTGACAGCCAGCCCTTGCAGTTTTACATACCATGGCACTGAACCAAGTAATCTCCTAAGCTTGTCATACTTGCCAGCACAGTAATTCCACGTATACCCCGTCTTAATTGTAAATTCCACACCTTTAGCCACCTCCTAGTTCAAGACCTTATGATCGCCCTCACCAATAGGTGGCAACATGGTCATATTCATTACAGTTCAAATTCTCAGTGCTATTACCAGGTCAGGCACTCTCAAACCCCCTAGTATTTTCTATTACATGCTGTCTCAGATAGTTATCCCTTAATAATTGAATAAGATCCGGTTCCTTCCTCACATGTGTCCTCTCCTCCTTCCAATCAATGTTACCATAGTTGAAATCCCCCATAATAATACCCTCCTTCCACTCATTTCATCAGTTTGTTTATGCATAGTATCTCCACCATCTATTCCATCACCTGGTCTATAGCAGCACCCAACTGTATATTTTATTCTGCCAGTCTCAATCTCACACCAAATAGCCTCAAATGAGCTCTTTTCACTATCCTGTGATACAACTTCAATTCTCCTTGGCTGCAGTTCATCAGCTATCGTCAATAACACTCCTTTCCCAATTTTATTCTCTCTGTCCCTCCTCAACACACTATAACCTACACATCTATCCCACTAACTATATCATCTTCCGTCAGCCATGCTTCACTAGTGCCAATAACCTGTGGCCAGGAAGAGCCAATCAAGGCCAAAAATTCTTCCTTCTTGTTCCTAATACTCCTGGCATTAGTATACATGAAATGCAGTGATCCCTTTGTCCCACCCTTATCTCGATGCTTTATTCTAACTATCCCATTTCGTTTTTTTGTCCTTAGTACTGGCTCGGGTACATCATATACATTCTTAAACTCAACTGTCTCACTGATGTCCGCATATCCACTCCCCCCCCCCTCCTTGGTAGTTTTAGTTTCCCTGGTTCTGCACATCCATTTTCACTTCATTCAGCAACACTTTTTCCAGTCTCCGCACACCAAATCCATTCAAATGCAGGCCATCCATCTTGTATAAATCCTTTCGCCCATCAAACTCATTCCACACATCCACGAATTCCACACCACACCGTCTGCATAACCTGCGCATAATATCATTTGCAATTATGGCCCTTCTTCTAAACTCCTCTCTGTCATACCCCGACAACAGACTCACCATTCTAACTCTGTCACTCTTTTCTTTCGCTACCTTTAACAATACTTTCAAGTCCTCTGAAACAAATAACTTGGCAGTGGTGGGATCCGAACCCATGCCGCCGAAGAAACTGGTGTTAACTGTCTTATCCTTCAAAAAATGGATATCATAAAAGAATAATAGATTACATCATAAAAGAGCTTCCTAGATACACAGATTGATAGGAATATAAAGGAGCAATATCACTACTTTACATGTGATTCATCGTCATCAAATTCCTGACATATACCCTCAAGGGTGTACAGGATCAGATACAGATACATATGATCCTTTATATGTAATCTCAGTTTTCTCAAAGATATTGCATCAACAAGGAATAGAAGTGACGTTCTTCCTCATAAACACAGATCTTAACTGTTTTTCACCTCCAAAACCATCCCGTTCATCACTCAAAAAACTAGGGAAGGTATACATTTATATCAATTGTTCATGAATTTGCTGTATGGGACAAACAGGTGAGTCATAAGAGATATGTATGAAGACATTGATGTCGTCTGATGCATATCTTTTATGGCTCACCTTCTGTTCCCCCCACACACATCCTCAAGGATGTGGGGGGGGGGAAGAAAGTGTACAAATATGATTGGAGAAAAGTGCAGGTGTTTTGTGAAAGTGATTGATTGATTCAGCACACATGAAGTAGGTAGTGAAGTTGTCTGTAAGAATGGAAAATCAGGACTTTATGGACTCAAGAAGTTAGAGAGACAACCCTGTAAAAGAAGAAATCATATCAGCAGCAACCAAGCAAATGGAGGAGGGAAAAGAATCCTGTAAGGGGGGGGGGAGCCTAAAGATGTATACATCTGGCATAAGTTGATCAAGGAAATTGTGCAGTTATGGTATGAAGTTTGTGTGTGAGAAGTTAAATTAATTCTTTATTGATGCACTTTAATTCCTTTAGTAATAAAAATAAAGTATTATAAATTACTAATTATATGAAGAGCCAAAGGCTTCAAATCGGCGACGTGAAATTAATTAAGTTAATAATTAAATAATTTTTATATAGTTTAACTTAATATTAAATAGTATTAATAAATAATATTGAATAATATTAAATACTATTTAATATTAAGTTAATATTAATAAATAATATTAAATAATATTAAATACTATTTAATATTAAGTTAAACTATATAAAAATTATTTAATTATTAACTTAATTAATTTCACGTCGCCGATTTGAAGCCTTTGGCTCTTCATATAATTAGTAATTTATTAGGACACCTTCTTGGCAATTCTTATAGTAGGGTATGTAAGTTCTGTTTGCTACAAACTTGGTATTAACTAGGTCTACCTACTCACTGATGAGACCTCAATAAAGGTTGAAACCAGTCTGGGTAGTGACCTTCTCTCATAATGTAGAACAGTAATACAGTTCCTAGGTGCTGGGTTTCACATTATGAGTAAATATCAAGAACAGTGATCTGAGCTTGCTCCACCTTGCTATGAGTTGCCTCAGTGTTGCACTACCAAATGGGTTATGTGTTGCACTATCCAGGTATTTGCTTATGCTTGGACTCGCCGAACTTTATATAGTTTCTATATTCGGCTATGAAACAATATGGGATGTAAAATCCCTTAACTTAAATAAAGTATTATAGATACTTTATAAGAGAAGAATGTGTCAAACAGGTACTTATCCAGTGCTCCACTGATGAGACCTCACTAAATGATGAGATATTGAGGCGGTTGATGCAATATCATCAGCCTCTATATACAAGTATCTTAGTCATGAAGATACTTCATGTGCAAAACTTTGTTTGCTTCCACATAGATAAAAGGATTAAACAAGAATATAATTTCTTGGCAAGTTTAATTTAATTTGTAACCAAGTAAAAAAATTTTACAAGTACTCATGTAGTTTGATCTTGGATATGTATATCACAAAAAAAATTCTTACATGAATATATCTTTAAAAAGAACTGTAAAAAAACTGTGTCAGTATATTTTTTGGCAGAGAAACTCAAGGTAAGTAACAGGTACAGTTACATGTAACTGTAGTTAAAATTTAAAGAACTTTAATTTTTAGCATAAGAAAATAAGAAGAAATAGAAAGATGAAGAACTAAAATAAGATAAGAATGCTAAAGTTAATCTAAAATTCTACTATAAAATACTACAGATGCATTAAAAGTAGATTCAAAACTAACTTGAACTTATTTTGCAGAGAATGAGGAAGTTTCTACAATTTATGTGACCCACCCATGAACAGTTGTAAACTTATGGTATATTAGTGCCATGGGTTGACAAAGGATTTTTCTTTCTATTATTATTACTTTATTTTTTACCTAGTCCAGAAACCCTGCTCTAGAGAATGAACTTGGAATTTTTTCAAGGCAGTGGTTTCACTGAGTGATGAAATTCATCTGCTACCTAAAAATAATCACAAGCATCCATGCCCATGGCAGGATTCACATCAGCACCCTGTTAGTTGAAGAGCAAATTGGCCAACCAGGCTGACAAGTTGGCTATTCCATACAATAAATCAATTTAAATAGCATGAATTTAAATTGATTTGTCTTCTAAAAAAAAGTTAATTCCTTAACCATTCATCCACCCATAAATGAAATATATCAATATTTCATCAATACTTCATATTCTTTATTTCAGTGGTAAATGAATGTAATTTAATTTAGCCACGAACACTTATCACCTACCAGTAATTTAATCACACTACCATTAGAGCTAGTAGGGTGATTAAATTACTGGTGGGTGACAAATGTTAATGGCTGCTGGCTTAGCGGCATACAAATTTGAGAGCTCATTTGCATTCATTACTAGCCAGTTACTAGAAATAAATAACAGAAGTCATACTTTTTTAATCATTGTAAAAATTATGGAAACAACTACTGTTAGAGTAAAACTTCAGTTTAACGTAACCCAAAATAATCACTCAACATTTCGACCTTCACATTAAGTCATCATCTGAAGTATACATATATATATATATATACAGAGAAATAAGCACTACAATCTACATGGTATGCTAAAGTTACATTGATTTTTTCAACTGTTAAAACTAATGGCCTGACCTCTGGTAAAAAAAAAAAAAAACTTACAACTTCAACACTAGAGTTTTTTTATTATTATATATTTGATTAGAAAAAATAAATTAAGCTGGAGAGCAACATGTTCCCACATAATGACTCATATAAGTATACATATAAATTAGAACAAAACAGTATGGATGGCAGTCAGTAAGAGCTGAAATAATTGCTTGGAGTTCTAAAGTCAGGGTTTGCTGGAAAACTTGAAGCACTAAGTGGACTGAACGTGTGCCATCCAAATTCTTGCGATTTCTATGCCACCATTAGTTAGGTTCGGTAATCAAAATATCACAGGCTTCTTTAAATTTGCTTTCATAATTTTTGCAATGATTTCTGATCACTGTGTAACCATGAAAGAAAAGAAAACTTCTTCAACTTCATTTAATGAAAATGTGAAGCGACTCTTTGCTGCCGGTTATTTATGGGGAGATAAAGTTAGATATTCCATAAAATAAATCAGTTCAAATGGTATGCATTTAAATAAATTCATTTTCCTTAATAAAAAAAAAGTTCATTCCTTAAATCAAATCAGCTACACATTTTTGCTAATGATAAATTCACTGCAATTTTCTTTCTCATATGACAAACCTTGTATTACAAGCGGAAGCAGTTATGCGTGACTGCATGAATTTAAGTTTATTATTATTATTATTCATGACACCACCAAGGAGTCCGAAGACTCATTGCAGGAGTGTGATATATATGGAGATATATGTGAAAAAAAAATTTTCCGTATAAGAAATATTTTAAAGAATTAAGAAATATTTTAAAAAAAAGTTTAGATTTTTTTTTTTTTTTTTTTTTTTTTTGTGGTGAGGGGGGGGTTGCTTAAGGGTCAAAGCTGTATAACTGAGAGGAGACCTTTAAAGGAATGCAGAGAACCGACCAGGGCTTCTAATGTTCAATCCTCACCTTCTCGTGGTGCACCCTGTTAGGTGCACCACGAGAAGTGCACCTGGATACTGAACGAACGAGGATGGGCTGGCAATTTCGGATTTAGCCAACAAATTGTATTCTTATTGGCTTAAACCAGAATATGAAATGATGGTACAACATGACAGAATTTCATGCCGGCTGGGACGTTGCCTGGTAAAACAACGTCCCCATTGTTTTCGCCAGGGAACCAGGGAAAACAGCAAAATGTCAGTTACTGGAACAAATCTGAAAACACATCCCAACTTGACATCACCAGAGTTAAAGATCGGTATTATCAACATAAGAAACCTAATTGGTAAAGAAATGGAGCTAGCCGAGGAATTAGATAAGTACAAGATCGACATAATAGGGGTGACTGATACAATATTTATGAATATTTAGGGAGAATAGTTATATTCCACTAATATTTATAGTTAAGAAGTCACATTTTCCTTAGTGGTTAAGTCACTTCATCAAATAACTACAGAATTGAAGAGAACATTGGCATGTTGGAAAGATGTTATTTTACTTTGTAAGGCTTTGATAGACCCACATCTTGATTACTCTGCTCAGATATGGTCATCTAAGTTCAGAGAAGATGAAGAGACAGTTATAACTCAGCAGCAGGTAACCAAGCCAAGATGATCTAAGGAATGTATATCTGTTGAATAGATTGAGAGAATGTGGTCTTCCAAGTTTGAGTAATAAAAGTTGGTAAGGTGATCTTATAGACAAAAGTAAGATTTTACAGGTCATAGCAGGTTTGGAGAAGTTGGTGTGGCTATGAAGCACATGCAGTCCAGGTTCTTCTCATGGCATGTGGTGTGTGTGTGTGTGTGTGTGTGTGTGTGTGTGTGTAATGGATCCAGTAGATATTGTGAATGTTTTCAAAGCGAGATATGATAAGCATTTAGACATTGTGTGACCTAGAAAATGCCCAAGGGTTTGGAGACTTTTACTATTATATATTTTAAGGTTTCACTGACCAGTGATCTTACTCTAATGTGGATATTTGTGGGTTTCTTTAGGTGGCAAAATGTTTGGATGCCTGTAGTGACTGGAAAACGTAAAGCTAAGTACTTTTTGATACTACTTTCCAGATTAAGATTTTCAAATTAATTAACTCTGTCCACTCATGGTAATAGGTTTATAACCTTTCATGGATAGGTTTTTCCATGGGAGACAGTGGTTTTTAGGTCTCTTTAAACTGTGTGTGTGTGTGTGTGTGTGTAGTGACTGGAAAACGTAAAGCTAAGTACTTTTTGATACTACTTTCCAGATTAAGATTTTCAAATTAATTAACTCTGTCCACTCATGGTAATAGGTTTATAACCTTTCATGGATAGGTTTTTCCATGGGAGACAGTGGTTTTTAGGTCTCTTTAAACTGTGTGTGTGTGTGTGTAGTGACTGGAAAACGTAAAGCTAAGTACTTTTTGATACTACTTTCCAGATTAAGATTTTCAAATTAATTAACTCTGTCCACTCATGGTAATAGGTTTATAACCTTTCATGGATAGGTTTTTCCATGGGAGACAGTGGTTTTTAGGTCTCTTTAAACTTTTCATACAAGGAACTAATAGAAATCTGATGCTAGCAGTCATCTGGAGGTTTCATATTTATTAAATATTGACATACGTTTGACAGAATAACAAATGGAACTTTGTTATGCAAATTAGAACAAATGGGGATACAAAGTTGGTGATATGTTGGTAATAGGTTGACAGTTGCTCTCAGGGGCTCACATTGGTGAGTATGGGCATGGCAAACCCCGAGATACCCAAGCTAGACCTGATCTTACTTCATACAATATACACTTGGTATATCATATCTGGAGACTGGTCTTCTACTCTTCTTTCTTTCCCTCTACTCTCTCTTACTTCTTACTCCTTCCTTCCCCCCCCCCCCCAGTGTTATTAGAGCAACTTGAGGGTGAGGGGATGACTCTTTCCTCTCAAACTGTAGTTTCCACCATCTATTAAAAAAAAGCGGCTGAATTCAGGCCAAGGAGTGGTGGTTGACGCTTGACAAAAACTTAACCATTGAAACTGAATGAACTCTAAACCAACCTAAAGATACATGCTGGCTCGACCGTCGCCTGGTCAAACAAGGGTTGCACCCACTATTAGGGAACCAAGATAGTGAAGCCAAAAAATATGTTATTGGAACAAAACATCACCTAATAGACGGGAAAAACATAACAAGCATAGGAACATGGAATGTAAGAACTCTTCACCAGGATGGAGCATTGGAAATACTACTGCATGAATTAGACAACTACCGATGGGAAGTGATTGGACTCTGCGAAACCAGATTGACTGGAAAAGGAGAATTCCACCATGGACAGTACAAATCTTAAGTTCAGGCAGGGAGGACAACAAACACCAAGGAATAGCACTTATATTAAAACCAAAGGCTCAAAACTCTCTATTAGCTCCTACAATCCTATCTCACCTAGGATAATTAAAGCAAGATTTAAAACATCAATAGGATCACTAACTATTATTCAAGTATACTCACCAACTTCGACACATCATCAGAAGAAGACATCGAGGAGTTCTATATAGATATGAAAAAAGCAGTATAGCAGACATCAAGTCAAGATCTCCTAATTGTAATGGGGGAACTTAAGCGCAAAAGTAGGCAAAGACTGGGATACCTGGCCAAGAGTAATTGGAAAGTTCAGGTATGGAGAAAGCAATGAACGTGGCGAAAGACTGCTAAACTTCTGCTCAAATAATAGACTAACAATATCCAACACTCTCTTTAAACATCCAAAACCTCAAAGAAAATGGACTTGGATATCACCAGACAGACAAACAAACCAAGAATATGATAGACTATATTATTGTAAACCAAAGACGGAAATTAAGTATCCTAAATTACAGATTCTTCTCTGCAGATTGTGGATCAGACCATAAGCTAGTATTAGCAAACCTAAGAATAAAGTTAAAATCTGGAAGCACTTTTAGAGTCAAAAGGAGAAAGAATGTAAAAAAAACTACAAGACAACAATATTCTAAGAAAATATCAACTAGAACTAGATAAAAACCTGAAGGAACTACCAAAACAGAATATAAACATCGAAGAACATTGGTGCAAATTAAAGGAAATATTAAATTCGGCAGAAAAAACAATAGGTTACACAGAAAGAGAAAGTAAAAAGGATTGGATCTTGAATGAAGTAAAAAGGTTAAGCGATAAAAGGAAAAGCATGAAACTATAACAGAAATTAATATAATAGATTAACCTGAGAAATTAGAAAACTAGTCAAAAGAGACAAGAATAACTGGTTAGAAGAAAAATGCAAAATGACAGAAAAACTATCAAAAGAAAATAACCTTCATGGATTATATAAACAAATAGACCAAATTAGTAAGACACGGACAACAAAAATTATAATGATCAAAAACAAAGAGGGACAACTAATTGAAAGTAAAACAAAAAGAATGACCAGATGGGAAGAATACTTCAAAGATTTATATAATAAAAACAGCTCCCAGGTTATTATGATTCCAGCTACTGAAATGGAAGAGGAAACAAATATCTCTACCAAAGAAATAATAGCACACAGCATAGAAAAACTCAAAACTAGGAAAGCACCTGGCATTGATCAAATACATGCAGAATTCTTAAAAGCAGGAAAGGAACAACTTTTGGAACATTATTTGAAAGGATCTACAAAAACGAAGCAGTGCCTACTGATTGGACCAAATCAGTCATAACTCCTATATACAAAAAAGGAGATAAAACAGAATACAATAATTACAGAGGCATTAGCCTCCTCAGTATTCCAAGTAAGGTTTTTACGAAAGTACTCCAAAAACAAATTAAGCCATATATAGAACTGGCACTAGGAGAAGAACAAGCAGGTTTCGGACCAGGGCGAAGCAAAATTGATCAACTATTTACCTTAAGACAGCTAATAGAAAAGACACTAGAGTACAACCAAAGTTGGTACATAAATTTCATAGACTTTCATCAGGCATTTGATTCAATCTGTAGAAGAGAACTATGGAAGAATTTGGAATTCCCAAAAAAAACCATAAGAATGATAAAGAATCTGTATGAGAAATCTGAAAGTGCAGTACGAATGGAGGACACCTTAACCAACTGGTTCCACACAGAGAGCGGAGTAAGACAGGGATGAAATCTGTCACCAGACCTGTTCAGTCTTACACTGGAAGAAGCAACCAATAAGGCCTTAAACAATGAAGACTCCAGAATCAAAATATATGGGAAAAATGTGACAAATTTAAAATTTGCAGACGACATTACATTACTTGCAAGCACAGAAGGAAATTTACAGCGAATTTCTGATAAAATAAAGGAAGAGTGTATAAAATATGGATTAAACATAAATATATGCAAAACAAAAATTATGCAAATAGGAAAAAGAAGCACCAATCTGAAAATTGAAATTGATAGTAAGAATCTAGAGCAGGTAGAAAACTTCACCTACCTTGGAAGAGTTATTGAGTACAATGGTGAAATTATAAAACATATAATCAGACGAATCAGTCAAGCATCCCAAACTTTTGGTTGACTTAATAAAATATGGAAGTCAAGAGACATCAAACAAGTAACAAAAGTAAGAATCTATGAAACAATGGTCCCTCCAATACTCCTCTATGGAAGTGAATGCTGGAATCTCAAAAAGGCTGAAGAGAAAAAATTATTAGTTACTGAAATGGGTTGGCTAAGAAGATTACTTGGAGTATCTCTGCTGGATCGACTAAGAAACGAGGACATAAGGAAACGACTAAAACAAGAAATAACAATAATAGACAAAATCCAAGAAAGAGGACTGCGATGGTTTGGCCATGTGACCAGAATGGGAACAGGAAGACTACCATCTAAAGCCCTGAATACAACAATGGAAGGTAAAAGATCCAAAGGACGGCCCAGAATTAGATGGATAGACAAAATAAAAGAAGACCTGAAAACCAAATCACAACAAGCGACACTAAACTGGACAGAATTGTTTGGACTCTCCCAGGACAGACAGAAGTGGAAAGAGTTCATTCAGCCTCATCATCATCCACATAGATGATGGAAGAGAGAAGAAGAAGAAGGTTGACAGTATGGACAAAAGATAATGAATATCAATTTAATGTGCAGAAATGTAAAGTTATGTTGTGTACTCCAGGAAATATGAGCTAAGGATTTGGAGATGGTAATAGATAAGTTGAAGTTTAGAGTGCATATTGCAAAGGTTGCCAAGACAGCTCATAGGATTACTTGGTTATTGAAGAACATCCTAACAAGCAGAGATAAGGAAGTTATCCTTATAAGGTCTTAATATGTCCACATCTGGATTACTGAGCTCAGGTCTGGTTGCAATTTCTTGGGGATGAGGAAATAGTGTAGAGGATCCAGAGGCAAGTGAACTAAATGGTGAGTAGCCTATGGAATGCTCCCTATGAGAATAGATTGAGGGTTTGTGTGTTGGCAAAGTTGGTTGATAGGTAAAAAAGAGAAGATATATTAGAAACGTTTAAATTACTTATAGGATTGATGTAGAGGAAATATTTCAGCACTTGGCTAGAAGATGCAAAACAAGAGGCCATCCCTGGAAGTTGAGTGAGAGTGTGGTTAGTAGAAGTGTGAGAACTAGATTTTTTTGTTCGGAGAGTGGTGAATGAACGGGGTTGCCAGAATAAGTTGTGATTGCTTTGTTATTGGGTTCAAGGACAGGTATGATAAACATTGTGTGAATAGTTTGCATATCTCATGATGAGTCTTTGGACTCCTTGGAGGTGCCCCGTACAATAACATGTAAGTATTTAACTCTCTGGCATGTATTGTATAGTGGCAGATACAAGGACTTGTGCCTGTTAGTTTACAGGAATATTTTGCTGTGATATCATATGTAATAGTGAAGTATTTATTATCTGAAAAAATTTTGCAGATATATTATCAAAAATTCAAAAATGATCATTATCAGAATCTAAATGCTGTTGTTGGCATTATACACTATCTAATCAAAAGTATCCAGACACCTACTCCAAACTGTAATCAGACCTGTGACACACTTTCCAGTAGTGGACATTAATACAGGGTGGGTCCACCCTTTGCTTCTATGACAGCTCTAACTCTGCTGGGGAGACTTTCTACCAGGTGTTGGAACGTCTCTGGATGAATGGCAGCCCATTCTTCCTGAAGAGCTGTAGCCAGAGCAGTTCATGATGTGGGTCGTTGGGGTATGGAGAAAAGTCGGCATTCTAATTCATGGCAAAGGTGTTCTGTAGGATTCAGATCAGGTCTCTGGGCTGGCCAGTCCATTTCTGAAATGTTATTGTCCACAAATCATTCCCTTACAGACCTTGCTTTATGGCAGGTAGCATTGTCATGTTGATACAGACAATAGCCATCACCGAATTGATCTTCTACCAAAGTGTGTACCCTTCCACATTTAGATTTCCATATAGTGTTACGAGAGGGCCATGATAAAACACCCCCATACTGTAATAACACCACCTCCTCCAAATTTCACTGTTGGCACTACACACGCTTGCAAGACTCGTTCTCCAGGCATTCATCACACCCTGACCCCTCCCATCGGACTGCCACATGGTGAAGCGTGATTCATCACTCTAAATCACACGTTTCCAGTTGTCCACTGTCCAGTGGCATCACTCTTTACACCACTGCAGGCAGTGCTTAGCATTCACAGGAGAAATGTTTGTTTTATGGGCAGCTGCTTGACCATGGAACTCCATTCCTCTTAACTCTTGATGCACATTCATGGTGCTGGCTGGACAGTTAGTAGTACTGCAGAACTCCCGGGTGATTATTTCACTCAATGTCTGGCGGTTTCCACGAACCACCTTCAGCGCCCGACGGCCCCTGCCTGTCATTAAACATGGCCTCCCTGACTGCGGTTTTGTTGTGGTTGTGCCTTCACATTTCCACTTCACAATCATGCACCAACTGTTGACTTGGGCAACTTGAGGAGGGTTGAAATGTCTCTAACAGATTTCTTACTGATGTGGCAACCAATAAATAGCCCATGTTCGAAGTCACTGAACTCCCTTGACCTACTCATTCTGCTCATACTTCTTATAACTGAACAACACACAGCTCCATGCCTCCTTTTATACTGGTAAGTGAGATTGTAGTGACATCTAGACGTCAGTTTACAAATTACAGAGAGGTGTCCGGATACTTTTGATCAGATAATATATAAATTATTCTGGAAATTAATTTTATTGCTTTCATTTTTATTATTACTTTCTTTTTATTACTATACTTTCTGCATATTCCTTATATATTTAACATAAATTTTTGGCATGCTATCATTGATATTGTTTTCTTTCACTGCATTTTAGGATTTGGAGATTTATAAGATAGTAGCTGAGTGCATGATATTTGCAAACCACTGTATTGCAAAAAAAATAGCTGATGCATTTCCATGCCAAGCTGTGGTAAGATTACTTAACCTGTTCTTTTATTATTTGTTGTTTGTTTGTGTGTGTGTGTGTGTGTGTGTGTGTGGTTAGAGTATAAGATTTTTGTAACATGTCTTTCAAAATCTAATCCATATCTAACCTTTTCTTAATCTGGATGGAGATAATAAAAGTTGACAAAATAGGATTATAACATTATCATCTAGTAATCTGTTGTACAGTCATTTCATTTAGCTCATATAGTGTAATGATATTATTCTCCATGACTACATCAAAATCTGTATTATTTATGTCGAGAGAATCATGTAGTATGTGTAGTATATGACTAGCTGCTATCTCTTCAAAATTCATTAAATTAGTTTGTGCGTGTAGTGCCATTTACTCGAGACTGCTCATGTAAACTTTAATGCTGTTTCTTACTTCTCAGTTAATATATTGCTTGTTCATAATTTAGTTAATTCAGTATTTAGCAGTATGATTCATATGAAACATGCTTAAGTTCTAAAAGTAATTGTAATTTTTATATGAGTAAAACATTTTGAGAATATACCATGTGAAGTATTAATATCTATATTAGTCATATGTAAAGATCTGCTCAGAAAGCAACTATAGTAATTTGTCTAATATTTACACCATTAAGCTAAATTGCAATATTGGTCAAAGTGGCTAGTTCTTCTTTTGGTCATCAGCTGAGTGAAGAATATGACTTTTCATAGTTTTTATTTAGCATTTAGACCTGTTTAAAAAAACTGATAATTGCATTTCTTTGTTTTTCAGTTTTTTTTTTATTTAACAAAAAAACTAGCATTTGAATCTAAAATTTAAAAAAATTCACAATTTTTAAAAAAAAAAAATTGCATTATTCATTGCATTTTGTTAAAATGCATTTGTTTAGTTTTTTGTTATTAAATGTTATCATTTAATGTTTTCAGTTGAATAATATTTTGGACTGTTAAATAATAAAAACTGTTGATCTTTCTTTTTTTAACATTAATGCTGGTATACAACTCTTCTGAATATAGTAACATTTGTATGTTACATTTTACAGAATGGATTCTGACTCTTTCAACACAACAGTACACCATTGTAAGTGTTACTGCAGTAACACTTACAGTGGTGTACTGATGAGGAAAATGATGCAGAAAATGATGCTTAAGGAAAATGATGCAGAAAACGTATCCAGCCATATTGAATTCAAAATCTTAGTCTCATAGAACACCTTTGAGACAAACTGGAATATTGTGTGCAAATGTATTCTTAAATTTCTGTAAAATATAATGCTATCCCAGTATTTATTTCAATATACGTATGTTCCTTGTTTGGATAGAAGTGTGTTTCAAACCCTATCAAGGTTACTAGAAACATTTTCTGAAGTAGTGTAATGAGATCGCAACACCTTTCATTCAAGGAAACTCCTATTCTTGAGCACATACACATGTATGGACAGCTCATAGTTTGTTACCTCAGCACTGATCAGTGGTACTTGATTGAAATAATTTTAAGTACAAAAGTTCATTGTAATTTAAAAATTCATAGCCTGGTTATCTGAGCGAATAACATCTCTGCTTTCCAACTAAGAGATGTGGATTTAAATCCCACTGTGGCATGGATGTTTATGAAAGTTTACTTGATAGATGATTTTCATCACCTGCAGTGTCTACCAATCTGATTATTGGAGTCTTAAGGTGGCATTTTCAAGCCACTTCAGGTCCCTCCCCCCCTCTGAAACCATAGTGGTGATTGGTCTCTGAAATAGGAGAAATATGTTTGGAGGGATGGAATAGATTATTTAACTTTTAGTTTTACAAAGGATACTTAAAAAAAAAAGTATGATCAGTTCACAACCTTTCATAATTAGGATTCATAGAAAAAAATGGTCATAATTAAATTTGTAATATTATTTATATTATATTTTTGAAATGTCTGATGTCACATTATTTATTTATTTGAATTTTGGATTTATTTTTATTTTAATTAAAGTAAGATGTAATTAAAGGAGTATGATATGTTTTATTTCTAATGTTTGAAAAAATTCTTTTACTAAGAAGATTTTTTTAAGTTGAAAGAAAATAATAATTCACATTGAATTATTATTTTCTTAGTTGCGAAAACATCCTGCACCCAGAGACAGAAATCTGGAAGAGCTCGTAATGTTAGGCAGATCAAAAAATATTGCAATGAAAATAAATTCATGCAAGGAATTGTCAGACTCACTGGAACAGGCAGTAGATCCAAAGGACCCAGCTGTCAATCAGGTTTTCTGTTATCATATTGTTTATTTATTTGAGAGTAATTAAAACAACTTTGTCAATTGTTTTATTATTTAACAAAATATAGTGTTTTGAATAGTGTAAAATATATGAATAAAAAAAGGATCCTTAAACTGTTTCTTAACATACTCTTCAAAGTTGTTAAAACATTTGTCTCATTATTGCACAAGTTTTTCATTTCTTTGTAGACTGACTGTTTATGAAGTTATTGGCAAATGACTAATTTCACTTATATTTGATTTGTGAAATATTGGTCTAGTAATGGGAGTGGTGAAGACCATGCACCTTTAACAGTTGAAGTGTTGTTAAGTGTGATTGGGCACTGTCATAAAGCAGGAACACTTCATTGCCTCTGCATGACGGGTCATAACATCTAAGTGACAATAAAAAAAAAAAGGAATCAAGAACATAGGTGCCTCAGTATAACTTTATCACAAAATTGGGTAGAACCCCAAACTATAGAAAATATGTTACAACATGTTTATTATAGCTTAAATTCCTTCAAGGAGGCCTTAAATGAGCAGAACTAGAACTATTGAAAAACCATATTTACACCATATATCCAAAATAGCTAAGATATTAAGATGACATGAAATAAAGATAGCCTTCAGCCCTTTATGTGAAGTCTCCTTATTTTTATATCTGCCTAAGCTACCACATCCTCCCTTCAAAAATACTGAGAGTCTGCAAAATCTGTTGCTTTTATATTATTGCTCTGTATACCGTTGCTCTCTATAAGACAGACAGGCCACTCTGGGAAAATCCACATTTAGTAAATTGTAGCCTTTTACACAGCAAGTACTCTGCAACAAACCAAAATTATTTGTACTGCTTACAACAGTTGTATCTTCTTGTAGAAAGGTATTCGCCTTCCAAACCACATCGCCAACAATATTAGACTGGATGTAGCTTGTGTTCTCACCAAAGCAAGACTACCATAAACCAACATATCCAATAGTGAATACAAAGCTCTACAGGAAATGAAGATAAACAAAGAAATAGTAATCACCAAAGCAGATAAGGGAAACGCCACCATGGTATTGTTATGTCGTATATATTTGCTATTATTATATTGATGCTCTATATTTAATTATATCCTTTCTTACTTCAACCTCTTCTATCAAAATCCCACCGCTTGAGCCTTTTGTTATGTCGGCTGCGCCATTGTTATGTGGCTTTCTCTTTGTTTTACTTTTATCGTTATGTTTCCTTTTTATTCTTTTATTTTTTTTATTTTTATTTTAATTTTAACTTTTATCACATCTTAGTGTTAATATCAAATCTTTACAATCCTTCTTTTATTCTATACTTATCATCGGGTCTGAGCCTTTGTTCTCTCATACTATTCTTTATCCATTTTATTTTATTCCTTACATAATTTAACTTTCTAAGGGCTGCCAGAAATACCTATTCCCTGAATACTATGAGCTATCCTATTCACTCAGGCAAATTTATTTACTGTGCCAGCCTGGGCCTTAAGGGTAGAGTTAAACTTAGCCTAAGAATAGTCATGGGATATCAGGTGCTACTAATAATGTTAGCTAAAATTCAGAAGCCTTAGGTTTTCTAGTTTATTGCAGTCGTGCCCTACTATTCTTAATTGGGATATTCCTGCGCACACATACAATCACAGGTTTGTATTTTATGAAGGGTCAGTCAGCATGATCAGAAATACAGACATGTAAAGTATCAAATAAATTTAATGACCGCATTATGCAATGCAATACAAAATAAAACAATTATTAATTCTAATTTTAACTTCTACTTTCCTCTCGCTCTTAAAATAATTTAGCATTGATTTCTAAATGTTAGCAAATTAAATATTGTTTTATTTTGTATTGCATTGCATAATGAGTTCATTAAATTATTCTTATCTACAACTCAATTGTTCGTTTAGGCATTTAGCACATTTATAATCTCTCTCGGATGAATCACGACAAAATCTCTATCTAACTTAAAGTTCTTAAAATTCATTTCAAAAGGCATAGAGTCATTTACATAAATCTCAGTTCTTCACACTTCCTTCTATCACAAGTTTAAGCTACACTCTTTTCGCACTGTTAGTCAATTCTCAAAAAGGGGCTAGAACATGTGAAAGTACTTATCTACTCTTTATCGGTTTCTCTCCATCCTTCCTTCTTTGTTACGATTCTGGCTATCTCGATTTTTTCGCCACGTGGGATACACGTGCTCTCCTGAGCTGGGCGCTATCTCTCTGCTAAGGGTTTACATCAACGATCCTTCTCATTCGATCTTGCCGAACTCTGCTGCGGTGCCATGCCAGAACTTCTCGAAAGTCAGCTCTTAAAAATAAGAACTGAACTGCGATGAACACTTGTAGCACACGGAGAGAATGCAGGAACAAACAAACGGGGGGGGGATTCAATTCCGTGTCGCGGGTTTTATACTCTCCCCAAGAGCAAGCACCACCTTTCCGAGTTTGAATTTCTCTTATCACCCCGCCTATTGGTCTCCAACTGGGTGACTTCACCGATCAACATACGGGACTTTCTATTTCCGAGAATGTATGCATCACGATATCTTCTCAGATGTGATGCCCGCAGGTGCTTACGCTGCTCTTGTAGCGTTAGGGCAATCTTTGCCCTATGTTGCTGAATAACTTGCATTCTTTCACTTGTAGAAAATCACTAATAATTTCTCTTATAACTGCACCTTTTTGCTGACTTACATTTATACTTGACACACAGATACATTGATTTTAATTCACATAATTCAAAGTTTAATATACAAGATGTTGTTTACAAAAAAAAAACAGTTATACTGTGCTAAAAGCATATTTATTTTATGTTTATTGTTAGATTCTGGAATGGTGACATCATGTAAAAATGAGGTCGCCTATTTTAGATCTAACAGTATTCAACCAAACTGACTAAACAGGTAAGCTTAATGCTTTATTATTAGATCAGGCTACCTACCTCCTTATTGAATATAATCCCACCAACTCACAAATCAGAAAACTTCATAGGCTCCTTAAGAAGATCACTTCTTGGCCTGTGGAAGTTATCAACAGATTAAAGCCTTTTAACTCTAGACCCCCCCCCCCCCGTATATACGGACTTCCAAAAATACATAAACAAAATGTGCCATTACGTACCATAGTGCAGTGTTTCCCAACCTTTTTGATGTCGCGGACCCCCTGTAGCGAACGTTAATTCAACGCAGCCCCCATAAAATCCAAAATGGAATTTTTTTTAAATGTTACATATCATAAAGGTGAAATAATAAATTACAATTTTACAGCACTAAATGTGTCATTTATGACAATGCAATACTGTTATAAATGGAGATATTCGGAAGAATGTGAACATATCAATTAGGCCAGGTGTGAACAATAGGTGTGAGCAACATGATAAGATAAAGTTTAATGAAAATAAACTATCCCCCAGACCTCCTTTGAATTACTCACGGACCCCCGGGGATCCGGGAACCACAGTTTGGGAAACATTGCCATAGTGGATGGCATTGATTCCCCCACATACAAATTAGCCAAAGTGCTCACACAATACTGGCACCATCAGGACTTTGTGTTTACATTGTGAATTCCTTAAGTAATTTAATAAACAATTGTATCTGAAAATTCATAAAGGCATCTAAAATGTCATGAAACTCCCCCCCCCCCCCCCACACACACATCCAGTGTAATTAAAAACCAAAACCTGATTTGTCATCAGATCTGCTCCTCTGTTATTGAACATCAGATATGATGTGCTTTTCACCATGACAACACATACCATACATTTGAATTTAATGAGTGTATATGATTGTTTAACCTAATTAATTAGATTAAACAATCACTAATTATTCACTATTTGAATGTTATAATTACCTCTGATTTTCACCATCTTTATTCATATATTTCTCCTGAAGAAGTATGCAAAACCTGGTGAGTTAAGAATTAATAAACATCAATTTACTTAGTTTTATAATTTTGATATGGCTAATACCAGAAGTCCTTTAATGTGAACCCTGAACTACAAAAGCCTAAGAGGTACAAAGTCTTTGTTGTCATTCACTATGTTGCCACCTTTTAATACAGGCAGTCAGGGGCGAATTCTCCATGCTTGCTGCCCAAGCTCATTAATTGAAAAAGAAGTAATATTTATTTGTTAATAAATGCATGCATTTATAAGCATTCCATTTAGACTTATTTTTGTAGACAGAAGACGTCTTAAGCTTGCGCGGCAATAATTGAGCTTTGCGTTGTGTATCGAAGACCAATGCTTGCTCATCTAGTCAAAGCTATCTTGGCTTGCTTGGTTGTAGGAGCTTCCAGGTCCTCACAGCAGCACTGTAATTTCATCCGTTCGCATAGCCATTTCACGTCGTCTCGCTCTGTTGCTTAAACACAGGCTATACACAGTCAACGTAGCTCTAGCCAGTGAGCTTCAGCCAGCCTTTACAAGTGTGCATGTTGCTTGGGAAAATTAAGTTACAACCAACTTTTTATGCCGATGTTATTGACCAATTCATAAAGAAGAACCATAGGGTAGAATTCATATTCAAGTAGCTAAATTGAAAAAGATAAAATGTAAAATAAATGTTGTATTTGTATGATTAAATGTACATAAATTTCTAAATATATAGTTTTAAATGGTCAGTAATTCATTATTCTGCTAATCAGACTTCAATCATGCTTGCACTTGTTATCATTTAGGGAGTGAGAGGTGACAAGAGCAAGCATGAATTTCAAGACCAGCATTCGCCCCTGCAGGCAGTTGTGAATGATAGAATAATGGCTTAGAACAATACCATGGATCATCCCATGGTACTGATCTAGAAAGAAGAGAGAGATTGCCAAAGAAGCACGTGGAAGAGTTGTCTGCAGGAATTTAAAAAAAAAAAAAATGATAATAAAAAAAAAATCTGAACTTCATGAGTTTATTAAATGACTAGTCATTTAATGAACTCATTAAACACATTCAA
Source organism: Typopeltis vanoorti (assembly GCF_054136105.1). NCBI lineage: Eukaryota > Metazoa > Arthropoda > Arachnida > Uropygi > Thelyphonidae > Typopeltis > Typopeltis vanoorti. Next base: position 72,786,876 of record NC_143564.1, on the reverse strand, counting down.
TGAAAAGAAGAATGTATATAGAAAGCAAATCAGTCAACATGCGCTGAGAGAATACACATAAAAGTATAAAAAAGAGAAGCAGCACGTAAAACTAGCTAACAAAAATCATGGGAAGACTTTGGTATAAATGTAGAAAATAAATATCAGAAAGGTAGAAAAATATTCTAGAGGCTATTGAAGCTTAGAAAAGATAGAGGTAACATAAAAACTAAAAATATTCTGTATATCTGTATACTTTGACAGACTGTTAAATGAAACAAGCAGTAACAGGGTGGTGGTAGAAGACATTTAAGAAGAATGCAGTCTGGAGTACATATCAATACTCAAGATAAAAAAGCCATATGAAACCGGAATAGTGGTGTAGATGATATTCAACCGGAAATGCTCAGATATGAAAATATATGAGAGGGGATCTGGAAAGATCTGATAAACACCTAGAACAAAAAAGATATTAAAGCAACATATAACTACAAGAAAGAACATACTAGTAGCAGAGTTATGAAAGTAACTTAAGTTCTTATATTCTTATATCCTCATATAGTACACCCACACTTTGTAGAGCCGACCTTGACTTTGTGCCAAGAATTCATGCTGAAGGGGAGAAAGAAATAAAGGATGTATGAATTGGTCACCAACATGCGAAATCACATGCTTTATACATAAATTTTCCAACTGTTGTACAAGCAAAATAGTTATCACTTGAAAAACTAGAATTTTCATAAAAGAAAAGCTAATTTTCCGACGTATAATAATAAACAATCATCCCACGAAATGCATTGATTACCCTAATATCGGAATGGATTCTCCTACTTTTGACATGTGCAGAAGTGTCGAAGGGTCTTGCATCTTTCTTGTGGTTATATCATTTTTGTTCTAGGTGTTTATCAGAAACTTCCAGACCCCCCCCCTTCCCCTAGTAAAAGTTTTACTGTGGCTACACTTCATTATTCAAAGGCCTGGTTATTACAGGGTTGAATTTTGATTATTGGAATAGAGCTTCAGGCCATATATAGAGATTCTTATAATCAGATTTTCACTTTAATACTAGTCAAAACTGCTTGGTAATGGTATTTCTCTTCAATAATTAACCTCTTTTGCATCTCAACATCTCCCTGTGCCTTGTATAACTCTGAGCAGTATCTTGTTCATCTCTCTCCTAACTCTTCTGTGTTCATCAAGATTTCACCATTTTCATTTTTGATGGTACTCTGCTTTAGGCTCCATTTCTTGTTGATGTTTCTGATCATCTTATATACTTCTCTTGTTTTATATTAACCATAGTACTTATTGATATCCTTGCACTGTTCTTCTAGCCATTTTGATTTGTCTCTTCTAACTGCCTTCTTCACTTCATTTCACCCTATATTGTTCTATTTCCACAGATCTCTCTCTCTCTCTCTCCCCCCCCTAATCTTTACTGCTCCTTTTTCTTGAATTATCTTTAATATCTCCTATGATATCCACTTTTTCTCTGATCTTTGGAACTGTTTATTCCACTGCTCTCTTGATTGCAGATACCACTCTGTTGTTTCTGTCCACCAGTTCCTTTTCCATAATGGATTTCAATTCTTCTGTGAGTACCTTCCTATACACTTTCCTTGTGATTTTCTTACTTGGTCTCCTCTATTGCTCTGACTCTGAAACTGTGCCTTCACATTGCTTGAGTTTCAACTTGATATTGGCAATCACTAAGCTATGATAATTGAAGCATTCTTTCTCCTCTTGCATTGTTTCATCCACATCCATATTTGCCCATTATTCTTTTCCATCCTTCAATGTCCTTTCCAGTCTCCTCCAGTGTTTAATATATCTTTCTTTGGTACTAATTTCATATTATTTCCGAGTTGCTATAGAATAATTTTATTTCTTCTTTAGTATTTTCTGAAGTGGCGAATGAACTGGACCACTGTGATATTAAATGGTCTTGCTTCAAATCTTGCTATTATTATTTTTCATTTACTGGTTTGTATCCCAATAATGCTTCTCTTCCTGCTTTACTGAGAATAAATCCAACCTTACTGGTTTTATAGTGATGGCAGACCAGATAATCCTTGTACCTCTCATCTCCCATGACTCTGTCTGGTGCATCTGCACTAATCCAAGGATGTCACAACAGTATTGCTCCTTGCAAAGTAAGTCTAGCTTTCCAGGAGCCCATAAAGTATGGACATCTTTTGCTAGCTGACTTGTTGATCCAATCCCGATTGCTCAGTTGGATACATGTACCTTGTTTATCTTGGCAACATCTGAACTGGCATGTTATACTCATGTATAATAGTGTATAGAAATATATGCAGTAGGACTCTACTTTGCATGACCTCCGTTGTTTTTACAACTGGTAAAAATTTTCCCATTATGATTATGAAATATTGAACCAGAAATGAGCTGATCAGGATGCATGTACTTTAACAGCAAGTTGTGGCCTGACTGAGACCACATCACACAACCATGAATAAAACATTTTAACTAGTATGAATGATTTCTAATATGAATGAATTAGTCTACATCCTATGGTTGAAGTACAACATTGCAATTTGCCTCACACTTTCTTTATTTCAGTTTAATTTAAAATTATTTACTATATAGTACATATATGTGTACTCAGTGGCGTATTTAGGTATAGGCCCGGGTCTAGAGCAGCAAATTTTGAGGGGCAGTGGAAATTTCCGGGCTCTCATTTTTGTAATTATATTTATATTATGAATTTACAATATAAATAGGTTATGCATATATATTAACATGTTCATTAAATATGGGGGACACTTTCTGCAGGCCTAGGGGCAGGAAATACCTAAATACGCCACTGTATGTACTCTCAAAAATGTCCAGAAAGAGGAAAAGCGAATTGGAGAATAGAGAAACACGACGTTTTTTGAAAGCTCAAAACATGAAATTTTGAGCTTTCATGAATCCAGAATGAAAGTATAGAATTTGCCTCTGTTTTAGTTGTTTCATTCCGTGATATGTTCTTCTAGCTCAAATTGTATTTCCAACAATGTAACTCCCAGTTCATGACATATGGGAGGGGGGGCTGAAAAGTTCTCATAAACACCTAGAACAAAAATGACTGGTTTGTGCAACAAGGGAAAGATTTTTTTTATCAGAGGATTGCAAATGATGCAGTAGTGTTGCAACAAGGTATAACACTTCATGGGGAATATGTAGAATAATGTATAAGTTACATAGTTCTACCTGAATTCCTTCCAGCATCCCCATGGGAAATTAGAGTTAGCTTTATGATGGTTCCCTTAATGACAGTTTCTAGGAAATGGTTAAGTTGTAAAAGCAGGAATCTAGTATCTATAATTTCACATGAACCATGGTATAAGTTTTCCAGCTACTATTTTCTGTTTGACTCTCTTATTCAGTTTTATGTCTAACCAATAAAAAATGATTCAATTTTGTTTAGAAGTTAATGGGAACATGGATTTGGAGAATGTTGGTAGAATTTTCTAATTTTTTATTTTGTATTTGACTCTTGTTTAGAGAATGTTAGTTCCAAACTTACATACAGAATACTGTGGAGATTTTTTTGGATTTTAATCAGGAAAAGATTTGGTATCATAACTGTTTTGGCAGAAGGCATTTTTGTCTTGTGAATATGTAACTCAAAAGCAACACATAGATTCCCTTTTTATATTTAGAAAATATCATCATCCCATTATAGATTATCATTCTATGATCACAGGACTGTCTTTTTGAACCATATCCACTTTCAAGAAAAAAGAATTTTCTGCTAAAGAAATCTTTTCTGTTCAACTTCATCAAAAACATTTTGTTCTCTGATAACATAATCAGTTATTTTCATTAACAATTAAATGTATTAAAATACCAATAATTAAAGCCAAAATCAAACATTAGATTTACAAAAAAAAAAAAAAAATGGAATGACATAATTCTTTTTAAAAGGTATAAACATTTTGTTCTCTAATAATATGATTGCTTACTTTCATTAATTAAACAGTTGAATGCATTAAATTATCAAAAATCAAAATAAATAAACACATTTTTTTAAAAAACCAAAAAAAAAAAAAATCAGCTAATGCCTTTTATTCCCTTATAAAGAGCAGATGAGGCCTTTAAACCTATCTAGCTTTTGGAGACTGAGTGGGCAGTTCAATATCCACTGGTAGCCAATCAGAGATAGCTGGTCCAGGTCTATCACTAATTACGGCAGCCAACGATCAAGAGGCTGGCAAACAAGTGCTGCCATCTCTTGGTCTGAAGTAATGTGGGTACTACGGTCGATTTTCTTGAATTTACGAAATAAAAAACCTGAGTTTCCAGGAGGAAAAACCCGCTTTCCCGTGCCAGAGATTGACTAACTCGGGAATTGGTCAAAGAAATACTTAGAATAAGTTCCTCCAGTCGGCAACTAGACTTGAACTTAAGTCTGACTTCAAGCGACCCAGCGCAGAGGATGTAAGTGCCACTTCCACTGAACTACACAGTCCTATAATCTACTCAAATGATGTCAATGCAATTTTGATTAAAAAATCATTTAATATATGATGATGATAATGATAACTGATTATATCCTTTTTCTGAGAATGCAACCCGTTATTTTCTTTTCAAATTAAATGAATTTCTTATCTAGAGGTGGGAAGGTTTTTTTCAACCAAGAAACACAAAATTGACAGACATAACACTGGCATTAGTTGCTTGAGCTGTAATTCCAGATGAACAACACCGTTAAATGAACTGCCAATAACTGGAAACAAAATCAAGCACCAAATTTTCAAAAAAATAAAAATAATAACTTCCCTTTCTGTAGCATTGTATCGCACACAGTTTTAACCTCGGTGTGCACCTCTTTATTTTCATTTTAACCAAGATAAGCTTGTGTAACCTTTTTTTAATTTTTTTTCTCTAATAACATCAGTTATCTTTCATTTAAAAATTAGATTATTTAAATTGCTAATAATTAAAAACAAAAGCATCAGATTTGCAAATAAATAATAATAATAAAAATCCTAAATGGTAGGAGAAAAACTTCTTTCTGTTACTCATAAACATGCGTACATGCACATACATACAAAATTCATTACAGACAGAAATAAATATCATAACTGATGCTATTGCTTCCAAGAAAAGATAAATCATAATATGGATGCAAGATTACATTCATGTATGGGGAGGAAGTGGAGAGGGTCCAGAGACGAGTGACCAAGATGATAGCAGGTCTGTGGAATGAACCTTATGAGAATAGGTTGAAGATTTGTGGGTTTCAGAAATTGGACGATAGGCGAAGGAGGGGTGATATGATTGAGACATTCAAATTACTGAAGGGTTTTTATAAGATTGATCCAGAAGATATTTTTGATAATATGACTGGTGGTGGGAGGACTAGGGGCCATGCATGGAAGCTGGGCAAGAGCGTGGTTGACAAGGGTGTTAGAGCTAGGTTCTTTACTTGGAGAGTGGTAAATGAGTGGAATAAGCTTCCAGAGTCTGTTGTGGGTGCTACAACTGTGAATGAGTTCAAGGCAAGGTATGATAGATACTGTGTGAATGTTGAATAGTTGTTTTTGACATGATGTTAGGGCCTCCCTCGATGAGTCTGTCGACTCCTTGGAGTTTCCCGGAACAATAATAATAATAATAATAATAATAATGTTTAATATCCTGGGAGTATACTTAAAATTGCTGCCACTGATGGGCAACTTTCACTTGGCTAAATGAATGATGTTGGAGCATTAAATTACATGTGATTAAGAATGATAATAAAATAAGGAATATTATATACACACACACACTAGTTAATATTAATTTTATTACTCATACTTATTAATAATTTCATAGGTCTTTCGTTTGGTGACTGTTAGGGCCATGTTTCAAGCTGTATATTTTTCTGCTGGTTCTGTGTTGCCTGATGGATTTTATCATTATGCCCTTGGTTTAGACAGGTATACCCATTTCACATCACCTATTCGAAGATATGCTGATATATTGGTAAGCTGCTTTTGTTGTTGTTATGAATTGAAGTATTCATTGAAATAATTCAAGTTTTATATTTCATTGCATATTTATGTTTAGGTGCCAATTGAAGTTCATATTAAGGTTAAATAGAATGAAAACACAGTATAGTGAAATAATTAAACACAGGTTTAATGGTTCCAGTATTTCATCTTTGTTATAGGGATCATCTGGAATACAATATGAAAATACAACATAAAAAACATAATACACTTAACAACATAAGTAGAAGAGCCTAAAGTATTCAGATGAGTGCCCTCTGTGGGCATTACTAGGCAGCCTTGGCTGTTAGTAAGGAGATCTAAGAATACTGTTTCCCAAATCTTGGAAAGTTTCACACAACCATATTTATTATTTATTAAGATTTAGTTGAGTTTTTTTTAAAAATCTGCTGCTGAAAAGAAAAAGTATCATGCTTGCATTTGCTGTGATTCAAGCATAGTAGTTTTTTTTTTCCTATGTGATTCTTGTGCAAGGTGTCTGAAGTATGGTCAGCTAGACATGACTGACCATAATTGTGATGATGTATACTAGGTGGTATCAAAAAGTTTTGAGACTAGGTTTGTAAAACGCCAACAGATGGCAGCCCAAGGCTGCACGCACAGTCACAGGGAGCACCTACCTTCATAAATCAGTGTACCAAAAGACATCGTCCTGTGTACGTCGGGAGCTGTGCAACTGATGCTATTCTGACCGCCTGCATTACCACATCTGTGATTTCATCATGGACAGCAAGTTAGAACAAAGAGCAAACGTCCTTGAATTTCACGTTTTGAAAAAACGTGAAATTCAAGGATCGTTACTGGTGACGAAACTTGGGTGTAAGGGTATGACCCTGAGACAAAGCAATAGTCTTCACAGTGGAAGAGCCCATCATCTTCATGACCGAAAAAGGCGAGGCAGGTCCGCAGCTCGACCAAGTGCATGCTCATAGTCTTTTTCGACATTCACAGCATTGTGCATCCAGAATTCATCCTCAGGGGCCAGACCGTCAATAGTGAGCTCTACTGCCAGGTTTTAAGGCATCTGAGGAAGGACATTCGGCAAAAGAGACCAGATCTGTGGCACGCAAAAAACTGGATGCTCCACGACGACAATGCACCTTGTCACCGAGCTCTCCTCACATGTGAGTTTCTCGCCAGAAACAACATGATCGCATCTGCACCCACCCTACTCACCAGATTTGGCTCCTGCAGAATTCACCCTCTTATCAAAGATGAAGATCCAGCTCAAAGGTCACTGTTTTGACACCATTTTGGAGATCCAGCGCGAATCGCAGAAGGTGCTTGACATGCTTTGAAAAGAAGACTTCAAGACACATTCCAGAAGTGACAAGAATGCTGGGAGCGCTGTAGTGATATGCAAGGGGACTATTTTGAAGGTGATAGTGTGTAAACATAGATAAATAAAGTAATTTCTTGTAAACAGAGCTAGTCTTGAAACTTTTTGATACCACCTCGTATATTTCTTGTGCTCTTCAAGACAGATGTTGGCAGATCTTCCAGTTTGATCATAATAGGACATGTCAAAAAACAAGAACCTTGTATATACTTGGAATTTAGAGGTTGAAAGAGTTGAACTTTAGGGAAAAGATAAGGTTATCTGTAACTAGCTTCATTATATGGTGTGTAGGCAGTACAGAGATTATATTTCTTGAAAGTTTTAGTCATGTTTTCTGAGGTGCTCTGGATTCAATTACTTTTCTTGGCATTGTAGCAATTAGATAGGAATGTGTAACAATAATACCGTATTGTTTGTGGAAACCAAAGGGTTTAGGTCTTTTAGTTAATTCAGGAGGCTAAGCAGTAACATTTTAAGTAGTTTTTTATATTAATATTTCTTTAATATTTTCAACGGAAAATTTAGTAGGGTGATATTCGAAAGATATAAATGTAGTTCATTCTCTGAGCAACACATTCATTTTACAATTGCATTCATTGGTATTGAGGAATGACAGTAGCATCTTTATCAGCAATTAGTAATTATTAGTTATTATACTTAATAATATTTGCATAATTTATATAGCACAGAGGATTGACTGCTACAGAGATTTCTTTTATCTAACAATGCTCATGTAAGGATCTTTTGCAATATCTGAATGCAGGTTACAGAATGTACATTCTGTATGTATGCAACATGAGATCCAATGTCAGAACCTGAAAGCAGTACACCAAAGTTGTGGCCAAGGCTAAAGATGACAACAACTATTCTTTCAAGCTTTTCAAAGAAAGGTTGATGACAACTACAGGAGGTTAATGTGTGGCTGATATTAAAACCTACAAGGGATGTCATATTTCGTGAAAGAAGAGTTTTGTTTTGAGAGAGGTACACTGCATTGAATACAAACAAACACAATAGACTTTTTGGAATCAGCAACAGATTTGAAAAAAAAAAAAAAAACTTAATAAATATAGTTATGTAAAACTTTCTGAGATTTGGAAAACAGTAATTCTTAGATATCCTGCCCAACAGCCAAAGCTACAGTGCCCACAGAGGTTGTCTCTGTTACTTTAGGCTTATAGATTAATACCCTCCACTTATTTTTTTGTGTTGTTTTGGTGCATTATGACAAATTCCCATATCATTTCCTAGATGATAGACTATTAAATTTCTGTTTATTTCTTTAATTGCTATGTTTTCATTCCATTAAACCTTAACATGAGCTACAACCAGCACTTAAGCCTAAATGCATGATTTCTGATTCTTCGTGGAGAAAGCATAACACACAAAAAAAACACATGTTCAAATTATTATTTTCTAGAGATACTTGTGCCATAAATGTGGGACAGAATAACATAACACAACGATAAGGATGAATAAAGTATTAAACTTTAATAGCCATATATTTCACCCTGAAAATTATAGGTCATAAGGCTATTGGAGTGTAAGGTAGAATTGTGAGCAATGGATTATTTAAAATAGGAAGATCTGTGTGATGGTATAAATAGAACAGTGTAAGTGGTAATAACTGCTTCTCCTTATCTTCGATAAGGAGAGGCAGTTATTCCAGTTCAGGTGATGGAGCAAGACTTTAGCATTCTCTTTAAACAAGCATTCAAACTTGTGATGGTACCCATGGAGTAAGCCTGTTTCAGACCAGAGGATATTGTGATTTGTATCAATTCTCTGTTTTGCTAGGCCAGATTTCTTGTTAATAATGTACAAGACTGGTGTTCTTGTAATCTTTTATCCACAGAATGTCCAGTTTGTCTGAAGTATGAAAGGTGACAATCATAAAGAACTTAGTAGACACCAGGAAGAGAAAAAGGAGATCATTTATCTTTTAAGATGAGTATCAAGAGTTTGTTGAAAGAAATAAATGAGCCATCAGATTGTATTTTTTAAGAATTCTTGAGATTGGTTCAGAGGTATGGGATCAGAACCCTCCATACCGTTTTGTTTTAGGTGGGCTTGTAAGAATAAAAAACATGTTGCATAATTCGTTCTGGGAAGCCATTCAGTTATATAAAAAGCTTGATGTGTGTCTGGAAGTTCTTGCCTTGACTGTTATGGTTTAGAGCATACACTATGAGAATGATGTTAGTGAACTAGTTGCTGTTGTGTGTAACATTCAGTGAAGGTAGGTTTATGATAAATGGAAGTGGTTAGTTTACTTGAAAAAGAGTGGGAAAGCAGGGTGCCTAGGAAGCTAGTTTGTTTTCCTTTTCTATTTCCATAGTGAGGTTTTATCCAGAGATATAAATTATTTTTGCTAGAAATGCAGGTAAAGGTGGCTTCTTGGTGGAGCCAGACAGTGAAGATGTAATTGATGTAACATGCCTAAAAAGAAGGCAAGTTGTACAAATGAGAAAAAGGATTTCTTCTAGGTACTCTGGAATAAAAATTTGTGAGAGCCAGAAAGAGTGAACTCCCCATTGCAGTACCTTCAATTTATCCATAAAATCTCTTTTGACAAATAAAATAACCTGAGTGGATTATTCATAAAAACTCTTTTACATCATTCTCATAGTGAAGACAATCTTCCAGAGGCAAGTGTTGATATGAATAAGGATTTAGTATCGAAGTTGACCATTGAGCACATCAGTTGAAGGGGTGCATTTCTTACTTTTTCTAGAAAATCTAAAGAAGAATTTTGTTATGAAAGAACCTAAGGGCCTTCTGCCCAACAGCCAAGGCTACTTGCTGGTGCCCACAGAAAGTACCTCTCTTAAGACTTGATTTCTTCCACTTATTTTTCATGTTGTTTATGTGCATTTTGACATCTTCTATATATTATATTCCAGATGATGTCTCTGTGACAGATGAAATAATGGACATATTAAAATTGTTTAGTTCTCTTATGCATTAAACCTTGATATGAGTTTTATGTTTCATATGTGCTGATTTCATATCATGGGCTTTTATTTCTAGGTTCATAGACTTCTCTTAGCTGCTATTGGAGAGGAGGATAGTAATGCTTTGTTATCTACCAGTGAGGCAGAGGCTTCTTGTTATTTGATGAATGATAAACACAGGGTATGTATAATAAATCTGTAAATGCACAAAAACTTCAGTTTCCTTATGCTTATGGATAGAATGAGGATAATACAAGAGTATAATTTCATGTTAAGTATAATATACTTTCCAACCAAGCAAAAAAAAGAAAAATTGCTGTAATTCTCAATATAGCCTTCTGTTTTTTGTTTGTTTTTATGCGCCTCATGCAAAAGGTGCAAACCTATAGTACATTAGTACCATGGGTTGGCTAAGGATTTTTTTAAATCTGTACTTACTTCTTACTTTACATAATCCAGAAACCTTGTTCCAGAGACCAAACATGGAATTTTTTTAAGCACTTCAGGTCCTCAATAAACAGGTTGGTGGTCTCTCACCATGTGATGAAGTTAACCTCACACCAAAAACAATCGTAGACATCCATTCCCACAGCAGGATTCAAATCTGCTGCCTGGATAGCAGATATGCTAACCGCTCATCTGACGAAGCTGCAATGCAAACATGGATGCATTTTTGGTAACACAAGTAAAAAATTGTATAATAGAAATGAAGTAAATAAAACATAATAAAATAATAGTTAGGTAATTTAATAAGTAATATTAGTATTGTATTTTACTCTCCTTACGAAAAAAGTAAACCTTGCTTATAAAGGCGGGGGGGGGGGGGTCTACATCCCAGCATAGAAAATTATTTACAAGAGAGGATAATAAGATAACAGTAGGCAAACATTTATTATCGAAACATTTAAAAGTTTCAAAAATGTTTGGAAAAAAAAAAAAAGGTTCCAGAGCACTTTTAAGAAACCTTCAAAATAACTTTCTTGGTGTTGCACTAATTAAAAGACAATGAACTCTGCCCAGTATTCTGCATGTTTGTCTTATATTTGATGTTATGATAGGGGTTTTTGAAATCTTGGTTCTCATCAGAGACCAAGATGAAAAATCATCTGCCAGCCATTGTAACTCATGTTTGGAAGTCATATACTTTTCACAAGTTCATTATCATAATTGATGATAATGAACTTGTGACCTAGGCTCAGCATATATCCAAGAAAGTGTGAATCTATGAACTACTATTTCTAAAAGGGAAGCTTAAAGGAAACTCTAATTACCAGCATTTAACAGAGACGGTATGCAATAGTTAAGAAAGAATTTCTTCTAAATGTGACTGTAGAATGCTACAAAAATAATATGCAAAAACTGCCATTCATTGCCAACACATTGAATGTGGAGTTCTGGGCATTAACTGGAACAAGAATCTGCACAAAAACATTCAGAACTGAGGCAGGCTCACAACATGTATTTCCATGGTAAGACTGCAATAGGCAAGCCTCATGTTACCTGAACCAACATCATCTTTAGTGGTGCAAAGAGCATGTACAGTAGGATGTGGAAGCTTGGAAAGCTGTGCCATGAACGTTGAACTCTGAGATACCTCTCAGAGTTCAACGTTCTGAACATTCTGGATAATGCAGTGCTTCCAACTTTGTGGCATTACTATAGAACTGACAATTGCCTCTTTCAGCACGACAGTGCACAAGGCTGCTGCTATAACTGCATGGTTTGTGAACATGAACATCATGAACAACGCTATTGACTGGCATCCACAGAACATGGATCTCAACAGTGTTGAACATCAGAGGGACAAATTGGAGCATCAGGTAAGGCCAAGGGACATCCACCTCACAACAGTCCAGGAACCCATTACATACCTACAGGAAGAATGATCCAAAATTTCCATTGATTGCTATCGTATGTTTGTGGAATGTATGTCCCTTGGGATTGCTGCAGTCATAGTGGAAAGAGGTCCTACATCTTAAGGTGGCACCATGGCTGTTTGTTCCTCACACTGTAGTGTCCATTGACTTCTTTACAAGCAGTGCATGCTTATAGTTTAAAGACAGCAACACTACTTCAGCTTGCCAGCACACTTGAAGTAATCTCCAAATGCATTAATTTGTGTATATGTCAGATTTACCTGGATACTGAATGAATGAGGATGAGCTGCCAATTTGGGATTTGGCCGACCAAATTGTATTCTTATTGGCTTAAACCAATACAAATGATGGTACAACATGACAGAATTTCATGCAGGCTGGGGCGTCGCCCAGTTAAACAGGACCCTCATTGTTTTTGCCAGGGAACCAGGGCGAACAGTGAAAAGTCAGCTACTGGAACAAATCTGAAAGCACACCCCAACTCATCATCACCAGAGTTAAAGATTGGTACTATCAACATAAGAAGCCTGAATAGCAAAGAAATGGAGCTAGCTGAGGAATTAGATAAGTACCAGATCGACATAATAGGGGATGCTGAAACAAAAAAGACAAAAACTGGTGAGATCTATCTGAGCAATAAATACAAGATGTTATATTCAGGCAATGACAATAATGGAAAAGAAGGAGTAGCCATAATATTCAACACAAAATATGAGGCTAATCTTCTTGAATGGCAGGCAGTCTCAAGTAGAGTGATGTGGGCAAATATCGGTATGGGGAATTGGACAATGAGACTTATTTGTGACTATGGTCCCACAGAAGGTTCTACTAAGGTAGAAGTGGAGGAATTTTTTGATGCTTTAGAGAAAGCAACTGATACAATGAAAAAGGAAAAGTTGATCCTTGTTGGGGATCTAAATGGCAGAGTAGGAAATTATTGTCAGACATACAAAAATATTTTGGGAAAATTTGGAGAAAAGTGCAAAGCTAATAATAATGGCAAATACTTGTTGAATTTCTGCTCAGGACATGGACTGGTTATTATTAACACCATGTTCCAACATAAAAATGTGCTCAAATTCACATGGAGAGAAGAGGCTAGGAATAAGAAAAGTCTCATTGACTATGTTGTTATTGATAGTGATGCTTTCTCCCTGGTGCAGGACACCAGAGTGTACAGAGGATTTGAAATTGGAAGTGATCACTATTTAGTCTTGAGCAGGATAAAATTGAATTTCATATTGAAAAGAATAACATGTAAGAAAGTTTTAAAGCAGATAAAAGTTGAGCTCTCAGATGTGAACTGCAGACTAAAATACACAAAGATTATTGAAGAAAAAATGAAAGAGTTTGAGATAAGGAACAAAACCTTGGAGATTCAATGGCAAGCCTTGAAGAAAACCCTGATTGATTCAGCCAGAGAGGCATGTGGTAAGGTTGTCTGCAAGGATAGAAAAATTAGAACTCCATGGTGGACACAGGAAGTTAAAGAGGCAGTGAAGGAAAAGAAGAAAGCATATCAAAAGTTCCTGGCAAATAAGTCAGCTTGAGCTCTTAGAGAATACAGAGACAAATGCAAGAATGCTAAACACTGTGTAAAACTAGCCAAACAAAAGTCATGGGAGGACTTTGGCAAGAATATAGAAAATAAATATCAAGAAGGTGGCAAAATATTCTGGAGGTGGTTGAAGAAGCTTAAAAATGGAGGAAAGAGTGCTGTAAAAGGAATTAGAGATGATAAACAGTAGAAAAAGATATCCTTGAAGTATGGAGTAATTACTTTGAAAAATTGCTAAATGAAACAAGCAGTGATAGCAAGGTGTTAAAAAACACTCAACAGGCATACAGTCAGGAATACATATCCATACTTGAAGTAGAAAAAGCCATCAAAAGCTTGAAATGTGGAAAGGCAGCAGGAGTAGATGATATTCGACCAGAAATGCTGAAGTATGGTGGTATAAAAGTCTTACAGTGGCTGCACTGCAGTTCAGAAGGCCTGGACAGAGGGACGAATTCCTGATGATTGGAGTAGAGCTCTAATAGTACCCATATATAAAAAAGGAAATAAAACTGAATGTGAGAATTACAGAGGTATTTCCCTACTGAGTGTTCCTGGCAAGATCTATGCAAGTATAATTGAGAAACTGTTGAGAAGAATTGTGGAAGAAAAACTTGGTGAAGAACAAGCTGGATTAGGCCAAATAGAGGCTGCCAGTTTCAGATCTTCAGTTTACGACAAATAGTTGAGAAAGCATGGGAATATAATAAAGATCTGTATTTAAGTTTTGTCGATCTGGAAAAGGCCTATGACAAGGTGCCAGGAGAGAAGCTATTCAATACACTACAGTTATATGGTGTAAATGGGGCATTATATCAAGCAGTTCTTAGTCTTTATTTGAGTTGTAAATCAGCAGTTAGAATTGAAGGAAGTACAGGAAGATGGTTTAATGTTAAATCTAGTGTGAGACAAGGATGTAATTATCCCCCCCTCTGTTATTCATTATCTATATGGATCACATTATGAAGGAAAGTGATATTAAACATGATATCAAAATTGGAGATGTTAATGTCAGCTCTTTGCTTTATGCAGACGATGTTATACTTCTAAATAAATCCGCTACAAGTTTGCGAGATTCCCTTACTAAATTGAATAACTGTTGTAATAGGTACGGTATAAAGGTCAGCAATGAAAAGACAAAGACAATGAAAATAGGTAGAATCGTTGAAAATGTCAACTGTGTTGTGAACGGAGAACTTGTGGAACATGTAAAACATTTCCGTTACTTAGGCATGATTTTTACTGAAGATGGTAAATTAAATATGGAAATAGACAACAGAATCAACAAAGCTGGCATAGTAGGAAGTCAACTGAATAAATTCATATGGAATAAGAGAGAAATTAGTTGGAACACTAATTTAGCTATATGCAAGACAGTGTTCAAACCAGTTTTAATTTATGGATCTGAGAGCTGGGTCAGAAGTAAACCACTTGATCAAAGACTAGAGACTGCAGATATGAGAGTCCTGAGAAGATTAAATGGGTGAACAGATTGCATCAATGGCAATATCATATTAAAAATGAGGATATTAGGAAAGAACTTGACATTGTCAGCATCCAGGAATGTGTTAGCAGAGCTAATCTCAGGTGGTATGGTCACTTAAACAGAATGGGCGGGGAAAGATTAGCAAAACAAGTGTTCTCTGCCAGGTTAGCAGGAAAACTACCCAGAGGAAGACCAAGAAATAGGGGGATTGATACGGTACAAAGTGCCTTAGACGATAGAAATATAAGATGTGGTAATATTGAAGTCTTGATAAATAACAGATTGATTTGAAGGAAAATTGTAGATAAGAAGTTATTAATGATGTAAATTTTTCATGTAGTACTTTCATATCCTGTACACCCCTTGAGGGTACAAATCAGGAATTTGATGATGATGGTGATTTTTCATTTATCTCATTTTGTTTATTTCTTTCTCAACATTCAGATTTGTGTAACAAATTTATTACTGCAACCTGTCTTAATTTTCTTCCCTAGGCATCCCAAGACTGTGCAAAACATGCATTAGAATTGTTCCAGGCATTTTTCTTTCTGAATAAAGGACCTGAAGTAGTCATTGCAGACGCAATTATTTATTGCCTTCGAGCAAATGGCACGCTGGTCTTTGTACCAAAATATGCTGTAAAAGGTGCAGTTTGTCTTTGTAATAGAGAACAGAAAGTACCTGTGGTTACAAGCAGTGGTATTCAGTGGATGGATGGACATCTAGAAAGATCAGAAAATAAGTTGCTAATAAAGACACAAGGCTACCAACAGAAGTATCGACTTCTTGATCACATTACTGTAATTGATTTTTTTTTTATCTAGTTAAATAATGATTATTGTTTTATGCTATTCTTTCTCTCAATAATACAACTGAATTCTAGAAATTTGGAAATATATACTCAGTGACCAAAATATTAGAGATTTTTTATGTCAAGCCCATACAAGTTGATCAACCTATAGTACATTAGTACCATATATGGGTAGTGGGTCGGGAAAGAAGCAACTTGTTTACATTTGATTTAAAATACTGTATGTTGTATTCCTGGGAAAACACATCAGGGGGAAGACTGTTCCACAATACAGCAGTAGCAGGGATGGAGGAGGAGGAAAAGAAGCGTGTTCTGTGGGTTTCAAGGTGCACTTTGAAGGGATGTTGAGCAGCAGTTGCATGTGTTCCAACTGACTTAGTATACTAAGTGGGGAAATTATTGATGCTATTTCAGATGAACTTTGTCATGGAAATATTTATAGAATATATTGGCTGCAGTTAGGTATTTACCTGGATACTGAACAAACAAGGATGGGCTGGCAATTTGGGATTTAGGCGACCAAATTGTATTCTTATTGGCTGAAACCGCAACTAAAATGATGGTACAACATGACAGAATTTCATGCTGGCTAAGGCATCACCCAGTTAAACAAGGCCCTTCTTCACTAGGGAACCAGGGCAAACAGTGAAAAGTTAGCTACTGGAACAAATCCTGAAACACACTCCAACTTGACATCTCCAGAGTTCAAGATCGGTACTATCAACATAAGAAGCCTGAATGGCAAAGAAATGGAGCGGGCTGAGGAATTGGATAATTACCAGATCGATATAATAGGGATGACTGAAGCAAAAAAGACAAACCGGTGAGATCTTTCTAAGCAATAAATACAAAATGTTATATTCAGGCAATAAAAATCAGGAAAAAGAAGGAGTAGCTATAGTATTCAGCAATCAATACGAGGCTAATTTTGAATGGCAGGCAATATCAAGTAGAGTGATGTGGGCAAATATCAGAATGGAGAACTGGACAATGAGACTTATTTGTGCCTATGGTTCTACAGAAGGTTCTCCTAAAGTAGAAGTGGAGGAATTTTTTAAGGCTTTAGAGAAGTCATGGGAAGACTGGCAAGAACATAGAAAATAAATATCAGCAAGGTGGCAAAATATTCTGGAGACTGTTGAAAAATCTAAGAAATGGAGGAAAGAGTAAATGGATTAGAGATGATAAAGGTGACATGAAAACTGGAGACAAGGATATCCTTGATGCATGGAGTAATTACTTTGAAAATTACTAAATGAAAAACAAGCAGTGAGAACATAGTGGTATAAAATACTCAACAGGCATGCAATCAAGGATACATACTTAAAGTGGAAAAGCCATCAAAAGCCTGAAATGTGGAAAGGCAATGGGAGTAGATGATATTATTATTATTGCCCCAAGACCTCATTGAGTCAAAGACTCATCTGGGAGGTCCTTTTATCACACACAACTCATCATACCGTGTCTTAAACACACTCAAACTCCTTTTTCAGACACCACACTCTCAGTCAAGGCATTCCAATCATTCACAACTCTGCATGAAAAAAACCTGCCTCTCGCTCCCCTACTCACACCCTCTTTATACAGTTTCCAGGGATGACTTCTGGTTCTCCCCCTATCTCCCACTGTTTTATGTAAAACTTCTCCAGCGTTAATCCTATAACAACCCCTTACCAACTTATAGGTCTCTATCATATCTCCCCTCTTCCTCCTGTCCACCAGACTCTTGTAAAATTTTTATATCCTTTTGGTTCTATTTCTATTGTCTTGTCCTTTTGCTATGTCACCGTTGTAATATTTAATTTCTTCTTTATTTATCTTACGTATTGTTCTCTATAAATATTAATTACACTTATATTGTACTTGTATCTGTGCCCTTAGTAAAAATCCTTCTCTAGTAAGACTTGATTCTCTTAACTTCTATATTACTCTTGGCTGATCTTTACATATAAGAATGATGCTAGTGGTTTGGGGAACAAAGGGAATATTAATGGTCAGTGCCAACTCCCTTGTCTCTACACTGGTTCTAATTCCTTTTTTCGGATTCAGAGAAAATTTATTTTTTTTACTGCGCCACTCCGAATCCTAGATTACCAAAGAATGTAGAATCAAGGAACGAGAAACAGTTTAGCTTACAATCTTATATTACTATAGGTTATGTTTGCTGTCATGTAGCCTCTCTAAAAGTTAATCTCCTGCTGTGGTCTGTATTTTTATGAGCAAGTGCAACAGAGAAGAAAATCAGGCAAGTCATCAGTTAAACAAAGAGAACAAAACATTTAATTCAATTGATACATATTACACATTATGAATACACTCTGATTAAATAATCTGCAATTGCTAATGAATGAGCACTAATTTCACAGATTCTCTATATCTATCTTAGCATGTATGACAAAGAACTTCATTTATGATTTACGACTTATATTTGAAAGATCACACTTATTCATCAATATTAAAGACATTTTTTAACTGAATTACTAATGTAGCTCCACGTGCTCTCATACAATTTCCCTCACAAAATTCTCATAACTTATTCAATCATTAAAAGACACAATTCCTAGGCTCCATGTGCTCTCGTTCTATTTCTTTCACAAAATACTTATAATTTTCACAACTTACTCTATCATTAAAAGAAACAATTTCTAGAGTCCTTCCTAAAATTTGCAGATATCCTTCTAGCACACATTTACATAAAAAAAAAACTAGACTGTACGTTACCAATTGCTGGGGAAACTATTTTGCCACCTCACATATCTCGTCAGGACAAATACTTTCGACTCCACGTTCCTTCTGCTATTTTCTGAGGCATTCTTCAAAGGTTCGATCTGCACAGACTTCTGACTCCGAAAATAAGTAGACTTTGTTCTCTGGTGAACTGGTTCAACATCATAACGAAATCTCCGTAAGCATTGGTGAATATCTTCTGCTGGGCTGGTCGCCGATTGGTAAATTTTTGGGAAATCCAAGGCAAAGTTCCTCAGTCATCATCTCGAATCCGCAGGAAACGAGGAGGCTCCACACACAACAGCAAGACCGCACGAGAACCAGAGCGTAAGAGAGCACAAGCCTCAGAGTAAGAGCCCTTTTTTTTTTCTGGCGCTGCACGACTTTTTAAATTGCTCGCCACACGTTAACACTACGTCATCGATTTCTCCTCCCATTTTTTTAGCATCACTTCACGTCACCCAGTACTGAGCGCCACACACGGAATCCTTAGCGTGATTCTCGGAATGAATGAGGGGGGGGGGGGACTACTTGCTTATGAAAAGGGTGCACTTGTACTCTTTGTTGCATGTGTTTCAATTCCGGCCACCTTTTATTTAATCAGATTATCGCTTTCCCCCAGCACTTTATAAGTACTTACACTAAGCAGTAAGATTTAAGCAATTTAGCAATTCTTATTCTTTACATTATAACAAAATAAATGAAAGATTCTCAGTTTAGTAATATTTCATTAATTTACAAGAGTTTAGTATATTCTGATATATCAATAATTGATTCAAAATGTAACCCCATGTTAAGTCTGAAGGAAACGTAAATTAATCCAATTTTAGTTTCATTCAGAACTTAACACTCTGCAAATTACATCTTCTCAATCTTTCCTCATACTCGACATTCCAGAGGTCAGAAACTACCTTAGTCAGTTGCCTTTGGACCCTTTCCAACATCTCTTCGTCCTTCTGAAAACCAGGTGACCAAATCTGGGCACAATAGTCCACATGTGGCCTAATCAAAGCCTTATACAACGGAACAAGAATCTCCTTACTTCTACACCTCAGAGTCCTCTGTATCATTCCCAGAAGTCTTTGTGTTGTCTTCACAATTTTGGCGATGTGTCCCTAAATTTTAGATCCTTATCCACTATCACCCCCAGTCTCTTATTTCCTCCACCTCCAACAATGTATCCTCACCAAGCATAAATTCTGCATCCCATCTTTGTTTTCCAAATTTTAAAACCTTGCATTTTGCAACATTGAACTCACATCCCCATTTCCATGTCCAATCACTCAATTTATTCAAGTCTTCTTGTAAGGCCACAACATCTTCACTAAAACTTCATGGTTCATCCCAACTTTGCATCATCTGCAAACAACTGAATATCTCCATCCAAATTTTCACTAATATCATTAATATACAAGTTAAACAGTAATGGCCCTAAAATAGACCCCTGAGGCACTCCATTAGTGACTTTCCCTTTCCTGGATATCGTTCCCCCCATACACAACTTATTGATACCTATTAGATAGCCAGTCTCCAATCCAATGCACTAGTCTAATATCCAACCCCATCTGCTCTAGTTTGACTGTCAACAGGTACTCTGTCAAAAGCCTTTGCGAAATCCAAGTATATTACTGTGTATCCTTCTCCTCTGTCCAAGGAAGCAGTCACTTTATTGTAATAAGTAAGTAGATTACTAAAACATGACCTCCCTTTAGCAAATCCATGCTGTCTATCAAAGATGATACCATTGTTGTCAACCCAACTCTGGATCCTAGTTCTCACAAGCTTCAACAACTTAACTACACCTTAACCACACTTAACCACAACACCTGACACACAGATAGGCTTATAGTTTGAAGCTTGAGTTTGATCACCTCCTTTATGAAGTGGCACAATCTTGCCTTCCTTAGGAACTCGACCGAGTGCAAGACTCACATTAAAAAAATATGTCAAGGCAGATATGTCGGAATATGTGGTGATATATTATGAAGTCCAACAGCCTTATTAACATCAAGTTTGTTCAATTCCCCATACACCTCTTGCTCACTTACAGTCAGTCTCTCCTCCCCATCATCAACTGCTCTCAAACTCTCCATGATGTCATATTCACAAGAATGAAAGCCCTTTATGAACTGCATATTAAGTATCTCCACTGTATCTTACACACTAGTTGTCTTTATACCATTTTCTCCAATCAATGTCATCTTTCCATAATCATTCTTTTTTTTTACTGGCTACATGTTGAAAGAACTCTCTAGGATTCTTTTTGGCTTCATTAGCTATCTGCTGCTTATACTAAACTTTTGCTACCCTTACCAACCGAGTCACCCTCCTTGCTTGTTCTTTTGTAATCCTCATGGAATTGGTTATTACCACTTCTCTTTATGCTCCCTCCATAATGCCTTTTTTCTCTTCATTCATCCATTTCACACCTACCTTATTTAACCTTCTGACCCATGGAATACATTTAGACATTGCTTCTACTAGATTGTTCTTGAATATCCTCGAAGCCACATTGATCTCTTTTCCAGCTAACTCCTCATTCCATGCTACACTTGCAAGCTGTCTCCTGAGCTCTTCATAATCACCAGCCTTGTAGTTCTACATATACCCTTTTCTCACAGAGGTCCTCACAGTGCTGGCAACCATCCAGGTAATTACTTCTTGGTCACTCTCACCAACTGGAGGGTGATTTGAAACCTCATTTATAATTGCATCCTCTAATGAGATGACCAAATCCAAGACCCTCAATCCTCGTGTGCCCTCTGTTACATACTGTGAGGTAGTTATCCCTCAAAAACTCAAGAAACTCATTTTTTCTTTACTTCCAGTTGCTATCTCATCATTCCAGGCTATATTGCCATAATTAAAATCACCCTTTTCATATTTGCCTGGCTAATTTGATTATACATTTCATTATCACCACCATCCATGTTACCTGGTCTATAACAACATCCAACCAAGTATTTGATTCCATTCACCTCTATCTCACACCATACTGCCTCAAAACCACTGGCTCTATTTCTCTCTTGCATCTCTACTTTGTATGGACATAACTCTTTCTCCATCATCAATAGCGCTCCCCTTCCCTTTTTACCCCTTCTATCCTCACGAAACACATCATACCCTTCGATCTCTATTCCTGTCAGGATGTCGTTCTCTTCCAACCATGTCTCACTTATTCCGACAATCTTTGGGTGAACAGATGCAATTAGTGCAACCATTTCATCTGCCTTGTTTCTTATACTTCTAGCATTTGTACACAAACACAACAGCTCATTTCTGGATCTACAGCTAGTTCCACCGATACCACTCACTCGATGTGATCTCTCCATGCTCGACTGGAGCAATTTCCCTTTCTGCCCATTCATTCTAGAACCCTTCCCAATTCCAACTGTTTCCTCTTGATCCCAGGTCATCCCATTCCTATCCTGTCTATACATGCTCTCACCTCCTCTTGGAGCATCTGCCCTCCTCAAGCCGTGTATCCCTGTCCACCCTGAGCCTCCCCGTTTCCCTGCTCCTCTTGTATACCCTTTCTCTCATTTTCTATACTCATACCACTCACTTCCCCATTCATAACCACCTCTTCAATTTCTCCTGTCTTACTCTCCTGCTCTTCCACATCACTTCCCGCTTGATCTGATTCATTCTCTCTACTTACTTCTCTACCTTCCAGCAGTAGTCTCTCCAAGCGACTCACACCATAGCCACTCAAATACAGTCCATCGCTCCCATACAGTTCACTTCGTCCTTCAAACTCATTCCACACATTAACAAACTGTACTCTCATCTCCTCACACATTTCAGCCAGCATATCATTCATAATCCTTGCTCTCTGCCTCATCTCACCACAGTCATACCTGGGCAACACACTCACTACCCTTCCTGTCACACTATTCTTTTTTATCCTTCTAAGCAGCCTCCTGATATCCATTCTGACTTGCTATTTGTCTTCTGTCAAATCATTCGTTCCTATTAAAACCATCAACTCCTTTGCTTGCTCCCTCCTTTTATCCTCCTCATATCCAATGCCTCAATCACTCTACTCATTTTACCACCTGGAAAACATACCTTTTGCACCTATCATCCAGCACACCTTTTTTAATAATGGAGTTGCCATACAATGCCACTCGCTCATTTTTGTTAACTCTTTCATGCCATCAAGATTTGTTTTAATAGTTTTTACCCGAATTTTCTTAATTTCATTCCACATCCATTTCATCTCTTGCCTCATCCAATCCAATTCAACTTCCGAATCTCGCATCACATTTTCTCTAGAACCCTTCTATCATTCAATCTTTCTAATTTTCTAACTCTTGATCCCCTTCTTCTCACTTTCACTCTCATTCATCCTTCTGTGATTCCGTACTTTCGGTCCAGCATGCGTCCAACTTTTGCTATCAATTATTCTTTCGATTCCTGCGTCACACCATTTCTGGTTTCATTGGTTCTCTCGATTTCGTTCCCTTCCGCCACTCTCACCTCACTTTCGTCTTTTTTAACATCCGTTAAGGTTTTCAGATCACTCGTTTTCCTTTTTTGTTGATTTTTTAAAATTTTTTCGCTTCTCTTTAACACCATCCTTCTCTTTCAAACCTGCACTCATTTTCCCTGTGACATTCTCGCTACTAACACTTTCTGTCAACAATTTCATGTTAGCATTCATCAATTCCTCGTTCAGGTCACACTTTGCACCCCCCCCCCCTCCTTCCATTCACCCTAAACATCCACAAATCATTTATGTAATCGAAAGAATACATATAGCACACCTCACACTTAACGAAATGACTGAAGTCTAAGTTAAGGTCATGGAATGATAAAACTGCCACCATGTTTCCTTTGCCGGTTACTACTCTAAGGTCTAATAATAACGAATTTGTAATTAAGTCTATGCAAAACAAAATTCCCCACACTAATAATAATGGTAGCACACAACTTTTACAGCAGCTCTTACTCAAACAAATACTCATATATACTTAATTATTCCAAGAATAACTTATCTCAATCCGAGCTCTTCTTACACACGTCTGCTTAAGCTTGACTCACTCACGATATTTGACCAGAAATGCTCAAGTATGGAGGTATAAAAGTCTTACAGTGGCTGCACTGCATAGTTCAGAAACCTGAACAGAGGGACAAATTCCAAGTGATTGGAGTAGAGCTCTCTCATTGTACCCATATATATAAAAAGGGAAATAAAACTGAATGTGAGAATTACAGAGATGTTTCACTACTGAGTGTTTCTGGTAAGATTTATGCCAGTATACTTGAGAAACGGTTTAGAAGGATTGTGGAAGAGAAGCTTGGTGAAGAACAAGCTGGATTCAGGCCAAATAGAGGCTGTCAGGATCAGATTTTCAGTTTACGACAAATAGTTGAGAATTATTATGACCTTTTTCTTGACCACTAGT
This sequence comes from Typopeltis vanoorti, assembly GCF_054136105.1. Classification (NCBI taxonomy): domain Eukaryota; kingdom Metazoa; phylum Arthropoda; class Arachnida; order Uropygi; family Thelyphonidae; genus Typopeltis; species Typopeltis vanoorti. The sequence goes on along the minus strand of NC_143564.1, from coordinate 72,762,735 downwards.
ATTAATAAATACTATAACTTTTATGAAAATTACAATAAATATCTCAACAAATAAAACGTTGTACTTGTGACACGCGTATTGTATCATGTGTCGTATTGTTATCACGCACAGTGATAACTTTATATAATTTTAAGAATTGTCGGTTAGTTTCCTAGTTTTTGTTACTTTCTGTTGCTTACCAGTGTATCCTTTGAAAATGCTGACAGATATTAGTCAGTGAAACGTCGGATATTAAACTATTATTTACTTGACTAACATACAGAATTAAGTCTTTAATTTATTAAATAGTTGAGAAATCGTGGGAATATAATAAAGATCTATATTTAAGTTTTATAGACCTGCAAAAGGCATAGGACAAGGTACCAAGAGAAAAACTATTCAAAATGTTACAGTTATATGGTGTCACTGTGACATTATATCAAGCAATACTTAATCTTTATTTTAGTTGTATGTCAACATTTAGAATTGAAAGAAGTACACGAAGATGGTTATTAAATCTGGTGTCAGGCAAGTATGTACATTATCCCCTTTGTCGCATTCATTATCTGTATGGATCTCGTTGCAAATTAAAGCAATATTAAACTTGATATCAAAATTGGAGATGTTAATCTCAGCTCTTTACTTTATGCAGATGATGTTATACTTTTAAAATAAATCAAGTACAAGTCTGTAAGATTCCCTGACTAAATTGAATAACTGTTAGTAAATTTGGTATGAAAATCAGCAGTAACAAGACAATGAAAATAGGCAGAAGCATTGAAAATATCAACTACATTGTAAATGGAGAACCTATAGAACAAGAAAAACATTTCATCTACTTTGGCACAATTTTCAGTAAAGACGGTAAATTAAATATGGAAATAGACAACAGAATCAACAAAGCCGGTATGGTAGGAAATCAACTGAATAAATTTATGTGGAATAAAAGAGAAATTAGTCAAAACACTAAATTAGCTGTGTACGAGACGGTGTTCAAGCTGATTTTAACTTATGAATATGAGAACTGGGTTAGAAATAAAACACTTGAAAAAAGACTAGAGACCACAGATATGAGAGTTGTGAGACAGATGGCACCAATCGCAATATCATATTAAAATGAGGATATTAGGAAAGAACTTGACATTGATATCATACAGGAATGTATTAGCAGAGCTAATCTCAGGTGGTATGGTCACTTAAACAGAATGGGAGAGGAAAGATAAGCAAAACAAGTGTTCTCTATTAGGTTGACAGGAAAAAGACCCAGAGAAAGACCTCTGGGTCTTTTTCCTGTCAATCTAATAGACTAAAAGACCTCTGGGTCATTTTGCTCAAGATGTAGGTTGATTGATGCAGTAAAAAGTGCCTTAGAAGACAGAAATACAAGATTTGATAATGTTGGAGTCTTGACATATAACAGATTGATTTGGAGGAAAATTGTTGATAAGAAGTTAGTAATGATGTAAGTTCTTCGTGTAGTACTATAATAATATCCTTGGGGTACATGTCAGGAATTTGATGATGATATTGCAGAAACCAAACATCTGTGTGAAAGTGGGTTTTTTTTGTGATTTGTATAAGGTTAGCAGCAGTTCAAAGGCGAAGTAACATCTTGAGCAAAAAAGAAATCCTAGTTTATTTAGCAGCTGAGGTTGTGATGTGTTTATGCCAGGAGATGCTTGAAATTAGGGTAACTCCATGAAGATAAATCTCATATTGTATGGAAATTTGGGTTTTGTCAAAAATAATACTTCCAGAAAATGGTTGTTTTTTGTAAAAATAAGACTGAATTGGGTTTACTAACATTAAAATTGATGAGGTTATCTGAACCCCCATTGGAAGATGGCTTGAAGATCAAAATTGAGGGCAGTGGTGGTTGATGTTTTGTAGGTTGAGGTGAGTTGTGTAGAGTAAGGTTTATCAAATGAAAGGGAGGAGTGCAATGTGACGTCATTTGCAAAACTGTGTACTGGGTTGGAGATCAACTGAAGTAGGTCATTGATATATATCAGGAAGAGGGGTTAGTGAGAGAACAGAACATTGTGGAACCCTGGCGTTAATTGAATGGTGAGAATTCTTCCTTTTAAGGTTACACGGCGATCATATTTAATAATTTAGGGACACAAAACACGTGTGTTAAATTATTATTTTACTAATTATTAATAAAATAACACTTGACGTTTCGACCCCTGTATTGAGGTCATCATCAGAAGGATACATGTATATAGGAACCAAGCAACATGCTGTTGCACTCTATAAAGGTAAATTAAATCTATGTTGTTAACTGATCTTTTTCTTAGCCTGACTTCTAGTGATAAGAAAAATAAATAAATAAATAAAATAAAATAAATGAAAACTACAATAAACTATGCTAAAGTCCTCATGTACTACGATTCTTCTGGAATTGTACAGTTCATATTGTTATACTATGATTTTCTTTCTTCTGGATTTGTACAGTTCAGGTTGCTATTGAATGTTCCGGGAGAAAAAAAAAAAAACACTTCACCAAGTCTCCTTGTATTGAGATTTTTCTTTGTGGTTGCTATGAAGGTTACAGAGGTCCTCCACATTCTTGGAATGGTTAGACCATCATTTTTATTCAGATTTGGATTATGTTTGAGCATTTCACATGCTTTTTTGAATTTCCTCTCGAACCAGATTTTTGTGCGTTGTAAGGACTTGGTACCTTTCCAATCATTTCTGTGGTATGTTTGGAGTGCGTGGTCTGAAAGGCCATTTTTTCTAAAATGAAGGTATTTAATATGTCATTTGTGTTCATCCTTCCTGATTGGGATGGTTTGCCCTGTTTCCCCCATGTATGGTATGTTACATGTGCATTGTATTTGGTAAACCCCTAGGTAGGCTAGGTGTGGCAGAGGATCCTTGGAAGAACTGAGTAGGTGTCTTAATTTTGTCGGAGGTTTAAAGATGGTTTTGTTGTTGTATTTGTGTAGTATTGTCTATTTGAGATGTCTCTAACATATGGTATGGCAATAGCATTCTTGAAATCTTTTTTGTTTTTAGTGGCATCTCTGTGGAGGATCTTGTGAATGGTTTTTTTACTGTATCCATTTTTGGTAAAGGTATGGTTGATGATCTCGTATTCCTGGCTAAGAGCTTGTTCATTTGAACAGATAGTTTGAGCTCTGTGTTTAAGGGTGCTTATGACCCCTAGTTTTTGTGTTGGGTGGTGATGAAAAGTTTTGTGTATGTACTGGCCTGTGTGTGTAGGTTTGCGGTAGACTGAGAAGGAGAGACAGCCTGAGGGAAGACGTATTAACAGAAGAGAGTTGTTTTTTTCTATTTCAATGGTGAATTGGATGCGTTTGTGTTGTTTGTTCAGTTGGCTAAGGAATGTATTTAGTGCTTTGTGGCCGTGGGGCCAAATGGCGAAAGTTGGCGTGCCGACGCTAGAGCTTGTTATTCAAAGTCTTCCATATGAAAGTTAGCTGTTTGGGGGGGGGAGTGGTGAGCCCATGGCTGTACCCCTCTTTTTGAAAGTAAAAATTGTTTTGCCACACGAAATACCCGGAGCGGAGTTGTGGGCAGAGTTCTGTTGTGTTGTGTGGAAATATGTTCTGTAAGAGCAAGATAGTATCATTGATCATTTTTATCATTATTATATATAGTATCATTTTTTATTTTTTTTTTTATCACTAGAGTTCAGGCTAAGAAAAAGATTAGTTAACAACATAGATTTAATTTACCTTTATAGAGTGCAACAGCATGTAGCTTGGTTCCTATACACATGTATCCTTCTGATGATGACCTCAATACAGAGGTCGAAACGTCAAGTGTTATTTTATTAATAATTAGTAAAATAATCATTTCATGTGTTTTGTGTCCCTAAATTATTAAATATGAATGCTGATCACCGTGTAACCTTAAAAGAAAGAGTCATCATAATTCATGGAGATTTGACCCACAATCAGTGCAGCCTCTATGGTAAGCTAAAGATATGTAGTTCCATAACTTTTATATGGAAGACTTTGAGCAACAAGCTCCAGATTTAGTGTGCCAAAAGCCCAAAATTTGGCTCTACGTTTACAATATTTTTGCCATTTGGCTCCATGGCCATGAAGCACTAAATACAATCCTTAGCAAACTGAACAAACAACACAAATGCATCCAGTTCACCATTGAAATAGATTAAACTACTCTCTTCCGTTCCTAGACACACTCGTCACACGTCTTCCTTCGGGCTGTCTCTCATTCTCAGTCTACCACAAACCTACACACATAGGCCAGTACATACACAAAACTTCTTATCACCACCCAACACAAAAACTAGGGATCATAAGCACCCTTAAACACAGAGCTCAAACTATCTGTTCAAATGAACAAGCTCTTAACCGGGAATACGAGATCATCAACCATACCTTTATAAAAAATGGATACAGTAAAAAAAAAACATTTACAAGATCCTCCACAGAGATACCACTAAAAACAAAAAAGATTTCAAGAATACTATTGCCATACCATATGTTAGAGGCATCTCTGAAAAAATAGACAGAGCACTACACAAATACAACATCAAAACCGCCTTTAAACCTCAGACAAAATTAAGACACCTATTCAGTTCTTCCAAGGATCCTCTGCCACACCTAGCCCACCCAGCGGTTTACAAAATACAATGCACATGTAGCATACCATACATAGGGGAAATAGGGCGAACCATCCCAATCAGGAAGGATGAACACAAAAGACATGTTAAATACCTTCATTTTGGAAAAAAAAAAACGGCCTTTCGGATCACACACTCCAAACATACCACAGAAATGATTGGAAAGGTACCAAGTCCTTACACTGCACCAAAACCTGGTTCGAGAGGAAATTCAAAGAAGCATGTGAAATGCTCAAACATAATCCAAATCTGAATAAAAATGGTCTAACCATTCCAAGAATGTGTAAGACCCATCTGCAACCTCCATAGCAACCCCAAAGAAAAATCTCAATACAAGAAGACTTGGTGAAGTGTTTTTGTTTTTTTCCGGAACATTCAATAGCAACCTGAACTGTACAAATCCAGAAGAAAGAAAATCATAGTATAACAATATGAACTGTACAATTCCAGAAGAATCTTAGAGCATGAGGACTTTAGCATAATCAGGCTAAGAAAAAGATTAGTTATCAACCTAGATTTAATTTACCTTTATAGAGTGCAACAGCAGGTCGCTTGGTTTCTATACATGTATCCTTCTGATGATGACCTCATTACAGGGATCAAAACATCAAGTGTTATTTTATTAATAATTGGTAAAATAAGCCTGTGTAGCTCAGTGGATGTGGCGTTTGCACACCACGGCGCTTGGCCGTACGAAGGAAGACTTGGTTTCGAGTCTAGTCGGCGACTAGAGGAAATTTTTCTAAGCCTTTTTTCGACCAGTTCCCGAGTTAGTTGATCTCTGGCATGGGCAAGCGGGTTTTTCCTCCCGGAAACTCGGGTTGTTAGTCCCGTAAACTCAAGAAAATCGACCGTAGAACTCACATTATTTCAGACATTAAATATATTGTGTGAGGGTTAGGGACCACGAGATGGCAGCACATTTGAGTCGTCTCTCTTCACTGTGTACCGCTTAATTTAGTGATAGCCTTGGGCCATCTATCTCTGATTGGTACCAGTGGAGATTGAACTGCCTACTCACTCTCCAAAAGTTAGATAGGGCTAAATGGCCTCGCCTACTCCCCGTATGCGGGAATAAAAAGGCATTAGCTGATTTTTTTTTTTTTTGGTAAAATAATCATTTCAACATGTGTTTTGTGTCCCTAAATTATTAAATATGAATGGTGAGAAGATAAGGAACTATCTGTTAAGATAAGGAATCATATATAGTGTGCATCCAGAAAAAAGCTGGCAATCCAACTACAGAAGTCCTTAGACAGGCCAAATGATGATGAAGATCAGTTAACAACATAAATCTATGTTGTTAACTGATCTTTTTCTTAGCCTGACTTCTAGTGATAAGAAAAATAAATAAATAAAATAAAATAAATGAAAACTACAATAAACTATGCTAAAGTCCTCATGTACTACGATTCTTCTGGAATTGTACAGTACAGGTTGCTATTGAATGTCCAGGGGGGGGGGGAAACACTTCACCAAGTCTTCTTGTATTGAGATTTTTCTTTTTGGTTGCAGATGGGTCCTCCACAGTCTTGGAATGGTTAGAGCATTTTTATTCGGATTATGTTTGAGCATTTCATATGCTTCTTTAAATTTCTGCTCGAACCAGGTTTTGGTGCAGTGTAGGGACTTGATACCTTTCCGATCAATTCTTTGGTGTGTTTGGAGTGCGTGGTCAAAAAGGCCGGGTTTTCCCAAATGGAGGATTTAATGTGTCGTTTGTGTTCAGTCTTCCTGATTGGGATGGTTCGCCCTGTTTCCCATATGTATAGTATGTTACATGTGCACTGTATTTTGTAAACCTCTGGGTGGGCTAGGTGTGGCAGAGGATCCTTGGAAGAACTGAATAGGTGTCTTAATTTTGTCTGAGGTTTAAAGGTGGTTTTGATGTTGTATTTGTGTAGTGTTCTGTCTATTTTTTCAGAGATGCCTCTAACATATGGTATGGCAATAGCATTCTTGAAATCTTTTTTGTTTTTAGTGGTATCTCTGTGGAGGATCTTGTAAATGTTTTTTTTTACTATATCCATTTTTTTATAAAGATATGGTTGATGATCTCGTATTCCTGGTTAAGAGCTTGTTCATTTGAACAGATAGTTGGAGCTCTGTGTTTAAGGGTGCTTATGACCCCTAGTATTTGTATCGGATGGTGATAAGAAGTTTTGTGTATGTACTGGCCTGTGTGTGTGTAGGTTTGCGGTAGACTGAGAATGAGAGACAGCCTGAAGGAAGACGTGTGACGAGTGTGTCTAGGAACGGAAGAGAGTTTTTTTTTTTCTATTTCAATAGTGAATTGGATGTGTTTGTGTTGTTTGTTCAGTTGGCTAAGGAATATATTTAGTGATATGGGGCCAAATGGCGAAAATATCGTCGACGTACCTGAGCCAAATTTTGGGCTTTAGGCACGCCGACTCTAGAGCTCGTTGCTCAAAGTCTTCCATATAAAAGTTCACTATTGGGGGGGGAAAGTGGTGAGCCCATGTCTGTACCCTCTTTTTGAAGGTAAAAATTGTTTTGCCACATGAAATACCCGGAGCAGAGTACGAGTACGTCGGCAAAGAGGGCTGTGATGTCATGTGGAAATATGTTCTGTAAAAGCAAGATAATGTCATTGATTTGGACATTGGTGAAAAGAGAAGTTATGTCAAAGCTGACTAATAGATCTTGGTCGTTGAGTGTAATGTTTATAATTTTGTTTATGAAATGTGTATTTTTTATGTAGGAAGGTGTTATATATTTCGTCTGTGCCATTGTCGTTGCTCTTCCTAAAATATTTTAACTTCCCTTATTCCTATTTAACCTCTCTACTTTAACTACATGACTTACAAAATTTTCTTGACTCTAATATCTGTATTACTTCTTACATGTTCATTCTATAAGGAAAGCCTAAATTCTATATCTCTGGCCAATTCCTAAATTTTCTCACGTGCATACCTTGACTGTTAAAGGCTATTCCTTGCTATAAGAAACGAATCCTCTAATTTCTGTCTGGGCTGTCTTCTCTTCAGATATTGACAAATTTATTTTTTTATGCTGTGCCAGCCAATATCTTAGAATAGAGGGGACTCTTATTCAGGGAGACTTTTCCAGACCTTTGGTGCACATAAGAGAATAAATTTAGTGCTTATACTCATAAATCAAATGCTCTACTATGGCTAAGTAAATTCTGGTTTGCAGTCGTAACCTCTATAACAACATGTTATACCTTTCTTTCAACCCCCCCCCCCCCCCCCGCTGCTATGGTTCGAATTAATGAGTGGTAGTTTTGGTTCATATCACAGGCAAAAGTCAGGTATAAAAGAAAAAACATATTTATTTGAATCTAAAGACATGATATACACTTTCAATTAGTTCAATGACATGTTAAATCAAACCTTATCAAACTGATTAATACTCTAACGTATGAACAATAAATCCTTCTCTTCAGTTAAAGATTTAACACACGTAATATACACATTATACTCTTCTAATCAGTATTCTACCTACTGTGTTAGACTTGCATATTAAACTAGTCACAATCATCTATAATCATTCCTAACAATTTGTCTTATGGACATTAGCCACTGCTAAATAATCACTTAAAGTTCTTAAATACTGTCCATACTCGATTATTACACTACAATCATCTTTCCCTTTTACCCACTGGGTAATTATACAACAAAATCTGTACTTTACCATTTCTTGGGGCAGGGTCTCCCGGTCCGTCTAAACTGTCCTTCTTTGTTTGAATTATCTTTCGAATCCTCCATAAGCCTGCGTCCATGTGGTGGGTCACTGTGGTCATCAGTTTCCCTCGTCTATTCTCGATCTGTTTCGGGCCATCCTCAACTCTAGCTGCCGATTATAATGTACGTCCGCGATAGTATTCTTTCGGTACTTTCAGGAAAGGCCGTATCTGCCGACATCTCACGCTTTAATACCGGCAGAAGTTCAGACATCGAAGGGAAAGGCGCACCCTCTGATATCGAACTACCACCACGAAACACCATCAGGAACCACTGGTCCACGAGAGAAGTCAAATCATCATCCAGGGAAACAGGCGAAAAAAGCCCTGAGAAAGGGGTGCAAACCCTTTTTATTCTCCATTCACTCCCCTCCTTTTAGCACCCTGTTCTTACTACGATAACGCCCTCTTACTTTTTTTTCTGCGATCTTTTCCCGCCCGCTACTTTCATCGACCACGGCAACTTCGGCACATCGCAAGATCATAGCAGCGTTTTCTGGGACCCAAATGTGCATCTTCCTAGATTGCCAATGCCTCAGGCCTGCCCGTGACCTTTGGACTATTGTTTACATCTAATTTATCCATTCATTGTATACATGATGCATTCATATAATATAATAATAACTTATACACAAAGTTCTTTACATGGTCTTACAACTCTACTAAAAGAAGGTAATTCTATTTCCATTTACAGTTAGTACTTTAGTTCTTCTGCTCGAGTACAAGTTTTTTCTCTCAGCTGATTTTTCTGACTTGTTAAATCCTGAATGAATTATTTCTTTAATAAAGTTCTTCATTCAGGATGTAACAAAGGGGAATGACCTACCAATTCCTTGAGTGTGGCCGCTAATTTTTTGGCTAAGTAGTAATTCGGGCTGTCGATTCCTTCCACAATTGGACGTAATGGCGTGTCTGTTTTGTGTACTTTTGGCAGGCCATAAATTCTGGGCGCGATGGCATACTGAGGTATTAATTTTTTAATTGTTTCTTTCGGCCACGTGTTAACTGATTTAAGTAATTCAGTTGTTTTCTTTTTGTTGCGTTGCGTGGGGTTGTAATTTACCATTTGGTAGGTGTTGTGGTCCAATACCAAATGGTTAGTTTTTTCTATGTAGGTTGTCCGATTTAAAACAACTGTGGCATTCCCTTTATCTGCTTTTGTGATAATAATGTCAAGGTTATTTTTTAGGGATTTGAGGGCCAGTTTTTCTGCTTTGTTTAGGTTGCTGCTTAATTTTTTGGTTGAATTTAGTAAACAAGCAGTTTCCAATCGTATTTTGTCAGCTAAATTGGCAGGGAGGGATCTTAAACCTCTCTCGATGTTTTTCATTTTTCTCTCTCTCTCATAAATACTTACGAGGGTGGTCTGAAAAGTTCTCGGCATAACAATGAAAAAACGAATTTATAATTTGGAAATTATTTTTATTTTTCATCATAATCTGCCTTAAGACTAATACATTTATTCCAGTGATGCTCCAGCACCATTATCCCGTCCCCATAGTGGTTCTCAGTAAGATCTGCAAAATACTCCTCTATAGCTGCAATCACCTCTTGATTCGAAGAAAAACGCTGACCAGCAAGGAAGGGTTTTAGTTTTGGGAACAGATAGAAGTCAGAGGTAGACAAATCTGGGAAATAAGGTGGATATTCCAACAATTCATAGTGCAGATCCCTTAATTTTCCCATTGCCAAAACACCTTTGTGGGCAGGTGCATTGTCCTGATGAAATATGATTTTTTTCTTCTGTAAACTGGTCTTTTCTCATAAATTTTTTCGTCTAGTCTGGTTAAAAGATCAGAATAATATTCCCCGGTTATTGTTTTAACCTTTTGAAGATGATTAATAAAAAAAATGCCTTTAACATCCCAAAACACCGATGTCATGACCTTTCCCGCTGATGGAACCAATTTTGTCTTCTTTGACGCTGAACAACCGGCTTCTGTCCACTGTTTTGACTGCTGTTTGGATTCTGGTGTGTTATGGTGAATCATGAATCCAAGTCTCATCCATAGTAATAAATCGATGCACAAAATCAGTGTTATTCTTGTTAAAATGCTCCAAGCACTGTTCAGAGATTTTCATGCGAGTGCATTTTTGATCTGCTGTGAACAAGCACGGCACCCATCTTGTGCAAAGCTTTTTTGTATGCAATTCTTCATGCAGAATATATCCTACATGTTCTTTTGAAATGCCTATAGTCTCAGCAATTTCACGCACTTTGACATGCCAGTCATCCAATACCATATTGTGCACTTGATCAATGATTTCTGGTGGTGTTACACTTTTTGGATGTTCTTCATATGGATCATCTTTAAGACTGGTACGGCCGCGTTTAAACTCAGCAGCCCATTTCTTAATTGTCAAAAATGAAGAACAGTGCCCATAAACTTTTATGAACTTCGAATGAATTTCTTTTGGCATTAAACCTTCTTTTACAAAGAATTTTATAACCACATAATACTCAATCTTATCCATTTCAAGGGATACAGACAACACTTTTCCTTCAGACAGCTGTATAAAACAAACTACTTGATAGAATGACTTGCCATTTCACATGGAAGCTTATGACAGATGTACCAACTTAGAAAAAAAAATCTTGCCGATAATGTCACCATCTATGGTTGAGAACTTTCAGACCACCCTCGTATATTCTCCAGTCACATAAAGTTGCACACTATACATCATCCATAACTTGGATGATGTATATCATTATGCATTTGTAAGAGTTCAAATGTGGTATAAAATTTATTATGTAATGCTGAATTCTTATTCTTCCATTCTATGAAAAAATTATTCCACACGAAATCAGTAGTCCCCTTACCAACTTATATGTCTTAGTCATATTTTATAACCACACAATACTCAATTTTATCTATTTCAAGGGATACAGATAATACTTTTGCTTCAGACAGCTGTATGAAACAAACTACTTGATTGAATTACTTGCAATTTCACATGGATGCTTATGACAGATGTACCAACTTAGAAAAAAAAATCTTGCCAATAATGTTGCCATCTATGGCTGGGTCCGAGAACTTTTCAGACCACCCTCGTATATTCTCCAGTCACATGAAGGTGCACACTATACATCATCCATAACTTGGATGATGTATATCATTATGCATTTGTAAGAGTTCAAATGTGGTATAAAATTTATTATGTAATACTGAATTCTTATTCTTCCATTCTATGAAAAATTTCTTCCACATGAAATCAGTAGTCCCCTTACCAAATTATATGTCTTAGTCATATCCCCCTCTTCTCATCCTATTCACAAAGTTCAGCAAATTCTATTCCCTTAATCTGTCTTCATACATCCTTGAATTTGCCCTTCTGGCCAGACCCTCTGAATTATACAGTATAGCCCTGTAAAGCTTTTATACCTCCTTATTTGAGCATTCTAATTGAATATTTGTCCCCCCTCTAGCCAAGTGCTGAAAAATTTCCTCTGTATCAATACTTCGAAACCCTTGTAGTAACTTATAATTATATAGCCTCTTTTCCACCTGTCAACCAACTTCTGTAGCACACAAATCCTCCATCTATCCTCACAGGAAGCATTCATATTTATCATCTATCTCTTGATCCTCTCCACCACTACCTCAACATCAAGAATCCTAGGTGACTAACCTGTGCATAGTAATCCAGATGTGAACATATCAAGCTTTATAATGAGGAATGATAGTTTCCCTATCTCTGCTTGTTAGTATGTTCTTCAATAACTCATTGATCCTATGAGAGCTGCTTTTGCAATGTGTCCTCAAACTTTATCTTTATCTGCTAATGTCTCAAATCGCTAGGCTTCATGAGTTTGTTGCAGTTTAGTTCCATTTTGTAGTACATAGCTTGTAACCTTTTCATCTTAAAATGCATAACTTGACACTTTCTGCATAAATCTGGTATTCATTACCTTTTTTGCCAGTACTCAACCTATTTAAGTCATCTGCAAGCACTCTGCATCATCTTAATTAACTATTCCCCTACTCAATTCTGTATCAACAGCAAACAAAATATTTATTTGTCTTCAAATCATTCCCTGTATCGTTAATGTGCAAATTAAGCAAACAGTAGCCCAAGCGCAAAGCTGCACAGCACGTTGCTAGTCACCTACATTCTCCTAGATTTTGCTTCTCCATATACTACTCTTTGGTATCTCTCAATCAGCCACCTTGCATCTATATCACTAGCTTTGTATTCATACCTATTTGCTCCAAATTTTTTAACAGAATTCCTTGTAGTATCCTGTTGCATACATTTACAAATTCAAGTAGTATCATGAAGTAGGCATTCCCTTGGAATGGCTACCTTTTATCCACTTCGTATAAAAGTACTTGCCACCATGCCCCTTCCTCCAGCTAATAGAGTATCCTATTCTTATTCACTCATTCCTGAATTTTGTCTTTAGCCTACTTCTCCAATACCTTTACCACCACTCCCTCCCCAAATACTGATTGATCTATAATTCACTACCTCTGTCTTGAATCCTTTATGCAATGGAACTGTTTTTACTGTCACTCTCAATAGTTTCCCTATTTCTGTTGTTAGTATGTTCTTCAATAACTCATTGATCCTATGTAAAAATAATCATAATTTAAAATTCTGAATATTTTCAATTGTTTATGTTAGTATGTTTATTAGTTTTGTTTTCATAATACGCATTGTCAGCACTTGCGATGTGCCCGTTATGGAAATTGTTTTGTCAAAAGTGATATGTAAAGCAGTTAAAAGTTTATGTACTTACCGGATTTGAATAGTTGTATTACTTTAAAAATTTTTATAATAGTTTAAAATATTAAGTTTTGTGTTTTATGAAGACATTCTCTTGTCGCTAACGGAAACAACCGTGCCAACCATTATACAGTATTTAGTTTCTCGCTTGCCATTTTCAAGGAGTGCACATGCTTGCCGAGAAGTTTGATGTGTGATTGACAGCTGATGAGGAAAGCGTTCGGTATCTGAGTAACAGAGAGTAAACAAGGTAGCGTTTGGAAGGAAATTAGAACACAGACCGGCAGATATTTAGATTCAGAGGAATTTGAGTTTATTTATGTGACAGTCGGAAGAAAATTAATAGTATATTCCAAAAAAGGAATCGTGGAACTATTAAGTTTAAAGTGGAATAAGTATTGATAAATAAAAGGGAAATATTGCTACTATTTTAAAAGGAATATTGGAGGAAATGCTAATTGGAAGATTTATAGTAGGTTCCGAAAAGGAAATCGTAGAACTGTAAATTCTTTTAAAATGGAAGAGTTAAGACTGTCAATAAGCACTACTGAATAAAAGAAGAAATTGCTATTTGCATTCTAAAGGAATGTTCAAGAAAACTCTGATTAGGAAGTTTCATCTGTATTAAGGACGATGCTGGATCTAACTATTATTTCTACTAAAAAGAGACAGAATTAAGTCAGGAAAAATTAATGTGTGCTACATGAGTGATGAAAAAGGATCCTGTGAAAATGAAGAATAGTCATATATCTTCGGAAAAGGGCCTTGACAGAGAGAGAAACTGGCTATGACCATTTTGTCATCGTGAAAACAAAGTGTTTAGTCTAGTCTTAAGTGTAAGTTTATTTTAAAAAGGCCTTGGATCCAATTAAATTTGAGTTAGTTATGTAAAGTTGTTTGAAGTGTATATATATTGTTTTTGTTTTATTAAATGTGTTTATTTTGTATTTTGGTCTTGAGTCAGTGATTTATTTGGATTCTGAAAGAAATAGTAAAAAAGGAGGTCATTGCACAAATCGGAGTGAACCCTTGCAAATAAATAAGTATATAGGTACACTCGGAAATAAAATTAAAAATAATTGTTGAACAGAGATCATTTCTATATACAGGATTAAATTAATAAAAATCCTACATTTAAACAATGGTGCAGCCGGTAGGATTAATATTATGATAATATCCTTTCTATATAAATATCTATGATAAACATTTCTATATAAATATTATGATAATATCCTCTCTATATAAATAAAAGTAAATCTCTAACTATTAACAATGGCGCAGTCGACGACAGGATTGGTTATGACTTAATTATTTTAGAATAATTAAGTCATAACCAAGTCTTGACTCAAGTAAAATGGCTACAGGAGATAGCAATTCTAGTTGTGAAGTTTCTTTAGTTAAAGATGAGGAATTTTTTTGGTTAATTAATCCAACTTTAGTAATACCTTATTTCTCAGGAGATTGTAGTGAAAGCATAGAAACATTTTTTGGATATGCAGAAAAAATTAGAGATTTAGGAAAATGGTCAGATTTTCATTTGTTGATTATGCTTCGTAATAAATTATTGGGCAAAGCCAAAACATTCTTAAACACATCTCCTTTATTGCGAGACACTGACAATTATGCAACCTTTAAAAGTTTGCTAATATCAGAATTTTCAAATGTAAGCGAATTAGGGCCTAACATTTGGAAAATTTATCAGTGCATTCAAGGTAATAGGGAGTCTGTTTCAGAAAATTATCACAGACTTTGGAGCATTGCTCATAAATTTTATGTTTCATCCTCTTTGGAATGGTTGCTGTTTAATCAATTTAGGCTTGGCCTTAGAGATAATTTGAAAGAAACAGCATACAAGAAAAAGGTTAAAAATCTTGAAGTGTTTTGAAATTATTAAGGAAAAGGAAGAGAGACTTAGAGATATATTTCATTCTTCAAACAATAAACAGGTGAACTTTTTTCAGTATAATGAAACTCATTCTCCTAACACAGTGGCTGCAGATAAAGTAAGAGAAGGAAAGTTTCATAAATTAAAAGGTGCTAATAAAAAGAAACAGTCTAAGGAAACTTCTTTGAATTTCACTGAAGATATTCCAGAATCTGAGTCCAAGGTACAATTACATGATTTGGAAAAATTAGAGGAACTGAAAACATTTCTTAGTGAAGAAATAGAAAGACAACAGAGACCAATAGTAAAAGGACAGGAACTTTTGTATAAAATGATATCTGATTTGACAATATCCAAGAATCTTACAGATAATCAATCTTTATCTTGTAAATCTAATGGTATTGACAAGAATAAAATATCTCAAAAGAGATATATTCCAAAATGCTTTAGATGCAGTAAACCGGGTCATTTTGCTAAAGACTGTTATGTTAGGGGTAAATCATGTTTTCAACATAAGAAATCAGAAATAAAGAAAAATCTGGAAATAATTATTATTCCAATATTATACTGGCAAGGACAGAAATGTCAAACTACTCATTAGACATGGGTAAAGCTAAAGACAGCTCAAACCCTGAAAAAGAATTTGATGTATCATTAGCTCCTTATGCTAATGGAGGTAATCCTTTGACAGTTCTACAAGGATTTATTGCCTTGTGAAATTTTGCTTGACACAGGTGCACATATCTCACTCATTTCTTATAGTTTGTTTAACAGAATTAAATCTCTAATTCCAAATGACATTTCAGTTTTAAGTTGTCCAATTAAATTCAAGGGTATATTTGAATCAGAAATTTCAGCTGATAAGCAAATCAATGTTTTTATTTCAATTCCTTGTTTTCCATTGAAAGTTTGTCATCCATTAATAGTTCTTCCAGAATCATCTAATCCAAATGTACAAGTAATATTTGGAATTGATTTTCTGAAACATCATGGTTTTGCATGTAATTTTGTTGGTAATACAGTGTCCTTGTGTGGACTAAAATGCTGCTTGAACAGGATATCAGATGACAATGGAAAATTAGAGCAGTCTCCTGAAGTTTTTCAAGACACTGATGATAACGATCAAGTGTTTAATATTGAGACTCTAAAGAAAGATGAGAGGGAAAATATTCAGGAATTAAAAGAGAATTTGGTACAGAATTCAATGAAATCAGCAATTACTAGTGAAGAAAGGGATAGAATTCTGAAATTCTTTAAATTTGCCTTTGAATTTTTCTCTGGTGTTTTCACAGAGGATATTGTTTCAATGTCTTGCACTAATGCAGTAGAACAATCATTGCAGATTTGTACTCAATCTCCTATTTATATTAGGCAATATCAGACTCCACTGAAATATATGGAGCATTGCCAGAAACTACTGCAGGAATATGAAAGGGCAGGAATAATTGAGAAGTCAAATTCTCAGTGGAACAGTCCATTATCTTAATTGAAAAACCAAATGGAAGCCTGGGGTTTGTCTTAGACTTGAGAGCCATCA
This sequence comes from Typopeltis vanoorti, assembly GCF_054136105.1. Lineage (NCBI taxonomy): Eukaryota > Metazoa > Arthropoda > Arachnida > Uropygi > Thelyphonidae > Typopeltis > Typopeltis vanoorti. The sequence goes on along the minus strand of NC_143564.1, from coordinate 72,746,258 downwards.
ATAAGGTTACAAAGCCTATTGATTTCCCTCTGTGTAAAATTGAGGAATTATTGATATCTTTGGAAGGAGCACAATATTTTACAAAATTGGATTTAAATTCTGGCTACTTTCAGATTCCTTTGAAGAAGGAAGACAGAAAATACTTCGCATTTACTACTAGATGGCAAAAATATCAACTATGTCGATTACCACAAGGTGCAAGAAATTCTGGTATGTCATTCCAGTCTTTAATGAATTCTGTCTTATCAGATATGTTGGGAAGTGGAGTCATCTGTTTTCAGGATGATCTTCTAATTTATTCAAGGGATATAGATACCCATTGTAAAATCCTATGGAATGTCTTAAAGAGATTAGATGAGGCAAATCTATCTTTAAAGTGCTCTAAATGTTAATTTTTCTTAAAAGAAGAATTTAAGAACATAAAATCAGTAGCAAAGGAATTATGCCAACTCAGTCAAATGTAGAAGGCATATTATCAGCTCAACCTCCTAAAATAGTTTGACAAGTTTGCAGATTTATTGGCATGTTAAATTTCTATAGGAAATTTATTCCAAATTGTTCACAGCTATTGAGACCCATAGTGTGTTTGACAAGGAAAGGTGTTAAATTCAATTGGGATGAAGCTCAACAAGAAGCATTTGACAAACTAAAACTGGCATTGACTAAAGCTCCAGTTCTCATTTATCCTAAGTTTGGTGAAGTATTTTATCTTTCTGCTGATGCTTCAAATGATTGCATTGCTGTTGTACTAGAACAAAAAAAAAAAAAGAGAAGATTTTAAGCCAGTAGCTTTTATAAGTAGAAAATTATCAGGTCCAGAATTGAATTATTCAACCATAGAGAAGGAAGCACTAGCAATATTTTTTCCATTGAGAAAATTTAGATATTTATTGTTAGGACAACCTATTCAAATAAGATCTGATCACCAACCTCTATCATTCCTAAGTGCTATGAAGGCTAAAAATCAATGCATAATTAGGTGGGCACTGGAACTGCAGGAATATAATATTGATGTGGCTTATATTCCAGGAGAAAAAAATATAGTAGCTGATTACTTATCTAGATCTCTAGGATCTGATGATGATGAATCGTCTAGGAATAACCATTTTAATCAAGATGAAGAAAAATCTAAAATTCATGTTATTCATCAAGTGAATAAAGAATTAAGTTCTCAGAAAACTAGGCAGTATATAAATCGTTTTAGAAAGTATGTCATTTGCACCAGGTGATTTAGTATTGTTAGATGATAATTCTAGTATAAAAAGAGTTGGAAAATTAGGAAGGAAAGCTTTAGGTCCATATAGAATTTTAGAGAAATTTTCTCCTGTGAATTTTAAGTTTCAAGATGTCAAAAATCCTAGTAAAATTATAAATGTACATTCTGATAGGTTAAGAAAGTACTTTTTGGGGAATAAAAATTTAGTAATATTAGGAGACAATATGAATAAAATATTGAAAGATGAGCATAGTTTTCCTAGTACTAATTGTGCATCTCATTCACAATCAAATAGTAAGAAAGGGAATAATTTTAAAGCTCATAATTCAAATACACAGCAAAGGAGAAAATTTAATTTGAGTAAAACAAAACCTAATGCAGGAAATTTTAGAAATCCCAGGGTACATAATTCAAATAATGTACAATATAAGAGTGATGAAGATGATCAAACTGACTCTAACATTGATGAAATAGTAGCAGAATATCATAGGTTAGTTAATTTGGAGTTAAATAAGCCAGAAGAATGTGAATTCGTTATGCGTTATTCCCGCTTCCTATGCAGGGTCTGTGTGTTACTTAGATGCGACTTCTTGTTAGTACCATTCCCAGCCGACCTGTTGCCTAGTCTGCTGCTGGGGGGGGGAGATATATTTTTGACTGTACAAGTGTATGTTCACTGGGTCGGTTTGCCTGCTTGCAGGATGAAAAATGCCAGATAAACTGATGGGGAAAACCCTACTGCCCGCGCCCAAGACCGGCTAACTGGACTATGCCTGAGGAAGATCCTCAAATTCCTCACGTTGCCGACGGGAATCGAACCTGGGACACTCCTTCCCCAGGCATGTGGTTGCAAAGCACAAAACCACTAGGCTAACTTCGCAGACTAATGTGAAAATTCCTCTAATTTAGTTAATAAGGATAAAGAATCTCAACCTGTAGAATTTGATTCTGATAGTGATGATTCTGTAGATTTAGGGTATGATTCAAATAGTTTAAATGAAATATTTGAGAAATATAGAAATGAGATTTGTAAGTATAGTAAATTGGAAGAAGAAAATTCCGAATTATCTCTAGCATCAGATGATTCTGAAACCAGTGATTCCGAGAGTGTAAATAATGATCACCAAGAATCACGTTATTTTTTAAGATCTAGGAATAAGCATTAAAAGTTTTGTTAGATATAGGTTAAATATTTAAAATTAAAAAAAAAAAAATTCAGAGAAAGATGAACTGATGTAAAAATAATCATAATTTAAAATTCTGAATATTTTTACGTATTGTTTATGTTTATTAGTTTTGTTTTCATAACATGCATTGTCGGCACTTGCGATGTGCCCGTTATGGAAATTGTTTTGTCAAAAGTGATATGTAAAGCAGTTAAAAGTTTATGTACTTACCGGATTTGAATAGTTGTATTACTTTAAAAATATTTATAGTAGTTTAAAATATTAAGTTTTGTGTTTTATGAAGACATTCTCTTGTCGCTAATGGATAAACAACCGTGTCAGCCATTATACAGTATTTAGTTTCTGCTTGCCATTTTCAAGGAGTGCTTGAAAATGGGAAGCAGATTTCATCTAACCTGTCATCTCCTTACTATCAGCACTCATTAAAATTATCCTTCTCTAGATATTCTTTCTTTTATTTGTACATCAGAAAATAATCCTTTTTTGGATTTCTTCTCATAATTTGATATTGCCTTCCTTAGATCAGCCTTGGATTGCTGATCTCCTCTCTCTTCATATACTCACCACAACATTTTTGGATACTACTCCTACCTGATTACCTTCTGACCTTGAGTATACAGTTGCTCCTGTCAGTCACCCTTTGACCATTTAATAAATAAGACTTTTCTTGCTTTTTGTGTATTTTCTCCATCTGGACTTATCTTTTGCTGCTTACTCCAATTTCTCAAAAACATTTCCTTATGTCTTAGATTCACTTTCTACTCTACATTACTGTTTAGTTCTTCAGTAACAACTAGCTTCACCCCCCCTTTTTTTTTTAATATCTGCCTTTTGCAATGCCTCAAAAATTCCTCCTTAACTAGCACCTTCTGGAGATCATAGGCACAGATAAGTTACATTGTCAAATTTTCTATTTTGAAATTTGTCCATATCACTATTTGAATTTATCTACCAGTCAAAGAATTTTTTGTCATGTTTTGTATTGAATAATATAATTGCTCCTTCCTTTTCCTGATCACTGTTGTCCAATTATAACATCTTGAGTTATTATTTAGTGGTAACTGATCTATTTTTCTTCTTTGTTTCAGTAACCTCGGTTATGTGGGTATGTTTCAGTAATTCTATTAGTTCCACCTCTTTTCCATTGATGCCGCTTACATAGTATTTCTCTTTGATTCAGTTCAGTTTGAGGTAGCTAACTTTTTAGTGCTCTTCCCAGTTTCCTGATAGATATAATGGTTGATCGTTGTTTAAATGGGCAATGCTCCAGATGATATTTCTTCATGTTTCACCACTATATTAACTTAAACTATTGGTTGGCTAAGTCCCAAATTGCCGGTCCACCCTTCTTCTCTTTGAGATATACTGATGGTTTGCACATGGGAAAATGAAGATTGGACATTAAGTCAGAAGAGATCAGGATAATTTTCCTCATTTCTTTCAGGCTATGTTTAGATCTCTTCTTATCTAGCTTTGTCCCTTAACTGACCAAAGAAGGAACACAGTGCTTCACCTCAAATGATATAATTTATGTTATTATTTAGACACTACTTTTGCCAACCTCTTTGCATATGTTTGTGCCCTACAGTTTGAAAAATATTGGTATATTGAAATGTATTCAAAAATTATATTGCCCTACTTTCATTTATTTTATAGGTTAAAGACATTGTTGTGAAAAATTGTTTTACAGGTTAGCATTCGAGTTCAGCAGTCACGCTCTCATGGGCCACGTCTCATTCTTGATCTTATGGACAGCAAATCTGCTGTGTTACTTCATGAAACTCACAGACAGAAACTTGCAGAAAAGGTATTTCACAAATGCTGTAAATGTTTATAAAATATTAGCATATTTATTACAAAAAAAATGTCAGAAATTTCTTGCGATCACAGTATTTTTGATACAAAGAGAATAATATCATTAGAAACAGATTATGTTTCACAATTTTCATTTATTTTTTAAATTTTTTGTTGACAGTTTCTTGTTTCAGTGTTAAATATGTGCCTGACACTCTCAAGGTAAATGTTTTATGCAGTACTACAGGCAAAAGATTTGGCTCATTTATTTTGACAGAATAAATATACATGTTGGAAGTGGGATAAAATGCTTAAGTTGAAGATGATTTTTGCCACAGCAAAAAACTTTTTGCTGTGGCAAAAGAACTTTTTTTTTTTTCACTACAATATAGCATTTTTACGTTTTACTAGTTTCCTGAAGGAAAAGCTGAATGGATGATGGATTTGTTATGAATTTTGAAGGTATTTGAAAATCATAGAAAAATCTGATACTAGTTTGGTCCATGGACTTTTTCTGCATTTTTGTTAAAAATTATTTTATTTATTTATTTGAACTCCAACCATGAAGATTATAAAACTACAGCACATAAGTACATTAAATAGGCTAATCATTAGATAATCTTGAAATTCCTATTATTATAATTATGGCTATTATAGCCTGTTTTTGTTTAGGAGTGTCCCTTATTTTAAATACATTGGCTATTATTACTCAAAAAAGGGGTATATATATTTTAGGGCATTATGGGTGGGTATAGAAAGCAATTATAGCAGAATAAAAGAGGTGGAAAAATTTTGTACATACCTTGTTTGAATACTAGGATGTCTTCCAATTTCATGATCCTGCTGAAGGTTGTTTATAATAGGGGGGGGGGGGTTGAACCAGGAAAAATAAATTTGGAAACCTGGGTTTTGTGTTAATAATATATATATAAATATATTATTGTGTTTAGGGGTGCATGTTGGGGGAAGGGGAATAATATCATTTTTGATATTATTGATAATTGGTGGTAAAGTTATTTATTAAGACACTTAACTAGTTTCCTGAAATTCTGTGTTTCACAAATAAAAGTTGAATAAAAATAAAAATTAGGTTACAAACAAGTATCAATCACAGTAAACTATTTGAAAACAAGAATAACAATGGAATGCTCACATGGTTTTTGGCATTCTGCATGCTACTGGTATCTATGCATTGGCTGTTTAATGAGAGAGATCCAGACTTGATGTAAAATCATGCATTGTTTCTTGTTGCACTAATGAAGGTGTTTAATTATTTCAGCCAACTCTTTGAACACTCTAGAGTAGAAATTATAATCTTTGTGGATCATCTCAGTTTGTTGCCACATTACTTGATGTTTGGTACACATTGTATGTGCCACCAATCCTGATTTATGCTTTCTCTCATTCACCAAATCCTTGAAATGTTCAGACATGCATATCTTGCCTGACCTGCCTGTCTGTATGATATAAGTGGTGGATGGGGAGGTTTTGGAGGCCTGTGGAGTTTGAAGGTCTTGTTGAGGAGGTTGAATGCAACTATTATACCTTGTTTACATAGTAATTTTGAAATCTTGTCTGTGACCAGTGTATATATGGAAGAATTGCTGTCCTTTTGAATTTTGTGTTTCATGTTCATGTAGCTGTTTCTGTTGACCAATGATCTGTTATAGCCATTTTTTAGAAGGATGGAATTGAGATAATGGAGTTCCTGGTTTCTTTTGTTTATATTTGTGAATATTTTGTAAGCCTTATCTCTCAGTTTTTTGTATCGGATGCTGATGAGATTTGGCATGCAGTATACCAGATCATGGATAGGTTTCCTTAAACTCACTTTACTATCCAAAAACAGTAAAGACTTGTTGATTTTCAACTCAAAAGTGAATTTTATCTGAGAGTGAATATTATTAAGTTATGAGATTAATTCCTCTAGATGGTGAAAATACCAGCAACACAATTGCATCATGTCCTCTTCCCACAGAAGTTCACATGATCTCACGGTGAGTTTATGCTCCTTAAAGTGAATAAATTTGAAAAATTATGCAATCTCCAATCTCCTCAGGCCTCCAACACCTCCCCATCCTTCACTTAAACAGCCTAGTATTTACAAAATAAACTGCACCTATGGGTTGTGTTATGTCAGGCCAACAGGTAGATCAGGCAAGATATGCATGTCTGAGCATTTCAAGGATGTGGTGACTGGGAAAAAGCATAAATCAGGATTGTGGCACACACAGTGAATACCAAACATCAAGTAATGTGACAACAAACTGAGATGATCCACATAGATTATAGTTTCTACTCTAGAGTGTTCAAAGAGTTGGCTGAAATAATTAAACACCTTCATTAGTGCAACAAGAAACAATGCATGATTTTACATCAAGTCTGGATCTCTCTCATTAAACAGCCAATGCATAGATAGTATGCAGAATGCCAAAAACCACACAGTGCATGTGAGCATTCCATTGTTATTCTTGTTTTCAAATAGTTTACTGTGATTGATACTCGTTTGTAACCTAATTTTTATTTTTATTCAACTTTTATTTGTGAAACAAAGAATTTCAGGAAATTAATAGTGCAACAAGAAACAATGCATGATTTTACATCAAGTCTGGACCTCTCTCATTAAATAGCCAATGCATACAGAATGCCAAAAACCATCAAATCACAAACCACACAGTGTATGTGAGCATTCCATGGTTATTCTTGTTTTCAAATAGTTTACTGTGATTGATACATGTTTGTAACCTAATTTTTATTTTTATTCACTTTTTGTGAAACACAGAATTTCAGGAAACTAGTTAAGTGTCTTAAATAACTTTTGTGCCAATTGTTTCATATGGTGAAAATACCAGCAACACAATTGCATCGTCTTCTTCCTACAGAAATTTACATAATGAAATGACATTAATTCTACTGTCTAAAGACATTCACAAACATATCGGTCTACAGTTGGATCCAAACCAACAGCTTTTTTGTTGGAGCATTTTGAGGTTGTTACCAATTCAGTCAAGCAGGCTTTTATATACATAATTTCTCTCTCTCTATTGTGTCCAGCTCATACAGATGGTCTCAGAAAATAAATTCATTAGGGTTCAACCTTCATTGAGCATTGACTGGGATGCAGAAAAGCAGTATGAGATTGTTATTTGTCATGGTTACTAATAGAGCCCATACTGTACTGCTTATAAACTGGAATAAAAAAACAAAAAATGGAAATTTACTCTTTCAGTTAACATTATTATTTTTTTTACTAGGGATACTTTGACTGCAATAAATTTTTAAAAATGCATACAGGATTCCCCTTAATCATTAAATTTATTCCTTGAGTGATTTAATGCAAAAAATTTACATTAACATGGATCCATTGCTAACTGATATATCAGTTTAGCAGTGGATCCATGTTGCTTTAATTTTTTTTGGATTAAGATACAGTTTTTCAATTTGCATTGAGAGACAGCAATTAAAAAAATATATGCTAATACTTATTTTAGAAATTTTATAATATGTTTTAGTAGCATCTTATAAGTTAGTCTTAAGCAAAAAAAAATTACTTCAAGAAAGGAATGTTCGTGAAACCTCTTGTAATAGTTGCTCAAAATGTCTGTGTTGAAAAAGCAGACATTTTGATTTTCATTTCTAAGCATTGTCATAATTCTTGGTTGTTCATTAACCCTTTCATGTGATCTCAGATGTAACAACCTAAATGCCTGAGATTTAGCTGGCCAGGAATAAAGACTTCCTTAATTAATCCAATGTTTATGAGAATGACAGTTCAGATAATCAAAAAGCAGTCAGGATAGTATGCAGTGAAACTCACTTGTGATGGAAATACATATTCCAATGCTATGAAGGATAAAGGAATATCCTCCAAGTGAACCTGCAGCTCATTTTGCAATCCCTACTGAAATATTCAGTGAACATGCATGATCCAAATGATTGGCTGATAATAATAAGTAAGAAATATGTACCAGTACACATCAGTATTGACATAATCTGCTTCTTTGAGGCACTGTTCTTGCAAATGGCATGGATGTATGCAGTATTTACTTAGCATCCTCTAAACAGTCATTTTTAGGAACCTCAAAGCATATGAATATTCACTTTCCATAGATATTCAGATTTGTTCCAGCATTGCATTGTACTGCTCAAGAACTTGGCAATTAGTATTTTGTTCAAATACAACTCTAGATGATATAGTTTCCCACAGATACATATATTGGTAAAGCTTGTTACAGTTGGAAAATCATTGTTGATATTCCTCAACATCTGCTCTCATTATTTGAAAACTTGGCTGGCTTATTTTCAGTAAAAATATACTATTAAATGAACAATCAATCTAATAAGATGTGAAAGAGCTGTTGAGTGAGTTGAAAAAGAACAAAAGAATAAGGACTGCGAGTCCCTTAATATAGTATGACAGGAATGAGCTGAGGAAAAGTTGCAGATGAGTCAGTAAGTAGATGGTGTGCAGTATGTTGATGTATGGAGTGACTTTAATGGTCAAAAAGATTGTGTTGGAGTGTTTAAGGGTCAGCTGGATAACTAAGAGGAGACGTACACATAGCTTTTAAGGAATGTGGATAAGATAACCAACCAGGGCTTCTGAACTAATGTCCAATCCTTTTGTGGTGCACTCTGTAAGTAGGTATCTACCTGGATACTGAATGAACAAGGATAAGTTTGCAATTTGGGATTTAGCTGACCAAATTGTATTCTTATTGGCTGAAACCAAAATAACATGATGGTACAACATAATAGAATTCCATGCCAGGTGGTACATCATCCAATTAAACGAGAGCCCCCCCCCCCGCCATTATTTTAATCAGGGGAACCAACATGGACAGTGAAAAGTGAGCTACTGAAGCAAATCCCAACTCAAAATCAGCAGAGCTCAAGACTGATAACATAAACATAAGAAGCATTAATGGAAAAGAAATGGAATGAGCACAAGAATTGGATAACTACCAAGTCAACATAATAGGTGTTACTGACACAAAGAAGACAAAAACAAGCAAGAATGTTCTAAATAAGTGTTACAAAATGTCATATGCATGCAGTAATGATCAGAGAAAAGAAGTCAAGCAATATCAGGCAGAGTGATGTGGGCAAGCATATTTGGGAAACTGGATAATGAAACTTATTTGTCCCACAGAAGGTTCTCCTAAGAAAGGAAGAAAGAAGTGGAGGAATTTTTTCAGTCATTAGAGAAGGCAGCTGACACATAAAAAAAAAAAAAAAGTAGAAAAGCTGGTCCTTAGAGATCTAACCAGCAGAGTAGAAAATGATTACCAGGCCTTTCATAAGTGGCTTGAGATCAAAACACCAGTTTTTATTCACAGCATGCACAGTTGCCCACAACACTTGTAAAAACCATTAAAAGGGCAAAGTCTAAATTTGACAAGGATAAATATAGAAAACTCGCTGCTTATGCCACCTTCAGTTTGCAACTTCTGGTCTCTCTCCAAAGCTGTCAGACACAACTTTTGTCCATCTGTGCTTCCTCCTCCTCTATCTCACAATAATGGTAGCATTGTAACATCACCTAAAGAAAAGGCTGATGTCTTGGCTTCATTCATCTCTTCGAACTCCTACATAGATGGCCATCACAAATTACCTCGTTCCTTGTCTAGAACATTGCATCACATGTCTCCTGTGACATTCTGCCAGAAAAACATCAGAAGCATCTTGAATAACTTGGATACTACAAAGGCAGCCAGTCCTGATAGAATTCCACTTATTGTGCTCAAGAAATGTGCTCCTGAACTAACACCTGTTGTCTATCATCTGTTCACTAAACTGTACTCAGTTGGCATCCACCCTTCAGCATGGAAGAAAGCTCATATACAACCAGTTCCCAAAAAAAAGGAGATAAATGTTTACAATCAAGCTATTGAACTCGCATCAGTTTTGCCTAAAGTGATGGAGAAGGTTATCAACAGTCAACTTCTTCAACACCTTGAGAACTGCTGCTATCTAATTAGTGAATTAGTGACTACTAGTGTGGATTTCACCACTCTAGATCCACAGATCTCCTGGCCTACATCACTCACATTTGGATGCATTTCATGAAAAGGTTTGGAGAAACTGTGCCATTGCTCTTCATATCTCCAAGGCTTTTGATAGGATCTGGCATCAAAGGCATCTCAAACAAGTTACTATAATTTGGACTACCTTCACCCTTGTGCAGATGGATCACCAGTTTTCTCTCGGGTCGATCCGTATGTGTGATGGTGTTCTCTCTTCAGACTTTCCTGTCAATGCTGGTGTCTCTCATGGTTGTCTTTTTACCCACTGTCTTCCTGATTTATATAAATGACCTGCTCTCATTGACTGTGAACCCTATTCATAGTTTTGCTGATGATAGCAGACTCCACTCGTCAAGCATTGCAGTGCTCAAACATCTCATGCTTCAAGATCTTCTATAATAAGTGTCCTGAACACTGATCTCAACACTATTCTTGTATGGGATGAAAGGCAACCTGGTCAACTTCAATGCATGTAAAATGCAAATTTGCTTGTTTTCCTGTAAAAAAAGACCATTGATCTTCTCAGCTTACTTTTGATAATGCTGAGCTCAACAGTCAAGACCAATCTTTCTTCTTGAACTGACTCTTACTCCAAACCTTTCCTGGCACAATTATATCACTTTCTATAGCATCCTGTAATCATCTATAATAAGTCTTCAACATCCTTTGACAGCTTCCAAAAAAACTTGGTATCCTTTACTAGTCAAGACAATACTCTTCTGCCGAACAGTTGCTTATTCTGTATAAATCCCAAATCTGATCAACATTGGAGTTACTGCTCTCATGTATAGGTCATCTTAGACCTCCTTAAAAATATTTGATGCTGTTCAGAAAAGGGCAGTTTGGTTGATAAATGACACTTCTCTTACAGCCTCTCTTCGGCCACTTTCCCATAGAAGATCATTTTCCGCATTGTGTCTCTTCTACAGATATTTCTGTGGCCAATGTTCAGCATTACTAGCATCCATTATGCTACCTATTATCTGCCAGATCTACAGGAACTTGTGTTACAGCTGTTCAAAATTTTACAGTCAAACTGCATACTCACTGAACCTGCTATTTCCAGTCATCTTTCATTCCTTCTATCTCAATTCTGTGGAACAGTCTTCCTCATGAAGCATTTCTCGGAGGACTACAATAATTAACAGTTCCAAAAGAATATCAATAGATTACTGTATTCCTGACACATGGCATATGTTTGTTATAGTCTCTTCTGTGTTTCATGTATGGGATATTAAAAATAATAATAAATATAAAAATATAGAAAAGTTTTGGGAAAAACTGGAGAAAAAATGCAAGACTAATAACAATAGTAAGTACCTGCTGAATATCTAATCAGGATATGGACAAGGTCATTACTAACACCATGTTCAAGGAAGTTTTTTTTTACTTGGCTATGCTACTAATTATATATTGGGTTTTATCCTTTATCCAAGTGTAAGTAAACAAAGTTTGCGCCTTTCGGGCACAAACTTTGTTTGCTTACACTTGCATAAAGGATAAAACCCAATATATAATTAGTAACACCATGTTCCAACATAAAGGTGTACACAAATTCAAATCGAGAGAAGATGCAAGAAATAAAAAAATTCTCATAGACTATATTATTGTTGATGAGGATATTTTCACATTGGTTCATGACATGATTACACAGTGAATTTGAAATCAGAATTGATCATTGTTTAGTTTTGAGAAGGATAAAATTGAATGTATTGAAATGAAAAGTGGGTGAGAAAGTTTTAAGATGAATCAGACTTGAACAGTAGACTCAAATACACAAGTATCATTCAAGAAAGAATTCAAAAACAAGAACCGCACGTTGGAGATTTGCTGGTAGACTCTGAAGAAAATTGATTGATTTAGCCAGAGGGACATGTGGTGAGGTTGTATGCAAGGATAGAAAAATGAAAACTCCATGTAGAACTTAGGATGTTAAAGAAGCAGTCAAGGAAAAGAAGAAAGCATATCAAAACTTCCTGATGTTCAAGTCAGTTTGTACTCTCAGAGAATATAGAGAAAAATGTAAGAAAGCAAAGCACTGTGTAAAACTAACTAAACAAAAGTCACGGGAAGATTTTGGTAAAACATAGAAAATAAATATCAGGAAAGTAGCAAAATATTCTGGAGGATATTCAAAAAGCTTAGAAATGGAGGAAAGAGTACTGAAGATGATAAAGGTAACATGAAAACTGAAGATAAAGATTTTACTAAAAGAAAGAGCCAAAAGGCTTGAAGATAGAGATATTCTAGCTATTGGGAGTTATTACTTTGAAAGATTGCTAAAGGAAACTAATAGCAGTGACTGACAGCACAGTGGTAGAAAACATTCAAGATTAACATAGTCAGGAGTATGTATCAATACTTGAAGTATAAAAACCTATCAAAAACCTGAAATGACTCAAATAGACAAAAAAAGTATGAAAAGGCAGTTGTGGCAGATGATATCCGACCAGAAATTCTCAAATATGGATGTATATGGACAAGAATTTTCCAATGCATAATCCAGATGGCCTGCAGAGGATTGAATTCCAGATGATTGGAGATGAGCTCTCATAGCATCCATCTGTAAGAAGGGAAATACAGCTGAACATGAGAATTACAGAGGCATTTAATACTTATTGTTCCTGTAAGATTTATACAATTATACCTGAGAAAAAGGTAAGAAAAAATTGTGGAAGGGAAGCTTGGAGAAGAATGAGCTGGGTTCAGGCCAAAAGAGGTTGTCAGGAACATATTTTTGCTTTAAGACAAATCATGAGAATATAACAAGGATCTAAATTTTGTTGATTACAAGATGCCAAGAGAAAAGCCGTTCAAAGCACTCTAGCTATATGGTATAAATGGGACATTATATCGAGCAATACATAGTCTATGTTTGAGTTGTAAGTCAGTAGCTAGAATTGAAAGAGGGACAGGAAGATGGCTTGATGTTAAATTAAGTATGAGACAAGTCTGCACATTGTTTCCACTGTTATTCATCATCTATATGAATCACATTATTGAAAATGGCATTAACATGATATCACAATTAATCTAAGCTCTTAGGCAGATAATGTTATACTTCTAAATAAATCCAGTATAAACGTCTGTAGGATTCCCCAGACTTAACTAAATAACTGCTATAATAAATTTGGTATGAAAGTCAGCAATAATAAAAAAAAATATATTAAAAAAAAAGAGTGAAAAATAGGCAAAAACATTTAAAATATAAGCTGCATGTTGAATAGAGAACTATAGAACAAGTAAAATATGAAACAGACAACAGAATTAGCAAAGCTGGTATGGTAGGAAGTCTACTAAATAAATTTATATGAAATAAGAGATGTCAGAACACTAAACTTGCTCTATACAAGACAGTGTTAAAACCAATTTTAACATGGATCCAAGAGTTGGGTTAGAAATAAAACAGCAAAGCCCCAGATCTCTAGCTTCATCAACTAAAGGAGTGAACAGATGGTATCATTAGCAGTATCATATTAGAAATAAGGATATTAGAAAACAACTTAATATCATTCATATTCAGGAATGTGTCATCAGAGCTAATCTCAAGTGATATGGTTTGGTAAAATAAGAAGTGCTTTAGAAAATAAATAGATCTGGTAATATTGGAGTCTTGACAAATAACAGATTAATTTGGAGGAAATTGTTGATAGGAAGTTATTAATGATGTAACTTCATGTCGTACGATCATAATATCCTGGACCTCCCCTGAGAGTACATATCAGGAAGATGATGATGCTGAAGGATTGTACCGGAACAGTTTTGATGTCAGGTATCTGAAGAAACAGCTGTTTGGGGAAAAATGAATATGAATTGTCAAGGAAACTATATATCTAGGTTTATGAATGAAAGCGAGGATGCATACATTAAATTAAGTGGTGGAAATTGCGAGTGTAATAACATTGAGAGAAAGAGAATGTTGTTCGAGATTAGCCCTAGGAAATGCAGGGCTAGTTTTGTCAAAAAAAAAAAAAAGTGCATATCATAGAAGTAGGAAGGAGTAATTGATTGAAGAATCAACTGCAGCAACCTGCCTAGATCTGGATATGTTTCAAGAGTTACTGAAACACTGATCAGTCTGATGATCAACTTGCATGCATATGCACTAATTCCAGAAGTATCAGGAATAAAGTTGAGAAGTTCTTGGCATTGCTAGATTTAGTAAGATAAAAAATTACTGGCATTTGTTAGACCTGCCTCAAAATGGATGATATTGTTACAGGAATAAAATGTGATGGGTTCAGTGTATTCCGGAAGAACTGACAAGATAGGGAGGGTTCAGAAATTTTGTTAATAACAAGACAGAATGCATAATTTGCATTGATACTAACCAGGATCATCTGAAGAGAACTATGAATTACATGTACAGACAGTCATTATGGTAATTTCAACTGTGGGAATATAAACTGGAGAGAGAAGAAAGTATGCATAATCCAGGTGGTCTGGTTGGAGGGTTGAATTCCAGATGAGCTCACGTAGCATTCATCTGTTGAGGTAAAAAGAATTTATAAAATTCCTCAGGGATAAATACCTTAAGCTGCATGTGATTAAGGGATTCACAGTGCATCAACATTGAATGATGTTGATGTACTGTGAATGTAACAGTAAAACTGAGTAACAGTGAGAATCTGTCTATGGATGGGAGCCTGGCTGGCCGAGTGGTTAGCGTATCCGCTCTCCAGCCAAAAGGCTTCGGGTTTGAATCCCGCCGTGGGCATGGATGTTTGTGATTGTCTGGTAAAATAATAGTGTTGGTGGTCAGCAGTAGATGGTGTTGGTGTAGGTGATGATAGTTGCAATTGGTGCATTGGTCATGGAGAGTTGTAGAGTAGGTTCCCTCCCTCGTTGAGTCTTTGGACTCCCTGGAGGGGTTACATAATAATAATAATAATTTCCATGATAAAGTCCATTTCAGTCATTAACAGAGTTATATAACATTGTCACTCTTACACTAACGTTCTTACCATTCCTCCTTTTATAATTTAGTTTCCCTGACACTCTGTGTTAGGTCTCATACCAGTTATTAGTTTTTTGAGACTCCTGATACCAAACACATTCAGGTGTAGGCCATCCCTCTTATACAAATCTGATCTTCCCTCAAACTCACCCCATACATCCAAAAACTTGCATCCATTCCTTCTACACAGCCTACACATCAAATCATTTGCCATCATAGCCCTTCTTCTTAATTAATTTTTATCATATCGAGGTAATTCAATATGATATAATTTGAAATTAAGTCGTTAGTACCTACTTCAATTACGATCTCGTTTACTTTTCTTTAGTGTTTTTGACTTGCTTCCTTTATATTCTTAATTTTTGTTCTGAGAAAACTCGAAGTTATAACTCGCTAATCAATACCATGTTTTATTATAGAGTCACCATACCAAATAACATCCTTCTTGTTACAAACCACATCACTTTCCTGACTTCAGGTAGGTCAGGAATCAGGTCTAATTCCCATGGCGTCTCTCTGATCTTCTTTAATTTTGCTATTTTGGAGGTTAATTCATTTTCAATAACATCGTTAACGGGGCTAGCCTTCTCGACTATGCTGCTCTTCTTAGCATTACGTTTCTTGTGCATTTTTTTCCATGCCATTTTAAACTTATACTTATTATTGAAATATCTTAATAAAAATATGTTATAAAACACTAAAATGTACACTAATATACTATAAAACATTAATTTTCTAAGGGAAAAACACAATAAAACAGACAAAAATCACCAATTTTACGTGTCTAAATTCACCGACCAACCATAATGTATCCTCAAATCAATATATTTATGATATAAGCAATGCATCCTCTTTTTTCAAGTTTGGTAGAAAACTTTACAGTAATCAAGACAATGGGACAGAGTCATGACAACCATGGAATCTTACTTGCAGTCTTTCTGGAGAGAACAGCACCATGATTGACTTGGAATACCACATGAGAAATGCAGAAATTGAAAAAATGTATTTCTAGCGTTCAGCCCTAGAAACATGATTGAGGTGCAGTATGCATATAAGGGATGCAACTACAAATTTGACTGGACTGATCTGGCACTGACTACCACCTCTTTGATCCTCTGAAGAATGCACTCTGAATAGCTTCAACGTCAGCCTATAAACCTTTACAAGTCTGGCATACAACAACTCACTCAGCAATGGCAGAAGTATCTAGATAATAAGGGAAACTTTGTTGAAAAATGACATTGCTCGTGAAAGATTGAGCCATGTAAAAGCCATTGTCAAAAAAATTATATTTTCTAAGGAAAGAAAAGAAACAAGGATTACTTTTGTACTGTCCCCTTTAGAAACGTACAAGTTTGTAAAGGGTACTCACAGTATAGATATCAGATATCACATTTATGGTTGAGTAGGCAGAACTTAGGGTCATCCCTGGAAACTGGCAAAAGGCGTAGCTAGGAAGCAGTATATGAGGTCCAGATTTTTTTCATGGTGTGTGGAATGGACTACTAATAGATGTTGTGAATATATCTTTAGTGAATGTGTTCAGAGAGAGAGAGGTATGATAGGTATCTAAATATCATTGAATAAAATAATCCTCCCTTAATGAGTCCCTGGAATAGGATACATAAGAATAACACACACAAGCTCCAAGAACACTTGTTTTACTAGAATACAATATGAGTAGGCAGCACTTTTGTATTAGTGGCCAAATAACTATTTCTTCCCATTCATCTAGAATCTATCCTATGTTGATAGAAACTTTTCTTAAAATTACTCAAAGAATTACTTAATCCCTGAAGTTTGGCAGAGCTCTCTGGATACAAGTTATACATATATAACAACATAAATTAATATATAAATAATTTTATTTCAGAGTGCTCTTGAAGAATGTATTGGTGTAGATAATGCTGTAGAAGAAAACTGTGAAAAGGATATATCTCAAAATCATGAAATATTAGAAAATCGACTTGCAGATGCTAGCTGCTCAGAAACCCCAGAGCTGTATGATTTTATACAAAACTTGTGGAAACTGTCTCTTCAGCTGCCACCTTCTGAAGCAAATTCTTGATGTTTCTTATATACTCATTTATGAAAAGTGTAATATACGTTGTGAACAAGTTTGTATATATCAAATGTATATAAAAATTATTTTAATTTTGTATATGTGATTAGCATCTTTAGCTTTCTTTAATATAGGAAAATGAACTTCTGATATGATATTTGAAATTTTGTGTTTGTCACCAAGCGTGTTAGACATAGCTAATATTTCTAAAACTAATTTTTTCTGATCTCATAGTTGTCTCTCCTGCTTGAGGTGGCAGGGTTATTGCCCCTGAAAAATAAACAAACTGGCTTGAGAATATGCACAGTTAGTATACTGTCTATCAATACCATGCCCTAAGACCAGTATAGTATTTGTATATCCTTGTAACACCCATATTAATTCAGAAGAAAGAGTTATAGATTAAACATTATACTCAATGACTAAAGAAACTTTATCTAGACCTTTTTTTTTGTCAGCCTCCTCTAAAGAAACAATTAGCCCCCCTCCCCCCCAAAAAAACACTTCAGGTTTTTAACATTGCAACTCAGAAAAATCAACTATAGGAGTTATGTTGCTTCATGCAGTAATATTAGTAAAATATTATTATGTAATATTTTACTAATAAGTAAAAGTTAAGAGTTAGGAAGTTGGCAGCTGTTGATTGCAATTTTCTTGTGAACTGTTATACAACTTTTATATAGAAATAATGATGAAAGGTGGAGGGTAGTTGCCTAAATAATTTCCAAAAGTAAGGGCTAAAAGATTCTATCTCTTCAGAGAATGAAAAGGCATTGAAAGATTTATTTATGATTTGCCATAATTTCATTCAGTTCCAATCTAAAGTACAAGGGTGGTCTGAAAAGTTCTTGGCCTGTCAGTGAAAAAACGAATTTATAATTTCGAAATTATTTTTATGTTTCAGCATGATCTCCCTTAAGACTAATATATTTATTCCAGCAATTCTCCAGTGCCATTATCCTGTCCCTGTAGTGGTCTACAAAATACCCCTCTACAGCTGCAATCATCTCTTGATTCAAAGAAAAATACTGACCAGCGAGAAAGAGTTTTAGTTTTGGGAAGAGATAGAAGTCGGAGAGAGCCAAATCTGGGAAATAGGGTGGATGTTCCAACAATTTAGTGAAGATCCCTTAATTTTCCCATTGCCAAAACACCTTTGTGGGCAAGTGCATTGTCCGGATGAAATATGATTTTTTTCTTCTGCAGACTGGGTCTTTTTCACAAATTTTTTCATCTAGTCTGGTTAAAAGATTGTAATAATATTCCCTGGTTATTGTTTTACCCTTTTAAAGATAATTAATAAACAAAATACCTTTAGCATCCCAAAACATTGATACCATGACCTTTCCTTTGAAAAAGGTCGTGACCTTTTTCACTGCTTTTTGGATTCTAGCGTGTAATGGTGAATCCAAGTCTCATCCATAGTAATAAATCGACGCACAAAATCAGTTTTATTCTTGTTAAAAAGCTCCAAGCACTGTTCAGAGATTTTCAGGCGAGTGCATTTTTGATCTGCTGTGAGCAAGCGCGGCACCCATCTTGCGCAAAGCTTTTTCATATGCAATTCTTCATGCAGAATATATCCTACATGTTCTTTTGAAATGCCTATAGTCTCAGCAATTTCATGCACTTTGACACTTGCCAGTCATCCAGTACCATATCATGCACTTGATCAATGATTTCTGGTGTTATTACACTTTTTGGCCGTCCTTCACACGGATCATCTTCAAGGTTGGTATGGCCATGTTTAAACTCAGCAGCCCATTTCTTAATTGTTGAAAACGAAGGAGAAGACCCATAAACTTTTTATGAACTTCGAATGAATTTCTTTTGCCGTTAAACCTTCTTTTACAAAGAATTTTATAACCACATGATGCTCAATTTTATCCATTTCAAGGGATACAGACAACACTTTTGCTTCAGACAGTTGTATAAAACAAACTACTTGATAGAATGACTTGCAATTTCACATGGATGCTTATGGCAGATGTACCAACTTAGAAAAAAAAAATCTTGCCGATAGAGTTGCCATCTATGGTTGAGGCCGAGAACCTTTCAGACCACCCTCGTATATTTGCAATCCATTAGCATTTACTTTTAGTCTCACAAACATTAACCAGATTATGAGAAGATATTGTTTGGAGATCCATTGGACCATTCCTGACATGGCTGGAGAGAAGATGATATTCTTGGTAGGAAGAATGATGAAAGGTATTATTATTAGTATTCTGGACCTCAACGGAGTCATACCACTCAAATTCATTTACTGTCTGCAAATTAACCACTCTATGTGGCATTAATAATATTATTATTGTATGGGCACTTGTGGGACCTATTCTGGGAGACCCAAATTATCCACATAATATCTATCATACCTCTCCTTTAATCCATTCACAGACAAAGCACTCACAACCCATTCCATTCATTTACCACTCTCCATGTAAAAAAATTTAATCTTCATATCTTTACTAACAATACTCTTGCTCAATTACTAGGGATAACCTCTTGTTATACCCCTCTCTAGCCAAGTATTGAAACATTTCCCCTTCATCAATCCTATAAAATAAAAGCCTTTAAGCTTAAATGTTTCTATCATATCCCCCTCATCTCTGCCTATCAACCAACTTGCAATCCACAAACCCTCATAGGAAGCATTCCACAAGCCACTTACCTGTGGATCCTTTACATTACTTCCTAATCCCTAAGAAATCCAGATGTGGATATATCAAGGCCTTATAAAGAGTAATGATAACTTGTTTTCTTCAATAAATAACCAAATAATCCTATGGGCTACCTTGCCAACCATAGCAGTGCAGTCTAAACTTGAACTCTATCTATTACCCCTCCAAATCCATCTATTTCCCTGAAATATGGATATGGTTACATCAGTGTGGTACAAAGCACTATACTGGCTGTATGGGAAAAAAATAATGGATCCTCGAATGCATAACTTTATATTTCACTGAGAATTTGCATGCATTCAGTGATCTTTTTTTTTATCCTGGAGGTCAGATGTTATTACCATACATTAAACTGATACTCATTATCTTTTTCCCATACAGACAGTAGGGTGTTTCTTAAAAATAGCAGTTTAAATGTTTTGAATTTTGTACGAGGCATCTACTCATTGTTTTCACAATTATAAGGAAAAAAAACTGTGAAATTATTTAGAGTATATTTAGGAGTCAAGACAGTTAGTTTTTAATATTGCTCAAAATAAAAATTTAAAATTTTTTTTTTTACTTAGTTAGTCATTTTTAAGATTTATTTTTTCAAATGGACATCAATTTTGGTTATAGAGGAAATAAAGTGAAACTTTATTATTTAAACAGATTAATATAAAGTTTACAAATTCTTAAATTCACTGATTTTGTTGCTGTTATTTTAGCAATGCTGCTCTCTCTTGATGTCGAAATATAATACTTCCTATGGTCAGTTATGACTAACAAAAGAAACCATTTCTAGTCTTCACTGTTAATCTGCAGTTTGTTGTATTCATCCATCAGTGCCACACCTCTTTCTGCAATGTCACTGAGAATTTGCATGCATTCAATGATTCAATTTTTATCCTGGAGGTCAGATGTTATTATTAACATCTAACCTCCATGGAGACAAAGACTCATCATGAGAGGTACACATTGTTGCACACAATGCTCATCCAGCCATGTCTTAAACTATTCTTGAGAGATACTTGTGACATGACGTTAAGAGATATAAACACATTAGCACAAGAATATTTTTAATATTTGCCAAATATTTCAGTCTGAAATTAACAGACTATCATCAGTGGCTTGATAGGAACAATTTTTACAAGGTGGAATACAAACAATTGATCATTCAAAAGTAGAACGAGCCATGTGATGTTACATTGCTAAACACTAAAGAGAGGTAACTTTCATCAGAGTGATGAATAAATTATAGGTATTAATTCACAATTTCATATAATAATCTTAATTTATAAATTCAGTTAAAGATAACATTAGACTAATGTAGGAATTAGATCTCAATTTAAAATAAAACTTAGTGTTATCCATATTAAACTTTCCCATATTTTTGACAAGGATAGGCAATCATTTCGATTCAAGTTAGGGTGTTGAAGTAAGGCCTCGGCACTCTCTTTGAATAGGTGTTCGAATTTATAGCAACATCTGTGTAGAAGGCGAGTCCTGGACCAGAGAATGTGTTGTGGTTTGTCTCTATCACGCGCTGCACCAATCCAGATTTATTGGATTTGTTGTGAAGAATGTACGACTGATGTTCTTATATTCTTTTTTCTATAGAGTGTCCAGTTTGTCCAAAGTACGACAGTTTGCATTTACAAGGAACTTGATATACACCAGGCAGCGACATAGTCAAGGTTTATCTTTAGAAGATGGGAAATATGTGGATATAAGTGGCTGTTAAATCATATTTCTTCAGAATTCTTGAAATTGGTTTCTGAGATTCCGGAAATATATGGAATTGGAACTTCATGTATTGATTCTTTGTTGTTCTGAATAGGATTGTAGGAATCGAACAGATGTTGTGTAGCCTTTTTTGGAGAAGTTATTTAATTTCATGTGATGTTTGATAGTTGAAAGTTCTTTCTGTAATTTGTGGGGAGTTGAGATATTAGTTCTAGTTCGTCAAATTAAACATTTTATAATTCCTGTTTTTTGATAAGGATGATGGGCAGATTGTTTGAGAATGTAATGTCCAGTACTTAGCATTGTCATCACGTGGCTCATTCTACTTTTGGATGATCAGTTGTTTGTATTATTCCACCTTGTAAAAACTGTTCCTATCAAGCCACTGATGATAGTCTGTTAATTTCAGACTGAAATATTTGGCAAATGTTAAAAATATTCTTGTGCTAACGTATTTATATCTCTTCATGTCTTTAACTGATTCATTGTGTTTACATTCACAATACACTCCGGCAATGCATTCCACTCACCAACCACTCTCCATGCAAATAACTTTTTCCTCAATCCTCTGCTCACACCCTCATTATAGTTTCCAGCAATAGCATCTTGTTCTACCCCTTCCCACTCTAATATGAAAAATCTCTTCCATGTCAACCTGATAATCTCTGACTAGCTTATATGTCTCAATCATATCCTCCTATTCATGATGCTTTGCAATTTGCATTCTCTCACTCTGTCCTCGTCCTACACATTTCAGAGATTCCAGATTCCTTCATATGAGGCCTGATTGAGACCTTTTACAATGTCATGATAACTTCTTTATTTCTGCATTCAGGGTACTCCACATCATTGCCATTATCCAATGTGACGTCTTCACAACTTGTGCAATGTGGTCCCTGAATTTCAGGTCCTTGTCCACCACCACTCCCAGATCTCTCATATCATCTACCTCCTTTGAAGTTTCCCCACTAAGTGTATAAGAGGTGGTATCAAAAAGTTTCGAGACTAGCTCTGTTTACGAGAAATTACTTTATCTATGTTTACACGCTATCGCCTTCAAAATAGTCCCCTTGCATATCAATACAGCGTTCTTGCCACTTCTGGAATGTGTCCTGGAAGTCTTCTTTTCGAAGCATATAAAGCACCTTCTGCGATTCGTGCTGAATCTCTGCAATGGTGTCAAAACTGTGACCTTTGAGCTGGATCTTCATCTTCGGGAAGAGGGCAAAGTCTGCAGGAGCCAAATCTGGCAAGTAGGTTGGGTGCGGAAGTGAGATCATGTTGTTTCTGGCGAGAACTTCGTGTGAGGAGAGCCCAGTGACAGGGTGCATTGTCGTCGTAGAGCATCCAGTTTTTCGCATGTCACAGATCTGGTTTCTTTCAGACACCTTAAAACCTGGCAGTAGAACTCGCTATTGACGGTCTGACTCCTGAGGACGAATTCTGGATGCACAATGCTGCTAATGTCGAAAAAGACTATGAGCATGCACTTGGTCGAGCTGCGGACCTGCCTCACCTTTTTCGGGCGTGGAGATGATGGGCTCTTCCACTGTGGAGACTATTGCTTTGTCTCAGGGTCATACCCTTACACCCAAGTTTCGTCACCAGTAACGATCCTTGAATTTCGCTTTTTTTTTTTTTTTCCCTCGATTTTGTAGGTATTGCCTTTTCCTAGATCACCAAAACATCCTTCCTGGGTGTGGAATGGGCTACCTTCCTTGTGGTTTGTTTAATTGGCTTTTTGTAACGAAAAAACAATGCCATGACTTCTTTTGTGGAAGGGAGTTTTGAGTGAGGCAATGAGGCTGACATATCTTTATAATGAAGCTGAAGACTAACAATGATCTATTATGATTACGGGAATGTGTAGAGATAGAAGACTTGTCAAAACATGTTTGGGTTGAAGATATGTGCATCGTAGTTCATTTATTATGCTATTTCAACGTGCAAACTGTGCTCGCTATTACAATCCATAAACCTTAAACAAATTTGTTAACGTTTGTATTGAATTTTTTTATTATTATATAGAACAAAATGAAAGGATGCCTCATTGTGAGAAACTAAACTTCGAAAATAAGCACTTAAATCATCCAGCAAGCTCTCTACATTGCCTTGACAATATAGTTATTACTGTACTCAATTTTGTATCATGAGCAAACAGCAGAATATTTCCCTTCAGATTATTTCCTATGTTATTTATATAAAAATTAAACAGTTGTGGTCCAGGTATTGAGCCTTAAAGCACTCCTGGATTATGCTCTTATATATATATATATATGTGTTACGGTTAAATTGAATAATTAGAATTAATTACTTTAACCAGTTAAAGTAAATAATTCCTAGAGGAGTCTGGTAAATGTAATAAAATCATGTTTATAGGTTTTATATATAGGTTTTCATTCTCAATAGAAATTATAACAACTTAGGTTAGGTTAGTTTATAATGAAAAAAGTAAGGAAAGTACTTCTTTTGCACTCAATGAAATCAGAAATCATTATAAACTAACATAACCTATCCTGGATGTCGCATGTCGAACCAGAGTGTAGTCGTAGTTTGTCGTGGGCAGATTAATGGGGATGAAAGAAGAACATTGCTGTGGGCAGATAAATGGAGATAACAAATAAAAGTTGTTGTGGGCAGATAAATAGGAATAATAGATAAATCAGAGAGGAACTGATCAGTGTTTATCTCCATTGATGAGGAAAGAGGTACAGCAACAACATTTATCTATAATTCCCATTCATCTGCCCACAACAACTTTTATTTGTCATCCCCATTTATCTTCCCATAATCATTAAGCTGGGCCCACAACAACGTTTATCTTTCATCCCCATTAATCTGTCCACAACAAACTATGACTACACTCTGGTTCGACATGCGACATCCAGGTTAGGTTAGGTTAGGTTAGGTTAGTTTATGATTTCTGATTTCATTGAGTGCAAAAGAAGTACTTTCCTTACTTTTTTCATTATAAACTAACCTAACTTTAACCTGTTATACTTTCTATTGAGAATGAAAACCTATTCGATTGGTAGAGCCTCTGCTCAAATGGCTCAGTATCTTTGCAAATCCACCAGTCATGTAGCCATTCCCTGCAATTGTTACTGTATTATAAAAAAAGTTAGTAAACTAATCAAACATAACTGACCCTTCACAAAACCATGCTGCTTCTCATAGCATATCATGGTCCTATCCACCCATTCCTGAATTCACTCTTTGACAAACTTTTCCAGTATTTTTACCATCACCCCTAAGATATTGATTAATCTATAATTTGCAACTGCAGTCTTACATCTCCTTAGCATAAAGGAGGCTTTAATGGTTGATAAACAAGAAACAGTTAATTGTAGTCTTTCTGCAGTGAGTGTACTGACTTCACAAAGCTTGAGCAATCATACGTTAAAGAAGCACAGAAAAAATAGTTTTGTTGTTTATTTTTGAAAAATTCTAACTTTCCAAAGTATGTCAATAGACTACTTCTTTTTACTAATCAAAAAATGTAGAGCTCCTCATAATATTGTATCCTAATTGTAAAACGCATGCACTAAAATGTGGTTCCCATAAGTACTAGATTTGGGCAAATTACCTGTGATCCCCTGTGTTTGTTATATGAAACAGAAAGACAACTAAATTTGTATAGAGACCAAAGAAACAATTCATTCTAGTACAGGGTTTGTTATGGGACAGGTCTTGACAAATTATGCAATAACCTTACTTGCCATGCAAAAAGTGTACTTCTTGTCCATGATGCCCCATTCTTTTTTTTATATAATGCTATTTTTAATGCCCCATTCTTTTTTTTATATAATGCTATTTTTAATGATGCTTCATCTGTGTTTTCTTAAAGAGATTTTTATAAAGTTTTTTTTTTATTACTGAAGGTGGGAGGGGGGGGAAGTGACCTCTTTCTTGCAAGAGATCAGACAGGGCTGAATTTTGGTGGCATTGAAGTTTACAAGGTTGTCCTTGCATCAAGTCACTGGTCATGGTAGATCATGAAGATTCTAATACTTGAGCACTACAAGGTTTGTTGAATGAAAAGGAAGAATGGAATGTACTGTCATCGGCAAAGCTATGGATAGGATTGGAAGTCTGTGAGAGCAGGTCATTTGTATATATACAAGAGGAAAAGAGTGGGTAAAAGAATAGAATCCTAGCATACGCCTGCCTTGGTGAGGAAATCTGAGGACAGTTTCTCACTGAGCAATCAGTGAGAAAATTAACGATCCATTTGCAGAGTGAGGAAGGTAGACCATAGGAGGTCTGTTTGATAAGTAGGCCCCCGTGCCAAACCTAATCAAATTTCTCCATGGCTTTGAATCTAGAAGTGGGTTGTGAAAGCAAGATCAGCTGTAGATTACAAATGGCAGAATCCATACTACTGGTCAATGATTAGTTGGTATGTCTCTAGGTGGTTCAAGAATTGGTTATTGATGACCTTCTCCATAATTTTAGAGAGAACAGAAGTGAAACCTTGCTGATATCTTCATTTTTAATATGATGCTGGCACTTATGCCACATGTTCACTCTTTAGTTTTTTATCACAACTCTTCTAGCTGTGGTGTTTAGTCTTTGATCAAGTGTTTTATTTCTAACCCAGCTCTCAGATCAGAAGTTAAAATTGGTTTGAACACTGTCATTGTATACATCAAGTTTAGCATTTTCACTAATTTCTCTCATTCATGGAAATGTTTATTTAGTTGACTGCCTCCCTCCCTCCCTCACATCAACTCTGTTGCCTGTTCTGTTTATTTTAATGGAAATGGACAATTCTGTTCTCCCTCTTCACTAAAAATAGTTAGGGTCTCCAATGCACTTGATATTTGCCATTTGCCTGATTGTTTTCATAGTTAATGTTTTTTATTGCTGAATTTCGTGCAGATTTGTTATAATGGTAATCCTACAGGCTTATGCTGTATTGAAGAGTGTAACATCAGCTGCATAAAATAAGAGCTGGGTTGCTAAGCTTTTAACATTTCCAAATTTGATATCAGGTTTGCTCCTTTCCTTCATAACACGATCTATATAAATGATAAATAACAGTGGGATGTACAGGGTTCATCTGTTTTTTACACCTGATTTTAAATTGCACCATTTTCCTGTAACTGCTGACGTACGAGTTGTTTGAAAAGTTTGGTAAATTTCCAATAGACGGTGACACAATCATTCATTCATACCAGTGTCGACATGTATCATCTTTTTTATGACTCCCCTGGCAAAATTTTAGCCTTCAAATAAAAACACTTGTATTTGAAAAAGGTGGATGGCTATGCAGATCAAAGCAAAGTTAGATGCAGTTCATGGGAACTCTGCACCAGCATTAAAGACTATTTATTTTTGGTAAATGAGTTTAAACATGGTTGTAAGACATTGACGATGAAGCACACTCTGGACACGCAACTGAGGTCACTACAAAGGAAATGATTGACAAAATCCATGGTATCGTTATGGAAGACCGCTGAGCGAGTGCATGAGATTGCTGACATTGTAGGCATCTCAACTGAACAGGTTTATAATATCCTGCACAAAAAAATTGCATGTGAAAAAAAGCTGTGTGCACGATGGGGGTGCTGCGATTGTTGACTGTTGATCAAAAACCCATGCAAAAAGACATTTCATTGGTGTTTGGCGATGTTTAATCGCAATTTGCAGGATTTTTTTTGCGTTGATTTGTGACTGTAGATGAAACTTGGATCCACCACTACACACCTGAGTCCAAGCTGCAGTCTAAACAGTGGACAGTGCCCGGTGAAAGAGCACCAAAAAAAGACTATTTTGTCAGCTGGGAACATGAATGATGGCCACTGTTTTTTGGGATTCCCAAGGAATTATCATGATAGACTATTTGGAAAAGGGTAAGACAATAACGAGTCTATTATGCATCATTGTTGGACTGTTTAAAAGAAGAAGAACTGAAGAAAAAACAGCCAAGATTGACACACAAAAAAGTGCTCTTTCATCGAGACAATGCACCGTCCCACACAGTGGCCGTTGCAATGGCAAAATTGCACGAATTGAGGTTCAAATTGGTTCCACATACACTGTATTCTCCAGACTTGGCCCCGTGTATCTTCTTCTTCTTCCCAAACTTAAAAATTTGGCTCGGTGGGAAAAAATTTCTTCGAACGAGGATGTCATTAAGGCTGTCAATCAATTTGACAAATCCTACTTTTTAGATGGGATGAAAAAATTGGAAACTCGCTGGACCAAATGTGTATACCTCGATGGAGACTATGTTGAGAAATAAAGGTAAGTTTTTCCAAAAAAATGTGTTTAACTTTTTTTTTACCAAAATTTTCAAACAACCCTCGTACAACATCGTTTAGACTATGTATTTACATTCATACTATATAATTTTAGAATTTTGACAGCTTTTCCTCTTTGCACTTTATCATATGCATTTTCAAGATCTATAAAGTTAAATACAGATACATATATTCCCATCATTTCTTAACTATTTTGTTTAAAGTGAAAACCTGATCCTAATAATCCTTATTTGTCCTGAACTCAGTTTATACTTTTCCAGACTAAGAAAAACTGTGAAGTTTCTCTTCCACAATTTTTCTTAGTCTCTTTGAGTATACATGCATGTAACATCTGTCAAACCCTTCATGTGCTTGTAACAAGATGTTACATGCACATGCATCCACTCTCTCTAAAATTCATGCAGCTTATACACAAAAATACTAAATATAAATAAAAATACAAAAGGAAATTAAAAAAATTTTTTAATAATACATCTAAACAATTTTGAGCTCATTAACCAAAAGCTTTTCTTCCTATCATTGATTTTAGGCCAGGCGGCCTGTTCGTCTCATGCTATTGATTTCTTGTCTTCCAGTTTTTTTATACCCATATAGTATTTCG
This sequence comes from Typopeltis vanoorti, assembly GCF_054136105.1. NCBI lineage: Eukaryota > Metazoa > Arthropoda > Arachnida > Uropygi > Thelyphonidae > Typopeltis > Typopeltis vanoorti. The sequence continues at coordinate 72,717,743 of NC_143564.1, read as the reverse complement.
GGCAGTCTGGTATTGTCCATTCAACTTAGATGTTGTAGCTATTTTTGTTTATCTCATTATAGAGTTTAATGGAATTAATACAGCACCTATAAATAATTAAACATGCTTAATCAATCCTGTATTTCATCTTAGTCACTGAAACATCATCAGGATCAGGGAAACAATATTAAATTGCAAATACATACACAAATTTACACAAACAATAAATGGAAATGATTAGACTTGAAAGTCTCAAGTCCTATGGGTTGCCCTCTATGGGTGGGTGGCCTCAGAATTAAGGTTTCCCAAATCTTGGGAAGTTTACAAACATATTTACTAAGATTTTAGGTTGATTTTTTAATTCTAATGTTGTTTAATTATTTACATGTGCTGTATTTATTCCATTAAACCCTATACTGAGTTCAAACCAGTACATAAGTATAGATAGTTCATTTTTGTTTATATTTACTTATATAGTAGTTAATTGGTTCTAATTTCTTCATTTGTTTTATGGTAACTCTTAGTATATCCAGCTGTTTTTCTGAGAAATTCCATTTCTGCTGTTTGAATCTGTTTTTTATTATTTTTTATGGTCGATGTTGACCACATTACCTCCTATTGGTGAAAGTGAATTAAAAAATCTCCCAAGCCAAGATCACATTTCCATGTGATCTTGGCTTGGGAGATTGTACAACATGAGGAATATTCTGTCAAGAAGGGGTATATGTGGAACTACATGGTAGGTGATTGTGACTAACTTAAGAAGAAGCTTAAATCTGTATCATGCCATAAAACACTGCAGGGTAAGGAGCTTAGTAGTGCATGGGAGATACTTACGGGTCATCTAGAGGAAGTAATATTAAATTCTATACCTAAGGTAAAGGAGGGTTAATCAGGTAGTAGTTAAAAGAATGGGTAATATCATTAAGCATGAGCTGCAGAAGAACAAAATACTAAATTTTCATTAACTCATTTATTACTTCATAAATGATAGCTCCTGGTTGAGTTGTTGATTCAAAAAGAGAAAATAACAAATCTTTTGGAGAAAATTATGGTATAAACTTCTCATTGTTCTGATTTTAATACCAGTAAAATTTACTTCAAAAAATAATAAAGAAATAAAGCATAAAAAGAATTTACTGCAAGGCAAACCAAAATAAAGAGGGAAAATATAAAAACTCAGATGACAAGCAGATAAAATCTTTCAAAGGAAGAAAAGACTAGCCCTTAATGAAATATGCACAATAGAACAAGAAATGAAGAACAAGGGTTATTGTATAACATAATGAAGCAAATTAAGCCTGGGCTAGATATATATGCAGAGATAGACAAGGAAACGTGTTAACAAATCAAAAAAAAAAAACAGATAGAATATTTCCAAGAATTACTGAATAGGAATATTCCTTCTGCAGTGTACAGTTACCATTAAGGCAAGACTTGGCAATAGAAATATATTGATTTAGGAACAACAAATCCCAAAGAATAGATAAAATTCCTGCAGAGTTGCTGAAGGCAGGAGGAAAGAAACTAGAAGACAAAATACACAAGTATAAATAGTTCTTAGAAAGAAGTCAACAGACACTCCCCGTAAGCAAGGTGCATTGTACTATGTAACAAGTCGCTTGTTTGTAGCCAGTATAAATTGGAGGAATAGGATGCTCCCAAGTCATTGCAACTGTGTCCAGGTGAAATGGCTGTGAGAATGGAACTGACGGAGTTTCAAAGAGACATTGTGATTAGAATGCCATGTTTCAGGCCTATCTATTTAACAAATTATTGACAAATTGGGCCATCTCAGGTCAACAATTAGTGATATTATACTAAGATGGAAGCACAGGGAGTTAAGTGTTACCCACAGTAGACAACCCACCACACTCACTGAACATGACCATAAGATACTATGAAGAATAATATGTAAAAACCACCACTCGTCAGCCCACACATTGAATGCAGAGTTCCAGGCATCAACTGAAACACAAATCTGCAAAAAAACATTCAGAACCAAGGCTCAACAGAGTTTCCATGGTAGGACTGCAATATGCAAGTCCCACATTACCTGAATCAGCATGCAGCATCGTCTTCAATGGTGCAAAGAGTGTGCACAGTGAAATATGGAAGCTTGGAAAGCTGTGTTATGGAGCAACGAATCACACTACATCCTCTACCCAGCAGATGGATTGGTGTGGCAGATACCTGTGAAGGTCTCTTACCAGAGTGTGTAACCCTAACTCTGAAATTTTACGAAATTTTTATTGAAACTATCAATAAATATTCTTACCCTTTGAAACAAAAACTACAAAGAAGAGACTGGACATAACCTTACATAACAATGTGAGACTATACCACTCACCAGGCTGGGCATCCAGTCTATGTTCAAAGATTCAGTTATGTAGTTCACTAGCATAACAGAAAATAACAGTTCCGTACTGTTGCCCACTCATACAATCTATTCAAGTCCTCCTGTAAGGCTACAATATTTGCATTATCTGCAAACAGTTGTATATCACCAGTTAAATCCATCCCAATATCATTAAATAACAGTTGTCCCAAAAAAGATCCCTATGGCATACGACTAGTGACTTTCCTCTTTCAAGGTAGTGGTCTCTCCTCTATACACAACTTGCTGATACCTAGTTACCTATCCAACTCACTAGTTGATCATTAAATCCCATCTGCTTCAGTTTAGTTACCAATTTGTGGTGTGGCAATCTATCAAAAGCCTATGCAAAATCTAAGTATACAACTGTATATGCTTCTCCCTTGTCTAATACATTCATCACCTTGTTAAAGTACATAAACAAGTTGATAAAACACAACCTCCCTTTAACAAACCCATGCTGATAAGCACAAAGAATACCACTGTTATCAGCCTACTTTTATATCCTATCTCTTACTACCTCTCCAGTACATGAACTACAACTGCAGATATATAAATTGGCCTATAACTTGTTGCCTTAGCCTTATTACACCTGTGTGAAGTGGAACAATTTTACCTTCCTTCCACTTCTTTAGGACTTATGCTGTTACAAAAGTCTTGTTAAACAGGCAGGTTATGGCTGATGCTAACTCCTTGGAACATTCCCTTAATACATGTGATATGTCATCAAATCCTATTGCCTTATGGACATCTAGCTTACTTAGTTCCCCATATACCTCTTGCTTGCCCATTAAATCTTCTCTCATTTCATTCTCTACACTTGAGCTTCTGATTTCACACTGAGGATGAACCATTCTGATGAACTTCTCACTGAATATCTCGACTGTGTCCTCTGCAGCAGTTACAAATCTCCCACTTTCATCCATTAACATCATCTTGTTATAACCATTCTTCTTTCTATTTACCACATATCAGTCAAAAAAAAAAAAACTGAAGGGTTTTTCTTGGCCTGATTTGCTAATTTCTGCTTGTACTGCACTTTTGTTGCCCTTACCAACTGAGTCACTTTCATAACCTGCTCTTTATACTCTTCATGCAAATGATTATTACCATTATTCATCTTGTGCAGTCTCCAAACTTCTTCCACATTTCATTCTTAATCCCACCATTTATCCCTTTTACAACTACCTTATTCAGCATTTTGACCTTTGAAATACATTCACACACACACACATTGATGTTGTGCATTTATTTCCTTACCGTTCAACTTTCATTCCATACTACAGCTTCAAGCTGTCTTCTAATAATAAAAATAGTCATAATCACCAACCTTGTACCACCACATATATCCTTTCCTCAGAGAAGTCTTTATATGGCTAGTTACAATCCAAATGATCACTCTCACTCATCCACTTGGAAGTGTGAAACCCCACTGACAATTACATCTTCTGATGAAATATTCAGATCTAAAACTTGATCCTCGTGTGCCTTCCTTTACATACTGTACTGACTGAGATAGTTGTCTCTCAAGAACTTGAAAAATTCATTTCCTTATTCCCAAATGCTATCTCTTCCTTCCAGTCTATACTGCCATAATTAAAATCACCGATAATAATTACCCTTCTGTTCTTCACCAACCCAAGTTGCTTATACATTTCTTCATCACCAATCTCCACATTCTCTGGCCAATAGCAACATCCAACTAAATATCCCTTCCTATTAACCTCCACCTCATAGCACACTGCCCCCAAACAATTACCACTATTTCCCTCTTTCATGTCTGCCTTATGTGGACATAATTCCTCTACTATCATCAGCAGCACTCCCCCTCCCTTCTTGTCCTTTCAGTCCTCACAAAAAACATTGTACCCATCAATTTCTATTCTCGTTAGGATATCATCATCTTTCAACCATGTTTCACTTATTCGAATGATTTTGGAGCATATAAAAGCAACTAGTGAAACAATTTCATCTCCCTTATTTCTGATACTCCTGGTATTTGTAAATAAACACAGTAGTTCCTTTAAGGTCTATAACCAGTCTTACTCAAGCCACTTGTTGGTTGTGATTTCCTCACCACCCTTGCCCAATCACTGTTTACCACATATCTGCTCAGTCTCAACTACTGCACTCTCATCTCAATCTATTCCATTTTATGCTGATCATCCCCATACATACATTCACAACTACCTCCAACTTCCACTCTCCCTGGTTCCCCCCCCCACACACACACACACTGTTTCCTTATTCCTCTTCCATTCATTGCATATTTCATTGCAAGTACTTCAGTCTCTTCCACATCACTCTCCTAATCTTTCACTTCACCTCTCTTGCTTGCATCACACACTACACTTCCATCTAGCAACAGTTTCTCAGGTTTACTCACCCCAAAGCCATTCAAATGCAATCTGTCACATCTGTATAATTCATTCTTCCCTCCAATACATCCACAAACTGCATTCTCTTCTCATACAGCTCTCTGCCAGCATACCATTCATGATTCTGGCTCCAGTCATCATTGTCACTTTGGCAAAACACTGACACAACCTTTCCCACTATACTGTTATCTTTCACTCTCCTCAATAACCTCCTGATATCCAATCTTACATTCACTTAAATCATTTGTCCCCAAAACCCCACTAATTTTCTTGCTTGTTTCCTACTCATGTCCAAAGCATGAATTATCCTGCTCATTCTCTCTCCTGGATAGCAGACCTTATAGACTCTCTCATTAACCAATCCTCTAACAATAGAATCTCCATACACTGCCATTCTCAAATCATTTCTCACCTCTTTTTTTTTCCATTCTAGCATTTTGCACTCTTTCATTTGTTTCCACTAAATGTTTAATATCACTCTGCATATTCTTCATTTCATTTTGAATAATCCCTTTTCAAATCTTGCATTCCACCAATTTCACTATGTCGCTACCTCTCATTCTGTGGCACCTTACATCTGTTTCCTCATTCATACTTCCTTTTGCTCCCATATCACTTACTTTTGCTTCTTCGTTCTTGTGTTCTTTCACTCCATTTCTGTTTCTTTCATTTATGCTAACTTCAGGAAAAAATTAATAAATTCTTCAGGAAAGGAAAAAATAAATAAATAAAAAATTACTTATATAAGTAATTTTTATTTATTATTTTTTTTTCGTTTTTGTAAACATCTTGCTCTCCAGCTTAATTTAATTTTGTAACCTAATAGATAACAATAATAATAATAGAACTCTAGCTTTGATGTAGTAATTTTTTTTCACCAGAGGTCAGGCCAATAGTTGTAACAGTTGGTCACTAACTTTAGCAGCCATGTAGATTGTAGTGCAGCTTGTTTCTTTGTATATATGTATATACTCCAGATGATGACCTTAATGTTGAAACGTCGAGTGTTTATTTTGGTTTACATTAAACTAAAGTTTTACTCTAACACGGTAGTTGTGTCTATAATTTTCATGATGTACAAAAAAATCTTAAATTATACATGGTGTGCTGTTTCTTCTTCAGTAAAATTCATTTAGTTTAGTTTTCATTTTTATAACCATTTTCTATGATTATCAAATTGTTTTAATAATCATAGAGTGCTCCCCCTCCCAAAACTGGCATCTTCATTGCCCTACTATGATGTTCATGACTACTTAGGATATGGGAACAAGAAAGGAAATGGTTAAATATGGAAGAAAACAAGAAATGTACATTATTTCCCCATCCCCACAGAAATAGCTGGTTTTACTATTTTGCAAAAAGAAAAACCTAAGATTCTGAGAAGAAAAAACACATTCCATCTTTTACTAAAACAAATTACATGAAAATAAAAGACTAATGAAGCTTCACTTCACAGGGGAGATTTCAACTAAAATTTCTTTCAGGGAAGTGATACTTTTTCATGTGGTATCTGCTTCAGAAACTCTGTGACTACAGAATGCATTTTTTATTATAGATATTATTTTAAACATGAAAGCACAACATATAAGTTATTTGATAAAATAATTTTCTTTTTTTTGTGGGTGAGAAATACATTATCTCTGTGAGTAAAATGTATGCCTGATAATAAACCATGCTTAAAAAGAGAGCATATTCATGATGCAAAAAAATAATAATAAATAAATAAAAAAACAGTTGAAGTGGAGCTTTTAGGAACTTGCTAAAGAATAAATTTAAACAGCACTCTTGTTTAAAGAGTGCTGTTTAAAAATAAGAAAGAATCAGTTTAACTGAGCAGGCTGTCTAGTTGTGAATGATCTTTGTTTTAGTACACTAAATCCCATGATTAATGCTAATTCTGTGGTTGGCTAGACAGATTGATCTGCTCTGAGAAAGATTAGGTTGTATGTTCATGGAACGTGTAAGATAACCTTTCTTCTTCTTCATGTAGCTTCCTCAGTGAGAGGGTACAGCACCATGTCCTTCCAGTTCTCTCTGTTGGTGGCTTTCCTTTTTGTTTCTGCATAGCCATGTGATCCTGTCCATGATCTTATATCTTCAAGCCATGTCCTTTGTTTTTTGCTTTTTGATCCTTTTCCCATAATTTTTCCTTCTAAAACTCTTAATATCCTCTGTCCTGCTGAACCTCACAGTACATGTTCTGCCAATCTCATCTTTCTCTGGATCATTTCCTGTAATAAAGATCTCTGTGTTCTCATTCTCTGTAGGACATCTGTATTTTTCACATGTTCTGCCCATGGGATTTTATAATTTAAAAATATAAATGTATCATTATAACACTTCAAGTTATGGAAGCTTTATCTCAGTGTGTATGCCTCGGTAAATTTCTCCTAGAAACTTAGATGTTTCATCCTGCAAAATGGACAAACTGGCCAGAGAGAATATATGCAGATACCATACACATACCATAGACTTTTATATCAGTATCTAACAAATATGTATAACATTGGATGGATAATTTAATCTCTTTATGACATTACAAATCAGTTATTACCAACGCTGTACAGTGATGATTACAAGACGGAAAACTTACAAGGTCAATCTAAGCAATTCAACAAACACCAAGAAGTTGGCTTCTATTTTTATGCGGCGAATTCCCAACTCCTTTATTAATGTTGTTTGTGAATGGGAAATAGGAGGAGAATAACACAAAAAATAGTTCATCAGTTGCAGGTATTAGTAAGGTTCGAGGGAGAATTTTGTGCTATTACAGTATTACAAATCCCCAAGATAGTTGGTCATATTATTTCAACACTTAAACATATCACACAGCAATTTTTCCATGGCAGTGTTACCAATGATCCTGTGGAAAAACAGCAGTTCAATTCTGTCTGCTGGTACGTAGCGCAGTGAAGGTAGCATCAGCAGTAGGCGTCCAAACCTAGAGTTAAAAACAGAAAAGGAAACTATAAATAAATACTGGAAATGAGTGATAATGAAATACAGGTTGTCAGGTCTATAATTTTTTTTAATGAGAAATGAACCTTCACATTCTGAGTAGTACTATTTCTGACTATCAAGAAATTAAGGACAATAGAGTATAATTTTATTTTATATTATTATTATATTCCACACATGTTCAAATAGAAAAGTCAGATTTCTAGAACAGTAAGGAATTTTAAAAGAAAGTGCATTAAAAAGTTAATGAATCTTATTCCACAGAAGGAAATGTATACCTCTTATGGTGGCACATTCTTCATCAAGCCATTCTTACTCACATCCTTTATAAGTGCCACTTGGAATAAATTCCATAGTCTACCCCCTTTTTTACACAGTTTGATTACTGTTTCTGTTCTTGTAATCCAAACACTTACTTCAATCAAACAACAGAAATCATTAGTAGTGGCTGCCATACACATGTTGCTCAGATAAGTCGTTTTTTTTAATAGATATTGACAATATTGATAAATATAATTGGTAGTATTTTGGTTATTTTTGACTATGCTGTTAAGTGTGTTCTTTAGTCTTGACTATTATTACACAATATTTTTTCAAAAATGTTTACATTATGGCAGTTGCATATAAAAGAAATGGCAACCAAGACATTGATGTTGACTGATATCAACATGCAGGATTTAGTGCGATGTAGCATGTGTTTAATATATAGTTTGCCGAGAGTGAATGGTTTGTGGTATGAGAGCGAGAATGGAGAGAATATCTGTTGGAAATGTTTCGTAAGCAAGTGAAAGAAATGAGTCATGTTAGGAGTGAAAGCATCAAGTGATATTATAGATAGAAGGCAGGATTGTGAAAGTGTGGTGCAGAATGTAGCAGAAGCAGTGAATGATAGTGCATGAAATACAAATGAGAGTTTGAAGAAAGTGAATGAAAGCAATAATGTGGATGATGAGATGCCAGCATGGAAAGAAATTGCACACTTATGAGGATGCTTCACAGGAGAGCAATTGGCATGTGGTACAGAAGGATGCAGAATAAAAGAAAGAGTGAATGGAAAAAGCATAAAAGTGTGAGAAACTGGGAGAAAAGAGATAGTATTGTATGGGAATTCAAATGATTTGGAAGGTGAGAAATATGCAATGAGAGAAGATATGAAAGAATTGTTAGAAGCAAAAATGAAAAGAAAGTAAAAATTGTCAGTCTGTTGCCTCGGTATGATAGGACAGAATTCCTATCATATACCGAGGCAACAGACTGACCTGTTGAACTGCACAATCTTCAACGAGAAGATTGTGCAGTTCATAGATGTGTGGAGTGAAATTCATGGACGTGATTGTGAAGAGCTGAGTTCAGTTTCCCAGGTTTCAAATCAGAATGGGCAGGAAATGACATTATGTAAGAGACCCAAGGGGATGTTTAAAATGCATGTCAGAAAATGATGTAGTTACAGGGATAGAATGTAATGGATATTGTATTTTCAGAGAAGATAGAGAAAATAGGGCAGGAGGAGTGGTATTATTAATGACAGCTGAACTTCAACCAACAAAAATAGAAGTTAAGGAAGATTGTAAATCTGATGAAAATGGTTCATTTGAGGCTCTCTAGTGTGAGAAAGAGGCCAATAGGACAAAATATATTGTTGGTTGCTATAGACCTGCTGGTCCAGAAGAAGATGTGGATGACATGCATTAGCAGAACGAGTGCAATTATCTTGGGAAACTTCAAATATAGTGATATAAATTGAAAGGAGGAAAGGACACATAGCTAAATGGAAATGGAATTTATACAGTTGCTAAGGAATACCTAAAACAGCACATGATGGAAAGGACCAGGGGTGTGAGAGTGTTGGAGTGGCTTGTCTATTAGATTGTACTCACAAAATTTGCAAGCAACTGTGGAACACTGAGATCTCACCAAAAGATTGGTGCACAGTTATCCTTATTCCAGTTCCAAAAAAGAGGAAACAGCAAAAAGTGCATTAATGTTAGGACAGTTTGCCTCATGAGTCACCTAAGCAAAATATTTTTGGACATCTTACTCTCATATATTGAAGCAAAAAATGGAATTCAGTTTTTCTGACTTCCAGGTAGGCTGGATTTAATAAGAACATGAGTACAATTGACTATATATTTATGCTCCATATCACTGGAGAAAAATATGTAGAACAAAGTATCGTGCCATAATTTTATTGACCTACAAGACGGCTTTTGATTTTGTGTTGCATCGATGCCCTTTGGAAAATTGTGCAACATATAGAATAGACAACAAAATAATACGACTGAGTGAATCCTTGTACTCATATTCTGAAATGGTGGTTGAAATCAAGGGGAATTATAGCACTCCCTTTTCCAATGACGCATGGAGTAAGATGGTGCATGTTATCACCAATGTTGTAAATGAAGCCCTAGATTACTATTATGGTAAAAGGAAGAAGAATAAACCATCTAAAGTTCACTGATGATACTGAATTTCTAGCAGAAAACAAATCAGATCTTCAGAAAATCACCACAAAATTAGCTTACACTTTTAAAAAATAGAGCTTGACCATAAGTACCCCAAAATCAAAAACCTGTTTGATTGCATATGCAAAATGGATATTATCACAAAATTTCTCATCATTCTGAGAGGTGACAGTATGATTTTTCTTCATTTAACACACCCAATAGTGTATAATCATTTCAAGCTTTTCCATAACCAAATGCCTTTTAACTGTGATGTTATTGCCATTCTTTAATGACAAGAGAAACTTCATATCTGTCAAACTGCGGTCACGTGTTATTTCTCACAGAAATCTCATTTCAATTCCTCTAATCTTTGATAACAGCCAAATCTCTAGACAAGCCAAACCTCATTATTTAAAAAACTTCTGAACACCCTGATAAGAAAATTGAACATCTACACCTATGTCAGAACTTTGAAAGGGAAGAAAAAGAAGAGCTGTGTAAAGTACTGGCAAAAATAAAATGGGATATTCTTGGATTTTCTGGAATGATAAGAGAAGAAAAAAATTACTGAAACAAGCAATTATATTTTACATACTGCTGGGACAGATCATGCTCAAGGAGTTGGAATTATGGTCCATAAAAGATGGAAAAATAATATTCTTAAATTTAAATCGGTCTCCTCAAGGATTACAACTCAGACAAACTCAATAAGCAGCATGATTTAAGTATAATAGATATGTGCACCCACTTCCAGTCATTCAGATGAAGCTATTAACAATTTCTATGAGGATCTCTCTAGCACTCTCAAAGATAGTACATGTCACTGGAAAATTGAAATGGGCAACTTTAACTGTAAATTAGGCAAGAAACGACAGGGAGAAAGTGCTTTAGGAGTGCAAAGCATGGGCCAATGACTTGTTGAATTTGCAGGGAGTGAGGAATTTTATGTATATAGGAAATACTTTCTTTAGGAAGTGAATTAAATGTAAATGAACCTAGAGATCACCAAATCGAGAAGTTTTTAATGAAATTGATTATATTATGGTCAACAACATGGAAATAATCCAAGATGTATCTGTTATCAATCAATTTAATTTATGATAGTGATCATAGGTTAGTGAGAGCAAGGATAAAAATAAACAAGAATGAGAGTTAAAAATTTTAATAAAAAAAATATTAAAAAAACATTCCAGAAGATGAAGATATAATAAACCATAAAGAAAAATTTGAGGAAATAATGGAAGAAAGGTTGAAAGGGAAAAAAAAAAAATTACTGAATCAGGCTTATTGGATAGAATAGAGGAAATAGCTTCAACAATAATAGAGGTTTGAGAAAATCATTACCAGCATATTTTTTTTTATTGATCTCATACATGAGAGGTCATGGGATCTATAAGCACATCAGTGCCATATGTGTAGGGTGCAGTTGAGGACTGAGATTGCCTTTTTTTTAATTATTATTTTGAAGAGTTGCAGGTTGTAGTCTGGGAATACTTCATAAGGAAGGCTGTTCCAGAGGTGGTTGAAATAAAAGAAGAAGAAAAGAAGCAGGTTTGGTGTGTTTGCAGCTGCTCTTGTATTAATAGATACAACAGAAACTGAATGTCAGTACTAAATAGTGATCTCCAGTGAGCATAAGAACTATTACCCAATGCAGTGCTATAGCAGTTGAGGTTACAGAACAAAAATGGTCTGCTCTTAGAAAGCAAGTTTGTTTTTTTTAATAGAACATAAGTTGACATATTGTGAATAAACAGCTATGCAGTTAACCACTTGAATGGTTTAAAATGGAACCCTGTAATGTTTAGTCTTATAACAAAAAATTATTAGCTCAAAAAAGTAGATTTTATAGTATTTTTTTTTCATCATCAAATTCCTGACATGTACCCTCAAGAGGTGTACAGGATATGATAGTACTACATGAAAAATTTACATCATTACTAACTTCCTATCTACAATTTTCCTCCAAATCAGTCTGTTACTTGTCAAGACTCCAACATTATCAGATCTTATATTTCTATCGTCTAAGGCATATTGTACCGTATCAATCCACCTATCTCTGGGTTGTTTTCCTGCCGACCTGGCAGAGAGCATTTGTTTTGCTAATCTTTCCTCGCCCATTCTGTTTAAGTGACCATACCACCTGAGATTAGCTCTGCTAATGCATTCCTGGATGCTGACAATGTAAAGTTCTTTCCTAATATCCTCGTTTTTAATATGATATTGCCATTGATGCCATCTGTTCACGCTTCTAACCTTTCTCAGGACTCTCATATCTGTGGTCTCTAGTGTTTCACTTCTGACCCAGCTCTCAGATCCATAAGTTAAACCTGGTTTGAACACTGTCTTGTATACAGCTAATTTAGTGTTCTGACTAATTTCTTTCTTATTCCATATGAATTTATTCAATTGACTTCCTACCATAGCAGCTTTGTTGATTCTGTTGTCTATTTCTATATTTAATTTACCATCTTCACTAAAAATCGTGCGTAAGTAGCTGAAATGTTTTACTTGTTCCACAGGTTCCCCGATCACAACACAGTTGACATTTTCAATAATTCTACCTATTTTCATTGTCTTTGTCTTTTTAATGCTGACCTTCATACCATATCTATTACAACAGCTATTCAATTTAGTCAGAGAATCTTGCATACTTGTAGTGGATTTATTTAGAAGTATAACATCGTCCGCATAAAGCAAAGAGCTGACATTAACATCTCCAATTCTGATATCATGTTTAATACCACTTTCCTTCATAATGTGATCCATATAGATAATAATTAACAGAGGGGATAATGTACATCCTTGTCTCACACCAGATTTAACATTAAACCATCTTCCTGTACTTCCTTCAATTCTAACTGCTGACTTACAACTCAAATAAAGACTAAGTATTGCTTGATATAATGCCCCATTGACACCATATAACTGTAGCGTATTGAATAGCTTCTCTCTTGGCACCTTGTCATATGCCTTTTCCAGATCGACAAAACTTAAATACAGATCTTTGTTATATTCCCATGATTTCTCAACTATTTGTCGTAAAGTGAAGATCTGATCCTGACAGCCTCTATTTGGCCTGAATCCAGCTTGTTCTTCACCAAGCTTTTCTTCCGCAATTCTTCTCAACTGTTTCTCAAGTATACTTGCATAGATCTTGCCAGGAACACTCAGTAAGGAAATACCTCTGTAATTCTCACATTCAGTTTTATTTCCCTTTTTATATATGGATATTATTAGAGCTCTACTCCAATCACTGAGAATTCGTCCCTCTGTCCAGGCTTTCTGAACTATGCAGTGCAGCCACTGTAAGACTTTTATACCACCATACTTCAGCATTTCTGGTCGAATATCATCTACTCCTGCTGCCTTTCCACATTTCAAGCCTTTGATGGCTTTTTCTACTTCAAGTATGAATATGTATTCCTGACTGTATGCCTGTTGAGTATTTTTAACCACTGTGCTATCACTGCTTCTTTCATTTAGCAATTTTTTCGAAGTAATTACTCTATACTTCAAGGATATCTTTTTCTTCCGTTTTCATGTCACCTTTATCATCTCTAACTCCTTTTACAGCACTCTTTCCTCCATTTTTAAGCTTCTTCAACAAACTCAACACTCTGGGACTTTATACACATTTTATATAAATTGTACTTTTTTTTTTATTTCTTACTACACCACTGGCCAAGAGGTCTTTTATGAATTGAACTGTGTTGTTTCTATTACAACGTATGATTTCAAGTCTACATTGTTCATCTTTCTGTCACATATGGTTGTGCCTTTGTTCCATTTTTCATACCATTGCCTCCATTATGCTGGGTGAAAATTTTATAAATGAATGAAGTAGGTCATAATTATTAATTTCGAGAAAGGAGTTCATAAAATGGTAACTAACTTACTTGGGAAATTTTGGTACAAACATAGCCAAATGTCTTATATTTATTTAGATTAGCTTCATATTTCTTCATCACATTCCTCCAGATCACATGATACAATCAAGACCTTGTAGAATAGTTATAGTACAACCCATAGTGACTTAGGCAGAAGTGACAGGAGGTGACTGCTTTCTTGATTGTTTTGGAAAAGACTGATTCTCATGAGGTCAGTTAAATAGTATAGATTTGTTTCCCTTTTTTGGACATGAAGCAATTCCCAAGATGTTAGCTGTGAGTAGAATAAGACTAAAAAAAAGTGTGGTTTCATTTAAACTTTTTTTCCCCATAGGGATCCTCTTATTCCCCTTTATGCAATGCTTGTATCTTCTAATATGACAATAATACATTGCATTAAGAAATCCAAAACCTACAAACTATTGTTATATTTCCATTAAGAGATGAGAGTTTTAACTAATGAGAAAATTTATCTGACCACCAAAAAAAAGTCCTTTACCTGGCTGGCTGGCTAGGATGATGAACTTTCACATGCTGATGCAACATCATCTGAGCTTGATCTTGGAGACTTTCCACCTGATTGGCATCCTTCAGACCACGTGCATCTATAAAGGAGGAAGAGAATCAGCTGCAATGTACACTCCAACCTTTTCATGTAATCAAATCAAACATGGGGAGGGAGAGAGAACATTCAACAATTTTCCTTTACTTTTTAATTAAAATAAAATTAATTATTAGATTTGAGTATCAGAGACCGTTTCAGTTAAAGATGTAACTATTCTGCCTTTGGTTGGTGACAGTGATCATGCGATACTCACTTGGAAAGTGACTACGTTTATGAATGTTCCATTCAGAAAAGGTTTCCTACTTTGTAGTTCAGCATGTAATTATGACCAACTGAGGAGTATACTGAGTTCAGTGGAATGGGATCAGGTTGATGGATGGGAAGAACTGCATGATAAGCATTTAAACAATACTTAAATGGTGTGATATCAGAGTGTGTCCTGAGAGCTCAAAGAATAAATAGGGTAGGATCAAATGGATGTGTAATCTTATTAAGCAATAGATTTGTAAAAAAAAAAAAAAAAGATGATGTGGAAGGAATACCATGTGCATAAGGATGACGTTATGAAAATTAGTAGCAGGCTAGAATAGTCACAACTGTTGTACGGAAAGCAAAGTCTAAATATGAAAAATAAACTGGCTCTGCGTGCTAAAAACAACCCACAAGAATTGTATCGATATGCTGCAAGTAAAAGAAAGAATGAATATGAAAAAATAACTCTTCTAAATGCAGATGCCATAAGGGTAACAGATGCAGAAGAGTTTGTTCAACTAATGAGTGCCTATTTTGTTAAAAGCTATCAACTTGGTACACACGACATTGAACTCACTGCTACCTCTTCACTGTATGAAGACGAGGTATTAGAGCTGTTGCACAAACTAAATAAGAATTTATCAATAGGGACTGATGGGATATCAGCATGTTCAGCTAAACACTCTTAAAAGAGTGTTTAGCTGAACTGGCTATTCCTTTGACTAGTCTGTTTAATATGAGTCTCAGAACAGGGAAGATTCTGCAGGAACGGAAAGAATGTATGGTAATTCCATTGCATAAGGGTGGTGCAAAGACCGATGTATCCAATTATTGACCAATTAGTATCTCAGGAGTGCTGGTGAAAATTTTGGAAAAATTGGTTAAGGCTCACATTCAAAAATGGGATGACAGTAAATCTCTGCTTTGCAATGAGCAACATGAGTTTACTAAGGGAAGATCATGTTTTAGCAACTTGTTCACATTCTATAACAATGTTACCATTGAACTAGAGAAGGGAAATGGATACACCATGATGCTTTTAGATTTTGCTAAGGCTTTTGACAGAATAAAGCATGGTAGACTGCTGTATTCAGCCACCCTCTTAGCATGGATAAGAGGGTGGCTGACCAGTGGTGTACCACAAGGATCAGTGCTTGGTTCACTGTTATTCGATCTATACATTAATGATATTGGGAAGGATTTGACAAGCAACATACAGCTATTTGCTGATGATGCAAAGATAGATAGGGTAATCAGGAATGCTGCTGATGTGCAGTAGTTGCAGAATGATTTGAATAGGCTGGAATTGTGAGCATGGGAAAATGGATGTCAGTTCGATGTCAGTAAATGTAAAGTCATGCACTTTGGCGTGATTAGATATCCAATGTCATATTATATCAGGATTACGCTTGAAGAAACTGATGAGGCTAGGGATCTTGGAGTGTTAGTAGATAGGAAGTTGAAGTTCAGGGACCATGTAGCAAAGATTGCAAATACAACTCAAAAGATAATTGCAATACTGAAAGGAACGTTCACATGTAAAGATAAGGATTTCATTTTGCCTCTTTACAAGGCCTTGATAAGACATTATAGACTATTGTGTGCATGTCTGGTTTCCATTGTAATTCTGATATATTGGAGAGAGAGTGTTAAAATTGATATCAGGATTTTGAAGACAGATTGGGAATTGACTGCAGACACTAGCAAACAGGAAAAAGAGGAGTATATGATTGCGACTTACAAACTTGTGAAAGGTCATACAGGATTTCAATTGATTGAATTTTTTAATTTATGGAGGGTGGGGAAAGGACAAGAGGGCATCCTTAGAAGCTGAGAATGAATGCTGCTAAGAAGGGGTGAGGGCTTGATTTTTCTATCATAGGGTGGTGCATGATTGGAATGGATTGCCATTGAATGTTGTGAGTGCAAGGGGTGTGAATGAATTCAAGAATAAGTATGATAGCTGATGCATGTAGTATGGTCGCCTCCCTCGATGAGTCCCCTGACCACCTGGAGGTCTCTCTTAATAATATATATATATATACATTATATGATTCCCAAAAGGCCAAAATAATGTTGATTGAATTATGCATTTTTCATTGAAATTGAAAAATAACAAAAAGAAAGTGTACAGAATTTTTTGAATTCCTCATAATTTAAATGCTATTGGTGTAAGGTCCTTCAAATACTTAAAGCATTAGATGTCAGAGATAAACCAAGGGAGTTGAAGAACACTCCTTCAACCTCCTCTCCTTTTTATAAGGAACTGTATATAGAAAGAAAATGAAACATGCAAATCAGTTCTTAAACAAATTTTAAGAAGGCAACTTATAATGGGTTCACAGCAGTCACTTTCAACAGGGAAAATACGAATCAATGAATTTCAAATTTTCGTTTGATACAGGATATGGGCTGGTATCTCATAGCATTGTGAAAACTGGAAGTTTTCCCCAATCCTAGTTTTTAATTTCTTCTCAGCAGTGCAAGTCAACAGAGTTGGTTCCCTCAGGAAGAAACTTCTTTTAATCCAGAAACTCAGAGAAATCAACTGTAAAAAAAAAAAAAGTTGCAAACACATAACACTAATTACAGTTAGAAATATGAAATGGTGGCAGCTCTGTTACTCAAACTCACATGCATTTTGCCAGCTGTGGTTTTGATTTGCATTTCCTCGCCTCCAGGTAGAGTTAGAAAAACCCCTGAACCTCCTTGGTTGAGTGCTTCATCAGATAACCCATCGGTGTAGGCAATGACCTGGTTTAGATTATTTAAGTGGTGTATAGTGTCAAGTTCTTTTCTTTTATTTTCTTCCTGTGAATCCTTTTTTGTACAAGGCAATGACATGGTTCTAGGAGATTTAAGTTTATTGTGTTTTTTGGTAGAATAGTTGAAAGGAATGGCTTTTTGTTCTAAGTCGATCTGTTTTCTAATTTCATGATCGTATTGTAAAGTGGATGATCTCTTTAGTCTAGATTTTCTTGTCCAGGCATAGAAAGTCCTAAGTGAGATGTGATCCTGTTGTTGGCTCCTGATTCTGTTAGTGAATTTAACTATGGAAAGTTTTCTTCTGTCTTCTACTATGTGAAGTCCATACTCTTGTTGAGCTTTTAAATTATTTGTAGATGAGACTGCACCTATGATAATTTTTGCTGCTCTTGATTGTACTCTGTCAAGTTTTACTTTTGAGCTAGTAGAAGCTGGTACCCAGATTGATGAGGCATATTCCATAGTGGGTCGTATGAGTGCAGTATATGTAGTTTTGAGTGTCTTCAGTTTTGCACCCTACTTTGTTCCACAAAGGCTTTTGATGATATTAAGCTTTTTAAGAGCTTTATTAGATATATTTGTAATATGAGTTGTAAATCTCAGTTCAGTATCTAGAGTTAAGCCTGAGTATTTGAGAGTCTTTTTTCTATTTTGGTATTATATATTTTGATTTGGGGATTGAAACTGTGTCCGTTTTTTCTATCAGTGGAGAAGATGCTCAATTTTGTTTTTTCTGGGTTTATGACATATTTGCCTAATTTAAGTTCCTTTGTCCATCTTTCTAAACTTTTTATTGAATTATTTAGGACTTTTTCAGATTGTTGAGGATTACTGCTTGTGTGCCAGATTGCTATATCGTCTGTGTAGCATGCTATTTTGTGTCATTTGTTATGCGAGGATGGATATTGTTCATATAGATGAGAAATAGGAGTGGGCTTAAGACAGAACCTTGTGGGACTCCAGCCCAAGTTCTATGCATATTGGAATAAATTCCATTAACTTTTACTTTCATTTTTTTTCCTTTTCATGAGATCAGAAATCCAAATTAATGCATTCCCCCTTATTCCAGTGTAATATGCAATTTTTATTAATTTTTGTCTCCAAATGCAATCGAAGGCAGCTGCAAGATCCAAGAATATTGCTGTTGTCCTCTTTGGTGGTTTTTCTTGAAAGTCATCTATGACTGATTGGCAAAGATAAAATAATTGATCTTCTGTACTGTGTTGAGACCTGTATGCAATTTGGTAGAAGTTGATTTTGTTATTTTCTAAAAGCCAGTTCATAAGTCTTGTATGTATTATTATTTCGTTTAGTTTGCAGAGTGCTAGTCAAAGCTGATTGATCTGTAGCTTTTACGGTCATTAGGCTTTTTGTTAGGTTTTAGTAAGGATATAATGACTGATGTTTTCCAGATTTTTGGTAGTTTATCTGTATTTGCAGGAAGTGTTAAATATCTTCAGAAGGCAGTTTTTGGCTATTTTTCCCATGTTTTTAATCATGTGTCCAAAGATGAGATCAATTCCATGTGATTTATCAGGGTAAATTTGACTAATTGCTGTTTCTAGTTCTGTCATTGTGAGGTCCTGAGTAAAGATGTCTTCAGAAGGATTGGTTCTGGATTGTGTTAGCAGATGTTTTGCAATTTTCCTGTACTTTTTGTCTTCTTTGTTGTATTGCAGTTTGCTTACATTAGAGTACTGTTTGGCTAGTATATTTGCCATCTGTTTGTTTGTTGCTGCTGTATTAGTTCCTGAAGAGATTGTGTTTGAAGAGTGATCAGTATCTGGAACTGTTGTCTCCTTTCTTTTAGGAACTGTTGTCTTATTTAATAATCTGATGGTATTCCAGTGTTGAGTCTTTTCTTCGATCTAGTCTATTGCAGAATTCTTCCCACTTTTTTTGTTTGCAGTTAGAAATTTCATCTTTGATGTTTTGAGTTAATTCTATTAACTTCCTTCTGTTGTCTTATGTATTGTTTTGTTTTAACTGTTCGTTGATATTATCTTTTTCATTGATCATAGCATTGATATTATGATCATTCCAAAATGGAAAACCCAATTGTTTTTCCTGAGTCCTCTGGGAATTGAATTTTTTTGCAGCTCTGGGTATGTTGTTAGTTAATTCTAGTAGTTGCTGATCAAGATCTTTAGTGGTGGGTGTGGCAGTGCAATGTTTCTAGTAGTTGTGTGTATTTAGGCCAATTTGCTTTTCTGAAGTTCCAAGATCTCTTTGTCTGTGGTTTTTGGTCTAACTGCAAATTAATGGTAGTGATAATAGGTCTATGATCACTGATGGCATTCTTTTGTATTTTCCTCTGGATAAGACTAGCAATTTCATAATCTACTGCTGTGATGTCTAATGCTGATTCTCTGCCTGCTGTTTTTGACAGGTATTTATTTTGCTTGCTGTTTATGATCTCAAGGTTTAGATCATCAATTATGTCTTCTATTTGTGCTCCTTTCCGATCTAGTTATGGGGAGCCCCAAGTTGGGCTTTTGGCATTTCGATCTCCTAAAAGATCTTTGTATCTGACATTGTTTGACTTAGTTGCTTAATTAGTTCTGTATTGATATCTGTGTTATCTGGGTGATATGCACTGACTATTGTAATAATGCATTTTGGTAGAAATATCTTGATTGCTTGCACCTCTGTGTTGCTACTTATATTGCTGTTTGTAGTTAATACGATTTCTTTATATTTAATGCGTTTGGTCTGTAAGAGTATAGCTAGACCTCCACCAGAACGATCTGCTCTGTCTTTCCTTAATGTTGAATAGCCTTTGATTTGAAGCTTCAGATTTTGATTTAGTTTTGTTTCTTGTAAGCATGCAATATGGATGTTATTTTTGTATAAAATGTTCTTAAGCTCTTCCATCTTTTTTTGAGTGCCGTTGATGTTTAGCTGAAGTATGTTGAGAGTCCTTGAGCATATTTCTCATCGAGATTCTGGACTGCAGTTCTCAACACGTCAGCTGGCTGCCCCTGGACGCGGTAGCATGTGTCTTCGTAGCATATTTCTCATCAAGATCCCAGATTGCAGTTCTCGACACGTCAGCTATCTCAGATGCAGTAGTATGTTTCTGATTCAGAACAGATGCTCTTCATGGAATTGGGTGTGCCAGAGCTCCGTTAGCCAGCAATTTTCAGGGGTTCTCTTCAGGGTTCGATGTAACAATCCAAGTGGAAAAAAAAAAAAAAAGGTAGCAGCAGGATTAGGCAGAAAGAGAGTTTTTCATGCTACCATATTGGAGCTTCACCCTACAAAGCAATCCCCTACTTCTTGCCACTTCCAACTTGCACGTGGGATTGAACTTCTGCAAGTGCGTTAAACTTCCTTAGCACAACAGTATGTTATATTTTATAAAAATGATGAGTGTAAATGTGATATGGAACTTCAGGTGCAAAGATCTTGAATTTTCACAGAAAGGGATCTAAGAGCTATAGTATATGTGTGTGTGTGGTCAAGCAATCTAAAAAATATAAAAGACTACAGCATAATCACTTAGGAGATTCAGGAACATGCGGAAGTATCAGTTTGTAAACTGTATTGAATACATAGTTGGCAACAGTTACAGCTGGTGTTTAAACAGCAAGCAGATACTATATAGTAATGAATTCCACTATACTTTCACTGAACTGGGAGAACCTGGATTAGACAACAGACTGGCAAGCATAAAACAAGATGCATTGCCCCAACGATAAATAAAAGTGATGAAAGTGTGAGGATATTTTTTTGGTACGGAATCAGTCTATACCACAAAAAATACCTCTCCCATCCCCACACTTTCATACTGATATTTGTTGATACTGCCATGAACAAACATGTTCTGGGAAATGCTGAAATATCGAATACCTATAAAATCCACAATCTATTGCAAACTTGGTTTGAAGATAATGTACAACTCAGAGCCAGATTGAAAATTGAGCGAATACTAATGAGATGAAGCGGAATGATGAGAAGAATGTTGCCTGAAGGCTAACATCAGTAGCAGAACTCTAGTCTTGTGTGAAGAATGGAGGTTAATTTCCATGGGATATGAACCTCCATTTTTCATGCAGGGAACATACAGTAGAGGAGGTTGAAGCAATGTGGAGCACCACTACAATGAAAAGGTTATTGACAATGCTATAGCAAAGAACTATGAACTGCTTTAGGAGTGATTAAAAAATATTGGAAAGGGTTCAGAGTCAAATAACCATATCAATATGAAATTCCTTTGCATTGATGGCTATGAGGATACATTGAGGGAATGCAAATTATAGTTTAGCAAACAGGAGGAAAAGAGGTGATATGATCAACAACCTATTAAGGAGGCTGCTGAATATAGATAGGATGTTCACGAGGTAATTGTTGAAGAGAACAAATAATCCCCAGAAGTTGTATTTGGGTGTTTTGAATATGATAATAATGTTTTTTTTTTAAACAGTTTTAGACAAAACTTAAATAAACTCAAAACTCTTCTAATTTTAAGATAAAATTTTGGATGAGTGATGTGACTTTGTGGAGGACTGAAATAATAGTTTTAGGTTATGTACCCATCTACTACCAATAGCATACCAAATGCATCAAACTAGCGTTTTTTTCAAAAATTAATGAATTATTATATTCAAAAATTACATTAATAAAGTTCAGCTCGCTATGTACAAAACAAAGCTTGCTGTTCCATCCTCTGCTATTGTTTAAGGATGTAGTTTTCCAGCAGGAAACTCTCCCAAAATTTTTTGCTACAATTTAATTCCCATAAAAATAATAAATTTATGATGTGGAATAAAATGATATACTGCACGTGCTATCGTGAATTTTATTTCATGATATATTTAAATCCTTCATCCTTTAGAAGCAGCACAGTATAGCATATTTTTTATTTTTTTAAAAGGACTGTTATTGACGTGCCAACAAGTGTTGTTTGCCAACTAAGCTGCCATAGTGCAATTAATATCAACAATGCCCTTTGGTTGGAAAGATCTGGATTTGAATCCCATCCAGAATGCAAAGAACCTTATCAGGGCCCTTCAACTGAAGGTGAACACACAATTTATAGATGTAGCACATCACTTCATAGCCACAGTTGTTTCAGTCAAATTCAAAATAAACAATCATGTCAGTTATTGTACTTGTTATAGTCTCACATACCTGGACTCGACTGACCGTCACATTCTAACCTTGATGTCTATAATAAACTGCATGTTATAACTATGAAGATCAGTTCTCAAGTGGACAGTTTTTTCTCAATGATCACTTCCATCTTATCAGAAAGCAGTGACACATGCCCACCCCCCCAAAAAAAAAAATTCTATTAAGTCTAGTGACTGGCCTATCTGCTTTCATGTACTAATAGTAGAGATAACCAACCATCAGTTCCCCATGCTTCTTAATAAGATTAATTAATCTCTGGGAGGGGATAAGTGTGAGACCACCACCCTGCTTATTGAAGGCTTGAAGTGGCTTGAAAAAATTCCATGTTTGGTCTCTTGAGCAGGATTTCCAGACTGTGTAAAAAAAAAAAAAAAAAAAAAGGTAAAAATTTAAAATATATATAAAATCAATAATGTCAGGATCAGATCTTCACTTTACGACAAATAGTCGAGAAAGCATGGGAATATAACAAAGATCTGTATTTAAGTTTTGTCGATTTGGAAAAGGCATATAACAAGGTGCCAAGAGAGAAGCTATTCAATACGCTGCAGTTATATGGTGTCAATGGGGCATTATATCAAGCAATACTTAGTCTTTATTTGAGTTGTAAGTCAGCAGTTAGAATTGAAGGAAGTACAGGAAGATGGTTTAATGTTAAATCTGGTGTGAGACGAGGATGTACATTATCCCCTCTGTTATTCATTATCTATATGGATCACATTATGAAGGAAAGTGGTATTAAACCTGATATCAAAATTGGAGATGTTAATGTCAGCTCTTTGCTTTATGCAGATGATGTTATACTTCTAAATAAATCCGCTACAAGTCTGCAAGATTCTCTGACTAAATTGAATAGCTGTTGTAATAGATATGGTATGAAGGTCAGCAATAAAAAGACAAAGACAATGAAAATAGGCAGAATCATTGAAAATATCAACTGTGTTGTGAATGGAGAACCTGTGGAACAAGTAAAACATTTCAGCTACTTAGGCACAATTTTTACTGAAGATGGTAAATTAAATATAGAAATAGACAACAGAATCAGCAAAGCTGGTATGGTGGGAAGTCAATTGAATAAATTCATATGGAATAAGAGAGAAATTAGTCGGAACACTAAATTAGCTGTATACAAGACAGTGTTCAAACCAGTTTTAACTTATGGATCTGAGAGCTGGGTCAGAAGTGAAACACTAGAGACCACAGATATGAGAGTCCTGAGAAAGGTTAGAAGCGTGAACAGATGGCATCAATAGCAATATCATATTAAAAATGAGGATATTAGGAAAGAACTTGACATTGTCAGCATCCAGGAATGCATTAGCAGAGCTAATCTCAGGTGGTATGGTCACTATAGAATGGGAGAGGAAAGATTAGCAAAACAAGTGTTCTCTGCCAGGTTGGCAGGAAAACGACCCAGAGGAAGAACAAGATATAGGTGGATTGATACAGTACAAAGTGCCTTAGACGATAGAAATATAAGATCTGATAATGTTGGAGTCTTGACAAGTAACAGACTGATTTGGAGGAAAGTTGTAGATAGGAAGTTAGTAATGATTTAATTTTTTCATGTAGTACTGTCATATCCTGTACACCCCTTGAGGGTACATGGCAGGAATTTGATGATGATGATGATGATAAAATCAATAAAAATGGGGAAAAAACCTTATTGTCCCTACAGTACAAATGTTCTATACATTTCAATCTGGTTGAAAAATAAAATAAAATTGCATCATCTCTATACCTGAAATTCAGGTGTAGAGATGAAGCAATTTTATTTTATTTTACAGAAGGTTGTAAACCTATAATACATTCTAGGTTTACAACCTTCTGTGGGTGGAATTTACTTGAAAAATTAAGTCTTATTGATTTATTAAAATTATAAATAAATCATATCCTTCAAATGGTGTTACAGAAGGCTGTTGAGGATATCATATGCTGAAAGGTGATAGAAAGGATTAGTAGAACTATAAGGCTTGTTAAAGATATTGACAGAAGAAAGCTGAAATACTTTGGACATGCTGAAAGGATGACTTCTCAAAACAGTAATGGAAGTTATTTCCTGGAAAAAGAGGCAAGAGGTAGATTCTCAATGAGTTGGATTGATGGGTGGTGTTTGGAGTGATTGATCTACAGAGAATTGAAGCCTCCAGAAAATCATACAACAGGACCATCTGGTGAGTACTAGTCAGTGGTTAAATTCTAAATGAATAAGTTCTGGGACCCTATACAAAATAACCAATTGTATTTACCTTTGAATGCTATCTGGCGAAGTTCCAAACCTACCCGTCCCTTTCATCATGTGTTCATAATCAGGCGACTGTTGATATTGACTTTATATATGTACACATTCAAAACTGTAAACAATCATTGAATAATAACATAATTACCGTAAAGGAAGAAAAGTCACAAAACAGAAAAATATTCCTACAAAAACCAATTGTATTTAGCATTGATAGTGAGTACTTCCCACGGAGGTCAAATGTTGATGATAATAATAATTTACCTTTGAATGTGATCCACTGGTCGAGTGACCAGCAAGTCAGCAAATCTTTCCTTTCGTTCAGCGTATTAATATTATCGCACTGCAACTGATGGGAATTCTGTGTTTCTGTGGATTTGTTATAGACCTCTTTCTCTTCAGAAACTACACATTACAAACTCATTTTGTATTATCACTGTCATCCGAGCTATTATTCCATTTAAAGAAGGTACCAATGTACTTATCCATAGTTGAAATACCATATTTACTCAAATATAACTCGCCACGTATATAACTTGCGCTCCTGATTTTACTTTTCGAAAAAAGAACTTAAAAAGTTTCGCATATACTTCACTCGACGTGAACATATTTCGCATTAAATATGTTCACGTCGAGCGATAGTAACTCGCTTGCAATGGTAAACAACACGCCCTCACCAACAGCCACTATACTGCACGAGGCAAGAAAAACAAGTACTTTTATTGTCAGTGAATAAAGTATGAGCAGTCTGTGTAATATATTTCTCAACAAATAGTGCAATTAAAGACAA
Source organism: Typopeltis vanoorti (assembly GCF_054136105.1). Classification (NCBI taxonomy): domain Eukaryota; kingdom Metazoa; phylum Arthropoda; class Arachnida; order Uropygi; family Thelyphonidae; genus Typopeltis; species Typopeltis vanoorti. Next base: position 72,691,969 of record NC_143564.1, on the reverse strand, counting down.
CTGCGATAAAAACAACACTAATTAATGAATCACATGTCCCCTCATACAGAAACTGCTGTATAGACTCAAGCAAAACCATATGTTGCACCGACAAACACAGTACTGTATCTAACTAAAAACTATTGTTATTAATGTGTGGGAGTTCGCCTGCCCCAAAACAGCAATAAAATTCAACCGAACATGTTAAAATTCGTACACGTGTTAAAACTAAGAAATATATATATATAGTGAATGTTATGGCAGTTTCACATATGGAAATCAGTTGAAGAGAGTTAGCATTTCAACTCAATTGTCAGCTATGCTTTTATCTTTCGTTAATACCGCACCAATCATATGCACGTCTTGCTATCTGTTTCATGTTAGCTTAATTACCGTAAAGGGAAAAAAGTGACAAAACAAAAAAATGTTTCGGGTCCCGGAGAGCCCGGCTGAATTTAACCACTGGGACTGGTGTTGCACATCACCGAGGAACAGAGTGACCATACGGCATCTGAAGATCTCCATGGAATAGAGGGATAGATATCCTTATGAATGGAGGAAATGAAAAGCTCTTCCTAAGTTAGGAAAGGACTGGACTTACTCGCCTAGTGATACAGGTTCAAGAATGTCAGGACGATCTCGCCATGAGAAGTTATCAGATGCTATCAGAATCTTAAGTAAACAGGAATCCCTTCAGTGAAGAGTTTATAGGCAAAAGATTTAAACATACGCAAGGACATGCATTCCACATTCATAATTGACTGTCAACCAGCCCCTGGTATCATCAGCAAACTTTGAGAGACTAGCTTCAACTCTCTTGCTCTCTCTCATGAACTTTTTTCTTGAGGAAAGAATCGTTTCTTGACATTTAACTTTATAATAGCTAAGGAATTTTAAAAGATTTAAGTAGCAATATTAGTTGTAGACAGTGGAAGATTTATTTCAATAAATGTTCCACTGTCGTTTTTGATCCACTTTTAAAGAACTAAAATAAATTAAGCAAAAAATACTCGCCTGCTTTAAATAAAACCACTGCCTTCATACAAGCAAATTCTGCTGGATCAACAGCAACTCTCTTGAAACGTGTATGAATGTCTTGAAGACGGCGAAGATCGGTCAGCACAACATTTGCTTTACCATTTGCCAGTCCAGTCAAAACATTTTCATTAGGTGTGAACAAGGGGCTGGATTCGAGGGGCATACACCATTGTACGGCACATAAAAGGAATAATTCCGACCAAGTTTCCTCTAGAAGAATGACCTAAAAGAGAAACAATTTGGAAATTATCTAAATGCATCATTATGTATGTTTAAAGTCAACTAAGACAAACGTTCTTTCTACATTTAAACTGCAATGAAAACAAAGGATATTGAGAAATCGAGGCTATCATTATCTTCTTCCTCTTTATAGCACATTTATCTGCTTGGTACAGAGTCCGCTATAATTATGCGATTGTGGGAAACCCCAACTGGCTTGATGCAGAGTCTGGCATTGATGAAGGAAACTATTTTCATCTCTGTAGATGCATGTGTTCATGGGGGACAAAAAACTCCTACTTCCATGTGAGACACCAGCTAACACTGAGGAGTATACTGAGTTCAGTGGAATGGGATAGGTTGCTGGATGAAAAAAATATCGACAGTGCATGGGAAGCATTTAAACAATACTTAAATGATGCGATATCTGAATGTATCCCGAGAGTTCGAAGAATAAATAGAGTAGGAATCAAATGGATGTGTAATCTATTAAGCAAGAGATTCGTAAGAAAAGGATGATGTGGAAGGAATACTGTTTGCATAAGGATGAAGTCCGTTATGAACGTTATAAGCAGCAGGCTAGAATAGTCTCAACTGTTGTACGGAAAGCAAAGTCTGATTATGAAAAGAAACTGGCTCCAGTGCTAAAGAAAACCCACAAGAATTCTATCGATCATATGCTGCAAGTAAAAGAAAGAATGAATATGAAAAAATAACTCTTCTAAATCCGGATGGCGTGAGAGATTCAGATGCAGAAGAGGTTGTTCAGTTAATGAGTGCCCATTTCGTTAAAAGCTATCAACCTAGTGAACGCAACATGGAGCTCACTGTTATCTCTTCACTAGATGAAGAAACGCAGGTGTGTGAGGCTGAGGTATTAGAGCTGTTGAACAAACTGAATAAGAATTCAGCAATAGGGACTGATGGAATATCAACACGTGTGCTAAAAGAGTGTTCAGCTGAACTGGCCATTCCTTTGACCAGGATGTTTAATATGAGTCTCAGAACAGGGAAGATTCCGCAGGAATGGAAGGAATGTACGGTAATTCCATTGCACAAGGGTGGTGCAAAGACCGGTGTATCCAACTATCGACCAATTAGTATCTCAGGAGAGGTGGTCAAGATTTTGGAACAATTGGTTAGGTCCGCATTCAGAAATGGGTTGACAATGTTCTCCTCTTTGCAATGAACAACATGGGTTTACTAAGGGAAGGTCATGTTTTAGCAACTTACTCACATTCTATATAGCAATGTTACCATTGAACTAGACAAGGGGAATGGATACACCATGATACTTTTGGATTTTGCTAAGGCTTTTGAAATACAGCATAGCAAACTGCTGCATAAATTAGAGAAAATGGGTTTTGGTTATACAATAATAGCATGGATAAGAGGATGGGTGACTGACAGATATCAAAAAGTGGTATACGGGAGATCTGAGTCTGCAAGGTTTAAGGTGTCTCCCCAGCATGATTGGATAAGGATGGCACCAGACTCCTCCCTGGGTTCGAGTATATTGACCTTATCAGGACGAGGCTCAATGCCTTACCCACTTGAGCCAGCACAGCTCGATGGTGTTATATTCTTCTTTTATGTGGTCTGCGTGACTGCCTTATCGTTATATCTTTAATTGTCTTTACTTTAGCCTTACAGTTAACATTGATTTTTTGTATCACTTAATATCAGATATTCGTTTGCCGACGAATTTGTATTAATTAAAGACTGCACTAGCTGGCAACTAAATTCTGATATGTCATCAAAGAATACTTAAAGGAAGTGTAGGGATCAAGAAGTAAGCAGTTGTGGTCCCAATTCTTCTATCACTAATGGTTTCTCCTTAAATGCACGGTACGAAATTTTCCAAATGGTAGCTCAAATCCGCAGAAAGGATGACAAACTCATTTGATTATATTTTAAGAAACACATTTATTATTGCACAAAGACAAGTATACACGTTAATCAAATCCTTAATCTTAAAAGAGTGTGGGTTCCCTTTACTTAATTAATCACAAACAAAACTTCTATACTATAGTCCCTTACTTGACATAAATTCCTCACTTCTAAACGTACATCTATTCTCCGATTCTTATAACTAAGTTACCTAATATTGTCACACATGTAATATTTCATATATACACAAGACAACTCAATACTTCTGACATGAACTTCTCTAGGATAATACTTCTTAATCTTACTTAATCCCCCCCTCCAAAATTTTAGTTAACAATTAGTTACGTTCTGACCATATAATATTACTGTTCTTAAATCACACAAACAGTTCGGACCTCGGCCTCCTGTTCGGCTGGAGCCTAATATGCTTCCTTCTTAACTGTAGACAAAAGTGTCCAAATCGCAGACTGTTCCTATAACACTACACAGAAATAGCATGCTTCCTTAACTTCTGTTTCCCTACTCTTCGGTTACTTTAATTCAACATTTAACATAAGAAAATCTTCCGCTTACCGTTCTTGCCTTGAACTGGATACTTGGGTCGGCTTACTGTACCTTCACTGATGGCGGTCTTGCTATTCCTTTGTTTCCATACGAACCGAAAAACACTCATACACAGATTTGAACAATGACGTTGATTTCATCAGTGGCTCTTTCTTCTTATGGATCTGAATACATTGTAGTTTCAGCCTTGGCCCACGTAGCACACATAGCAAGGGGGGGGGGGGGATTCTTGCTACACGTGGCGGCAAGCTCTACACAGCTCTCCGACAGGACTAGGTGCCGACGAAACCCGGAGACGAGATAAGAGAGCGATTCGAATTCCCGCTGAAACCTTTATACTCCAAAACAGCTCCCTCACGCGGTGGTGTCGTCACGCATACGGCGGCTTCTGATTGGACGCCGTGGCTACGAACTACTTTTACATGGCTTAAAGTTTGCTCTAGTTACGCTATACACATATACTTGGCAATTTATACGATTTTATATTTTAATTCACTTACAACTGATTTCTACTTAACTCCAGGGCTATTCTAACATTGTTTAGAGCTTACACATTTGGATATTTACATGTTCTTGAGACATTAGTCAGTACATTTCCCATCCGGAGGCAAAGCATGTCCTTATACTCTCCCTATGAGTAACTTAGTGTTGGGTGGGAAAAAGGATGACTCATCATCTTTTTTTCCGACACAACAATGGGGTAGTGACGACTCAAACTATAGGGCTGGCTGCCACTACAGTGAGACACTGTCTCATATAGCCCAGTGTTGCTTCCACACCCATGGGTCCGCGTGCTTAGGCATTACGCCGTACTCTCCATTCTGAACAACAGCTTTAAGAACAAAATTTGGGAGACCGCGGTGGAACCACATTATAGGACCTCCGCGGGTTTGCGTAAGCCAGACTTCGTGATTAAAAGAGATGGTAATGTTTGGGTAGTTGATGCCCAGGGGGTGGGAACAAGGCGCCCACTAGCCTATAGCCATAATAATAAGGTAAACTATTATAAGAATAACCAAGATCTAGTTAGTAAGATACAGGAGGAGCGTGGGGAAACTCCGAGGTTTACCAGCGCCGCCATCTCTTTATATAGCGTATGCAGGGCAGATAGTTATAAAGACTTAAAACAGCTTGGGCTTACAGAAGAATATAAAAGTTCTTTCGTTGAGGACCCTACAGGGCACACTGGCGGTATGGCGTTGCCACCAGAGAGTGACTACAATGATAACTAGAACAGGCATCGGGTAAAACACTTGTAAAGGCTTAGGCCTATATCAAGTCTGAACGAGATGGCTGGACATGATGTAAGGGTAGTACTGTCCGTTACCAGTACAAAGATTAGTAAAATAAAATAAAAAAGTTGTGTATCACAAGGATCAGTGCTCGGTCCACTGTTATTCAATCTGTACATTAATAATATTGGGAAGGATTTGACAAGCAATATACAGTTATTTGCTGATGATGCAAAGATAGGTAGGGTAATCAGGAATGCTGCTGATATACAGTCTTGCAGAATGATTTGAACAGGCTGGAATTGTGGGCATGGGAAAACGGGTATCATTTCAATGTCAGTAAATGTAAAGTCATTCACTTCAGCATGATTAGATATCCAACGTCGTATTATATTTGTGGGGTTAGGCTAGAAGAAACTGATGAGGCTGGGGATCTTGGAGTGTTAATAGATAAAAAATGGTGAAGTTCAGCCGCCATGTGGCATAGATTGCAAATACAACTCAAAAGATAATTGCAATGCTGAAAGAATGTTCACCTGTAAAGATAAGGATGTTATTTTGCCTCTTTACAAGGCCTTGATAAGACCTCACTTGGACTATTGTGTGCAGGTCTGGTCCCCTGGTTTCCGTTGTGATTCTGATATATTGGAGAGAGTACAAAGGAGAATGTTAAAAATGATATCAGGATTGTGGAATACAGATTATAAAGACAGGTGGAGAATTTGTAGACTGCAGACACTAGCAAATAGGAGAAAGAGGGGATGATATGATTGAGACTTACAAACTGCTGAAAGGGTCATACAAGATTTCAATTGATGGGATTTTTCAATTTATGGAGGGTGGGGAAAGGACGAGAAGGCATCCTTGGAAGGTGAGAATGATGGCTGCCAAGAAAGGTGTGAGGGCTAGATATTTCTCTCAGGGGGTGGTGCGTGATTGGCAGGGCCGACCATCTCAGGGGTACAGTGGGTGCAATGCACCCGGGCCCCACGATCGAGTGGGTACTGTCGATACACATTTGCAGAAACGTATTATATTTCGAATGTGTTTTTTTTTTTTTTTTTTTCGTGTGCCAAAATCATTTGCAGGTAAGAGGTTTTACAATACATTTATTTCGAATCCTTTAATTTTTACCTTTGAAAAATATTTTAGGGCCCCCCTCCCCCCTTTATAGAGAAGGCCGGTCCTGGTGATTGGAATGGATTTCCATTGTATGTTGTGAATGCAAGCAGTGTGAATGAATTCAAAAAGTATGATAGCTGGTGTGTGTAGTATGTGGCCTCCCTCGATGTCTGTCTTAATAATAATATCAATATTAATAATAATATTAAAATTTCTTCCAATAAAATCAATGCAGAGAAGTACAGGAATCGGTAAAAAAATATCTTAACAGCAGACATTTATTTTTAAGGTAATCGAAAACATGAATCGTTGGATCTGGAGTGCTTCAACATCTTTTTTTTTTTTTTTTTTTTTTTTTTTTATAATTTTCACTGTGGTTTATACGTGTGTTTCTTCTAATTATCAACATCTTGTGTAATTTGAAGGAATCAAAAAAACTTAATCAACATGGACATTGTAAATTGGAATTAGTTTCATGCGTTTGTAATTTAACGCAGACGATAAACTAGTTGCTGTAGAGTTCTAGTAGGATTCTTAAGACTAATAGCCACTAAAATAGTACCGTGATCATGCCGTGCTTTCTTGAGAAGTATCTAATTATATTGAAGTTCCCAATAAAACAATTTGCATGCTGAACTACAAAACTGGAAATTATGGTTGACTTAGGAGAATACTATCTTTGGTCCCATAGTATCGGTTACTGAATGGTAAAAATGTCAACAATGCATATGAATATTTGAAAAAGTGCTCGGGAGTGAAGTGGATATGCAACCTTAGTAAGCAAGAGATCCACAAGAAAAAGATATGGAAAGAATATCGTGTTAGAAGAGATATAAAATATATGTCACAGGCTAGAAAAGTAACGCATATTGTGCGGAAAGCTAAATCGGTGTATGAAAAGAAATTGGCTATGCAAGCTAAAGACAATCCAAAAGAATTTTATCGTTATGTCATGAGCAAAAGAATGAATGAATGAATGAATGAATGTGAAAGAATAACTTTACTGAATGCAGGCGCTACTATAGTGTCAGAAGCTAATGAGATTGTTCAATTAATGAATGCTCACTTTGCTCAGGTATATCAAACAGATGTATGTAACAGTGCACAGTGGTACTGCTGCATTGGTGAAGACAGAGGTGCATGAAAATGAGGTTGAACAGCTGTTGCATAACCTGGATAAGAATTTGTCAATAGGAGCAGATGGAATAAATATCAGCTCATTTGATAAAGGAATGTTCAGCCCAATTGGCTAGGCCTTTCACATGTTTGTATAACTTGAGTCTCAGCTCAGGAATGTATGATAGTTCCATTGTACATGGGAGGTGCAAAACCTGATCAGTATCTCTGGTGTGGTGATGAAGATTTTAGAGAAGTTGATAAGAACTCGCATACAGAAATGGGTAGACAAGCAAGCTATACGCTGGAAGGAGCAGCATAAGATTACTATAGGAAAGTAATGTTTTAGCAGGTTTGCTCATATTTTATAGCAATTTTATGGCCCAGTTGAATAAAGGGAATGGATACACTATGATAATGTTGGATTTTGGTAGGCATTTGATAGGATACCACAGGAAAGACTTGCATAAACGAGAAATATGGGATTGGAATATAACTTTGATCAGTGGATGATTGACAGACGGATATCAAAAAGTGGATGTGAATCTGCCAGATTTAAGGTGAACAGTGGTGTACTTCAGGGTTCAGTCCTCGGGCGATTATTATTTAATCTATACATTAATGACATTAGGAAGCAACAGGAGATGTGCGATTGTTTGCCGATGATGCGAAGATAGGCAGGGAAATCAGGGATGCTACTGATATTCGGCACTTACAAAATGATTTGAATAGACTGGAAATTTGGGCAAACGAAAATAGCTCTCAGTTTAATGTTAGTAAGTTTTAAAGTTATGCACTTTGGTGTGATGAAATTTCCAGCAGCATATTATATAAGCAGATTTATGCTACAAGAAACTAATGAGGTTAGGGATCCTGGCGTAATGGTGGATAGGAATTAGAACTTCAAATGTCACGTAGCAAAAGTTGCAAATACAACTGAGAGGATAACTGCGATGTTGAAACTAACCTATATGGATAAGGAAGTCATTTTGCCTATTTATAAGGCCTTAATAAGACTGCACCTGGATTATTGTGCGCAGATCTGATCTCCCGGGTTCCAAGGGGATAAAGAAGCTGTGGATAGGGTACAAAGAAGAGTTACAAAGATTATATCCAGATTATGGGATTTAGATTGAGGACATATTTTGCAAATATGTGTGGATTACAGACTCTGGTTAACAAAAGAAAGAGGAGTGATATATAAATAGAGGTCTATAAACTTCCGAATGGGTGTTATAGGATATCGTCTGATGAAATTTTTCGTTATATGGAAGGTGGGAAAAGAACTCCATGGAAATTAAGTTTGTTCGCAGTCAAGAAAGGGGTAAGAGCTAGGTTTTTCTCTCACAAAGAGGTAAGTGAGTGGATAGTTTGCCTTTAGGGGTAGTGAATGCATCTAGTATGAATGAATTTAGGTGAAATTATGACAGCTGGTTCGGGTGATTTTTAGCTTCTCTCGATGAACCCTTGACTCCTTGGAGCTCTCGGATAATAATAATATTATAATAATAAATATATTGTGGAAAATGCATATGTATTCTGAATATCAAGAAAAGGTAAGCTACCTGGTATCAATTTTAAAGTTAGCGCTAGAAGGTTTAACAGGAAATATAGAATGGTGGTTGGTGCTTAAAATTAATATCCACATTTTACATGATTTTAAACTTTAAGCCCATTTTACTTTTTAATAGAATAATGACATCGGTTATTTTTGCAGCGGTGGTAGACAGAGAGTTAAAGTTTAGAGGACATATTGCTAAGGTAGCTCATAAAGTTACTTGGCTGCTGAAGAGCACATTAACAAGTAGAGATAAGGAAGTTATTCATCTTTATAAGGCCTTGATACACCCACATCTGGATTACTGTGCTGAAGTCTGGTCCCCTTGATTTCTTGGCGATGAGGAATCAGTGGAGAGGATTCAGAGGCGAGTGACCAAGATGGTGAGTGGCCTGTGGAATGTTCCCTATGAGAATAGCAGAAGTTGAAAAAAAAAAAGAGGGGATATGATAGAAACATTTAAGTTGCTTAAAGTGTTTTATAGGATAGATGCAGGGGAAATGTTTCGGCACTTGGCTACAAGAACAAGGGGTCATTCCTGGAAGTTGAATAAAGGTATGGTTAGTAGGGTGTGAGGACTATATGTTCTGCTTGAAGGGTTTTGAATGAATGGAATGGGTTGCCAGAGTCAGTTGTGAGTGCTTTGTCTGTTAATAGGTTCAAGGAGAGGTATGATAGATTCTGTAGATGGATTGGGTCTCCCTCGATGAGTCCTCAGACTCCATGGAGGTGCCCATATAATAATAATAATATATAACACATTAAGAAATATGTGTGCCCTAGATATCTCTATCATTACTGTATTTCATTCTTAAGCAACATGTCAGGAGATGTTATTCCAAATCTTCCAAGATCATGAAAATTTCTGCGAACAATAATACAGTGGACAAGGGATTGGCAAGTTGTGTAGGGGGGGGGAGCGATATCCCAGAAGAGGAAAGTTACTACTAGTAGTGTACCGCAAGGATCTGTTTTTTTGGCCGTTGCTGTTTAACTTGCATGTTAATGATATCCGGAGAGATTTGAATGGTGATATTCAGTTGTTTGCAGATGATGCAAAGTTGGGGAGAACAGTCCGAAATGAGACTGATGTCGTGGCTTTGCAAGAGGACTTGAATGCGCTGGCTAAATGGGTTACTAGTTCAATTTTACAAAGTATAAAGTTTTAACATTTTAGAAGCAAAGATGGGATGTAGAATATACAATTCGTGACAGTATCTTGGAGGAAGTGGTGTAGATGAGGGATCTGCGATAAAAGGACCTACAATTTCGGGGACACATTGCTGGAATCGTAAAGACAGGACAGCGGATTATGGCAATGATTTGGAGGACACCAACATGTAGAGGTCAGGATGTTATAGCTGTACCATATAACGCTTTGATTAGATCACATATGGACTACTGTGCACAGATTTGGTCACCTGGTTTTCGAAAGGATAAGGAGATATTGAAAAGGTCCAGAGACGATTGACTAAGGTGGTTTCTAGTCTCTGGAATGTTGAGTATGAAGACAGACTGATGACATGTAAATTGCAAGGGGGCTAATGAATAGAAAGAGGAGGATATTACTGAGACATAAGTTATTAAGGAGTTGTTACTAGATTAATGGATGATATTTTCCAAGAATGGGGAAAAAACAAAAGGATAACAAGAGGTCATTCGTGGAAGCTGTATGAGGAGGGTGTGAGCAACGGGGTGAGGAGCAGATTTTTTGCATGGAAAGTGGAGGGTGATATTGGAATGAACTGCCTGATAGTGTTGTGAATGTGGTGACAGTGAACATATTTAAGGCACAGTGTGCCTTAAATATATTCACTGTCATATAATAAAGTGTGTGTGTAATAGTGGGAACTCCCACAATGAGTCACTTGACTCCATGGAGGTCTGATGATGATGATAATGAATGACCATGAAAAGAAAAAAAAAAGTGTAACTTTACCTCTTCAATACTAAGAATGCGTACAATATTTGGAGGGATTTTTTTTTTTTTATGCAACCCCATCCATGTATACAGTGACAACCTTAAACCCAGGAAAGATGGGACACCTTTCTCGGGTTCCGTGCTTTAGAGGGCCTCGCATATCACAAACAAAAAAAATTGATTAAATAAGATGTAAAAAATGAAATATTCAGAATCAATTCTTATGAAAAATAAATTTTATGGAATAAATATATAATATAATATAATAATTTATGAATTCTGTATGTTTTCATTTTATTACTCATCCAAACTTCGCCGGCACATCAACAGAAATTCACCCAGACATAATAATTAAATTCGGTCATCTGATATTTTGCCCACTTTCAGTCATATCAAAACCATAGCTTTACACACTTGTACACATTTTTTTTGAATTTTGTCATTATAAAGTATATTTGTCAAGGTAGGAGGGATAGAATTTATTTTATTTAACAGTTTGTTGTCCTGATTTATAATTTTTAAATATTTAGACATATGGTATGCAGGCCTCCATTTGTACGCTTGCCCCGGCCTCACAATTGTTAGGGGAGGGGTCTGCATATCTATACCACAATCCGAAAATCCTGCTCTGGAAGCCAAAACATGAAACTTTTCAAGCTACTTCAGATTTCCAGTAAATGTGACTGTGATTTCACACCGGCGATAAAATTCATCTCCCATCTAAATCGTCCACAGCACAGACATTACATTACAACCATTTCAGCCAAATTATGGAGAATGCAACCGTGTTAGAAATAATTACTTTAATTTTCCGATATTTCGACCTTCATATTAAAATCATCGTCTGAAGTTACTCATATATGTACAGAGACAAGCTATATTACATTTCAAACAGTATGCGAAAGAGACAATGATTTGATCAACCGTTAGTCTACTGGCTTGACCTCTAGTGAGGGGAAAAATAAGCTACATCATTCTATTTATAAGATTATCAGAGAACAAATTCACATAGATGGTTTTATTACAGCGAAAATGGTGTCCTAATTTAAAAAGAGTTGTTATATTAGAGTTAAGATCCTCGATTAATTACAGTCCGATTTATAATTAACTCTTGGACGGAAAGATTATGTGGATAGAATATGTGCCTTCCATATTCTTGGGAATTTAGACCATCATCATTATTAAGATTAGAGTGGTTGACAAGAATTTCACAGGCCTATCTGTCAGATAAACAGAATACAGAATGTATTACTGAAATACAACTTTAATGCCACCTTTAAATCTCCTTAAAAATTAAAGAACTTACTCAACTTATCCAAGGATCCACTTCCTCCGCTGACCCGCCCTGGAGTATACCATATTCATTGCACCAGTAAGTTGCCCTATATAGGATGCATAATTCCTACCCCGAAAAAAGAAACATAAACGGCACATTAAATTTAATAACTACGATAAATCCGGCCTTTCTGATTATGCCCCGAAATTACTGGAAAGGCACCTGTTGTTTACATCACACCAAAACAAGGTATGAACGTAAATTTAAGGAGGCCTGTGAAATTCTTATCAACCACCCTAATCTTAGCAATAATCTCTCTCTATGTTCACTGGGCATCTACAGATGGCGTACGGTCACTCCGATGCTTGGTGATGTTCCACACCAGGCCTCGCCATGTAGTCCTGTTGTTTGCTTTTCTGGCAGCATCAACTCTCCGAAGATCAGTCACCCCACACACGCCATCCATCCATCTCATTGATGGTCTACCCCTGCCTCTTTTTCCAGGAACTTTACCTTCTATTACTGTTCTGAGAAGTCCTCCTTCCATCCTTTCTATGTGTCCAAAATATTTTAACTTTCTTCTGTCAATATCCTTAAGGAGCCATAAAGTTCTACTAATCTTTTCTAACACCCATTCATTTGTACGCCTTTCAGTATATGATATCCTCAACAGCCTTCTGTAACACCACATCTCAAAAGCAGATATCCGTTTCTTATCTGACTTCTTTAGGTTCCAAGTCTCGCATCCATAAGTCGCTGTTGGAAAAACAACTGCATCTAAAATCCTCAACTTTGTTCCCATGGAGATAGATCCATCCTTCCAGATTTTAGACAGGGCTCTGACTGTTGTTTTAGCCATTCCTAACCTTTTTTCTGACATTTCTGAACAGCAATTCTTCACATTAATAATGGATCCCAGGTACTCATACTAGCTGACTTCCTCAATTCTTTCTCCATTAAGGTACACTTGTTTCTCAAGAGCTTCTCTGTTTGTTTTTCCTTTGAGAACCATGATCTTTGTCTTGCTAGAATTGAGTTGAAGTCCTCTGTTATTACTGATCTTGTTAACTTTAACAATTAGTCCTAATTCTTCCATGTCATTACAAAGGAGTACTGTATCATCAGCATACCTCAGATTACTGATCAATCTACCTCCTATCCTAATTCCTGTCCTGAGCTCATCCAATGCTTCACGCATGATGTCCTCTGTATATATACTAAACATATATACTAAACAAGCGAGGAGAAAGTAAACATCCTTGTCTAACTCCTTTTCCAACTTGAAGCCAGTCAGTCAATCCAACACCTGTTCTTACTGTGGCTTCTTGTTCCTTATGCAAGTTGGCTATCAACCTGACAGTGTGTTGAGGAAACCTATTCTTTTCATTACTTCCCACAGTTTCACATGCTCAACACAGTCAAAAGCTTTAGAGTAGTCTAAGAAACACATTACCAGAGGGAGGCTGAATTTATATTTTTCTATGATCTGTCTAAGGCAAAGGATCTGATCTCTGGTGCCCCTACCTTTCCTAAAACCTGCTTGTTCCTTGGGCATCTCTGCCTCAACTTTGGCCTCAATCCTATTTAGCATGATCTTTAATAAAATTTTGTTTGCATGAGATATCAAACTAATAGTTCTATAATTCTTGCATAGTGGTATGAAAACTGACTTCTTCCAGTCTCTAGGCCATGATCCTGTCTCCCATATCCTTGTAATCAATCTATGAAACACTCTTATCCCTCCATCCCCTGTGGCCTTGATTAACTCTGCTGGGATTTCATCTGCACCAGGCCTTATTGCTGTTGAGCTGCTTAACTGTTCTTTCAACTTCATGCCTAAGTGGAGGAGGTTCCAAATCAAAATTTTCTTGGTGGGAGGACTCCACATTTTCTTTATCCACTCTGCTGTACAGTTCCTCACAGTATTCTTTCCATCTGTTTTTGATTTCCAACTCTTCTGTTAGTAATGATCCATTCCTGTCTTTGATGACATTCAATTTAGGCTTAAACTTGTGCATTAAGTCACGAACTAAATAAAACATCCTTTTATAATTATGCCTTCTCATCTGGAACTCTATTTCTTCACATTTATTAGTACAGAACTTTTCCTTGTCCTGCTTGATGGCTCTTCTGATTTCTCTATGTAATCTCTTGTATTCTTCGGTCTCTGTGTCTCTTTGTTTTTCCAACCGCCATCTTTTGATTAGTTCCCATGTTGAATCTGATATCCATGGGTCTCTTGGTTTTCTTATTGGGCTGAGATACATCTTCGCTGTATCCTGTATTATCATCTTGACTCCTGGTGAGATTTCCTCATTGGTCTCCAAAAAATCATCCAACCGAGTTGATGTTTCTTCTGTGAACCCACTAGGAATTACTCTAACATCCAATCTAGTGGAATGTGCCTGACCTGGAAGTTTTCGGAGTCTTACTTTGGCTCTTACCAGCTGATGGTCTGTACCACAATCTACTTCAGGACAAGTATGCACATTAGAGATGCTCGTCTTCCACCACTGGAGAGCCAGGATGTAATCAATCTGGTGCCTTGACCTATCAATGTTAGATGTCCAAGTATAGGTCCGTCGCGAATGTTTCTGGAAGCAGGTATTGGTAATAACTAATCTGTTAGCACTGGCAAATTCCAACAGTCTTTCACCATGGGTGTTACGTTCACCCAGACCAAACATGCCACACTCCAGCGTGGCTCTCATACTCTTTCCCACTTTTGCATTTAAGTCTCCTAAGATGTACAGTATGTCTCTCCTTGGTAGGCAGTCCAAAGCAGTTTGTAAGTTTTCATAAAATTCTTCACTCTCTTCTTCAGGCCTATCCATGTGGGGTACATAAACTACCACAATTGATACATTGGTAGGCTGAGCCTTAAGTCTAATGGAGAATATCCTATCATTAATGGGGTTATAACCAAAATTCCAAGAATATGGAAGGCACATATTCTACCCACATAACATTTTCGTCCAAGAGTTAATTATAAATCGGACTGTAAGTAATCGAGGATCTTAACTAATACTCAACTCTCATGTTAAATTAGGACCAGAGGTGTCCTAGGGAGGGGCGGCACTTTGAACCTTTTTGAACTTTTGCAGTTAATTCTAAAATACAGTCTCGAGAACTCATTCCCAAATATTGTAATACTATTGCGAATTTTCCTTACAATTGCTGTAAGTGTTGCTAGTTGTGAGAGGAGTTTTTCTAAATAAAATTAGAAATATATAATGTAGGTAATTAAGAATTACCTACATTACTATGAAATAGAAAAATTGTCGATTACATTGGCGAAGTCTAACAGAAAAGCAAGAAAAATAACATTTTAGAATGTTGAAATTAAAGTTTTACTTCAAAAATAAACATCGTGTTTTAATTTATTTCTCTATACGTCGTTTTGACTTTTTGTAGTATTTTTGGTGTGTATTGAGAGGGGCAGCAAAAGCTCTAGCTACACCACTTTCGCTGTAATAAAACTATCTATATGCTTTGTTCTCTGATAATGTTATAAACAGAATATAGCTTTGATGTAGTTTTTTTTTTTTTTTTTTCCACACTAGAGGTTAGGCCAGTAGATTTACGGTTGATCAAATCCTTCTGTTTGGCATACTGTTTGAAATTTAATATAGCTTCTCTCTTAAATTAAGGAGATAAAAATCCCTTATTATTTTACAGCCAGTATGCGAAACTCTAAGATCGAAAACTACGATCTAAGAGTTTCATGCCGACGAACTATCGGCGAATCCAAGCGAAGGTATGTAACTTCTTTTCACTTAAACTTTGATATTATCCAGGTCTAGCTACTCACTGATGAGACCTCAAAAAAGGTTGAAACCGGTCTGGGTAGTGACCTCTCCTCATAATGTAAAGCAGTATTACATCTCCTAGGAGCTGTGTGTTTTTACATTATGAGAAAATATCAAGGATAGTGAGGGATCTTGCTCCACCTTTGCTTCGAGTTGCCTTGGTGTGGTACTACCAGGTGGTTACTTACGCTTGGATTCGCCGATAGTTCGTCGGCATGAAACTCTTAGATCGTAGTTTTCGATCTTAGAGTTTCGCATACTGGCTGTAAAATAATAAGGGATTTTTATCCCCTTAATTAAATTAAGGGGATAAAAATCGCCGTTTGGCTTTTCAATAGCTTCTCTGTGTGTGTGTGTGTGTGTGTGCGCGCGCGCTCTACACACACACTCCAGATGTAATATGAAGGTCGAAATTTTGGGAAATTAAAGTAATTATTTCTAACACGGTTGTAGTCTTCATAATTTGTCTGAAATGATTCACGACTTAGATTTCTAAAAATAAGAAGCCGTTCTCCGTGTAAATTTAAAACCAGTTATTGTATAATATAAATCAAGAATCTAGTAAAGACTTATTTAATCCATTAAGTTATGTCACCTTAATTTTAAAATTTATTCTAAGCTGAAATATTACGCTATAACTGATATTGCATATCAATTAGGAATCAAACTCCCATAAAAAAACATATATAGACACTGCCCCTGCCAAAAGTATCCGGACATTCCCCTAGATATAATTTACTCTGGTCTCTCAATAAAGCACTGCGTGGGATCTTCTATAAAAGGAAGGAAACATACATCCAAAGCAGGCTTTGCAGAACATGCTCAAGACACGTTAAGTTAAGTGATTTTGAACGAGCGATGATCACTGGGTGACGTATAAGTGTCAAATCCATCCGTGAGATCAGTATTCTGACCAGGCATCCACGATCCACTGTAGATGAAATTGTACAGAAATACGAGAAGCAACGTGCTACAACGGTCGCACCACAATCAGGAAGACTCCATATCCTTTCGGTCTGTGACAAACGGGCCATTGCCCGAGAGGTCACGAAGACTCGTAGGGCCACTCTTCAGGCCATCATAGCTGCTGTATCAGTGGACCCATCAACACGAACAGTGCAGTATGCTCTTCAATTAGATGGAGTTTTTCGGGGGCCGCGAAGAGGAAGCCTTTCATCTTGGAGGCTGTCTGTGCTGGTGTCAAGAGCGTCAGCACTGTACCAGTGGCCAGTAGGCAAAAGTGATGTGGAGTGATTAGAGTCGCTTTACTCTTCACCAATCGGATGAACGTGTGGGTCTGGAGACACCCTCACGAGAGACCAGAGACACCCTCTGGAGGCACCCTCACCAAAACTGCCTCGTGCCCATAGTGAAGGATTGTGGTGGTGGAGTCATGGTATGGGTAATGTTCTGTTCTGCAAGTGTGGGGCCCCGATATGTGGTGTGGACATGAGACAATGCCTCTAGGAACCAGGAGGTACAGGCTAACCATCTTCCTGGAGCGATAGCGAAGTTCTAAAGGAATGCAACCGATTGTTTCTTCCAGAAGGATAATGCGCTATGCCGTGCTGCACGTACAACACAGAAGTGGTTCACAGAGGTTGGCATTAATTTGTTACCTTAGCTGGCCCAGAGTCCCGATTGAAGTTATATGTGATATTTTGAAGTGCCTGTGCAAGCAACCTATCGCCATCAATTGTTGGAGCGTTTGAAAGCCGAATGGCAATGTATCCCCACACGTTGTAAAAGCCTTCCACGACATGTGTTGCAGCGGTAATTACTGCAAAGGGTGGCTCAACATGTTATTGACTACATCCATTTTCTATGGTCTACCAAACAAGTATTTTTTGGATACTTTTGGCAGAGCTGTGTGCATTGCTGGTTCTTGATTACATTGCACTGGTATGTATTTAAAAGTTATCTTGCTCAAGTTATAAATTTATTGCTGCCTATCCTACTTTTATTTTAGTTCAGTTCAAGATGATTGCCAGTTTCAGCTTTGATGTGTTTTCAGTTAGGAATTAAAAATGTCTAGGTCTTGTTTTAATATAATATAACTTTATCAGTCTTAAGTCAATGCATTTACCTGATCTCGAAATGGTAAATTAGCAAATGACGGCAGATTTTTGGCCCATTTTACAGCCATGAAGAGAAGATGAGCAGAAGTTTCGTATACCGTGTCGTGAGTAGGACTAGGCGGAGTACACGAATATAGCGCAGTCTCGCCATATGGAGATGTTGTAGGTGGGAGATAATTTCCAGAAACCACACTGCTTGAACAATCACTGTCCTCTTGAAGAGCTGAGTGGTCAGACCCTGCAAAGTATGCATTGAATTACTGAATGCCACAATTCAATTAATGAGGAACTAAATTATTTTAAACACTAATAAGTAATGGTTTCAGTTTTACAAAGTATCTTCTCTGAGTTCACTGTATCCAGCAATTCTCAACTTTTAAGAGCCTACACCGAAAAACGTACTTGCATCTTCTGCTTCATTCAACCAGCTGAAATTTTTCCTAAAATACTATTTATTATATTATATTATACAGGGTGTCCCTGAATTCATGGCCCAAACGTGAGGGGACGGTAGTACACACTGGAACCACTAATATTCGTCATAAAATATGCGGCCGCAAAAGCAGCCCGGTGCCGGTAGGGGGCGCAGACGAGGCGACACGGCTTAAAAGCGCTGGATCGGCAAAACCCCAGCATTCTCTGCGTCGTCGACCGGACACGAGATGGGGCAGTTTACGAACGCAGAGAAACCCGACATGCACCTGATGTACGGCGTAGCCGTAAGCAATGGTCGAGAGGCGCTGTTCAGGATGCTCAAGTCGCCATCCGTTCCCGTATGTGGTTTCAGCACGATGGGGCAGCCGCACATTTCAGCATGCACGTGCGTCAGAATTTAATGCCGCGTTTGCGGCCCCATATTCTATGACGAATATTGGTGGTTTCGGTATGTACTACCATCCCCTCACGTTTGGGCCATGAATTCTGTATAGAAATACTCCAATATTTGATGGGAAGTGCACCTCAAAAAAAGGTGGTTGAATCTCATGGGTGATTTTCCCCCCCCATAAGATTACGTGTTTTATAATGATGAGGTGCGTTCGCAGTCAACCAGTTTTAGCAAATAGTAAAATTTCCTTTTTTGTTGCATATCAAAAGAATTTACCAGAATATTAATATCATTATTCAATATTACCCTCTACAAACATTAAATTTTGACATGATCTTTTCTAAATGTTCTACTGTACAATAATCTTAATGCCTTATTCAGCTTAGCTTATAAGGGCAAAGATTTCAGTTCAATCGAATTATTTCGATTTTGTGACCACATTTTTATTAAAAAAGGCTGCTTTTTAAACCTAAACAAGTACTAAAAAACAAACTCGATAAGTTTCGTTAGTCGTCAGACTAACATCTTCAGGGGTAAAGATAATTAACAGTTTAAAGCACAAACTATAAGAAATTACGAAAAAAACAAGTTCATTTGTTGGAATTATGAACATCAAAAAAGTTCGTTAAAAAACCGAAAAACAGATCTATACAACTGTATAGATCTGTTTTTCGGTCGCGTTCTGTGGTTCACTTTCACTCTGTCCGAGGCTGAACTGGGTCAATGTTTGATAAACGCTGACCAAACTTGATTTAAAATCAAACCTCGATTTTTGTTGCATTGCGTAGGAATTTTGATCATATTTGCTGCCTCTTTGAATTTTCTTGTGAAACAGTTTTTATCAATGTAGGACATGTTTGTTCTGTCCCAGAGTACATCATAACCAGTAGAAGTCGTGTGAAATGCCAAACTAGACTTATGTTCTCTCTTTTTTTGTACGTCCTTTTGATGTTCGCTCATGTGGATTTCTCCCGATCTCCCCGTCTGGCCTACTTAGCAGATGCCACAGGAACAGTGAATATTGTAAACTCCTGGTTTTTTCATTAGGTGATGTGAAGGTTTCGGAGGCTGAAGAGATTTTGATATCTTTTCAAGTGGTAGGAAAGTCTCTTTTATGTTGTACGTGTAGAGAAGTTTGGCTAATTTATCTGTGACATTCTTGATATAAGGAAGGGTGACTGGGTTCTTGAAATCCTGCTTATTTAAGTTTCTTGTAGGTGCTGTATTGAGAATTTTCTTAAAGAGATGTTAGTCTGACGACTAACGAAACTTGTCGGGTTTGTTTTTTAGTACTTGTTTAGTTTTAAAAAAGCAGTCTTTTTTAATTAAAAATGTGGTCACAAAAATGAAATAATTCGATTGAACTTCTTAACCACAGAAACCTCCGCATGATTAAAGATTTCAGTTTGAATATAAGGTAATTATTGGATGGACGCTGAAATTGTTTGGAATTCCCTTTATTTGGGAATTTTTTTTTTATTTAGTGATCAACGAAATTACGATAGTAGCATTTCGTTTTGATATGACGAAATTGACTACAGTTTTCCACATCACTTATGTAAAGAACTGTTGATCGATACAGTTTCACAAAGTCACTTGAACATTATGTTTAAGTATCGTTTCAATGTGACAATACTAGTCGATGATAAATCCACTGTTAGTCAAAATCGGAATCATGCTTCCCTCGATAATGCAACTCTACAAGAGGGCTTCTCAATTAAATTAAGTAGAATTAAATAAAATGAGTCAATAACGACTGTTGAATCTTCGGCGGACCAATCATTGGTCAGTGGAAGAAGTGGCACTTTCGGATAACAACTGTAAATTTATAAAAACTCGAATTAAAAAACTAAAATTAAAGCGACAATGTTTGGATAAAAAGCTACTAAAAAATACAAAATGTATTTGTGTGAAATTGAATTGAACACATTGCATAAAATCGTAAATGAAATCATTATAATACCATTCAAGCGAACTGAGTCACAGCTTGCTAGAACACAATGTCACCATCTGATAACAATTAACTCGCTTTATTTCATTTATGGGACAATTTGTAAAAAAAAAATCAACTATCCTATAAATGATGCAGAAATTTTAAACGCTGCTCTAGTGTTGCAAAATAGTTGGATTTCACACATTTACAATGGACCAACAAGACTGGCTCTTAGGAAGAGTCTCATTGAAAAAGAGATGCTGCCCCCTACTGATAATATCAGTGTATTATTAGTGTAGTATAAGTTAGTGTAGATAATATCAGTGTACTGATCAAATATTAATGCTGATTTATATACTACATTTATGCTTATATATTGATTTATATAGTATCTCTCATGTATTTATATTTTTCACTGAATAAAAAGTTTTATTATTTTTTTAATTAAAAAAAAACAGACTCAATAAAATATAAGAGTATTTTAAAACGTTCATATGTGACAACTTATTGAAATTCATGAAACCCGACCCAATTTCTAACGCTGATAAATAATGCAAATATCATAAGTGAACCATTTTAAGCAAAATTAGGTCAAACAGAATTACATCCACAGTACATAATGCCAACAAAAAAAGACCCTAGGTTCAGTTGAGATAATGAATATCATTTTGCCAGTTAAGATGTAGATGGTGTTGTGCGCTGATGATAGTAGTATCCCAGTGTGTCCTCCCACGATGAGTGCAAGGAGTGACACCTTGAAGGTGTCACGTAATAATAATTATACAGATATGCAAAACACCATTTTATTGATTGTCTGCAATTATTTTCTTCCTTGTTAATTATATTAACACGTTTATTATCGGTTCTATTATATTGCAAAATGATTTGAAATTATAATTCCTCTTTGACTTCATCTTCATCTCACAAGTGATCCTGTATTTCATTACATTCTCCAAGTCGGTGAGGAATTATATCAGTTCACATAATTTTGCCAGTTAATATGTATAATTGAAATCGCAAAACATAAGTTTTCCCACAGGAAAACTTCTTATGTTTTCCTGTTTTGTATTCTAAATCCAAATTTTATTAAATACCATCCAACAGAGCACACTTATTGTAATATATATCAACATATTTTGACCGGCACTGTTTACACACTATTTCAGAAGCATAAATGCTTCTGAAATGGTGTGTAACCGAAACAAATATTGTAGTGGCTCGACAAATTTTCGTAAGGATTCCAAAGCATCAAATGTAAAATTTGTCCAGCCTGAATCCAGGAATAAACTTGCAGGGATATGGATGAATATAACTCTTACATAGCTAAACACGTTCTAGGTTTAGTTATTGTGATAACCGCAAACTGCAGCCAAACACGGCATTTATTTGTTACAACCCCCCCCCCCCTCTCTCTCTGTGTTTGAGAGTGAATATACTGTGTGTGTGTGTGTGTGTGTGTGTGTGTGTGTGTGTGTGTGTGTGTGTGTGTGTGTGTGTGTGTGTGTGTGTGTGTGTGCAGGGGCGGCTCGCCTATATGGGTCATAAGGGCCGAGCCCTACCTATATTTGTATAACTAGCCCAATAATTGTAGTTTTAAAAAATACGTATCTTGTAATTATTATTTTTTGATCTATTTCCAATACGTTTTATTGTTTAATAAAAAAAAATTACTGTAGTATTTTGTGGCAATATTGTATAATGCGACTTAGTACGGTCTCTGGGGGCCAGCCACGGCTTGCCCTATTTTATAGGTGTAGAACACAGGGCATGTATGTGAGCCGTGCACTAGCGATCGTGTTTGTTTACCGGGCGCAACGCTTATCTTGGGGCCAGTTTAGTCTGGCCCAGTCACTGTGTTGGCACGTACGTACATTGCGCGCGATTCTTTCATTGAGAAGCACGTGCTTCACAATCTCAGTGGATTCTGACTAACCATTATTGTAATGGAAATAATAACTATAAATCAATAATAGAACCCACTATATAAATATAAAAAAAATTAAGTTGTTTTTGGCCCCTGGCCCCACCTGTTTCTATTGTCACCAGCCGCCACTGTATATATTTTCTTGCTTGTTCAAAATTGCAGTTACATAACTTGTACACAACTATTGTTGTATTTGTTTTGCCTCTCTAACTTTGTGATAACGCATCCGTAACGCTTGACAGAGAAATATTTTTAGGCCTTTTTCAGCCGGTTCCGAGTTAGTCGATCTTTGAAGCAGGCAACTCGGAAGTCTACAAGTCGTCGAGTTCTGGACGCGACTACAAATGACAAAATTTAGGGATGAAATACACATACCAGCCTCTGAATTAGAAATCTTTATGCATATGTACGTAAATATCACTTACGCAGCGTATACGAAAAAGACTTGATCACGTGCGTCGTCACGTGTTCTAGACCAGTGGTCTCCAAAGCGGGGTACGTCAAAAAAAGTTTTATATTGATAGGAAAAAAATTAAGTAATTAATTAAAGATAAAGAATATTACTTTATTTCATTAATTAAACATATATCTAATATAGAAAACGTTATAAAGATCCTGTAAACTTAAATTTGCGAGTAGCGCACATTGGGCGACTTTGCACACATAATCGTCCGTGGCAAAGCTGTCATGTTTTTTAAAACTAGGGAGTAAATCTCTTACTTCTTATCATTGCCATTGTTTGTAGAGCATCCTAGTGTTGACAAGCCCAACTAGAGAAGGAAAATTGCTTAGTTATCCTGCTATCTACAGATGACAATACAGTTGTATTAATTATTTGACTATTAGTAGTAAGTTTAACGATTTTTTAGTATATATTGTTTCTGTGCAATTCCAACGCCTTTTTGTGCTTACTTTTACGTTTACACTAGAAATAGTGAATTAATATTAAATTATAATAAATTAATTGACATTAGATACAACACAACTTTGAAAAACGAATTTCAACAGAAATCTCTTCGCAATTGGTGGATGAGACTGAAGTCCGAGTATAGCAATTTAGTAAACACAGCAAATGATGCACTCCTACCGTTTGGTTCTACTTATTTATGTGAGGTATCATTTTCTGCAATGACAGGTATTAAAACCAAATATCGAAATAAATTAAACTTGGAACTAGACCTTCGTATCACAGTATCAGAAGCCATCAAACCAGAATTTCAAGAAATTATGAAAGAAATGCAAGGCCATTGTTCACATTAAATATTGTAATAAATATGTTTGTAAGCTGTTAATAATAAAAATAATGTGTAAAAATATCTAGCTTTTTTAATTATTATATGATGATACAAGGCATATTTCCTCTTTATAATACTTATTACAATAGATTTTTGTGGGTACCCGTCTGGCTGGAACCACGATTTTGAAAACAGCAGACTTAACGGTTTCTCAAAAGATGAGGCATGCCGATGTTATGTTTAATCAGCGGAAAAATAACTGATTGGTCTAAGAGGCATAACTGTGGTCCCAAGACAGTCTATCAGGAACGAGATCGCCATGGTCTAAGAAGGCTTGTAGAGATAAAGAGAACTTCTTGTGTGCAGCAATTGACCGAAGCATTTAACGAAGGCTATTCCCCGACCCATATCTCACAGAACTATGTGCAGGAAATTGAAGATCACTATTGGTCACTCAGTGACCGGCATGTGTACTTCCCTCTGTTTGTTAAAAATAAATAAATAAATCTTTAGATGCCGTCTATACTTCCCTTCCGTGTACAGTATTTATTTGAGGAATAAATAAACGTTTAAACAGAACGATTCCCTCCTGGTTTGTGTTGTTATCGAAAACTTCTTAGACAAAAAAAAAAAAAAAATGCACACTAGCCAAATTGTATGACGTTACTTGAGTCCCTACCTCAAGTAGTTTCGCCCCTTATGTAACTGCAATTTTCAAATTTGGGATTTTGATTCGTGGTTGCCAAGGCCTCTAATCAACATTATTTGTCACAAAGGAAGAAAGGGGGTATTCTGCTAATACCGCTATATTTTTATTTCTCTGTGTGTGTACAACACATAGCCTATGATATTTCCCTAGCCAAACGACCAAAAGAGAAGAAATTTTGATATTGTAAATTCAACGATGACGATGCCAATTTGTATGGTGAACAAAAACATTCGCTCTTATAGATCAGCGTAGCATCGCAACTTCCATGAAGCTATACAGGTTGAAGAGACGTCTAAATATCTAGAGAAACATTTTATATCCCCTATTTCTCTCTCTCTAGCCTATTCTAAAATTTGCAATCTTTGGTCCAGACAAGCAGGTTCCCTCCGTAAGATAAGGTTTTAAACTTGCAAATCAGCAAGATTCACCGCCGAACACGCACGAGCATATAAACAAACATCACGAGGATTATGAATGATATCTTTCGTCCATTAAACCGAAAACTTACCTACCGATTTTCAAACGTAAGGCTCAAAGAGGTCCAGCCATTCCCTTTGGAGAATAAAAAGGAATTCAAGAATGGATATAAGTATGGTATTGCTAAAAATCCTGGGATTTGCTTGGATTTTGAGTGAATCTGCGGATGTTATATGAGTTAATTTTGAATGTATTTACAATTTTGCATTTTTTTTTTTTTTTTCAAACTAAATGGCCAATCTTTCAGCAATTCAGTTTACTAACTTTAGGATTTGTCATATTATTTACTATTTGCATTTTTAAATATGGTTTGATTGATCACAATAATCCTTGCTCTGTCTCGAGAAAGATTATCACTTAAGAAAGCTTTGCTTAAATAGCATTTTTAATCAGAAAATTGTGTGCATTACATTCAGTATCATAAATAAATACAAAATCAATTAGTTTTTGCAACCAAGGCATAAAATACTTCAAAATGCACAAAAATGTTATTAACCTAAAATATGGTTTATATAGTATAAACTAAATATATAAATATGTATTAAAAGTAACTGAAATAAGTATTAAAACGGTCCATTTCATAAAGGATTTCAGACATCAGAAGCATTTCAATGTCTGCTGAACAGAAACGATAAGAGACTTCAAATATTTAAGTCCTGATTCAGTAAACGGAAACTATGGCTTGACACTTCATATGTATATGCCTCCCAATGAAAACTGGCAGGCATAATCATAATTTATTTATTGTCTCTATCGCGCTGAAAGAAAATTAATAGCTTCGCTACTTTAAGCTGGGTAAGAGGTTTTGCATTATCGCGATGCATAAAAGGAAAATATATAAAAACACACACATTCCCCGAATTCGTAACGAAAGTTTACAACAAATGCCTAAAAAGATGGAGTTTTCCTTTATTATGGAAACGCTCTAAAATTATACCCATAATCAAACCAGAAACATCCGACGAAAATAGCAAATACAATTACTCATAAATGTTGCTAGTAAGGTACTAGTAAAACTTCTGATAAACCGAATAATGCACTTTGTCTACTCAAGAAACCTATTAAGTAGCAATCAATGTGCATTTAGACTTCAATAAAGCACAGCAAATGCAATTATGGAGGTTAAAAAAAAGTTCACAGGAGAGAGTATCTACAACAACAACAAAAAAAAAAAAAAGACGTTACTACTGACCTCGCTCGATGTATAAGAAGCCTTTGATACTGCTTGGTGATTAATTGGTCCAGCCATAATTAATTAAGAGATTTCAATCGAAAAAACCTACTCTATCTTACAAAAAATTATTTTACAGACAGAAGAGCAACCATGACATTAAAAACAAGAGCTGTAACGAAAGAAGTCAAACGAGGCTGTCCGCAAGCTTCCTGCTGTGGACCAGGTTTCTGGAACATTCAGTACAACTCGCTATTAAGACTTCCTTTCACTACTGAAACAAAAATCATAGCTTTCGCCGATGGTAATGATTCGGGGACGCGACGGCTTACAATTAGAAGTAACGGCCAACGAATAACTCCTTAAAATTGCAGAGTGGGCACGCGAGAAGAAAGTTACCTTCAACAGCACCAAGTCTAAAGTGCTCCCCAATCAAAACAACCTGTAACGTCTTCCTAAACGAGGAAGTTCTCGAAGTAGCCAGTGAGCTAAAATACCTAGGAGTAACAATAGATGAAAAAATTACCTTAAACAAGCACATCTATGGTACCGAAAAAAAGCTTACAAACCTTCCAGCTAAGTCGGCAAGGATAAAGTGGGGATTAGGCCAATGAGCGCTGAAAACAATATATACCGGAGCTATACTACCATTGATATCTTATGCTGCACCTGCCTGGAAAGATGCACTAAAATCAAAGAAAAATCGACAAAAGATAAAACAGAGTTCAACGCCCTATGGCCAATAATTAAAGAATACAGGACATTATTTTTCGTGGTAGCTTGCGTTATTGCTGGTCTAACACCGATCTGCCTGAAAATGCAAGAGTTCTCTCTTATATATGAAATCACTTCCGAAAGATGCAATGGAAATTCCAACATTGATCTAAATTGCTGCGAACGTGCGCTTCACTACAGCAGGTGGCCTCACCCAGCAAAGAAAACATATATTAAGGAGAAGGAAAAGGACTACGGAAGGGAACGTTGGTTGTTCTTTCATTGCATATTACAGACAGTCCATTATAGAAGAATGCTGCTCTAGACTGCATCCCCTCTGTTCCAACAACCAAGCAGAACAACTTGCCATAGTTCATTCACTTACATAATCTCCGAGAATTAGAACTCAACACCTCTCATCAAAAGACAGCAACAATTTACTGTGACAGTAGAAGCACTATAGACGACATACAAAACCAGAACAACCATTATAGAGTTAATAGAACAGACTAATAGAATCTGGTTTGGAATTTCACTCTAGAGCAGGGGTTCCCAACCTTTTTGTTTCCTAGAGCAGATTCTAAAATACCAGTAGGGCGACGGGCACCATTATTTTTTCAAGCAATTTTTTTTTAATTCGTTTGTTAAATGAATACATACAAAGTTTACATTATAATCAAATGTTTTATTACTTAAAAGTTTACATTATATAAAAATTTAAATATATATATGTCAGTAAGTGTGATCTTTGGCATTGCATTTCATTGGCCAGTGCTTCATAATTAGGAGAATATGATGATATTCCAGTTCTTAAACTGGAATGAACAACTTCGAATGAGCGTCTACTTTACATTGTATGCGTTTAATACTCGTCATGTGTCATTAACGCATGCGTCATATAGCATGCCGTGAATTGTTGCGTGATTATTTCAAACTACACGGCACACGGTTGAACAGCAGCGGGCACACACAAATTGGTCGACGGGCGCCATGGTGCCCGCGGGCACAGGGTTGGGAACCACTGCTCTAGAGGGATGGGAAATCAAGTTCTGCTGGGTAAAGGCGCATACTGGAACAGCAGGAAATGAAAGAGTGGATCAGCTGGCTAAAGAAGCGGCTATAAACAAGTTATCAAAAGTACTCGAAATCTGCTGTAAAAACACTTGCAGACGTAATAAGCCTAAACTGGAAAGAAGAATGGAAAACATCAAAAAAATTCTTGCCAAGTATCAGAAGAAGACTACAGCTGAAAAAACACGCCATCTCTCTCTCTCTCTCTCCAGGTTTAACCACGCTACTAACGGGACATGGAAAATTAAGACACTACCTACACAGGTTCCATATCCTGGAATCCCCATCATGCATTTATTGTCCGCATCTTCAACAGACTGTCGATCCCACACTTTACGACCGGAAGCCCCTAATACAACACATCACCAAGTGGCCAGTGTCAAAACAGAGACTTATCGAAAAGTATTACTCAAAATTAATTAATTTTGACAACAGGATCAATTTGCAGTCGTTGTAATGTAACATAAATTGCTGATATTGTGTGAATTATATAGTGTAAATATATGTACAGCTGTATATGTAAAAATATAAATATAAATGCCAAGGTCGGAATCGTACATATAGATGTAAAAATATAAATGTAAATATGAATATTGATACAAAAATATAAATATAAATGTTAATCAGTACTTCGAAGCTACATGTATGCAATGGAGCATGTAGGAAATAAATTACCTCCTGGTGGGGTTACTATTGGGAGGAACACACACACACACACACACACACACACACACACACACACACACACACACACACACACACACACACAGGTTTGCTAAGGAGGAATGAACAAGTGCATAGCATTCTGGCGCCAGCCCTATGGAGGCGGCAAGAGAAGTTTATATAACATTACTGAATATAGGTGTGAGGCAAGATATCATCTTGCACCTGCACAGCAATTACCTTTGGCGCGCACCTACAAAACAGGTGAATTATCTCGAAAACACGTAAAACATTAAAATAATCCGAGATCGACCAGCATAAGACGTTCTAATCATTATTAATGTTATAGAAAATCTCCCATTTTATAGGCGACTCATTTCGTTTAGAAACCTTCATGGTAAACAGCTTCAAACTTGAGGTACTCAGGACTGAAAAGACAGGCAGTATTTCATTTTTTTTTTTTTAATGAAAAGTACTAAATAGAAAAGTTTAGTCAACTTTTAATATGCAATACTGTCATCGATGGGATGTGAAGATAAAACAAAGGAGAAAATTATGAATTCAATATTTAATGCCACTTAAAAAATTTAAGGATGATCTGTATTCTCAAAATTCGTACAAAAGACCGTTCATGAATAGAAAAATTATCACTGCATAGGTATGCTAATACGACGAATGTATTCCAAATTCTAACAAATGCTGGAGAACTGTGAACAAGTAATAGGGGTCCCACTAGTGACCAGATCAAGATCAAGATAAGATAAGGAATCGTGACGTGATTGGTTGATGACGTCATTGTGTGCATGGCTTCATGGGTGTGGAATGTTTGGAATTTCCCTGTGGGCAACTGTGTCACTGGCTTCAGCTCTTGTGTTTTGGTTCGCGTATGGGATTATGGGTGATGGTAGAGATAAGGATTCGTGTCGTGATTGGTGGGACACTTTAAACAAGATCTAGATCAAGATAAGATAAGGAATCGTGACGTGAATGTTTGTTGTTATGAGATGTAGATAAGTGACGTCATTTGTTATTTGTAAATAAGTGACGTCATATTTGTTATTTGTAAATAAATGTCGTCATTTGTTATTTGTAAATAAGTGACGTTGTTGTTTTGAATGGAAAGGATGATATTAGTGGATAAGAAATCGTGTCGTGATTGGTGGACAGATCTGACCAGATCAAGATCAAGATAAGATAAGGAATCGTGACGCGAATGTTTGTTGTTATTGAGTTTGGAATTTCGCTGGGCCCCCCGCCTTCTGTCAGAAATATCACGTGGTGTGATGGGTGATATTTAGAGATAAGAATCGTGACGTTATGTCTTTGTGCGGTATTTTGGTTTGGCTATGGAATTGTGGGCTATGTTTTGAGATAAGATATCTTTTAATTTTCCCAGGGTGACACACATCCGTCATTGTCGTCTGTGGGAATTCTTAGAGTAAGTCGTGATGGCGGCAGTCTTTCGAGCTTTTCTGAATAATTAATTATATACTGATGTCACTCAAACACACATACTTTTTTTCCATACCTCATCTGTATTTTCTTCTATATTCATATTCTAATCAAGTTCATATTTTATTCATAATTCATCCGGATATTTTGATTTGTCTAAAAGTAAGATCTTAAAGTTCAATACATAAATAAACAAATCGTGTGTGTATTCACGGTTATTTCAAAAGTGTTCTTACTTAAACATACATACATAACACATCAAAGACACTGTTTGTTCTTTTAAGTTTACATATTTATTTCACAGATATTATTTACATTGCAATATGCAAGAAATAGGAATTGAATTTACATATATCACCAATGCAAATGGTGTTTTTCTTGGCGTAACATTTCTTTGAAAAAAAAAAAAAAAAAAACTTACATTTCTTTCCAGAATGGGAACATCGTGGTACTATCTAGGTTTTCTGAATATTCCAAATTGTTGATTAACATATATTCACAGAACACAAACACAAATCTGAAAAGACTTTTCATTATAGGTTACTGTGGCTAACATATATTCACACCACAAAACACACAAAACATAGGAGTTGATAGATATTTCTGTCAATAACCAGAAAAGCTAGTGGACTACTTAATTTACTTTAGTATCCGTTTGGTTCTCTGTATTAATCTTTCCCACGGGTGCCCATCCTTGGTTGGAAAGTCTACGCGCCGTTTTGTTTAGGGTAAGTGTTATTTCCGGTTTCGAATTCCGATTGCTGTTAGAGTATGGAATTCAGATAAGTGAATTTTTTTTTTTTTTTCAAATTGATTGGTTATTTTCTGTATTTTACTTTTACAGGTCATATTCTAACAGAATAACTGAGCAGAATTAATAAATATATAAAGTATATGAGACTTAGTTGAATATTTAATTTAGATTACTATCCGATTGGTTCGTTCTCTGTTTAATTCCTTCCCACAGTTGCTCATGCTATGTTTCCTAAGCTTGGTGGGAAAGTCTATGCGCCTTTTTGTTTAGGGTAAGTGTAATTTCCTGTTTCGAATTCCGAGTGCTGTTAAGGTATGGAATTCTGACAAGTGAAATTATTTATTTTTTTTTTTCAAATTGAATGGCTATTTTCTGTATTTTACTTTTAAAAATCAGTTTAATTACATATTCTAACAGAATAACTGAGCAAAATTAAAGAATAAATAAAATGTGAATTTATTTTCCAACACTGTAGATTTCTCACTAAGTCGTATCTTAAAGATATCTCTCTTATCCGGTCGCCAACTTGTTGTACCTAGGTGAAAAATAGTGTGTGTGTGTAGTAACGTGTTGGTTTAAAATATCTAATGGCTCTGTAAAATAACCAAATTCTAGCAGTATTGTAATTTCAGGTGAAATCTTCTGCACTAAAATTCTGGTTATTAAAATAATACTCGATTTTTTTTTTTTTTTTTTTTTTTGCTTCCAAGAGTTGACAGTTTCTTGATATATTTGAGGGCTTGCATGAACAAATAAGACTTTTAACTCACTGAGTCAAAAAAATAAATAAATAAATAAAATAAAATAACAAAAATCTAGTTAGTTTGTAGAGCCTGTGTAGCTCAGTGGATGTGGCGTTTGCACACCACCGCGCTAGGCCGCACGAAGGAAGTCTTGGTTTCGAGTCTAGTCGGCGACTAGAGGAAATTTTTCTAAGCCTTTTTTCGACCGGTTCCCGAGTTAGTCGATCTCTGGCACGGGCAAGCAGGTTTTTCCTCCGGAAACTCGGGTTTTTCGTCCTGTAAACTCAAGAAAATCGACCGTAGAACCCACATTATTTCAGACATTAAATATATTGTGTTAGGGTTAGAGACCACGAGATGGCGGCACATTTGAGCCGTCTCTCTTCACTGCGTACCGCTTAATTAGTGATAGCCTTGGGCCATCTGTCTCTGATTGGGTACCAGTGGAGATTGAATTGCCCACTCAGTCTCCAAAAGTTAGATAGGGCTAAATGGCCTCGCCTACTCCCGTATATACGGGAATAAAAAAAAAAAAAAGGCGTTAGCTGATTTTTTTTTTTTTTTTAGTTAGTTTGTGGCATTAAATTTTACAAGGAGAAAAAAAAATGTTGTGGTCTTACTTAAATTTGTATTTTGACTGTTGTCCTCTCAGCCCGACTCTTTTCTTTTCTTTTTTTCACAGTTGGGATATTTATATATTTTAACACAATTATTATATTAGATATTCTTTCCAACACAAATAAATAATTATGTATTCTTATTTCAAATGAATATTAGCTCAGAAAGAAAGAAAGAAAATTGTAAAGAAAAAAAAAATGTTTACCTTCAAATAACTATTTTGGAATCACAGCAAACAAGAAATTCATCACCTTTTCAAAGTTTTTAAATTCCTACCCATATTGTTTTCATCATTTGGTATCATTTAAATGAAGAACGGTTCTGGCTATAAAGTTTGTTAATGTTATTGATTTTTCTCTTCCAATGGCTGTAATTTTTTTTTTTTTTGATACATTCATGCTGATTCGTTGTTATCTGCACGCTACGATACCTTTTTATTTTCTACAACAAACGTTTTTTGAGTTTAAGTAACGTGATTGGCTAAAATATCAGCTGTTTGTCTCTGTAAAATAATCAAATTCTAACAGTTGTATTGTTAGAATTTGGTACGACTGTTTTTTCTAGTCTGGTGAAGGTATCTACTTCAGATGTAGTAACAAATTGTCACTTATCACTTCATTTTTACTTTATTCACAAAACTACAAATGCGTTATTTGGTATGGTCTCTGTTTTTAATTCCCCCATTACTAGAATGTACGGGTGGTAAAGTTTTGAAATAAGTTTCGACTCGCAAGAAAAATAAAATGTTTACATTCAAATAACTATTTATGATCACAGCAAGCAAGAAATTCATCAGCTTTTCAAAGTTTGGAAATTCATACCCATTTTGTTTTCATCATTTGGTATCATTTAAATGAAGAACGGGTATGGGTATTAAGTTTGTTAATGATTTTGATTTTTCTCTTCCAAAGGCGATTATTATTTGATATATACATGTTGATTCATTTGTTATCTGCATGCTACGATATATCATTTTTATTTTCTACAATAAACTTTTTTAGAGTTTAAGTAACGTGATAGACTAAAATATCAGTTGTCTCTCTGTAAATAACCAAATTCTAACAGTCGTATTGTTTGAATTTGGTACGATTGTTTTTCTAGTCTGGTGAAGGTATCTACAGATGTAGTAACAAAATTGTCACTTTTCAGTTCATTTGTACTTTATTCACCAAACTACAAATATGTGTTGTCAAGTTTTGAAAAAAAAAAAAAAAAAGAAAAAAAAAAGTTTCGACTGGCAGTGATATGTTTTTAAACTTTTATCATGTACAAATATCTTAAAAGAAAAGAAAAATGTACCTTCTTTTCTTTTTTACATCAAGCTTTTTAAGAGTTTGGTAACGTGATGAGTTAAAATATCTGCACTCTGTAAAATAACCAAATTTTTATCTTACTTTGTGTTGGGAAAGGTAAAATTTGTATTTGTGTTATCTGGAGATTATAAACCTTTTTTCTATACTAAACTTTAAGAGTTTAAGTTATGTTTTGGGTAAAATTATCTGCTTTCTCTCTGTAAAATCACCAAATTCTAACAGGTAGGATTTTCGAGTATGCGAACGAAATGTTTACAGATAACTCAAAAAAAAAAAAAATGTCAATAGGTAGCATTAGACAAATTTCTAAATACTTAATTACAGGATATCAGGTTTCCCATGGTCCTTGCATTAATTTCACATTAGTGATTTTTTTACAATAATTAAACAGAATTGCATTAAGGTATAAACTTATGGATTTAATTATCAAATTCTAAACTGAATAACTGAGTAAAAATTTCACTGTGGAAAAACACAACAGCAACACACATCTTTGTTCATTTAAGTTTTACAAATGCTTATTTTATTTTGCTGAAATATTACTTACAACGAAAAAAAAATCGAAACTTGTAATTACCTAAAAATATTTCACAATATTTAGATTACACTATTTTCCTGAAGAAAGAAAATTTCAAAGACTTTTGTGGTTCACTCATTATTTTACTTTACTGGACCTAAACACCACAACACAACACAATACGACAGCTGCACTGGACGAACGAATTGCAGTAACTGAAAAGACACTCGACTCGATTGTTTTACTTTATAGTACTGTTTCCTGACCCTTTACCTGACCGTTCCTTCCAAATGAAACTTTCGCTCAGGTGACTCGCAGACATGTTTTCGCATGCTGGTGGATTGATGTTGATGTGCGTTTATCTTACTTTGTGACATTATGGTACAAACTTTATCTCTGTGGCTCGAATTCATCCAAAGGAAGATGAGCGAGCTTCCCATTTGTAGATATCTTTTAGTGATGTCACCTCAAACCGATAACCAATGAGATGAACGATCTCGCCATTGCGGATGTCCGAAATTGTTTGGATGGAAAAAAAAAAAAAATAACATTATGTGTTGGGTGTGAAAGGGTAGTCAAGAGGTTGACAGTGGTCTTCCCTGCAAGGCTCCCCCACCCTCCCTATCCTCCAGAAGATGTCTGCTCATCTTCTGGAGGATAGGGAGGTGGAAATTTAAACTGGTTTTTTATGATAACTTTTTAGGAAAAAACACGTTTTTTTATGAAAACTTTTTTGGAAAACGTTTTTGGAAAAAAATAAAAAAACGCGTTTTTTTATTTTTTTTCCAAAAAAGTTTTCATAAAAAACGTGTTTTTTCCTAAAAAGTTATCATAAAAAACCAGTTTAATTTTTTTTTTTTCCAAAAAAGTTATCAGTATCAATTGGAGGTGACATCACTAAAAGATATCCGCAAATGATGAGCTCGCTCATCTCCACGAGGCTGAGCAGACAT
The DNA here is from genome assembly GCF_054136105.1 of Typopeltis vanoorti. Lineage (NCBI taxonomy): Eukaryota > Metazoa > Arthropoda > Arachnida > Uropygi > Thelyphonidae > Typopeltis > Typopeltis vanoorti. Next base: position 72,657,094 of record NC_143564.1, on the reverse strand, counting down.
TTTCTGGAGGAGAGGGGGTTAGGGGAGTATTGCAGGGAAGACCTCAGTCACTACCTTTTCTTGACTACCTTTTCACTTTCACAACCTGATGCTATTTTATTTTCCTCCAAAGTTATCAGTATCAGTTGGAGGTAACATCACTAAAAGATATCCGCGAATGATAAGCTCGCTAATCTCCGCTAGCCTGAGCAGACATCTGCTGGAGGAGAGAGGGATGATGGGTTAGAGTATGGGATGGGGGAGCATTTAGCATCAGTTAGAAGTGACATGACTAAAAGAAATCCGACAACGGCAAAATAGCTCATCTCCCTTAGATGAGCAGACATCTTCTGGAGGATAGGGAGGGTGGGGGAGCCTTGCAGGGAAGACCACTGTCAACCTCTTGACTACCCTTTCACACCCAACACATAATGCTATTTTTTTTTTTTCCATCCAAACAATTTCGGACATCCGCAATGGCGAGATCGTTCATCTCATTGGTTATCAGTTTGAGGTGACATCACTAAAAGATATCTACAAATGGGTAGCTCGCTCATCTTCCTTTGGATGAATTCGAGCCACAGAGATAAAGTTTGTACCATAATGTCACAAAGTAAGATAAACGCACATCAACATCAATCCACCAGCATGCGAAAACATGTCTGTGAGTCACCTGCGCGAAAGTTTCATTTGGAAGGAACGGTCAGGTAAAGGGTCAGGTAAACAGTACTATAAAGTAAAACAATCGAGTCGAGTGTCTTTTCAGTTACTGCAATTCGTTCGTCCAGTGCAGCTATCGTATTGTGTTGTGTTGTGGTGTTTAGGTCCAGTAAAGTAAAATAATGAGTGAACCACAAAAGTCTTTGAAATTTTCTTTCTTCAGGAAAATAGTGTAATCTAAATATTGTGAAATATTTTTAGGTAATTACAAGTTTCGATTTTTTTTTCGTTGTAAGTAATATTTCAGCAAAATAAAATAAGCATTTGTAAAACTTAAATGAACAAAGATGTGTGTTGCTGTTGTGTTTTTCCACAGTGAAATTTTTACTCAGTTATTCAGTTTAGAATTTGATAATTAAATCCATAAGTTTATACCTTAATGCAATTCTGTTTAATTATTGTAAAAAAATCACTAATGTGAAATTAATGCAAGGACCATGGGAAACCTGATATCCTGTAATTAAGTATTTAGAAATTTGTCTAATGCTACCTATTGACATTTTTTTTTTTTTTGAGTTATCTGTAAACATTTCGTTCGCATACTCGAAAATCCTACCTGTTAGAATTTGGTGATTTTACAGAGAGAAAGCAGATAATTTTACCCAAAACATAACTTAAACTCTTAAAGTTTAGTATAGAAAAAAGGTCTATACTCTCCAGATAACACAAATACAAATTTTACCTTTCCCAACACAAAGTAAGATAAAAATTTGGTTATTTTACAGAGTGCAGATATTTTAACTCATCACGTTACCAAACTCTTAAAAAAGCTTGATGTAAAAAAGAAAAGAAGGTACATTTTTCTTTTCTTTTAAGATATTTGTACATGATAAAAGTTTAAAAACATATCACTGCCAGTCGAAACTTTTTTTTTTCTTTTCTTTTTTTTTTTTTTTCAAAACTTGACAACACATATTTGTAGTTTGGTGAATAAAGTACAAATGAACTGAAAAGTGACAATTTTGTTACTACATCTGTAGATACCTTCACCAGACTAGAAAAACAATCGTACCAAATCCAAACAATACGACTGTTAGAATTTGGTTATTTACAGAGAGACAACTGATATTTTAGTCTATCACGTTACTTAAACTCTAAAAAAGTTTATTGTAGAAAATAAAAATGATATCGTAGCATGCAGATAACAAATGAATCAACATCTATATATCAAATAATAATCGCCTTTGGAAGAGAAAAATCAAAATCATTAACAAACTTAATATCCATATCCGTTCTTCATTTAAATGATACCAAATGATGAAAACAAAATGGGTATGAATTTCCAAACTTTGAAATGCTGATGAATTTCTTGCTTGCTGTGATCATAAATAGTTATTTGAATGTAAACATTTCATTTTTCTTGCGAGTCGAAACTTATTTCAAAACTTTACCACCCGTACATTCTAGTAATGGGGGAATTAAAAACAGAGACCATACCAAATAACGGATTTGTAGTTTTGTGAATAAAGTAAAAATGAAGTGATAAGTGACAATTTGTTACTACATCTGAAGTAGATACCTTCATCAGACTAGAAAAAACAGTCGTACCAAATTCTAACAATACGACTGTTAGAATTTGATTATTTTACAGAGACAAACAGCTGATATTTTAGCCAATCACGTTACTTAAACTCAAAAAACGTTTGTTGTAGAAAATAAAAAGGTATCGTAGCGTGCAGATAACAAGGAATCAGCATGAATGTATCAAAAAAAAAAAAATTACAGCCATTGGAAGAGAAAAATCAATAACATTAACAAACTTTATAGCCAGAACCGTTCTTCATTTAAATGATACCAAATGATGAAAACAATATGGGTAGGAATTTAAAAACTTTGAAAAGGTGATGAATTTCTTGTTTGCTGTGATTCCAAAATAGTTATTTGAAGGTAAACATTTTTTTTTTCTTTACAATTTTCTTTCTTTCTTTCTGAGCTAATATTCATTTGAAATAAGAATACATAATTATTTATTTGTGTTGGAAAGAATATCTAATATAATAATTGTGTTAAAATATATAAATATCCCAACTGTGAAAAAAAAAAAGAAAAGAGTCGGGCTTAGAGGACAACAGTCAAAATACAAATTTAAGTAAGACCACAACATTTTTTTTTTCTCCTTGTAAAATTTAATGCCACAAACTAACTAGATTTTTGTTATTTTATTTTATTTATTTTTTTTTTTTTGACTCAGTGAGTTAAAAGTCTTATTTGTTCATGCAAGCCCTCAAATATATCAAGAAACTGTCAACTCTTGGAAGCAAAAAAAAAAAAAAAAAAAAAAAAAATCGACTATTATTTTAATAACCAGAATTTTAGTGCAGAAGATTTCACCTGAAATTACAATACTGCTAGAATTTGGTTATTTTACAGAGCCATTAGATATTTTAAACCAACACGTTACTACACACACACACACACTATTTTTCACCTAGGCACAACAAGTTGGCGACCGGATAAGAGATATATCTTTAAGATACGACTTAGTGAGAAATCTACAGTGTTGGAAAATAAATTCACATTTTATTTATTCGTTAATTTTGCTCAGTTATTCTGTTAGAATATGTAATTAAACTGATTTTTAAAAGTAAAATACAGAAAATAGCCATTCAATTTGAAAAAAAAAAAAAATAAATAATTTCACTTGTCAGAATTCCATACCTTAACAGCACTCGGAATTCGAAACAGGAAATTACACTTACCCTAAACAAAAAGGCGCATAGACTTTCCCACCAAGCTTAGGAAACATAGCATGAGCAACTGTGGGAAGGAATTAAACAGAGAACGAACCAATCGGATAGTAATCTAAATTAAATATTCAACTAAGTCTCATATACTTTATATATTTATTAATTCTGCTCAGTTATTCTGTTAGAATATGACCTGTAAAAGTAAAATACAGAAAATAACCAATCAATTTGAAAAAAAAAAAAAATTTCACTTGTCTGAATTCCATACTCTAACAGCAATCGGAATTCGAAACCGGAAATAACACTTACCCTAAACAAAACGGCGCATAGACTTTCCAACCAAGGATGGGCACACGTGGGAAAGATTAATACAGAGAACCAAACGGATACTAAAGTAAATTAAGTAGTCCACTAGCTTTTCTGGTTATTGACAGAAATATCTATCAACTCCTATGTTTTGTGTGTTTTGTGGTGTGAATATATGTTAGCCACAGTAACCTATAATGAAAAGTCTTTTCAGATTTGTGTTTGTGTTCTGTGAATATATGTTAATCAACAATTTGGAATATTCAGAAAACCTAGATAGTACCACGATGTTCCCATTCTGGAAAGAAATGTAAGTTTTTTTTTTTTTTTTTCAAAGAAATGTTACGCCAAGAAAAACACCATTTGCATTGGTGATATATGTAAATTCAATTCCTATTTCTTGCATATTGCAATGTAAATAATATCTATGAAATAAATATGTAAACTTAAAAGAACAAACAGTGTCTTTGATGTGTTATGTATGTATGTTTAAGTAAGAACACTTTTGAAATAACCGTGAATACACACACGATTTGTTTATTTATGTATTGAACTTTAAGATCTTACTTCTAGACAAATCAAAATATCCGGATGAATTATGAATAAAATATGAACTTGATTAGAATATGAATATAGAAGAAAATACAGATGAGGTATGGAAAAAAAGTTTGTGTTTGAGTGACATCAGTATATAATTAATTATTCAGAAAAGCTCGAAAGACTGCCGCCATCACGACTTACTCTAAGAATTCCCACAGACGACAATGACGGATGTGTGTCACCCTGGGAAAATTAAAAGATATCTTATCTCAAAACATAGCCCACAATTCCATAGCCAAACCAAAATACCGCACAAAGACATAACGTCACGATTCTTATCTCTAAATATCACCCATCACACC